>NC_141691.1:361691831-363001331 GCF_964263255.1 Lissotriton vulgaris
GTTCTGTGTATGTTTATTTCAGCTTGAACTAGAATATGGAAGCACTGTGTACATGGACCAATTCATATGTGACCTAACTTTCCTCTTGAGGCAGTCTTATGCTACTCACCTGAGGTATGATGGCAGCTGATGTGTTATTTCCTGTTGCCACCATGTCCTGTTGAACTTTACTCAAGATGTCTGTTTCGCTCTTTGATGAAGCGAAGATGGCTGTGAGGGACTAATTGCATAACGGACTTCATATAGATAGAAAGAAACCTGGTGGAGAACAACTTTGATACAGGGAGTTGTTGTGGGCTGAGAAACACGAGGAGAGGTATATTCTGGATTTTCTGTTCAGTCTGCTAGATGCCATCCTTGAAGCTATGATTTACTTAGGCTTAACTTTCATCTTAAAGTTATATCTTTTGTGAATGTCACGTTGTGAGTCACTTCTGATGATGCTACGTTCAATGCATGTCTTTTTTGGAGTCCCTGTGTGGACACTTATGGAAATGTGGCGTTTTGGAAGGAGCAGAAGGATGTTTACGAATAAGTTAAGTCACGGCTGGGAATTTAAAAGAACCATTTATATTTCATGATGCACATATTTCAGCTCTAAGAAGTGGTGGTTGATGACTTTAGAATGCCAGTGTTTACATTTTCAGAATGAGATTTTCAGCATGCCCTTGGGTGCATTTATACTAGAGCTGAGTTTGAATGAAGACTGTGTGAATGCCACTAACCTGGCAATCAGCAAGAGGGCTGGCGTGCATAAAAGGAACTACTGCTTCTTGCCGTCCATTTGGTTAGTAAAAGACAACCATAATAGGTGCACAATTGGCCCCTTATGTCCTAGAATCGTGGTTCCGCTGCACCAATGATAGTTATGCCCATGTGTATGAATGTCCATGAATGATCTATGTGCCTCCTCACTTGCTGGTAGTTGGTGTTGGAAGAGTGTAGTGAGAGGATGCCAGCTCGTGATGGGGAATGTCTTTGCTATCCTGGACAGTAATTTGAATGAAGAAGAACCTGCAATACACGTGTCTGGATCACACTTCATTATAACATGCTTCTCTTCAACAAAATAATCAGGTGCAAATCACTAAGAAGGACACTTCACAGTCAAAGCCCCCAACTCACAGATTGGAACATGATGCCAGTACCCTCAATCTCCTTATCTTCAGGCACCTGGGAAAGTGACTGATTCCTTTTTTTATCGCAGAGGCCACCTGTTGGACTAGGCCCTTTTTGCAGGGTCATCCCATAACTTTGCCTTCCTCCTGTATTTTTTCTAACCTGTTGGTGGCGGTTTTATGAGTCTGGGCACTTTATCACTGCTGATCAGTGCTAAAGTGCATGTGCTCTCTCCTGTAAACTTTGGTAAGATTGGTCTGCACCTGTTTAGTACATTTATTTTACCTGTGAGTCGCTTTCAACCAAATGGAAGGTAGATGGTTGTGGGCTGAGGAGCTATGGTGTCTACTACTAGTTTGGCCAATTTTGGAGGACAAGAATCCTGGAGGGATCCTGAAGGCCTGGCTTTGAGTGTGTTAGTAACATGTTCTATAGTAGGCACAGTGAGGTCATTAATGGTTGGCTGCTCTATTAGAGAGGTGGTAGGAGTACGATCACTAGGAGAGTGAGGTGTGGAGGAGGAAAATAAGTTCTAGACTGCTTCGAATTTGTGTAAAAAGAAGTTGGCCAAAGTGTTGCAAAAAGATTGTCTGACGGGGCAGCTATTATTAGATTTCAATATCATGTAAATTATTAAATTGTATATTATTTAATAGCACATTCATTAAATGGTAATTAATTGTAATTGTTAAATGGTTAATCAGTCTGTTGATTTTGTTAAATAATTGTCTTTTTATAGATGTTTACTGTAATATGGGTTATACAGTTATATAGGCTGTAATATTGTTTTCTATATTTATTTGTATTATTTATCAAATTAATGAGCATTCATTTTTTCAAAAGTATATTGTTTACTCGGATTTTGTTGGAGTAGAAGGTTGGGAAGAGTTTTATGAATATATATATCTATATATTACCTACTGGCGGTCACCAGTAGGTAGTTATAGTTGGGACCTAGTTTCCATAGGAAATCAACAACATTCTATTTGGAATAACTTTGGCGCCGGTCGACAAATCTTGTACTGTGTTATCCCATATACTCAAGGTCTGTAAATGAAATGCTACTGGTGAGCTTTCAGCACTGTTTGCACCACCGACCAAAGTAGACTTTCAAACCTGACTCAGGCTTCTGCCATTGCAAGGCCAGCGTGCTCAGTTTACTGCAGCTGTGACATGGCATATAAAAAGATTGCCATGCCTGCAACTCCCCTTTTACTACATATCAGTCACCACTAAGCAAGGCCCTATTTCGCCCCATGGGCAGGGTGTGGTGTAGGTAAAAGGTAAGACATGTGCCTTAACTGTGTGGCATGTCCTAGTAGTGACAAACAGCCTATTTGTTTTCTCACTGCTGTGAGGCTGCTCTCTCATAGGTTGGCATTGGGAATTCCCTGATATGTGCTTCAGTGGTAATTCCTGACATGAGAGAGGAAGCGCGACCATGTTTGGTATGTTTGGAATAGTAGTGATAAATCCTGCGTATTGGTGAATGCAGATTTATCATTACTATTTTATCAATGCTATTTTTAGAAGTGGGCATCTCTGTGTGCTATGTGTCTGTGTGCCTGCCTGGATGTGTATTGACCATCTGGTTCTTACTGACATGGGCGAGGGGATGTGCATTCACTCAGCCAGTCAATGGGAGGTTGAAGTGTGTCCTGCCCTGCCTGGGTGACTCAGCGCTAGGCTAAATGCTTACACTGTGAATAGGTGGGGGGGATGTTGTGCACTTGCAATTGTATGTTAAGTGCCCCAGAATGAACACTTGAACTATAGGTAATGGGGCTGTGGCCCCATATAGAAAAGAAGATACAGTGTTGACTGCTGTGAGACAGGAGGAACTGCCATTTGGGACTAAGACGTGAGCAGCGCGGAGGCTACCCTGCTGGTTGTCCGATGTGGGCACCTTCCCCGCGTCTCCTATTGGTGTGTGCTGGTCATACTAGGGCTGGACTGGTGAGCGTGCGGGTGAACAGCAGAGTCTGCGCCAGCCTACGTGCCCAGTGCAGCAGCAGCCCTGTATGGTAGTGGGCAGCTGCCTTGACAAAACAGGGCAACATGGACCATACCGGGAGCATTGTTGTCTTGAGAAGCCTACGGGGAGGACCCCAGAACCCTCAGAGAGGTGCAGGTGCCGCGCTTATGATTGTGGCTCATAACTTGCCATTAGCAGGAAAAGGCACCTATGTGCACTGTAATGGTGACCTTCAGTTGCCTAAGGAGGGCATGATGTGGGTATAATACAAGGACGCTGCAAGTATTTACACTGGTGCACTGTTGATGTGATGTGTTGGTTATTTCTAATATGTGAATGCTACAGGTGGTTACTATGCTGCAATGTGGATGATGTGTTTGCATAATGTTTTATGCTTAGTATAATTCGACCAGTAGGTACTGGTTGCCCTAACTGTAATGATTTTGACAATGGCCTGGTTCACCAAAGTGATTTATGTAATCCCTGTGAAGTCATGACAAGTGCCTAGTGGCACATTAATGTATTCGATTGTGGTCTAATGTGGTTTATGGATAATACAAAGGATATTTTTATAAAACCTTGTGTGGAGTCTCTTTTGTGGTGTGCCTAGTGTGTCACTGCTGTGTGAGTGTGTTGTGCAAACGCTTTACCCATTGCCTCTGGGATAAGCCTGACTGCTCTGCCAAGCTACTAAGGGGGTGAGCAGGGATTATCTTAGGTGTGCAACTACCTTGCCCTGACTAGAGTGATTGGCTCTGCTGGCTTAGGTGTATACCCTAGCCAACCAGAAACCCCATTTCTAACACAACCCATAAAGGGGGCCTCACGTGCCAGCGCCATAACGACTGGCAGTGACCCAAAAAAGTCCACTTTGGGTGTGACAGCGCACCCAAAGGCAAGGGATGGGGCTCTCCCAAGAGAGGGTGCGCCAAAAAAGGCATTAGAAACACCAACCAATAGAGGGGCCAGGTATTTTGGAGAAGCCGCCTCCGGCCAAGATGGACGGCGGGAAGATATAAGGGAACTGCTCCTTCAGCACAGCTCACTTCTTTCACCTCATGGAGCGGGGGGAGCGGGCGCACGGAGAAGTTTTCAAGACCCACCCGCTCCTAAGCGATAGCATTGTTGCAGTGCTAGACAGTAGGCAAGGGGAATAACAGGGGAAACATTGGTTGGTTATGGAGATAAACTGACAGGGCAGGTTGTAGGAGGAGAGCCACTCACTTGGGGATGCCTTACAGCAGGGCGCATAGGGCGTGAAAGGGGGTAGCAAACAGAGAGGGCACTCGCAGCCCAGACCCGCCGGATGGCAAGGCACAAATGGGACAAACAAGGTAGCAGGTTGGGGCCTAACTCCGGGGAGAGGCTACCCCTCCCACACGCAATCGACGTGAAAATCAACAGAAGAAATGATGACACGAAAACCCGGAAGAAATTATTTATCACTACAAACGGAGCCAAATAACGAACTGTCATAGGATGATTTATGACCTGTAAGATGAGCAAAATGATTTGTGGCAGTAATTTATGACAGTCCGTGATGATGATTTATATTCAGGATCATAAAGTTAATTTATACATGTCATGCAAATAAAACTGCAGCCAACATCGACCACAATGTAACAAAGCGTGTTGGCAACTTCATTGTATGGGATAGGAATGTTTTGCATGCCAGTTGGAGTGGGCACGGTGCAGGTGTTATTGTCTTACTCACAGAGAGAAACTATTTAGTTCCAAGTGTCCAAGTTACTCATCTCATAAATCAATAATTAAATACATTATGCAATTTCTAAAAACATTAGTAACCCAAAGCGCTGCTTAGTTGTGCAAAAATGCCACTTAAGAGGGTGTATTCCAGTCCATTGTTCATAGAATCGGGTCTGGTGGAATTTTGAATTGTGAATGTGTCGGTTTTACCTCTTTAGTGGAAGTATCTGTCATTTCAAATGTAGGACTCCATTGGGTTTCAGGGTATTTCAGAGGTTACCTGCAGTAAAAGCAGTTGAATACCTACAAACTCAAGACTGTCATCACTCACATGTGGTACCCATTGCTAGTAGTTTCTTGTGTGGAGAAGGCAAGATAAATGTACAAATGAATACTAGTGTTAAGTGTAGGCATGTAGAATTTTTCACCGGATGGAAATTCCACATGAATACATTTTATGCAGCTAAACTTCTGGACATCTGCAATTGTGGTAGATTCCCAAGAGTACTCCAGGAATTCTTGATCATTTCCATGTAAGTTGAACACCTTGGACTACTTCTACTGAAAACAGGTTCAAATTTTTAAATCCAGGGCTCTGTCAAGATAAACTATTCCAAAAGCTGTAGAAAGACCGTTAAGTAGCCTGAAGATAACAGGTTTGATTCCTGTCAATTTCACTCAACGTATTTTTCCTGATGGTTGAAAGGTTACATACAGTTGGGCAACAATTACAGGCCTTATAAGGACGACTGATGATTTAGGTAGTTGTGTATACTACATAAGTCTAATAATAACGGTAGTAATGATGAAACAAGCATTAGCAAATCCAATTGGTCCCTCTTTGTTAATGTTGTGATGGTGGCACTATTGTCTTTGTCAGTCCTGGGGGTGTTTAAGATGCGTCACACTTTGACAAAGATAATAGCAGTAATCGACCAAGTGAAAAGTTTGGAAAACAAAGTATTCTACAACTCCATGATGGCCACTTCGATGTTTGACTCAACATGCGTTGCACCCTCACACTGTGTCACAATGCCGCAGCCATTTCAAGAGTATAGAAAATAATGGGGCATATTAGCAAGGGCCATATCGCTAAAGCAGCGCTATTTTGATTGCCCTATCAGCAAGCTGTCGCTAACAACAGTTAGCGGCAGCTTTTAGGCGATAGCGACCGGTTTGGGGCCCGCTTTGCATGTCAGCGATATTTATCGCTAATAACATGCAAAGTGGGCGTACCCAAACTGTTAGTGACTGAAAGCAGCCGCTAACACAGCTATCGCCTATTAGCAAAGCGGTACAAAAGGGGGTGGTGATGGACGGAGCATCTGAACCAATCAAACAATCACACCCAGTCAACAGATCTGGGTTTAATCCATCACTGTTCTTTAGCCCACTCTGCCACCCCAGTTCAGACATAGCCATATGCAAATCAGTCTGACCCTGTGCCTCATGGGAACAGTCCAGCCCGAACTGCCAAGCCATGCCTTCCCTGGACCGGAAACAAGCTTCCTAGGACCGGTTTCTGGCATTACAGCGTCTTCAGCCAGGCTTGCTTGAATCCAGTGGAAAAGTGAGCAAGGGACTCACGTCTGAGCATACCTTGCCAATTTATGGCGAATAAAGCGGTACAAAAGGGGGTGGTGATGAACGGAGCATCTGAACCAATCAAACAATCACACCTATCAACAGATCTGGGTTTAATCCATCACCGTTCTTTAGCTCACTCTGCCACCCCAGTTCGCCTATTAGCAAGGCAGGCTTAGCGATAAAAACGTGATTATCGCTATAATCTAACGCCTGCTAAAAACATGACTTACCTGTTTATCCATTGAGAGGAGGATTGTCAGGTTAAGTTAAGACCCCATTGCCATTAATGTGTGAATATCGCTGGATTTCCAGCGATATTCACGCATTTTGCCACTATCGCAGGATATTTTAGGACAATAGAGAAAAACGTTGCTAATAGCATGTTTTCTCCGCTAACGTATCCAGAGCTAGGCAGCGATAAAACAAAATGTGCTAAGCGCATTTAGCGATAAATATCGCTATTCCTTGCTAATATGCCCCAATGTTTTCAACACTTTCAAGGTGGCTGTTGTGTCACGTCATTACTTTGTGCCTGCAACACGGTGGCCAGTTAGAAAAGGTAAGAAACTTTTTTTTGAAATCCCACTCTGTCTAGCATTGTATACAACAGGCAGCTAAAGCCGAGACTACCACTATGTTTTTATCTTTTGATTAAATTTGTCCCTAGACTTCCTATCTTTTTCCTCCAGAAACACACAAGCACACACACGCACACGCACACACACACACACACACA
Source organism: Lissotriton vulgaris (assembly GCF_964263255.1). Taxonomy (NCBI): domain Eukaryota; kingdom Metazoa; phylum Chordata; class Amphibia; order Caudata; family Salamandridae; genus Lissotriton; species Lissotriton vulgaris. Next base: position 361,698,956 of record NC_141691.1, read on the forward strand.
ATGTCTCACAATAGTTGTGTGTTTTAAATGACATTCACTTTCTCCATAGATTGCTAGAAACCTCGGATTTAAATGTGATTTTGCGATTTGAGCTTTCAACAGTTGATCTAATAGTTGAGATATTGCTTTGACAAGGAAGTGTTCACCAAGAGAAACCAAAGCATTCTCCACATAAACGTACTCAGGTGATAGAACGCAGACTCCCCCTTTAGAACATGGACACTACTATCTACGTGGACAGTTTAATTTTTTTTCCCTTCTGTGCTACCCAGGTCACAGTCTACAGCACCATACACTGTTTTATCGACGGCAAATCATCTCAGCGTTTACTTCCTGACAGCTGTCATTGCTTTGAAATTGTCAAGAATGTCGCTGCCTGAAGCGGCTGATTATTCCTCCGAGTCCCCGCTTAAAAACCACATGGAGAAAGTGTTTCTTCCTGACACAGTTTCAAGAGTGATTGCTTTCAGTGTGGATTAAAAGCGTAGCTCTAGAGTCTGCACAACGCATCTGCTGGCTTACTGTTTTCTACACTGGTCCTTTTATTTTTTAATTGCTTTTATTCTTTTTTTAAAGCGCAGAATGTCTCCACTGAGCATTTAGAGGGGCCAGTGCAAAGGTGGGTGTCTGTGAAGCCCGAGTCCAGGCTATGTTGCAAAGCCCTTCTGCGGTTGAAAATGATGGCCCATCATGACTACTTAAGAACCCTCTTCAGGCATAATTAGGGTGTAAAAGATGCAGGCGGGCAAGAACCCCCTGTGCCCCACTGTTCACAGAAATAAGCAGGTAGAAGCCCAGTGTTATGTAACTGACTTTTGAGACATATATGTTTGTATGATTAGCACTGTGTATGCAGGGTCCTAGCTCTGAGGGAGGGTCTAGATTGCATTTGAGGTTTGTGTGAGGGGCCCAACAACGGTAGGAGCAGTAGGAAAATCATTAACGCCAGACTCCCACACTCCTTGAGTAGCAAGTGAACCCGTTGCCTTGTGACTCCATTGCACTCTCTCCAAACCATGTGCGCACAGTGCGGATATGCATGGGATATCAAGCTAGTGTTTGATTTCCTGGCACAGGACCAGTTTCTGTGGGGTGTTTGTGTCTGTGCAAACTGGTCCTGTGCAGAAGTTAGCCTAATATGTCCTGTGAGATTACTGTAGATTCAAGGTTAAACTGGAAAGACTTCATTGACACTACTGGTAATTGAGATTACAGTTTTTCAAGCAGCTGAATTAAATCCGCACAAGGACAAGCATTAATATATGGTAAAGTATGCCACATTACTTTGGAAGGATGAGGTAATTGCTATATTCCTTCTGCATACTGATTAATCATCAAACTGGCAGGAAAATCAATACACGGATTAAACTGGACACTGAAAGTTGCAAAGTGTTTCTCAATTTCTCAAAGACTGAAGAACAGAACAGAATTGTAATTTTAGAATCCTGGAAGTTAGCAAAGAAGCCACAACCAAAAAAGATTAATAATATTCGAATCTTTTGTTAATGTACGTCGTTAATTGTTATATGCTTTGTGTAGAGACATTCAAACATAATAAGGATGGGACTGGAATTCGATCAAATTTAGATACATCTGATTTACTTATTGTCAAGGGATAAATCTATCAATCAGCATTTGTTTAGAGCAGCACTGTCCCTCCTGCGGGTATGTGGGCACTGGGGATCCTAGGTCTCCGTCGAAAAGTCAGGTTTTAAGATTAATTCTGAAGTCCGCGGGAGAGGGTGTTGTACTGAGGTGGAGGGGCAGGATGTTCCAGGTCTTGGCAGCGATGTACAAGTTGGAGATGATGCTAGTGCTGCTGCGATGAATGTGGGGAGTGTGTGAGGTAAAGCATAGGTGTATTGCGGGTAGGTGAAAGTTTTGTCGACGGTTGACGTACGGTGGTCAATGGTTGTGTAGAGCCTTGCATGTGTGCATGAGGATCTTGAACTGGCATGTTTTCTGGATGGGTAGCCAGTGGAGGTTTCTGAAGTGGGGGAGATACAGGTCCATCTGGGGTGGTCCCGGTATGAGTCTGGCTGCAGTGTTCTAAATGGTCTGAAGTTGTTTGAGGAGCTGGGTAGAGATTCTGGTGTAGCGAGTGTTACCATAGTCGAGGCAGCTGGTGACGAGGGCCTGCGTGACTGTCTTTTGGTTATTGATTGGGATCCATCTGAAGATTCTGCAGAGCATGCAGCTGGTGTGGAAGCAAGAGGAGGTAACTTTGTTGACTTGTCATTTCTTGGTAAGTTGGCTGTCAATCAATCTATCTATCTATCTATCTATCTATCTATCTATCTATCTATCTATCTATCTATCTATCTTTGTTTTTTCAGTGAATCTCTGAGTTTAAAAAAAAATGTAAAGTAAGATATTGTTACCATATCCTAACTATAACGTCACTTTAACCTATGGGTTTTCTCATGGATTTCTGAGGTTTTTTAATGTAAGGTAGCAATATAAATGGTGCCATTAAGTAAGGCAGACCTACAGGTTTTGTCAAAGGGCCAGAAGACCAAAATATAAAAAGCAGGCCTAGCAGGGAGATAGCACATCAAAATATATAAAGCAGACCTATTGGCTTTGTCAATAAATCATCCAAATAATTTATCACTAACCATAATTCAATGCAGTTCCATTTAAATATATTGCAATGATAAATGATAATTACTGTCACCAAAATATTTTCAGAAAATAATTTTTAATTTTTAATTGAAAGAGCCATAAACATGTGCTGAGTCTTTCCTACACACTTTTCAGGCCACAAAAATCAATCACAAGGGGTTCCCGCATTCCAGTAGAAGAGCATAAAGCTCCAGCTCGGAGAGCTTTAGAACACTTTGATAAGATCTCTTGGGGTATGCAGTTAATGACCCAGGACACTTACTGCTATTTTAACAAAAAACATTTCCTGGGTGCTGCTGCACTCCTTGCAGACCTCCATGAGATTTAAATAGAATACTTAGTGATGCCATTAGGGGCACCACAAGGATATAATAATATCTAGCAATTGCCCGTGCGGGGCATTATGAAGCACTCCCCACTGGGAGCAGTAAATATAAAATAAGTGGCTCTCTTGTCTCACCTGGGGCACCCTAGAACTGGGGTAAAAATGTTAGGGGCCACAGGGGAGGCCTAAGGCACCTGTGCCCAGCCGGCTCCACAGTCAGCACCCATCCTTGGTGCCAGAAGGTACCTGAAGCAATTTTTTTCAGTGGGTGACCCAATCCTACCATGGGCACTCAACAACTTAAAACCATGTGGGGAAAGGCCCATGGCCCCCGCAGGCGCTCGGGCTCCACAGCCAGCCCCCATCCTAAGTGCTGGATGGGGGCAGGCAACCCTTTTTTAGTGGATGGCCTGGTCCTACCCAGCACAGCCACAAAATCCAGAGGCATTCTTGGCCTCGGTAGAGACCCATGCCACACGGCCCGCTGGCTCCACTGCCAGCACTCATCCTGGGTGCTGGCAGGGGCCAGCTGCATTAGTTTGCGCCGCCTGACAGGAGTAGCTTTTGTTTCTGCTTCCACCAGGTGGAACAAAACCTATATTCCTTGCTCGATAGAGCGTGGGCAGGGATAGATTTTTGTTCCCTACCCACATGCTCCTGGGCAAGGAATATCACATATCACAGTGTCCCATGGTATGGTGTCCCAGGGACACAGTCTAAAATAGGCCCCTGGGGGATGTGGCCCCCAAGTCATTATATGGCTCAGAGAAGCAGGCCCCAAGTCCCTTCCCACAAATACATTTTTGTTTTTCATTATGGGGAGGAGGGTGCGATACCCCTCACTGAGACTTTGCAAGCCTCAGGGAACCCATCTCCCAGGCTTTCCATTGGCCCCACCACCCAGTCTTTTCTTTTTAAAGGTGAGGGAAGCAAGTGGCAGCCTTCCCCAAGCTTTTATGGCCCCAGAGACCCATCCCCAGCACCTTTAATATTTTAAGGAGAAAGAGGCTTCTGGCCATCTTAGGGCATCTTGGGGCTCTGGGGACCACACCCCTGGGGCTATTTTTTAATTTATAAAGGGAATGGGACCCCATCCCTGGAGCCAAAACATAGATTTAGAGCTAAGGAGGATTTGCAGCCACCCTCTAGGAGCCACTATGGGCCCAAGGGACCTCATCATCTGGGGCCTTCATTTCTTTACTGAGAGAAGGAGTGATGCATTACCCCCTCCCCAAGCAAATCATGGCTATGAGAACTTCATCCATCAGGGCCTTCCCTTTTTATTAGGGGAGGGGGTGCACACACCCCTCCACAAGCCACTTTGGGCCGAGTGTCCAATTCACTTGGGCCTTCCTTTTTTATTAAGAGGATGGGTATGTGTGGATCCTCTACACAAGCCACTATGGGCCTCTAGGAACCCATCACTCAGGGCTTTTGTTGCAGGGATTCTGTACATACACAGAACTATGCACAGGAAAATAGGACCTCAGTGTATAGGGGTTGTGCCTTCCTACCACCTTAATGCTCAAAATACCAAAGCCGACTAGCTATAGTGTCTCATTTGTTCACCTATATAATCATGTAGCTATAAATGATTAGACAACTGAGAACACAACACACCCGACTCTCTCAGAAAACGCGGTAGCAAGACGTACCCTTTCGCTCACTCTTACTTGTCCAACAATAAGGATTGTCAGAGTCACTGTATAGTTCAAAATGTTTATTTTAACTATTGTGCTCTATAATGCAGTATACGCGCCACCCCACCAGCGAAATGCATAAACCCATTTAGCATTGTTAAAATACCATAGAATATGAAGGGGGATGTCATCATATACAGACAGTGGAAAAAAGGACTATAATGCCTAACCACCCTCCCCTTGGTAAGTTAAGGTTAATTTTATAAAGGAAGATCTCTGGGCTTTGTTAGCAGACCCCATACCTTAGAGCCTAGATGGAAGATTTACATCATAGGAACAGCATAGCTCTTCTCCAAGGAAAGGTCTCTCTCCAAGTGTGTAAGAACAACATGCATCCATGTAATATCAAAGTGTGCGCTTTCCAGCAGGGCAGCTGTGTTTAGCATGTTTTGTCTAGATGCTAGGGAATGACCAGAACGGAATACCAAGGGGTCTGTTTATCGACCTTGCACATCGTGTTCAGACTAAACTCCAGGAACAGCAGAGAACGCAGAAAGCAGACAGTTCTCATGGGAAAGGCACAAACAGAGTTTTGCAAAACAAAGTCATGTAGTAGCGTGTGCAAAATCAGCATCATGGCAGCAGAGCTCATGCTAACTTAGCAATGTCGAAAATGACCCTAACAGCCATATAACACTTTCTTTTTTGACTTAGAGGAGGGGGGCATGCAGCCCACTCCCCACCTTTTTCACAGCAGACCTGGGCGTCTTTCTTTTTTTTTACATGCAGCAATCTCAATGGGGTCCTGTAGGAATATCTCTATGGAACCCCCCACAGTGCCTATTGGGGCATCCCTACATTTCACCCTTATTTAATAAAAAACACTTTATGTTGCAGGCAGCTAATCATAGTGCCCAGTCCCACAGGAGTATGTCTTTCATGGAGTGAATTGGCCCACGGGGAAAAAGTCCCCTGGGCCAATCAAAACTTTCGATTTGTGTAATTCAGTTCAGCTGGCTTAGAGTAATGAAGGTTCAAAATGTATAGATATCTGTTGTTGTAGGACTCCTGTGGGAAAAAATGCCATATAGTTGAGTGTCCGCAGGGGATTGGAAAACAGGATTGCATTCCCTGTTCCCCCTGCGCATGTCCTTCGTTCTCTGGGCAGAACCACTGCTGAAATCCCTTCAGCCATGCACAGTGGGGGGTTGGCCACAGAGCTTTATGTGCCCAATTCCAATCCCCACTCCTGCTGTCCTTGGTTAGGCCCTGCATCCAATCCCTCACAGGTTTTCATCTCTCACTGTGCACCATCTATCTTGGCCCTGCCCCTAACCCCTATGGGCACCTACCTCCCCACACCCCACCCTATCCTGCCTTTGGTGCCCAATTCTCCCAAAGGCACCTTACCCTCATTTTCTTGTCTTTCTTACTTTTTAAATTGTTTTTAGTGGTTCCATGGTACTCCTGCAGTACACACCAAAGGTGCCAATGGCTGTACACAGCTGAGGGATGGATGCCAGCGGGGTTTGGGGCCAGGCCCAGCAGCCAACCCTATCAGGGTGCCCAACCACTACCTGCACAAAAGCATTGGCTCCTTTGACAGATAAAAACCTTCTTTTTCTTTTTAAGCTGTTCTTATGCAGTCTTTGTCTCACAATAAGTAGGGCACATGGTATTTAATAGTGAGAAAGGTAATGTTAACTAGGCCATACAGTGACAAGGCCCTAAAAGCTATTTTCTCTGTGGCAGACATAGCTGTTCTGTGTAGAAATTTAGAGTACAAATTAAAATACTAATGTTGTATCTTGGGAATGTGACCAGCTAGAAAAATAATTAAACAACTAATTGAAATAGCTTTTAAAAATGTAATTGAATAGTGAATTTAGATTTCTTAAAAATATAATGGTAACATAACCTTTAAAAAGATACCTTTTCCCTGCCTGACGTTCCTAGAGCTTAATTTGCATTACCTGTCCATCTGTTCACAGCATTTGCTTGGCCTGAATACAGCATGAATAAGGAGCTGAATTACTCCATGAATCTACACAACAGGTCACTGATATACAGGTCAACCTGATTGGTGAGGGATGACTCCTTGGCGCTCAGCGGAAGGGTGGGGGCTATGTCGCGTCTGTTGATACCACAATACCAAATCCTGCAACATTTCTGTCTAAGGCACCTTTAAAACTTCTACATCCTTCAAAGCGAGCAAACAGGATGCCAAGACAATTCTTATGCATCACCTGTCTGGTTGCTTAAGGACTGGTGTTGGCATTCCAGTCATCTGTCTCCTGATTTGCTGGGTACAGGGTCTGCTTCAAATTGGATTTTAGTGTTGGTGTGGGTGAGCGCTGTTGATTTCTGTAGTTCACTCCCCTAAACACCTCCTGACTGTTTTATTTGGCTGAATACTTGGGCCATCTTATATTTTCAATTACACATTGCATTCTGGGACTGTTTGAAGTACGAAATAAAGAAACTACTGAAAACGTAGGTAAGGCAGGTCCTGGGAAGATTTATTCCTCTGGTCAGAGAAGGACTAGAAGCGTCATGGGGCTCCCCTACCCACAGGCTGGTGAATGCTACATAAAACAGAAGAAGGACTGAATCTGCTGTTTGTGACCTGTGAAAACCCCTAAAGGGCTGGACTTGTTCCCACTTGTACCCAGGGCAAAGAAGTGGACTCCAAAGGTCAGTTGACTGACTTCCTGAGTGGCTACAGGGATACAACAAGCTGCAAAAGGCTTTTTTGCTAAAATACTCATCTGACAAGTAGCAGCTTGACCTGGACTGAACCCTGCTGTTTGCCTCTGCCTGGCAACTGTGAGTCTTTATGTGTCACCCCTCAGGTGGTTGTTTGGTTACTAGAAAGTTTGGAAACTTTTTCAAACATTTTGACTTCCAGACTTTAACGGGGACCAATCCCCTTAGTTTATCGAACATGGATTCAATTGCACAGTGGACCCAGTCTACCACGACCCTCGATTGTCATCGGCACTTTACTTTTTCTTACAGATTGTTCCCTTTAAATATAAAAAAAAATCATATCTCTGGGTCCTCAGAGATATTTATCATTTTGGTGTTATTTTGCTTTTTAAATTGGTTTCTTTTTTTTATGAACTGGAGTTTTGATTTTTCTTTTGTTGTATTTTTTACTTTTTAACTGTTTTGGCACTTCTAAATGTTTTTCACACTTTCCTTAAATTAAGCCTTCCTGCTATGTGTCATGGCTACTAGGGATTAAACTCAGGCTTAATTCAATGAAACCTTTGTTTGGACCTAACAAGATAGTGACTTTGTTGCTTGTGATGGACATCAATCCACTCCGTCTAATAAACCACTTTCTCACAGTTATTAAGAGAAAATACATCAGCACCTATTAAAATTCAAAGGAAAACCATAACTTGTTTGAGTGAGCCAAATAAGGCTTTTCTTTATTTCCGCATTTGGTTCAAATACTTTTTGAGATTTTTTTCAATATTATTATGACGTAGAAAGCCCATAAAAGGAGTTTAAAGCCCTTATTATGAGTTCTGTGGTCCATCCATGGTGACGGTATGCAGACCGCCGAACTGGACCAAGTTTCAGCTCCAAAAGTTAACTTAGCGTCCAGATTTGAACAATTAGTAACACACACAGATTAAGGTCTGCTTGGCAGGGTTGGGCTATGTCGGACATTATTTTTAACCATGTCTGGATGTATTTTAACATTTTTTTATTAGCGTGTCTTGCACTTCTTGCATTTTTGCACTACTTGTAAGGTGAACTTGTTTACATGCTCTGTTAGCGTTTCCGGTCCGTCACGGCCTCCCTGTGCCGATTGTATGGGGAAACACGATATTACACACCCCCTACCCTCCCAGACCACCCCCACTTCCGGCTGGTTGGCGGGCTGGTTGGCAGGATTGCAAAAGGGATAAAACAAGAGGCTTCGCTGCCGCGCTGTGGATTAAGGTCTGGTTGGGAGGCTTGGGCTACGTCGGACATTATTTCTAACAGTGTCTGGATGTATTTTAACATTTAAAAAAATTGTTTTTATTAGAGTGTCTTGCACATCTTGCATCTTTGCACTCCTTGTAATGTGAACTTGTTTATGTGCTCTGCTAGCGTTTCTGGTCCGTCACAACCTCCCTGTGCCGATTGTATGGAAAAATGCAATAGGACATACCCCCTACCCTCCCAGACCACCCCCACTTCCTGCTGGCTGGCGGGCTGGTTGACGGTATCTCAGAAGGGATAAACGGGATGCCCCCCCGTCAGCGGCCGAACGGTGCCCAGGGCCACCCCTTATGCCCAATTTATTAGCCACTCTCCCAACGAGTTGAAATCGCGGCAGGGCAACTTTCAAATCAATGCTCATGCCAAATTCAATCTAGATCAGGGGGTATCCTAACATATAGACATAACTTCCCTGAAATATTCTTAAAAACCCCTTCTCCTAATAATGTGTCACCGTTCCCCCCCACCACCCCCAAAGCTCAAGAATTAATAGAACTCACAGTCTGTTACTGAGTACCCGATCTATGGTGAAACACGAAGTTGAAATCTTCCTGCTCTTACAATCAGAAAAAAATGATATACTCCTTTTAACTGAAATGTGGCTGACTGAGGATTCTGTCCCCGACATTTTAGCAGCAATTTTGGAAGGCTATTACATTCTTCAGGCAAACCGGTCCCCAGGGAAGGTCGAGGTGGGGTTGCAGCTATTATCCGCAAGGAACATCAGTTTACTTCCTTAAGGGTCACTGGTCTGCCCTCACGGATTATCTGATTTTAAAACTTGAGTCTCCTCAGTCGTCCTTTATCTGCGCCCTCTTTTATAGACCTCCCAGTAACATGCCTACATTCCCCCAGGCATTGGGTGAGATGATATCCCACCTTGTCATTAATCATGCTAGGATTCTTATAGTTGGGGATTTCAATTATTGGCCTAACGATGATCGGGAGAGCACCAGCTCAAGGGAATTTGCTGACCTTCTCTCAGGGATGATGTGTACCCCGCATGTGAGGGAAGCTACCCACATAAAAGGGCACATTTTAGATCAAATCTGGACATCAAACTTGAAGATCTCCACTCCCTTGATAGCCCCTTGTGCCTGGTTGGACCACTTTTTGATTAGATGTTCTCTCCAATGTGCTCCTTCCTTGAAATTCCAACTAATAGAGAACCAAATGTCCAGAAATAGGAGACGTGCAGATATGGATCACTTCAACTCACTTTTAACCAGCACGTCCCCCGCTACACTGGAAGCTTTCCAGTCTCAGGCAGGGAGCATTAAGACATGGCTGGAAGACAAGTAGAAAGCCGATGGTGCCAGCACTATCTCCCTGCCAAAAAAGTTTCTTACCTAATTTTGTTGAAAGAGTATAAAAATGTGATTATCCAAACCAAGGCGAACTATTTTTCTCAAAAAATTATCATCGCGTCAAATAAATATTAAGAGATCCTCTCTATAGTTGCCGAACTCTCTAAACCAGATAGAGTTACGCTGAAACCTATTTCATCACAGTCTCTATATGATTCTCTTAATTCATATTTTATTGAGAAAATAGCCACCATTAAGGCTAGTATCCCTCCCTTTGCTTTTCCTATACAGGATCCAAATATTGGCAAGAACCTACAGTGTCTTGATCAAATTCCACCGATCTCAGAGGAGATCTTTTTGAATCTAGTAAATAAGGTCAGCTCTGGCCCTCCCACCGATTGCTGTCCCCTCACAGAAGCCTTTACTACATGCCTAGACCCCCCTTTCATTTCTTAACATCTCGTTTGAGTTTGGCATTATCCCTGACTCTTTTAAAAATGAGGAATTATTCAAATCCTGAAGAAACCGGTGCTGACCCATCGTTCCTTAGCAATTACCGCCCCAAGTTTTAGAGGCTCATGTAGCTAACTGCTTCAGTTCCTTTGTTGAACACTCCCAAGTTCTGGAAGCCCACTAGGCCGGTTTCAGACCCGCCCACTCTACCAGTCGGACTTTCTCACGGTCATGGACGTATTCAGAGAGGGGGCGGACAAGGGCATCACCCAGGCCCTGATTCTCCTGGATCTGTCAGCAGCATTTGACACGGTCGATCACGGTATCTTGATTAACCGTGTCAGCAATGCTGGAATTCAGGGTCTGGCATTAAAGTGGTCCTCCTTTCTCAGTAATCGGTCCCAAGCGGTGCGCCTCGCTAATTTTTCATCCAACAAAGGGGAAATTACCTGTGGGGTCCCTCAGGGCTCCTCTCTCTCCCCGCTCCTTTTTAACCTCTGCCTTCTTCCTTTAATTCACTCTCTGAGAGAAATAAATGTCCGAATTTTTAACTATACTGACCATCTTCAATTGGTGTTTGACATTAATTCATCCACATTGTCAGCGTTTAATGTTTAAGCCACTATGTTTTTAATAGTGACTGGATGAACAGCAACCAATTGAAGCTGAATCAGGATAAAACAAAGCTGATTCTTATGGGTGGGTCAGCAAATCCATGGCACTCCAACTTCTGGCCACCCAAACTGGGCAATCCCCCTGTGCCAGCTGCCTCCTCCAAAAGCCTGGGGGTTGTCATTAGCAATGATTTGTCCATGAAGGCCCAGATCAGCTCAGTCGTTTCTGCCGGTTTCTTTCAACTGCGGAGAAAAAAGAAGATCAGTAGATTCCTGAGTAGGGAAGCTATGATTCTGGTCACTTTAGCCTTGGTAATTTCCCGCCTGGATTATGCCAACTCATTGTATGTTGGCATGCCCGCGTACCAATTGAGACTCCTCCAATTGGGTCAGAACCAGGCGGCTAGGCTGATTTTTCATCAACCTAAATGGCACCATGTTAGTCCACTTATGAAAAGCCTTCACTGGCTTCCAGTGATCAAGGGCTGTGCGTTTAAGATGGGCTGTACCATTTTTAAAGCAATACATGGCAATAGACCGGCTTTTATTTCAGCTAGATTTCATCGCTACACTCCCTCTCGAGCCCTTAGATCCTCCCATCTGAACCTACTAGAAATTCCATCGTCCAAATGGAAGAAGTACGGCAGACTTAGGTTTGCAGTCCTGGCACCACAATTTTGGAAATCCCTCCCCGTCGAGATAAGGTCCCTGACCTCTCTAGCCCAGTTTAGAAAACAGCTAAAGGCCTGGTTGTTCATCCAAGCATACAACTTAATAAATGCTTTTACCATAACAAAACATAACATAAAACACACCAAGCTATTAAGTCACCTCTCACCTTGCATATCTATATTTAAGTAAAGCTTGAGCAATTTAACTTACAGTGTTGCTTTTGGTAAAGTACCTTTTCCTCTAGGTCTGTTTTTTTCTATTTTGCAGGCCTGGGTAAACTGGTTGCATGTTTTATCAATTCTCTCCTTATTATGGTTTTAAAAGCCTCCCATGTGACAATCCAAGTAATGGCAAGTGTATCATTTTCTTTTCAATAGAACTCTAATGCTTGCTTTCTTAGGGGGGTGATTATGATAGCGGTCAGTCGGACAGCCGCAAATATAGCAGTGGTCAGGAGACTGCCTGACAAGCAGTCAGCAGTCTGACTCCCGTATTAGGATGGGACTGCCAGGTTAGTGGTAGGAACGAACTCCTTTTCAGGAAAAGGGCCACAGCACTAGCCGCCATGTAAAGGTGCACATCTATGCACTATGTGCCATGCATCATGTGGTGCATGGCACGCGGTGCATGGAGGTATGTGGGAGCATTCACTACATGTGCCCCCAGGCCACTTTACAGAGACCTACGATGGATGGGGGCCCTGCTTGGGGCCCCCAAAAGCCGTTTCCAACAGCTTTTTCATGGCTGTGACATTTACTATTCCTACTCCCATCTATACTAACTTGGAGAAGGTATTGGACACTAAATGGGTGATATTTACTATCCCCACTCCAATCTATGCCAATTTGGAAAAGGTGTTGGCACTAAAGGAGTTACATTTACTATTCCCAATACATCTATACCAGTTTGTAAAAAGTGTTGGATACTAAAGGGGTGTTATTCACTATTCCTACTCCAATCTAAACCAATTTGGGGAAGGTGTTGGACTCTAAAGGAATGCCATCTACTATTCCAGCTGCAATCTAAAGCATTTTGGGGAAGGTGTTGGACATTAAAGGAGTGATAGTTACTAATCCCACTCTGATCTATATCAATTTGAAAACAGTGTTGGACACCAAAGGGGTTACATTTACTATTTCCACTGCAATCTGCATCAATTTGAGGAAGGTGTTGGACACTAAAGGGATGAAATTTACTGTTCCCACTCCACTCTAAACCAATTTGAGGAAAGTGTTAAACATTAAAAGGGTGGCATTTACTATTCCTACTCCAATATATACCAATTTGGAGAAAGTGTTGGACTCCAACGGGGTGACATTTATTATTCCCACTCAAATCTTCAACACTTTATAGAAGGTGTTGAACATTAAAGAAGTGACATTAACTATTCCCACTCCAATCTATACCAATTTGGAGACTGTGTTGGGCACTAAAAGGGTGACATTTAGTATTCCCCCTCCACAGTAAACTATAATAAAAAAAGTGTTGAATACTAAATGTGTGACATTTACTTTTCCCACTCCAATCTAAATCAATATCGGGTAGGTGTTTGACACTAAAGGGGTGACATTTAATATTCACACGCCAGTCTATACCAATTTGGGGAAGTTGTTGGACACTTGAGGGATAACATTTACAATTGTAAATGCAAGCTGATGAACGGAGTGCTGAAACTTTTCAAATACTCACCCCCAGTCAAGAGATCTGGGTTGAATCCCTCAATCTTTGCTCACTATGTTACTCCAGTCTGGACCCAGTCATATGCGAATCAGTCTTGACTCCTCATGGGAACAGTCCAGCCCGGACTGCCAAGCCAGGTCCTCCCTGGACGGGAAACAAGAATACTGTGACTGGTTCAGGGTATCACCCCTCATCAGCCCGGCTAGCTTGAATCCAATGGCACAGCGAGCAAGGTACCCACATCTGGGCGCACGCAAGGCCACTTAGGGTGAACATAGCAGACACAATAAGATGATGGTTGGAGTGCAGATACCTTTCAACCACTCACCCTAGTCAAGTGATCTGGGTTGAATTCATTGTTCTCCATAGAATCCTGTGCCACACTGAAGAGCACTGATATAAGGGCAGTCTTGAGCTTACCCATTCTGAGGTAATGACCGTGTTTTGGAACCAATGAAGATATTTAAACAAAGACCCATTCCACTAAAGGCCATTGAATGAAGATATTTTAACAAAGATCCATTCCACTAGAGGCTATATTTGAACAACCCTGGCAAAGCTCAATACAGCTTAGCAGATGGATATCTTCAACATGTAGTATGTGGATACTGTTGTCAAGTTGAGAGTTACATACTATATTTCAGCCTGCCCAACGGAAGAAGTGGTTAAGTGTACAAAAAAGTGTAGGATGGAATACTTGAATCATTCTGTGTGATGCCATAAGTGCAGTATGAATGCCCAGATGTGTGTCCCATGCTCACTATGCCACTGATACCAGCATACACATGCCTATAGGGCCCCAATCAGGGCTAAACCAGCCTTAGTTTATCTTGTGTTCTGGTGCAGGGAGGACCTGGCCTGAGAGTTTGGCCTGGACTGTTCCAATTTGAGGCTAGGTCAAGACTATTTTGCACATGGCTGGGTTCAAACTGAGATGGCATGGTGTCTAAAATAGCAATGGACAGGGTTTTTGCCCCAAGTAATTATCAATGTCTCAGATTAATTCAAGCATTGCATCCATCACATTTTTGTATACTTCACTGCAATGGATATACCCAGACGTTGGTCCCACACTTACTCTACCACTAAAACAAAGCTACACCTGACCGAAGAGCCTCAGTCTGGGTGAAACCAGTCTTGGGTTGTTTGCGTTCTGGTTCTGCAAGGATCTGGCCTAGCTATTTGGGCTGAACTGTTTCATTTGGAGCAGGTTTAAGAATAATTTGCATAGTGCTGTGTTCCAACCGAGGTGACCCAGTGTTCCAAATAACGATGGAATCGATGTGTTCCTGAGTAAATCCCAAGTGGCTGAGATTTATGCAAGCATTATATCCACCACTTTTTTCTATACTACAATAGAAGAAGTGGTATGGTCTAAATATGTTTTGTCAAAAAACAAGAACAAGCTCACTATCATGCCAAAGTACTGTCACAAATGTCTTTCACTCATGTCTCAGAAATCCATTTGGGTTTTTAAAAGAATTCTCACCCACCAAACTAGTTGGTGCCATGCTTCATCATTGGGTTCCCACCCAAGATGCTGAATGCATCTTAGGTGTACTTTGATGCCTGATTACAGCGGAGCTAGTTCTTTGCATGACATGGTGAATTTGTGAGTGAGTTAAAACTGCCACAAGGTTATCCGTCCCTTGGGAAATTTTCATCATGGTATCCCTGGCTAGGGTTAAAAACAGTGATGGTAGATGTGCATTAAGAACTTAATGATCTCTCACATCCTAGTGTTAGGTCAACATGTTTCAGACAAATATGAGTCACAATGGCTTTCTTCAGGACCAAGCGGCTAGGGAGTACACTAGTCAATAAGCGCACAACATTAAGGCATGCATATGTGGGGTGGAAACAGCAATATCGCACAATTTTCACCCAACCTCTTAGTGATTCTAGAGTGGATATAATGAGAAAGATATAATGCCTACATTAATAGTAGAATATATCATTGATAAAAATTGTGCAGCGCCAGCACAGAGCGTGCCATGCAACATGCCCATCATTCATTTATATCTGTATTTCCTTTACATTGGCATGTGTGGGACCAATTTATCCTCATTAACACTCACAAACACACAAGTGAGAGCCTTGAATAAAGGTCTAGGTTTCATGCCTACAGCACACCTAGGCAAATTCCACCTCTATTGTGAGCTGACTGAATTTTTTATAAAACTACAATTGAAAACTTTGTCGCAGGGATTCTACTCCTACACAGAACTGTGCATAGAGACTTGGAACCTCAGTGAATTAGGGAGTGCCAAAACTCACCTTAGTATCCAAGATCCCCTACAAGACTAGCAATCAGTGTCTCATTGGTTCTTACACACCCCCAATGATTAGACAACCAAGAACATGAACTTAAAACACCTCAGGTCATGTGGAACACATGAACACTCTTTCATTATACTAACATACCAGTCCAGAACGAGGAGTAAATAAGGACACGTGCAAGTTTGAAATATTTATTTCTAATGCATTGTTCTCAGGCGCAGTATCTTAGCTAATACAAGCAAACATATTATAAGCAACAAGGTTATCAGCATAGTTACTATTCCATAAAATACAAAGAGAGAAAGCATGTTAAAATGCTAAAGGGTAGAAGGCTAAATTACACCTAAGTCTTACCCTCCCTTGCTAGTATTTTATATTATGTCTAAAAAAGGTCTCTTTGGGTTTTAGAAGGGCGGCCCTATACCTCTGGTCTTAGTAGAAAGGGATCACATCATCTTCTACACCAACTCTCAGCATGCGAATATTCATCAAGTGTGTGTGCATGCTCTGCGCAGTGCATTATTAAACGCGCCAAAAGCCAGAGTTGGCCACAGCTGCATATGCGTTATGTCTAGGACGTGCGCTGATCAGACCGAACAACAGCCACTGCGTTGAAATAACCTTGAAGGCCTCGGCACTCACTGTTCAGACATAGCTTACCAAGCAAAGCTGATACTATAGGAAAACATATTATTCTTGTGTGAAGCAAAATATTCTGCTAGGCTCAAAGCATTAATAACAATATGTGCCGTGTGCAGAAGCAGCAGAAAGGAAAAATGGTGTTTAAACTTCTAATAAGCTCATGCTAACTTAACACAGTGTGAAGGCAAAGCCTATCTCCATGACACCTTTTTTGAAAAATCTAAACCATTATAGGGTTGATTGATCATCTCTTGGAAGACAGGAAAAACTACAGAATTTTACTCCCGATCCTTCAAGACAATTGAGTAGCGAGAACAAGAATCTTGTGAAAGAAGCTGAGCCCATAGGGGACATTTCTAAAAAAGAGGTGGATTTCCTTTACCCAAAATACTATATTTTAACACATTTACACTTGTACTTGGTGTCGACTAAATACTAGGTTGTGAGAGATCATTAAGTACTCACTGCACATACACAATTGTTGTTTTTAACCCCAGCCAGGGAATCTACGATTAAGATTTCGCATGGGATATATAACCTTGAGGTAGTTTTAACTCACTCACAAATACAACACATCACACAAAAAACTGAGCTCAGCTGAAATCAGGTGTCGTAGCACACCTAAGAGGCATTCTGCATTTTAGGTGGGAACCCAAAGATGAAGCAGGCCACCAAATAGGTTGGTGGGTGAGGGTTCTTTTAAAAAAAACTAATGGTTTGTGTGAGACATGAGTGACAGACACTTTGGGATGGTAGCAAATTCATTCTCGTTTGTTTGACATATTGATAAGGGGAAGAAGAACAGGCTCATCTCTTTTAATGCTCCATTCTGTTCATACTAAATATGATTTGACCAGCAAGACTGTACCTGGATCACCACAGGCAATACCATTACTTAGTGCAATCGTGGCAAGTGATTGTGTGACTCCTGTTTAGCTCTCAAGAGCCAATGGCATATTTCTATAAATTTGTGTTCATTAAACAAAATTCAGACGATCTTGGAAAATACCCAAAGTTGCCTCAGATGAATACATTGCAAGAAGCACACTTTGGCTTTAAGTCATTTGGGGTAACATAAATACACGAGAAAGGGTCAGTGAAAACACAAATAGATTAATATAAATGTTTAAAGGGACTGGATACCCATACTCTATAGACAAAATAAATTGCACTAGCATGCATAGTGCACAATAAAAGCAGAGTCCTGTAAAAAGTAAGCCTGTCACATTCACAGTGAACTCACTCATGTGCAAGAAAATAGGGCACATTCACAGTAACAAGACAAGTAGAGAATTGCATATTAATAACAATGAAATGGGCATTGTGGAGGTGATGTTGGAAACAAATAGGTGGGGATTGTATTCCAGTCATCCCACTCACAATTCTCTCACAGTCGTCTCCTGTTATGTAAAGTGTAATTCTCCCACAACTATTGTGGCAGCAGCAAAGCAACAAGTTCGAATTGCCTATGGGAATTAGGTAGTAAAACTGCCACGCATACCGTGAGGAGAATCAGACAGGATGCCTCTGTTGTGAAAGCCTACCTTACCAGAAAGCACAGTCCTTTTACTACATTTTAGTAACTTAATATGATTTTACAAACATTCAAATGTGAACTTTTGATTTAATCATTTGTAGACTTTAGAAACTTCTTTTAAAAAGACCAGGGTACCGTCTAAGTTGGAAAAATATTTAATTTAAAAATGGTGTAATTTCCACGGAAAGAGTATCAATAAGGTACTGGGGTTTGAACGGTTCAAGGCCAGACAATGCTGGGTACTTGTGACGAGTTCTAAAACTTTCAGTTGTGAGTTGTGATCCTCAACAATTAAAATCACCATTCCTCTTCCTGTTTATTGTCACCCAACTTCTTCAATATGCATAACAAGTAAGGAGAAAAGGAGAAAAAGATAAACATTTACCAAGATTCCCAATTTTGCTTTAGAATTCAATGGAGGATAATTAACTCAACCGAATTATGCCAGACCTTGTACACCCATCCACAGTAAAAAAATAAATAAAGAATCAATCCAGTGCTAAAAAGCGGGAGACGATGAGGAGTAATTTTTCTGAATCTGTCTGTCTGAGATAGAATAAAAACACCAATAGATGTGTTTGGGTTTTCACAAACCAATGCTTTCTCTCTGGTTTAGATGATTTTTTAGCCTCATCTTTCGTGTCTAAATTGCCTTTCTGAATGGATAGTATTTTCGATTCACATGTGCCAGGATATTTGATGAAATGTTTCTGTGAGTGTTAGAACTTCTGAATTATTGTCTTTCACAATTGCAGATCTCCAGTTAACGTGGGCTGCTTGTGGAGTGGAAGACTTAACCTTCCCACGAAACCATGAACACGTGGTAATAAGAACTTTGAGTACATCTTTCATACAAATCACCATCAGTCACTGAGAGTTCTTTAATCTGTTCCTCCTCTTCGGGTGGGATAACTCGCTCAAGTCCCACTTGAAAGTACGGAACATAAAGGCTATATTGACACTCAGGAAAGGGCAATAGTTCAATCATAGTAAATATTTCCTACAAATGTAAATAAAAACTACTTTATTAAAATCCTAATCCTTCATATTATTTGAAATGTGTTTTCATTAATTATACATTAGTGTAACATAAGCACGCAGCATAATTGGCTCATTATGACCAGAAAACAATCCCAGCCATTGCATCCAGGCAGGCATCGTCTAGCCAACCCTCTGTGAAGCCACTGACATTGACCTAAAAAGTAGCCATCTTGGATCGGGCACATTGCCCATCTAGCCAGAAAGCACCAGATCACATCTGGCATCAACGGTTAGAAGTTCTGTCCTTCTCTAAAGCAGTATGATCTTACCTAAGCAAAGTCCTATATAGATCAACAATAACGGTGAGTAACTCGGAGGGAGAGGAAAAGGGCTGATTTAGTACGCACGGTACAACATAATCCCGCCAAGCGCTAATGAGAAAAAGGCATTTGAAACTGCCAGGATTTGTACTGGCATATAACTCGCCAGGCCTCTGTGAAGAGCTGCACAAGGCGATCTTAAATTTGGACTGCTATGCTTTTTAGACTGCAGCACCAATGTACAGCAGCAATCGAGGCAGGAAGACCCTGGTTGTCCCTTGAGCATCTCTGCTCCCGACACAGCAGTCAAGGCTGATGCTGGGCCAAAACATTTGCTTAGCATAAACAACGGAAAAACAAAGCAGTGTGAGCTATCCGATGGTCGCACTAGTATGTGTGACTATATATCAGATTATAATTTGGAGCGCTCAACTGTTCATGCACTGCTAAGGAATCATATGATAAGCAAATTGAAAAGCGGATAGGAACGTCTTTATTTTTTGCTGTACTCACAGTATTCAAACTGAAGTTAGTGCTTGCCTCATCGGTGTGATTACTGATGGCAGGTAACCAACTGCTAGCATGTTATATCAAGTTACTTGGGTATCTTAATTCCGGCATTGTCACTTTAGTGTTTTCAGTATGTACAACATAAAGATCTTTTTGGTGTTGCCTCATTGGCTAAAGGACACAAGTTCGGATACATTTTTTGTTTGTTTTGACATTAGGGGCTGATCTGCCGGCAGTAGATATCCGACATGAGAGCACAGCTCTAGATTGGCTTATTAGATAGGCGTACATGCCTTCGTAACCAATGACAGGTTTTCTCATCTGACCTCATGGCCGGACCGAAGTGGGAACTATCCGCCTAGCGTGTGTCATAAGCTTAGTATGCTACAACTCCTTGATTGTTTTTTTCTGACTGATGTGCAGGGCCGGACTGCTGATGCTGGGCACTGGGCAATTCCCCGGTAGGCGGGAAGGGGTAGGGGCTGTTTTTTTCACAGGGGGCTTGTTTTGTACTGGGAGGCGATTTTTTAGCAAAATCAGTCCCCCAGTAAAAAAATCAGAAGGCCACCGCCAGTTCCTCTGTGACAGACTCAGTCTCTCTGCACTCTGACCCTGCGGCGGCTGGTGACATTTGAAAGTGGTGCAACGTTAAAGTTTATGATGAGTGTAACGAGTGTTCTGTGGCGAACGAGCGTAGTGAGCGAGCCAGACTGCTATGAGGAAAGCCCATGGGGGTTCTCCAATACGGAAAATTTGAAAACCAGCAGGCAAATTGTGCATTTTCAAGCAAATTGGAGAAAGCAAGAAGGTTAATAAAGCAAGTGTAAACTGTCTATGCAGAAATGGGAGCCACTAATGAGTGAGCCTGTGGTGTGTTCAGTACCTTCACATGTCAAAGTCAACTCATGTTGCACCAAGGAAGATGGTGTTTATTGGGACATATTCTCTGTGGTCACCCTGGGATAGAGTGGAGATCAGTGTTCACCGAGCCACTTATTTTAGTAAGCCTGCTCTGCGACTGTAAGAATTGCATGGTGCTCACTATCGCCCATTCTAAGAAGGCACCATGATATCACAAGGAGAGCATGTTTCTGAGCTGACAGAAGTAAGATGCGCCTGATGGGGTTGGCATCCCATTAGTCACCTTGGAACCCTCATGAAATAGTGTTTGTCAAGCCACTCATTCTGCAAGCACTTGCAGAGACCCCATAGAGCACTGTGCCATCCCACCCTAGGGCACCACACAGCTAGGCACTCACTCAGGAACACTACTGACAGCCATTTCTACCACAACACCTACTTCAGGAATCCCATCCATGGCACCATGGAGTAAAGGGTCTAACTTTTGGCACAGCAATGGCAACATTAAGAGACTGACCCTTCAGTCCCACAGAGCAAAGTGTTCATCCCAGAACATAAGCAAGCTCAGTGTCTGTCCTAAAACCTGGCCTAAGAGGATGCCACAGAGTGCAACGTCACTCAAGAAACCTATTCTAGGAGGCCACCATGGTGAACCATGGAGGGAGCAGTCCTCACTGGAGCATTGCAAAATGAAGTGTATATGTTACAGAACCACATATTCTAAAAAGGGAATGTAGAGACATGATCCATCCTGCCTCTTATTTTTAAATATAACTCTCAGACAAAGAGCTGAGGGAAGCATACACTTTTAGAGGTTTCCTTTGAAACCCCTTTTCCCCTGTGCAAAATAAAATGCTTTTTAGAGTGACAATGAAATGAAGATGCCCTTCACAAGCACTACACCACCAGGCCCACTTTACAATGATAACACAGAGTGAAACAATAGGTAATATCATATTTACAATCCATACATTATCCACCCCCTGTGACAAGTTGAGAAAGGGTCAGTGACCATCTTCTCCACTCCCTGACTGACATGAAGCTCCTGGTGTTACAAGGTTTCAGCCTGAAGCTCCCGGGGCTAAAATTACTCTCACATCATTAGGAGGTGGAGATTGGTCCATTGTCTTCACAGGGCTGATGAGCTCACAGGCCCAGGGCTGGTAGTTCATCAACCCGGTAAATAATATTGGCTCAGGCAAAGTCCATAGTGAATGCAATGCATCAGCATGATACTGAGGCATCACTGTGTGGCACATGACTCATCACATCATCACAGCAACAAGCCCCGGCCCCAAGCAAGAGGTGTGAGTATCTTTTTTTTAACCAGTCGCCTCCTCTACAAGGTCCCATGGAGATCCCCAATCTCCCCCTTTCTTAGAGACCTTCACTGGCTCCACATTGCCAACCAAGTCAAATTCAAGGCCCTCTGCCTGTTGCATAAAATCAAGCAAGGGTCAGCTCCAGTCTACCTCCAGGCCCTCGTCCAACAATATTCTCCACCCCATCATCTTAGATCATCAGGTCATGGCAACTTTCTGATTCCACGCTTTAAATTGACGAGAATGGGCGGACGCTCTTTCTCCTGTGCTGCCCCCAGGCTATGGAACTCTCTTCCGGCTACACTGAAGCTCGAATCTTCCTTGTTGAAATTCCGCAGAGACCTTAAAACCTGTCTCTTTTCTCAATAACAACTGGGATGTATAATCACTACTTCTTTGGCACCGGGAGACCCCCTGTGGGTAGCTGTGTGCCCTTTAAATTCAACTACAATACAATACAATACTTTGCACACCCTGGGGGGTTAAAGTAATGGGGCTGAGCCCCAACGCCCCCATTCAGAATCAGCCACAGCTCTGACCTATGTGCGATGAAAAAGCACAACTGCCATTGTTGAGGTGCAGGTGACCTCTTCTCACGAATGGCAGTGGTGCTTTTTTACCCACACATAGGTCAGAGTGCAGTGCACTGTTGACGGAATGAATTTTGAAGTGATTGTGTGCAGGGTGCAAGCAGGCCACGTACACTTTCTGTGCCATGCCGCCACCACTCGTGACCAGGCCCGTCACCCACCTTCATGTAGGCAGTGATGTAGCGCTAGGCCCAGAATTGGGGACTAACCATCCACTAGGGCGCTGCCACGCGAGCCAGGCAGGGGAACTTGAGGAGAGAGCGCAGATTCACCCAGTGCGACATGCAAGTCAGACCAATGATCTTTGCCCCCTCCCCAAGTTTGCCCACCCGAGCCACAGCTTAGAAGTGCACATATCATTGTTTTAGTCAGTCAGAGACGGACACACACACACATGTCACAGGCACCGCACCAGAGTAGAAGCGGCCAGCAAGCAAGCAGTAGAGTGAATAGGCCTGAGCCGGCCTCCACTGTATAAAGTAAGTGTCCTGAAGTTTAAAATTGTAGGTTCATCACATCCGAAATTTTTTCCAATCTAGCACAACCCTGACATTGGTCCGGCCCCCCTAGTGTAGCACCATCCATCCCGTATAGCAGCACCATTTGCACCGGGCAGTCATCATAGGGGCAAATGTAAAGTAATTGGAGACTGTTTCGTTTTTTTCTCAGGGAGCATGTGTTTTTATTATGTTCCCAGCTGTAAATTAAAATGTTGAAACATGCAAAGCATGTGCATGCCCTAAATTCAAGCAATTCGGTAAAACATGGTGCAAGATCTCTCAGCGTATTTCCAGACTTTAAGAAAAACTATCCAGTATTGAAAGCAAATGTGGTATTTAAGTTTCTAGGCTCATTAAATGGAATGGCTTTGAGGCACTTAGGGTTGCTACCGAGCATCTCCCACCATGGGCTTTGTACAGCTGTGACCTGGCCCTATGTTGGTTACATGCGCCGTCCCAACCAGCCCTCGCATAACACGCAGAGTCCTGTCATGCAGCGTGGCTACACAGTGAAGAATACCGGCCTGGCTAGACTGACCTGCCCTGCTCTGCTTGAGTGCTGCTTACGACTGCTGGTGCATTAAAGTAGGGCAATTAGGGCATTATTAGCATGCAAATGAAGGGTTTTGAATATTCTATGTTCCTATCTAAAAACGTATGCCATAAAAAATGACAGCATTGATAGGTGTAAAATGTAGGCAATAAAAGTTATGGTCTGCATTTTTTGCCTCAAATTGACTGTTTGGGAACGGGCAGCAGGTGGCACTCAGATCCTCCTTGGGCGCTCATGCGAGCCCCTGTGACAATGAGTGAAGGGTTTTCAGGTGCAGAATCAGGTCACAATGGAAAGTTTATACGATCCTCAGGGGCGGGAGAGGGGGTGACATTGTCTTCGGCTGCACCTCCTTTCCACCCTAGTGATGCCTTAAACAAACTATAAAAATAGGAACACACATCAGTAATGTTGTATCTGGCACTCTTTGCGGGGTCATCCCTAAACATTTTTTGCCTTCACTCCTATTTTCTGAAGCTATTTTTGTTGGCTCTTAGACTCTGTGCACCTTACAACCGTTAACCAGTGGTCAAGTGTTTGTGCTCTTTCCTTTAAACATTGTAAAATTGGCTTACAACCAATTGGAAAATTCAATTTACATATAAGTCCCTAGAAATGTGGGTCTACAAGTAAGAAGGGCCTGTAAATTACATATTGCTGGTGGGACTGCAACACTTATTGTGCCACCCACTTTCTTGGGCTATTTAAACATGTGTCAAGGACTGACATTGAAGTCTGTGTGTGCAGTTGTAAAACTGTCATTTTGACCTGCCAAAATGTACCTTTTGCCAGGCCTCAAAATGTTCCCATTTAATACATATGTTACCACTAGTGCAAGCCCTTCCTTAACTGTCCATAAGGCAGGGTGCAGTATGCAGAGTGCAGTGTACTTAAGTAGTTGGGCATATACGTTTTAGTTGTATGTGCCCCAGAATAGGCAAGGCTCATTTTGCTACCCTTATTCTTCGTGTGATTCTTGAAGTTTTAACAATCCCCTGACTTTAATGATGTAGCATTGATGGCAAAACCCACACTCTGAAAAGTGTTCCATTTGCCACTGGCCTGGGTGCCTTTGGGTGAAATGTTCATGCATTTGGCCTAGGTGCCATGTGTGAGATTTTCCATGTTTTCTGGCTTCCTGGATGCTTATGTGTGACGTTTCATGCTTTCTGGCCTGGCCTGGGTGCTTATGTATAACATTTGCATGGTTTCTGGCTGCATGGATGCTTATGTGTGACGTTTCCGTGCTTTCTGGCCTGGGTGCCATGTGTGACATTTCCATGTTTTCTGGCCTCATGGATGCGTATGTGCGACATTTTCATGCTTTCTGGCCTGGCCTGTGTGCTTATGTAGGATATGTCCATGCTTTCTGGCTGCCTGGGTACTTATGTTTGATGTTTTACATGCTTTCTGACCTGGGGGCTTATGTATGACATTCCCATGCTTTCTGTCTGCCTGGGTGCCTATGTATGATATTTCCATGCTTTCTTGCCTGGGTGCTTATGTGTGATATTTCCATAGTTTCTGGCCTCAGTGACCTGGGTGCTCATGTGTGACATTTCGATGCTTAGTGGCCATGGTGCTTATGTGTGACATGTTCATGCTTTCTGGCCTGGGAGCTTATGTGTGACGTTTCTATGCTTTCTGTCCTGGGTGCTTATGTATAGTATTTCCACAGTTCCTGGCCTCAGTGGCCTCGGTGGCCTGAATGCTTATGTGTGAAATTTTCAGTTTCTGGCCTCAGTGACATCAATGCTCATGTGTAACGTTTCCATGCTTACTGGCCAGGGTGCTTATGTGTGACGTTTCCATGCTTTCTGGACTAGTGTGACGTTTCCATAGTTTCTGGTCTCAGTGACCTGGGTGCTAGTTATCAGGTGCTTATGTGTGAAATGTCCACAGTTTCTGGCCTCAGTAGCTAGGTGCTTATGTGTCACATTTCCACAATATCTGGCCTCAGTGGCCTGTGTGCTTATGTGTGACATGTCCATGCTTGCTGGCCTGGGTGCTCATGTGTGACCTTTTGGGGCTTAATGTGTGACAAAGTAAGTGACAATTTATTGAAAATACAAAAGAGAATATCAGACAATTGTTCTCATGCTGTAAAGTTATGATGTTGAAATAATCTTAAAAAAAGCCTAAAACGCATAGCACTTTTGGCAGAAGAGACAAGAGTGGCCCAGTGCGGGCAGGCATGGACCAGATAAGCCTTCAATTAAGTTATATGCCCAGTATAGGTCAAATAGCTCCATTTTCAATAGTGGTTAAGTATATGCAAAAAAACTGTAGCTCTAAACATCAATGTTGAATAATGGTAATGATGTAGCTGCTATTTGTGACTTGCTCTTTGACACCACTGAGACTGGCCTTGCTGCCCTTTATCTCAGGAGCCCTGCGGCAGCTGTATGGTCAAAAAGTGAAAAGTCTCCAATAGTCTTGATTTCTTTCTGCCCATCTCCTCCTTCGACAAAAGCAAAACAGAGGCTGTTGAGAGGTAGAGGATCGGCGATGGAATGAATCCTGTTATGTCATTGATGTCAACAGTTTGGGATGTCACTTCTACACTTGTAATTTTTTATCTATTTCCATGCACAAACTTAATTAAAATGGCCCTCATTTGCATACTGATTATTCTGAAAATCTTGCATGGATCCATGCCTCCTATGTCGGACATCCCTGTTCTACAGTCACTTCAAACATTATGATATTAGTCAATTAAAACACTATGCAAAGCAAACATGAATGTTAGCATCTTTACAATGCTTAAGTGGGTGGGGGAGGGCTTTAACATTCACCTGGATGTGGCACCTATAAATGTATTCTCAAATAATTAGCCCCACAAAAAGGAGAGACATTGTAGCTACACTGAGAATGAGGCTTAGACAACATGTCTTCTCTTCAAAGCAGAAGTTGAGAAATATAATGAGGAATATCATTCGAACAAATTTAAAATAGTAAAAAATGTAGTCTCAGGCCTTGTATTATACTTATTGCTCTTAGAATTGAAAAGCAGGTCAAGATGGCCCTAGCAATATCATGGGTTGATAGTGGTATATCACAGCGGCCCCACTTGACTTGTTATGTTAATAGGAGCTTTTATAGCACTCGGTCACCAACAGGTTTCTTGGCGCTGGAGGAGTTACTTTCCAAAAAGAGTTAATGGTAAGGATGGTCCAGGTCTAGCTGTAAGCTTGGGTGAAGAGCCAGGTCTTCAACATCTTCCTAAAATGAAAGAGGTCTGACTCGAGTCTCCTCTAAACCTCTAAAATCCAGACGACAAAGAAACCAAACTTCCACCTTCTCAATGGAATCTACCCATGACGCTGATTCACACACTGCAAAGGTGACATATACTTCAATTACGTTCAAAGTGATGCCTCCTTTTTATACATTTAGATATATCTCTTTAATGTTAAATGTTGATAGTTTGGCTATGGTCCATTTGTATGTTTACGAATGCATACTGATGGCAACCCACGTGTTAATGGAACGCAAAGAAGGTTTTAGTAAAAACAAATCCTTGTCTGCCCAATAAGTTTGTAAAAAATGCAGCTCCGCATTTTTATTGAAGCCTTCTAACCAGCGGTACCAAGTGGCAATCAAGCCACTAGATGAAGGGGTGTAAGTGTGGTGCCCACATCCCTCATCAGAAAGCTTCACAGGAATTCCCAATTAGTTCTAAGGAAGACCCACTGGCGCCTCAATCATATACCACCCAGAAAAGCACCAGCAAAAATTAGGATTATTTTTGGGAAATATGCACCTGTCTGTGTTGGCTCTTTATTCTCAGGAAAGATCTCACTGATGGACTAGGCCAGTGACAAGACTAATTTGTATGAGTCTGACCCCCATGGAAGTCCCTCTTTCAGGTATCATTCGGTGTGATCTACAATGATATTTTACCACCAGGGGAACATACTAGTAATGAATTGCACAATACTGCTCAACAAATAATGCAAACCATAGACACGAAAACGAGCAAATGCCCAAAGTTCCACACATTTCACTGATCATTCATTTGCATATACAGTAAGAAATCAGCGTAATGAGCAACAACTATGGAAGGTTAATGATGAATTTACTTTGCTTAAACATGATCTTCCTCTTTTGGTTTCTAACGCAAGGGCACATATATTTCACAGTACTCAGCCCAGTACAGTAGGCTTGATGGGAAGGGGATGGTGATGGACAATTTCGATGGGTGAAAGTGACATATGCAAGGCGCCACTGGTCATATGTCTGTCCGTTACTGATAACACCAGTGACAGACAATTATAGTCCTGGTGAAAACAGTGGATAAAGCTCAATAGAATTGCATGTGGCAAACCCAGTGCCAAAAGCCATATAGTTGGATGGATTTCAGCATTTCAGTGCATGCCAGTGTGACCAGACAGAACTCTCAGATCAAGATTCTTCCTCTCCTGCACACATTATTAGTCAAACAATAGCCGGCGTTTGCGGCCACTATCCGTGGTCTATGGTTGCTTTTCATTGCTTAAACCGTATTTTTTGGTTAACCAAACTAAATTGTTGATTTCTTAAAAATATGAACCAGAAAAAGCACATTGAATTTTAAAACAATGTCTCCTGTGAAAAGTATTCTTTTTCACTTGATTCATTTTTGCAGATTTCTATGGTCAAATTTCTTTCATTCCTGCCGGTGATTGTAAAAACATTTCTTCCAGGAGTGGTGCATTCTGAAACACCTCCAAAAATTTGTTGAAACCTCTCTGGTTACATCCTCCTGAGAAGAACACTATCTGCAATGGTCAAGTGAGGAGTTGCACTATCGATGGTGACGTCATCAGCTTGATAGTAAATTAACAAATGCTAAGCCCACCAAACATCATGCTTGTTCAGAATTTAACATTTAATCAGAAAATTAAAGGAGGGAATAAAGGGAAAGGGTGCATTTAAAGTAATTCCGGTCAAAATATGTGGCAAATATAAGCCTTTACTCTTACTGGTATTGAATGTGAGGAATTATCCATCTGCATTAGGTCATCACCTCCATCACTCCTATGTTAATGTATAACTAGGGTATTGGCAATGGTCGAAGTGGGAAAAAAAGTAGGGGAACTGTGGGCTGAGAGTCAGAGGGCAGGAATAACCTGAGGATTGCATCAGTGGGGGGGGGGGGGGGTCAGAGGTGTGGCCAGAGTTGTGGCTAGAAAGAGCTAATCATCCCAATGTTTAGTATTTGTTTGGAATTTCACAGACCAGTTACAGCATATTTCATTATTTAATTTAACCAATCGATACACAAGTTTATTTAAGGTTTAATATGAGTTATTGACATTAAAATACATTCGTAAAATGGGATACGATACCAATCACAAAATATCCCAAATACACTTAGGGGCCGATTATGATGTCGGGCGAAAAGCCTCCTCTCAACAGTCGGAATCTCCTCAACCGCGTCATAGCCCTTCTAACCAACTCGGTCAGTTTACCTTCCGAGCGCCCGATTATGATGTTCGTGGGTGGAATGCCATTCCAAATCGGTTCCGAGTGACCCAGGGAGTATTTGTGTCAGTCGGAAACGTATTGTATACCCCTAGGGACAGCATTTCCGTCCTCGGCATTACGATGTTAATTTTCAACGAACTGTCCGACACGGATAGGCTGACAGAAAGTGACTTTGGGGGGCCCCCAATCTTGCCACTTTCCAAAAATGTTTCTCAATCTACAAGTGCTGTCCTGGGGTGCTTTCACACCCTGTAATGGACATGTAATTGATGTGTAGAAGATCCAAACACACGCTGGAAATCCACCCTATGCAGGGGTTTCCATCCCACCTTTTGAGCCACTGTTTAAGGTCGTCACCGTGTGATCGTGTATATGAGAGCAAAATCCCATCCAGAGTGCACCAAATCAATTTTCAAGAAGAATATTTGACGCCAAGAGAAAAACATAATTTTCAAACGAAATCAACTTACTTTACAATATTGTTCACTATTTTCCTCAAAATGATAATTTTTGGATAATGCAGCTAAACTTTAGAATAACTTCAATAGTATTGACCCAATTTGTGTTCTAACACGAACAAAAACATAACCTAGTATCAATACTTGGCATGCAGCACACCATTTTTGATAATGCTAATATTGGCTTCGCAGTACGAAAAGTGCAAATAAAACACATTTTGAACAACTGCTGCAAATAGTAGAATGCGTTGCACACGCCTGGTAGTTTAACACAGGCACATGCATAATGTATAGGAAAAATAAGGCAAAAAACAAAAACGGGCGCGTGGGATGCTTCTGACTTTTGCAAACCAACTTTTTAATTGACGTTGAACCACCTCAAAGGGACATTTTATTTCTGGGTAGTATTTTGTTCTCCTACTATTTCGCAGTGTCATGTGCATTGCTTCAATATTTAAGAAGCTTGTTGAATTGGATTCTTGCGTTGCTGGTTGCTTCTTTCTCGGTTGAATGTGATGTGTTGTGTTGGTGGATGCTGCTTTCTCGGTTAAAGTGATGCCCTGCAGATAAGTGCTGTATATTGTAGCAGTTCATTACCCATTGAGCATCAGCACGCCCGTTACACAGTGTATGCTGGATAGAGGTAACAGTTGGGCACACGCCAAGACAGCAGCTCTGCTACAAATCCGTGATCCATTGAGGAGTTTGCGTTCTCCAGTTGTGCAGCCGCCGTGGAAGCAGCAGCGTAGAGGATCAGGATTGAGGGTTTCATTTAATCAGATTTCAGAAAATTAAAATGCCTAATATAATAACGCAGCAGGCAGGACTGAGCAGTGGCTCTTGTCGCATTCTGAATTATCGGGAATATATTATGAGGTCAAGACACCGATGAGTGGGTTAAATGATTACATTCATCAGTTTTGCAGCGAATTGCCACACTGGAGCTAATGTAGCTCTGGAGAAAGTTTGAGGACAAAAATGTAAAATTAAATCATTCTTTTTTAGCAACTAAACAACATTTTGTGGTAAATGTCTATTTAGCATGCAATGCCATCGATCATTCGTCATAGAAGAGTAAGAGCACTTCTGAGAATAATACGTTTTTCAATACCAGAGAAGCCTAAAGTTTCATGTTTTCCGTAATGACTGAAACTCATGGCCTAAATTCCACGGGCCTCATTTATGAGAAATGACGCATCGCTGCGTGAAAACATCGATGCGTCACTTGAGATTTCACTGCGTCACTTTTGGAACGCCGTTGCGTCAAAATCTTGCGCCTGCCTCACAGCAGGCGTAAGACTGACGCAGGCCCTTTCACATGGGGCTTGCCCCATGTGAAAGGACGCATTGCTGGAGTTGCGTCCCTTTTGTGACACACTCCAGCAATGCGTCACTTTTGCGCTTACTGATACGTCAGAAATACTGACGTATCTGTAACTCCTTGCGACATGATGCGTCATACATTAAATATGACGCTTCAGGAATGTCTCAAGGAGTGCGCACTGAGAAGTGACGCATCGCTGCTTTCACGCAGCGATGCGTCATTTCTCATAAATGAGGCCCCATGAAGGGAAACCAAAATCAGGTATAGCAGAATATTCTAATTTGCCCACTCTGAAGGGGGCAGTGACAAGAATAGGGTCTTAATGTTTGCTACACTTGGGTCATGGCAGCCCTTTGAGCTCTGAAACATATCCTGCAGTCCACTAAGAAAATGCTGGGGTGGCAGAATGGCCTGCCCGGCCCTGATTCTCTATAAAACGTAATACGTTAGCACTGGAAGCCCACAAAACATTTGTACTGTTTACAGTACTAGGTTAAACCTAGATGCATGTTGCTCTTTGAATTGCTGCTGTCCCCGAATATCGATTCCAAATATCAATGGAATAATGAGAAAACCGAAGGTTAGTATATCTTTTGTTTTGCCTTAGCATCAAAGTTTAAACTGTAGATTACTTAAATATTGTGGGTTTTAAATTAGTTGTGTGTCATTATCCAATCACATACTGCCTTATCATGCCCATGTACCTTTACTGCGAAGATGTGTAGCAAAAAAGAAATAGTACGACGGGGCCAATCAATCATTTATTTTCGTTCAAGGCACCATCAATTACCCTGACGTTTTAAATATTTTGAAAATCTACATATACATGATTCTAACAAATACACGTGTCATGTGAAGGGGCTGAGTGCAACAAAATCAAATCATCAAATACTCATACATTAAACATACTTGATACAGGACATAAACAAATACTGAAAATCACATATACCTCACATTCACACATATAATATACAAAACATATACACAATATATACAACATATACAATAACCCTAATAGTAACCAAAATGAATGTATATCTCTTTACTCAGAGCAATACACTCTGAGGAAGTCCCCTGCGTGCCTGAGGTGTCAACCTCTAGTCTCATTACTCTATAGGCACCCTCACTCTAAGACAATATTCAAATTATTACGACTCCTCATATGTTTGTCGATACTGTTGTGGTCGCGTTTCAGCCAATGATTTCTTTCGGCTTCATCAGGACAAGGGTATAAACATATCTAGAGTGAGGTCTTCACTCTCCAGCTCATGCCCAGGTATGGGTGGGTGATTTGGGCATACCCCCCCTTTTTTGTTCTTTACTGCGGTACACCACAAATTTATTGCAAAATACTGCAGAACAATATATAACTATTTTAAAATGTATAACATTAACACTACTTACAATATTCACACCGACTACCAAAAATGACCATTTACACCTAATAATCTATGTTGCTGCCACATGACATCTACATCTGTTCACACACTTTCACACTACATCTAGTTAAATTATCACACTTTATTCTACACCACTTTACTCTATGCCACTGCACTCTATGCCACTCTACTCTGTGCTATTACACTCTACGCCCTCCACTCTACTTCACTACACTATTAGACACTGCACTCTATGCTAGTCCACTGTATGCCACTCCACTTTATGTCACCACACTTCTCCACTGTATGTCACTGCATGGCAATCAACTCTACACTATACCACTGTACACAGCTCCACTATACAACAGTTCACTCTATGCTATACAAATCTATGCCAGGCCACTCTACTATACGCTATTCCACTGTATGCCACTCCACTTTATGCTACTTCACTCACTCTCTCTATGCCACCCCATTCTATGGTACTCCAATCCACACCATTCTGCTCTATGCCACTACAGTCTACACTACTGCACTTTACGTTATTCCACTCTACACTATTCCACTGTGTGCATCTCCACTTTTACTACACCAGTCTCGCCACTCCACTCTCGCCCCTCCACTCTCACCAATCCAGTCCATGCTATTCCACTCTATGCCACTTCACTGCACACTACTCCACTATACACTATTCCACTATATGCCACTCTACTGTACACCATTGTACTGTATCCCCCTACAGCATATCTCAGTTCACTATAAGCCATTTCACTCAACACCACTACAGCCTGCCCTACTTCACTGTATGCTATTACACTCTACCACACTAAACTCTACGCCACTACACTCTTTTCCACTCTATTGTACGCTATTCGATTGTATGACAATCCACTCTGCGCTATTTCAGTGCATGCTACTATACTGTATGCTATTTCACTGCATGCTACTCAACTCCTCCACACTCATCTCTACGCTATTCTGTAGGCCAGTGCTCTCTATCCCACTCCAGACCACCCCAGTCTATGCCACTCCACTCAATGTCACTCCCCTCTACGCCACTCCAGTGTACGCCACTCCAATTTACGCTATTCCACTCCACTCCTTTGAAATTAATGGCACAGCACTCTACTACACTGTGCTGTATGCTATCCCCTTTCACTCCATGCTGTTCCACTCTAGGCCACTGCACTCCACTCTATGCCACTCCACTGTACAACATTCCACTCTACGCCACTCCACTACACGCTATTCCACTTAATGCAACTACAATCTATGCCACTCACCTCTACTCTATTCCACTTTGTGCCACACCTCTCTACCTCACTACACTGTAAGACATCCCGCAGTACGCTCTGCCACTATACTCCACTCAACTCTACACCACTCCTTGCCACTCCCCTGAGTGGGTGTCATGTGTTCCGGTTAGGCCTTGGGTGGAATACTGCCATTTTACATATACACCGGTCTTTCCTACAGTTGCCTTCACTTTTACTCAATGACTTCTGACGCACATTTGCATCCGTCACAGTCTGGATTAGTTTCTTGGAAACTATGCTTGCTTACAGAATCAACTTTGCAAGAAAACTATCATACTACCATGACACCATGTGCAAGGTGTATGCATACATTGTGCACATATGCTTGCTGTTTTCGTACATATGGTGACAAAGCTATCCATAACACAGAAACAATGGCAACCTGATCAAGATTTAAGCTCGAAGCATGAATGCCTTTTGTTAGAAATAAAAATCCATTTCCGGGTGTTGGCAAGGAGATAGAGTTATACCAAACACTGATCAGAGGTGGGGTAAATACTAGCTAGACACGAGGGTCTGGCTTCGGCACATGTGGGGGTGACTGTTTCAATTTAATTATTGCAGCAGCGCTATTGTTGGCCAGGTCTTTACAAACAGACCAAGGACTTTGTCCTTAAATGCAACATCTGCCACTGGCTTTTGTCTATCTGGACCATTGTGGCCCTCTGTCATCAAATGGAGCTTACAAGTACATCTTGTTAGCAGTGGATCCCAGCTTTTGATTCCTGTGTGTATGGCCACAAATGTCGACTATCTCTTGAACTGTTAAAAAATATCTATGAGTCTTTTTTGGGTCATACGCAGTTGGCACATTACATTCCAACCAGGATCCGCCGTTTAGCTCTAGAAAGAGGACATGGGAAGTTTGGGTGTGACCCTGCATTTCTCATCTTTGTACTATCCCAAGGGAAATGAGGTTGTGGAGAGGAAAAAACATGACTTAAAGCAGTCCTTATCACCATGGGTACTAGGCTCATGTTACAGGTGGGTCCATCACCTATATGGGTGTAGATGCCGCTCAACAATATGGTGAGAAAATCCCTGGATGGTCGGACTCCTTATAAAATCCTGTTTGGGATAAAGAGGTCCCAGAACTCGACAATAGCAGCACAGTGGTGGCAGAAACACAATTTGACATCAATAAATGTTTGGCTGTTTTACAGTAAATTCCGGGATGAACAAAGCAACATTAAATTAAATGCATGGCCACTGTAGAAGTGAAGGTAGTCCCAGCGAAGCCTGGCTGGATCCCGAAGGCTGGTGTTCTGGACAGGGAAAATATTGTGGACAAGAAAGAGTTTGGGCCATCCTGCAGAATGCCTGCACCTGTCCATGCTGTCAAAGGTAATAGAACTGTACTTCTTCCGCCCCTTGCAATGAAAAACGATTTGTCTCCATTGATCTGATCAAACCACACTATGTGGCCGATTCTCAACAGTAACCTATGTGGGCTCCTGGATAGCTAATTGCATTCTCTCACTACCGTACAGGAAGTTCAGATGGAAGCTTTGATAACTGAAAAAGCATCTTCTCTCCAATGAGATGTAACAATAAACAATAATAAAGTATTTCTTCTACCTGTTATATCTATGACAACTGTACAGTCAACTAGTACAGAAACACAGATCTCAGTTCGGAAAGCTGATAAGAACATGGTCTATGTCAATGTACCATAGATGAAGTCATGTTCCAGTTCTACAGAACCTGCTGAGCTGCCAAAAAAAGATCAAACGGCCTCTGGCTACTTAATCGACTTCAGTGACTTCTCTTCAGATTCAACTGACCCACCACTACTGCTACCTCTTCTTTTCAGGCTGAAAGTGTGTGTTTTCTATCTTTGGCTGAAAAGGACATATTTTGTTTGTCCATGGATACATATTTGAATTACAATTGTGTTACTTTCCTAGTCTTTAGGATTGTTTTGTGGCTGTCTTTTTCCTGCTACTGGATGGACATTCCCTTCCAGAATGCTGTGCAGTACAATTGGGGAACTTGGTTCTTAAACCACATTTGTCATCACACTGAGAATAAAGAGATCTTTTCCCGGTGAACATTACAGCTGTTCCAGTCCCCAAGGGAGTTGTTTGGTATATGGTATCATATCATGTGTATGATGTGTATGGCCCCACTGAGCTTTTACAAATTCCATATTTGTTCAACATTTCTTTGAATGATGTCATTACCCCTAGTACTGTTTCTGACAATTAGGATATTGATACAGTTCATAAACTACTAGAAGATCTACAACATTCAACTGCGCTTTACTCTGATGAATTGTATGATGGTACATCTAATTATGACGCTATGTTCTGTTACGGTCATCCTTTTCTGCATAAGGTAAGTATTTCACGATCTGTGCACATTTACACTCAATAGTAACATTGCCCTACACCACCATGTTGTAGTTAAAAAACATTTGCACAGAAGTTTTCTTATTTGTCTGGTTATGAGACATCTGACCCATAGTCATATAAGCTTGCACCATCCCCTGAAAAGAAAAATATTGTGAATGACACCAAGCTGATATATTCTGCTTCTTTTCTTTCCCGGCTGTCTGGACAGGGTTTCAATTTTGAAGGGGCACTATAATTGAATAGACTATTTGGGGAAGAAAAGACTAGCAGGATCTGCTAACTGAGGCTTTGATTATAGCATGCCTGATAGCACAACAAATGATTTTCCTGAACAAAACTGGGCAACAAACAAATTGTTTTGGAATAGCCAAGATGAAAGATTTGAATACACCACAAAATCACAAATTTATATGTTTTGAAAACTGGCAACAATTTGCACACTACAGTGAGGATACATTAGATACCATGCTGTGTAAAGGCACATACAACTCATCTGACTCCAATTGGAAGAGATGACAAGTTTGACCACTAGAAGACAACCGATGTCAGGCACTCTTCCTGAACAACACTGAGTGTTTTAAAACAAGTAAGCCTGATATGAGGTACTACTGTCTGAACACTCGGGGGTACTGACAACTTACAGTGTTGGGAATTTGTTCTTGGTTGGCTAAAAACCTTGAAGCTGTCTCATGTGAAACAACACGTGTCCCTTTTATCTGATCACCTGGTACTCAGGGACCTTTTATTAGGTCCCCGTAAACAATGTCAAAAGCGCTTCTTGTATGCCATATACAACAAAATATGGAAGCTCTCTCAGCAGGAGACTGCTGAAAGATTGCGCAAAATTGCTAGAGCTAATTTAGCATAGGCTTAGGCATCACCACCTTATCATCTAAGAAATACTGCTTGGCAAACATAGTATCCTCATCAATAGACATTATTCAACAAGACGTCTGCGTTACATCACAATGTAGGTCTAATATGCTTTTGAGCTGGATATTACAAACACTACATTCTGGCCATGTGCCGTGGTGGTATTTCAATGTTACAAATCTGTTTTCCCCATACCATTTTACAGAACAACAGATACTTATGGCACGCAAGGATGCTAACTACACTATGTTTCATAGAAGCTAGAGAAGTTACTTTTCACCATTGCTGAAATTACATCTGCAGATTGGGTAATCCATGGGTGTGTTACAATGCTAATCTCTACTTTTCATTTTCAGTACTGTCTACAACATGACCAAGTGGGTGGCGTTAGGAGAAGGGTTTATACACTAGTTGTGGGAACTTCCTTTTAAGTTTTGGTGTTGAAATAAGGCAACTGAAGTATTGTTTTCAGTGGTTCAGACTTCGAGAGTACTTTAGCTGTATCCTTAGTTTGCAAGTCCTTTTTATTGCACAGAGCTTGTAATGAATCTGTGGTGAACCTGCTACTTGAAAGGTTCCCTGGTGTCCGTGATATGTCTGACTTTTAGATTTGCTCTCTAATGGGAGTTATCTGATGTTGAATAGTCAAAGTTGCTGCTGAATGAAGGAGGGGATTGCCTATCCTGTGAAAGTTTCTTCCATTGTTATTTGTTGTACACAAGTTCTGCTTTCACTCACCCATACAGTTAGGCAGGCAACACTTTGGCCTTCAATTCATTTTACCACCGAGCATTTTGACGTTTTAAGAAAACTAAAAAACGTTACTGCTTCAAAAAGATGTCCCCTTAACTTCTGCTAAGGAGACGTTGATCTTCAAGTGTCGAGGTCCTCTTCAGAGATACAGCTGCTACTCCGCACTAACTTCTCACAACATTTTGGAGAGCTGATGTATCATATTTTTAGCATGTCTAGTATAAAGGGAATAGCAAATCTTTTCGGAAGTAAGACTCTAGCTTGGTTAGTACCTTGCAGACAGTTTTTGGAATCATTCCATCTTTTATTCACTCCGTGCTTGAGAGCATCTTGGAAAGTGTGGTATCCTTCTATGTGCTATGTATGTGTAGTAGTTTCTGATTATAGAATGTCATTTATAGAATGTCATGATGTAGTCTTGTTATGATTCTAAGGGTGGCCAGGACTCAGTTGCTGCTGCCTGCCTGTGCCTCCTGTGGATGAGATCCTTTCCTTCTTTGAAATGAATAAAGAAGCCTTTTATTCAACTTATATCTGAGATGTACTTCTTCACATTGGCGACAAGGACGGGATGAAGATTTCATTTCAAATTTAAATATTCTTTTGGAAAAGAAGAACAATTTTTTTTCTCTTCCCTCTTTTAAAGAAAATTTCTCAAAGGATCTCAACACCAAGAAGAAAGAAAAATCTTCATTTTAAGGTACTTTATGCTAATTTTCGTTTTGCTATTCAGCTTGGGAAATTAAAAAAAAGGAAGACTTTATACCAACTTATGACTCTCTTCCTTTTACCTTACTGAAATTATATTCCTAGTAAGGAATAATAATTTTTCTACCTACTCATTTTTTTAAACTGGCAGATTTCCCTTTCTAACTGGAAACAGAAACATTATTTTAACCTTTTTAAAAGAACCTGCTAATTAACTTCAATAGCTGCCTACCTCAATAGCTGCCTACTGTGTTGCCTATCGACTTTCTGTGACTATCTATGGAGTAAATTTTACTTGCCGAGTGAATTTTGCTTGCTGAGTCTCTTGTTTAACAATTAATAATTATTGACTTTTATTACCGTATGTTTTAATGACCGCGAGACCAACAACGAAAGTCTTTCATATATAAACAGCCTTCATCTTCAGCCGCGCTCTCACCCGCACTCCAGGCTCGTTGGTTGTGCATACGTGTGCATACGTGTGACCCTCCTGACACTGACGCTGCGTTTCAAGCTTACAGGCTGACGCTGCGTTTCAAACACGCATAACGCGTCACACGTAAACAGTGACGGACATTACCTTGGCAACGCTTTTCCTGGCAACGCTCGCACATCCAGACGCTGCATTTCAAGCACGCATAATGCGTCACACTCAAAGAGTGACGGACATTCCCTGGCAACGCTTTTGCTCTTGGCAACGCTCAGCTTTCTTGGCAATTCTGCAGCTGAATTTCGAGTCACACCGGCGCTTCATTTTTCTCTCGGCTGGAAACTTAAATACAAGCTCTTTTAAATTGATACCGACTTTTCTTCATGGATGTTGTTGTTTTGAAGACTTTTCTATGATAACAACGATCTGAGCTTCGTGGGAAAGTCTCTACGCTGACACACTCAGCTCCAGCAGTGTGTATGCTTTTATACACCTTTTCTGCGCTGACACACTCAGCTTTGTTAGAAGTGCTTCAGTAGTGTGCAGTACCTTATTTACGCTGACACACTCAGCTTTGTTAGAGTATATTGTTTTACTCTTGCTATATTTCTTTAAATAATGTATTTATTTATGTATTTATTTATTTTAACAGGTTTTGTTAGTATTCTTGAGTATTATAACTTAATTTTACTTCCCTACAGGTTCATTGACATACTATTTTCATCTTTTGTGCTTATTGTACTAATCACTCATGCAGAACGTTACAGCTGCTCCTTTTTTCCTTTCTAAACCAGGTGATCCACCGATTCGCTGGTCTAAATGGAAAAAGGTGTTCCTAAATTATGCAAGGGTGTGCGGTACTTCTCTTTCTGCAGAAAGGAAGTCTGCGCTTTTAATGCACTGCCTAGGCTCTGAGGGGCAAGAAGTTTTTGAGCATTTACCTGAATTGTCTACTGAAGAAGCTAACAACTTAAATGAATTTGAGGTCAAAATTAAAAAACTGGATAAGCAGTACTTGCCAAAAGTGAGTGCAGAAAGATGAGGAGTCTATAGAAACCTATATCACAGCTTTACGCAAATTGGCTGCCACTTGTAAATTTGAGGGTACTTTAGAAGAAAGGATACATGATCAATTCATGTTAGGATGTTGTCTAGAAAAAGTTAAAGATGAACTGTGGCAAAAAGATGATCCTAATTTAGATGAGGTTATCACTATAGCCAAAAGATTAGAACATTCTGATGCATTTGTAAAGGTTTTTAAAAAAGAAAAAGAGGCATCTGAAGAAAAGGTCTTAGTTGTTAAAAAGAAATACCTAAAAAAAACTGATCTGAGAGCTGCATCAAATACTGCTAAGAAAATATCTAACTCTGCTTCTTCTTCTTACAATTATTCCAGATCCTCCTCTAATTCCAAACTAAAATGCTTTTGTTGTAATGCCTCTGATCATCTAGCTAATGATAAGTCATTTCCTGCTTTATCTTCTAAGTGTAACAACTGCGGTAAGGTAGGACATTACACGAAGGCCTGCAGGTCTTAAACTAATAAAAAGAAGAAACATGTGAAGGAAGTGATAATTGATGAAGACTCTGATTCAGATTCAGATGAGTTACATTGTGGTGAGATTTCCATATTTGATGAAACTGTTAATTCTGATTCAGATGAATTGCATTGTGCTGAAATTTCCTTATCTGATGGAAAAAAATGTAAAGGTGCTATTGATATTGTGTGCATTGATAATTGTGAGGTCAAAATGCTATTTGACTCTGGAGCAAAAATTACTTTAATTCCTGAAACTTTCTTTAACAAGAAACTTTTTGGAAAGGTAAAAGTTCTCAAACCAGATATAAGACCTTTGGCCTATGGGAGAAAACCTATTAAACTTGTAGGTTATTTCAATGGACAGATTGATTACAAGGGACGACTTACTGCTGGGAAAATTTACATCTCTTGCAGGGGAGATAGCATCATAAGTTGGTTTCACCAGGCGGACTTACATCTCGCCTTACTTCCTGGTGAGAATCCCTGCATAGTTCTAAGAGACATAGTATCTCACTCAGGGAAAAATGATCTTGTCTCAAATGATCTGTCTTCATTCACATCTGGCTGTAATGTGATAGGTGTACAAGAAGTCTCTAATCTGAGTAAAAATGAGGTGTCTTATCCTGATTGGCGAGGTATGTTTGAAAATGTCTTTAGTAATAAACTAGGTTGTCTTTCTGGTTATGTTCACAATATTATCCTGAAGACAGATGCTGTTCCTGTGGCATGTAAAGTGCGCAGTGTTCCTTTAGCTATGCAGGAACCTATGCGCTTAGAATTAGAGAAACTCATGAGTGATGGAATCATTGTGAAATCTGAAGCAAGTGAATGGGTTTTGCCTGTTGTCTTAGCGTGTAAACCCTCAGGCGAGATTTGTTTTTGTGTCGACCTTAGGGGTCTTAATAGGGAGGTTGTAGCTGATAGATACCCTCTTCCCAATATTAATACCATGCTAACTCAGCTTGGGGATGCTTGCATGTTCTCCACTCTGGACTTGAGGGCTGCATACCACCAAGTGAGAATTGATGAGACGTCCATGGGTTTCACTACCTTCATCACACCCTTTGGCACGTATAAGTTTACTCGTTTACCTTTTGGTTTAGTCTCTGCAGCTTCCGTTTTTCAGAGGGTGATGGAGGATGTATTGAAGGCGTTAAAATTGATCAAGATGACGTACTTGTTTTTTGTTCATCACAAAGTGAACATGATCTTAGAGTTAGATCTGTTTTGGAGCGTTTTGAGGACAGACGTCTGACTTTGAGAGAAAATAAATGCAGATTTAATATGTCGGAGATTGACTACTTAGGTCATTGCTTAACTCCTAATGGTGTAAAACCAAAGGATAAACTGGTAAAGACCATACAAAACTTGCCTGCGCCGAAATCTAGGGAAGAATTGGTTACCTTTTTAGGTATGGCAGAGTATTATAACAAATTTGTGCCTCATTTTGCCAATAAAACTTCTAACATGAGAGCTTTGTTAAAAAAAGGAACTAAGTTTTCTTGGTCTGAGATGTGCCAAAAGGAGTATGCGCT
The DNA here is from genome assembly GCF_964263255.1 of Lissotriton vulgaris. NCBI lineage: Eukaryota > Metazoa > Chordata > Amphibia > Caudata > Salamandridae > Lissotriton > Lissotriton vulgaris. The sequence continues at coordinate 361,740,509 of NC_141691.1, forward strand.
TGTTAAACATGTTTTGAGTTCAGCTCCTTCTTTACAGAGTTTTGATGTGAATAATGATTCAATTCGAGGTTTAGGGGCTGTGCTTAAACAAATGAGAGATGGGAAAGAGATTACCATCTTGTTTCTGTCTAGGTCTTTAGTTGGCCCAGAGTTGTCATATTCTGTGATTGAAAAGGAGGCTCTTTGTATTTATTGGGCAATTAGGAAACTAAAAATATTTCTGTGGGGCAATTCGTTTGTGGTTCACACGGATCAAAAACCATTGAAGGAGGTCTTTTATAAAAAAGGGTTTGGATGCCATTTCTTCACGTATTTGCAAATGGGTTATCGCTCTCCTGGAGTTTGAATTTGATGTGAGATATTTACCTGGGGTGAATAATAAAGTTGCGGATTGTCTCTCTAGGCTAGTTGTGGAACAAACTGACCAGAATTCTTTACCATTTGATGATTCTTGGGAAGTAGATGAGTTCAAGGTCTGCGAGGTGGTTGAAGGAGTTGTACAAGAAAGTGATTGGAGAGATGCTATGGGTACAGACTCTGAGTTACAAGAAGTTTGCGATTTGGTAAGTAAAGGTTGGCCATGTCTTAACAATTTGAGTGTTCCGGCTAAGAGGTATTGGAATGTCAAGGATGAGCTATCCTTAAAGGATGGTTTGTTGTGGAGAGGCACTAGACTTATTCCACCTTCTCTCATTAGGGAAAAAATTCTTCTCTTAGCTCACCAAGGACACCAAGGCATATCCAAGACTAAGGAGAGAATACGGTTACATTTCTGGTGGCCAGGCATTGATCTTCTGGTTGAGCGAATGATTCGTGATTGCGTTGAATGTAACTCTTCTGATAAAGTGTGTAAAACAAGGACACAACCAATGGCTATTAGGGAAATTCTGGTACGTTGTTGGCAGGATGTAGCTTTGGACATTCTAGGTCCCATTTCCTCTGGGAATGGTCAGAGATATGTTTTAGTCATGATGCATATGTTCTCACGATGGTTATAAAAATAACCCAAAATATTGAGACCAAAGATGTAGTTAAATTTTTGCGAGATATTTTTGGTAGGGAAGGTTTCCCTGAAACTATCCTTACAGATAATGGTGTGCCAAAGGAAATGGAGGATTTCTTGGCAAGTAAAGGTATTAAACACAAGCGTTGCTCACTTTACCATCCGGAATGTAACGGAATGGTGGAGAGGTTCAATCGCGTACTTAAGGAGTCTATTCAGATCTCTAAAGACCAGGGCTCGGATTGGAAAAATAATCTGATGGACAGAGTAATGATTTATAGAGTTACACCACATTCCACCACAGGTGATATTCCTTTTGTGCTTTTCCGAGGTCGCATTCCAAACACTTCTATATTTCAGAGTTGGATGAGAAATTTAGGGGTGGAAACAGGGAATCACAGCAGGGACCTAAGTTCATTGAAGCAGGAGATGAAGTCCAATATGAGGAAAGAAAACTTTGATAAAAGACATGCTGTTGCTCATACCAAGGTGTGTGTTGGGGATCGGGTAAGAGTTCATCTTCCACTTAGATCTTCTGGGGCTAAGTTTTCTTCCCCCTTTTATGTCACAAAACTCTTCCATAATGCTGTTAAACTAAATGATGGAAGGATTTGGAATTTGAATCGAATTGCTTCATTTTCAGGTTCTTCTGGTAAGAGCCTACCAAATAGCAGTTTGATTAACAAGGAGGTTCATTTCAAGTCTGATGTTCCTGTCAGAAGAAGTTCACGTTTGACCCGTGCTCCTGCAATTCTCAAAGATTATATTTTGAAATAGTTTTTTTTTTTGTGTGTTTCAGGGGAAGGTGTGTGGTATCCTTCTATGTGCTATGCATGTGTAGTAGTTTCTGAGTATAGAATGTTATTTATAGAATGTCATGATGTAGTCTTGTTATGATTCTAAGGGTGGCCAGGACTCTGTCAGTTGCTGCTGCCTGCCTGTGCCTCCTGTGGATGAGATCCTTTCCTTCTTTGAAATGAATAAAGAAGCCTTTTATTCAACTTATATCTGAGATGTACTTCTTCACAGAAGGTCTTCCTCTGGTCCTGTTCCTGATTACCGGGACAGTTATTTTAATATTTTTGCTCCACAATGGATGTCCCATTTTAAGATCAAATGGAGCTGGCACTACCTCATATGCTACTGTGCCATGAACTCAAGGTGCATTGCTTTAGTGCACCCTTGCTTTGAGAACTGAATGAGAATTTTTTATCATCATTTCACCCTGTATGGCTGCACTGTGTAAAGCTAATGTTCCGCTGTCTGCAGTGCACTTTCGAGTGCGCCTTGGATTTATGCCAAGAATCACAATTTGTAGACCTTTCAGACATAAACGTACTAGTGGACCCCTTTAAAGCTCATATGTATAGTTGACCACTGCGTATTTCCTTGCTCCAGGCCTCATTTCACAAGCCTCCCTGGAATGCTTCTGCCCCAGATTGATTGGATCCTGGCTCTGGTTCAGCAGCACCGCATCTGGCTGTTTTTTGCACCGGCAGTGGCTGCTGTGGGTGTTGGATGGGACCATATTTGATCCATAAACTTGTCCTGAGGCCTGCCTCTGGTATCATCGTCTGCAGATTCTGGGAACAGAAATATTTAATCTTCCACTCGAACAACATAAACATCTGGCTGGTGGGAAATATTATGCGGCCTGCTTTTAACATCCAAAATTGATTTTTAAATTGAGCTTTTTTATGCTTTTATATTTTTTTAATTGGGCATCTTTGTGCGTTGGGCTTTTAAATAGCATGATTGCTTTTTTAACCAGCTTTTAGCTTGATTTTAGGTACACATTTTAGTATTTCTTTTGCAAATGCTGCTGAGTTTTTAGCATTAGGATTTGCTCTTATAGATAGGTTTCTTAGTTGACTTATGCCCTAAGAGGGGGTCTCATGTATTCCAGTTAGGCCTGGAGAGAAACACTGAAATTTTACATATACATGGGTCTTTCCTAAAGTTGTCTTCAATTTTACATGATGACTTCTGACACACATTTGCATCCTTGAAAGTCAGGATTAGTTTAATGGAAACTAGACTTGCTTACAGAAACAACTTCGCAAGAATACTATCATGCTACCTTCACACCATGTACAAGGTTTATACATACGTTGTGCAAGTGTGCTTGTTGTTTTTGCACACATGGCAACATAGCTATCTATAACACACAAACAATGGCAGCCTGATCAAGAACTTGGCTCAAGGCAAAGATGCCTTTTGCTATAAATAAACATATCTTTCAGGTGTTGGCAGAGGAGTGCTTTACTGTCATTGGTGAGGTATCTACATGCTGATGCTTTGGCCCAGCACCTTGCTGACATCTGTGCGAGGGGTGTCCAGCTGGTGACCACCACGGGGTCCTACATACTTTCCCTTCAGATAATAGGGGTTCAATCATCCAGTATGAGGATTCTTGGCAGAACACACACACACACACACACAAGATACTAAGGTTAGGAGACACATAGTAGGAGTAGGCAAGATTTCTATATTGTTTGATATGCTTGCATATATACATTGTTTAGCATGATGGTGGAACTTTTTATTCTGTTCACTGTCATAGTGCTTCTAATAACTTACATGTGTTTCTGTCTATTGATCATTGCAACATATATATGTTATACAAGAATCAGGTTGGTTCAATAAATATTAAAAGCATCCCACTGTCCAATGCTTGTATATTTCTCTGAGATGAAGAGAGCTTGAGAGACTGAGCAAAAAGGGTACTTGATCTATAAGCATGAGTAGGGGGGATCAGGGTTGTCAAGTTCAGTCATTGCCAGAACATTTGCTGCCTGCCTAAGGTTAGGGGGACTTGTGTTGGCACTGTGATCTAGCTGGCCTGTAGGATTGGGGTGCATGGAATCAGTCAGGCGCTATGGCACAATCCCAATGGTTATGCTGTCTTTAAACACACCTCCTTTATTTTTTATGCTGGATTTTGTTTTTGCTGGCTTAGATACTTTGAGTATTTTGCCACTGCTGATCAGTGTCAATGTTCAAGTGCTCCCTGTGTAAATTGGTATTACAATTGGTTCTCCCTGATTGGCATATTTGATTTACTGGTAAGTCCCTAGTAAAGTGCTCTGAGTGTGCCAGGGCTTGTAAATCACGCAGTACTACTGGGCCTGCAGCACTGATTGTGCCGTCCACTTGAGTAGCCCGAAAAAGGTATCTCAGACCGGCCTCTGCAGTGTCTGTGTGCAGTTTTAAACTGCCATGTTGACCTAGCAAGTGCACCCGCTTACCAGGCCCTAACCTTCCCTTTTCTTACATGTAACACCCCCTCAGGTAGTCCCAAGGTACCCCCCTGGGCAGGGTGCAGTGTATGTGAATGGTAGGACATGTACTGGTGTGTGTGCATTGTTCTGATAGTGAAATACTGTCAACTTTGTTTTTCACTATTGAAAGGCTATCTGTCCCATAGCATAGAAATGCAGAATTCTTTGTAGCAGTGACAAGAGAGAGGAATCAAGTTTAGGCTCTCTGAACTCAGAATTTAATAACACATCTTTTAGTAAAGATGTTTGTTTACATTATGTGTATGACACTTTTAGAAAGTAAGCATTTTCTTGTTTAACCATTCTGTGTGCCTCCGCCTAATTGTGGATGGGCTGTCTGATTTTGGACTGATAGGGGCTGGGGATGTGCGTTCACTGTAGCCAGCACTGGGGGGTTGAGCTAACATGATCTGTGTAACCAAATCTACCTTTTTGCCAACTTTTGGTCCAGTGGTCCGAACTTCAGGCACGTCTAAATAGTTTATGGGAATTGACAAGGTAAACGCACATTTTTGACCCCCCCTTTTTCTCAGCCCCTGCTTCACACATGACCCCAAAACTTTCTATGAGCAACAAGACTCACTATGATGAATCAATCAATCAGGGATTTGTGAAGCTCCCTACTCACCCGTGAGGGTCTCAAAGCACTGGGGGGTGGGGGGGAACCATGCAACTCTGTCTCACCCAAAGAGCTAAGTCTTGAGTTTTTTCCTGAAAGCTTGCAGAGTGGGGGAGCATCTGATGCTGAGCGGGAGTTCGTTCCAGGTCTTTTCCTTGATGTAGGAGGAGGCTCTTTCAAACATTCTGGATCTGTGGATGCAAGAGGTTTTGGCAAGGGTGAGGCTGGTTGAGCGGAGGCTTCTCTTGGGTACGTAGAAGGAGACTCTTTAATTGAGGTATTGGGGTCCGGTGTTATGGAGGGATTTGTAGGTGTGAGTGAGTAGATTGAAGGTCACTCTCTTCTCGATGGGGAGCCAGTGGAGGGCTCATAAGTGCTGGATGATGTACTCTTGTCATTGGATGCAAAGGGCGGTGGAAGCGGTGTTCTGGATGGTCTGGAGTGGAGTATGACACTTTTTAAGGACATTTTCACAAAGATTCATCAAACGATGGCAAAGATATAGGCTAGTCAAAAGCACTTTTTCTATGGAAACATGGTCCTAATTATAGCTACCTACTGGTGTTCGCCAGTAGGTAGTTATAGTTAGAACCTAGTTTCCATTGAAAAAGGGTTTTTTGATTTGCCAATATCTTTGGCGCAGGTTGACGAATCTTCACAACATTTTCAAAACTAATGGCCCAATCTAGTCAGCTCCTGTCTTAAATGTTTGGGGGTGATTCATCAAGTGGGGGCCGAAAAAAAAGGGGGTCCCAAAACATCTTTTCTCCATTGGAAATTTGGGAAAAAGCTTTTTGTTAATTGGTGTAAATCCGATTCAGCAGTTGCTGAGAAATTAAAAAAAATTAAATATGGATATCTGAACACCGAGGAGGGTTTGCGAACCCTCCTGAGCATGAGCTCAATTCTAATTGGCTTCCAACACTCCAAACTAGAATGTGTTGGCAGTCATCTTGTGACTCGGTAACCGTGTCACAAGAAACCAGTGGAAAAGTGGAAAAAAGGTTAAAAAACAAGAAAACAGAGCAGGGTAGAAACACCCTTACCCCCTAGGCCTGCTCAGGTCCAACAAAAGCATTTAAAAAAATAGATCAGCTGAATTTGCGCTGGGTGCATGAATCCGGCTGAGAAAAACTGAAAAAAAGAAGTGAGGGCTCCCGCACTTTGTATTGTATAGGCCCCCGGGACCTGCCAAGGGGCATTCACAGTTAATTAGCCCCGGGGACTGCCACCTCCCTGGGCTTTATTAATTATGTGTAGGGGGCACATACCCCCCCCGCAGCCCCGGGGTTGCCACCTCCCTGGGGCATTCATCAATATGAGTGGGGGTGCCTCACGGGCCCCATGCCCCTGGGACTACCACCTTCTGGGGCTTAAATTAAAATAACAAGGGTGGGGGTTCCTGCCCCCCCACACTGCCACAGGGATCACCACCTCCCAGGGGCACTAAATATTTAAATATGGCCCCGGGGACCACCACCTCCACAGAGCTTTGAAAATATAGGTAGGGAGCCACACGGCCCCCTCCAGAAGCCCTAATGGCCCTGGGGACCTGAACCCACAGGGCCGGGTCCTGCAATGTCCCGGGGCTCCCACCCCCAAGACATTTTGCCCTGTCACAGCAAACTCTGCTTTGGTTTTTGGATAAGAGAGCTTGCTTCCAAAAACCAAAGCAGATTACTTTTGCACAAGGGGAGATGGATGTCAGCAGCTCCCCTTGTGCAAAAGCAATGCCGGCTCCCATGGGGGCATTGGGGCATTGGGGCTCCACCCTGTTCCCCAACAGTGAGGCCAGGCCCCGGGGGATGGGGTCCGCAGGGCCAGAAGTGGCCGAGGAGGGCAGCCACACCTGTAATTAAATGTTTTTTTTTAAAAGGCAGGCCGGCCCCCGGGTATGGGGTTTCCGGGGACAATAGTGGCCTAGAGAAGGGGGGACATGCGGCCCCCTTCCCAATAAATACATTTTAAAAAGAAGGCAATGAGGACCTCCGGACACAATTGGACTTCATCCCCCAAATGGCAGTGCTCCAGAAGCTGCTTTTGCAGAGTGGTGTACAAATGGGGCATGGCCTCGGACCATTCTCAGCAATCCAGGTGTGTGGTGCTTACTGGAGGTACCTGGTGGGCAAGAGAGGTACAGAAAGAAACAAAAGAAGTGCAGAAATATGCAACAGAGGTACAGAAAGTGGCAAGAGGAGTGCAGAAACAGAAAGAGAATACAGAAAGAGGCACAAGGGGTGTAGAAAGAAGCAAGAGAGGTGCAGAAAAGAGCAAGAGATGTGCATAAAGAAGCAACAGGGATACAGAAAGGGGAAAGTGGGAGGAGAAAGAGGCAAGAGGGATACAGAAAGAACCAAGAGAATTGTAGAAAGAAACAAATGAAATTCAGAAAGAAGGAACAGAGTTGTAGAAAAAAGGCAAGAGGTGAGCAGAAAGAGGGCAAAGGGATGCAGAAAGAGAGAAGAGGGTTGCAGAAAGAAGGAGGAGGGTGCAGAAAGAAGCACAAGTGGTGCAGAAAGAAGCAAGAGAGGTGCAGAAAAAAAGCAAGAGTAGTGAAGAAAGATGCAACAGAGGTGTAGAAAGAGGCAAGGGGGTACAAAAAGAGGGAAGGTGGGTGCAGAAAGAGGCACAAAGGAATACAGAAAGAAGCAAGCGAGGTCCAGGAAGAAGCAACAGAGGTGCAGAAAGAGGGAAAAGGGGTGGTGAAAGAGATGAGAGGTGCAGAAAGTAGCAACAGAGGTTCCGAAAGATGGAAGAGGGATGAGAAAGAAGCAAGAGCGGTGCAGAAAGAAGCAATAGAGGTGCAGAAAGTAACAAAAGAAGTGCAGAAAGAAGGAACGGAGGTGCAGAAGGAGGTAAGAGGAGTTTCAGAAAGAGCAGATGTGTGCGGAAAGAGGCACAAGGGGTGCAGATAAAAAAAAAGAGAGGTACAGAAAGGTGCAAGATAAGAACAAAAAGAAGCAACAGAGACGCAGAAAGGGGGAAGAGGGGTGGAGAAAGAGGCAAGAGTAAACTCACATCGATTTTCAATAATATGTACAACAAAGGATATTTCCCAAAAGAATGGAAACAGGCTTCCATCCTCCCCCTGTTGAAAAAACCCAACCTAGATGCCCGAGATCCAAATAATTTTAGACCCATATCCAGACTGCCCCTTCCAGCAAAAATTGTTGAAAGTAACATGAATGCCCAGCTTTACCAATTCCTCATGCAATCTGAGACACTAGATCCCACCCAATACGGGTTTAGAGAAGGGCATAGTACGGAAACAGCATTCATTAAATCCACGGAAGAGATTAGGGCTATTCTCGATCAGGGAGGAACTGCCGCCCTGATCATGCTGGATCTCTCGGCGGCGTTCGACACGGTACACCACATTCTGTTGGTGGACCGCCTGGAAGAAATAAGGGTCAAACATAAGGCACAAGCGCTCCTCAAAACCTTTCTTTCTAACAGAACTCAAATGGTAAAATTAGATAAATTTGAGGCGGAAGCTTTTACCCTACCTTGCGGAGTTCCCCAGGGATCCTCCCTGAGTCCCACACTTTTTCATAATTACGTTTCTTCACTTGCCCCGCTCATTGAAACTTTTGGGTTTAATCTCACGTCGTACGCGGATGATACCCAAATTGTGGTCAATATTCGACCCAACAAACACTGTGACACCGCTTTGAGGCTGCAGAACTGTATGCATACGGTGAGTGAATGGATGACACAGATCTGTTTAAAGCTCAACTCCAGTAAAACAGAGGTGGTACTGTTCGGCAACAACCCTTCCTTCTGGTCCCCAAACTGCTGGCCTTCTGCTCTTGGCCCTTTACCACCCCCCACCAAAATGGTGAAGAATTTGGGCATCTGGATTGATTACACTTTAAGTCTTCAAGACCAGGTCAACGTAGTTACCTCAACCACCTCACTCATTCTCAGAACCTGTAGGAAAATAACTCCTATACTTCTAAAAGCAGCACAACAAATAGTAGTTTCAGCCCTCGTTTTATCCAGGCTGGACTATTGCAATGGACTATACCTTAAGTTACAAGCAGGCTCCATGCACAAACTGCAAATGGTGCAGAATGCTGCGGCTAGACTCCTTACAGGGATCCCCAAGTATGCCTCTATTTCTCCAGCTATAAAGAAACTACACTGGCTTCCAGTCAAAAAGCGCACGCAATTTAAGGCACTTTGCCTGGTGTTCAAGGCCCTGCAAGGATCTGGCTGTGACTTTCTAAAGCAACAATTCCGCTGGTACATTGGCTAAGCTGGTAACAACGACGTGCATAAAAAATGCAAAGTGGGGTGGGGGGGCAGAAGTTTCATTACCAATGCAGCAAAGGCCTGGAACATGCTTCCCCTATATCTCAGAAGCATGACCAACCTGTTGGCTTTTAGGAAGTTGATGTAAATATATAATTTACCGTCTTAATTTCTATGCAGGTAAGTACTTAATCAATAATAACTCAAATCGGAAAGAAAAAACCAGAGTCCGTGGTGTTAGAGTTCTTAGGGGTTTTATTCCTCAAAAAGGAATGGTCAAGACCAGAATATCATGTTCTTCCCACCGCAGGGGTGGAAGAAGGGATAGAGCGCTACATTTTATTGACAGTACATAGCTTATATACTTAATTCATGTCATAGAAAACAGTACAGTAGGCGTAACAGCTGAGAGAAGACAAGATAACAGTATCCACGTGTTACTAGTACGTAATCAGAAGGCGTGGACTAGGCGTGAACTGGGGGTGTGTGCTAGAAACGTCACAGGTAGGTGTCACTAGGGGGTGGCACTAAACAGAAATGTTGCAATGTCAGCAGAAATCGGAAGCTTGGATGCGCGCGCAGCTGCATGACGTGTGATAGACGTGAAACTGGAGGGTGCAGGGGACTTGACATTTACACTGACGGAAAGAGACAGAAGTCTGGCATGTCAGATCAACTTGTACTTCTATCATATCTGATATCTGATGTTTGGGAACCATATTATCCGGCCAGAAAGGTCTCTGGGGCAGAAGCTATCCTATACTAACTGTGAGTGCGTGTATAAGCGCCTAAGTGTCTGCATGAGAAGCGTGGGGCATGGGGCCTTCCATGGGAGCATGGTAACAGAGGCTGTGAATTACTTGCACGGAGACAGGTCGGCCCTTTGGCCCTGTAGCTGAGGGGGATGTTTACTGAAGCTAGTAGGCAGGAATGCATTTTCGGGGAGCGGAACAGATAACTCGAAGGTTGTAGTCAGTCTTGGCAGGCAGCAGGCTGAGCTGAGCGCGGTGGGCCGCGCTGGAAGTAAGTCAGAGTTCACGGGTACAGAGGCAGCCTGGGCTGAGGCTTTCAGAGTCAGAAGCCAGAAAAGAGGCTCGATGGCAGAAATTCAGGGCCTACCTTGCCAGAGCTGAAAAACATGTAAGGTACACTACAAAAAGACGTTGGCATAGCATACTTAGCAACGGACTATTTGACCCATTCAGGGTGGGTCTGAAAGAGGACATGTTAACGTTGGACGCAAATGTATTTGCGTCTTCATAGCTGGCACAGGAGGGAAGTTACATGCACTTTAAGCTGGTACATGGAGACGGTGGGGTACGCGCTAGGGAACACAACTTGACCATAAAATTTATATTTCCTCATTCCCTCCTTGTTCCCTACGGACCCTTCATGATATATCGATCCTCATGAATCGATCAGTTTGTTCTTGTAACATCATTTGCTCTTCTTTCTTTCTTTTACGCTTTGAGAGAAAACTGGAATGTTCAATACAAGATGTGGCACACAGTCCACAAATCGCTGGCCCACACTGCAGGCACAGGCAGCAACTGAATACTAGGACTAGGCCAATGCCTAGGAAGGATAGGATCTTCCATCCCCAAGCGGTTAACGTTGTCCAGAACCAACCGGACCAAGTCCAGGTGCCTGGATTCTGATGTATCTGATTTGCAATTTTATGGAGACGTGTAATAGCTTGATATACAGATGGTGCGTTTTGTGGAATGAAAACACAGCAACTTGACCCGATGACCTTACAAGCTCCACCTCTATCTGCCAAGATGACGTCGATAACAAGACGATTCTGAAGGACAACAACCCGCATGGCGGACTGCTCTTCTGTTAAGTTACCTAGGGCGGAGGCAGTTTCATTCACTACTGCTTCAAGTGTTCTAGTTAATCTGCGTATTAGTTTACTATTTTGAACAGGTCCTAAAAAGAAAAAGAATCCTTTATTAAAATCGGTGTACTGTTCCCATGCCGTTTCTGTGTAGTCGACAAGTGGGATATCTCTTCTGGGTCTATTCTTTACTAGATTTGTATTTCTGTGGTAATCAGGAGGAGCTAGGAAAACAGGTGGCAGAAGGAATGCAATGTAACAGGTACCATCCCAATCTGGAGGTAGGCGTATGTATGCGGTATGACCACAAACAAAATAGGAATGACGAATAGCTTTAAAGGACGATTTACCATGATCACTGAATTCGACCACAGTAGTGCATTTACTATGACCTAAGTGTACTGAACCTTTCTTCCTGATACATAATTCACCAGTGACTGGTAATACTGACATAACGGGTAGAACTGGTGCGGCTTCGGATTCAACAGTAAGAATCATAAGGCTAATTGTGTAATTACCTAATCCATATACTTCATTTTCTAGATCAGTTCCTATTCTAGTGGGGAGTCCCTCCTTATCAGGGTAACAGACGTCGAGCAGGACCAAGTTCAAGTTACCCCAAACCCAGCCCCCGTCGAAAACAGCAATATCAGGATCTAAGGAATTAATTATTTTAAACCATGCACCACAGGAGCCATTGTGAGTGAACGGATACGGAAAGAGGGGCAGAGCTCCCTTGTAATTCTGGTAGGGAGGGAGTCGGCCACATATCCAGCAGTCTGTAGCATTGTTAGTTTGATGGGAATGGTGTAGCATACTAATGAATGTGTTGTTGCGCAGCGCAAGTCTGTAGGAGAGTTCGTGTGGAGGTAACTCGCTAAAAGTGTGTTCAGCAGAGACATTGTAAGCAGATTGTTCACGCTTTAAAATAGGGTAGTAGATAGGGAGAAGTATACTTGCAACTATTATCAGAAGACTTAGAAAAAACATTATTAACAATGTCACTATACAGTGACTACGCAGTGATTTGCAGTAGGTATGTTTCTTGAATTCTCTCTCTCTCTCTCTATCTCGATCTAGGGGATACATGTCAGAAACTATTTAACCGATTCACCTAGGGGAGGACTTAAACAATTAAACTGTCTGACTTGCTAGATCGGAGCTTGAGTCTGTACTACTCTTGGGGAGTTTTTTCTCGCTTGGAAGTTTTAAAGTCACTGGGCTCGATACAGTTTTTGGAAGGGGTGGATGAGCCTGGGTCGGATTTCAGTTCATTACACAGTTTAACATGGCTCATGTGGACCCACCCCTTCCTGCCCTCAACCTTCACCGCTGTCCTCGTAGTAAGTAGAACGGTCTTCGGCGATTTCCAGCGGGGCTCCAACGGACTTTTCCGGTCGAAGTTCCTTATGAGGATCAGATCACCTGGACGGACATCATGTGGTTTTACATCAGTGTTGTCAGGGAAGGCTGCGGCAACCTGTGAACGACATGATTGGAGTGCAGACATCAAGGAGGCAAGGTAATCTGTCAACATATTGCAATCAACATCAGTAATTTTCTTCGGAATGGGCGTCCCCCACATATTCGGTGGTCTACCAAAGACCACTTCGTACGGGGATAGTCCTGATCTCGAATGGGCAACCATCCTCATATAGAACAGTGCCACTGGCAGGGTGACTATCCAGTCGACCCCTTTCTCTTTACATATTTTAGCAAGTCGTGTCTTTAATGTCTGATTATGCCTCTCTACAAGGCCTGCGGCTTCGGGATGTCGGACACAATGGAATTTCCACTGGTATCCTAGCAATAAAGAAACTTCTTTCATTAATTCGGATGAGAATGGCTGACCGTTATCTGAGTACACGACACGAGGCAAGCCGTACCGTGGGAAGAATTCACGAACCAACTGTCTGGCAGTGGTCGGAGCAGTGTAATCTGGGACTGGGTATGCTTCGGTCCAACGGGACAGAGCACAAACAACTACGAGAACATATTTAAATCCTCGACAACGGTCCATCTGGATATAATCCATCTGGAGGACTTCAAAAGGGTGATCGGGACGATGAAATCCACCTTGCTCTACAGGGACGCTTTTACCTGGATTGAACTGACAACAGATCATGCAAGTACGCACTTTCTGTTTTGCTGCTGCTCGTAAGTGTTTATTGTTCCAAAGATTTTGTAAACTGTCTAGCATCGCTTTTTCTCCTAGATGTGCTGGACTATGTGCTGTATTAATCATGACTTGAACCATAGAGTCAGGGAGAAACCATGTAGATTTTCCCTTCGTCACCCAACCTTGATCTGTCTGGATCCCTCCTAGTTCAATCCATTTCTTTATTTCTTCCGGGGTAGCATGTGTCTGAATATCGATAACATCTAGTGTGGGATCCCTGACTGTCATACAATGTATCGGTCCTATTGTCTTTGTCATGTCAGTTGTCTGAGTGTGAGTCAGTGCTGTATGTTTTGCTGTCTGGTCTGCCAGGTCGTTACCCTGGGAAACAGAATCTGTGACTTTAGTATGTGCTTTACACTTCATGACGGATATTCCTGAAGGCAGATGTATTGCTTCTAACAGTGCTTGAATGAGGGGACCATGTTGGATCTTGGCACCATGAGAGGTCAGAAAACCTCGTTCTTGCCATAACATACCGAAGTCGTGTACAACTCCGAACGCATAACGGGAATCAGTGTATATGTTGACATTTCTGTTCTTGGCTAGAATACAGGCTCGGGTCAGAGCAATAAGCTCTGCTGCTTGAGCGGACAGTGTGTCAATACGATGTGTTTCTTTTACTTCGGTTTCAGTGGTCACGGCATATGCGGCCACTAATTCTCCTGTACTTGTTCGCATACATGAACCATCCACATAAAGTGTCAGGTCTGGATTTGTCAATGGAACATCTGTTAAGTCTCGTCGGGGCTTTGTTACTGCATTAATGATCTCTATGCAATCATGCGGGGCTGGATCTGTCATAATTGTAGGTAACAGTGTTGCGGGGTTCAGAATGCTGCAGCGTCTGATCTCTATGTGTGGCTGGAATAGCGTTAATTCGTAACCTGTCAGTCGTGCTATAGTCAAGTGTTGAGTCTGAGTTCTGTTTAAAAGAACCTCTACAGAGTGTGGAACTTGTACGGTTAACTGATGTCCTAAAACAATTGAATCGCTCTGTCTTATTGCTAACGCTGTTGCTGCTACTGACTTTAAGCACGCAGGGAGTGCCTGGGCTACTGAGTCCAATGTACTAGAAAAATAAGCGCAAGGCTTATGTGAACCTGCTTGGTCTTGAGTGAGGACAGACAATGCTGTACCATCACGTTCTGTAACAAAAAGTGTAAACGGTTTGCTGTAACATGGTGTCGCTAAAACTGGTGCTTGACATAATGCTTCTTTTAATTCCTCAAAGGCTTGTGTATGTTCCTGAGTCCAAGGGAGGGCAGTCGAAGTTGCTGCCTCCTGCGTCGTTAACTGGATGAGTGGTTTAGCTAGAAATGCATATTGAGGAATCCATTGTCTGCAGTACGAGGTGAGGCCTATAAAGGCCCGCACTTCCTTTTGTGTCTGGGGTTGTGGCATATTTACAATTAACTGAATGCGATCGGGAGTGAGCTGTCTCCCCACTTTGGACAGCAAGTGACCCAAGTACACAACTTGCTGAACACAGAATTTAAGCTTCGAAGGAGACACCTTGTGTCCCTTGTCGGCCAGAAAATGTAAAACTGTCAGTGATGCTTGTTCACATTCGGGCTCACTTCGTGCGGTGATCAGCAGATCATCGACGTATTGCAGTAAAGCGGTGTTAACTGGCATTTGAATACAATCTAGTTGTCTTTTCAGTGCTTGACTATAGATGCTGGGGCTTTCTGTGAATCCTTGAGGTGCGCGGGAAAATTTGAAGCTTCGTCCATTTAAACTGAATCCGAAGAGATATTGGCTCTCTGGATCAATGAGTACACTGAAGAAAGCGTTCTTGAGATCCATTACAGTAAAGAACGTTGCTTCTGAATCAATAGCAGTCAATAGGGAAGAGATATCGGGGACTACAGGGTACTGTGGTACAATACATTTGTTCAGTTCTCGAAGATCAATCACCAGCCGATATACTGGCGGTGCATTGGGGTCGGTACGTTTAAGAATTGGAATGATAGGTGAATTACAGATATTGGAGTCAGTCTCTACGACCACTCCTTGTGCTATGAGCTCTTCAATGATTTCCGGTAAAGCCACTACAGCATCGGGTGGTAACTTGTATTGTCTGATTCGGGGTAGAACAACTCCTGTCTTGAGTGTAACACGGTATGGTGTGATATGCATACAACCTACATCAGTTGGGCCTTTTGCCCACAGGTGATCTGGTACATTTTTTAATCTGACATCGAATTCTCGCAAAACATAATGACCCTTGAAATCCCGTAGAAAGAGTCTAACTCCCTCCGGGGAACAGCAGATTATAGCTCCTAGAGCCTTCAATGTTTTAATTCCTAACAGATTTTCTGGGCATGATTTCGTAAGTAACAAGTCTGTAACTCGTGATAATGGACCCACAGCCAAGGGTACTGGTTCTGATACTTCATTTACAATGGGTTGTCCTGAAAAACCAAGGGAAACATTCTGTGAGCCTGAGAGGGGTGCCCCTGGGACTTCATTATGACTGATTGTGGTGCGGCTTGCCCCTGTGTCAATTAAAAACTTTCTGTCTTTTCCCAATACTTGACTGTGTACATAAGGACCTTCTTGATCTACAGGAATTTCAATAAGAGGCAAGCCAAATTCCCTCTCTAGGCTGTTTCATGTGTATCGTTGATACTCAGGGTAAGCAGATTGGGCATACTGGTACATCTGTTGAGAAACTTGTTGAGTCGTGGCAGTGGGCTGCGGTACCGCTACTGTCTGTGCTGTATGAGATGAAGCATGCATAGGCTGTGTATTCTGCATGGGCTGTACATTCTGTGAAGTCTGTTGCTGAACCTGATCTTGTCTAGGTGGATGCGGTCTCTCTTTAGTTTTACCTGTTGCTATGTTATGTTTCAGAACTGGACATTCATGTACGTAGTGACCTGGCTGCTTGCAATAATTGCACGTCCCTTTAACGGGACCTGCGCCGTGACCTGTCTGGTTCGTACCCTTTCTGTTTCCGTCGGTATGGACCGACTGGGCTACTAACATTTTCATTTTCGTGTCTTTCATACGTTTCTGTTCCTGTTCCTGTTCTTCTCTAATTCTATTCTGATGGTATTGTAACATTTGTAACATCTGGGATGGCGTATTTGCTTGCCATGTACTCTCAACCTTGTATACACGATTTTTGACTGCTAACAGGGAATTCTCAACTAACTTGGATACAAAAAGATGCGGGTACGATTCGCTACTTGGTTTACGACCACTATTAATAATAAAACATTTCTCGAATCTTGAATAAAAGTCACTAGTATCTTCGTCGGGTTTCTGTTTACATGCTGAGATTGCATCCCAGTCTTCTTTTCTAGTTGCCAATAATCTTGGCAGAACCTGTACTATTAAACCTGGTAATGCTTTAGTTTTGTCCCCAAGGCCTACCCCTGGGACACGTTTATTCTCTTCGTCTTCTATTTCTGCCCATACAATCTTTTTCTCTCCCACCTCCCATTCCTTTTCCTTTAGTTTCTCGTAGATGCCCGTGGGCAGCAGTACCTTTAACATTTTCATGATATCATCATATGTGTAATCCCCCATCAGTAACATGTCTTTAAGCTCTCTGTGAAAACCTGCAGGGTCTTTATCATGGCTCGGGACTAGTTTCTTCATTTCTAACAGTTCTAACTTGGTCAGTGGCATGTGTACATATACACGTTTCAAGAGATTGTCCGCACCCATAACTGGGTGTACTTCTCGTAAGGGGTTCTGACTTTCAATGCCACTCAGGCATTGCATGTGATACGTTTTCCTTTCTGGGGGCGGAGCAGGAACATATTCAGAGCTTATGAAAGTGTTATATCTATGTCGTTGTTCTAGAATTATTTGTATTAATTTGGTACTGAGACCTCTCCATCTATCCATGAGTAGTGCTTCTAATGTTTCGTGTAAGGGACCTGGATCAGAATTTTGGTTTCTGTATTTCGTGAGGAGGTGCTGAATCATGTATACACCTGCTAGTTTCTGTTCGTCTGGGGAGAGGTTCAGAAATGTCTGCACTAATGTATCATCATTATACATATCCGGATTTTCAGCCCATAATATGGCTGACCGGGCTAGTTCTTGTTCATCCATTGAATTGAGTATGTGGTACCCCACTCGGTCTCGGAGTCTTTTATCAGTCTCCTGGAACTGGTGTTCAGAAGAATTCGGGTTTGTTAAGGCAGAGAGGAAAACTCTCTTGTTTTCCGGACGGATACCTTTCCTAAGGTAAGTTCCCTTACCTACATACTCTATAGTATCTGTAGTCTTTTCTGGTTCTTCAAGTTCTTCTTCCTCCTCGGAGGAAGCCTTTTCTTTCTCTTTTTGGTGTATATCTATTACTGCCTTTCTAATTTTCTTGTACATACTGGCTATGCAAGTTCCCCTATCGTGTTTTCCTTCAGATATATTTTGACCCCACTTGTTTAGTGCATCTAATTCACTCTGATCTGTCCCAGGCCTGTCTCGTTCTCTTATTAGGCAATTTATGAAAAAACGTAGTATCTGTGCTTGAACGTCAACTTTCTGTTTCTCCATGGCCTCCTGAATACTGTCAGGGTCTTTCCCTGTCTGAACAAACTCATATATTCTATCTAGGCGCTCCCTCATTCCTGCATAGCATAGCAGGAAATCAGTAGCAGATCTTAACCGTAGTGATGCCATCATCATTACATTGTCTTTACCGGGTACTGGATCATATCTGAAAACTGAAAGGTTTTCCTTGAATACATCAAGGCTGGGAGACTTGAACGTAAAAGGACTCTGCAAGTCCCTGAGCTGTAACCTGCGTGTCCATGGCGGGGTGTGTAGACCCCCGGTCGCACCCCCTGAGGCGGAAGCTTGGGCATCATCTCTCGGCGGAGTCTGTATCTGAACTTGAACTTGTCTTTTAGTAGGATCAGGTAGAAGTGGTTTCGGTAGATCAACTTTAAGTGCGGGAAGTGGTGGAGGTGGTGGAACAGGAGGATTCTGTTGTGCTACTGGCGGAATTTGATCTTGGGGCGGGTTACCACCCCCGTCCCTGTCGTTAGGCAGGGCGCGGACAGGCAGATTGGTGTAAGCGGGTGCTACATCCTCTAGATAGGAATTCAGGAATATGTCTATAGTAGTCTTATGCATTACTTTAGTTGGAACTAATGGTGGCGGTAGATTTTTCGGTATTTCAGAAATGGCCTCAGGCGAACCCTCACCCGCGAGATACATACCGTTCACGAGGTTATTTCGTGCGCGGTCTACTTGCTCTGTTTTTACTCGGATCCCCTCGGTAACTAACTCGTTTTCTTGGGCCTTTTCTGATTCTTTAAGTCTGTCTTCTCTACGTAGTGCTTTTTCAGCACGCTTATGCGATTCCTTACGCCAAAACTCTATGGCGTCTTTCTGAGATTGTCTGGATTTCTTTTTCCATAGTACTTCCTCCACCTTCATGATGCACTCAGCATCCCATGTTCCGTTAACAGGCCATCTGTGTCTTTCGTCTAGGTGCTTAGTATAGTCGGCCCATAACTCTAGATATAATATGGCATCTATGCCATGCTTGTGGTACATGAAGTTTCCTGGAGTGTCCCTAGGGGGGATAGGAATTGCTTCCTCTAGTATCCCTTTCCTAGTTCCTATCTGCTTTAATTTGTCGAAAAACGGCATCTTGTTTGCTTAATACTGAATGCTCAATCCTTACTACTTAATACTGAATACAGCTAGCTATACAAGAACACAATAAGGCACATTTAAAAACGGTCACATTCATACCACGACATTAATCACACGAAAAGACATTTTTGAAACATATATGACTACCCCCTATACTGGATGTACTGCTAAACAGTACAGATACACTGGTAAACAGTGCAGAACTTCAGAATACTAGATATACTGCTAAACAGTACAGATACACTGTCTAAAAACAGTGCAGACCGGACTTGTGTACCCAAACCCGTCTAGATACGTCCCAGCAATGGTACTCACCGGGAAGCACGGAAACAGAAGGCCTCGGAAAACTCGACTGGACTGGACTCGACTCGGCTCGACTTCGGAAAACTTCGGAAAACTTCGGAAAACTGGTGGGCCTCTTGACACCTTGGACCTTGCTTCTTTCGGCTAGGCTCTGGTCGGGATCCTCCGCACTCCTCACCGCCTCGTCTGGGTACTGATCGCAGTCTTCGTCACCTCCGTGGGCCAGAGGGAGATGCAGGAAATCCTGCCGGTACGCGTAGTTTCCGTCTAACTGATGGCAGGGGACAGAGCTTGCAACGCACCAACCGGCGCGTGAGGTGGGGGAGGGGTCCCTATTCGGGCGCCAAAATGATGTAAATATATAATTTACCGTCTTAATTTCTATGCAGGTAAGTACTTAATCAATAATAACTCAAATCGGAAAGAAAAAAACAGAGTCCGTGGTGTTAGAGTTCTTAGGGGTTTTATTCCTCAAAAAGGAATGGTCAAGACCAGAATATCATGTTCTTCCCACCGCAGGGGTGGAAGAAGGGATAGAGCGCTACATTTTATTGACAGTACATAGCTTATATACTTAATTCATGTCATAGAAAACAGTACAGTAGGCGTAACAGCTGAGAGAAGACAAGATAACAGTATCCACGTGTTACTAGTACGTAATAAGAAGGCGTGGACTAGGCGTGAACTGGGGGTGTGTGCTAGAAACGTCACAGGTAGGTGTCACTAGGGGGTGGCACTAAACAGAAATGTTGCAATGTCAGCAGAAATCGGAAGCTTGGATGCGCGCGCAGCTGCATGACGTGTGATAGACGTGAAACTGGAGGGTGCAGGGGACTTGACATTTACACTGACGGAAAGAGACAGAAGTCTGGCATGTCAGATCAACTTGTACTTCTATCATATCTGATATCTGATGTTTGGGAACCATATTATCTGGACAGAAAGGTCTCTGGGGCAGAAGCTATCCTATACTAACTGTGAGTGCGTGTATAAGCGCCTACGTGTCTGCATGAGAAGCGTGGGGCATGGGGCCTTCCATGGGAGCATGGTAACAGAGGCTGTGAATTACTTGCACGGAGACAGGTCGGCCCTTTGGCCCTGTAGCTGAGGGGGATGTTTACTGAAGCTAGTAGGCAGGAATGCATTTTCGGGGAGCGGAACAGATAACTCGAAGGTTGTAGTCAGTCTTGGCAGGCAGCAGGCTGAGCTGAGCGCGGTGGGCCGCGCTGGAAGTAAGTCAGAGTTCACGGGTACAGAGGCAGCCTGGGCTGAGGCTTTCAGAGTCAGAAGCCAGAAAAGAGGCTCGATGGCAGAAATTCAGGGCCTACCTTGCCAGAGCTGAAAAACATGTAAGGTACACTACAAAAAGACGTTGGCATAGCATACTTAGGAACGGACTATTTGACCCATTCAGGGTGGGTCTGAAAGAGGACATGTTAACGTTGGACGCAAATGTATTTGCGTCTTCATAGCTGGCACAGGAGGGAAGTTACATACACTTTAAGCTGGTACATGGAGACGGTGGGGTACGCGCTAGGGAACACAACTTGACCATAAAATTTATATTTCCTCAAAGTCCCTAAAAACGTGGCTCTTTAACAACTGACATATCTCTCCCATGCTTACATTCCACAGGTAGGATTTCACCATAGCGCCAGGACACCTCAGGGTATCAGCTGCGCTCTATAAATCCAGTTAACATTAACATTAACATTTTTGTTGTGTTGGCATCTATTTGCTCATTACATTTTTCCCTATTTTTAAAAATTGCAGTGGGATTTTTATTTGTTGTGTTTTCTACTTTTTAACTGTTGTGTTACTGTTAAATGCTTTATAAATTTCTCCTAACTTAAGTATGTTTGCACTATGCTACAACTACCAAGGGTTGAGCTCAGGTTTAAATTAGTGAAACCTACGTGGACCTAGTTACGAATAGTACCAATATTACTTGAACAGGGCTACCACCCACTTTGGGCTTAAATTAAAAAAATTGTTATATCAGATTGGATGAAGGAGCATTTTCTTATCTTCCATTTCTGGTCCATGAACACAAATCTGGGTCAGTGGACCCAAAGTTTCTGATTACCTGGCCGTCACAGAAAGAAAATGTTGACCACCATTAAAGAGCACAGAACAGTGAACCCACCTAAAAATTAAAATGATAATATTAATCAAAAATGTATATTTTAGAAAATAAAGAGGGGCAAGAGCTCACTTGGCTGCTTAAAGGCCATGCACAGTAGGGGCTGTCCAACCTAGGTGGGTTGGTTGCAATGCAGACTGTAGGCCAAACTTTGCAGGCAAAGCCTACTTCCCACAGGTAACAGTTGTGCACAAACAGGACTGGTTGCCCTTCGAGGTTGGGTTCAGGGCCTGGCAGCTGCACATAAAATGCAATGCTAATTATCACATTATCTATACCAATAAATAACAACACATAAAATAAAAAAATATTTAAATCAAAGC
Source organism: Lissotriton vulgaris (assembly GCF_964263255.1). Lineage (NCBI taxonomy): Eukaryota > Metazoa > Chordata > Amphibia > Caudata > Salamandridae > Lissotriton > Lissotriton vulgaris. The sequence goes on from NC_141691.1 coordinate 361,762,082, forward strand.
ACATACACAAATCAATAAGTACTACTACATTCGGAGTCATCTCAGTTTTAGTGTGAATTGCAATGTGATATATCATCTGACCTTTGAGATAATGTATTACATTTTTTATTGCAAGATATGGATTGCAGAGTTAACCTTAAGTTATAAATTTCAGTGGTTTCTAGTTTTTTTTTGTAACCATAACTTAACTTTGTGTTTTAAGTGATTTTTTTTTCTTCAACGTATAGAAATGTTACCATAATTGTACAATAATTCAGTCTTTTTCCCGAAATTTATATGATTCACAAAAGGTGAAGCTCATTCTGAATCTGAGGCACAGAAGTGGGTGATAAAGGCACAAATTATCAGCATTAAGAAAGATGTGTGGATGTTGCTGTATAACTGTGCACGTTTATGCTGATATATAGATGGACACTAACAGATGTCATGGCTTATATTGATTTAGGATTTTATTTTTAAATGCAGCATTTCTGTAGGATGTTAAACAGTCTGATGAATGGTACCATCTCTGGACAGATACCAGGAGTTTGGGTTTTAGGGCATAGATGACATATGTGTTAGCTGCTTCTAGGCGCAGCCTCCCTGCTTGAGTTCTTACAAATGTTTTACTCTCTTAACTGTTCAAGTTAGAGTGGAACACAAGACTGGACTGCCCATATTCCCCTTTAATGTTTGTATTTGGTATACAAAAGTGAGTGGGTAAATTGAGGAACATCTGTAAGCCAGAGGATTGTTTTTGAGTGTTCTTCAGACCTTGGTGTCCTTATATGCAGATGACATGCTTCTGTTCATCAGAGATACTAATTTCAATGTTAATGTTGAAGCAGCGCAATTTAGACTCCATCCTCACACGTGACAAAAATGCAAACTTCATTCATGCACTTAAGATTACATTCGTTCATACATTACATACATTCATGTACCGTAACATTTTAAAGTGTGTAACACATTTAAATACATGGCTGAAATGTATTCACTGAGGAAACTAGTGATGTATATGTGTGTGCACTGATGTTTTGTTGAATCAGGAAGAGTTATAACTCTCATTTGAATTAACACTTGTGTTTCGAGTTAATTGCATTTATTTTGAAAGTTATGTTGCATATGTAAATATGTACTTGTTTACTCTAATTTTACATTTATTCCTAAAGGTAAATGTTCATTCATAACCATGTATTCGAAGTGCACACAAAACTGTTTAATTAAAGTTAGCCTTACTATATGCCTCAGTTGAAATGTATTTTCCTTTGCCAGCAGGTTTTCTCTTTTTGTTGCAGGTTTATTATCATGATATTTCCTAGCTAGAGAAAGGCACATTGTCTGTATTAGATGACTGATGGAGAGACCTGGGAAGCAACTTGGCCATGAACGTGGTGACACAATGGTAGAACAATATTCTGCTCACCGTGTACTAGAATGGCAAGAAGTTCAAGGTTGAGATAGAAGTTGTAGCTCGATACAGTGTGAACCTGAACTGACGTTGAAGATGTATTCAAGCAGTGACCTGCTTGTGTGAGAGTGATATGAATGTTCTGAATTTCTTGTTACTTTTAAATTGATATTCACACACTTGTAGGTAGAGCAGAGCAGATTCCTCTTGGATGTATTTATTTATTTATTTAGTTATAAAGCACAACATTCATCCCATAGGGATATCACGGCACTGAAGTAGTGGACACGTGGTGGTTGGGGCTATTGCAGTAGGTATAAGTAGGTTTTTAGTTTCTTCCTAAATGCAGTGTAATCTTTGATCAGCTGAAATTCCAGTGGAAGCTTGTTCCAATGGAGAGCTGCGCGGTATGAAAAGGTGCGTCCATCTGCCCTGGCCTTTCTGATCCTTTTGGTCTCAGCTAGCGCCTGCTGGTGTGACCTTAGACACCTAGGAGGTGTGTAGAATTTAAGAGACTAAGGACCAGATGTAGGAAGCCTAATACCGGTCGGTAACTGCCGAAATTACCGAATTTCGGACGTTACCGAGGTATTAGGCTTTTTAGATGTAGGAAGCCAAAATGAAGGATTCAGTAATTTACCGAATCGGTAATTTAAGGAATCAGTAAATTATTGAATTCTTACAATACCGAGTTCTTAATGTAGGGAGCACTGAAATGAGTGCTTTTCCCATTTCAGGATTCGTTATTTACCACTAACTACAAGTTGGTGGTAAATATCGAAAACCCTACTAAAAGCTATTTATGACAGTGCCATGTGGTAGACATACATGCCCTTAGGGCATGTATGTGTGCCACTTTTGCACCCATGCACTATTCAGGGGTGCAACAGGGTGTCAAAGTGACACCCTGCCACCCTTAAATGTGTTCCCCCTTTTACCGAATCGGTATATTCGGTAATTCCCATTCATTCCTATGGGCCTGGAGGTCCATAGGGATGAATGGGAAATACCGAATCAGTATATACTGATTCAGTATTTACCGAATGTTACTGATTTGGTAAAAAATACCGAATTAATATCTTCATCCCATTTGTCGATTCTAAAATACTGAATCTGTAAAATTCGGTATTTTAGAATCGGTAAATCTGGATTACCTACATCTGGCCCAAAGAGAGGTACAGACTTCTCTGCTTGCTCGATTCTTGCAAGGTGTGAATCTTGATGCTAAACACTGATTTCCTTTTCTTTCAGACTTTTACTTTTGTGTTATCAGGCTGACACCCTTCTTCCTTTTGTCCTTTGCACCCTACTTAGAGATTCCTACTAGATGACCTGATATCTAATCCTTGTTAGGAGAAAGAAACTTCCTTTTCAGGGTTTCTTTATGGAACATCTGTTTGCTTTAACCTGTCTTTAGCCAATTGTGTTTATTGTAATTTGATATGTAAATCTGTTGCCCCTTAACCTGCAGCGATATTTTAGTTTATCTTTTGTATTCTTGTCTTTACTGAACTTGTTTTGGTTTGCATATATACAGGATTGATTGGTAATCCAAAATAAAACCTTTCTTAACCGTATTTAGTGACTCCTGGTCCTTAATGTGGAGCCACACTTGCTTCGCAAGTTAGAAATGTTTTGTTGATAGAAACTCCTTTTCAAGGCTTCAAGTCAGCTATAAAAGGTCCATGTGACCAATGGTGGAGAACCTTTGATGACTTGACTGAGAAATTACTGAGGACTGGGGCTGAACTGGAGCAATTCTGAGACAGTTCTGTTGACCAGGAGCTCTGGTAGGGTGAGCGCCAACCTCCTCTTCCATTGGAACCCATAATCTGTTAGATACCTTTGTATGCTTTTTAGGTATTGGATGGAAACAATGTAAGGGGTTACTATGTCCATGTCCTCATCAGGCTTGAATAATAGATTGAATATGCTTCCACTAATTGGGTTGCCTTACATGAAGTACTCTATCTGCTCATAGCCTTCCTGTGGCCCTTTACACATAGGGCACACTTTTCCTGTTTGTACCTCGGGGCACCTTTAAATAGGAAGAGTGTGCCCTATCATAGTGCCAGCACTGCCCACGGGGTAGCCACAAATTTGTTTTGCCCTTTGGGCAGCTCATTTAAGTAAAATATGAAGCCACTGCATTATAGTGGCTCTGTTTCACTGTGCAGGCTGCAACCTACCTGCACTTTAAAGAGGGATTAGAGATCCCTTTGCAAATGGGTGCAGTGAGTGACTGCGCTCACCTGTAAGAGGATTTCTGAGGGGGTCCATGGGTCCCCCTTTCTCCATTCATGGGGCGCACTGACAGTGCCCCATCTTTTTGTGGCACACTTTCAGTGTGCCTCCTGAATGCTGCTTTGCCTTTGCACCTGTGTCCATAATATAGCACTGGTGCAGAGTTATAGAGGCTTCCGCATTTGCATGGAGCCACGGTCCCATGCAAATGAGGGAACACCATATTGAGAAAGCGTTGGCACTACATGTGCACCAGCACTATATGTATCACAAAAGAAGCTCCTTGTGTATAACCAAAATCGCCCCGGGAGAGCAAAATGCAGGTGCACATGCCGGCTGCCCCCCCTGGGACACTTTCTGTAATATAGCCCCTGATCTCCTTTTCTGCCTTTTATTATTGCATATATGCATGTGTGAGACAATTTTAGTGGGGTGTAAACAAAGCAAAGATCACTTTGTATTTTTGTCTAGATACTATTCACTCTCTGGGACTCTGTATTTTGGACTTACAGTTGCATTATCTTGTCTCTTTCACTCGCTCTGCTATGCAGTGCTTTGTGGCAGGAATTGAATATGATGTTTTCTTACTGATTCACTGAATAACTCCTAGATGGGGTCTCTACATGTCCTTTCAAGGGCCTTCACATAATTGCTGACACCTGTTAGGCATGGAGTCAAATTGTGTTTTGGGAGATAGGTCACCAATATTTTTGTCCCTGCCTTGGGGTTTCTGTTTTTTCACTTACAGGTAACAATTTCACTTTTGACAAATCAATTCAGTGTAGGTGAAAACTCTTTGTGGTCCATCATTTTGCTGTCATGCTGGATAGTAGGAAGATAATTTCTATGGATACGTTTATGTAAAAGGTTTTTACATTTATGCAACTTCTGTTCTAGGACATCCTCGAGGTCTCGCTCGAGAAATAATGGCCTGACTTCCCTCTCTCCCATCCATATCTCTGTTGCATTTTTTGGATCCAGATTCAGTCCATAAATCACAAAGATGCTATAAGAGCTTCATCAGCTGATTTCACCAAGCTTGGCAATGCTTTTCAGTGTTAGGTGTGCAGTGGCAGTGGCAGTGGCAGTGGCAGCATATAATGTGGGGGTACTTTACGTCCAGTTGGGAACCAATACACTTTCCTTTTAGAGGAAAAAGAGGACATGGCATGGCTGGAATGACACATTCCCTAGATTATTCACCTTGATTATCTGCTGCAAATGTCACTCCTTTGATATAGTCTAAAGCCCTTCACTGAAGAAAAGAAGGACTGATATGATGTATTGTAACAGCACTGAGAACGCATACACCATATTGTTTGAAGACTGATGAATAGCTAGGGATAGGTGGGGATCAGAAATTTGTCATCTTGGAATCGAGCTTGAGGACTGATTTCTTGCAACCACTACCTGTTTTTTTATCCTGCTTATGTAATTTGTTAGACTTGGCATCTGTGGCGTGGTTCCCCCTGACCTTTTGCCTCTTCCTCCTGAAATTTTAATGTTGTGCTGGACTTCGTTTTTTCTGGCTTAGATACTTTGGGCACTTTGCCACTGCTGATCAGTCTCAAAGTGCAAGTGCTCCTTGTGTAATTATTTATTACAATTGGTTCTTCCTGATTTGCATATTTGATTTACTAGTGGGTGGCATAATCAGTGCTGCAGGCCTACTTGTAGCATTTGATTTACAGGCGCTGCCACACTCAGTGCACTTTACTAGGGACTTACTAGTAAATCAAATATGCCAATCAGGGAGAACCAATTGTACTAACAAATTACACAGAGAGCATATGCACTTTAGCACTGATTAGCAGTGGTCAAGTGCCCAGAGTCCTAAATTCAACAAAAACAGCTCAGGCAAAATAGGAGGAAGAAGCAAAATATTTGGGGATAACCCTGCAAAAGTGGCAAGTCCAACAGTCAGTGTGTTCGATGTATTACTACATCTGATTTTCTGTCTATAGCATTCCAAAATTCTAACTACATTTTTTTAAGTAAATAAAATAAAGTATTATGCGTTATTACAGTTGAGTGTAGGGTGAGGCCATAAGTAATGAAACAATAGAACTTGAGTGGATCATGATGCCTCTGTCTTCCCTAAATTATGGCAATAGATAGCTTATTACTTTCCCTACATCTCAGGTATTTTTATACTATGCTGGTGTTTCTTCAGTGAGTCAAAACCATGTTTATAAACAGCGGCTAAATCCTAAATAGGTCTTGGGAGCATTGGCTCATTTTTAACTTTTTACATGATTGCATCATGGACTTAACAATGTTATAAGCAGTAATCCCTGAAGCCAGTTACACTCTTTTATGAAAATAACATAGAACAGTGCTTCCCAAACTGTTCTGAACCACAACCCAATTTTTAAGTCAACAAACGTTTGTGACCCCTCTAGCTTTAACACCTTAGCTGCGTGTAAACATTTCTCCCCAGTGCTGCGCTGTCCATTAGAACTAGTGCTGAATGGACGTTCAATGGTCGTGCGCAGCACTGGGGAGGTAGCACTGCTGACGACCATTGGCCGTCAGCAGCACTTAAGGGGTTAATTGACATGAGACAGGGCCGATTTTTTTTATGTAATAGCAGCAATTGTTTACAAACGTCATGACCTTGACCATGCGTTTTTGTTATAGTACTGTGGTCAAGATATTGATCTACCCATAAAAATGGGAGATGGTGATCTTCACCGGGCTCTAGAGCTGGAACACTTTTCCGACCCACTACGGCCAGCTTGCGACCCTCCGGTGAATCGCGACCCACAGTTTGGGGAACACTGGCATAGGATATTACTTCTACATTGGAGAGGTAGTTGTCTATATGTCTAATAATACAACTTTGGACCACATTTATTTCACTATTTATTTCACTAACATGGCATAAATATACACACAGAATCACACAATAACACTGTCTTACGCATATATGCAATATATAGTTTATATTATAGATAGCGGTTCATTAGGATCATATTAGGTCATAAAGACCTTTGAGTCCTGTTTGTGCTGCATGTGTGCTGTCTTACTTACATTACATGGTTTCTGTTAGCCATCGTACTTGTACTCGGAATCTATGTGACAGATTTTGGAGTTTCTATCAATTTCCCTTTTTATCTCTCACTCACTGCCTGCCACCATGCTATCTCTTCCATGTACATGTTCCTTCCACATCACCAGCCCTTTGCCCTCCCTCTGTCTGACACCAAGTAGTTCCAGCACTTTTCTCGCTATTGCTCAGTCAAGCAGCGATGTCCTAAAGACCCTCTTCCCTTAGACCTCTCGCTCTTCCCTGACTTTGCTCCATCTCCTGCTCAAGCCATTGAATAACTCATTCCCTATCAGTGTTCCAGCTCAGCAGTAGCCTGGTTCAGAGATTCTCTAACATTCTGACAACCCCTATGCCTCAACAGCCCATGTATAGCCCCTGTGCATCTTTATGTCATCGGAAAGACCCTGTGCCTTCGCTTACCTCCTGCTAGTCCCTGTCCCTTTGTATCCCACATTTCAGCCCTTTCATCCCTTGTATGCCTGTGCCTCACAAGTCGGCCCGTGTGCCTCTGTATACAACCCGGCAGCTCCTGTGCCTCTGTATCCCACCTGTCAGACCCTGTGTGAGAAGTTGGCCTGGCATATGCTCGCCACTAATTACAGTGGGCACCTTGCACCAGTCCAAACGACTCTTAAGATGTATGAAGTCAAAGATAACCTTTAGAAAGCTATCCTAGTGGTAGCTGTGGAGAGCAGCTTTCTGGCTTAATCTTGAAGGTATTTAAAACAGCTTCTTTTACCAGAATATTACCTTTAGTATCAATTTAAAAAAAGGAAAACTACCCAGTAGTTATAAAAAGATGTATATATTTATATGACACTCTCTAGTATCCTCTACATGAGAATACAACACAAAGCACACAATACTTTAGCAAAGAAACAGTTGAAAGCAGCACAATACACAGTGGGCTCCAGGGGGAGACCAAACTATATACTAAAATAGTGGTATAAGAACCACGACTTGAGTCAAGACAGTGTCTAGAGTACGTAGAATCACTGGAACCCCAAGGAACCACCAAAGGAGAGTAAACAGGGACCCCATAGAGGATGGGTGCAGTGTGCTAACACGACCGCGGGCTCCGTACAATTCTATGGAGAAGTCGCAGTTACAATTTAAAAGTTTAAGGACCCATCTCAGTGGACTTTGAGGAAAGACTTTGGAACTTAGGAGGTTGGAGAGCCACCCGACCCGTGGATACAGGATTACCCAAGTTACCTATGCCAGGAGAGCTGGGTGCATAGGTCTGGAGTGGTGTCGGAAGCCACCGTCATTCTCAATAGAGGACTTCACGGAAGAGCTGCTATCGAGAAGGAAGAAGGTGTCCGTTGGAATCCAAGGGGGTATTTTGTGATGGAAGGACCCTGAAAGCAGAGGGGACAGAGTCTGGGTCACTTCAGGGCCACCAGGGGCTCAGTTGACGAATGCCCATTGATGTTGGGTGTTACAGGTGCGAAGAAGAGATGCTTGACTCTGCAGCCACGAGGACCAGGAGATATTAAGGACAACCAGGAACTGGATACGAGCTGTCCCACAAAGGATGTCGAGTTTTGAGGGGTCAGTGGCCAGCTGGAGTGCCAACAAGCCTTGCCAACGACAGCCCACGCAAGAAGGTTATGCATGTTACGGTGTGGAACAGCACGGTCCAGGGGACTCACAAAGCAATGGTGAGTCAGAGCAAATCTGGAGCAACCAGGAAAGCCCAGAAGATGACCCTCATCAGGACCCACAGGCCGAATGACCAGGAGTCACGAGGGGACCTTGAGCAATATCACAAAGTAGCAGCTCACAGAGCACTCGGTGCGAGGAGGCCAAAGTTCTTTAGTGAAAATACTGCTACGGGTCAGGACTACATGGAATCCAATGCAAAAGCTCGGGAATTGCCGACAAGCATATGCACTTGCAAAAGTACGAGGTGCACAGGGGCTCAGGTTATGCGGTACCCACAAAGGATACTGGCCTCAAACTCAGTGAGAGGGCAGCTCCACCTCAAGGAATGTCGGCACCCACCTCCTGTGTTGTTGGAGCCTTCGGCGTCCGCAGGAGCACAGGATCAGCAGACCGGTCAGTTGTGTTACGGTGCCTGCCAATGCAGGGGAGTGACTCGTTCACCCCAAGGGAGACTCTTCAGATGTCCTTGATCCTCAACAGATCCTGCACAGAGCCTGTATGGTGCACGGGCACAGACGATGCTTTGGACGAAGAGAGAGACGAAGTCGGGCCCAGTCGAATTCCAGAGAAGTCAAGAGTTTCCAGACGGTCGAAGGTCAGTGGTTTCTGGTTCAGAATCTTGTCCACATCAAATCTAAGGTCCTACAGCCAGGTAAGACCTTATGTACCCACGGATAAGGGTTGAAACAGATTCAGGGGACCCTCTGAGGGGAGGGTCAGGACAGAGGAGAGGTTACTCCCATGTTCTTTTTCCAGTTTTGCACCAGAGTAGGAGCCAATTCTGGAGTCATGAAACAATAGAACTTGAGTGGCTCATGATGCCTAAATTATGGCAATAAATAGCTTATTACTTTCCGTACCTCTCTTGTGCTGGTGTTTCTTCTGTGAGTCAATAACATGTTTATAAACAGTGGCTAAATCCTAAATAGGTCTTGGGAGCATTGGCTCCTTTTTACCTTTTTACATGATTGCATCATGGATTAACAATGTTATAAGCAGAAATCCCTCAAGCCCGTTACACTCTTTTATGAAAATAACATAGAACAGTGGTTCCCAAACTGTTCTGAACCATGACCCATTTTTTGAGAAAGCTAACTTTCGTGACCCCTGTAGCTTTAATTGACATGAGAATGTAATAGCAGCAATTGTTTACAAACTTCATGACCTTGACCATGCGTTTTTGTTATAGTACTGTGGTCAAGATATTGATCTGCCCAAAAAATTGGGAGATGGTGATCTTCACCGGATTCTAGAGCTGGAAAACTTTCCCGACCCACTACTCTCAGAACTGGCTTGACCTGGACAGGGACGCCAAGTGTGCCCAAGATTAAGACTTCCAGGCACATTGGAAGTGTACCCACCCAACCCAATACATATCCTGTCTGGGAGGTGGTCACACCTCCCTATGACAGGATGCCATTTGTCCTGCATGCCCCTGCTTGAGCTTGGCTCAGCAGCATGAGGGCAGAAATGTGTCTCTGGTCAGCAGCAACCATTTTGTGTTGCCTGGGTCGAGAAGGCGGGTACCAGAAAGACCAGTGACCCCACGAACCTCACTTCAGAAGGGTGGAATCATACCTCCCACACCGATTACCAATGTGTAGATATGATTCCAAGCAGTTTGATACCAAACACAACATGTTTTGCTTCAGCCGTTTTCAAGATAGCATTTACCTCAAGGTTATAATCCACCTCTACCTATATGTCTGACTGAGTCACAGACAACCCAGGAGAATAGTCTCCAAAGCCTGCAGAGGGGCTCTGCTCATGCAGGGGCACTCTATCACGTAAAACCCTGCTTTCAGGATTGTCAAGGCCTGCTATAGGGGTGACTTATACATTTTAAGTGTAGTGACCTATAGATATAGAGAACCTATATGTAACGTAAGTGGGGCAAACACCAACTTACACAGGCTACAATGGCAGACCTGTAATTCCATTTTGCATGGCCTCATGGGTGGCATAATACATGCTTCAGCCCAAATGGAGGCCTCTGGGGTACCTATGCCCTGGATACATGGGTACCATATGCTAGGGACTTATAGGGGTACCCCAGTATCCAATCTGGAGTATACCTAAGTACATGGCATTACATTTTTGGGAGAAAACAGATAGACCGGGGTCCTTATTAGCAGGATCCCAGTCAGACGGATGCATGTCACTACCACGCGCGCGGTACAACGAAGTACCATTACAACGCGGTTGTAACAACGCAAGTCGTTACAACGACTTGCGTTGGGGGGGCGCAAATTTAAAAAATATAATTTACTATTCCAACACCAGTCCCCGTGGATAGTAGGGAAGGTGTTGGGATAGTAAATTAAAGGATTTATTATCCTTGAGCGCCACCCAGCGCAATTCGTTGTAACAACTTTCGCTGTTATAACTGCGTGGTAATGGTACTTCGTTGTACCGCGCGCGTTGTAAACGTTGTATACCCAGTCAGACTAGTCAAAAACAATGTAATATCTAGCAAAAAGTGGGGGGAACCACAAGAAGCAGATCCTACTTTCCTACACCCTGGGCCTTTGCAGCCCTCTTCCCCCACCTGGCAGCCCCTTTGCCTCTGTTCCCCACCTGCCAACTCCTATGCCTCATAAACTCACCTGTCAGCCCGGTGTCTATGCAGCCTACTTGTCAGCAACTCCTGTGACTCCACATCCCACCTGTCATCCCCTGTGCCTCTCTATCCCAAATGTCAGCCCAGTGACTTTGTAGCCCATCTCCCAGGCCCCATGCTTCTCCAGCTCACTAGTCAGTTATTGTGCCTCTTCACTACATCTGTCAGTACCTGTGTCCGTGCATCCTACTTCTCAGCTGCCCCTGTAGTTCTGCAGCCCACCTTTCAATCCCTGTGCATCTACAGCCCACCTCTCAGTCTCTGTGCCTCTGCCATCCACCTGTCAGCCCCAATGTCTCTGCCGCCTGCCTGTAATCCCTTTTGCCTCTGAGACCCACCTGTCAGTCCCAATGTCTCTGAACCCCATCAATCCCTGTGCTTCTGCGGTCCACCTGTCAGTCTTAATTTTTCTGCCACCTACATGTCATCCCTGTACCTCTGCAGACCATCTGTCAGCCTCTGCCACCCACCTGTAAGCCCATGTGCCTCTGCAGCCTGCATATCAGTCTCAATGTCTCTGCAGCCCACCTGTCAATCCCTGTTCCTCTGCCGGCCACCTGTCGGCCTCTGCCTCCCACCTGTCAGTACATCTGCCTCTCCTGCCCACCTGTCAGTCCCTGTGCCTCTTCAGCCCTCCTGTCAGCCCCAGTGTCTATGCCGCCCCCCTGAAGGCGCTGTGCCTCTGCCACCCACCTCAGAGCCCTAGTATCTCTGGCATGCACCTGTCATCCCTTTTGCCTCTGCGACTCACCCGTCAATCTCAATGTCTCTGCTGCCCACCTGTCAGCCTGTGTGCCTCTGTGGCCCAGCTGTCAGTCTTAATGTCTCTGCCGCCCACCTGTCACCCACTATGCCTCTGCAGACCACCTGTCAGCCCCAGTGCTTCTTTGGCCCACCTGTCAGCCAGCATCGGATTGGTAACGGGGGCATTCGGGCAATGCCCGAGGGGCCGGGATCCGAGTTCCAGCTGAGGGCTGCTTTTGAGCAGCCTGGGGCGGGGCCGATTTGGGTGGTGTCTCTGTTGTTCGACTATACCGCCAGTGGCCCAGTGGGTGTCTGAGTGGCCTTTCTGGAGGGAGATGGGGGTTCATTACCTCCCGTATAGCAGCAACAGGTAGAGGTGTCACTCCTTTTCTCTCGCTGGGCCGCCCATTAATGTAGGCCCGGGCAGGGGGCCTGAGCAGGGGGCCTGAGCAGAAGTGGCCTCACTTGTTTTCAGGTGTGTTTTCACTAGTGTAAACTGATGCGTGGATTTTGTATTACCCCTCCCCCCCTTTTATGTAAAATTACGCTGAAAGCAGCACCTGTCAGCCCCTGTGCCTTTGTGGCCCACCTGTCAGTCCATGTGCCTCTGCGCTCGACCTGTCAGTCCCTGTGCCTCTGCGGCCCACCTGTCAGACCCTGTGTCTCTACGGTCCACCTGTCAACCCCTGTGCCTTTGCCGCCCACCTGTCAGCCCCTAATCCTCCGTCCCCCACCTGTCAGCCCCTGTACCTCTGCACCCACCTGTCAGCCCCTGTGCCTCTGTGGCCCACCTGTCAGCCCCTTTGCCTCTGTGGCCCACCTGTCAGCCACTGTGCCTCTGCGCCCACCTGTCAGCCCCTGTGCCTCTGTGGCCCACCATTCAGTCCCTGTGCCTCTGCGGCCCACCATTCAGTCCCTGTGCCTCTGTGGCCCACCTGTCACCCCCTGTGCCTTCGTGGCCCACCTGTCAGTCCCTGTGCCTCCACCGTCCACCTGTCAGCCCCTGTGCCTCTGCGGCCACCTGTCAGCCCCTGTGCCTCTGTGGCCCACCTGTCAGCCTCTGTGCCTTCGCGGCACACCTGTCAGACCCTGTGCCTCTGCGGCCCACCTGTCAGCCCCTGTGCCTCTGCGGTCCACCTGTCAGCCGCTGTGCCTCTGCGCCCACCTGTCAGACCCTGTGCCTCTGTGGCCCGCCTGTCAGCCCCTGTGCCTTCGTGGCCCACCTGTCAGTCCCTGTGCCTCCACCGTCCACCTGTCAGCCCCTGTGCCTCTGCGGCCACCTGTCAGCCCCTGTGCCTTCGTGGCCCACCTGTCAGTCCCTGTGCCTCCACCGTCCACCTGTCAGTCCCTGTGCCTCTGTGGCCCACCTGTCAGCCCCTGTGCCTCCGCCCCCCACCTGTCAGCCCCTGCGTCTCTGCGGTCAGACTGCCAGCCTCAGCCCCTCGTGTGCATCAAGTATACTTTGGCCGTGGGTTGTACGACGTGCTGCCTGTTTTGCGCAATAGGAGCTCATGTGCGGGCTCTGGAGACATGACGATACACGAGGAGTATCGAGGTTGGGAGCAGTAAATATCAAAACTCCTCAGCATGGCATTAATGAGCAAAATATATTTTGACCACTCAATATTATATTACATGGTTTAATTTGACAAGACCAACTTGTTATTAAACGGAAAAGTCAGGGGCGTAGCTTCCAATGGTGCAGCAGATGCAGTTGCACCAGGGCACAGAGGTCCGAGGGGCCCAGTGAACCCTGATTAATGATACATTTTGAAGTTTAAACACACACCCAGGGGGGCAATGTCCCTCAAGGGCCCAGGATGATACACCGGCTACGCCGCTGTATGAAATCCCTTAAGACAACCCTCTCTAGAAGACTAACTGTCTGGTTCCTTTTGTAAAACGAGTCGTTTAATTCCTAGGCTGGGTTTTAGTGAAGGCGTGTCTTGCTGTTTTAATGGCCTCTTTTGTCTGCCAGTGTGTCGGGGGAGCACTGTTCAGCTAATATCAGGTCAGGGGCCACTCTCCACTTTTGGTAGGAATAATAGGATCTGAACAAGGGGTCGGGATTGCGTTGGACGGTAGGCGTTCATGTGTATTTCCTTTCAAAAACATATTTTTCCACAAACAATGATCTACGTTGCAATCCGTTGTGCTTATACACGTTTTGTGTAGGTGAGCTTTAAAGAGCCCAGTATCCAAATGTATATCTCGTGGCTGCACAGCCTGCAGGCAAATGAGGGGCTACGTAAAAATGAGCTCAGCGCTGTAAAAAGTAAATCCTCCTACAGTAAGCGAACGTGCCGGCTTCTGTTGCAATTATGAGGCAGATAATAATAAATCCAAGACTTCCTGATGCGAGTGTCCTTTGCACTAAACACACGAGGCTGTGTGTGAAAAGGAAGGGCCCGAGGAAGAGCACAACTTGGGCCCTGGATCCTGCCACCCAAACCGTAACAGGAAATAGGATAAATGGATATGTGGGTGGGTGGATGGATGGATGAATGAATGGGTGGGTGGGTGGTTAGATGACTGGATGGATGCATGGATGGATGGATGGATTGAATGGAGGGTGGGTTCGGATAGATGGATGTGTGTGTGGGTGGATGGATGGATGAATGAATGGGTGGGTTGGTGTATGGGTAGATGGATGGATGGATGGATGCATGCATGGATGAATAGATGGATTGAATGGAGGGTGAGTTCGGATGGATGGATGTGTTGTGGATGGCGGCTGCTTGCAGTAATGAGTGCGTAAAGTGGGGGAATGCGGGTACAGAGACTTTAAGATACAAAAAAAGATAACAGACAACAGACAAGAGGCAGTATTGCTAAGGAGAAACGTTGTGGGGGGGGGGGCTTTCTCTCCAAACAAATGGAATAATAAACAGGTGTTTTACGTTTTCAGCAATTCAGGTCTGGGGGCATATTTCTTCTCCCTGGTAATTAATTGAGCAGGGTCCTCCTGAAGGGCTCTCAAAAGACTCAGTCCACCGGAGCGGGGTGGGTGGCTTTACTGTGCGCGCCTCTTCTACGTGTAGAATGTAATTCTAAAAGCCGGGCACTGGCAGTAAAATACATTTACTCAGCTAACCCCAACTATCGCGCCGCTTGCTCCCCCATAGCCCCCTCTCCCGCTCAGGCTCGTGGTGCCAGCTGACGGCACAGCATGGAGTAAATCGTGCGGTCCTACGTTAAAAAAAAAGCCACTGCACCAAAGGTGCGCGAGTAGTGCGGTTATTCGGGGGAGCGCTTGACCCAGAGCCACACGTTGCCGCGCACCGAAGTTGCCGCTTACACCAACTTCTCTCTCACAAACTACCTGTTCAGGATGATCGACAACTTGCTGCTCAACAACACATATTTCATTTAAAAAACACTCAGAGTACAACTGAAACACACGCTGAGGACCCTCAAAGGACACGTCCGCTGGTAAAAAAAAATAATAACAATCCCCTCAGCGCTGTATCATTGCCAAAGTAGTACAGCCCCGCTGCAGCATGCCCTCCATGCTGGCATACCTGTGCCCGAGAGTCCAAATGAGCCAGGGTCCCAGCGCTGCTTCCGGAAGCCCTTCCCGTCGGCAGGATCAGTATTAATCCTCCACTGCCCCGCGGTGGTGTTCACTCGGTGTTGGCACAATCCCGGGGCCGGGGTGTCAGCCTGATGCGCGCATCCTGCGAACAAAGGCAGTTCTCGGGTGGCATCACGTCTTCTCTAGTCCCCCATTCCAGCAACTCTCTTGCTTTAGCAGCGGGACTGTGGTGGCGGAGGGGCTCTATGCCATCTGCGTGCCACCGGTGGGGGGCAGGTGAGGGTGGAGGAAGAGAAGGTTCACCTCCAGAGAGCTTCCAGTCAGGAAGAGGTAGTCCACAGAGAGATTATAACGGGCGCAAAGAGTTCTTTTCTCCTATCTCAGGGCAGCGGGGGTGTCCCGAACGGGTGTCTGGGGGTGTCTAAGAAGAGTTCGACATTCGGAGAGCACCCCCGGCTTCACCACAGCCTGGCAGGTGGGGAGGAGGGGCGAGCGGAGCAGGAAGGTGTAGACGGCAGAGGACCTCCTGTCCTTTTACTACTCCAGGCTGCAGACAGGCAGGGGAGGGGGCTCGGGGCTCCCGTCAGACTCCACCGCAGGCTCCCGCCAGCATCAGTTGAATTGCTGTGCATGTATCTCTGCAGACTATTTCTCAGCCGGAATCTGCTGCTGCCCCCGCCGGCGCTGCGCATGGACCACTTGGTTGAGCAGGTGCATTTAACCCTTTTTTCGCATTTTTATCCACAGGAATGAAAGGAGGCCCAAGTGGAATGTTGATAGTTTCCGCTGGGTAAGAGAAGTGTATGTTGGCAGAAATGCAGCTCCTCCTTTCAACGCAGGGTGATTTGTGGTTTTACTGTGCAGCAGCGCACGGTTCAAGACCTCCGCTTTTTTCCGTGAAAAGTACGCGCATTGAGCTAAATCCGTCTCCTGCTGTTCAAACACATAAGCTGTTCCACAATTACATATTGCATCAAAAAGAACATCCTTATCAGGAGAAAGGAGCGCCTCCCGATGAATTCCATGTAATACGTTTTCAGAGGAGGAGGGGAAGCGAGCTTTCTATCTACAAGATGTTGGGGGACGGAGCCCCTCGCCGCATTTGGCACGAGGAGAAGCGGCCGAGCTCCTGATGCACGCGAGTTTGGTGCGAGCGGTGGAATCGTTTTAATCAATTTTGAAGCTGCTGGCTCCGGGAAAGCGGGCTCAGGGCTTTATGCAAATACACTGCACCAATGCTTTTAAGCTTCTCTTCACACGTGTGCAGATGAAACCCGGAATCTTTTGTTTAATGGCATTTTCGAAAAACGGTTATTGCCGAAGATTATGAAAGCGACAGACACTTCCCGAGCATCGTCCCGTCACAATATTTCACCCATAACTGCTGACTGAAGCACTCCGCTGCTTCTGCTACACTTAGCACTTTTGCATATCAAAGACCACATTAGTTCCACATTTCATACCCTAGTTTAGGCTACTTTTGGCAAGCCTGCGCCTTAAAATACCGAGGGAGACTGTATAAATGATTCATTTTCTTGACAGTGTTTGCATTCCCTTTATAACAGCTACAGGTGCCTGGAAAAAGAAGAGACCCTTTGTGACGTGTACCAGAGCACTTTGTGTCCCAGGAGGTATTGCGAGATTCCATTGTTGTTTTAGGCCCAGACAAGGCTGCTAAACGCCACCAAAATCCATTGCAATTCTCCCATTAGCCGAGACGCGTCGCCCGACAAGATATCTAACGCTTTTCACGGGAAACTGCTATTAGTAGGAGCCAGACGTGCGTGAGGTTTGCACAAAACTACAGTTGGTGTCTGAAGCGAGTGGCATTTATCAAGGGCTCTTGAGTCCGTGAAAGTACAGTTTTGTAGGCTCTTAAATCGTAACCCATAAAGTGCAAGTTTTTTATGCGAGGTGTTCCATGGGTGTCCAAGAAAAACGAGTTTATTTATTTGCACCACCCACGGACCATGATGGTAGTTTGGCGCTGTTCTGGACAGCAATACGCGCAGATCCCTGGTCGGTTTCACAAAGTGTGAACACAAAATAAAGTATCATGAAATGCCATCATACATGTACTTCTGAGTCCATATAACTACAGGGGTCCAGAAAATCTTACATGATCCACCCTTTGGTCCAGGAACAATTCATGCTCAACAACTGTAACACAATCTAAAGTGTATTTCCGCCTCAGTAGATGCCTCAATACGCAGCTAAATAATCTGAACTAACTACACCACTACATTACCATGGCTGAGTAGAGTGATCAGGTAACCACACCATCACACTCATTCAGGGAAGCACATACAAACCTCTCCTCATGCTCAATCACACAGGTCTTCGTGACTTACACTAATGCAATAACACCACGGCCACTGCAATTATTCGACGGGGAGGGGGGAGGCAAGATATGTGGCAGGATTGAATGACTTATGTGGCAAGAAAAGGCAAAGTATGTGGTGTAATGCGGCACATTTTGTGATAGTATTGTTTCATTAGTTTGTCACTTTCACACTTGATAACATTATCTGGAAATTAGTTGCACCTCATTAGTACAATTTTGACACTCAAGTATAGCAACAAGCAACTGAAAGGTGACCCCTCAACCTTTGTAAAGGGCTTCCGCTATGCTGCAACACGTGCCGCTGTGTTTTCAGTAACAATTAAACCATTTTTTCCGCTTCCAATCCCCCCTCCAATTCTTCTGACGGCGATCCTAAGGAAGGCTTTGCAGAGTCGGCTTCAAATCAAAGAGATATGAGGAACTTCTGCGAATCACTAGACGAAAAGATAGGTAATCTGTCGATAAGAACACAAGCCTTGGAAGAAACAGTGGGTCAAATCTCCATGCGAGCTGAAGGCACCCAGGAAGATATATTGAAGTTAAAGAGGGAAGATCTGGCCATATCAGAAAGAATGGAGGTTCTGGAAAATAACGCCAGGCGCAGTAATATACGTATTTTGAATGTTCCTGAAGGTAGCGAAGGCACTGACATTAAGAGCTTCATAATCTCACTAATAAAAGATTCTCTTAGCCTCCCTCACACTCCTGAGGAATTAGCAATAGATATTCAACGAATCCATAGGGATCCATTCAGGCGTAATCCGCAGAGGGCTAAGCCGAGAAAAATCCTTGTAAACTTCCACACTTAGTTCTTGAAGGAGCATATCCTGAACCTAGCCTTAAAACATAAATCGCTAACAGGCAAAGGCTTTAACTTTCAAATACGCTCCGACCTGTCCAGATTCACCCTTGACAAACAGTGGGAGCTAGGCAGAAGAATGGATGCCTTTCGTAAACTAGGAGCAACGGTGCAGATGGGCTTCCCCGCATCCCTTAAGATTATGTTGGATAATAAAATGCACAATATCCGATCAGTGCAGGCCATAGATGAACTACTAATGTCTTTAGGCAGCAGGAAGGAGAAGGGTGCTAGCTGAGGGGTAAAAAACTCTTTATTCTTCAACTGATATAACCTCTCTTTAATGTAAATCCCCTTTAACATAGGCTTTAGGCTCTGGCTTAATCCACCTGGCAGTAGAGGAAGGTAGAATATAAGAGAACATTTTTTTTTCACGCAAACATAAATACTAAAAGAAAAAAAAGAAAAAAAAGGGAAAGGAAAAAGAAAAAGAAAAGAGAAAAGAAAGGGGAAAAGAAAAGAAAAAGGAAAAAAGAAGAAAAAAAAAGAGAAAGGGAAGGATAGAATAACATAGGTGTTGTCTTTTTTACTTAGAGGATATAATAAAATAAAATAAAATAACAGTCTATCAAAAAAAAAGAGAGTATAAAAAAAAAATAACACTAATCACAAATCCATGTTCGCAATATTCATATGGCGAGTTATCATATTATATTGAGAGGCACATGAGGTGGGGACGGGGAAGAGCTAGGGGCACTTACTTCCGGAATTTTCCGGGTAGTGAGTTCAGGGGTTTCCCATGGGAGGGGGGAGGGTTCGGGGGTCACTGGGGGGTGAAGGGGGGTAACAAAAATAGAAAAAAATATCCATTCTTGATAGAGCTCCAATCATCATATTCTTGTAGTTATTTTCTCCCAATCTTTCTTTCTTCTTGTTGGCAGATAAACATAAACATGGAACTTTACAAGCAGATAGTCTTGAACTGTAGCCCCTATTCCAAGAACTATGAGTAGGCCTAGGATTTTATCCTGGAATGTTAATGGTCTCCGCACCAGACCTCGTGCTAATAAAATCATGCAGTACCTTCGAGACGTGGATGCCGAGATCATTATACTCCAGGAGACGCACTTAATTGAAAGTGAAGTGCTTGAGCTAGCTAAGAGGAATAGGTGGATAGAATCCTCTATCTCAACATCCCAATCACTAAACACGCGGGGGGTTTCTATTTTATTCAAAAAACCTTCAAATTTGAATTTGAAAATTTTACAGCAGAAAGTAGACTCCGGAGGGAGATGGGCCATCGCAGCAGTAGAGATAGGAGGTGCGGCAATAACATTAGCAGGATATTATGGGCCAAACTGTGATGATCCTTCTGCACTAGAATCTCTATTCCAACACCTTCTGAGTTTTCCAGAGCCTGTGATTATAACCGGCGACTTTAACATCACCATTAACCCTCTACTGAATAAATCTCCCAAAAGCAGACAACAAGTTTCCTCCAAATCAAGAAATTAGGTTTAATGAAACAATATGGATATGTCGATATTTGGAGACCTAGAGAGGGCCAGAGACAGGGTTTCTCGTTTAGAAATCACAAATATAGACATAGTTCAAGAATAGATTTCATCCTAACTAGTAGAGCTTTGGTCGATTCTATTATCTTTGTAGACTATATTCCATCACACTTATCAGACCATTCCGCGATGAAGCTGGTAATGGAGTGGGGCTGTAAGTCTTCCACTAGATTGTGGTCCTTTGATAGGTCATTTCTTACATCAACAGATGATATAGAGTTTCTCCAATCAGAGGCGCGTGAGTTTTTTATTACCAATATGGACACAGCCCCAGCAGGCATAGTTTGGGACGCCTTTAAGTGTACACTAAGAGGTATCGTTAAGAATAGGGTAGCTCATAGAAGAAGGCAGTACATGGAAGAGATATCTTCTATTGAGAATAGCATGTCTGACATTCAGTCCGACATAGATACCGACAGAACTTTAGATAGCCACGACTTATCCCTGAAACTTGCAGAGCTAGACGGGCTTAAAAATAGCTTGTCTTCGGTCCTAGAGAAGCGTGTCCTGCAGAAATGGGAGGCAAGCAGACTTTCTCATTTCCAGTATGGGGAAGGTGCAGGAAGATTGCTGGCCTGGAAAATCAAATCAGACCGGGTTCGAAATAATATTGCCTCGGTCACATCAGATAAGGGCACCTTTTCTAGTGATGCAGAAATCAGGGAGACTTTCAAAACATTCTTCCAATATATCTACCATGAAGATCTCAATGTTACACCTAACGATGTTACAAACTGGTTAGAGGATATCTCTCTTCCATCTTTGTCACTCGGGCAGAGTAGGTTTCTAGAAGAGGAAATAAGCATTGCTGAAGTAGAGCAGGCTATAAGGGGAGCAAAAGGGGGTAAGGCGTCAGGAACCGACGGTTTACCGAGCGAAATATATAAACATTTGTTATCAGAGGTGTCCCCAATTTTAGCGGCTTTGTTTAATCAAATATTGAGGGAAGGAGATGTACCACCTGCTTCATGGGATAATGCCTCAATAACGCTCATTTTGAAGCCAGGGAAGCCCCCCTCTGATTGTGGCTCGTATCGGCCTATTTCAATCTTGAACGCCGACTATAAAATTTTTGCCACTATACTGTCCAAACTGCTCGGCCAGGTTGCGCCTTACATACTTCACTCTAACCAAAAAGGTTTTATAAGAGGGAGACAGTTATATGAGCTTACTTACGAACTAGTAGGATCTATAGATGTGGCCATAAAAGAAGTTCTTCCCCTATCTATTCTCACGTTGGATGCTACCAAGGCTTTCGACAGGGTAAACTGGTTATACCTGTCGGAGGCCTTGAAAAAAATTTAACGTTGGAGATAAATTTCGTAGGGCAATAGACTTGCTATGTCGTAGTCCTTCAGCTTCAATTCTGATCAACGGGAGCCTTACCGCGCCATTTAGAGTAACCAGAGGAACCCGACAGGGCTGTCCCCTGTCTCCCCTCCTTTTCGATTTGTATATAGAGCCCTTTGCACAAACACTAAGAGACAACGTCCTTATTAAACCTTTTATCTTTGGTGATTGGGAAAAAACAGTGGCACTTTATGCTGATGATATAATGATTTTCACGACAGATATTAGACATTGACCTGATCGCTTCCTTAAATTTTGCTAAAATAGCAGCACAGTGCCGAAAACACATGAGAGATTGGTCACACCTTCCGCTTACTATCCTAGGTAAGGTTAACTTGGTAAAGATGTGTATTCTGCCAAAGATTTCGTTTTTTATTTAATTCAATTCCACTCTTCTTTGATCCTAAATTAATTTCAAAGTTGCAAAGCGCGATTTCTACTTTTATTTGGAATAGTAAGAGCCCAAGAATTTCTTGGAAGAAAATAAGACGCCGCAGAGAGAAGGGAGGGCTGGCGGGACCAGATCTTCAGGTCTACGCATGGGCGTTTCAGCTCTCGCATTCACGCATGTTATTAAAAATACCAGCAGTAACAGGGGTAGGCCATATGTTCTCTACTTTATTGAACTGTGAGGGAGTAGGACAGGGAAGCTTTCTGTTTAAAGTTGGAGACCCAGCATGTAAAAAAAAAAAAAAATTGAAGGTATTGCAGGGGATAGCTTCCACATGGTATAGAATGAGGCACACGATTAAACTGGGGTATTACTCAGAGAAAGCTCCTATATGGGACCTACCAGCTCCCCCAGCTTGGGCAGAAGACGCAATAACTCAACCACTAAGAGAGGCCGGAATCAACACCTGGGGAGACCTGTTCATGGATGGAACTCTACTTCCTTGGGACTACTTAACAAACAAGGTCGGGCCGAGCCTGTCAAGATTCAAATTCATACAAATATCAAGCTGGTCCCAGTCATACAACTTACAGCCAACCCGGATTAGCAGTTTACCTATAGGTGGCAATAGTGAATTAGTGATGTGCCTGTTAGACAGTCCCCCTGCAAAGAAGGAAATATCAATCTGGTATAATAAGATCATGGAGGAAACAGATGGTAAATTTTGCCTTCCGACAACATTATGGGCTGATTCACTGCCAGGAATAGACGTGGAGGTGTGGAAAAAGGTACGGGCCGATGACCTTTTTCAAAGTTGCCCGGCGCTAACCGCCTCTAATACCACTCAAGTTACCAAACAAAGAGGCAGGCGCTGGAGACTGGAAGGCAGGAAACAGAAGTTTTATTCCGACGGAGCAGAACACATCAATTCAGACAACAGGGTATCTTCACGAGGTGATCTAACCGCATCTCTGAGGCCTGGCCTCTTATACACCGGTTTATGATCTTTATTACAGTTTATTGCATGTGGTATATTGTCGTAAATACTTTGAAGTACGGAAAGGCATCCTCGGAATCCCCGCTTCAGGCCCATTCCCACACACATTTACAGTAGAAGTCCCCACCCCGGTCACAACAGGTGACAATTGTTGCGCAGCTGGACATTCCGCCGATTCACGGAATGTATGTTGTCGATCGGATCTCATGGGGTGGGGGCTTTGATCAACTCGTGGATCCTTTGATGGGAGAAGCTTCCTACTGTATGGGGGGCAATAAACAGCATCCGCAGGGCCAGGTGGCGGCCTGGGAACGAGTAAGACAATCGGGTACAGAGGAAAGGGGGTTTTATCAAAGGACCCGGGATCATGAAAGGAATGGAGGGAGGTGTTGAGCTGGGAACGGGATGGGGTTCCGAGGCAGGGTTGCGCTGAAGAGCGGTTTATGGCCCAAGCATGTGGGAGCGGGGGCTGTCAGCGCGTGGGGGATGCCTGTGAGGTCGGGAGAGAGAGAGGGAGACGCGCTGGCTGTTGGCGATGGGCAGAGTGGCCGTGGTATTTAAAATGGCTGCCGCTTACGCGCACAAATGGACTCAAAAAGGGGGGGGACAAGATGGCGCCGATAAGTTGACACTGCAGACCAGATTTCAACAGTCCTCCCTTTTCAACATATCTAGCCAGCTTGTCTAATCAATGTCTATCTGCATCAGATTCCTAACCTCGACATCATACAGTGCTCTCATGCGTTCCTTTTCAAAGTCCACAGTCTTAGGGCAGATACAATTCGCACATAGTGAATACAGAGGCGGCAGGCATTGAATTCCTAAGCAGAACCCACATTTTACAACCACAGGAATCAGGATAATAGTAAACAATCTCCAGCCCCAGTCCTTAACAGTACTCCAAAACCATCCACCAAGCGACCATTCTTCTTGCTCCTGGTGAACTTCTGAGGAGAGTCTGTGGAGATGTTCGATGGCTTTGTACACTGAGGGTGAATTGTCCGGTATATATGTACAGCAGCTGGACCCAATAATGCGGCATGCTCCACCACGATCCGCTAGAACCACGTCTAGAACAAGGCGGTTCTGGAGAGCCACCAAGCGGACCGCTTGAAGCTCGGCTGTATTGTTGGCAAGGATGCCAGCTGTGATGTTCATTGTTGTCTCGACTGCCTGAGTCAAATGTCGGATGGCACGGCTGTTTTCATCGGGCGCCAGAGAGGAACAAGTCCCTTCATTGCATCGAGGAACTGTGCTCCTGTAGAGTCGGCTTGTTCAATGTCCTTGGCTAGTTTTTGTCTATGGTGATTCGCTGGAGCCACATAGGTCGGAGGAAGGACGAAGGAGATAAAACAGGTGCCCCCCCCAAGCCTTTGGGGAGCCAGGTGTAGCCTTTTGTGCCGCAAACAATGTACATGTTTGGAGAGGATACAAAGGAAGGTGGATCGGTGGAGTCCAAAGTTCTGGTGACGCGGCAGGCACTGCGGCCCACCAGCTGTGTCCCAAGCCCTTATATGCACATAAGGCCTGTGACGTTGATGACGGATAGGGCCACAGTCAGGATGGCAGCTGTTCGTTTCCGAAGGTAAGAGAAGGTGGGTCTGGTCGGATTGTTAAACACCTGCATTTCAATTCGTTCTTTGGCAGGGATGTCCATGTGGATAGAGTCGTTGGAGGTCTGCGGGCAGAAGTGTGTCTTCGTTTTGTTTCGCCAGACCTCATGAAAGAAATGCGTCATAGTTTTGCTGGAGGTGGCATTATCCCTATAGCTCTCTTGCAAGAGGATCAGCCAAGCAAGGCAGGAGCCGTGAATTGAGAACGGTGAAGGGATGAAGGGTATCGAATGTCCAGTGGCGTGGGGTAGCAAACCACAGATCCAGCAGTTGGTGGCATTGGTGGCAAGATTGTGCTGGTGCAGCAGTTGCACGAAGGAGTTGTTCCAAAACTCCTATCGCCTTTCTCTGAGTTGGGGTGAAAGAGAAATCAGATAATGTTCCTTCATGGTGGTAGGCTGTGCAGTGGTCAGGAATGTCTCATGAGCGGGTGCGCTTTCTTCCACAATCCAGAGGGTGGTCATGAGGAGGAGGCAAAAGAGGATTGCGATAAAGAGTGCAATTGTCTTAGAACTGTGGATTTTGTCAGTCTTTGGGTTTCTGTAGGGAATCTTCGGGTGTCCGGTTGCTTCCATCATCTTCTTATCGGGCGCTTCCATCATCTTCTTATCCGGCGCTTCCATCATCTTCAAGGGAGCTCAGTAGCGGGCAGAACCAAAGACCTCGCCTGGCTTTCTCTCCTGACAGCCTTTGTAGTGTTAGGCCACCAATCTGAGAATTATGACTTAGTCAATGGTCTACTTAGCCGAAACTCGCTCCTTTCGTCGCAGGTTATACCCTTCTCTGGGTGGCACTGTGGGGTCAGGAATCTTTGCCAGTTCGAGTGTCTCTGTGTCTGGATAGCAGTTCAATGATGGTCGGTCTCTGTTCAGGAGCTCTTCCTGGGTGGTCACGTCTTCGGTCGTCGTCAGAGTCGGGGGATCCGTTTGCAGTGGTGCGCATGTACCCAGGTCCGTTTTCCTTCCACTCAAAGAGCTGTTCGGGTGGTGAGGAGGACTTGCCAGGGGCCCGTCCACCGGGGTTCCAGACTCTTGGCACGCTGGAAGTTTCTTATCAAGACGTAGTCCCCGGGTTGCAGGTTATGTCCGGGACCCCTGGAAGCGTCAGGGATGGCATGCAGCACCTGTTGGTGAATAACAGACAGAGTTTCAGTCAATTTATACAAGTAATCAGACATTAGGAAGTCCGGGATGTCATGAATGGAAGTCAGTTTTGGTGCAGACCAGACGCTCATGAGTCGGCCGAAAACGACCTCGTAAGGTGTCAAGTGTTGTTTGGTGGGGGTGGAGCGCATCGATAGCAATGCCAGTGGGAGAGCGTCTGGCCATTTCAGTCCTGTGGTAGCCACTATCTTAGCTAGTTTTTGTTTTAGTGTGGCATTGTGTCGCTCAACAAGTCCAGCAGACTGGGGGTGGAAGACTGCGTGGAACTTCTGTTTTACACCCAGCCCCTTCAAGATGAGCTGGATAACTTCGGCTACAAAGTGGGGGCCATTGTCGCTCCATAAAATTCGGCAAAGGCCGTAGCGAGGGAAAAATTCTTTTAATAGTACCTTTGCAGTGGCCATAGCAGTGTTGTCACGGGTTGGGTATGCTTCCACCCATTTGCTGAATGCACACACCACAACAAGTACGTATTTCAGGCCTTGGCATCTGTCTAGTTGGATGTAGTCCATCTGTAGGACTTCAAATGGGTGATTGGGAACCCCAACCCCTCCCGGAGTACTACAGTTCCTTTCCCAGGGTTATGTTGCAAGCATATCAAGCATTGTTGGACCAGGCGTTTGGCGGAGTCTGTGATTTTGTCATTGTGCCAAACTCTGGAGACAAGTTCGATCATGGGGGCTGATCCTATGTGTGCAGGGGAGTGTGCCATAGTCAATATGGGAATCAGGTATGAGTCAGGTAGCAACCATTTGTTCGTGTCTTTTGTTCGCAGGCAGCCTTCATCGTCTTTCAGTCCCACCCGTGCCCATTCAGTCAATTCGTGTTGTGAGCTAGCCATTTGAATGTCCCTGATAGTGTCCCTAGCGTCGGTCCATTTCTCTGCTTGGGACCTGGTCACGTACATGCGTGTCGTCGTCCTATTCTCAGCTGTGGTCCGAGCAGTGATGTCGGCTAGTACATTTCCATGTCCAATAATGTCTGTCACCTTCTTGTGTGCCTGGCATTTGATGACCGCAAGTCGTTTGGGGAGGAGGACGGCTTCGATCAGGGTGGAGACTAGATCTCCATGTAAGATGGGGGTGCCGTGTGAGGTCAAGAATCCTCTCTCCTTCCAAAGGAGTCCGAAATGGTGAACCACCCCGAAGGCATACTGGCTGTCGGTGTAAATGTTTGCCGTGGTTCCTGCTGCCAGGTTGCATGCTCGTGTCAGGGCAATCAGTTCTGCTGCCTGTGCAGATCGTTGTGTGATGCGGGCTGTTTCTACTACAGTCCGGGTTGTGGTGACTGCATAAGCAGCTGAGGTGGTGCCATCAGGGAGTTTGATGCAAGAGCCGTCCACCCACAGCTCTCCATCGGGGTCAGAAAAAGCTGTGTCTCTGAGGTCGACCCTACTCCTAGTCTTTTCGTCCGTGAGGGTCACACAGTCATGTACAGGGGACACATTTTGATCGTTTTCTGGTAGGGAAAACATGGGTGCCGGGTTCAGTGTGGTGCATCTTTTCAGGGTGATGTGGGGTGCAAGCAGAGTCAGTTCGTATCCAGTCAGTCGTGCACTTGTCAGGTGCTGCGTCTTAGTTTGGTTCAGGAGGGTGTCAACTGCATGGGGTACTAAAACCGTGAGGGAATTCGAGAGCACAATCCCCTCACTTTGTCGGATAGAGATAGCAGCGGCAGATACAGCTCGAAGGCAGGCAGGCAAGGCTTTGGCTACGGGGTCAAGAGTGGCAGAGAAGTAAGCGCATGGTCGTTGCTTTGGGCCAATGGACTGGGTCAAGACAGACAAAGCACATTCCTCCCTTTCGTGAGTGTAGAGGGAGAAGGGCTTTGTGTAATCAGGGGTTCCTAGGACAGGGGCCGAACAAAGGGCATCTCGTAGTTCTATGAAGGAGGATTGGCATTCAGGGGTCCAAGGGAGTGGGAAGGGGACATCTTTAGCTAGCAGAGAAAGCAGCGGTTTCACAATGAGACTGAAGTTTGGCAACCACTGCCGACAGAAGGAGGTGAGGCCTAGTAGGGAGCGGACTTGTTTCTGAGTCTTAGGGACAGGGGTTTCAAGAATGGTTTGGATCCGGTCGGGAGTAAGCTTTCTTCCGTCTTTGGACAAAAGGTGGCCTAAGTAAGTGACCTGGGGTTGGCAGAATTGCAACTTCTTCTTGGAGACCTTGTGGCCATTTTCCGCAAGGAAGTGCAGGAGTTGAATGGTGGCTGTGACTGCTAGTGGAGTGGTATCGGCCGCCAAAAGGATGTCATCGACGTATTGTATCAACACCACTCCATTGGGTAACTGGACTTCATCCAGTTGTCTCTTGAGGGCCTGACTGTAGATGCTGGGGCTTTCTGTGTAGCCTTGGGGTGTTCGACAGAATCTATATGAGCGGGCTTTCAGGGTGAAGCCAAAGAGGTATCGGCTGTCTGGATGGATGGGGATAGAAAAGAAAGCATTTTTGAGGTCAATGACAGTGAAGGTGGTGGCAGTAGAAGGAATCAAAGTCAAGATAGTTGTGTTGTCTGAGACCACGGGGTACTGGGGTACAACTACTTTGTTGATCTCTCGAAGGTCGATGATGAAGCGGTACGCTTTCTCATCTCCCTCTCCTTGTTTCTTGATGATGGGCAAGATAGGGCTGTTGCAAACATTGCTAACCACTTCCTCTACCACTCCTGCGTCTATCAGTGACTGAATAATCTTGACCAATGCCTTCTCGCCCTCGGGCGATATCCGATATTGTGGAAGTTTTGGGAGTATTGCGTCCTGTCGAACAGTGATGTGCACTGGGTCAATCATCATGCGTCCTACGTCCGAATCTGTCTTTGCCCACAGATATGGAGGCAGAGTGTCAAGTAGGGATGGGTCAGTGTCAGTGATGGAAAACATGCGTCGGGAAGGGCAATGTCTGAGCAGAATTGGGTTGTCGTACAGGAAAACTCGAACTCCGTCTTGTGAACATCTAATAGTAGCTCGGAAATGTTTCAGCAAGTCAAGTCCCATAATGGCGTCAGGAGTATTGGCGGAAAGCAAAAACGCTGTGTCAGTCGTGTTGTTCTCTAAGTCAAAGGGGATCGGTGTGGACAAAGGGTTAGTGGAGGGCGTTCCATCGAAACTTATCGATGTTACAAGCGAGCCAGACAAGGGTGCCCTTGGAATCAGTCGTTTAGATAACGCACTACGTGTCGCGCCAGTGTCTACCAGAAATGGAGACTTTGTACCCAGGACCTTAGCGGTGACATAAGGACCTTGCTGGTCAACATGGAGCTCGACTGGATCCCTCCCTTGCCCTAGGCAGTCCTATGCGAAGTCGCGGGCATCGTCGCAGTCAGATTGCTGGTACTGGTTCTGCCGGAGACGGTCAAATGTATTCGGTCTGTTTAATCTATCGTTAGTCGTGTCATTTGCGGGCCCCCGTTGCTGTCCTCTATTTCTCGGTCCACCCGCTACGTCCTTGGGGTCCCTATTTCTGTTCATCTCCAACAGAACCGGACACTGGGATTTCCAATGGCCGAATCCTTTGCAGAAAGCACACTGGTCCTCGCTAATGTCTCTACGTCCAATATGAGGTGTTGGGGTGCGGTCTTTAGGGGGTGCGTTCCTAGAGACATTTGTCTGAAAGTTCCCTTTGTATTGCTCTCGTCCTACAGTCACCCCTTGCAACTGAGCAATCATCAACCTTTCTTTTAAGTCTTTCTTCTTTTTCTCTGTCGCTCTATCTTTTTCATTTTTCTGGTGCTCGTAATATAGGGCCATCTGAAGGATAGCCGCAGGCTTGGAGGCCGCCCAACTACTCTTGCTGGCCTGCAGTTTCTGAGAGACCTCCTGCGTCAGACCTTTTACATAATTCTGGACAAACAGATGGTGTCCGGTTGCAGTGGTCATGTCCTGGCCGCTGTAATCGGAGAACACTGTTTCAAACGGGGAGAAGTATTCCGAAACGTCTTCCTGGGGTTTCTGACGACAGGCCGTTACTATCGACCAGTCCACTTTCTTTTCTGGGATCAGGGTTTTCAATTTATGTACAATTTTGTCTGGAAGTTCTAAAATGGGTTTCAAAGGCTTCTGTCCAGGTTCTCGTTGCCTATCTATGCCATCGAGTTGTGACCAGGTGTGTCCGAACAGCTCAAGGTGGTCGACTTTCCGGATTTGCTTCCACACATCAGCTGGCAGACATAACTCGAAAAACAAGTCGATGTCAGCCAGGGTCATAATCGTTGAACCTAGGGCTGTACCTAATTCAATGTAGAAGGCAGTGGGGTTTTTACGTAAATCGGGCAGAGACTTCCGGAACGTCAGAATATCTTGCCGACCCCATGGCTGGTAGACCCAGTTGTACACTAACCTCCCTCTTGCATCTTGATGGTTGACGTCATCGTGTGTTCCCAGACTTCGTGGGGGAACCCAGTAGGGGGCAGCCTCTCTTATTGGCATCATGGTGCTAGCTCGTTCAGTTTGTGATTCGGTCGCTACGGGTGTCATAGGTTTAGCTTCCGATTCTTGTTCAGTGAGGTGGCGGAAAACCTCAAGCGTACGCGTAAGGAGATCCGTCACATCACACTCGCCCTCATCCCCGATATCGACCTTTCTATACAGGGTCGTTAGGCTCTCGGGACCTTTCTCTCAATATCGGTCCTCATACGCATTCAGGGCATGATAACACAGTCGTACAGCAAAGTGCCGTCTGTGGCTCCCTGCATATGAGTTGAACATATCCGTGATGTGCTCCCCACTCTCCTTTCTTTCTACCAGTGTCCTCACTACCTTGTCGATCCCTGCTCGCTCATCTTTGCTCAACCTGTTTGTTCTTGTGGAATCTGTTTTTCGGGCCTCTGGGTCATCTAACACTGTCGCTTGTGCTGTCTCTAGTACAAGGGGTTCAGCCGGCGCGGAGGCCATGGGGACCGAAGCTCTGGTACTACTCTTGTCTGTGCTTGAGGGTGGTGGGTGCTGTGCTAAAGGTTGGGAAGGGGCATTTGGAGGGGGCATATAGATGATCGGAGGACCTAACAAAAGATCATCGTTGGCTCGCTGTTTCGAGGGTAATTCAGGGTAGAGCGTAGAGGGTGTTCTAACCGGACACTGGCTTGATGTCGCTAACTCTTGTTTCTGTTTGACTTCTTCTCTCTCCTTAATCTCTTCTTCTAATTTCTTAGCAGCTAGGTGGGCTGCCTTTCGCAGCTCTTTTTCCAACCTACTTTCATTTCTCTTTTTACGTTGTTCTGTTTCTTTGCGCCACATGCCGAGACTATCGAGCATAGTGGGCGTTGTCTTGTGTTTCCCAAGGGCTGTTTCTAGCGCGCTTATTTTATCCTCGTCGAAGGATCCTATCAGTGGCCACTGACTTTTCTGATCCTTCTTCGTATATTTATGCCACAGCTTGCTATAGGCTATAGCGATCAATCCATGCTTCATAAACATGTCCTTATTAGGGGTGCCTTCCAGTGGAGCTGGATGGTTCATCTCTAATAAGCGGTCCGGGCTAAACAGGCTACCAATCAGTGGGGAGAAGATAGGCATGACGGAATACAACGGGGACAAAAGTCTGCACTACCTATCTTATCACTGCGTGCAAAGACTAGACAGAATATTTCTATTCTTCGTTATTTGCAGGCGGTGAATACCTCAAAAGAACCAATATCGAACAGTCAATGTTCGGTCAATCAAACAATCAATGGGGAGAATAAGTAGGCACGACGGGTTACAACGGGGACAAAAGTCTGCGTTACCTACCCTTTCACTACCTGCAAAGAGAGAACCTGTTCTTCTCCGTTTGCAGACAGAGAATCTCCAAAAAACAATCCGCGAACAACAGGTCGGGCCAAACAATCAATCAGTGGGGGAGGAAGATAGGCACGACGGATTACAACGGGGACAAAAGTCTGCGTTACCTATCCTTCACTGCCTGCAAAGAGAGAGCCTGTTCTTCTCCGTTTGCAGACAGCGAATCTCCAAAAGAACCAACAATTCAAAGAGTAATACTAGTATTTTCCAAATCAAAAATCATTTCACAATTTGTCGTGTTACACGACCTTACCCGGACCGCATGGACAGTTTCTTGTCTTCCGAATCCAGCGCCCGATCATCCTCTAATCTTCGTGACCGTTGCGGCACTCCTGATGGTTCCCAGTCAGGACCGTAGATCACTCGAGAGAGGTCTGTTCGGAACCAGTGAAGTTCAGATGATCGGCTGTCAGACGAGGGTCTATCGGACAGGAGCTCTCCCGATCGTTGCAGTTGTTCACTCTGTCGTCAGGACCTCTCCCACTGGATCCACGAGTCGCTGATGGGCCCCACGTTTGGGACGCCTATTGTGGAAAAAGGTACGGGCCGATGACCTTTTTCAATGTTGCCCGGCGCTAACCGCCTCTAATACCACTCAAGTTACCAAACAAAGAGGCAGGCGCTGGAGACTGGAAGGCAGGAAACAGAAGTTTTATTCCGACGGAGCAGAACACATCAATTCAGACAACAGGGTATCTTCACGAGGTGCTCTAACTGCATCTCTGAGGCCTGGCCTCTTATACACCGGTTTATGATCTTTATTACAGTTTATTGCATGTGGCATATTGTCGTAGATACTTTGAAGTACGGAAAGGCATCCTCGGAATCCCCGCTTCAGGCCTGTTCCCACACACATTTACAGTAGAAGTCCCCACCCCGGTCACAACAGGTGACGATTGTTGCGCAGCTGGACATTCCGCCGATTCACGGAATGTATGTGGTCGATCGGATCTCATGGGGTGGGGGCTTTGATCAACTCGTGGATCCTTTGATGGGAGAAGCTTCCTACTGTATGGGGGGCAATAAACAGCATCCGCAGGGCCAGGTGGCGGCCTGGGAACGAGTAAGACAATCGGGTACAGTGGAAAGGGGGTTTTATCAAAGTACCCGGGATCATGAAAGGAATGGAGGGAGGTGTTGAGCTGGGAACGGGATTGGGTACCGAGGCAGGGTTGCGCTGAAGAGGGGTTTATGAGCCAAGCATGTGGGAGCGGGGGCTGTCAGCGCATGTGGGATGCCTGCGAGGTCGGGAGAGAGAGAGAGAGACGCGCTGGCTGTTGGCGATGGGCAGAGTGGCCGTGGTATTTAAAATGGCTGCCGCTTACGCGCACAAATGGACTCAAAAAGGGGGGGACAAGATGGCGCCAATAAGTTGACACTGCAGACCAGATTTCAA
This sequence comes from Lissotriton vulgaris, assembly GCF_964263255.1. Classification (NCBI taxonomy): domain Eukaryota; kingdom Metazoa; phylum Chordata; class Amphibia; order Caudata; family Salamandridae; genus Lissotriton; species Lissotriton vulgaris. Next base: position 361,794,735 of record NC_141691.1, read on the forward strand.
CAGAGGAGCTTTGGTCAGCTTCCTGTGTGGTACTGTGGGACTTGGTCAAACCTGCTTGGCTCCGTAGGAACCACCTTTTCACAATACACAGGGCTTACTACTCCCCGCAGAGGCTGTCAAAGTTCTCTTCGACAGGCCCGGTCTCGTGCCCAAGGTGCGGACTTGTAGCCGCATCCGACATACATATGTTTTACGAATGCCCAAAAATAACTTCATTTTGGGACTCTATAGGAAACAAACTATCCTTGTCTTTGGGCTCTCACATCTCCATTGATCTCGCCCTTGTTATTTTCGGCCTGAGGGGCAAAGCCCGTAATGCTGCCTCTAACCTGGTGTTTTATTCTATTCTGGCGGCGCGTAGGGAGATATGTAGACACTGGAAGGATGCCCAGCCCCCTACTATACATGAATGGCGTTCCTCAGTCCCCCAGATTTCTAAACTCGACTTAGCCAGAGGTGGAAATCCGAGCAGGTGAGCTTTCTGGACACAGTTTGAGCAGTCGTATTGAGCCTTGGTTTTTTTTTTCCCCAGGGTCCTATGATTAATGCGGGCATTGCCTACCGTTGTTTCTATGGCGAAGAGCAATGGAGCATATGGGGCCTCGGTATCTCGGGCACTATCTACCAATGAATAGCCCTAAGCAAGATCCTTTAAGGCTTGTGTGAATGTGCTGTTGGGAACCGGCCACCCCCCTCTCCTAAGACATCCCTGCCAGCTAACGCTGAGACAGTACAGAAGCACAGCCTGTTTTCCTGCTCTGTGGCGTTTTCTTGTTCTGATAGATTGGAGCCATGCACGCAAATGAGGATATAAAAAAATAAATAAATAAATAAATAAACCATTTGAGGTAGAAACATTTTTTGGGTTAAAATCTGTGGATTTGCGGCACATGATGGATTATGTGGAAAATGCGACAAATCTACAACTATGTGAAAATCACAGTGGCTGTACAATTCCATAATACCAGTGGTCCAATATGTGACTTACCTCCCCAAGAGGAGAGTCACCTTCATCATCCCGGGTCGTGCAGGGATCTGCCTTTGCATTTCTTTCATAGGCTAATGAACCATTCTCATTCTTCCAGTGCCTCTCAATTGAAACCAAAACAAATGACATTATCCCCTATTAACCTTCACCTTATTTATTACCCCACGAGATAACCACAGAAGCTTAAATGAAGCCTGTGATCATGTAAAATTAAATCTAGACGTGATTTCAGTTTACACTGAGCCGGAGTCCTTAATAATACTACATCAAAGAATTGTCTTCTTTCTTGCACAGCAATGTTCTTGTTCAACACTCTACCACTCCTCCATACAAGAACAATGACATTCTTAACTTCATAATTGCCACAGTGATGTTATTAAGGGTAATCCTCCTAACCGTTTTGACTTGTCAAATCATCTCTTGGTACCATTTTCTCTCACCTGGTCTATACAAATAACCACCAAAGAAGAACAAAGGAAACCCAACCACTGGATGTAGGCACTCTTTCAAAATCTCCTTCATTCTTCTAAACTTTCCAACAACTCAAGAGATCTCCAGAATGAATGATGAACCTCATTATGATCATGGATGAGCTCGTCCAAAAAATTGAAATGACTGAAAGGCAAGCCGTCTGCCAGATATTTCTCAAAATAACAGAACCTAGAAAGAAAAGCCCTCTAAGCTGTGACATGGATTTACCGGCAACACGCAAAGGTAACCAAGGGCCCTATATAAACTTTGAAGAAGGGACACATAAAATAAAAAAAAGAATCTTCATCGCAAATCGAGAGTAATCTAGATTTTTTTTTTGCAAAACAGCTGTTTGATGTGGTCAAATAATCAACTATTCCAGCACCCAGCGCCATGCTTGATACCAATTCGGAAGTGAACTGTGAGAAATGTGCCCTTTTTAAAGAGAAAACAGGAAGGATTGAAAGCTCCCTTGCCGTGATCCAATCTTCCCTTAAAATCTTTGAGCCCAGCCTGAAATTCGGGTCCACTTTGGAGGTATTTAGAGAAATCCCACAATCTGAACTTCCAGAACATTGCAAAATTGAGATCTTTGACTCACTTCTCTGCCTCTATTCCATCATGTGTCATCAAAGAAACCAGCGCATTGCTGCTCAGACGTCCCCCTTCTTCAGCACCCGATCTACAGAAAGAAAAGGACCCTCCAACAGTCCTTCATGGGAAGTGCATTGAAGCTATGGAATTTCACCCTGCGTGCCTGCAGCCCAAGTGCTATCTTGAAGTACATAGACCACTACCTAACTGTCCCTTTTGAGCATATGATTATTCCAAATTCCAGTTTCTACGAAAAAGAAAGAACACACTCTTTGACCACCTTTTTTGGGCCCTCTGCTTTTACACTACTATAAAACATGCTGCTGGGGAGACAAAGCTGCTCCAGGCTGTGGAAGCAGAGAGGAGTGTTCCTGCTGGGGGAACAGGAAGGAAGGTGCCATCTCCTGTGCAGCATAAGAGGTGCACGAGGTGGGCCGGGTGGGCTTGAAGGGGCATTAAGGTTCCCTCTGGCGCCCCCAACATGGATGGATGCATTAGGGTGACGTGGGTGGGACCAGGGCACCTGCACAGTAAAAAAAAAAAAAGAACAAAAAGGAAAGAAGGAGGCATGCTAGGCCCACTTATTTGATATTCACGCTGCCAGCATGGAGGGCCCCCTAATGCCCTGGGAGGGCGTTGCTTGTGTTTCTTTGTTTTTTTTGTTGTGCGCCAAGGAGGGGTAGGATGCGCCACCAACATCATTTTGGAGATTGTGTGGGGGAGTGCAGCTGCCCCCAGGATTATTTTCACAAATTAATCTTATGTCTCCCAGGTCCTAGGATGCACAGCCTGGAAAGATGATGTTGCCAAGCACTTCCAGAGCTAGGGCTTGATGCCCTTCAGATTGTCAATGGGGAAACCTAATCGTTGGTCCTATGGCTGCCTTTTATGAGGCCTGATGTGACCAATGAAAGTGGCCGACTTGACCACTTTACCACTTGACCACTTTACTGACAGTAGCCTAAATGTAAAGTTATCTACAAACCTGGTTGTAATTGAGAACAACACAAGTGAATATGAATCTTCTCAACAACATAGGGTTAGCCAATCCATTAGTTTGAAACCTGCTAATAATAATGTTTCCGCCCAATATACCTTAATGTCATGGAATGTTGCAGGCTTAAAAAGTAAAATGACATCACTGGACTGGCTAACTTTCCTGGACACAAAGGATATAATCCTTCTCCAGGAAACTTGGCAGATAGCCCCAGAACCTATACAAGGATATCTACATTTTTATATCCCGGCTACACCGAGTTTAAGGGGAAGGCCTAAGGGTGGTTTGGTGACATGGGTCAAACAAAACAGTGGCCATTCTGCTCTCCAATTGGTCACTAATAGTCCCGATATTTTGTTGGTTAAATTACAGCAACCTCACTGTAAGGATCTCTATATTTTTAACATTTACTCGAGTGGGCTGCCAGGTGGAAAATCCACTGAGGCAGTTGACCGGCTAGATTCTTTAATAAAAAACAATATTGTTTGAACGCTAATGTAATTGTTGGCGGTGATTTTAATTGCTGCTTCGAACCCCTAGATAACCATGATATAGATCTCACAGTAGAAGAGGACTATATCTGGGAAATCCCTCAGCTGTCTCTAATACAATCAAAAAGTGGACAGAGGCTGCACTACAATTAAAAGTTTTATGTATGGAGCATGAGTTACGGGCCACCAATGGAAGAACGGGCTCGGACAAACAGGGTGCCCTCACCTTTAATAATGGCACCTCACATAGTTGTATCGACTATATCCTGACTAATAAGGAGAATTGGGCCAGTTTTGATGACATGTAGATAGAGCCAAGGGCTGAAAGTGACCATGACCCATTAATCTTGACATTTAAATTATTTGATCTATTGAAAAAAGATGAATCGAGGGATAACGTCCAAATAACCCTCTCAAATGACAATAGACATGTTAGATGGTCAAACTGTGCATCTAATGAGGAAAGCATAACAGCTATGAGGGATTTGACAACACAGGCTATCATAGAATTAAGGAGTATCTCCACTATGAAGACTCCGATATCTAAAATCAGTATGATCCATGATGTGTTTTTTAACAAATTGAAATTCTTCTTTTCCAAAGAAGTTACTAAAAAACAGCGCAGGCCAGTAAGGAAGGAGGATCAATGGTACGATAAATCCTGCAGGGTTGCCTATAGGGCCCTGTCTGATGCAGTAAAATCAAAAGATAAAGTTAAGATAAAGGATGCCAGAGCCATGTATAAAAAAAACACAAACTAGGGCAAAGGGGGAATGGGAGGAAGGCTATTGGAGGGATCTCCTAAGAGCTAGCAAAGGAAAGATCCATGACCTCCTTCTGGAACATCGTTAAATGGGGAAGGGGGGCCAAAAGAGGAGAACCCACAAATCATGTGTCACCAGATGCGTGGGTTTCCCATTATGCGATCCAGTTCGCTCCTGAGGATAGAGATGAAGAAGGGTGCGATGTACTTGTAAATACCACTACGAGCTACCTATCTTTTACTAAAACTGATGTCCTAAAAATTCTAAACAACATCCCTAAAGCTAGGGCCCCAGGTTTAGACTCTGTCCCTGCAGATTTGTTTATGCATGACAAAGATCTTTGGGCTACCTATATCCAGTTGTTAGCCAACGGTATTGCGAAGGGCTCGCCTATTCCTGAGACTTGGAAGGGAGCCGAGATCATACCTATCTTTAAAAAGGGGGCATGCTCGGACCCAGGCAATTATAGGCCTATCAGCCCTATCGCATGCATACAAAAAGTATCGGCAAGGCTTTTACTGCAGCGCATCCATGGTTGGATAGATGAACAGGACATACTGTCACCCCTACAGGCAGGATTTTGTAGTCATATTAGTACCATTGACCAAGTTTTTAGATTTGTTTTACTATACTGGCGCGTAGTGTTCCTTGGGGGGGTATGCTCTTTGCAGCCTTTGTTGATTTAAAATCAGCATTGGACTTGGTTCCTCGTGCAAAGTTGTGGAATATTCTACAAGAACAGGGCATTCCAAATGAAATTTTGTCCTTATTAATCAGATTGCACAAGAACAATTTTGCACAAGTTCGATGGAATCAGCAGGGTAGCGTTACTGATAAATTCCCCATTGCAAGGGGAGTACGTCAAGGATGTGTTATAGCTCCAACGCTTTTCTCGCTATAAATCAACAGGGTGATCAGATATTTTGAACAACAACCAACTGATGCACCAAAGTTGGCAGGAAGACTGATCCCCCTGTTGATGTTCGCGGATGATACCCTATTTATATCGAAGACTTAACAGGGGCTCCAGAGGGCCATTGGAGTCTTTGAAGCGTTTTGCGCAGATCATGGTTTTGTCATTAATACAAGCAAAACAAAATTTATGGTACTGCACAAGCGGAAACATATAAGAGGGAAGGTCATCATGGACGGGGTTCAACTAGAACAGACCCAGGTTTTTAATTACCTGGGCATTACCCTGTCTTATAAACTAGACTGGAAATAGCACACCAACCAGTTAGCTACAAGGCATGCACAACTGACAGGAGCTCTCATCAAGGAATTATTTTCTTCACATACCAGACCTATTAGTCCGGTCTTAAAGATCTACAATGCAAAGGTTGGAGAAGCAGTCCTTTATGGGGCTGAACTCTGGGGCCCAAGTAATCTTACAAAATTGAGGGTAGCCCAGAATAAATTTCTCCGGAACATTACTGGTTTACCAATATCAACTCCTTTGTTACCTCTTCACTATGATCTGGGATTCCATAGCTTTGAGGACATGGCCAGGTATAGATCTGTAGCCTACTGGAGGAGGTTATGGGTCACCCCAGAACTCTCCCAGTACGCCCAGGGTTTCCTCGAGGTTAGAGCCTTGGACAAAACTCATACATTAGTATGGATGAAAGAGGTAAAAACAATTTATAAGGCTATGGGTTTATCTCAATTACGGGATGACCCTATAAGGAATGTTTTCCCATCTAAGAAAATACTTCGAGATCTATACTGGAGCATGGTTGAGGCCAAGTGTTTTGGAAGTCGCATTGATCGATCATTTACTACTGACTTCTTAGAACTCAAGCATGCACCGGTCCTAGAAACTTATTAGGATTGGATTACCATCCCAGGGGACGGGAAGAAGTATCACCAACTGAGGGTGGGGACACTACCATTAAATGCCTTAATTGAAAAATGGTCTAAGAACCAAACTTCACGGTGCCCCTTTTGTCCTGAGCAAAAGGAAAATATTGGACATGTGCTGTTTGCCTGCCCTGAATATAATGCCCCCAGACGATCATGGCTAAAACCGATTTGCGCCCAGTTGGGCCTTACATCTGCAAGTGAGGCTGTTAGGATCTTAAGAACTGATACCTCCCAGCCAGTTGTTTATAGCCTTGTCGAAATTTCTTCACTGGATGTGGATAATTCGGGCTCGCAAAATGAGCCTGGAATAACCCTACGGCCAGTTATTACATGCTGCTATCCAAATTTGCATATTGTATTAAGTAAGTGATATACTATGCATACCGTATTAAGTAACTGATATGTTTTGTACTGATGAATTTCGTTTTTTTTAACAATTGTTTTAATCTTTTAATATAATATATTTAAAAACTGTAAATAAGGATAAGTTAGGCTGAAATTTTTAGAACATGTTGAGATGACTCATTGTGTATCTTGTGTTTTTGCGGTGTTTGGGGGGTAGGAAAAACTTTTTAAATTTGTAAATGTCTTTTTATGATTGAAAAAGATCTAATAAAGACTATTTTGAATTGACCAATGAATGATTTTAGCATATGATTAATGTTGTTTTGAATATAACGTTTTATGGATAATTTTATTGATGGCCTATGCAATGCTTATTGAAAATGAATCCATTTAAAAATCATTGCTGAATCCATTGATTTTAATGGTGAATCCTAAAACGTAATACGTGCCTTAAATTTTAATGTGGTAAAACCTTGATAAAAACACTGTCCGTGGCGCCTAGGATAAGCGCCAGCTCTCTGAGCACAACCTCAAAAAAAACGGAATCCGTTTTTATATCCAATGTGTTTGGTGCCAATAAAGTTTAAACCAAAATTGCGTCAAACTTCTTCATATTTTATTTCATGTTTTTTCCACATGAGTTTCTTATTCTTAATCACGAAGTTGAATTTGTACAATCCATATCTGAATTCCGGTATCTGGTATATGCATTATAACCTCATTTCCCAATGCATTTCGGACTTAAAGTCCTTCATCAGGGGAATTCTGAAAAACAATAATACGCAGTCTAAGTATGATCCACCAAGAGAAAACGAAACATTTAAATACATGTTGCAATATCCGATGCTAAGCTCAGCCATATTATTTACGGACAGTCACTATCGCAACTTCGAGCACTTTGTTTTGGAACATGGATCTTTTTAAACCCTCTGTGCACCATAACGTTTTCTTCTTTCACTCAACTTATTTAAAACCTTGGGAGCAATACACACTCGGGAACTATACAATAACATGAAACATCAATTTGATTCTGTGTCTTTTTACTTGTTTGATTTATAAATAATATGCCTGAGCTTAGCATCGGATATTGCAACATGTATTTAAATGTTTAGTTTTCTCTCGGTGGATCATACTTAGACTGCGTATTATTGTTTTTCAGAATTCCCCTGATGAAGGACTTTAAGTCCGAAATGCATTGGGAAATGAGGTTATAATGCATATACCAGATACCGGAATTCAGATATGGATTGTACAAATTTAACTTCGTGATTAAGAATAAGAAACTCATGTGGAAAAAACATGAAATAAAATATGAAGAAGTTTGACGCAATTTTGGTTTAAGTCCGAAATGCATTGGGAAATGAGGTTATAATGCATATACCAGATACCGGAATTCAGATATGGATTGTACAAATTTAACTTCGTGATTAAGAATAAGAAACTCATGTGGAAAAAACATGAAATAAAATATAAAGAAGTTTGACGCAATTTTGGTTTAAACTTTATTGGCACCAAACGCATTGGATATAAAAACGGATTCCGTTTTTTTGAGGTTGTGCTCAGAGAGCTGGCGCTTATCCTAGGCGCCACGGACAGTGTTTTGATTACCACACCTTCTCGTCAGGGGGTGATATCTTTGATGCACACCACAGACTTGTTCACCTAATCTACAAACGCGGAGTGCGTGACCCGTACCCTTAAAACCTTGATAAAGCCATTAGACCTGCCTTGTATATTGCCGTAGTAACCATTTGACAAAGCTAATAGGCCTGTTTTATTTAAAATGACACAACCTTCTAATGTAATGTTGCATCTAGCATAGGCTGGGGGTGAGTGTGAGTCGGATTGTGATTCTGGGGTTCATAATCTGATATAGGTCAAATGTGATTCAAGAATGCCATCAAAGGTAATTTATTCTACCATATGTATATATTTGTAAATTGATATGTAATAATCAGCCTGCTTTATAGGTAAGGGAACTGTAAAATGCGCAAAAACGGTGCAATTTGACATAAAAACAGATGAGTAGGCTGTCATATGCACTTCCAACATCTTTAAAAACCTGGCATCAGGGCTGCTATTGCAACACTGGACTAAAGTAGCCAAGTTGCAACAAGCACATGTCACAATGAACCACTTTGACATGCTTAGAAACCTACTTCTAACATTAAGTAAGTCACATGCAAATTGTGCCTGGATGCCTGCAAGGCCTAGCTTCAAATTGGGTAGTACCGTACCAAGCCAAGTTATTTATCTGGCATGTCCGTGCAGTAACAGATTTGAAAAATGTTTTTTCTGCACAGATTAAAATAGCTTGTTTACATTTGCTAAGGTCTGCTTATGTGTAAAATCTAATTTTTTTTAAGTTGGCTTAAGAATTCACAGAACATGAATTGTTACAGGATTTTCCTAGTTATTAAACGTAAAGGGCCATATGTAGGTAATCTAATTTTACCGATTCCTAAATACCAAATTTTACCGATTCGGAATTTAGGAATCGGTAAATTGAATGTAGGTAAACATTCGGTAAGTGTTACCGAATCTGTAATATTCGGTATTACCAATTCAGTATTTACCGATTTGGTAATTCCCATTCATTCCTAAGGGCCTGGAGGCCCATAGGAATGAATAGGAAGCAATTCACTAATATTGATTCGGTAAATACCAAATCGGTAATAGGGGGAACATATTCAAGGGAGGCAGGGTGTCACATTGACACCCTGTTGCACCCCTGAATCGTGCATGTGTGCATATGTGGCGCACATACATGCCCTAAGGACATGTATGTCTGCCACATGGCACTGAAAAAAAAGCAAAAAATTGCTTTTTCAAAGGTATTCAGTATTTACCACTAACTTACAGTTGGTGTTAAATAACGGATCCTGAATGCAAAAATGCACTCACTTGAGTGTCTCCTACATAGGATTTATGGATTCGGTAATTTACCGATTCGGTATTTTAAGAATTCGGTAATTTACTGATTCCTTAAATTACCAATTCAGTAAATTGCCGAATCCTTGAAACCTGCCTCCTACATCTCAATTCCCTAAATACCGGTCGGTAACGGTGAAATTTACCGAATTTCACATTTACCGACCGGTATTGCCCCACCTACATATGGCCCATAATTATTTGGCAAACGTAGATGTTTAGGTTTACTGTCATAAAGAAGAGTTTCTGAGCTGTGACATCCCATTAACTGGCTCTGTCAAGTCCTTCCCTCCAGCAGTGGCTCTGATGACATTTCCTCAGTCCAGAGTTTACGATAAATTGGTGTGAACGGCCTAAATCAAGGTCTGCATGCGGAACAAAAGCATTTTTGAGTAGCTGTCCTGAAGGAAAATTCTAGTAAGACTAATAATTATAGGAAAATCATCTTACACTTACATTAGGAATCTGAGTGGGAAAAGAAGCGAGTGACATTGATAAAAAATGGTAACTCAAAGCACAACCAAGAACTCTGGAAGTTTCTAATTTCTGTGACGACAGCTATATAGCATAGATCCGCTTTAAAAACTGGCATGTAACCTGTTAGGCTGACTCCTTAGACCCAGAGATGAAGCCGGGGACACGACCAGTATGAGCAGGTTTTACAACGAGGCTAGGGAGACATTTCATTTTACCAGGTAGGTCCAAAAGCAGGCTAAAAGAGGTCGATTACCTAACAAAACCTAATACTGTTGTGGAAACTCCCAAAATAGTGTTTTTTGTTGAAGATTTTCGGCAGAAGTCAGAAACAATAATGAAAACTTGGGGAAGGCCTGAAGTGTGCAGTTGGTGTGATAGGTTCGGGTTTCCTTCACCAGCCTCTTTCTAGGTCCTACTATATGAGGGGCCTTCTTTCATCACGTTAAAATTAGAATTCTAGTGGACTTGGAGAACACATAAAAATGGAGGAAACACTATTTGCTGACTCTGCCTTTCTAAATGCCTTTTATGAATACCGAAAGTCGTAAAGTTAGGATTTTTCTCTGTTTAGGCGTAGTAAAGTTAGGGTTCCTAACCTCACTACTCCTAAATGCCTTTTTTGAATACCGAAAGTCGTAAAGTTAGGATTTTTCTCACCTTTAGGAGTAGTAAAGTTAGGAATCCTAACTTTACCACTCCTAAATGCCTTTTGTGAGTCCCGGAAGTCATAAAGTTAGGATTTTGTCTCAGATTACTTTTCTGAATCGGGCCCCTAGTATATTGTACATTACATGAACCACAACATCATGAATCATGAATACTGTGCATAATATACAAATACTGAGATAGTACTCGTTATCCTGGACAATGCAAGAATCAAAACGACCTTCATCATAACATCAGGGTATGAAATACAGCAGTTTGGTTAGGAAAAAACAGCACATGAATCACCAAATGTCACCATAAATGCTTGGATCACAGAATATACCTGATGTGCCATAAGTTGTCGGCATAGCATGAAACAAAGTGTAGGCAATGCGTCTCTGCTATGTAATACAGTTTAGTGTGTCAGTCGTGGCATTTGACTTGATCTAAAGCGCCACTTAAGTTCAGTGTCCGAGCAGATGTGTGCTTCACTATACTAAGGGCCAGATGTATCAGGGCTTTTGCGACTCGCAAACGGCCTTTTAGCATGATTTGGAATGTATCAAAAAATCGCAATTTAAGGAATCGCAAATAATTGTGATTCCTTATTTTGCCATAGCATTTAAGGAATCGCAATTTTTGCTATTCCTAAAATGATATGTATTTAACTTTTTCAAATAGTGAATTTGTGTTAAGAAATCGCAAATTACCACCAACTTGTAGTTGGTGGTAATTTGCGATTTCTTTTAAAAATGCCCTATTTGGCATATGTGAGGGTGGCATGTGACACACATACATGCCCATAGGGCAGCAGGGGTGCAGCAGGGTGTCTTTGAGACACCCCTGCACCCTTGAAATAATTCTCAAATTGCGATTAGCAAATTGCGAATTCGCAATTTGAGAATTATTAAACTATCATTCTTATGGCCTCCTGACCCATAGGAATGCAGGGGAAATTATTCCTTATTTGCGAATTCTCAAAATGCGAATTCGCAAATTAAGAATATTAAGGAATCGCTAAAAAATAGCAATTTTGTACATACATTCCATTTTGCAAATTCTAAATAGCGATTCGCAAAAAATCGCAAATCGTAATCTTGATACATCTGCCCCTTAATCTCTGAACTTAGACAGCACTTCAGATCAATACAAACGCCACAATCAATACGCTAAACTCTTACGGTGGTAATATGTCTCAACACATTTCCTGCGCTTTGTTTCAAACTATGCTGACAACTTACGGCACATCGGTGGCACAAATTTCAATACTCACTTTGGACCAATTATCTAAAAGTTTCAAACAGAGCTAGCTCCTAAAGGTTCCTTTCTCTACTTATGAATGTTTATGTCCCGAAGATGGCAAGTACTGTTTTGTTTATCAACAAAATAGCACTTGCCTTGCCTTATATCACATATACCACCTGGAAAAAGTGCAAAAACAAGCAAGTTCAAACAATTTCATTCCAGCAAGACCAGGAAACAATAAAAAAAATCTCCTTTCTTGGCCCCGCTCAATGCATCATACTTGTTATCCAAACTCAGCCACGCCTCTCAGTGGTGCTGACCCCAAAAGCCCGAAGATAGATTCTATACATGGGACTGCTGGTCCTGTCATTAACTGAATTTAGTGTGGGCGCACAAAAAATCAGGAGGGGCATGCCCTCTATGTGCTTATAAACGTGAATTGCGATTCTCCTATTAACATGCCTAGAGAATCTAGATTTCATTAAAGACACGGAGGCTCACATTATGCAATGACTTTTAATTGCAGATCCAAGCCAGTCGCATCACAATACAAAGGTTCCAATAAGAGCACTGAGATAAAGTAAGACATAAGATATAGCAACCATCAGCCTCTTTTAAATCAGGGGAAAGAAGATGCAGTAGATTCCAGAAGATTCGAAGCAAAGGACAATCAAAATTGAAGAAGACAACCAGTCAGCTTCCAAGTAATAAAACCTCCAAAGTAGCTTAAGTAGAAGGGTTACCTGAAAGAAAGGAGACAATGAAAATTGTATCCTAAGGAAAAATATAGTCATAAAACAATCCAGAAAAAAGAATTGAACAACTTAAAATAACATTTCAATATCGATATAAAATACATTATATCATGTATAAAATACATTATATCATGTTAAGTGACACCCAGAACCAAACAGGGAACAGGAAGGGCGGGATAATGTGAGCCTCCCTGTCTTTAATGAAATCTAGATTCTCTAGGCATGTTAATAGGAGAATCGCAATTTCATTACAAGAACGGAGGCTACATTATGCATGTTGGTAGCCCTGTAAAACTACATTAGACATGTGTTCAATTGGTTTACAATAATGTCTTGCAAAGGTACTAGCGTTAGACCAGTCAGCAGCTTTAAGGATATCATCCAACTTACCTCCGGACCAAAGAGACTTACTTGCCATGGCACCTCTAACAGAATGAGCTTGAAATTTGGATATATCAATACCAGCTAGAGACATAACAGATTTAACCCATCTGGCAATCAAGGTGAAGGAAATAGCCTTATGAGGTTTAACAAAGGAAATGAGAAGCTCATTCTCATTAAGCGGTCGAAGGTTAGACATTGTCACATCATAAGCTTTCATACATTTAACTACACAAAGTTTCGGACAAGGGTCGAAACGAGCATAGAAGATTGATTCAGACATGGTCTTGGTTCTTCTATAGACCTAAAATTTTACTCCAAACAAATTATAGGACCTATTAGAGATCTCCAGAGCTTTAACATCAGAAACTCTACGACAGGAGATAAGGCAAAGAAGAGTTGAGAGTTTAGAAGATAGAAACTATCTGTTCAAAAACAAATTATCGGGCCAGGAAGTGAAGAGATCTAGAATTAAATTCACATCCCAGAGTGTATCATGTTTCGGCTTCGGGGGTCTTTTAATATGAATACTCTTCATAACTCTACAAACAATTACGTTTTTCCCGACCGTTTTGCCGTTAACGAGAATATGACCCACAGAGATTGCGGATCTATAGCAATTTATTGATCTATAACTCTATCCTCTGTCAAAGAGTTCAGCAAAAAAATTTACTACGTCAACGATAGGTGCCTGTATGGGATCCAAATCCCTCTCCATGCACCAACGAAACCAAGATTTCCAGATATTATTGTATCTGTAGTGGGTACCCGGAGCCCAAGACTCTCTGAGGAGAGTAGAAGCCGATGTTGAAAGTCCTGAGACTTCGTTAGATCTCCTGACACTCTCCAAGCAAGAAGGTTCAAACTCCCGGATAGGGTCAGAGGGTGAGGATCTCCGTTTACGTCTGTAAGGAGATCCTCCAGAGAAGCAATCAAAAAGGGAAGACCGTAAATTAGCTCCAGAACTAGAGAGCATCGCTCTTGCCTCACTTTCTGCAAGACTCTCTGGATCATTGCAAATGGGGGAAAGGCATATGCACTGATCCCTGACCAAGATTGGAGAAATGCGTTCACTGCTAGAGCACCGGGATCGGGTATCCAGCTGAAGTAATGCTCTAGTTGAGAGGTGAGACGGCTCGCAAAGAGGTCTATTTTGAATGCACCCCAGCAAGAATTTAGTGAGCCGAAGACAGCGACGTTGAGTTTCCAATCGCTGAAGTCTGAAAGGAATCTGGAATTCCAATCGGCAGAAACGTTTGATTTCCCTGGGTAGTATTCTGCTTGGAGGGCAATCTTGTGTTCTAAGCAGAACATCCAGAGTCTCCTTGCTAGGTTGGAAAGGTCGGCAGATTTCTTACCTCCCAACCTGTTGAAGTAGGCCACTGCCGAAACATTGTCCATTTTCAGAATAACCAATCTCCTCTGAATTGAGTGCTTGAAACTCATAAGGGCTTATAGGCCAGCAGTAAGTTCTAGGAAATTGATGTGGTGAGATGACTCCTCCTGAGACCAAACGCCACCCGTATTCTGGTCTAGGAAATAAGCACCCCAACCATGAAGGGAAGCATCCGATTCCAACACAAAATCCGGTTCCGAACCGAAAATTGCTTTCCCATTCCAAGCCTCCAGGTTTTCCAACCACCAGTTCAGTTCTGCTTTGGCCTCCAAATCTAGGATAATTCGGTCCTCGTACCAAAGGCCGGACTTCAACGCCCTTCCTTTTATCCTTTGTAAGGCCCGATAATTCAGAGGGCCTGGAAGATCGCTTGAATTGAGGAAGATAAGAGACCTAGAAGTCTTGCCAGTTCCCTTAGGGGGATGTCCTCCTGTCTTAAAACATGACGGATCTCTTTCTTGATCTTCGAGATCTTTGAAGGAGGTAAAAGGAGAAGACATTTGGAAGTATCCAGAGTGAAACCCAGAAACTCCAGTGATTTTGAGGGGGTTAGAATAGACTTCTCTTTGTTGACAATGAAACCTAGACTTTCCAACAGATTCATAACTGTTTTCAGGTCGAGGCGAATCTAATGTAGGTCTTGCGATATTATCAGGATGTTGTCGAGGTAAATAATAAGTCGTACACCTCGTTCCCTTATGAAGGAGGCTACTGCTCTCATTACCTTGGTAAAACACCAAGACGCGGACGAAAGCCCGAAGGGGAGCGCTTTGAACTGATAAAGATGTTTTTTTCATAGGAATTGTAGGTAAGGTTGATGTATTTCCGCCATCGGGATCGTAAAGTAGGCGTCCTTTAAATGTAGTTTGACTAACTAGTCTTCTTTTTGAAGAAGGTCTCTCAGGAGATGTTTTCCTTCCATTTTGAAGTGCCTGTAAACAAGAAATTTGTTGAGGCCATTCAAATTCATAAACGTTCTCCAACCTTTTCCTTTTTTCTCAACAAGGAACAACGAGCTTACAAAGGTTAGAGAGTCCAAGGGAACTTCTATTATCGCTCCTTTCTGGAGCATAGAAGAGATTTCTTCCTTTACTATTTTCTTTGTCTCTAATGAGATAGGAAAATCCCTTGGTAGGGAAGTTTGAAACAGAGTTTGAACGAAATCTATCATAAAGACGGTCAATGTGGACAGAACCCAAGGGTCTTGAGTTATTTCCTCCCATTTTTTCGAAAAAAGTCTCAGCCTGGCTCCCACCTTTGGAGGGATAGAAAGAGAAAGTAAATGAGGGGGACTTACTTGGAGGATTTGACGAGAATGAAGCACGTGAGCTTGCTCCTCTTGCTCGGTTTCCTCTTCCACGGTTGAAGGTGTTGTAGTAATTATTTTGATATGTGCCTCTTCCGAAGGGGCGTGATCTCTGTTAGGGCCTCTGGTTAAAGCGGCCGGAAGAAAGGCCCCTTCTACCGGCCCTTCCAAAAACATTATTGTTGAATACTCTCTTTATATTCTTCTGGGCCTTATCAAGCGCTGTAAAGGTTGAAACGTACTTTCCCAATGATTTTAAAAGCTCTTCACCAAAGAGCAGTCCTTTCGGATTTGAAGAAGGCTCCTTCTCAGCCATATCCGAGAGTTTAGAGTCAAGTTTATAGAGGATGAGCCAACGCCTTTCGGCGTTAATGCTTGTATTAGCATTACCTACGAGAATGAGGGCTCTTTGACTCAATCCCCTTATTAAATCTATATCAAGGTGTGTACCTTTAAGGTAACATTCTTCTGGGGAGTCAAGAATTCTGCTATTTGGTCCAAGCACATCCAGTAGGCAATCTTGGCACTCTCTAAAAAAGCTTTTTCTAAGCCTTTTCTAGGATCGCGTCCAAGTCTAAACAGGTACTTAATCAATTCCGGATCCATATTAGGGGCATAACATGCTTTTTCATCCATTGAGGGTCTTGAACACTCTGCCCATTCCTTGTCTCTCTTTCAAGAGGGAAGAGAATCCATTTTTTTATAAATTTTGAGACATATTCCTGCGGAGACCATTGTGAGGAACGGGGATGTTTTAGATTAAGAGGGCAGAACATCTCCTCCTTCAGGGGGTTTAGAATACTGTCCTTCGAGGAAGAAGGAGGTTCGTCCTCCTCATCAAAAATTCCTACATCCTCATCATCTAAATCAGGAACATATTCGTCTGGATCCATATCATCATCATCATCATTATACGAGCCCTCTAAGTAGTCTTGAGCACTTTGAGATAGTGAGCCGCTAAGGGCATCCAAGGTATTTGGGCCGCGAAGGGCACCCGATTGTTGTGTGTCACAAGAGACAACTCTGTTACCTGAGGTGCGAAGACCTTCCAAAAATGTTGTGGTGCTGAGACCATCAATATTATCAGAGGTGCTAGGACCTCCCGTTCTCGCATGGGTCTCGGTTAGTCTTCTTTGTACGTTTAGCGCCCACTTTCTCATGAGTAACCACATCAGACATTTCTTCCTGAGAGGGAAGTGGTCTTTTATAGGGTGTAAATTGGGGGAAGGTCTCCCGCATACAGGTTTCCATTTCCTGTTGGATCATAATGCGAAAATCTTCCTTATTAAAGTTAGGGAGCGTAGCATTGTTCACATCTGACTCTGAGTCAGATACGTTTTCCATCTTGTCCCTTCTTTTTTTTTTAAATATTTTTTTATGTACAAATAAAGGGTCTTACTTATTCACCCTATTTTTGAGGTATAAATCAGGGATCTTACTTATACACCCTATTTTTTGATGTATAAATCAGGGATCTTACTTATTCACCCTATTAAAGCACAGGTTATTAAATAGCTGTGACAAAAGGGGTGAAAAGGGCGAAAGACGACCTCTATTTTCGGCTCTATATACTCTTTTTATGCCCAAAAGGTGTCCGTCTTCAAAAAAATATCTGACTCAGCTCGAGCAGAACAGCTGATTTGAGTTAACGGTGAAATTAGAGGAAAGATCCTTGGGAACACACGCACAAAGCGTGTCTTCTGCCAAGGGTCTTTCCTTTGCGCGATATCAGACTTTGACAGTAGAGCTTGCCTGTCGGTAACGATGCGGGCTTAATGCACGAGCTTAATAGGGGCTTTTCCGCGATACCAGGCATTGTCGGCACTCCCAGCTTTTGATGACAATGCGGGCTAAAGCCGGTCCAAAAATAAAGTCTCGCCTTCTTTTAAGTTTGTCGCCTAAAGAAGGTGTGCGGGCGGAACTTATACCCCAACCCACGCGGTGAGTAAGAGAAGTGAGAGAAGTAAGAGAAGTAACGCGTGTGGGCTAATCAGTGTGTTAATTAATTTAAATAATGCAAATGAATAAGAAAGTTTCTCCCCAGCGATCGAGGAGACGATCACGTGCTCGCGAGGGGGGGGTAAACATGGGTTAACTCCTTAAGGGTACTATAAAAGGCTATATGTAGATATTCCTAAAAGTGAAATGAAATAAAGGAGGGTTAGGATCTCCATAAATTGCAGTTCCGGGGAGGAGGGAGGGTAGAAAGTGGGGTAAAGCCACAAAGAGATAACCTAAAATGAATACAATACCCCAATGATGAGAGAATTAACCCACCTTAGAATTAAACCTCCCCAATATTAATATCCTTAACAAAGTTAAATGACAATAATGGTAAAACAAGAGAGAGAGAAGCAAGCTACTTATCTGCTTGGAGCCACATTTAAAAGAGGCTGATGGATGCTATGTCTTATGTCTTACTTTATCTCAGTGTTCTTATTGGAACCTTTGTATTGTGATGTGACTGGCTAGGATCTGCAATTAAAAGTCATTGCATACTGCAGCCTCCGTTCTTGTAATGAAATCATGGCTGTATCTCCCATGTTCTTGCCCAACCATAGACAATATAAGAAGAATCCTATTTAGGGAATTATGTCTGAGCAAAAAAGCAAGTACCTGCCTGGAGGCATCAGGCATATGAGTGAAGTAGTGTGGCTCACTGGTTAGAGGCGGCAGAACCGAGAGCAGAGGACGGCCCGGGATCAGGGTTCGATTCCCGACGCGGCAGGTTTCTGGACCAGGGTCAGCGGACTCGATAATTCTCTCGCCTCGGTGCCCACTCTGATCAGCGATCACACTCGGCAACTCTGGGCATTAGCTTGCCTAATCTTCACTAACGGCCCCACCAGACCGCCGGGGATGCCTGGTCTCACCCTGGAGATACCCATTAAGGGACCATCTCTCAGGGAAGCCAGGAAGGGTTTCGCAGCGGTCAAAGCGCCTTGGGACCCTACGGGTAAGTAGTGCGCTATAGAAATGCCAATACATTTACATTTACATATGCTTTACTCAAAAAGAACCACACATCCTGGCTTTCTGCAGGCATTTCAAACAAAGCATCAGGAAAACTCTCCAGCCCTGCCCAGGGCACCGACCTGGCCTTCAGATAGTCCAAAAGGTGATCCCGGATTATTTCAAAGGGAAGCCTGAATAAACCTCAGATTAGACCAGACCAAAGAAACACTCTTGGCTACCTTTTCAAATCGGAGCATTCAGTATAATTACAGGCTTCTGTCCTCGCTTTGGAGGAATGACTAGGGACTGGAACCCCCCAATAAATATTTCTCATCAATAGACCCCTTCAACGTGAACTAAATCACAATGCACAGACACTTTTCCCGGGACATCAGCTCATGGATGGAGCACTAAGGATCAGGGGAGATCAGTAGGACAGCAATATAAGGTCCTTTAAGGGGCAGCTGGGCAACGTGGTCCGGTCGAAGAGCGTAAGTCTAAATTAAATCTGAGAAAAGCTCAGAGTAAAAGGATTGAACTTAGTAACTTGCACTCTAATAGAACTTTCGACCCTTTCGTCTGGGCTGATTCTGTACTACGGTTACTGCATTTTATGATGTACCAACGTTTTTATTTTTTTTACTTCACTATTGTATTGAAATGGTTTTAATTACCTTATGCAATAAATAAATAAATACCAAATGGCCCGAAGGTGATCTTTTAGATGTATAACAAAATAAGACCGAAACATTGACAAGCATACCCATTTTCATGGATGAAACAATACTTTTGTACAGGTATTTTTTACTCAATGTAAAGAAAAATATCATTTTGTAAATACATATTAGAAATGGGGGGCCTGATTTATGAGGCCTTGCGTCACTTTTACTCCGCCGGTGCGTCACTTTTTGCGACGCACCAGCAGCGTAAAAAATGTGCCTTGTTGCACCATATTTACAAAGTGACGCATCTAGGTAGATGCGTCACTTTGTAAACCCCTGCGCTACATTATACCAGCGCCAGGTATAATGTATGCAGGGGGGGCATTCTGATGCAAGAAAAGGTCATAGAAGTGACGCAGTGAAATCTGTAAGATTTCACTGCGCCACTTCTAGGATGCAAATGCGTCAATTTCTTACGCCTGCATCACAGCAAGCGTTTTAACATGGTGATTGCCCCATATGAAAGGACACATTGCTGGAGTTGTGTCACTTTTGTGACACACTCCAGCAATGCTTCACTTTTGCGCCATACAGATGCGTCAGAAATACTGACGTATCTGTAACTCCTTGCGCAATGATGCGTCATACTGTAAATATGACACATCATTGGTGTCGCAAGGAGGGCGAAACAAAAAGTGACGTATTGCTGTTTTGCGTCACTTTTCATAAATGAGGCCCGGGTTGTTTACATAAGTGACAAGTAGATATTTTTATTTAAAGATTATTAATCGCAGTCACTTGTGTAGATGTAAATACTGTTTTGTACCTTGAATTTGATATATTGGCTTATAAATGTCTACAAAAAAGAATACACCCATGTTTTCTTATCGCCTTATTCATTTTTTGATTATTAAATTGATTTATCAAATTCATGTATTTGAGACCACTAGTTTGGGCACTCACAAATGATATTGTGAAGTACTGTTTTCATATATCAAAATAAAATCTCTTGTAAGCCCCTTGTAAGCCCCTTTACTAGAAAAAAACACTTTCTAAAAAGTGGTATTTTTAAAATAGTATTGTAAAATCCAACTACACCAGTAAGCAAGATTTATCACCACTATTTTAAACATACCA
This sequence comes from Lissotriton vulgaris, assembly GCF_964263255.1. Lineage (NCBI taxonomy): Eukaryota > Metazoa > Chordata > Amphibia > Caudata > Salamandridae > Lissotriton > Lissotriton vulgaris. The sequence continues at coordinate 361,815,138 of NC_141691.1, forward strand.
AACATGGCAAAGCCACTCCATTCTGATCAGAAACTACTCTTAAAAATATATAAGGTGATTCTCAATGCTAGTCAATGAGAGGAGTAGGTCTCACACCAGTGAAAAACAAAATAGGTTGTTTGCCACTCCCAGGATATGCCACACATAAAAGCACATGTCCTACCTTTCACTTACACAGCACCCTGCCCTTAGGGCTTCCTAGGGCTTACCTTAAAGGTGACCTATGTGTAATTATAGCGGAGTTTAAGGCTTATCAAGTCGTTTTAAATGCCAAGTCAAAGTGGCAGTAAACTGTGCATGCAGGCCCTACAGTGGTAGGCCTGAGATAGGTTTGAAAGGCTTCGTCTGTGGGTGGCACAAGCTGTGCTGCAGGCCTACTTATAGCATTTAATTAACATGCCCTGGGTATATAGGGTATCGCTTTACAAGGGACGTACAAGTAAATTAAATATGCCAAACAGGTGTAAACCAGTCATACCATGTTTAGAGAGAGCACATGCACATTAGCACTGATCAACAAAAAGAAGGTCACAAAAATAAGCAGAGGCAGGCAAAACATTTGGGGATAGACCTGCAAAAAGGTCCAGGTCCAACAGACAGTTTTACTAGTCCTCTCTCTTTCTTCACTTTCTGATCAATGAAGGCACACCACAGATGCTGAGGAGGGATGACACGAGCTACTAATATTGTTCTACTCCCCTCAATTATGAGCTACTGAAAAGAGGGCCCATGGGATCCATGGTATTTATTCAATATGGCCATTCCTGTCCTTTCCCCCTGAGCTGGTACCATTTTGGCAGCCGTGCGCAAATTCAGGCACCCCTGCACCAATGTGCAAAGGTGCCTGTGTTGTATAAAGGATTTTGTTTTGTGCAGGAAGGGGCACCTCCTGGGAGGTGATTCTTTCTGGCGGATTCCAGGTTTACAAGTCCTTGTAAATATAGGAATGTGTCAAAAACATGGGAGTTGTATGAGAACACTCACCACAATGACCACTGAATGCCTCCCTTGTGCAGAGTAAGGCAGCACAGTGATTTGCACTGCTTTGCCTTACTCCAAATCTTTGAAGCCAGTCAAAGCCACGCAAAGTGACTTAGCATTGCTTCGTAAATTTGACTTAGAGGTTCGTGTTACGCATGAATCAGATTATAAGGTGAAAACATGATGCAAAGCTCTCACAAATATGCACCTCAGTCTCAACCGACTACTAGCCAAATGTACCCTGGCTGAAAAAATGGATTGGCATTGAAAAGTGAGTGTTTTTAGAACCCAGTATCATATGCATATGATTGTAAAACAACTTTACGATTTAAGCCTAGATCACCTCAGGTGTGTTATGCCAGTGCAAGAACAGACCCCTGGGAAACCCCAAAGTGATAGCTGAAAGTGAATGATGATGTTCAATTTTTACGTGTTGGGTTCACCCTTCAAGAAGCCATAGAATCATTTGGTGGTGTCCGCAACAACCCCAGGCAACATGGTCAAACTCTCCAAAAAGGTAGCATGAACCACTACCAGATAACTTGCTCTTTTTTCATTGAACAGTCTTTCCAAAAATCCAGCATGGCTGAGTCAGTCTCATGTGCGGATCGGAATACTGAATATGTGACAGGATCTCATTGATTTCTTGCAAAGATTGTCATTGTAAATTAATAGCAGTCTCTAAAAGGTTGTTCAATACTGATAGCTCGGTTATTGGCTGACCGTTAGGTGAATCATCTGTGAACAGATTGTGTTTTTTTGCTGGCGAAGGGACCCAAAGCATACATGTTGGACTCAGAACATAGGATACTCGTCCAGAAGCACCACCTCTCAACACAAAAATGTCTCATAAATTAAATTGAAATATCCTTTTTTCTCTGAAGAAACAGGTCATTAGTGGATAAACAAATGATATTCTTTGTGATGTAGGTTGGTGCAGAATGGTATTTTTCTCAGTCTATGGCTCTTATCAGGCTATATCCAAAATACATTTAGAAGTCACTGTTAACAATGCAAACTTACTCAATACAGTTAACCATTCAACCTTACTCAATGGACTTAAATCTCGTTTTGGCCTTAATGGCACTGTCCTCAACAGGTTCAACTCCTATTTCCAACACAGAACCCAACAAGTAAAAATCCTAAACTACCTATCTAGCCCCATGCTGGTCTCCGTTGGTGTCCCCCAAGGATGTATCCTCTCTCCTGCGCTTTTCAACCTATTCATGGAACCCCTTACCCTCATTCTCAAACAAACCGGTATTAACTTCCACTTAAACGCCAACGACACCCAACTGTACTGAAAACTGAAATCCCACTCTGATGTAATGCACCTCAACACTGCCCTGACCATTATCCAAACCTGGTTTTCTTCCAATCATCTCAAACTTAATCCTAATAAAACTGAAATTATTCTTTTCTCTCCTAAAAACAACCCTCTCCCCATCCAAACATGGATAGCCAACCTTAATGCCCTAAACTGTCAACTCTCCCTCTCCGAATCAGTAAAATCCCTCGGCATCACCTTCGACAGCAAGTTTACACTCAATGCCCACATAAACAATTCGGCAAAAGGAGCACTGTTTACGCTCCAACATCTCAAATTAATCAAACCCTTCATGCCTGCTGAAGATTTCAAATCAGATGCGCAATCCCTAGACCTCTTGAAAATCGACTATGGTATTGCTCTTCTCTCCGGTACTCCCAAGGTTCACCTGGCAGCCCTCAAATCTGTTCTGAACCTAGCGGCTAGGCTTACAACTGACTGCAAATGTTTTGAAACACATCTCGCCCGCTCTAAAAACCCTTAAATGGCTTCCTATTGAAGGCAGATCCTCTTATAAATTAGCATGCATTACGCACATAGCCCACCAACAAAAGACTCCATCTACCTTTCAAATAAACTCAAAAAAGCTGGCAGTGCCCGTCTGATGAGAAGCACTAACTCTCTCCTCCTAGTCCCCCTCTGCTAAAAATGAAAGCCACACAATCTCGCTCCTTCTCTGGTAAGGCCCCCAGCATCTGGAAATAACCTCCCTAAGGACGTACGACTGAACCCCTCATATTTCAGTTTCAAAATAGACCTTAAAATGCACTTGCTCAATATTGGGGTCCATAATCACTCTATTTCCATACCCGCTCCACAATCTCTTCCTTTTTCAATCTTCTACCTTTCCTCCCTCGCTCCCACCTCTGTACTCTGCTAACGCCTACTCACCCCCCACAGTACCCATCCTCACCTTTTGCGTCCCCCTCCTTTCAACTCTTTCCTAATTCCTCACCACCTGTCCGTGTAAAAAAGAAAATGAGTCTAGCTTCTTTTATTGTTTAACAATTAGTAATTATTTCATCCATATGTTTTTGTAAATAGAGTCATCCTTTTATTATGTATCATTATCAAGATATGTTACTCAATTTGTTCCTTTAATCTACCATACCTTAATGTTTCTTTTTGTTACTATTTGTTTTGTTATCCATGTACTATCGTCATTCCAATGTAAAGCGCTCTGATGCCTCAGGGTGAAGCCAGCGCTATATAAAACCTCTTAAATAAATAAATAAGCCGTCTTGCAGTGTGCAGGTCTTGTAATGAGTCTGCGGCAGAATATTTCCATTCCGTCTGGGACAGAACCTGTGGGTACATAAGAAGGGTGAATGCCCATGAAATTATATATGCCATTGTGTTAGTGTACACTGTCAGCATATTCAAGGAATACACAACAAATGTAACTGTGCAGTTTCTGAATGATGCTTATGGTCTGTTCATCAGAGTGTGGATTATAGCCTAAAGAAAGTTTGATTTATATACCCAAATCTGGTGGAAAGGCTAATCCAAATTTGGATTGGAACTTTAACCTTTGGTCAGAAACAATACTGGAGATAAACTAAACGGACATATGATTTGCTTTTGTATCAATTTTTGAAGTAAGTGGGTGCAGCTGAGGGTACCCCCTTGTCAGAAATGAAGTGGGCAATCTTAGGGGCAGATTTGCAAGCCCCTTGCAACATGTTTATGACACTGTTGCGTCACTTCTGTGACGCAGCGGCGGCGTAACCAATGCTCCTCCATGCGACAGTTTTACAACATGATGCATTTAGTGAGATGTGTCACGTTGTACTACATTATACCTGCGTCAGGTATAATGTATGCATAGTGGGCATTCCGTGGCAAGGAAGCCATGGAACTTCCAAAAGTTATGCAGTGAAATCCACAAGATTTCAAGGAGTCACTTTTACGTCCATGCTGCGTCAAAGCCCTGTGCCTACTTGAAGCAGGAGTAAGGAGTGATGCAGCATGTTAGGCATAGGGCGCCCCTGAGCATTGCTGGAGTCGCGTTGCGCTTCTGACACAACTCCAGCAATGCGCTGCCCTTACGCCAGAAGATGCGACACTCATCTGGTTATTCTTGCGCCTCGGTGCGTTGCATTGTAAATGCGACGCATCCGTGGTGGCACAAGGTATTCCTGAATGTCGCATCTTTACTGGCGCATCCCTGCTGATATGCAGGGATGCGCCTGTCCTCATAAATGTGCCCCTTAGTATATAAGCCAAGAACTTCGATAATGGTTTTAATTTTAGGGACTCATTTAACCAACAGTTTAGTGTGCAGCTCGACCTCCATAACTGGACCTTTTGTTGTCCTGAAAAGTTTGTCAACACAAAATGATGATCTGCAATAAACAATACACAATTCCGCTATCTGACTGTAAATCTTATTACATTCAGTATACACTGCTAAAGTGAAATTTGACCTTAAAGGTTAATAATGTAATTTCTAAAAGTGTGCATCATCACTTGTAATGATATTATATTTTGTCAAATTTAACTTCAAGAAAAGAAGGTAATAGGTTAGAGTTTACCTGTGACTGAATGATGCTGGGAGAATATAGTTTCTTTTAGTATGTGATGCATGATTGATGCGGCGATGAATTGTTATTTGAGAAACGGAATGACCTTTTCTACTTCTTTTGTCAAATCAAAATGTGTGAATTTCTTCAGGAGACCATAATATTATTAACTATTTCAAAAAAATCCTAAATGAAGCATCTTTAGAAATTTGAAGAAGGCAAACGCCATGAATTCACAAATATTTGGTCTAAAGGCCTGCTGAACAGTGCTGCGAGTACAATTGATGAATTGATGTGGAGTCCTTTCATGGAAATGATTAAACCAAGGAATTCAGCATTTGTGATATGAACTTTTCTCTGCTTGTCCTGCATATGAAGCCATTATTAATATAAGGGGCCTGGAACTTTGGAGAGTTTCGGTTCTCCCCTTCAATCAGCACATACAAGTAGCTACAAGGCACTGTGGCTCCCACCTAATTGCATGCTGGTAAAGTTTTGGGGGTATATTTACAACAGAATGGATGTCTGACGTTAAGCAAGCATTGCTAATGCCATACTTCATCAAAACACACAATTAGAAAAAGGGGTCCTAGGGCATTTTTATAGACCTGGCACAGACACAACCCCCAACCAAATACTTAAACAACAAAAGGTGTCCATTGGTCTCATTAAGTGAACCTTAAACCCGTACATGGCAAGAACCAAAAAACTAATGCTAAAGGTGTGTAATTAAAGAGAAACAGGATATCCCTCAGGCGTAAAAGAAACCCATCAGTTACTGTCCGATACCACCCTTGTCATCATCTGGGTCTCCTCACCCCTTGCTAATCCTTTACCTCACTGCCCTTCACCCAACCATCCAGTGCTTCACAAAAGGAATCCACACAATCTATCCAGGTCTGTTTGGATTGCTTCTGACTGTCCCTGGACTTCTGTTGGTACTTCTCTGAGGGCAGACCAAATTTCCAGATTAGGACTGCTTCATGGAGGGATAACTCATCCTGTCACCCCCCCTGTCGGGCCAGAAGGGGGTCCCTCCCTTCTATAGGGATGTGCCTCCATAGCCTACCTCCCCAATCCTTCTCTGTGACCTTGTGCATCTACAAAGGAATCTCATAGTCTTCAAACTATCAGTCTATGTTGTCTTCCACCAACAAGTCTGACACCAAACCATTGTATATGGACCCTTCTGTTAGAGGGCACTGAAGAATTGCTGCCACCACTGGACTCTACTTGCTTAACCTTTAAGTACAGTTCTTTGAGGCTCCTCTCGTGAGCCAGACGCTCCAGAGCTATCCTATCCTCAATGTCCAGTTTCGTTTGCTCTGTTTTGATATACAACCTTTTCTTCTTTAAGGCTCTCTCCTTCTTCAAGCTTAGCCAGCTCCAATTTCAATATTCTCTCCTCCCTCCTATGCTCCAGCTCCTCTGGAGACAGGCCTCTTGTTGATACACTGCTCCCTACCCTGGGTGTAACCTCCACTCCATTGGCTACCTGCACGACAGGCAGTTCCACATTCTCCAGTGAATTCTGGTCCAGTTCCACATAATCTTATCTTCCTCCTTAGGTGTCAAAGGCACATCCCAAACTTCTTATCAGGCCATCAGTGCCTTTTCAAGCTCTACCTTCCTGGTGAAGCCTTTTGTATTAAGCCCAAACCACTTGCCAAAATCTTTCAGCTGGACCGCAGTGTAACTCTCCAGCTTGACCAGCTCGCAGTCCATTTTTGCAGGTGCCGGTCCAATGAAGGACCTCCAGTCATAGACCTAGACTTTCCAACAGATTCATAACTGTTTTCAGGTCGAGGCGAATCTAATGTAGGTCTTGCGATATTATCAGGATGTTGTCGAGGTAAATAATAAATCGTACACCTCGTTCCCTTATGAAGGAGGCTACTGCTCTCATTACCTTGGTAAAACACCAAGACGCGGACGAAAGCCCGAAGGGGAGCGCTTTGAACTGATAAAGATATTTTTTTCATAGGAATTGTAGGTAAGGTTGATGTATTTCCGCCATCGGGATCGTAAAGTAGGCGTCCTTTAAATGTAGTTTGACTAACCAGTCTTCTTTTTGAAGAAGGTCTCTCAGGAGATGTTTTCCTTCCATTTTGAAGTGCCTGTAAACAAGAAATTTGTTGAGGCCATTCAAATTCATAAACGGTCTCCAACCTTTTCCTTTTTTCTCAACAAGGAACAACGAGCTTACAAAGGTTAGAGAGTCCAAGGAAACTTCTATTATCGCTCCTTTCTGGAGCATAGAAGAGATTTCTTCCTTTACTATTTTCTCTGTCTCTAATGAGATAGGAATATCCCTTGGTAGGGAAGTTTGAAACAGAGTTTGAACGAAATCTATCATAAAGACGGTCACTGTGGACAGAACCCAAGGGTCTTGAGTTATTTCCTCCCATTTTTTCGAAAAAAGTCTCAGCCTGGCTCCCACCTTTGGAGGGATAGAAAGAGAAAGTAAATGAGGGGGACTTACTTGGAGGATTTGACGAGAATGAAGCTCGTGAGCTTGCTCCTCTTGCTCGGTTTCCTCTTCCACGGTTGAAGGTGTTGTAGTAATTATTTTGATATGCGCCTCTTCCGAAGGGGCGTGATCTCTGTTAGGGCCTCTGGTTAAAGCGGCCGGAAGAAAGGCCCCTTCTACCGGCCCTTCCAAAAACATTATTGTTGAATACTCTCTTTATATTCTTCTGGGCCTTATCAAGCGCTGTAAAGGTTGAAACGTACTTTCCCAATGATTTTAAAAGCTCTTCACCAAAGAGCAGTCCTTTCGGATTTGAAGAAGGCTCCTTCTCAGCCATATCCGAGAGTTTAGAGTCAAGTTTATAGAGGATGAGCCAACGCCTTTCTGCGTTAATGCTTGTATTAGCATTACCTACGAGAATGAGGGCTCTTTGACTCAATCCCCTTATTAAATCTATATCAAGGTGTGTACCTTTAAGGTAACATTCTTCTGGGGAGTCAAGAATTCTGCTATTTGGTCCAAGCACATCCAGTAGGCAATCTTGGCACTCTCTAAAAAAGCTTTTTCTAAGCCTTTTCTAGGATCGCGTCCAAGTCTAAACAGGTACTTAATCAATTCCGGATCCATATTAGGGGCATAACATGCTTTTTCATCTATTGAGGGTCTTGAACACTCTGCCCATTCCTTGTCTCTCTTTCAAGAGGGAAGTGAATCCATTTTTTTATAAATTTTGAGACATATTCCTGCGGAGACCATTGTGAGGAACGGGGATGTTTTAGATTAAGAGGGCAGAACATCTCCTCCTTCAGGGGGTTTAGAATACTGTCCTTCGAGGAAGAAGGAGGTTCGTCCTCCTCATCAAAAATTCCTACATCCTCATCATCTAAATCCGGAACATATTCGTCTGGATCCATATCATCATCCTCATCATTATACGAGCCCTCTAAGTAGTCTTGAGCACTTTGAGATAGTGAGCCTAAGGGCATCCAAGGTATTTGGGCCGCGAAGGGCACCCGATTGTTGTGTGTCACAAGAGACAACTCTGTTACCTGAGGTGCGAAGACCTTCCAAAAATGTTGTGGTGCTGAGACCATCAATATTATCAGAGGTGCTAGGACCTCCCGTTCTCGCATGGGTCTCGGTTAGTCTTCTTTGTACGTTTAGCGCCCACTTTCTCATGAGTAACTACATCAGACATTTCTTCCTGAGAGGGAAGTGGTCTTTTATAGGGTGTAAATTGGGGGAAGGTCTCCCGCATACAGGTTTCCATTTCCTGTTGGATCATAATGCGAAAATCTTCCTTATTAAAGTTAGGGAGCGTAGCATTGTTCACATCTGACTCTGAGTCAGATAAGTTTTCCATCTTGTCCCTTCTTTTTTTTAAAAATATTTTTTTATGTACAAATAAAGGGTCTTACTTATTCACCCTATTTTTGAGGTATAAATCAGGGATCTTACTTATACACCCTATTTTTTGATGTATAAATCAGGGATCTTACTTATTCACCCTATTAAAGCACAGGTTATTAAATAGCTGTGACAAAAGGGGTGAAAAGGGCGAAAGACAACCTCTATTTTCGGCTCTATATACTCTTTTTATGCCCAAAAGGTGTCCGTCTTCAAAAAAATATCTGACTCAGCTCGAGCAGAACAGCTGATTTGAGTTAACGGTGAAATTAGAGGAAAGATCCTTGGGAACACACGCACAAAGCGTGTCTTCTGCCTAGGGTCTTTCCTTTGCGCGATATCAGACTTTGACAGTAGAGCTTGCCTGTCGGTAACGATGCGGGCTTAATGCACGAGCTTAATACGGGCTTTTCCGCGATACCAGGCATTGTCGGCACTCCCAGCTTTTGATGACAATGCGGGCTAAAGCCGGTCCAAAAATAAAGTCTTGCCTTCTTTTAAGTTTGTCGCCTAAAGAAGGTGTGCGGGCGGAACTTATACCCCAACCCACGCGGTGAGTAAGAGAAGTGAGAGAAGTAAGAGAAGTAACGCGTGTGGGCTAATCAGTGTGTTAATTATTTTAAATAATGCAAATGAATAAGAAAGTTTCTCCCCAGCGATCGAGGAGACGATCACGTGCTCGCGAGGTGGGGGGTAAACATGGGTTAACTCCTTAAGGGTACTATAAAAGGCTATATGTAGATATTCCTAAAAGTGAAATGAAATAAAGGAGGGTTAGGATCTCCATAAATTGCAGTTCCGGGGAGGAGGGAGGGTAGAAAGTGGGGTAAAGCCACAAAGAGATAACCTGAAATGAATACAATACCCCAATGATGAGAGAATTAACCCACCTTAGAATTAAACCTCCCCAATATTAATATCCATAACAAAGTTAAATGACAATAATGGTAAAACAAGAGAGAGAGAAGCAAGCTACTTATCTGCTTGGAGCCACATTTAAAAGAGGCTGATGGATGCTATGTCTTATGTCTTACTTTATCTCAGTGTTCTTATTGGAACCTTTGTATTGTGATGCGACTGGCTAGGATCTGCAATTAAAAGTCATTGCATACTGCAGCCTCCGTTCTTGTAATGAAATCATGGCTGTATCTCCCATGTTCTTGCCCAACCATAGACAATATAAGAAGAATCCTATTTAGGGAATTATGTCTGAGCAAAAAACCAAGTACCTGCCTGGAGGCATCAGGCATATGAGTGAACTAGTGTGGCTCACTGGTTAGAGGCGGCAGAACCGAGAGCAGAGGACGGCCCGGGACCAGGGTTCGATTCCCGACGCGGCAGGTTTCTGGACCAGGGTCAGCGGACTCGATAATTCTCTCGCCTCGGTGCCCACTCTGATCAGCGATCACACTCGGCAACTCTGGGCATTAGCTTGCCTCATCTTCACTAACGGCCCCACTAGACCGCCGGGGATGCCTGGTCTCACCCTGAAGATACCCATTAAGGGACCATCTCTCAGGGAAGCCAGGAAGGGTTTCGCAGCGGTCAAAGCGCCTTGGGACCCTACGGGTAAGTAGTGCGCTATATAAATGCCAATACATTTACATTTACATATGCTTTACTCAAAAAGAACCACACATCCTGGCTTTCTGCAGGCATTTCAAACAAAGCATCAGGAAAACTCTCCAGCCCTGCCCAGGGCACCGACCTGGCCTTCAGATAGTCCAAAAGGTGATCCCGGATTATTTCAAAGGGAAGCCTGAATAAACCTCAGATTAGACCAGACCAAAGAAACACTCTTGGCTACCTTTTCAAATCGGAGCATTCAGTATAATTACAGGCTTCTGTCCTCGCTTTGGAAGAATGACTAGGGACTGGAACCCCCCAAAAAATATTTCTCATCAATAGACCCCTTCAACGTGAACTAAATCACAATGCACAGACACTTTTCCCGGGACATCAGCTCATGGATGGAGCACTAAGGATCAGGGGAGATCAGTAGGACAGCAATATAAGGTCCTTTAAGGGGCAGCTGGGCAACGTGGTCCGGTCGAAGAGCGCAAGTCTAAATTAAATCTGAGAAAAGCTCAGAGTAAAAGGATTGAACTTAGTAACTTGCACTCTAATAGAACTTTCGACCCTTTCGTCTGGGCTGATTCTGTACTACGGTTACTGCATTTTATGATGTACCAACGTTTTTATTTTTTTAACTTCACTATTGTATTGAAATGGTTTTAATTACCTTATGCAATAAATAAATAAATACCAAATGGCCCGAAGGTGATCTTTTAGATGTATAACAAAATAAGACCGAAACATTGACAAGCATACCCATTTTCATGGATGAAACAATACTTTTGTACAGGTATTTTTTACTCAATGTAAAGAAAAATATCATTTTGTAAATACATATTAGAAATGGGGGGCCTGATTTATGAGGCCTTGTGTCACTTTTACTCCGCCGGTGCGTCACTTTTTGCGACGCACCAGCAGCGTAAAAAATGTGCCTTGTTGCACCATATTTACAAAGTGACGCATCTAGGTAGATGCGTCACTTTGTAAACCCCTGCGCTACATTATACCTGCGCCAGGTATAATGTATGCAGGGGGGGCATTCTGATGCAAGAAAAGGTCATAGAAGTGACGCAGTGAAATCTGTAAGATTTCACTGCGCCACTTCTAGGATGCAAATGCGTCAATTTCTTACGCCTGCATCACAGCAAGCGTTTTAACATGGTGATTGCCCCATATGAAAGGACACATTGCTGGAGTTGTGTCACTTTTGTGACACACTCCAGCAATGCTTCACTTTTGCGCCATACAGATGCGTCAGAAATACTGACGTATCTGTAACTCCTTGCGCAATGATGCGTCATACTGTAAATATGACGCATCATTGGTGTCGCAAGGAGGGCGAAACAAAAAGTGACGTATTGCTGTTTTGCGTCACTTTTCATAAATGAGGCCCGGGTTGTTTACATAAGTGACAAGTAGATATTTTTATTTAAAGATTATTAATCGCAGTCACTTGTGTACATGTAAATACTGTTTTGTACCTTGAATTTGATATATTGGCTTATAAATGTCTACAAAAAAGAATACACCCATGTTTTCTTATCGCCTTATTCATTTTTTGATTATATAAATTGATTTATCAAATTCATGTATTTGAGACCACTAGTTTGGGCACTCACAAATGATATTGTGAAGTACTGTTTTCATATATCAAAATAAAATCTCTTGTAAGCCCCTTGTAAGCCCCTTTACTAGAAAAAAACACTTTCTAAAAAGTGGTATTTTTAAAATAGTATTGTAAAATCCAACTACACCAGTAAGCAAGATTTATCACCACTATTTTAAACATACCAAACATGGCAAAGCCACTCCATTCTGATCAGAAACTACTCTTAAAAATATATAAGGTGATTCTCAATGCTAGTCAATGAGAGGAGTAGGTCTCACACCAGTGAAAAACAAAATAGGTTGTTTGCCACTCCCAGGATATGCCACACATAAAAGCACATGTCCTACCTTTCACTTACACAGCACCCTGCCCTTAGGGCTTCCTAGGGCTTACCTTAAAGGTGACCTATGTGTAATTATAGCGGAGTTTAAGGCTTATCAAGTCGTTTTAAATGCCAAGTCAAAGTGGCAGTAAACTGTGCATGCAGGCCCTACAGTGGTAGGCCTGAGATAGGTTTGAAAGGCTTCGTCTGTGGGTGGCACAAGCTGTGCTGCAGGCCTACTTATAGCATTTAATTAACATGCCCTGGGTATATAGGGTATCGCTTTACAAGGGACGTACAAGTAAATTAAATATGCCAAACAGGTGTAAACCAGTCATACCATGTTTAGAGAGAGCACATGCACATTAGCACTGATCAACAAAAAGAAGGTCACAAAAATAAGCAGAGGCAGGCAAAACATTTGGGGATAGACCTGCAAAAAGGTCCAGGTCCAACAGACAGTTTTACTAGTCCTCTCTCTTTCTTCACTTTCTGATCAATGAAGGCACACCACAGATGCTGAGGAGGGATGACACGAGCTACTAATATTGTTCTACTCCCCTCAATTATGAGCTACTGAAAAGAGGGCCCATGGGTTCCATGGTATTTATTCTATATGGCCATTCCTGTCCTTTCCCCCTGAGCTGGTACCATTTTGGCAGCTGTGCGCAAATTCAGGCACCCCTGCACCAATGTGCAAAGGTGCCTGTGTTGTATAAAGGATTTTGTTTTGTGCAGGAAGGGGCACCTCCTGGGAGGTGATTCTTTCTGGCGGATTCCAGGTTTACAAGTCCTTGTAAATATAGGAATGTGTCAAAAACATGGGAGTTGTATGAGAACACTCACCACAATGACCACTGAATGCCTCCCTTGTGCAGAGTAAGGCAGCACAGTGATTTGCACTGCTTTGCCTTACTCCAAATCTTTGAAGCCAGTCAAAGCCACGCAAAGTGACTTAGCATTGCTTCGTAAATTTGACTTAGAGGTTCGTGTTACGCATGAATCAGATTATAAGGTGAAAACATGATGCAAAGCTCTCACAAATATGCATCTCAGTCTCAACCGACTACTAGCCAAATGTACCCTGGCTGAAAAAATGGATTGGCATTGAAAAGTGAGTGTTTTTAGAACCCAGTATCATATGCATATGATTGTAAAACAACTTTACGATTTAAGCCTAGATCACCTCAGGTGTGTTATGCCAGTGCAAGAACAGACCCCTGGGAAACCCCAAAGTGATAGCTGAAAGTGAATGATGATGTTCAATTTTTACGTGTTGGGTTCACCCTTCAAGAAGCCATAGAATCATTTGGTGGTGTCCGCAACAACCCCAGGCAACATGGTCAAACTCTCCAAAAAGGTAGCATGAACCACTACCAGATAACTTGCTCTTTTTTCATTGAACAGTCTTTCCAAAAATCCAGCATGGCTGAGTCAGTCTCATGTGCTGATCGGAATACTGAATATGTGACAGGATCTCATTGATTTCTTGCAAAGATTGTCATTGTAAATTAATAGCAGTCTCTAAAAGGTTGTTCAATACTGATAGCTCGGTTATTGGCTGACCGTTAGGTGAATCATCTGTGAACAGATTGTGTTTTTTTGCTGGCGAAGGGACCCAAAGCATACATGTTGGACTCAGAACATAGGATACTCGTCCAGAAGCACCACCTCTCAACACAAAAATGTCTCATAAATTAAATTGAAATATCCTTTTTTCTCTGAAGAAACAGGTCATTAGTGGATAAACAAATGATATTCTTTGTGATGTAGGTTGGTGCAGAATGGTATTTTTCTCAGTCTATGGCTCTTATCAGGCTATATCCAAAATACATTTAGAAGTCACTGTTAACAATGCAACCTTACTCAATACAGTTAACCATTCAACCTTACTCAATGGACTTAAATCTCGTTTTGGCCTTAATGGCACTGTCCTCAACAGGTTCAACTCCTATTTCCAACACAGAACCCAACAAGTAAAAATCCTAAACTACCTATCTAGCCCCATGCTGGTCTCCCTTGGTGTCCCCCAAGGATGTATCCTCTCTCCTGCGCTTTTCAACCTATTCATGGAACCCCTTACCCTCATTCTCAAACAAACCGGTATTAACTTCCACTTAAACGCCAACGACACCCAACTGTACTGAAAACTGAAATCCCACTCTGATGTAATGCACCTCAACACTGCCCTGACCATTATCCAAACCTGGTTTTCTTCCAATCATCTCAAACTTAATCCTAATAAAACTGAAATTATTCTTTTCTCTCCTAAAAACAACCCTCTCCCCATCCAAACATGGATAGCCAACCTTAATGCCCTAAACTGTCAACTCTCCCTCTCCGAATCAGTAAAATCCCTCGGCATCACCTTCGACAGCAAGTTTACACTCAATGCCCACATAAACAATTCGGCAAAAGGAGCACTGTTTACGCTCCAACATCTCAAATTAATCAAACCCTTCATGCCTGCTGAAGATTTCAAATCAGATGCGCAATCCCTAGACCTCTTGAAAATCGACTATGGTATTGCTCTTCTCTCCGGTACTCCCAAGGTTCACCTGGCAGCCCTCAAATCTGTTCTGAACCTAGCAGCTAGGCTTACAACTGACTGCAAATGTTTTGAAACACATCTCGCCCGCTCTAAAAACCCTTAAATGGCTTTCTATTGAAGGCAGATCCTCTTATAAATTAGCATGCATTACGCACATAGCCCACCAACAAAAGACTCCATCTACCTTTCAAATAAACTCAAAAAAGCTGGCAGTGCCCGTCTGATGAGAAGCACTAACTCTCTCCTCCTAGTCCCCCTCTGCTAAAAATGAAAGCCACACAATCTCGCTCCTTCTCTGGTAAGGCCCCCAGCATCTGGAAATAACCTCCCTAAGGACGTACGACTGAACCCCTCATATTTCAGTTTCAAAATAGACCTTAAAATGCACTTGCTCAATATTGGGGTCCATAATCACTCTATTTCCATACCCGCTCCACAATCTCTTCCTTTTTCAATCTTCTACCTTTCCTCCCTCGCTCCCACCTCTGTACTCTGCTAACGCCTACTCACCCCCCACAGTACCCATCCTCACCTTTTGCGTCCCCCTCCTTTCAACTCTTTCCTAATTCCTCACCACCTGTCCGTGTAAAAAAGAAAATGAGTCTAGCTTCTTTTATTGTTTAACAATTAGTAATTATTTCATCCATATGTTTTTGTAAATAGAGTCATCCTTTTATTATGTATCATTATCAAGATATGTTACTCAATTTGTTCCTTTAATCTACCATACCTTAATGTTTCTTTTTGTTACTATTTGTTTTGTTATCCATGTACTATCGTCATTCCAATGTAAAGCGCTCTGATGCCTCAGGGTGAAGCCAGCGCTATATAAAACCTCTTAAATAAATAAATAAGCCGTCTTGCAGTGTGCAGGTCTTGTAATGAGTCTGCGGCAGAATATTTCCATTCCGTCCGGGACAGAACCTGTGGGTACATAAGAAGGGTGAATGCCCATGAAATTATATATGCCATTGTGTTAGTGTACACTGTCAGCATATTCAAGGAATACACAACAAATGTAACTGTGCAGTTTCTGAATGATGCTTATGGTCTGTTCATCAGAGTGTGGATTATAGCCTAAAGAAAGTTTGATTTATATACCCAAATCTGGTGGAAAGGCTAATCCAAATTTGGATTGGAACTTTAACCTTTGGTCAGAAACAATACTGGAGATAAACTAAACGGACATATGATTTGCTTTTGTATCAATTTTTGAAGTAAGTGGGTGCAGCTGAGGGTACCCCCTTGTCAGAAATGAAGTGGGCAATCTTAGGGGCAGATTTGCAAGCCCCTTGCGACATGTTTATGACACTGTTGCGTCACTTCTGTGACACAGCGGCGGCGTAACCAATGCTCCTCCATGCGACAGTTTTACAACATGATGCATTTAGTGAGATGTGTCACGTTGTACTACATTATACCTGCGTCAGGTATAATGTATGCATAGTGGGCATTCCGTGGCAAGGAAGCCATGGAACTTCCAAAAGTTATGCAGTGAAATCCACAAGATTTCAAGGAGTCACTTTTACGTCCATGCTGCGTCAAAGCCCTGTGCCTACTTGAAGCAGGAGTAAGGAGTGATGCAGCATGTTAGGCATAGGGCGCCCCTGAGCATTGCTGGAGTCGCGTTGCGCTTCTGACACAACTCCAGCAATGCGCTGCCCTTACGCCAGAAGATGCGACACTCATCTGGTTATTCTTGCGCCTCGGTGCGTTGCATTGTAAATGCGACGCATCCGTGGTGGCACAAGGTATTCCTGAATGTCGCATCTTTACTGGCGCATCCCTGCTGATATGCAGGGATGCGCCTGTCCTCATAAATGTGCCCCTTAATATATAAGCCAAGAACTTCGATAATGGTTTTAATTTTAGGGACTCATTTAACCAACAGTTTAGTGTGCAGCTCGACCTCCATAACTGGACCTTTTGTTGTCCTGAAAAGTTTGTCAACACAAAATGATGATCTGCAATAAACAATACACAATTCCGCTATCTGACTGTAAATCTTATTACATTCAGTATACACTGCTAAAGTGAAATTTGACCTTAAAGGTTAATAATGTAATTTCTAAAAGTGTGCATCATCACTTGTAATGATATTATATTTTGTCAAATTTAACTTCAAGAAAAGAAGGTAATAGGTTAGAGTTTACCTGTGACTGAATGATGCTGGGAGAATATAGTTTCTTTTAGTATGTGATGCATGATTGATGCGGCGATGAATTGTTATTTGAGAAACGGAATGACCTTTTCTACTTCTTTTGTCAAATCAAAATGTGTGAATTTCTTCAGGAGACCATAATATTATTAACTATTTCAAAAAAATCCTAAATGAAGCATCTTTAGAAATTTGAAGAAGGCAAACGCCATGAATTCACAAATATTTGGTCTAAAGGCCTGCTGAACAGTGCTGCGAGTACAATTGATGAATTGATGTGGAGTCCTTTCATGGAAATGATTAAACCAAGGAATTCAGCATTTGTGATATGAACGTGACTTTTCTCTGCTTGTCCTGCATATGAAGCCATTATTAATATAAGGGGCCTGGAACTTTGGAGAGTTTTGGTTCTCCCCTTCAATCAGCACATACAAGTAGCTACAAGGCACTGTGGCTCCCACCTAATTGCATGCTGGTAAAGTTTTGGGGGTATATTTACTACAGAATGGATGTCTGACGTTAAGCAAGCATTGCTAATGCCATACTTCATCAAAACACACAATTAGAAAAAGGGGTCCTAGGGCATTTTTATAGACCTGGCACAGACACAACCCCCAACCAAATACTTAAACAACAAAAGGTGTCCATGGGTCTCATTAAGTGAACCTTAAACCCGTACATGGCAAGAACCAAAAAACTAATGCTAAAGGTGTGTAATTAAAGAGAAACAGGATATCCCTCAGGCGTAAAAGAAACCCATCAGTTACTGTCCGATACCACCCTTGTCATCATCTGGGTCTCCTCACCCCTTGCTAATCCTTTACCTCACTGCCCTTCACCCAACCATCCAGTGCTTCACAAAAGGAATCCACACAATCTATCCAGGTCTGTTTGGATTGCTTCTGACTGTCCCTGGACTTCTGTTGGTACTTCTCTGAGGGCAGACCAAATTTCCAGATTAGGACTGCTTCATGGAGAGATAACTCATCCTGTCACCCCCCCTGTCGGGCCAGAAGGGGGTCCCTCCCTTCTATAGGGATGTGCCTCCATAGCCTACCTCCCCAATCCTTCTCTGTGACCTTGTGCATCTACAAAGGAATCTCATAGTCTTCAAACTATCAGTCTATGTTGTCTTCCACCAACAAGTCTGACACCAAACCATTGTATATGGACCCTTCTGTTAGAGGGCACTGAAGAATTGCTGCCACCACTGGACTCTACTTGCTTAACCTTTAAGTACAGTTCTTTGAGGCTCCTCTCGTGAGCCAGACGCTCCAGAGCTATCCTATCCTCAATGTCCAGTTTCGTTTGCTCTGTTTTGATATACAACCTTTTCTTCTTTAAGGCTCTCTCCTTCTTCAAGCTTAGCCAGCTCCAATTTCAATATTCTCTCCTCCCTCCTATGCTCCAGCTCCTCTGGAGACAGGCCTCTTGTTGATACACTGCTCCCTACCCTGGGTGTAACCTCCACTCCATTGGCTACCTGCACGACAGGCAGTTCCACATTCTCCAGTGAATTCTGGTCCAGTTCCACATCATCTTATCTTCCTCCTTAGGTGTCAAAGGCACATCCCAAACTTCTTATCAGGCCATCAGTGCCTTTTCAAGCTCTACCTTCCTGGTGAAGCCTTTTGTATTAAGCCCAAACCACTTGCCAAAATCTTTGAGCTGGACCGCAGTGTAACTCTCCAGCTTGACCAGCTCGCAGTCCATTTTTGCAGGTGCCGGTCCAATGAAGGACCTCCAGTCATAGACATGATTTTATGAAAAACCAAAGATGCCAATCAGGGAGCACCGAAAAACGTAAAAAAAATGGCAATCAGAGAAAGTAGGGAAAAAATTAAAATGAGGATCAGAGATAATTGCTTCGAATTTGTCATATATGTGGATGGTAATATCTACTAATATACTGTAAGGCACTGTACACACACATGTTGTGTCCTAACCAATGTTAGAAACTGCATCTCCACTTGACAGGGGTATGCAACCTGTTCAAGTAGGGTTCACAATCCTAGCCAGGCTAAGCCAGATACTCACCCTAATTAACATATGCTCACCCTCCGGAAGATTGGCACAGAGCACTCAGGGAGTATGTGTGACCATGGTAGTTCCTGATGTGTGGGGAGTGCAGGGTCGAGTTTGGTATGTGCGAACTCGTGAGATTGAATGCTGCGCAATGATGTATGCGGCATGATTGTGTCTAGTATAGAAGTGCCACTTCTGGAAGTTGGCATGTTTGTGCAGTGAGTGTGCTGGCATTAGGCATGGGCGGAAAATCCGTTCCGCTCGCGGATTTTGCGGATTTTCGGGAAATCCGCAATCCGCGAGATTTGCGAATTTCCTGCAAAATCCGCAAATCCGCGAGCAGCGGATTTTGCTCGCACTGCTCGCACTGTTCGCGTGAGTTCGCGCCCCGCGAATAAGTGCGAAATTGCAGAAATACGATCTAAGCAAAACTGAAAGTAACTACTTACCAGGTTCAAAAGTTCAGGCACATCATTAGTAGCCATTTCCTGTAGTGCTTCCTGAGGGGCCCCTCCAGAGTTCAGTTGCCAGTTGAAACTTATTATGTGACCCTGCTCTGAACCTCAGAATAGTTACACATATGCCACAAAGGTCATGAATTACAGCTAAGGGAGACAAGCAGGAGCCAGGCTGGAAGTTAAAATCCATTAATCAGCCCCTAATTCATTATTGTCAGTTGGGGCAGGGCAGGTGTTGTAACTAATTTTGCAACAATGAAAGCACTTAGCAAGTGCAAAAGATCACTAATCAGGGCGCACTAAGGAAGCAGGTGCCAGCTAAAAAAATATTCTGTGACACATTAATCAGCCCCAAATTAATTCAGGTCACTTGAGGCAGGGAAGGTGTGCTTTGCTTTGCCGAAAATAATGTACACTGGACAACCAGAGGGTGTGGTGATGAAACAGAGGGTGGCATGGGTGGGCCAGAGGGTGGCATGAGTAGTCAGAGAGTGGCAGTGGTGACAGAGAGTGGCAGTGATGAAGAAGAGTGTCCCAAACAGGTTGGACACGTAGAAACAACAAGTTCGCAAAACTTGCGACCCGACAGGTAAGTTCGCAAATTGCGAAATTGTAAAAACCCCTCGCGAACTGGCAGAAACACGGGCGAACACAAAAAAAAAAAAAATCCGCAAATTCGCGGGAATTCGCGGATTTTGCGGATTGCGAATCCGCAAATCCGCAAAATTCGCGAACGCGAGATCCGCAAAATTCGCTCATGCTTAGCTGGCATGTGATTGGCTGGAGATGGCTGGTGAGCCTGGCTCCAGGAGTCTGGATGGGTCTGCCCCGGTGGTGAGTGGAGAGATTAGCATGCTGGTATGAGGGAGGGGTACACCTGGGACCTGAATAGGGCTGGGTTTTCCCTCCACAATGCTGGCTCCACCCCCTGTGGTGCATCTGATGTGCCTAGCCTGGCCAGTGAAAGGAGTTCCCCATAACCGGTTGTAGCTGGTTCTCACATTGCCTGCACCCTGCTAGACAAAGGATTTTGTGTATAAAAAGAGGCTGTGACCTCTTGTAAAAAGTTCTAGTTGTACCACTTGAATCCTGCCAGGGGCATGATGCTGCTTGGGCCCAGGC
Source organism: Lissotriton vulgaris (assembly GCF_964263255.1). Classification (NCBI taxonomy): domain Eukaryota; kingdom Metazoa; phylum Chordata; class Amphibia; order Caudata; family Salamandridae; genus Lissotriton; species Lissotriton vulgaris. The sequence goes on from NC_141691.1 coordinate 361,835,665, forward strand.
GATGGCTTGCCTCCCTGGGCCCTGCCCAGACCCTGGATACCTGATGGACTTGTCCTTTAGGACTTCTCTTGGACCTTGTTGCTGGGACCCGCTTTTTGTTGTAAGGGTCTTTTCTGGGGGCTTGGTAGTCTCTATGCCCCCTTAGGGTCTGGGAAAGCGCTTTATTTTAACTTGCCTGCGTGTGCAAAGCAGGTGCTTACCCTGCATTTTGGCTGTGGGATGACCCATCAGGATGTTAATGACCCTTTATGATGTTGAGGCCCATCATGCACACCAAGGTCCCCTCTGTGTGTTGCTCACTAGAGGGAATGCACAGAGTCCAATTGCCTCCCATATCAGGCATGTATTCAGAGACAGGCAGAGGCACAGAATGGTTAAAGTAAGAAAATGCCAAATTTTCAGATTTACAACTTAAAATACAACTTTACCATACGTTGTGAATTTAAATTGTGAATCAAGAGACACCAAACTTGAAATATTTACCTTTTCCCAATTGGAAATTACAGTTTTAAAATGTAATAAGGAAGACCCAGTGTTAACCCTTGACAGAGATAGGGCTTGAAGCAGTTAAAAACAAATGTCACTACCAAAATATATAAAGCTCAAATGTACATGCCCCACTTTTTAAATACACTGCATCCTGTCCTTAGGGCTGCCTAGGGTCTACCTTAGGGGTGGCATATATGTATTCAAACGGAAAGTTTGGGGCCGGCAAGGTGGTTAACTTACCATTTAGACATGGTCATTTAAAACAACACACACAGGTTCTGCAGTGTCAGGCCTGAGACATGTTTAAAGGGCTACTGAAATGGGTGGCTAAATCAGTGCTGTAGACTCTCTAGCATTTAATTTACAGTCCCAGGGCACATATAGTGCACTTTACCAGGTACTTATAAGTAAATTAAATATGCCAGTTGTTGATTAAGCCAATGTTACCACATTTTAGGGAAAGAACCTATGCACTTTAGCAGTGGTCAGAAGTGGTAAAGTGTCCAAAGTCCTAAAGCCATCAAAAACAAAGTCAGCAAAACAGGAGGTCAGCAGGCATGAAGTCAGGGGAAACCATGCCAAGGATGTAAGGTCTAACTGCCTTCATGGCTAATTAATATAGCAAGCAAAGAGGAAGAATGTGAATGGCCTATTGCGTGCAGCTGTTTCTCATGGCACTTGTGTTATTTTATGTGAATGGCATTTTGTGCTAAATATGCGATAAATGGTTAATGTGTATTTTGTGTAGTTATGTGTAATTTTGCATAAGAACACAAAACCAAATCATGGTAATTTCATACACAATTACTCCAGAGAGCTCAGTAAATTATCTTAAACGCAACTTTACAATCTGTTTTAACTGTCAGTCCCACGTTAGTAGCTGTTGCCTGTCTGTTCCTTTATTTTCACCTTGCACATAGAATTAAACTATCTCTTCCAACTCTAAATGGCATATGTACAAGGAGACGCCGCCGCCTTAGCGATATTTTTCTGAAGGATTTGCGGCAAGGTTTTTACCATCTTATGTACAAGCTGCCTCTATTCTCTGTTAGCCATAGTTTTCCTGGAAAAACATCCATTCTAAAGCTCGCCTCTTCTGTTAGCGATAATGACTTGCAAGAGAGGCGTTCCTGCGCAAAAATGGTCCTAACCCCACTTTGCGATATTTACAATGAAATTCCTGAACTTTGGCGGACTTAAAAAAACTGCTGCTAACTGCATTTAAAGGCTGCTTTTCAAGACCAGAAATTAGCTGGTCTTAAAAATGGAGATAACACCTGGGGCCTCTTTTCAGCATGTTTTGATGCTGGACAGCGCTGCAAGCAATGTCACTGCCCTGCAACAAAACTACAGGGCAGGAATGCCCACCATCAATAAGATAGTGCGCATTCCTGGGCCTCATGAAAAGTGTTCCTGTGCTGAGACAAGACAGCGTTACAACACTTTTCACTACCCCCTTCTTGCGACACTGTGGATGCGAATATTCACTGGACAGCACTTCATGACGCAAGTAATGAAAGATACGTCTGAATCCTGATGTATCTGTCTGTGCTAAAGTCACGCATTGCTGCAGTTATGTCACAGACATGACGCAAGTAAAGCAATGCATGGGGCCAGCCTATCCCTGTGGCAATGTGTCAACCTTTAGGCCTGCCATAAGGCAGATGTGAGGTACTGACACAGTGCCGTTCTTGAGAGGTGCCAGGGTGTCGGCACAGTTGGGGAGCCTCTTTTGGTGGTTGTGCGCTGAAGTGTCATCGTCTGCAAGCGATGGCTGATTGGTGGTGCTGAGGGAGATGGCGAGGCTTTCTTCGGTGACCTTGCTACAGCCACAAAGGGGGCGATGATGACGGTGGGCATGGTGAAGATGTGATGTATACAATGATGGTTGGTCCAGGAGAGTCCGGTGGTGTGGCTGTAGTTAAAGTTCTCGCTGGCAGAGGAGACGTACTCAACCGTGTATCCTGCTATGTGACTTTGTTGCAGGGATTCTGCTCCGACACAGAACTGTGCACAGAGACCCAGGATCTCATGAATTGTGGTGGACCAAAAAACTCACCTCAGTACTTAGAAACCCTAATCAACTAGCATCAGTGCCACATTAGCCCTTCGTCCTATAACAAAGGAACCAATGATTAGACAACCCAGAACATGCGACTCCGGTTATACTCAAAAATGGTGGGAATCAAGAACACTCTTTCATTTGTTATTCTCATACCAGTCCACAACAGGAGTAAAAAGAGAAACGGGAAAGGTTAAAATATTTATTTTAACGACATGCTCTAAGATGCAGTATCCTTGCTAACATAAGCAAACATATGATTCGAAATAATATGATTAGCATTGTTACAATTCCATAAAACACAAAAGCAGAAATCCTATTACAATGATGGTGAAAACAGGTTTTATAGTGCCTAGTGTATCACCCTCTCTAGCTAGGAACTATGTTTTATAAAATATAGAAGGTCTCTTAGGCTTGAATAGGGGACCCCATACCTCCAAGATCAGCAGGAGTAAATCACATCAGGATCTGCAAAAGCTCTCTGTCTCTCTGGAAAAATGGGAATCTTCCAAGTGCCTCAAATCATACCTACAGTGCAATATTAAAGGCGCAAGAATCTCTGTTGGCTTGCAGCTGCATGTATGTTATGTCTAGAACAAGAGCCGATCAGCCCGAACAACAGCTACCTTGTTATGATAACCTTGGAGGCTTTAGCACTCACTGTGCAGACTACGGTCACGATGTAAGTCTAGGGATGCCGAAAACAAGCCATTCTCATGTGAAGTATTTCACGCAGCCTAACTTACAATTACATCCACATGCGGTGTCGTGTGCAAAAGCAGCAAATGGTAAAATGGCGTTTAAACTTCTAATAAGACTATGCTAACATATCAATGTGCCCAAACAAGGCTCAGCCCTCACTACACCCTCCCTTGATTGGAGAACGCACAATAGGGGGGCAATTTTGAAGAACGCTGAGCTCAAGTTCAAATGAGACAGAACCAAGTTCAAAATTTTGCCAAACTAGATAATTGGGAGTAAAGTCCAAATTAGTAACCACAAAAAAAATTCAGGAAAAAATCCATGAGTCCAGTACGTGTCTATGAAGCAGAAGAGAAAAAAAATATAGGCACTTCAGTCCAACAGCGTATAGCAACAGTATGTTGCAGCCGCCTCCAATAGGAAGTCTTTGTTCTCAGCATTGAACATTTCAGCCATCCAATTCAATAATGGAAAGGAACACACATGTTCTTCAACAGGCGGAGCCTCTAGCACCATCAGAGGACAAGTCGGATGTTCTTCGAGATAATTGCGTGCCAAAAAGTCATGGGCTGAAGAGAATATATTCCAATTGCCTAGGACTCCATGCGCCTCTGCGCAGGACATAATCCCGACACCAGAACAGTCTAGTTCATGAGCAACTAAGGGACTCATTAGTAGATCATAATCCGGGTTAGGAGACACCCTTTTGCAGAAACACAAATCCAGAGCCCATTCAAAACTGCAATCCAGGCAGTGGAAAACTGGCTGAATGCACCTAAAGTACAAAAACTGGAAAGATAAACCATACGCCACACTCAAAGTAGCCAGAGGTAGCGATCCATAGTATTCAAGCATCCGGTTACGAAGTTTGAGCAGCCGGGGCAGATTGTCGTGGGGCACAGAATGTGCAACCATTTTGTAGCAAGCAAATTAACAGCAGTACACCAGCAGCCAAGGCGAGAATCAACGATAAACCGCCAAAGCCTCTGAAAAAATAGAATGAAAAAATGCCAGTATCGCACCAAATTAAGGGGGTCATTAAGATCGCTGGCGGACTTTGCCCGCCCGCCATCCTATCGGGCATTGGGACTGCTCGCCATAAGGGTGGGGGTCCCGTGGGTGGTATCACGATTTATAACATTGTGGAGGGTGATGCTCTCTGCAACGCCCGCCACAATGCCATACATGAATGTATGCATTTGCATACACAATGCGGCAGGCACCGTGCGGTTCCTACCGCATTGTATTTGCAAATGCAGGGGGGCACCACAGGTACCCCCGTGTGTACCCCCACCCCTCCTTCACTTTGGGGACCCGCAGGGGGCCCCCAAAGTGAAGATTGCATGCCTTTCCATGGCGGCATTGCCTCCACGGAAAAGGCATTGTAAAATGCCCATCATAATATGGCTGGCGGTGTCTGATAGACACCGCCACCATATTATTCCTTTTCTGCCCCGGCCGCAAGGCGACCAGGGTGGGAAATCGGCAGACGGTCTTTCTATCCGCCGAGGTCCCCCCCTCATACTAATATGGCGGGGGGAAAATGAGTGAGGATGTCGGGCAGATGGCCCCCGCCAGGCTGGCGGTGGCTACCGCCAGCCTGGCGGGGGCAATCCGCCCGACATCCTAATGCCCTCATAGTTTGGAATGAAGTTACAAGGCCAGAACTTACTTCTTTAAAAAAGTGTACCAAGCCTGTGGTCAAAGAGGCATTGAATATAATGAGAATTAACGGCCCAAAATGCAGGGGGAGATCTGTTTTGAGTAAGGCATGTACCTGAGTACGAGTGTTAGCCACGTGAAGGACGAATGTTTCACAAGCAGATGTAAGGGAGATTTCTTTTTGAGACAAAAGAGCCCTTATTCTGCTCATCTTGTTGAACTCTGCTTTCAAGGTCGGAATGGAAGGCCAGATGGATATATCAAGCTTCCCATGCGGAGGAGGAAACAGCACATTCTTATAACAGACTACACGTTGGGAGACAGTCACTATGTACGGTATCCCTGCCAGCATGCCACAGCAATCTTCATTAATTAATAATAAATAACTACTGCTCACTAACAACGTGAAAGTAGGTGTAATAGCCGGGGCAGGTGTACCTTTTAAAATACAGGCTAAATTTAGGGCTTCTGAATTACAAGAGCCGTGCAATTGTATATTCCTGCAGACCAATGAGTGATCGGGTGTGGAAGTGCAATCTTCACCTTTCAAATCTACCTCCTTTCCTTCCCTCAAGCCCCTATAGGTAAAGGGCAAAGACCAAACTTCATGGAAATATATGCTACCCAATGGTTCATATTTGCCTATGGCATAATGTTTCATGCATGCTTCAAAACAGTGGAAAACATAACGTGATTAACCCATGAATAAGCCAAAACTGCAGAATTAGTTTTGGCCACAGAAAACGGTAAAGATTCTAACTTTTCAATATGCAACAGTGAAAATGTCGCATCTTTCATTGACATAAATTGTTGTTTAACAGTCAAATGAAATGGTAAAAATAGTGAGGAAGTGTTCATGTAGTCCCAAGGCACTTTCCCAGCCTTTGATGTTTGTAAAGTCCATGCAAACTGCATAATAGAATGCAATTGATTTTGACCATGGGACAAAACTGAGACTTCATCTTGCACAATATCAACAACAGAAGAAACAATATTATCTAATGTGTAAATTCTGGAAGAAAGTGTGTTAATGCTATTATCTACAACTGTAAGCACCTTTTTTAAATTAGCTTGATCAATGGCTCTTAATCTAGAAGCAGCTTCAATTTGGGACAGATTCCAAACCTCATTGTAACCAGCATAAATCCATCTCTTGGAACTGCCTGTTGCAGGACCTTTCACAAAGTCATTCAAAGCAACATTGTCAGTCAATTTAGACACATGAAGCTTAACTGACGCTAAAGTGGAGTGTTTGAGCCAGTTCTGACATAGCTTGCCTACAGAATAGGTAGTGACAGAATGGTCACTTTCAAAACGGGGATCCACCCTAACCTATGTATAGCCTGGGGTCAAACCCAGAAAATGATGCTGGCATGATTCTGCACTTTTTTGCCATATGAGCCAGCCTTGGGGATCCAAACTGGAAATGCTAAAAGACGAATTTAGTAATAGAGTCTGGAAATCACTAAGGGACCTATTGGTGCGATTGGTCCATTTATTGTATTGTATTGTGGCATACTTGTATAGCGCAACCTGTCACCACCAAGGGCATCCTGGCGCTTTGACCCGTACTCAATGAAAACAGTAGCTCAGCCTATCCTGGGGAAAAGATGAGTCTTTAAAGCCTTCCTGAAGGAAAGGAGATCTCCAAGGCTTCTCAAGGATAAAGGCAGAGAATTCCAGAGTTTGGCTGCCGCTACTCTGAAAGAGCGGCCCCCCATCCTCACTCTCTGGAATCGTGGGACTACCAGTAGCCTGGATGACGAAGAGCGTAAAGCTCTAGATGGACAGTACCAGGCAAACATTCGCCGCAACGGAATGGGGCCTAGCTCGTGGATAGCCCTGAACACAATACATGCTGCTTTGTAGCGCACCCGAAGATGAACTGGCAGCCAATGAAGTTCTCGCAGTGCTGCCGTAGATGAACTATGGTAAGGGAGAGAAAGGGCGAGTTTGGCTGCGATGTTTTGCACCCTTTGCAACTTGCCCAAGAGTGTTACCGGGGCCTCCAGAAGTAGTGCGTTACAATAGTCAAGTCGACTTAGGATGGTACAACGCACTACTTCTGGTCTGGCTTGCACAGGGAGGAGAGGCAGGACCTTGCGCAGCATACGAATCAGCATCATACATGTTGACGAGATCTTATTCACATGTAGATCCAACTGCAGGTTAGGCCCAAAAGTGACGCCTAAATTGCGCGCTGATTGTGCCGCAGACACCGTCTCTGAGAAGGACGGAGGCCAGAAGTCCACTGGAAGGTCACGAGGAATTCGATCAGTGGAGCAATGTAAAACCTCCGTCTTAGTTCCGTTGAACTGTAACGAGTTCAGCCGGAGCCATTCCGCTGTCGCCTGCATGCACCGATGAAAGGTCTCCAATGTGACTGCCTCCTGTCCCTCCAGAGAGAAGACCAGCTGGGTATCGTCTGCATAATTAAATGCAGAGATACCAAAGGTTTTAATGAGCTGGACTAGGGGGCGGAGGTAGACATTGAAGAGTATAGGGCTGATGGCCGAGCCCTGAGGTACTCCTTGTCCCACTCTCCGTTCCTCCGAGCTGAAGGGGGGTAATGAAACCCGTTGCTGACGGCAGTCCAAATAGGAGATTAACCAATCCCTGGCCTTGTCCCTGACCCCGCATTCCTCCAGCCTAGAAATCAGGGTGGGATGGCTGACCGTGTCGAACGCGGCCGACATGTCGAGCAGCACCAAAAATGCTGCCCGACCACTGTCGACTCGCGCCCGCAGGTTGTCTAACACGGTCACCAACGCGGATTCCGTCCCATGTGCTGGGCGGAAGCCGAATTGCGTCTCATCCAACCAGCTGTTCCCTTCTAGGAAACTGGACAGAGCACGGGTGACCAACTTTTCCATAATTTTAACCGGAAAAGGGAGCAGGGAGATTGGCCGGTAGTTAGAAAGGCAGGCAGGGTCGAGCGTAGGTTTTTTTAAAAGCGGGGATACCACTGCCTTCTTCCAGCAGCTTGGAACAGTAGCAGTCTCGAATGACTGACAGCAGATGGCATGCAGGGGCTGGAAGAGGTCCTCATGAAACACCCTCCAGAGTCTAGGGGGAAGAGGGTCCAAAGGCGACCCAGAAGAAATCGTTAGGGCTAGATCGCCGAACTCCTTCAAGGATGGAAGGGGAAAACTACTCAGCTGGGGTCGACTGGCCTCGCACGCCGGAGCTCCCAAACTGAGGGCCGACTCCAAGGAAGGAGAAAAATGACTTCTCTGCTGGGGTCGACTGGCAGCAATCTCCGGAGCTCCCAAGCAGAGAGCCTGATCCAAAGTGGGGGTAGAGGAGCCGCTCAGCTGGGGTCGACTGGCCTCGCTCGCCGGAGCTCCCAGACTGAGAGCTGGCTCCACCGGAAAAGGGAGAAGGCTACCCTGCTGAGGTCGACTGGCTACAATTGCCGGAGCTCCCGAGCAGGGAGCCGAATCAGGGGCCGCGGGGGGAGAGCAGTTCAGATGGGGTCGACTGGCCGCAGTCGCCGGAGCTCCCAAGCTGAGAGCCTGATCCAACAGAAGCAAAGGAGGGCTACTCAGCTGGGGTCGACTGGCTTCCGCCGCCGGAGCTCCCGGGCTGGAAGGCTGCTCAGCTGGTCGGGGTCGACTGGAGGGCGAGACCGGAGCTTCCTGACAGAGAATAGTAGCCCTCTGCAGGGGTCGACTGGCCATTTCCTCCGGAGCTCCCTCCTCAGTGGTAGAGTTCCGTGGGTCCTGCAGACCTGCTAGGATTTTACGAATTTTTTCCTCAAAGGCATCTGCCAGAGAGTCACAAAGAGCTTGCGACGAGGGAACAGCGCTGGCCACACAAGTCGGATGAGCCAGGTCCTTAACGATTTTAAAGAGGGCTTGAGCCTTGTTTGGGGCCTGATTCAGAGTAAGTTCAAGGAAGGTCGCTTTTGCTATCTTAATTTGAGCTTTATATTTATGCATAGCAGACTTAAATGCAATTTTCTCGGAGTCTAGATACTGCTTCCTCCATGCCCTTTCCGCGCGTTTACAGTCGAGTTTGAGCTGGCGAAGTTCGCTCGTGTACCAAGGACTAGCTCGGTTCACTCTCCCTCGCGACTTCCGAAGGGGCGCTAACTTATCCAGCGAACTAGCTATGGACTGACAGAAGAGGGTATAACTGTCTTCAACTGTATTGCCCAGTTTGAAGTCCTTATCTAAGATGTTCGGCAATGGGACATTGTTTAAGATGCGGGACCAAGGTCTCTCTAGCTTAGCTAGAGGTAATCCAGCCTTACGCGAAGTAGGGTCCTCCGACCAGAGGGAAAACCTGATCAGAAAGTGATCCGTCCAATATTGGCACTTGATGTCTACAAATGATGCCCATTGAGGGTCCGCGAACACCAAGTCCAAAATGTGGCCTTTCCGATGCGTGGCGGCATTCACCAACTGTACTAAATTAAGATCTGTACACGCTTGGCTAAGAGAGAAAAAAGCATTGTCCAACGAACTGCCTGCCCACAGATTGAAATCACCAAGAACTAATAACCTGGAATGGGAGCTGGCAAGTTCATAAATTAGGTCAATGAAAAGAGGAATGGAAGGTGCTGGTCCCGGGGGGCGATAACAGAGGACACCCGAGCAGCACAACGACTCCTGCTGTTTAACTGAGAAACCCAGCAGTTCAAATCCCGGTACCTCTCGAATCTTTAACTGGGAGAGGGTGAGCGAATCTCTATGGATGAATCCAATTCCCCCTCCTCGGTTAAGTGGGCGCGGTGTGTGGCTGATTTTATATCCTGTAGGGCAGGCTAAACCCAGCTCGACCTCACAGTCCTCCCGAGTCCACGTTTCAGTAAGAAAGAGGACATCGAGCTGTTCAGACTCAATGAGGAAGGCTATTTCCGTGTGGTGCTTGCAGAGAGATCTGACATTAAGCAAACCACAGATGATTGGCTTGGAAGTAGACGATCTAACCGGGTCCTGCCCAGGTCTAAGTTCAATAAGCTCACTCCGAGTGTAAGCTATGCGGTTTGGACCGGAGGGGCCAGAGGTAGCGGCCCTAAGCGCGTCCGTTGCGCGAACGGGCGCAAACGGGCTTACCTCTGGCGCACCTCCGGCGCCCCTACGGCGCCCCCGCTGCGCACCGTCGCTGCGCACTGGTCTAGCGGCCATCTTAAATGGCCGGCAGGGTGTCACGTGGGTCCTGGCAGGGCGAGTGTCTCTCCCTCACCAAGATGGCGCTGAGAGTGGAAGGACTTCTCCCCACTCCAAGATGGCGCTCACAACCGGCGCGAAGATGCTGCAGAGCCCCCGAGTCCCTTCTAGCCCACAAATGTGGGTTTGTGGCAAATTATGATGTGGGTAAGGCTCCCTTATTTCCCCCTAAGCGGTAGAAGTATTAATTAAAAGCGCGAAGCGCTCGGCGCAATTTACATAAAACGAGGCAAGTAAGCTTAAAATTCTACAAGCAAAGAGCTATATGCGCGCAGCGCTGGAGCAGCGTTAGCACAGAGCACAAGTCGAATCATTTAGGGTATTCTCCCAAAGAAGGAATAGAAGGAGCATTTACTTTTTTTCGATGTAGCAAATCCAAAGCAGGTGGTTTGTGAAATAGACAAATTCAGAAATAACATATGGTTCGGGATGAGACATGCACGATGCAAAGCCTCTATGCCTTACACTTGCCAATTTTTATAACCCCAAACATATTTAAGATCAATTGTATCTTTCCACAGCTCATATCCGCCAACAGCCAATTGGTCCATAAAGGACTTGAAATATAACAATTTATTGTGGGTAAGTCTAACTTTGGAATAGGACTTAGCAGTCATCTTAAAATGAAATGCATTAGGGTTGGATTGATTAAAATCGGTAAAGTAAGAAAACTTTTTCAAAAGAGTTTTGGAGCTGCCTTCAACGGGAGCGGGACAATGTTCCCATTGTGTATAATTAACCACATTTCTAAATGTGTTTGCTTTGTGCAGAAAATGATTGCCATAGTGTTGGTACCAAATCAAGTCACCATAATTTGCAGAATCTAAGTACAAATCGTCAGCATCAAAGGCAGCATAATATTTAAAACGAGAAAACAAAGCCTCTTCGGCTTGGACGTTCCAATCATCAGAGCGTATATTTTGTTTACCCACATCCCCGGTTGAAACACGAAGTACATTAGGGACATTAATAACCTCTGTGGGCCCATGTATCTGATGCTTCTAAAATACATCTACCCCAATGGACCTAACCTAGGTCTAGTACGAGGGAAAAAGTAGGTGCTGTCTTTGCTTACAGTTTAGTTCTACCGAGAATTGTGAAAGGTTTCTCTAAGTTCTAATTAGCTCTATACCTTAGAATGAGAGAGGTTGGTATCTATTTCTCGGGACTCGATTTCCCAACACCCAGCAAAGGGGAGTAAGAAACACTGGAGATGGATTATCAGCAAGACAATGACAGCTTCTGGTCAGTGCGTCAGCTGGAGAGTTGGCTTCCTTCGGCACTTGCTGTAGCGAGCTGCGTATTGCAAGTAGGTAGTCGAACTGCGCCGAACCACACAGTGCTTTGCCATAGCAAGTGAAGGTATATTTATACCTTGAAGGTGTTTAGGAATACCATTATTGACGTAAAGTCGGGCTTATGAACGTCATGAATGAACCCCTAAGGAATAGATGTTCATGCATATTAAATGAGTTCTTGGAGAAATCAATATTCAAGCAAGGGGAAGTCCCTAACACCGTAAGAGTCTTTTTTTCCTAGAGCTCATTGTGACGTAGATGAACGGATGGAAGTAGCCGTGCCTGTATTTGGGTAGCATAGGCTATGCCAAAATAAGGACTGCATGTCTATGCCTATATAAGGGCAAATGTGAATTATACCTATATAAGGGCATGAATTGGGAAACTCATTTGGAATCTAAATCAACATACAACACCCACTCCACTTGCTTATGTATGACTTTACTAAGTTCAAAATATGTTAAACATATCTAAATCATATCTTCACATGAAGTGCTAAAAGCATGTTTCAAATACATCGGAAATGATGTATCCAAACGAAGGCATTGTTGCTGTACACATTAAAGCAATGTTTCCTTCTCAGCATATACTAACATTCGAATGCTAAATGAATGAAGCACGAAAATATACATTTATGAAATGGCTCGTAAATACCGAAGAAAAAAGGCCGAAATCATTTCATGTCAGATTACATAAAACTGTTTGTATGTGGACAAGGTCAAATATTGTCTCTGGAACTTTTCAAATAATTCTTGTACTCTATGAATAGTTCTGCTTTAAGCAGATTTATTTGTGCCAAAAAGGAAAAATACAAATTTGGAGAAAAAAAAGTTAATCATTGGAAAAAGTTCTTTGTTTTGTAAAAAATGAAGGTCAAATTCAGAGTCTCTCAGAACACTGTGTTCCAAATTCAAAAGTCAGTGTTTGCGCTTGGAGAAAACATGAAATCTTTTATGTCTGTAAAAATGTAATCTATCATAGTAGGTGATAGTTAGATTAACTCGTTTAGAAGATTAACCGCACATAGATGTGAAGCATCGCCTTCAACATTGGTCGCATCAGCAATGTTCGAATCGGATGTTACCTGAGTGCCTGTAGTTTCCTCTCGTACCTTAGAATCAGCATTTTGCATCTGTGAGATTTCAATGAATGCCGTCATCAGAATTGGTAGCCGCTGCACATGGGCCGTTACCGGGTCCAGCAAAGTATCAGCATCCGTTGGCATGACTGATGGAAGTGTCAGACAGATGTCTAGCATGCATTCTTCTCCACATAGCAGGTGGCGTAGAAAAGGCAAGAAGCAATCTTTCTAAATTGGTCTGAATGACAGAAACCATGTAGTATTTAATTCTCGTAGACGAGTTAATCCCAAAATTTGGACGACGCGCTCACAACACTTCATCTCCAATAGAGCTCTCTCTATTGAGCTTGGAGTGGCACTGATGATTTGGCTTCCCATATCGTAGAAGAAGGAGCAAACATAGTATCCCTACAAAATCCCCAAAAGGAGGGGCAGTCCGCCAAACACAGAGTGCACGAAGTTTGGAAATATTCCTAGGACTGCTTGAAAAGTTGCGAACTGTCTGGAAAATACGGTCTTAAATATACTTACAATACCGCTCGTATCAGACATGTTTAGGATACGACTTAAAATTTCTGAGAAATGTATAGGGCAGTTTGTAGTTAAAAGGGCGTGTATCACAGCAGAAGTCCTTGCGACTTGTAGATTATAGGTTTCTTTGCCCGAGGTCAGTGGCACTATTTTTTGCAAAAGAATGGCTTTTATTCTGCTTAGAGTATCATTTTGTATAGAAGAGACGTTTAGTGAAGGCCAAAGTGGCGACTCCCTGACTAACTTGGTTTTTGGAAACAATACTTGCATACAGCAAGTGACCCTGGATGAAACAGTTACTAGATATGGTATGCCTGGCAACATGCCACAGCAGCTGTGATCATTCAACATGAGGTAACTTCCATTTGAAAGTTGTCCAAATATTGGATCAATCACCACAGCTGGTGAACCTTGCAGGTGGCAGGATAAATTGTTAGAGGAACCATTGCAGACCCGGTGTAAGTTTATAGCCTGACAAAAGAGAGAACCGCCCAGTGTGTTTTCACAGTTTGAACCGCTAAGAAACACGTCACGCCCCCCACTCTAACATCTGTGTGTGTATGGTAATTACCAGGATGTCGTGATGTATTCTTTATCCAACCTTTCATATGTGCTTGCTGGTATGTGCTTTAGGCAATACTGAAAATGGAAAATTGCAACAGGTAGACTGATTGTTCCATGTATTATCCATTTAGTAGCTGTTTTTTCTGCTACCGTAAATGGCAATCTTTCCAGTTTTTCAATGCTCAGCACCGTATAGTCTGCTTCCCTTTGTGCCAATTTGATCTGTTTATCAGTGAGATTGAATTCTGAAAACAGTGACGTAGTATGAATTAAAAGCCAAGGCCCATAGCTTGAACGATGGATTTGCAACGTCCTGCTTAGTAGCATGATAGAACGTAATTGCGACTGACCATGTTGCAGCATGACCAAGTCCTGTTCCATGATGTCTATGGCAGAAGACACTATGCTGTCCAATGAATATATCCTGGATGACAGAATTGTTAACTCATTTTCAACTTCAGGGAAAGTTTTCTCTAAATGAATACAATCAATTTCTTGTATTCCTTCTGCAGTCTCTGCTTGCATAATCTTCCATGCTTCATTTTAAGCAGCATAGATACCGGCATATATAAAACATTTTTGACAATGTTTTCTTGGTCCTATCAAGAATTCCCTAAGATCAGCATCATCTTTAAGTAAAGATAAGTGTTGTTTTACATCCTTAAGTGTAGATCTGTGTAGCCAATCAAGGCAGAGCTTCTCTACACTGTATGTTGTTACAATTCCAGGATGCTGTCTTTGAACATATCTCGGGACCGGCCTATTAAATGTGAAACTCAGTGTCTTGTTCAGGAATCTATCTTGACAGTTGTTTGTGTCTGTGGGCGAGATCAGCCATTTATTCCAATCTAGATCTGTTCTGTTGTGATGCAAAATATTATGTACGTCGACCTCCCCCTCTGAAGAGTTATCATTATCAGGTGTAGGAGTAGGTATTACGGATTGTTCATGTCTTTGATCTTGGCTAACCCAAGGCAAGACGTCTGTTGGACAGTGTCATTCAAAAAATATAATTTGCTCAGGGATGATAAAGGCTCTAAACATAGCTTCTACACCCTGTACTTGCCAATTTCGTACCCCAGACAGTTTTTGTCTCAATGTTGTCTTTCCAAAAGTCAAAACCTTGTCTAGACAGTTGGGCATAAAAGGCTGCAGAACAAATCTGTTTTGCATTGGTCAACATACTTTTCAGTCCCGTTTTGTTAACATTTCTAAAGTAAAATGATTCTGCATTTGATACATTGAATCCTGACAAGTATGGAAATTTCATAGCAAATGTTCTTGAGCTACCCTTTGGCGGCGTAGGACAATGTTCCCATTGGGTAATAATTAATACATTTCTAGGATTTGCAGATTTGTGCAAGAAATGATGACCAAAATTATTATAACAATACATTTGTTCATAGTCTGATGAACCTTCTAAATATTCATGATTCATGAATACTGCAGGCATTTCTAAGTCTGACATCATATTATTAACAGTCTCAAAGTCCCAATCATCAGAAAAGGTACTAGATGAAACAAAGTCACTTAATGAAATCTAGAATAAGTGTGGAATCTTCAACAGCTCCGACGGGCCACAAATGTCATAATCCATTTTGTCCCAAGCTATACCATCTGGTATAGGAATGGCTGTGATGTTCACTGATGACAAGTCTCTTTGCTCACAATGGAATGATTTGTGTGGTTTGAGGAGTAAGTTGACGTTCTTACTTGCTGTGTCCATTTTGACATATCTTCCATTTATCAACATACCCAGAGTTATTACCAGAGCCTACCAAAGTAGAAGAAAAAATATTCCCAGCACAATCCAAAGTTCAATCCATGGTGAAACCAGATAAGTCTTTTTCAAGTGATGAAAAAGATCTGTTGCTTGTTCTTTGAAAGTTCTTTTTGCTGGCGTTGTTTTAGGTTCGCTGGGATCCTCAGACAACATATTACAGTTAATGAAACAGCCAGAGGCAGTTCTGTCAATTGTTGGGATTGCATCAGGATTCGTTGAAATTGCTGGAACCACTTGATCACTTCTTACTTCATTGTAGACAGGTGTTACTTCGTTGTAGACAGGTGTTTCTTGATGAACTGTTATTTCGGTCTCAAGAGGTACAGGTTCCATAGCTTTGTTGCATAGTCCTACTTTTCGCACTGCAGATTCCTCAAAGGTGATGAGTCTCTCAGTTTGAACATCTTGGATTGTAGCTAGAGGTGTGAGTCTGCTACAATGTCGGACTCTACTTGGCCTACTTCTTAGTATCGGCCACATAGTGTGGTTTTATCAGGTCAATGGACACAAACCTGTTCTCCTTTTTACCAGCAAGGGGCAGAAGTAAAACTGTTCTTGATTGGTAGATTTCTAGGGCAGGCACTGGTTGTCTGTAAGAAGAACCAAATCCCTTCTTGTCCGCGATATTTTCTCTGACTAGATCACCAAGCTTCAGGATCCAGACAGGCCTTGCTGGGACGGTCAGTTTCTCCTCAGTGGTGATTGGCTTCAGGAACACGTTGCTTTGTTTCGTTCTTAGTTCATTTAATTCCCGTAAAGCAGTCAAACAATCTTTGATATCAAATGTCTTTTGTTCCACCACTGATGTCTGACAATCAAGGTCCGCAACCAACATTCTTGTCCCAGAAAGGACCTCATATGGAGTGATACCCCCTAGAGAACTTCTTGGCAAGTTATTTAGACTACGTTGGACACTTATTAGATGTTTGACCCAGCCGTCACTCGAACCTAATACCCTAGCTGTTATAGATTGCTTTATGTCCCGGTTTTTTTCTCTCCACAACGAACTTCCCTCAGGATAGAATGGACTAAGTTAAGTAAGTAAGTAAGTAAATGCTTTATTGTACAGTTAATAAAAACCATTACAAATAGCTTTTAGCAATAAAAGAAATGGTCAGTTAAAAGAAGAAGGAAACAAATTAAAAAGGTCGGTATAAAACCATAAAAGGTTGGACAATGTTCATCCAGCATTAAGTACAGATAAATTTCTGTTTTAAGTAGGAATTTGTATATAGAATGGACTAGAATACTGCAATGCAACACCCAAATTGGCCATGGCCTCCTTCTAAGCGTGAGAGCTAAATGCAGGACCCTGGTCAGAATGTAGCATGCTGATTGTGTGTGTGCCGATAAAGACTCTCAAATCTTTTATAACAGTTCGAACGTCAGCCGAGCGCTGAGGCCACATCCAAATGAACCTTGTCTTAGTATTTGTGGGACCGCATTCGTCCACAGGGACGTCTGCGTGTAGAAAGTCTAATGCTGTCTACCAATGGTGTCTGTACTGGGCTTGCTATGTTATAGTCAGGTATCTGGCGGCGTTCCATGCTGCGATCTTTATTGAGGTCTGTGCAGTTAACAACAAACCTATGAATGTGAGAATTCATTCCTGGCCACCAGTACATCTCTTTTACAGTTAATATTGTTTTAGAGATCCCTTGCTGTATCAGACCCTCTCCCAAATGTGCTTCGTATATCAAAGCTACTCTATGTTTCCTTGTTGGAATTACTCTATCTGCCACTCGAGGGAGTCAAGCAAAAGGAACGCTGTTTGCATCAATTATATATGAGTGGAAATGTATTAGGTAACACTGCCCGCTGCCTTTGCATATAGCATCGACAGCAGCATTATCTCGCTGTCTATTTTTGTTTTTGAATGAGTGATTGCATCTACGGAAGCCAATGACCTTTAACGATCGTGCACGCCGCACTATATGCTTGGTTACCCCCGTAGCGGGTTAAGCTGATCCGTCAGTATAAATTATACATTCATACTGGTCAAGAGGCAGAATTTCAGTAGGCAGAGGACATTCTTGTTCATATTGTAGAAATGCTTGTGTTTTTAAATAAGGATCATAAACATATTCAACATCTGTTGCATTATCTTTATCTTCTTGTTCCAGCCTCTGTTCATTCTGGCCTTGATGTTTATCAGTTTCCCCCTGATTGTAGCCTTTAGGGCATCCCATATGGTGCTTTTCTTCACTTCGCCGTTGTCATTGAGGTCCAAATAATTTTTTATGGCCTCTTCGATTTCCTTTATATTGCTTGGGTCTTGTAGGATATCGCTGTTCAGTCTCTATCTTCTAGTTGGTTTATCGTTGTGTTTCCCGCTCATTGAGAGTGTGATGTGCGCGTGGTCCGAGATGATTATCGGCTCTATTTCTGTGTGGTCAATCAGGTGTGAGTACGTGTTGGACATTAGGATGTAGTCTATCCTGCTGTAGGAGTTGTGTGGATGTGAGTAGAATGTATATTTGCGTGCATCCGGGTGTTGGAGGCTCCATGGGTCGATGAGTTGAAGCTTGGTACATACGACTTTCAGGATGTTGGGATTGTTGGTGTCGTGGCTTGCTCTGTGCGGGTGTCTGTCTGTTGCTTGGTCTAAGACTTGGTTCATGTCCCCTGCCACGAGGAGAAGGTCTTCTTGGGAAATTCCTGATAGTCTTGTGGTAACTCCTTCCCAAAATTCTTTGTCGTCCGAATTTGGTCCGTATATGTTGGCTACGTGTATCGTTTCATCTCCCCTTTTCAGGCTCGTCAATAGTAGTCTGCCTTCTTCTTCTGTATGTGTTTTTTCCTGGGTCATGTTGGCCGTCCTGCTTACTATTGTAACTACTCCACGCTTCTTGTTCTTTGCTGGTGAGCAGAAAACTCCCCCTATCCACCTTGCTTTCAGGTGTGTGGCCTCTTCTTGTGAGCTTGGTTTCTTGTAATACATAGACGTCTCCTTTCAGTTTTGCCAGATATTCGAGCGTCTTCCTGCGCTTAACTGGGTGGTTGAGGCCCTTGACATTTAGGGACACCACCACCTTGAGGTTTATGGCTGTCGTGGTTTGTGTTGATGTGCTCATGGTGGTTTCTTGGTGTCGCCGCCTGTCGGTGGGTCATTTAGGTTACCTGCTGTGGGCACCATTGGTCTACGCTTCCCGCTTAGAGATGCCCCCCCTGGGCTGTGGCTTAGTGAGAGTAGGGATGTAGAGATAGTAAAGGCACAAAGAAAAAGTAATGCATGCTTCTGTACTGTGGTGTTCACTTGCGATCTCCCATTCTTCCCCCTCCCTTCCATCCACCCCCTCCCTCCCCTACCCCCTCCTCCCTCCCCCCTCCCCCTGCTTTTTGAACTGTGAGCGTGTGACAGCAAGAGTCCTCCCTCTCTCCCTCCCCCCAAGTCCGTATCTGTGCTGAAAGGGGAAAGCAAGTCCTTCTCACACTGTGCCCTTGCATACTATTCCCCCTTTAGCTCAATGGTGTCTATGAAGAGAAAGAAAAGAAAGGATATGGTTGCATGGTTGCACTGTTGTGCCTTTCGTGCCACTGCGTGTGCCTGTGAGGTAGCTTGTTGTGTCCCTCTTCCTCTCCTCCAATTGCTTGGGGTAGGTCTGGTCAGGTCATCACGCTTGTGTTTGTCTGAAAGACTGAGGTAGACAGAGGTTGTGTAATACAGTTGCGCTGGCGCTGCTCTGCGATTGTACTCAGTGTCTTTTTCTACTCTCTTCCGAGTTGAGGTAGGTGTGTCAACAAAGTTAAAAACAGTGTTCGCCGGCCTTGGGCAGAAATGTTCCAGTATCGGTTTAGGTAGGCTTTACTCCTCTCCGCCTTCTGCACCGTCTGACGATGCTCTTCTCTTTGCTCCTGGGCTCTGTGCCTCCATGTTCTCTGGTTCTGGTCCTCGCAGGTATCTCTTTGGTTCGTTGGGGTCATCGAATAAGAGGTGCTGTACCTGTCTGTTATTTTCAGCCTGGACGGCCCGGCGAAGCTGAAGGTGATGTTGTTTCTTCGCATTTTGTCCCATAGGGCTAGGAACCTTTTCCTGGTTTCTACTGTGAGTTTAGAGTAGTCTTGCATGATTGTTATCTTTTGGCCGTTTATGGTCAGCGGTTGGCCCTTTCTGGTGATCGCAAAGATTGCATCTGTTTGGTTGCCACGCAGTGGTTTGCAGATGATTGGTCTTGGGCTGTTGTTGTTTTGGAGTTTCCTTGCTGGGATTCTGTATGCTTTCTCAATTTCGAAGGGCCTGTTGAATTTCAGACCCGTGAGTTTGGGTAGTAGGTTTTCCAGCATGGCTGCGCATGATCCTGGGGCATAATCTTCTCCTTCTGGCACACCCAGTAGTCTTATGTTCCCTTTCCTGCTTTTATCGTCGTGCTCTGCCTGGATTCTCTCCAGGGTGTTTGTTTTCCTTATTACAATGCCCAGGTCGTTGTGAGTCACTCTTGTGAGGTCTTCAAGGTCACCGACTCTTTTCTCTGCCTCATCTATTCTGCCATCCGCCCTGCTTTGCGCTGCTCTTATGGCTATTAGTTCCATCTGGATGATGTCAACTGTCTTTTTCGTAGCTTTTGCCAGTTCATTACCCTCAGTAATTTTCTTTAGGAGTGTGTCCAGCGTAATTGCCTCACTACTTGGGGCACTATTGGGCTTGTCTGGGGATTCGTTCCTGCTCTTTTTCGGATCGTTGGTGATCTTTTTATCGTCCTTGTCGCCATCATTTCAAAGCCTCTTCTGATCTGGTGCGTTGGGTGCCTGCCTGCTTCTTGCTGTCTGTCGTTTTTACCCCTAGGAATTCTGGCCGCCTTTATGGTCGTGCTGTTCTGTGCCAGTGGAAAACCCTCTCAAAATCGACTTGGCCCCCTGACTGTTCTGGTTCTGGTCTTTATCTCCGCCAGTTCCCTGGAGTGTCACCCCTTGGCTTAGTGGCTTGTGGATACTCCTTTGTTTTGGCTGCTTGCCTTGAACTGCGCGCTTCTTTAACTTGGTGATTCTGTTGGTTTCACTTTCTTCTACGCTCTTATGCTTGTTGATTTGTGCTTCGTGCTACGTGCTTCTCTGTGCGCTCCTGGGTGTGGTGCTGTGTCCTCCGAGGGAAGCTTGCCCCGGGGGTTACACTGTGCATTAGGGCCACTTAGCCGTGTACTACGCTGGTGTTCCCCGCTTTGCTCGCACTCACCCAAGATGGCCGCCCTGTGCTGGGTACCTGGTTTCCTCTCGGGCCCCTCCCAATATGGCCGCCGCTTGTTTATTGTTCCTTGAGGGATTTCCCTTGTCCTTGCCTGCTGGTGGTGCATCCGCTCTGGCTGCCGCTCTTTGCCCCTCCTTAGTAAAAAGGTGTAGACTTCGTTTTGCCCGGCTCGCCGGTTCGTATGCCCACCACAAGATGGCCGCCGCCCCCGCACCGATGCGCCTCTTGTCGCTCCAAAGTGCCCCCCCCTCGCGTCGCTTGCTCTTGATTCACCTTGTTTCCCGCTGGCGGCTTTCTCTGGCAGTCCTGCTTGCTGGTTGGCTGCTCCGCCAAGCGCCCAGCGTTAGTAGCTGCTTGCCCATTTACCCTACTTGGTAAAATGGTCGCCTCACAAGTGGCGGACAGTCTGCTTGCTTTCGGTTTTGTTTGGGTTCGGTCTCCGCTGCCGAGTGCGTATTGTCGCTTTCACCGCTTCTTGCTTGTAACGCTTCACCCGCTTCCACCGCTCGTCTCGCCACGCTCTGTTCTGACTGACTTTTTCGGCCCTTCCTTGAGGGAAGGTGATTGAAGGTGACTTTAGTCTACTATCATTCTAATAGAAAGATTAGAACCGTAAATAGAGCCTATTCACAAGGCATGTTGACACAATCCTGTACCCTTTTCCTTAGATCAGGGCTTATAAATCTATGTTAAGGGATAGATTTATTAGTATTAGTGATAATCCGTCCTTTTGTAAGCGTGTTAGTATACTTTTCATGGAGTTATGCTGATTTCGGGCCTTGTAGGCCTCAAACGGGAGACACTCCATCTTTCTTTCTGCCCCGGCAGCTTGAGATGCTTCTAGGTCAAATGTAATGTTTTAGTTACGAGGTGTTGTTCGCTTGGAGAGAACCGGCTCAGGCAGGCCCTTATCGAAAGACTGTATTTTTCTCCATGTCGAAGACATAACATCAGGCTGGCCGGCTGAGAACGTGTCCTTGGTACGGGGAGGTACAAGAATTTGGTGGGCGGCAGGTTACTGGCCGTAACTTGCCATGAAGGGACAAGCTTCGATATTAGCGAAGGCATGAGGCAGTTAGTGAGTCAGTCTGTAGGCGGCAGCTAGTCGTTAGCATCAATGCCATTAATTATTCCAAGGCAGGCAGTCGCCATTTTGAAGTCCGAGAAAGACCGAGAAGCTGATACTCTCTTAGAAAGATTAAAGTTATTTTAGTTGGAACAGCTGGCGAGCTTTGACATTAAGATCAGAGCATACAGAGTGAAGTAGTTAGTTGAGGGAACGAATACCAGAGTGGTAGAAACTGAGTTATAAGATCGAAGCTCAGAAGTGAAGACAGTCCGTGATCGAGAGGGGAGAGGAGTAGTGCAGAACAGCCAGAGAGAAAGCAGCTGATGAGAGGAAGGTTCCAGTCACTTGGAGGGAAGCGGAGGAGACAGAGCATAGCGGTGCAGACGTGTATCCGTGACTGCAGAGGTGTGACCCTAAGACGAGCCAAGGCACAGATGAGAAGGGAACCCAGATGACTGCTGAGTCCAGACTTCATATTAATAAGGTGACGTCTGCCCTTTCTTATTAGCGTGCACACATTCTAATCTTTCATTTTCCTTTGCAGGCTATATGTTATAGTATAGTATTATATTGTTATTGTTATTATAATAATAAACGTACCCCAGTTCTTAGTGAACCAGTGTGTATATATCTCTTATTTTTATACAGTAAAGGTAACCTTTCTTCTAGTCAGGTTCTATTATATGAACGGATGCTACCCCCGATCAGGTAAATGGTAATTGAATAATGAGGGAGGGAGGAGCCCTTGAAATAGAGAATAAGTTGTACACTGTGTAATTCGGCCATTCTTGTGTGATCCATAATATTGTAGTATTGTATCTCTAGTGAATAGTGCGAGATTCCCCAACATGAAGAGCTAACGGTATTCATAGGAAAGTGATCGTCGTTGTAAGGCGGCGTTAATGAGAGCATCAGGGGGGATACTGATGCGTATACCCACAGGATTGTGGCTTGGATATTACAGAGAGCACCAGGGGGGACACTGGTGTGGATACCCACAGGATTGTGGCTTGTAGGAAGAAGAGAGCACCAGGGGGACACTGGTGTGTATACCCACAGGATTGTGGCTAATGAGAGCACTGGTTGCAGTCAGTTTGTAATGGTAAATAATCAGAACTGCCCTAGGGTAGATTAGTCTGGGTTTGTGTGGCCATGAGACTATATTGTATGAGTGTGGTATTGTAGAAGACCTAAGCATGTATATTGCTAATTCCCCATCCTTGGGTAGGAAACATAGATACCTGTTGTAAATAGGTCCTAAGGAGGGAGGTGATTACATTTCGGCTGGGTTGGTGGTGTTCTGGTGAGCTGATTCTATCTGGTCCGAAAATCCGGTCGTTACACGCTCCTCTCTGCTTCTTCTTACATCAAGGATTCCGGTGGGTAGCGCTAGCGGTGCCTCCTCCTGGATGATTATTAGTCCCTCGGTTACGCCTTACTTGTTGCCGCCATCTTGGAGTTTCATCCGCTTCCTTCGCTCGTTTAATTCTTTTTCTCGTATTCTCTTTTCCTGCTGCTTCTTGAGTGTGACTGGCTGCAGCAGCGTGTGCCCTCCACCTTCACACACCTTCTCCTGGGTGACCTTCCTTGCTTCGGGCACATGCGCCGCTTTGCTCGCCGGTAGTTCGACTTGTGGGTCGGGAGCTCTGGACTTAGGTGAGCTTTCTCCTCGCCATCCAAGCCACGCCTAGAATGTAAGTTCTTCCGAAATTCAGGAAACCTAGAATCGACTGTAAAGTTTTCAACGTTTTTGATGGTTGGAGCAGCGCACATTTTTCTAAAAAGTTGGCTGCCAGGCTTTGCCTTCACTTGAAAGTTCATATCCTAGGAAAAGGACGTTGAGGTGGGAAATTCTTGAATTTTTAAAATTTTATTTGTACCTCTCAGAGGAGAACCCTAATATAATCGTGTTCACCCTGTTCAAGTGCCTGTCCAAGTCATCGTCGGTCAGATAGATGTTATCGACATATGACAATGCCTTGTCATCATAAATATGTAGTAACTCTATTACCCTCGCTGACAATAACCCAGGACTATTCTTAAATCCCTGAGGGAGACAACAGAAGTGACGCTGTGACCCCATAACTGAGAAAGCGGTCAGATACCTACTTTCTGGTGCAATGTTTTAACAAAAGAAACCGTTAGAAATATCTAAGGTGGTTTTATATTTTTTACGCACAATGGTATTCATTAATGCTGAACTGTGTGCATTTTGCACTGCAAATGTTTTGCAACAATAGTTTAGAAGTCTGTAATCCAATACTAGACGATACGTATTGTCTGATTTGGAGACAGGAAACAAAGAATTGTTCATTGATGAGGTGCATGTTTCAATCACCCCCTGGTATTCAAGTTGATCTAATATCTCTGTGACCTATTTTTTAGCTTCTTGCTTAACAGGGTACTGCCTTTGTGCAGTTGGTTGATTTTTATCTGTATTTTATGGAGAGGAGAATCCTCATCCCATCCTACATGATTTTTGTATAATACAGGAGCTTGGGCTACTGCCCATTTCCTGGCATAAGTATATTTTAAATAAAATGGAATATGATTAGAGAAGGCTGGCATAATGATGTCTTTGCCATGTGGGCACTACTTGACAAATTCTGGTGGCCAGTCTTGTTCAGATAGAACAATGTCATAACCCTTAGAAAGTCACTCCCAAAAGAGTGTTTTTATTTTTCTTGGTATGTCTCCCTCCATCTGTTATTTCATATATTTTATGTGGAGAAGTAACTCTGGTAACTGCAGTTTCCAACGCTATCTGCACCCATCTTTGCTCTTGAGTTGTGTCCTCAAGATCCTCGGCATGTCTGACTTTTAGACCTGCTACCTTCTTTTTGGTAAATTGAGGGTTCTTGTTTTTCTGAACGTGTTGATCATCTTTGGACTTCACGCGTTCTTCTTTGTTTTCTGAGCGTCCTCTTCTTTCGGATTTCTGTGACTAAGTCTGAAAGGTACGAGAGGAACGTGTATCAGTATCTTCATATCTATCAGGTTTTTTAAAATGATCCCTATTCCTGAGGTTATACTTCCTTTCAGAGGGCTCCTTTTGAGGAGACCTACCTCTGGAATGAGAATGCTTTGCTTTAGAAGATTGTTTGCTATTTCCCCACATCTTTTTAGAAGGAGTAGGAATGTTTTCAGTAAAGACCTTTTCAGGACTTTCAGACAATTGTGGTTTAAATGGTTTACAACCCAAGCTGTCTCTGCCTAATTCTTCATAGGATTTTTCAATTATTCTGGCTAGTTCCTGTGGTTGCTCAGTTACATCAAATTCCATTAACTTCTGGCGGATTGCCACTGATGCTGCTTCTCCGTTAATATTAGATAATATTATTGTCAAGACCTGTTTGAAATCTTTCAGTAACTTCATATCCAAATTTAAAGCAGGCTCTGCCCCGTATTCATTTTGAATCTGTTTCAGGACATCAGGTATTACCGCCATAGATGGAACACCTTGTGTTTTAGTGTAGATAGCAGCAAAGACTGTACCCCAAGTGGTGCAGTCCTCCTGATGTAGTGTGATCCCCATTGGTAGACAGATTGTTAAAATTCTGTGTTTCTCATGAGGGCCACTATTAGGAAATACTGCTTTGATCTGAGTGAGTTTTTGAGCTATCCAGAATGGAATTTGTTCACGTTTTGTTAGTAATTCACCCATGACTGCGTGTAGTCTGTGGTGTGACTTTCAGTGTATTCCCCTGGTGAGAGATATGTTGTTGAATAACTACTGATGGTTGGACTGTAAAAGTCTGCATGACATATTGAACCAACTGTCTGTAAATTTTGATCAACTCTTCGAGTTGAGTTAGTAATTCTTCTCCTGACATTTCTTCAATATCAGGATGTTGTGTATAGCGGGCTAAAATCAGCCATGCTGCTCCTGGTCTACCTAGTGGACTGAGCCTGGTAATGTGATTTAAATGTTTTAGGGCACCTTTAACCAGAGCTCATGCTCCTGGTATGTGAGTGGAATTTCAATATCCTCGAAAGGAATGTATTCCTCTGGTGGATCTTCTTCTTTATAGAAGTGAAACATATGTGTTACTGAATTTGCTTCTGGGAAGACTATCCATGAATAGAATACCTCTGTCTGGTGATATTCATGTGCCTCTATCACAAAAACTGCCCTACCACCTCTTGATGTTAGGCCATGTTTTAAAAGTTTTATAGTGATGGCTTTCCCTAAATTTTGATGAATGACTATAGCATTCTCATCTGTTTCTTGGAAACCTGTTTGGTTGAAAGCTGCATCTGCGGATCAGCCGCAGTTCTATTGGCCCCGGGATTATCTTAGTCGGCCATTTTGTTGACTGAAAGTTTGCAGAGCAAGTTTCAAGGGAACACAGATAAGGTGCACAATATTTTGGAACTCTGTATCCTTCAACGTTGAACAAACCAAAAATGCTAATACATAGGATTTTTTGCCCTACTCAGCTATGGCAGATATTATCCCTTTTACCCACTCCAGATGTCTATTGGAGTTTTACAGGAACAAGGTGTCTCTGGGAAAAGCACGACTGAGTTGCTTTAGTATCCAGCATTAAATTAGTGCCTTACCAAACCATTGGGTGCCATATGGTGTAGTTCCTAAATTCCCAGTAGGCTTTGCGCATTGGAATAATATACACTATGGATTTGACATAGGACTAAGGTAAGTATGTCTTTATCGAGTACATTTAACTTAATTGTGTGTGCCAGCTAACTCAGAGGTCACTAGAAACTTTCTTGAATAAACAAGAAGGGATTAGTCTCTGACAACCGCATAAACATGACAACTTTGTTTCCCCTAGAATCGAAACGAAATCTTCAGAGTCCTGGAAACAATAGATAACTAGTTCACTCAGTCAATCGTGCATGCTTCGTTTCTATAGAGTTGCACAGAAATAGAGAGACAAGCGTTTCAATAAAAAGGGTTTATTGAACAGTCTTATTTCTCAGGCAAGCGATTTGAACTGCTAGAATCGTTAGACAAGGTGTGAAGTTTAATGCATACAGCGTGAAAAGTAATATAAAATAATACTGTTATAGCATTTTCTGTTGCTATGACATATAAAAAAACATACATAAATAACACAGGCTGGTGCTTCTAAAATACGCCTACCCCAATGTACCTAACCTAGGTCTAGTACGAGGGAAGAAGTAGGTGCTGTCTTTAGTTATAGTTTAGTTCTGCCAAAGAATTGCCAAAGGTTTCTCTACGTTCTAATCAGTTCCATACCTTAGAATGAAAGAGGTTGGTATCTCTTTCTCGGGAATCCATTTCCCAACACCCCACAAGGGGAGTCAGAAATACTGGAACTGGATTTTCGGCAGGAGGATGACAGCTTCTGGTCAGTGTGTCAGCTGGAGAGTTAGCTTCCTTCGGAACTTGCTGTAGCGAGCTGCGTCATGCAAGTAGATAGTCGAACTGTACCGAACCACACCGTGCTTTGCCATAGCAAGTGAAGGTATATTTATAACTTGAAGGCGTTTAGGAATGCCAGTATTGACTTAAGTTCGGGCATATGAACGTCATGAATGAACCCCTAAGCAATAGATGTTCATGCATAATAAATGAGTTTTCGGAGAAATCAATATTCAAGCAAGGGGAAGTTGCTAACAGCTTAAGAGTCTGGTTTTCCTAGAACTCGTTGTGATGTAGATGAACGAATGGAAGTAGCCAAACCTGTATTTGGGTAGCAAGGACTGGATTTATATGCCTATATAAGGGCAAATGTGAATTATACCTATATAAGGGCATGAATTGGGAAATTTATTTGGAATCTAAATCGACATACAACAATACAATCCCATCTAAGATAGCCCAAGCGGTGATATTCACAAAAGTCTGGTCCCTCTTTATGATGTGTGATGAGGAGTGGGGTGCCAAAAACCCATCAATCATTCTAATTGTAGATCTTTCTTTAACATAGTGTCCATTCACAAGATGGAAAAAATACACCACAAATCCAATAGACACGAATTAAAAAAATGAAAAAAGCACCAGCCAAATGTAAGTCCAAGGGAAAATCATTTTTTTTTTTTAAACCAAACAGCAAAAATGGAAACTTTTGAGGGGGACTTTGATGTGGTAGAGTTAGTGTCAAATGAAAAACGTGACTGATTAGCTACAAATCGGGCATTGATATGTCTGTGGGATAAGTATACTCAGTATCATCAAGTAGATCACCAGCTGGTGAGTTCAATAAAGGATTTGTAACCTGAGGCATCTCAATGACAACGTCAGACCTGGTGGTAGGTACCGGAGCATAACTGGACAAGAGACCGCAGGTGTCATACTAAGAAGAATCAGCCACTCTGTGTAGTTTGACATTGTCAATGGAGATGTACCTGTTTTCCTTTCGACCAGGAAGGGGAGGTAAAATGGGGTAAAATGACTGTTCTTGTACCCTTCATACCAAGCACAGGAACTGGAGCATGATACGAGGGGCCAAATTCCTTCTTGTTCTTGATCTTCTCTCGGACCAGTTCACCAACTGGGGGTAGCCAGCCAACTACCGGAATCTGTAACGCAGCATCAGTTGTGGAGGGCAAATGTTCCTTTGCAAGACTGTCACTGATCTTTTGTAGATTCTGGAAAACAGCACAATGTTCATCTACGTCAAAGGGAGCAGCAGACGCCACCATGGTCTAGACCCTCAAGGTCCAGAACAAACATTGTAATGCCAAAGAGCATTTCATATGGGGTCCACCAACCCAGAGACCTTCTAAGGAGATTATTAAGTGCATGGTGAACGCTATTGAAGCGGGCTACCTAGTTCCGGCTTGTACCTAAAACCCCAGCTGTCAAAGATTGCTTTAATTCACAGTTCATTCGCTCCACAACACTGTTGCCCTCAGGCCGGTATGGAGACAAAAATTAGACTTGGACCCCAATAAACACATGAAGTCCTTGTACGCCTTAGAGGCGAACGCTGGACCCTGGTCCAAGTGGAAGGTACCACATGCAAAAATACCCACAAAGACACACAAATCCCTTACGACAGTTCGAGAATCAGCACTCCTTTGGGGCCACACCCACACAAAGCGCATGCAAGAATCAACTGCAACTAAGGATGTACTTATAGCCAGAATCAGAGAAGAAAGGACCGCAGTGATCTATGTAAACACAGCCAAGTGGTTTATTAGATATAAATGAAGGTGTATGGTGCGGGCGTGCAGCAGTAGAAGGTTTAATCTGCTGGCAACCGTCACAATGAAGGACATATTCACACATTTGTTTGTACAATCTGCACCCCCAATAACACTGTTGTAAAAGAGATACAGTCGCAGAAACACCGGCATGAGTGGATGCCATACCCTCGTGAGCGGCTGTTATCAGTGTGGACCTGCGGTCCGCGTTAGGAATCAATCTGTCACCAACGTCGTTAATTCTCGCATAAGGAACTTTATCGGGACTTAAGTGATAAGATTACTTTGAAGGGAAACCTCTAGGGTAATTACTTACCTTCTCTGTTGCGGCAATAGCTGGCAAGGTGTCATCCTCAATCTTACTTTTGGAATTTGTAACTGCTGCAACTACATATGTCGCTACTGCGGTCTTTGCGGCCTCATCAGCGAGACTATTGCCAACAGCGTGAACTCCGACAGGCTGGTGACCAAGAGTATGAATTACAAACATGAGAAGCAGCCGTTCTTTAAGCTCAGCCACTCAAACCTAGATCATTTTGTGTTTTATTGTACTACTGTTGGAATCAGGATAGTCATTTTGAGTAGTCACACTAGGATCAGCATACTCTAATGCAAGCATTAGAGCACGAAGCTCTGCCAATTGGGCGGTACAGTCCCCTAATGTCTGTGTATGCACGACATCGGACTTGAATTTTCCATTCACCATAGTACCAACCACTATTGCGCAGGCTGAAGAATAAGTGTGCTTTAAACCGTGGCCGGTTGCGCCGAACCGTCAGTGTAAATGATACAATGGAAATCCTCCAGTGGGCACATGGTCAGAGTAGCCGGATGAACAAATTCATACTGTAAATACTCCTGAGTCTGCAAAAAGGAATCAAAAATGAACGTGACATCCGGAGATGTCAAGGACGTAGCCCATTGTATCCACCTTGGGTGCAAAGCTTTTGAATTTGGTACATTGGCTTTTGACACTGCCTCCCGGGCAGGATACGGAGTAATAACCAAAATGTGTTTTCCCTGCAACAGTGCACATTCCCTCAGAATCGTCATTTGCACTGCTGTTAAAACTTTTTCCACAGTGGAAAACTGCAGCTCAGCCGAGGTGTACAAGTGTGACTTCTAAGCGATAGGGACTGTGACACACTCATTAAAAGTCAGGTAAGTGAATCCCACCGCTATTCTTATCACCAGGTTGTTGTGGTTATCACGAGTAAATAAGAATTTATATTCTAGAAGATCAGCCTGCAAAGATTGCAAGATGGCTGAATGATCAGGCAGCCAGCAAGATTTGGAGAAAGTAGGTTGTACCAAAGCATAAAGAGGCTTGATAAGATGGGCATGTTCGGGAATGTAAGTACGGCCGGAATTCAAAAAGCCCAGTAAAGACAGAGAGCTTTTGCAGATCCTGATGTGATTTACTCCTGCTGATCTTGTAGGTATGGTGTCCCCTATTCAAGCCTAAGAGACCTTCTATATTTTATGAAACATAGTTTCTAGCTAGGGAGGGTGATACACTAGGCACTAGAAAACCTGTTTTCACCATCATTGTAATATGATTTCTCATGTTGTGTTTTATGGAATTGTAACAATGCTGATCATATTATTTCTAATCAAATGTCTGCTTATGTTAGCAAAGATACTGCATCTTAGAGCAGGTCATTAAAATAAATATTTTAACTTTTCCCGTGTTTCTTTTTACTCCTGTTGTGGACTGGTATGAGAATAACAAATGAAAGAGTGTTCCTGATTCCCCCTTTCCTGAGTATAACCTAAGTCGCATGTTCTTGGTTGTCTAATCATTGGTTCTTTTGCTATAGGACGAAGAGCTAATGTGACACTGATGCTAGTCGGCTAACATAGCAATGTGTGCAAACAAGGCCCAGCCCTCACTACAACTTGCTTTGGTGACTAGCGGCTTGAGTCTGATTTTGGGGAGCTTCCCCAGGAAGGGGTAGTGTTTTGGTCACTCAGGTCATCCAGGTGGAACTTGAGTTCACTGTGTATGATGTCGTCGGTGGATGGGAGAGCCCGGGTGCAATGAGGTCTACAATGATGCAAAAGAATAGGAGATCATTGCCCGGCGGACCTGCAGATGAGGATGCCGCAGAGGATGGGTTTGGGGTTGATCCGGATCAGAAAGTTGAGGTGTTCCATGGTTACGTTGGGTCATTATAGTTTGTGGTCAGTTGGAGTGTGCTTCTGAAGGTGATGACAATACCTCCTTCTGGACAGTCGAGGTGGTCCTTGCGGGTGATTTAGTAGCCATCAGTGATGGGTTTGGCAATGTCTGGTACGGAACGGAGATGGTCCTGGCAGGCGATGCAGCGTCGAGCGTTGATGGCGAGGAGGGTGCTGGCGTTGTAGTGATGGAGTGTCCGAGAGCAAGGGGGCTTGGTGCGAGCGTGTTCCAGGGGTGGTCCGATGCAGAAGGGCTTGCCTATGACTTGCCTTTGGCACAGGAGACATCCATTACAGCGCAGGCATTACATTGTTAATGCCTTTCAACGCAACCCCAGCAACGCAGGTGCCTTTACAGCACATTCCATTACAATGCATTGTGAGGTCAGTAATGGGATATTTTTTAGTTTTAGGGTGGGTATGGGTTTTCGGTGTTGGAGATGAAATTTGGGGTGTATTATGGGGTAAAATTTGAAATTTGGGGTTTGTTTTGGGATGAATTAGGAAAATTGGGGTGTGCATTAGTGTAAAAAATTCTTTTTAGGGTTTGTTTTGGGGGATCAAATATGAATTTTAGAGTTCAGTGTTTGCTTTGTGGTGCAAGGGTTAGTTTTAGGATTGCACTCACTGAAGTGGGGATAGTAATATTTACATCTCCGCTATCCAACACCTTCCCTACTGTTGCAATATGCCTAGTATTAGCATGCATTGTAATGGAATGTGATGTAATGGTATGAGTTGTAACTTAATTTTTACCTTTGGCACACCTGTGGTACACCCGCTGTGCATGGCCGCACATTGGTCGCTATTGGGAAGTGATGCGGAGGAGACTCCATTGCGAACAGGACAGTGCACATGACTGCTAATGGTGGCCTGAGTGGGCCGATCAAATAGTCATTGCGCACTTTAGTGGACTTGCCACTCCGCCCCTGCTCTATTCCGTGAGTGGGGCAACACCAAAGGGGATGATGGACGGATTGTTGAACATTGCAAGCACTCACACCCAGTCAACTGATCTGGGTTTAATTCATCATCCTTCTTTAGCTCACTCTGTCACCCCAGTTCAGACAGGGCCATATACCAATCAGTCTGACCCTGTGCCTCATGGGAACAGTCCAGCCCGAACTGCCAAGCCATGTCTTCCGTGGACGGGAAACAGGCATCCTGGGACCATTTTCTGGCTAATCAGCCGTCATCAGCCAGCCTGGCTTGAATCCAGTGGCAAAGTGAGCAAGAGACCCACGTCTGGGCATACCCTGCCTACTCAGGGCGAACAAAGCAAAACCAAAGGGGATGACGTCTGAAGTGTTGAACATTGCAAGCACTCACCCCAGTCAACTGATCTGGGTTTAATCCATCATCATTCTTTAGCTCATTCCGCCAGCCCAGTTCAGACATGGCCATATACATATCAGTCTGACCCTGTGCCTCATGGGAACAGTCCAGCCCGAACTGCCAAGCCATGTCTTACCTGGACCAGAAGCAAGCATCCTGGGACCTGTTCCTGGCTAATCAGCCAGGCTAGCTTGAATCCAGTGGCAAAGTGAGCAAGGGACCCACGTCTGGGCATACACTGCCATCTTAGGGTGAACAAAGCAAAACCAAAGGGGATGATGGACCGAGTGTTGAACATTGCAAGCACTCACCCCAGTCAACTGATCTGGGATTAATCCATCATCATTCTTTAGCTCACTTCACCACCCCAGTTAAGACATGGCCATATACAAATCAGTCTGACCCTGTGCCTCATGGGAACAGTCCAGCCCGAACTGCCAAGCCATTTCTTCCCTGGACCCGAAACAAGCATCCTGGGACCGATTTCTGGCTAATCAGTGGTCATCAGCCAGGCTAGCTTGAATCCAGTGGCAAAGTGAGCAAGGGACCTACGTTTGGGCATACCCTGCCATCTTAGGGCGAACAAAGCAAAACCAAAGGGCACGATGAATGGAGTGTTGAACATTGCAGGCACTTACCCCCAGTCAACTGATTCCGTGAGTGGAGCAGCCCTACCCACCCTCCTGTCCACAAAGGAAACGTAGCACAATCACATCAGGAAGTTATCTTCATGTGACGATTTTTCCTCTTCTTGCACTGCTTGAAAGTAGTGGGTCCCGCATCACTGTTTCCTGCTCGCTGCTACCAGAGCTGCCTGCAGCCCCTGGAGATGTCCAGCGCCAAGGGACTTGCTGCACTGTCATTGTGGGGCCAACCTAGCACGCTGCACGGGACTCCATTGTCCAGGAGTCCGTGCGTGTAAACACCTGTGCGGTGGACCGCACACACACACACCGGCACTATTTAACATCCGCTGCTTCCCGCTGCGCGGGAAGCACCGGGCGAAGCCCGGGCAAAGGGCGGCCGTCTGTGGCCGTCCGTGGACTATCGAGGACGGGCGGGGCTACCCCACTAACATTTTCAACTGTTTACCATATTGTATGGACTTTAGAGGGGAGCAAGCCATCTGAAAAGGTACCGAGCGCACTCCTATTGTCATTTATTTTCGTGTGTGGGTCTTATAAGCTAATTTCCTTTCAAAAAGCTTGGATAAGGGATGGGCAAACGTAAATCCATGGAAGGAGGAGGGGGCCTATTGAGGCTGCTAAGCGCCCAAAGCAGTGCAGAAAGAGGAAAGCAAAGGGAGTGCCTAAACACGCTGCCATGAATTGTATTATGGACAGAATTGACTCTATTGTCGATGATTGCCAGGAAATTTTGTCGTAAGTTTTGGGGTCATCTGAGGCGACAGGTCCCTTCATGGGGATAGGGGGCCTGACCTCTGTTAGTCAAGAGATATAAGGCCCAGCTATTACAATTCCCTCAATGTTTCGTTCCCAGACTAAACCACTCTCGATTAGATCTCTACAAAAAGGGCAAAAAGGTCGCCTGGGTGAGGAAAGGATGACTTGCCTTCTGGATAATGAGAGTGACAAAAGTGTTGGAAACCCCTCGGCCTCAACTGTAACCGACAATGGCTCTATCCCATTGTTGCGTGTTTATCTAGGTTCCTGATCGATACTGTGACCTTATGCCCCTATTCGGCTATAAATCCATTTATTCCCTATATTGGCATAACCGTTCAAGTGCGATTTTCTGAAAAGTCATCTCTGGCCTCACACGAACAGAGCCACATTCCAGCATAGTTCCCTCTGCCACTTCCTTTGCGACCAATTAGTGCAATGACAGAGCAGCAGTCACTATCTGATATTCCTAGATAACACTGCGAGTTCTTCAACAAGATAAAAACTTAGCAAACCTGGAAATCCCCGCTTGCTATGTTTTGATTAGTAATGGAACTCTAATGAGCAACTGATAACTATCACTTCCTAGTGACATCTTTAATTGACGTCTTATGTCCAGCAAACTTGCGTCAAACCCGGCACCTGTCAGGTATAAATATTACCAACGTTGCCTTAAGCAATGTGAGCTGTGAGCTGCAAGCTACTGTTGTTGATGCTGGCTGCCTGCATGACCCTGTGTTGGTAAATCTAGCACTCTGTCGCTGCAGCCTGCTATCCTGTGGTGGTGAAGCTGCTGATACCATTATCGCCGCTAAAGCGCAAGCTATGGTGCAGTACGCTTAAGGAGCTGAACAGACGTCCCTCTGCGAAGACATCCAGCAGATTCCAGCTGCCCGCGGACGCTGTCACCCCTCCTTCCTCGACGCGCTGAAGAGCAGCCGCTGCCTTTCTCGTGCAGAGAAATCCAGTCCCGGCGCTTCCGGTTTACCCTGGCGGGTGACTGGGATATAGAGAGAGACCCCTCAAGGAGATACCAATCCTCCATCATTCTATTCAGAGGTATGGTGTTGACTAAACCCTTAGACGAGAATTCTTGAAACAAACCTTGGCAAAACCAACTTAACTTAAAGCTACTTACTTACTCCCCTTTCACGTGTTAGGCTTAGGTCAGACACACTGGGGTAGGCTTAGTTAGAAGCACCAGTTGAGTATGTTAGCCTAATGTATATATAACTGTATATATGTTTTATTACTTTTAAACCATTGTATGGCTAAGAAACCATATCAATGCTTTTACAGTTCTATTTCGCAATACTTATCTTACTGTACGTACTTTTTATAATAACAATTATTGCAATTGTGGCAATACATTTCTCTTGTACGAGAAGAAAGACTGTTCAATAAATGTTAACCTTTATTGATACACGCCCGTCTCTCTATTCTCTACATCTCGTGAAAGTAAACTGCACTAGACTGACTGAGTGAAATACATGTCTATTGTTTCACACGACCCTAGAGATTGACTCTTGATCTGAGGAGCAAAGTTGTCATGTTGCACGGTTGTTGGAAAACTGAATCCCTTCTTGTCTGTGCCAAGGAAGCTGATCACTTCCTATGCAGAGAAGAAAGTTTCCAGTGACCTCTGAGCTAGTTGGTAACACAACCCAATTAAGTTTAGCATAGTCAGTGGAGGCCTGGAATATCCGCAGTTCCACGTCGATACTACTGTTTATGTTATTCCAATGCGCAGGGCCTAGTGGGAAACTAGGAACTACACTACATGGCGCCCAACGTTTGGTAAGGCGATAAACTAACGCAAGGCAGTTAGAGTAACTCAGTCGTGCATAATTCACACCCCTTTCTCCCGTAAATACTCCAATAGACGTCTGGAGTGGGTGAAAGGTTAAAATCCGCCCGACCTTAGTAGGAAGAGATTCCTATGTAAAGCTCTGGTATATTCAACGTTGAAGGATACAGTGTTCCAAAATATTGTGCACCTAATCTTTGTCTCCTTGGAGACCTACTCTGCAAACCTTGCATTTTAACAATGCCAGAAAATAACGGAACCACTGGGGCCGCAGCAGATGCGACTCGGCAAGGTCCTGAATACACAGACCCGGATGCAATAATCATCCCGGCACAGTTAAGAAAATCTATAACTTCAAAAACTTATAGAGAACGGACTGACACCTCAGGGTGGTACAGTAATTTTCGTGATAGAGGCTCACGAGTATCGGCAGACAGAGGTATTCTATTCATGGATAAACTTTCCAGCGGTAAACGCTAGAACAAAAGAGTTTCACTATTACAAAATAGAGAAACCTCCGGAAGAGTACGCTCCTTTCGAGGAGATTGAAATTCCACTCAAATTTCAAGAGCACCTGCTCTGGTTTAATGGCGCCCTAAAACACAATGATCACATAACTAGGCTCGGTCCACTAGGTAGACCAGGAGCCACGTGGCCGGTTCTAGCCAGCTACACACCACATCCTGACATTGCAAAAATGTCTAGAGAAGAGCTGTTAGTACAGCTAAACACATTAATAAAAATACATAGGCAATTAGTCCAATATGTAATGCGGACTGCAACAGTCCAGCCAGCTGTTAATACACCACAGCTGACCCCTCATCAGGGGAACACAAATAAAATTACACCACAGAACATACAGTCGTGTCTTGGTAAAACACCCGTAAAACGGGAACAAATTCCTTTCTGGTTAGCACAGAAAATCACTCAAATAGAGGCAGTATTTCCTGATACTACCCCTATTCAGAAACACAGAATCTTGACCATCTGCCTTCCTATGGGAATCGCACCACACGTGGAGGACTGCGACACTTGGGGTACAGTCTTTGCTTCCATTTACACAAAAACACACGGTGTTCCGTCTATGGCGGTAATACCAGAAGTGCTAAAACAGATTCAAAATGAATTCGGTCCAGAGCCCGCTTTAAATCAAGGTATGAAATTACTGAAAGACTTCAAGCAGGTCACGGCTATATTATTAGCCAATATAAGAGGAGAAGCAGCATCTGTGGCGATTCGCCAGAAGTTGAGGGAAACAGATATAAAAGATCCTGTTGAACTTGCCAAAATCATAGAAAAATGCTATGAAGAATTAGGTAGAGACAGCTTGGGTGGGAAACCGGTAAAGCCCCAACTGCTCGAAAATCCTGAAAAATTATTTATTAAAAATAATTTAAACACTCCTAAAAAGACCTGGGATGGAAATAAACAATCCACTCCCAAGGAAAAAGTTTTCCAGTCCAGAGGAAGGTCTCCTCGACGGAGGGAAAGAACTCCGACTCGAGAACGCCAGTCTCCCCAACGGGGGCCCTCTGAGAAAAGATATAACCTTAGAAATAGGGATAATCTAAAAAAACCTGATAGATATCAAAGTATTGATACACGTCCCTCTCGATCTCTTCCACAGAATTCGGTAAGAAGAGGACGGTCAGACCCAGGAGAGCACACCAAGTCCAAAGACAAGGAACCTGCTCAAAATAAGAAATCTCAATTTCAGAAAAAGAAGGTAGCCAGTATTAGAGTAATCAACCATGCCGAGAATACTGAGGACACAGTTGAAAAACGGGGAGTGGGCATTGACAATGTTGGACAGTGCAGCAGAAAT
Source organism: Lissotriton vulgaris (assembly GCF_964263255.1). Classification (NCBI taxonomy): domain Eukaryota; kingdom Metazoa; phylum Chordata; class Amphibia; order Caudata; family Salamandridae; genus Lissotriton; species Lissotriton vulgaris. Next base: position 361,872,950 of record NC_141691.1, read on the forward strand.
CAGTATAGCGCGCAAGATCTTGATGAGTCATCTGGAGACAGTGGACACGAATGAATACATTCAGTTTGAAACTGCCGACGCCAGACTTAGCGAGCCCCATAAAATATACAAAATACCATTGCGTATAGAGGGTGATAAGACTAGGAAAATTAAGGGTCTATTTTGGGATAAGCTCTCAAAAGGCTACGATATTCTGTTAGCTGAAAAAGATTGGCCCCCGGAGTTTGTCAGGGAGTGCCCTCGTGGCGGAGAAGTGATTATGCCTGCCTTCTCGAATCACATTCCGATTCATAAAAAATACACATATGCAAGGAAATGGGCAGTAGCCCAGGCACCTGCATTGTATAAAAATCATGTAGGATGGGATGAGGATTCACCTCCTCACAAAATCCAACTAAAAAGTGAACCAACTGCCCAACGGCAAAATCCCATAAAGCAAGAAGCTAAAAAACAAGTCAGGGAGATCTTAGATCAACTTGAGTACCAGGGGGTGATTGAAACATGCACCTCTCAAATGAACAATCCTTTGTTTCCTGTCTCCAAGCCAGACAATTCATATTGTCTAGTTTTGGACTACAGACACCTTAATACATGTTGCAAAACCTTTGCAGTACAAAACTCGCATAGTGCAGCCCTAATGAATAATATAGTTAGGAAAAAATATAAAACGACATTAGACATTTCTAATGGTTTCTTTTGTCAAAACATTGCACCGGAAAGCAGATATTTGACCGCTTTCTCCGCATTTGGGTCACAGAAAAAATTCTGTCGACTCCCACAGGGGTTCAAGAACAGCCCAGGACTATTCTCAGCTAGGGTAACAGAGTTACTACAAATCTATGATGATGAAGCATTGTCTTACGTAGATGATATTTATCTCACAGACGACGACTTGGATACTCACTTGAAAAGAGTGAACACCATTATACTTGGGCTCGCAGCAGAGGGTTACAAATTCAACTTTAAAAAGTCCCGAATTGCCCATCTGACAGTACTATTTTTAGGGTACGAATTATCAAGTGAAGGGAAAAGCCTAGCGGACAACTTCTTAGAGAAGTGCACTGTACTCCAAGCTCCAAAAACACTGAAGAATTTACAATCCATTCTAGGTTTTCTGAATTTCGGAAGAACTTACATTATAAATTACGCAGAGAGGGTTAAACCTCTCTACGAACTAATTAAACCTGATTTTAAACAAATCAAATGGACTCAAAAACACACAGAAATTTTGAGATCACTGCAAACAGACATGTTAGCAAAAACAAAATTAGATACACGTGACAACACGATCGATCTTGTAATCCGAGTCATCCCAGGAAGATGCGGATTCACATACCTAACCTCTAATGAGGGAGAAAAGGTACCTATTACAATTAAATCTCACTTGTACACACAAGCAGAAAAAGCATTCAGTCACACAGAAAGAACTGTGAACGCAGTGCAAATCGCATTAGCAAATGAACGAGAACTAGCACACGGCAAACGGATTAATATCCTTACAGCGGAATCCGCCTTCTAAGCGCTATTCAGCCCAGTAAACCTGCCTACAGTGTCACTGGATCCGAAATGGATACAGTGTATAGATTCTCTAGGAGCGGAAGACGTGAAATACTATTTCGCACCGCAATTTGAAGAACTGAATGATTTAGAATATGAAGAAGAATATCCTCTGCCAATCGAAATTCTGCCTCTCCCACAATACGCCTGTATAATCTATACAGATAGCTTTGTACAGCATTTCAACGTAGAGAGCAAATCCTACAATGCAGCGTGTGCGATCATTAAAGGTCGTTGGCTGTGCGGTAAATTCAGACCGAAAGTAACAAAAACTGAATCTGTAAGAAACTGTTCGGTTCAAAGAACTGAAATCAGATCTTTAAAGATGGCGCTCGAAAATGCAGAACGTGAATTCCCGACACTTATAGTGTGCGATTCTCATTTTTGCGTCAACTCTTACAACAATAAACTGCAGAGTTGGATCGAAAACGACTACAAAGATGACACAGGTGCCACAATAAAGCATAAATTGCTCTGGAACGAGGTAGCTCTTTTACACAAAGAACTACAAAAGACTCACGTGATTCACGCACAGAGTCTTCAACGTGATGGCGTTCACGTTGCAGGGAATTCATTGGCTAATACAGCCAAAGCGGAAGCAACTAAACCGGCTTCCGTAGCCACAAAAAAGCGTACAGATAAATACATAGACGGGGAAACCATGCTGGCAGTAAAAACGACCGTAAAAGGCGACTGTGCAGCACTACCCATAAACTATCCACTCAATTATGCATACATAATCGATGCAAACTCCGTTCCTTTTGCTCGAATCCCTGGAGTGGGAGACAGAGTAATTCCAAACATGAACAGGAGAATATTTTTAATAGCAGACGCACACATGGGTTTGGGTCTAAGGCACAGAGAGATCAAGGAATCACTGACTGAATTACAATCAGTATTCTGGTGGCCGGGAATGAGTGTAGAACACCAAATATATGCAAACAACTGTGAAAACTGTAATAGGGATCGCAGTAAGGAACCATGCTACCGGCTACCCGTCAGAAAGAGCGTAACGCTGCCTACACCCCACCCTGCGTCCTATTAACAATTAAGACGAAAAGCACTTAAAAAATGAGGCCACCAGCGCTCGGCTGACACTAGAACGGTTATAAAAGATTAGCGAGTCCACATCGGCATATACGCAATTACCACGTTCCGTTCTGACCAGGGTCCTGCTTTCAGCTCTCGAGCTTATAAGGAGGCCATGGCCAGCGTGGGAATTGGGTTGTGGTATTCTTGTCCGTCATACCCCGGAAGGGAATAGTGTGGTAGAAAGAAAAAACTCGGGCATAAAGCAATCTATAACAGCAAAGGTATTAGGTTCAGGCGCTGGGTGGGTCAAACATTTAATAAGTGTCCAGACTAGTCTTAACAACATGCCAAGAAATTCTCTAAAAGGTTTCAGCCCATATGAACTATTGTTCGGAATTAGAATGCGAGTTCAGGACCTCGATAGTCAGATGTCAGTGGTACAAGAAAAAACAACAGACTTTGACATCAAAGATCGTTTGGCTGTTTTACAGGAACTGAATGAAACAAGAAAATCCTTAAGCAACATAAAGTTAAAGCAACAGCCAAGTACCACTGACGAGGCACCACCCGCAACAGCCCCAGCAAGGCCTGTCTGGATTCCAAAGATTGGGGATCTAGTCAGAGAAAAGATCGCGGTTAAGAAGGAATTTGGGCCTTCTTACAGAAAAGCAGTACCTGTCTTGGCAGTCACCGGAACAAGATCAGTTGTGCTACCGCCCCTTGCTGGTAAAAAGGAGAACAGAGTCGTGTCCATCGATCTGGTAAAACCACAAGCATGTGGCCTATAATCAACAGTAGGCCCAGTGGACTCCCAAGAAACAACAGAATACCCAAACTTGCAACAATCCAAGAGGTTCAAACTGAAAGACTCATCACATTCGATCAGCCTGCAGTGCACAATGAAGGACTATGCAATAATGCCATGGAACTCGTGCCTCTTGAAACACAGATTGAAACAGTTCGTCAAGAAACAACACCAGTCTACAATGATGTGGCATCAGAAAGTGCTACCGAGAGACAGATTGAAAGAACAATCCCATCAATTGACAGAACTGCCTCTGGTTATTTCATCAACTTCGACAACTTCTCTGAAGATTTAAATGACCGCGAAGTGATGCCAGAAACAAAAAAGTATTCTAAAGAAAATACAACAGGACTCCTTCAACAAATCAAAGAACTATATCTGGATTCACCGTTGATTGAGCATTGGATTATCACAGGGGTATTCATACTCCTACTATGCCTAATTTTAGTTTTAATTTTAGGAAAGTTCATTACAATTGAATGGACACAGCAAGTCAGAACATCAACCTAGTCCTGAAACCACACAGATCATCCCACGTGAAGAAAAGAGAACTGTCAACAGTAAATGTCACAGCAATTCCAATACCTGGTGGGGTAGTATGGGAGAAAACAGACTATGAGATCTATGGTCCGGTCGAAATCCTGAAGTATCCTCATCAACTAAAGGTTTCCTTAAGTGACTTGTGACACCGAGTACATTCTCTGATGATTGGGACTTTAACAGTATTAATGACATGATGTCTGACTTAGTAATGTCAGCTAGATTCACAGATCATGATTCTTTACAAGGTTCATCTAGTTATGAGCAGTTATTCTGTTACACCCACTATGGGGATCATTACTTGCATAAATCTGCACAGCCTAGAAATGTTTTTATGTATAATCAATGGGAACATTGTTCTACTCCACCTAAAAGCAGTTCTAAAGCATTTTTTGAGAAATTCAAATACTTCTCAGGGTTTAACACCAGTGATGCAGAAACGTTTTATTATAAACTGTTAGATAAAACAGGAATGAAAACAATGCTGACAAATTCTAAATTGATATATTCAGAAGCATTTTATGACAAAATGATGACATTTGGTTTTGATTATTGGGAAAATAATATTGAAACAAAAACAATTTGGGGTACAAAAGATTGGCAGGTGCAAGGCATTGAAGCACTATTTAGAACCTGCATGATACCAGAACAAATGTTATTTTTAAATGACACAATACACCAAACATCTTGTCTTGGCCTAGCTAAGATCAAAGACCTTAAAACACCGTCTATACCAAAGCCAATACCTGAGAATACAACCACAGATATTGAGTTAGACGTGTCACAAATTTTACATTTCAACAGAACACATCCTGATTGGAAAAAGTGGTTAATCTGGCCTACAGACACAAATAGCTGTCAAGATAGATTCCTGAATAAAAGACAGGGGTTAAAAATGACCAGATTAGACCCTAGATACTCCCAGAGACAACATCCAGGGATTATAACAACATACAGTGTAGGGAAGCTCTGCCTTGAATGGCTAACCTCGTCCACACTGGCTGAAATTAAGCAACACTTGTCTTTACTAAAAGATGGTGCTGATTTGCGCGATTTCATTCTTGGACCACGCAAACAGCGTCAAAAGCGTTTCATAGCGACCAGTATCTATGCTGCTTACAACGAGGCTTGGAAAGTAAAGCAAATTGAAACTGCTGAAAAAATACGAGAAATTGATCGTATTAATTTGGAGAAATCACTTTCTGTGGTAGACAATGGGTTAACGACTCTGTCTTCTAGAATATATTCTTTGGACAATATTGTATCCTCTGCCTTTGATGTGATAGACAGAGATTTGCTAATGTTACAACATGGCCAATCTCAATTACGCTCTATTATAGAACTAGGCTGGACGCTGCAAAATCTTCGTTCAGGCTATGTGCCTTGGCGTTTAATCAACACAACGTCATTATTTTCCAGTTTTAACCTTACTGATAAACAGATCAGTTTGGCACAGAAAGGAGCAGACTATACAATCCTGAGCATCGAAAAACTCGAGAGATTACCATTGACAATGTCAGAGAGTCCTGTCATTGAATGGATAATACACGGAATTATCACAATTCCGATAACAACTTTCCGATTTAAAAAGTGCCTTGAGTACATACCTGCTGGCCAGTATGAACAATTGGGTAAAGGATTTGTAAAATCTATATGGAAATTACCATACACTCATTCTTGCTATAGTGACAGTGACAAAAATGTATTTCTTAGTGGTGACAACTGTAAACACTCACTAAGCGGTATACTTTTGTGTCAGGGTATTAATTTACACGGAGCATGTGATGGAAATTCAAACAACCTTTCATGCCACCAGCTAGTCACACCTGCAACTCAGATAGAGCCCTTCTTTATGCAACTCGCAAACGGGAGTTACATTCTTAGAACGGATCACAGATGTTGTGGCCTGACGCCAGGGAAAAGTTATCTAGTACAAGTTACGTCCATGGTCAAATGTTGTATGCAAGCATTGTTCCCGAGCGGGCCTCCAGACATAGTGACTCCCCTCTGGCCTCGTCTGAATCTCTATTCTATACGAATTGATACATTAAGCAAAATGAAATCTGTACTTTTACAGACAACAGTGCCTATAACGTCATCTAAAGAGACGTATGATCTTCTAGTCGCAAGGACGGCTACTGAGGTTCATGACCTTTTATCAACAAATTGCCCCGTGCATTTCGTAGAAATGTTCAGCCAACTCCTTAACATGTCTAGTGCAACAAGCATCCCAGGCATATTTAAGACAGTCTTTACGGGACTGCTAACACCCTTCCAGGCAGTTTTGGGAATCTTTCCTAATTTTGTGCACTCCATTTTTGGCAGCATACCATTATTTTTGGGACTCGTCGCAGGGATTCTATTTTTGACCCTCCTGCTACGTTATGGCAAGCCTCGGCTCAGACATAGCTCCCATGGGAATGGAAGAGACAATCCTAGCAATGCGCTACCGGGACAGGATAACTAACGTCCTTGGATTGGCCAGGCTGAGAGATCTAAACATGACCTGGTTCCTTTCATTCAGACCGATATGGCAAAATTGCATTTTACCTGTGCTACGGTGTATGCTTTGCGGCGATGAATGCGTGTTGGACATCTGTCTTTCACTTCCATCAGACGTACCAATGGACGTCGATACTTTGCTCAGTCCAATAACGGCTCACGCATTGTGTTGTCCCCAGCGGCTACCAATCCTGATGACGCCATTCGTGGAGACTCCTGTACTACAGGCAAGTGGTAACAGTGGAGCGAGTGACAAAAGCAACATCATCCAGGTACAACGTTCTGTGAGCATTGCTGGTCCTGCCTTCGATGACAGCAATCATTCTCACACCTGCCAAGTTACAGCGCTATCTAATTTGATTGAACTATCACCTGAATTTGTAGACCAATTCTTTGAGAGCCTGTCTGATACGATGTTCTCACCCGTAGAGAAACAATAACTTTTGGAAACTTTCCGACACACAGCGTTCCCATGAACTCTGAATTCGGCCTTCAGTTTTGATCAACAAAGACTGCAATAAGCTTTGGAACTCTATGTTTCCCCGTTCAAGCATTCAAAACATTTTTTTTTTTGATTTGGACAAATTTTTTTTTAATATTGACCCCTTTTTTGGCACGAACAATTCTTTGCTTAACGTAAAAACTATTCTTAGAGAACAGAAGCTTCACACTTCTATTTCTAAACACATCTAGAGACATAACAACATAACACCAGCCTCTAGCACACATGTTATTACAATGCATTTTTATGTGATGATTTATCTCGCCTTTCTTCTGTCAGAGATACTTCATGTGTAATTCCTTTTGCATAATCGTTCATTGATTTCATATGCAATAATTTTTTGAATGATTACTATGCTTTAAAAAACGTACAGTACCTAAATTCCATGTATTACAAGTACGCCTATTTCGAATGCATTTATGTATTTTGGGGTGGGCAATGTTACACATGCATCTAATTGCTTAGTTTTAGTAATTTTGATGGACATTAACCCGTGGAGTGGGTGTTGCGTGTTTATCTAGGTTCCTGATCGATACTGTGACCTTATGCCCCTATTCGGCTATAAATCCATTTATTCCCTATATTGGCATAACCGTTCAAGTGCGATTTTCTGAAAAGTCATCTCTGGCCTCACACGAACAGAGCCACATTCCAGCATAGTTCCCTCTGCCACTTCCTTTGCGACCAATTAGTGCAATGACAGAGCAGCAGTCACTATCTGATATTCCTAGATAACACTCCGAGTTCTTCAACAAGATAAAAACTTAGCAAACCTGGAAATCCCCGCTTGCTATGTTTTGATTAGTAATGGAACTCTAATGAGCAACTGATAACTATCACTTCCTAGTGACATCTTTAATTGACGTCTTATGTCCAGCAAACTTGCGTCAAACCCGGCACCTGTCAGGTATAGATATTACCAACGTTGCCTTAAGCAATGTGAGCTGTGAGCTGCAAGCTACTGTTGCTGATGCTGGCTGCCTGCATGACCCTGTGTTGGTAAATCTAGCACTCTGTCGCTGCAGCCTGCTATCCTGTGGTGGTGAAGCTGCTGATACCATTATCGCCGCTAAAGCGCGAGCTATGGTGCAGTACGCTTAAGGAGCTGAACAGACGTCCCTCAGCGAAGACATCCAGCAGATTCCAGCTGCCCGCGGACGCTGTCACCCCTCCTTCCTCGACGCGCTAAAGAGCAGCCGCTGCCTTTCTCGTGCAGAGAAATCCAGTCCCGGCGCTTCCGGTTTACCCTCGCGGGTGACTGGGATATCGAGAGAGACCCCTGAAGGAGATACCAATCCTCCATCATTCTATTCAGAGGTATGGTGTTGACTAAACCCTTAGACGAGAATTCTTGAAACAAACCTTGGCAAAACCAACTTAACTTAAAGCTACTTACTTACTCCCCTTTCACGTGTTAGGCTTAGGTCAGGCACACTGGGGTAGGCTTAGTTAGAAGCACCAGTTGAGTATGTTAGCCTAATGTATATATAACTGTTTATATGTTTTATTACTTTTAAACCATTGTATGGCTAAGAAACCATATCAATGCTTTTACAGTTCTATTTCGCAATACTTATCTTACTGTACGTACTTTTTATAATAACAATTATTGCAATTGTGGCAATACATTTCTCTTGTACGAGAAGAAAGACTGTTCAATAAATGTTAACCTTTATTGATACACGCCCGTCTCTCTATTCTCTACATCTCGTGAAAGTAAACTGCACTAGACTGACTGAGTGAAATACATGTCTATTGTTTCACACGACCCTAGAGATTGACTCTTGATCTGAGGAGCAAAGTTGTCATGTTGCACGGTTGTTGGAAAACTGAATCCCTTCTTGTCTGTGCCAAGGAAGCTGATCACTTCCTATGCAGAGAAGAAAGTTTCCAGTGACCTCTGAGCTAGTTGGTAACACAACCCAATTAAGTTTAGCATAGTCAGTGGAGGCCTGGAATATCCGCAGTTCCACGTCGATACTACTGTTTATGTTATTCCAATGCGCAGGGCCTAGTGGGAAACTAGGAACTACACTACACCATGCTCTAACAGATTTACGGTGGTAGCTGAGATACAGCACGAGGAGGAAAATACTAGCTCTAGTGGTGATAACAATACCCCCCTAAGTATAGGTATAGGAGAGGGCCGTGATTCCATAAGCTCCCAAGACAACCCAGGAACTCTTAGTGATTTAGTCAATCTAGTATCTTTATTGAGGGATGAAATTGAGGCCATGAAAAAATTATTCATTAACTTAACTGTAGCTACAAAACCAACTTTGGGTTACAACCGATACCAATCTGGGGTACCCCAAAAGATAGCTACAGCTTACCCAACCAAATCCACCCAAGGTACCCCCTCACTAGTAGGCAAAAGTGACTCTACGAGCAGGAAAACACCCCTGACACGTTTTGCAGAGGGAAATGCGAAAAGCTCTGCAAATATCTCAAATACTACCAGCAATAGAGCACATCATTTCACGAGGGAATACAAGCTAGCAAACCAGCCTAGCGCTGGTGAACAGAGGATACAGAGGGGCCTTTGTGGGGGCAGGGGATTGCTAGGAACTCCTCAACCAAAGGATACAAGAATGATGGTAGGGGTACAGTACAGAAACATCTTTAATAACCACAATCAAGGGCCTGTAAATTCTAGTTCAGAGCCAACCAGAGGCCAGGCACATACTAAGGCTAATTTTGCTACAAATAAAATATTTATGACTAATGTCCCCAAGTTAGAAAGGAGGGCTGATTGCACCAGGGATTGGGTAGATTCCCTGACGAACAAGGCCGTTCACTGGCTACGGTACGTCAGAGGGTGTAGGTCGGTCATAAGGGACTACATAGTCAGAGCAAGAAGAATGAGCTACCCTGGGGCCACACATGATGTCATCGAGCTAACTTTGTCCTCTAAAGATATGGCTGAGAATTTATTCCAACTAGAATTTAGATCTAGTCCACCCACCCACTCGGGTATCCAGTTGAGGAAGATACCTCCTCCTCCACCCCCATCATGTCTACTGGTCAAAATAGGCCCAGGAACACCAGCTCTAGGCTTGACTCCATAGATTGACTACCAAGTAATGGGTCTGGCGAAATGCTTATTGAGCACCAGGGGTCTATATATAGCAACCACCAACTAGACTGTAGTATGGTTGAGGGGATAGAGTTTATGGGCCTGACAAGAGCTTACCCTGCAATTGACGTGCCCAGTGATATCGGGGGAGTGCCACCTGGTGACTCTGACCCAGTCACTCCTGGGAGACTGGAATCTCCAAGAATAAACGGTTTGAACACTTATGACCTAGTCACCCCAGCTTTGTTGTGTGAAGCTAGTAGGGCTTCGGGAAGGATGGTATCCTGGAATATAGCTGGATTGGGCTCTAAAATGCAATCACCAGAATGGGCTTCTTTTATAAACGGCTTAGATGTATGCATCTTCCAAGAGACCTGGGCCTGCGAGCCCTTGTTCCTTCTGGGATACCTGAATTTTTCCATGCCGGCACTTAAGGGCCCCAAGGGCCGGCCGAAAGGGGGGCTAACTATCTGGGCACGACAAGCACTATTTGATAGAGTGATAGAGCTCTCAACTGGCAATAGTGATATCCAGCTGATCAGGTTAACCATGGGATCAGGGGAAACCTTAGATATATATAATTTGTATGTCAGAGGGTCAGGAGGTGGGAAATTTCAGGTCCTGGTAGCCCAAGATCATCTGATAGGCTCACAGGATAACAATATAATAATTGCAGGAGATTTGAACATGACTTTTGAGCCTCTTGTAGTGAGTGATTGGTATGTAGGGGAAGAAGAAGATTCCCACTGGGGGATCCCTAAATTGGACCTGAAACCTATTAACATATGGACAGCTAGCATAATCCAGATTAATGGAATATGTAGCGAAAGAGGGCTAAGAGCATTGAACGGAAGAACTATGAGTGACGGGCAAGGTGAAAACACTTTTGACAACGGTCGCTCCCAAAGTAGGATCGATTATGTTTTCTGTAATATGGCAGTCTGGCATTTGATGAAGGATATGAAGGTAGTCGGCAGGCAAGAGAGCAACCATAACCCCTTGTGTATCACCCACCTTTTATGGGGTGGGGACTCAGAGGGGCTAAGTATTGAAGAGGAGGCCTTAGCAGAGATCATCCCCACAAACGATATGAGGCGGGTGAGGTGGGACCAAATCGTGATGAAGAGCAGGGTGCTAGAGAGCATCAGTGATGAACTAGGTAACACCATCTCTGCTATAGACACCATAATGAGGTCAGGATACGCGAATGTAAAAGACCTGGAAGAAATTACAAACTTGCATGGCAACATTTTTGGAACCCTAAAGGGGCACTTCTGTATGGTAGTATCTAAACCCATCCAGGCTCCAGATGCAGATCCAGCGAGGCATCCAGGCTCAAGAGACATCCAGGCTCCAGACGCAGGTCCAGCGAGCCGTCCAGGCACCAGATGCAGGTCCAGCGAGGCATCCAGGCTCTCATTCTGGTCATCATGGATGTTGGGTGGCTTGTGGGGGTTGTTGATGTGTGCTGCACTTGGCCCTGGCTGCTCCATTCTGCATTTCATTGGATGTTTTGCCTATTTTCTATTGGAGGTCAACTGATAGGCTATTTTTTCCAATAGAGGCCAAAAAAACTCATGTTGGTCTGAATAACGTGCATTTTTTGCCTCTAAAGGCCTTTTGCTGGTTTTCCCCCGCTAATGCCGGAATTTCTATCGCCATCTTGCTAATGTTAGCGGCAGTTTTTGCCACCGATCCCTGAAGCTATCACCATGTAGCAACGGCTTGGAAATACATCGCTAACATGGCAATAGTTTTCAGCGGTACACGACGATAAGAAAACTGCCGGTAACTAACCTTAGCAATAGTTTTCGCCAGTCCTTGTACATATGGCCCTAAGTGCTGTGGGCATGCTCAGACATTGGTCCCTTACTCAATATTCTATAGTGACCGAAGTGCACCACACTCTTGAGGCTCAGCAAGCCTGAAAACCCCATGCCTAGGGGTGTCAGTGCTCCCATTCAGAGGGGCTCTAGCATAATATTTCAGGTGCAGCACTGATCTGATGTGAACTGATCTGTTCTTCTGTGTTTAGTTTCTGTGGCAAAAACATTTGTTTACAATACTGTTTTAGAAGGTTCAAAATGAATATATAAAGTAAATACTTTTCCTACAAATACTGAAAGCCAAGTCCTCATAATAAGGCACTGTGGATGTAATGGTCACCAAATTAAGAAGCAATTGTAGAAAGGGAGATACATAGGGGCAGATTTACTAGCCCTTGCAACATGTTAACGCCACTGTTGTGTCCCTTCTGTGACTCAGTGGCATCATAAACAATGCGCCTCCATGCCACAGATTTACAAAGTGACTCATTTAGTGAGATGCATCACGTTGTAAAGCTCTGTGCTACATTAGATCTTTGTCAGGTCTAATGTATGCAGGGTGAACATTCCGTCGCAAGGAAGCCCCGTAAATGTGACGCAGTGAAATCTATAAGATTTCATGGAGTCACTTTTACATCCATACTGCGTCAAAACACTGTGCCTGCTTGAAGCAGGCGTAAGGAATGATGCAGCATGTTAGGCATACGGGCACCCCTGAGCACTGCTGGAGTTGCGCCGCACTTGTGAAATGAATTCAGCAATGCGCTGCTCTTACGTCAGAAGATGTGACACACATCTGGCTATCCTTGCAACATGGTGCGTCGCATTGTAAATGCTACGCATCGTGGTGGCACAAGGGTATTCCTGCGTGTTGCACCTTTACTGGTGCATCCCTGTTGATATGCAGGGATGCGCCATTCCTTATAAATCTGCTCTTTAGTTTTGTTTTAAATTAACACCAATGATAGCAAACGAAAAGTTTTAATTTATTGAAACCAGTATTATTAAAGTTAGCTATATTTATCTTCCAGCAACATTCGCCTCATTTCGGTACCCTACAAGGGTTTCACAAGATCAGAAAAACTAATTTGCAGGGCATGGTGAACATGGCTGAAAGAAAGATAAACCAGGGGGCTCATTTACCATGCCATGGAGACTCTGACCTCCACTCTATAAAGATTTGCCCTGCCTTGCAAGAAACACTGCGCCTTCCATGTATCTTCCAGTGCAGTGGATGCCTTCCAGGCCCAGATACGTGCTGAGGGGGCACCATGGTTCATTCACTGCTCAGCAATCGTTTTTTCTTTTCCTTAAACAATTTTCAGAAGTAGGAATCTATTTCAGTGAAACAAAAAAATGGACCCACTGCACACTGAATTTTAAGCTTGCTCGTTAGAAATGTATATATTTTATATCCTGCATGGCAGATTCAAGCCCGAACTCCTTTATCTGGTTGCTGAGGGCTGAACAGGCTTTTTGGTCAAGTTTTTCCAACAGCTAAAAAGGCTGAGATGCCATAGTCTAGAACTCTTTCTTTCTCCTGACTCACAAAGAGGCATGGGAGCATGGAGTTGGTGATACAACAGCACATCCAATTTAAGGTGATGCTCCCATCTTAAAAACATTTACCTAAGGCCCAAAAGGTCAAGGTAAAGAAAGGTACCTCTCAGCAAATGGTATCTCATTAGAAGCGGTCGCTCCTCACGCTGCTCCCTGCTCTGCTTGCCGCTTGTGGTATCGTAGCGCTATACTGCCAGATTGCTCTCTGCTAGCTCGCATTGCTCTCACAATTATTAGTGCCTGATTGCTTATTATATTTGTATCGTAGCGCTATATTGCCAAAGTGCGCTTTCACGATCTTTCAATTGTGCTGTGCTGCCTGAATAATTCATTTGTGCCTGATTGTGCCGGTGCCACTGCCATTTTCATCGCGTTTATTAAGATTGTGCCCCAATCCTGTTTCGCTTTTGACTTGCTGCCATTTTGTTGTTTGTTGTTGTGCCCCACTGCCCGGCTCTCTACCCCGCTCCCGCCTCCCAGCTGCTCCTCCCTCGCCCTTCCCCCCTCCACTATCCACATATGACAGATGCCTTCGCTCGCAGCGTTCACGCGCAGCGGTCGCGCCCTATGCGCGCCGAAGGTACGCCAAAGGCAAGCCCGTCTACGCCCGTCCGCACCTGGACCGCGCCCAGGGCCATACCTCCTGGCCCCCGCAAAATCCATTCCGCCTGCATAACATACGACGCCGCAACCCTCTCAGCCCTTAACCCCGGCCGCACACCACAATGCTACCAAGCTGCCCCAGGACACACCCATGGACCCTTCACCTGCCACTCCTGCAAATTCGACTGCATCAGGACTCACACCAAATCCACAAACTCCAAACAGAGCTCCGACACTAACCACCTAAAGTGCATCCTGCTCAACACCCGCTCGGTCCACAGACACTCCATTGAACTTTGGAACCTACTCGACACTACATCGCCGGACGTCGCCTTCCTTACAGAAACCTTGATGAACGCCTCATCAGCGCCGACATCGCCATAGCCATCCCGGACGCCTACAAGATCATCCGAAAGGACCGCACCAACCAAACAGGAGGAGGCATCGCCATCATCTATAAGAACACCATCCGCATCACGACCAGTTCCGACGATAACCACGCTAACGCCGAACACCTTCACTTACCGATCCACACCGACCCCAAGACCACACTCAGAGGCACCCTCATCTACAGACCACCAGGACCCCGCACACAATTCAGCGAAGACATCACTGACTTCATCAGCCCACATGCCCTTCCCTCCGAGAACTACATTCTACTGGGAGACCTCAACTTCCACCTGGAAAAGAAAAACCACAGCAACACAACCACTCTTCTGGACAACCTGGCCAATCTTGGACTCAAACAACTGGTTGACACCCCCACCCACTTTGCCGGGCACACGCTCGACCCAATCTTCACCTCCAGCAAGCACATCTCCTTCGATCACACCACAGCTCTCCATTGGACGGACCACAGCTGCGTTCACTTCAACTACAAAAAGACCATGACCCACAACCCCCCACAACCTATTCCCCGAAGAAATTGGAACAAAATTACCACCGACCAGCTCTTCACATCGCTTCACCAAAACCCTCCTGCCAAATCATCGGACCCAAACCAAGCAGCCACCAACCTCACACAATGGATCACCCACAGCGCCGAGGAACTAGCACCCTTGAAAAACCATCAAATCAAGCAAGGTAGCAAAAAAGCCCCCTGGTTCAACGATGACCTTAAGAAATCCAAGAAGTTATTTCGTACCCTCGAGAAAGCCTGGAGAAAAAACCCAACCACTGACAACCTGGCCACCTTCAAGAACGCCACCCGAAAACACCACCAACTGATCCGATCCACCAAGAAATCAGCATTCAAGGATCGACTTGACAACAACGCCCAAAACAGCAAGGAACTATTCAACATCGTCAAAGAATTTACCAACCCCACCACCAGCACCAACGACATCACTCCCTCCCAAGACCTCTGCGACTCTCTATCCTCATTCTTCAACAACAAAATCGCCGACATACATAACAGCTTTGAAAACCAGTCCAAAGACCAGTCCACTCCACCCACCCCCGAACCAAAACCGCACTCTAACAACCTTTGCGCCTGGAACCCAATCACCACCGAAGACACCATCCGCCTGATGAACTCCATCCACTCAGGATCGCCAACCGACCCATGACATCACCACATTTTCAACAAAGCAGACTCCATCATTGCACCCCATCTCCGCGATGTCATCAACTGTTCTTTCCACTCCGCTACTTTCCCGGAAAGCTGGAAACATCCCGAACTCAGCGCCCTTCCGGAGAAACCCACAGCAGACCCCACTGAACTTAAGAACTACTGCCCCATCTCGCTCCTCCCATTCCCTGCCAAAGTCATTTAGAAAGCCGTCAATAGTCAGCTCGCCGCCTTACTTGAATCCAACAAATCCCTCGACCCCTCACAGTCCGGCTTCTGAGCCAAACACAGCACCGAAACCGCCCTCATCGCAGCAATAGACGACATTTGAACTCTACTGGACAACGGAGAAACAGCCGCCCTCATCCTACGTGACCTCTTCGCAGCCTTCGACACAGTCTGTCATAGCACCCTCATACAATGCCTCAGCAACATCGGAATACAAGGAAAAGCATTGGACTGGATCATCTCGTTCCTCGCCGGAAGAACCCAAAGAGTCCGCCTCCCCCCGTTTAGATCAGAGGCCACCGAAGTTATCTGCGGCGAACCACAAGGATCATCACTCAGTCCCACCCTCTTCAACGTATACATGAGTCCCCTCGCATCCATCGCACGCCAACACAACCTCAACATCATCTCCTACGCAGACGACAACCAGCTGATCCTCTCCCTCACCAAAGACCCAAACACCGCCAAAACCAACTTACACGAAGGAATGAAAGAAGTAGCCGAGTGGATGAAGAACAGCCGTTTAAAACTAAACTCGAACAAAACGGAAGTCCTCATCTTAGGGTCATCCCCCTCTGTTTGGGACGACTCATGGTGGCCACCGGCCCTGGGAACCGCACCCATACCTACGGATCACGCACGTAACCTGGGCTTCATCCTGGACTCCTCCCTCTCGATGACCAGACAAGCCAATGCCGTTTCATCATCATGCTTCAACATCCTACGCATGCTCAAAAAAATCTTCAGTTGGATCCCCAAAGAAACAAGAAAAAGACGGTCACCCACGCACTGGTCACCAGCCGACTAGATTACGGAAACACCCTTTACGTCGGAACCACAGCCAAACTACAGAAAAAACTCCAACGCATCCAAAGGGCCTCAGCCAGACTAATATTGGACATCCCTCGTCAAGCTCACATTTCCGGTCACCTTAAAGACCTCCACTGGCTCCCCGTCACAAGAGAATAACGTTCCGTCTCCTCACCCACGCACACAAAGCCCTCTACGACCTAGGACCCGAATGCCTCAACACGCGACTGTCCTTCTACGCCCCCACCCGCCAACTACGATTGTCCAATCAAGCCCTCGCCGCAATTCCGCGCATCCATAGATCCACCATGGGGGGAAGATCCTTCTCCTACTTAGCGGCCAAAACCTGGAATTCTCTCCCCACCCACCTCCGCCTTACACAGAACCACCTCTCCTTCAGAAAGCAACTAAAAACTTGGATATTCGATAAGTAAAGCACCCCCCTCCCTCAAGCGCCTTGAGACCCTCTGGGTGAGTAGTGCGCTATACAAATTGTTTAACTTGAACTTGAACTATTGGGCTCTAGCGTGGCTGATGTGCTAGGTGTTGTCTTTGAATTGTTTCTTTGTTGCACCAGAGCCCTTCAGTTACCAGCAGGCAAAAGTGACAAGCAGATACAGAACATTTTTATACTTTCATATGGGGCTTGCAAAGGTTCTTGATGTAGAGGAATTAAAGTGATGAAAAAGCTCATTGCAGACCAAAGAACATTTGTAGTCCATAGAGAGAGCCACTTTACAAATAGTGCAGAAGATTTGCCATGGTCTTCCTTCTGATGGGCTTATAAAAATGAATATGCTTCGGTGCAGTAAGGCTTGAAAGGTAGTCCCCACGGTTCATACACTTCCCACAGCTGACGGCTTACAGACTTTGGATACAAAATTAGGCAAAGCTATTCCGGCTGGTCAATGCAAGATTAACCCTAGCATACCACCTGCCGATTATTAGATGTCAACATCACTCTCATTCCCCATAATTTTGGCTTGAATTAGCTTTGAGCAGGCAGGCTCGTGTATTTATCAGGCTCTCTTCTGCTGCCCTTGTTGTTCCTTATGGGCTCTGGATTCCACAGCTAAAAGAAATTCAACATTCAGAGCAGAACATATAGAAGATGACATCGAAATGTATAAGAATGTAGAGAAACTGACCTTCCAATCTCTTGTAAGCTAGACATTTTCAAACAAGGGAGGATTCTAGTGCAAATAATTAATCCTACACTGTGGTGGGTATTATTTCTAAATTCAAAACGATTGCAAGATTAGTGGAAAAAGGTGCCAATGTTAGAGGGAAACACCTCATTCTGTAGCTTCGCGTATTAGCCCATTGTTGCACCTATCTAGGCTTTACCAATGCTGGCCTGTGCCCCTGTTTACAACTGCCCCATCCTCCTGACTTTCACACTCATTTCCTTTTATAATTAAGTTAGCTTATGCCTTTACCTCTTGGAAAGGGCATAGTTTACAAAGGCAGGTTAAATCTTAGACAGGGCCACATTCCAGTCAGAGGCGGCCGAGAGAACATCCATTGACTTTGGAACAAGTTTTTTAAGCTTGGCAAGTTAACCCCTTGGTGGGTGTTCCTGAGTCCAACTCTGCTACCAGTTGATTTCCAAGCAAGGAATTAGCTCTTAGACAAGCCCGTTAATCTCTTTATCAACAAGCGAATCGTATTTTTATCTGGGTGTCTGAATTGGGAAACATCATTTTCAACGAAGGCTTTTCCACGCGTGACGTTTACTATGAGGCACTTACCTCGCAAACGTCTTTTCCACGCGTATGCCTTCAACGACAGTCTTTACAACGAATATACGTTCTGGCTAGGGGGTTGGCGGGGGTTGGCTGGGAAGGGGATGGGAGCCTGGGGGGGTCTCCCCCCCAAAAATAAACAAAGGAGCGGGTTAATTACATTTTTAAAAAAAACGCACTTCAGTAGCACTGAGGTAAAAGGAAAGTGCCTCCCCCAAAGACGTGCCGTTACGGCAGTCCTTTTTTAATTTTGGCAGACGTGTTTTCACGCTTGTTTCGATGGTGGATGGAAGGTACGGGCTGCTGGTGAAAGACAGGAAGGTGTCAGGCAAGAAAATAATCTTTAGCATTTGTGTTTGTGTTTAGGACGTAAAAATGCGTGGTATGATCCTTCGTTGCAAATTCCAACGTGGTAAAGCCACTTGCGAACTAAAATTCGCGTGGTATTGCCATGCGTGGAACTTGTATTCGAGGTAAAATCATATATTCGTCTGAATTAAAGTACAATTTCTGCCCCCTGCTAAAATAAATTCTTCTGACAAAAGATGCAACCATTCTATATAAACTTTCCAAAAATTGTGTTAATTGCTGTTGCCAATAGGATGACTTTAAAATATTCCTTTATTTTCTTGTAAAAGCCTACTACTATCCCTTTCATAGTTAAAGGATGAAAATGAACATTGTTCTTTGGGTCTACTTTAAAAGAAACTCTAACCATGCCTATTTTTCACTGTAGTAGTCCACAGTGCAATGAACAAGGGCCAAAAAACCTTCTGCGGAGGGGTACATATGGAATTGGAAAGGAGGCGTTTTCCAAAATGAAGACTGCCTTTTTCAAAGTGGAAGAGGTAAGAGAGGAAATAAGAAAGGGTAATCGGAGTTCCATGCTAATCTAACAACACGCACAAATACGTAAGGCAGGTCACATTTAATAAAGTTTAACTCAGATCTTCTCAAGTAGTTCACAGGTCAATTAGGTTAAAATCTACTCCAATTCACCCTTGAAGTAAATCACACTTCACACCAGGCCAATCAGAAGAACTGCAATGGGATCTCACAGAAATGAATCGAGGAAGGGACGAACTCATCTAGACAAAAGGGAAAGCAAAGAAGAGGAATAAAACAACATTTTAAAATGTTACATTGATAAAATCACCTCAGTGTTATGACGTACATAAAAGAGTCACAAAAATTACCAAATAATAAAAATTACATTGACATTCATTAACAATGTAGCACACTGACACAGATATGTCACACGCTACAGCAGCCAGACATAAACTCACAAACCTGGATACATCATAAATTGTGTTACCCACACCCATCAATGCAATAGTGGGATTGACAATGTCTGCACTGCAGCTATCCGACCCTCCTCAGACCAACAATCAATCGCACACAAACTGGCCACATTTGAATGCAAGCCGAGACACACCACTTTCCCTCAATGTCAGCAAATGTGTTTGTTATCAATCAATCAATCAATCACGGAATTTGTATAGAGCGCCACTCACCCGGGAGGGTCTCAAGGCGCTGAGGGGGTAGGGGGGGGGGTCGCTACTGCTCGAACAGCCAGGTCTTGAGTTCTTTCCTGAAGTAGAGGTGATCCAGGGTCAGCCGTAGGTGAGTGGGGAGGGAGTTCCATGCCTTGGCTGCCAGGTAGGAGAAGGATCTTCCTCCGACGGTGGATTTCCGAATTCGTGGGACGGAGGCGAGGGCGAGGCTGGCGGATCGGAGCTGGCGGGTGGGTGTGTAGAGAGTGAAGCGGCTGTTGAGGTACTTCGGGCCCATGTCGTGGAGAGCCTTGTGTGCATGGGTGAGGAGTCTGAACGTGATCCTCTTGTTAACGGGGAGCCAGTTTAAATCTTTCAGGTGGGCAGAGATGTGGCTGCGGCAAGGGATGTCCAGGATGAGTCGTGCTGAGGCATTCTGAATGCGCTGGAGTCTTTTATGGAGTTTGGCGGTGGTTCCAGCGTAAAGGGTGTTCCCGTAGTCCAGGCGGCTGGTGATGAGGGCCTGGGTGACCGTCTTCCTGGTTTCTGTGGGGATCCATCGGAAGATCTTTAGGAGCATGCGCTGGGTGTTGAAGCAGGATGATGAGACTGCGTTCACTTGCTTGGTCATCGTGAGGGAGGAGTCCAGGACGAAGTCCAGGTTGGTTTGGGCGCGCTGCCCAGGGCAGGGGGCCACCAGGAGTCGTCCCACACGTAGGGAGATGGTCCGAGGATGAGGACTTCCGTCTTGTCTGAGTTCAGTTTCGGACGGCTGATCTTCATCCATTCTGCGACGTCTTTCATACCTTCCTGGAGGTTGGCTTTGGCGGTGGCGGGGTCGTTGGTGAGGGAGAGGATCAGTTGGGTGTCGTCGGCATAGGAGATGATGTTGAGGTTGTGTTGGCGTGCAATGGCTACGAGAGGGCTCATGTAGACGTTGAAGAGGGTGGGGCTGAGTGAGGATCCTTGCGGAACGCCGCAGATGACTTTGGTGGCCGTGGAACAGAACGGGGGGAGGCGGACTCTCCGGGTTCTTCCGGCAAGGAACAAGATGATCCACTCCAGGGCCGCTCCTTGGATTCCGGTGTTGCTGAGGCGCTGTATCAGGGTGCGGTGGCAGACGGTGTCGAAGGCTGCTGAGAGGTCCAAGAGGATGAGGGCAGCCGTTTCCCCATTGTCGAGCAGGGACCTGATGTTGTTGGTGGCTGCGATGAGGGCGATCTCGGTGCTGTGGTTTGCTCGGAAGCCGGACTGTGAGGGGTCCATTGGTCTTGAGGAAGGCAGAGAGTTGTCTGTTGACGGTCTTTTCGATGACTTTGGCTGGAAAGAGGAGGAGCGAGATGGGGCGGAAGTTCTTCGGGTCTGTGGGGTCCCCGGTGGATTTCTTGAGGAGGGCACTCAGCTCGGCATGTTTCCAGCTCTCCAGGAAGGTGGCGGTTGCGAAGGAGCTGTTGATGATGTTCCGGAGTTGGGGTGCGATGATGGAGTTAGCTTTGTTGAAGATGTGGTGTGGGCAGGTGTCAGTGAGGGAGCCAGAGTGGATGGTGTTCATCATGTGGGTGGTGTCTTCGGTATTGACAGGGGTCCAGGTGTAGAGGGTGGCGGTTGGGGGCGCTGGTTTGGCGGTTGGGTGCGTGGTTTGTGCGCCGAAGCTGTTGTGAATGTCGGCGATCTTGCGGTGGAAGAACGAGGCGAGAGAGTCGTAGAGGTCTTGCGAGGGAGTGATGTCGGTGTTGCAGGCGCTGAGATTTGAGAGCTCTTTGACGATGCTGAAGAGCTCCTTGCTGTTGTGGGCGTTGTTCTCCAGTCTTTCTATGAACGCTGTCTTCTTGGTGGTGCGGATCAGCTGGTGGTGTTTGCGGGTGGCGTTCTTGAGGGCAGTCATGTTTTCTGTTGTCTGGTCTTGGCGCCAGGCTTTCTCGAGGGTGCGGCAGGTTTTCTTGGAGTTTTTGAGGTCGGTGGTAATCCACGAGGCTTTCCTGCTGCCGGGTCTGCTGGGAGGGTTCTTCAGTAGTGCGAGTTCGTCGGCGCAGTCGGTGAGCCACTGTGTGAGGTTGCGGGCTGCTTCGTCGGGGTCCGTTGTGTTGGTGGGTGGGTTCTGGCTGAGGGCGGTGGTGAGCTGGTCGGCGTTGATCTTGGTCCAGCTTCTGCGGGGAGCCTGTTGTGGGTGGTGGTGGGTCGTGGTTCTCCTGAAGTTGAAGTGGACGCAGCTGTGGTCTGTCCAGTGTAGTCCGGTGGAGTGGCTGAAGGAGATGTGCTTGCTGGAGGAGAAGATGGGGTCAAGCGTGTGGCCGGCATAGTGGGTGGGGGTGTTCACCAGTTGCTTGAGTCCGAGGTTGGCGAGGTTGTCCAGCAGGGCAGCGGTGTTGCAGTCCTTGTTGTTCTCCAGGTGGAAGTTGAGGTCCCCTGGGAGGATGTAGTCAGAGGAGGTGAGGGCGTGCAGGCTGATAAAGTCTGCGATGGCTTCGCTGAATTGTGTTCGTGGTCCCGGGGTCTGTAGATGAGAGTGCCTCTGAAAGTGGTCTTGGGGTCGGTGTGGATCTGGAAGTGAAGGTGTTCGGCGGCGGTGAGGGTGTCGTAGGAGTTGATCGTGATGGGGATGGTGTTTCTGTGGACGATGGCGATGCCTCCTCCGGTTTGGTTGATGCGGTCCCACCGGGTGATCTTGTGGCCGTCCGGGATGGCTATGGCGATGTCGCGGGCTGAGGAGGCAGTCATCCAGGTTTCCGTGAGGAAGGCGACGTCTGGTGAGGTTGTGTCGAGGAGGTTCCAGAGTTCCACGGCGTGCCTGTGGATGGAGCGGGTGTTGAGCAGGATGCACTTGAGGTGGTTGTTGCTGGTGCTTGGCTTGGCGGGTGCGGTGTTGGTTTGGAGGCAGGTGAATTGGCAGGCTTGGCAGGTGAAGGGTTTGTGGGTGCATTTCGGGGTGGCTCGGTAGCAGGCAGGGTTCCGGCCGGCATTGAGTGCGTGGAGTGTGGCGGTGTCGTAAGTTCGTCTGGTGTGCTGGCGTCGTGGAGGGCCAGGGGTTCTGGTGCTGGGCGCGGTCCAAGTGCAGACGGGTGCAGACGGGCTTGCCTTTGGCATGCCTTCGGCGCACAATCTGTATACACAACAGAGCACAATTACAAGCACAGCATAACCCTCACACTGCACAGATAATTATTACAATTTTCAATTAGTGATTACATGTACCGCAGTTTATAAATAACATACACCCGGGTGGTGGTGGTGTATATGATGATTTCCAGACATTTGAACAATAATTATTTTTTCCATAGAAATTTCCCCTGAAGGAGGGGTACCACGCCAAAATGAATTGGGAACAATTGAACTTGAAAACATGTTTCATTAACCAAGAATGATGCATTATGGGTTATGAAGTTTTCAATATGTTAAACAAGAGGAATATGGCTATTACCTGTCAATACAACATTGTGTATTAATAAAAAGAAAGATATAACTCAAAGACAAAGGAGTAAAGAAAATTCATTAAAGTTTGGCTGGAGTTCCAGCATTTTTCCAGTGCCCAAGGAGACAGACCAGGGACTCTTGGATCTGCTACCCATAGTATATAGTGTGTCACAGTCCAGAGTGGGGAGTGATTCCTGGGAGCACGGAAGACAACGCAAATATATTTTATAAAGCAGCAATGCATGACCACTACAAATAGTATGGTTTCTACTTAATACATGGCCTAAGTTGTGGTTTGGGGTTGTATGACAGAGGCGCGCATGGCTAAACCATGTGTGCCTCTACGACGTAGCCTGAACCATGAATGTGTCTTAACCACACATTCCTTTACCATGCATGCATTTACCACACAATGTCATGGTAAAGACATGAATGATAAAGGGGTATGCATGGCTAAGGTGGCCACTACTCTAACCTCCCTCCTCCACCCTAAGCTACAAACCCCCTACCTGCCCCCCTCTCTCTGAGGCCCAAAACCTGAAAACTACTCATTCCGCTCCCCCACCCACCCTCTCTTTCCCTAACCCTTAACATACACTAACCGACCCCCTCCTGCCACCTGCTCTGTCCCTAAAATTACCCCAACCCCTTTCACTGCCCTTAGGCCTAAAATCTTAACCTCTAATGAAAAGAATTCTCCTTACCTCCCCTGAGCTCTAAAAAGTACCCGCCTTCCCCTAAGCCCTAAAAAACGAACCCAACTACCTATTACCCTCCTCCTGCCCTGAGACCAAAAACCCTGCCCCTTAAAACACAATACTTTGACCCCCTCCAACTCTGTACTGTCCCTAACCCTTAAAAATACACTACCCTGACCCCCTCCCTCCCGAGCTGTCCCTAAAACTACCCCAACCCATTCAACTACCCTTAGGCCTAAAACCTTAACACCTAATTTAAAAAACTATCTACCCCTCCCCTGAGCCCTAAAAACTACCCCAACACCCAGCCCTGAAAACTGCCTCAACCCTCACTGCGCACCCGGGCATGGTGTTCCTGCTTTTGCCCAGCAGAAGCCAGCATCTAGACCGTGCACTGCCTTAATCATGCATTTGCCGCATATACCACGGTGATCCAACTGTTTTCTGGGGTTTCAATCAATTTGTTTACTAAAAGAAGGTGGAAGATGGGCTTGGTTGGCCATGCAGGTACTTGTTGTGATCCAGCTGTACCAGAGACATGACTTGGTCCTGTTGGATTGACAAGGGTCCTGTCACCCGTAGCAGAAATGAGTTTCAAGGCATCATTGTGTCACCTATCATTCTTTTTGCACACTACTCAAGGATGTCTAGTACATATACAATTTTGCCATACATTTATTCAATGTCATAACTTCCTGATTATGGGACTGCCCATTTCTTTCAAACGTTGATGTAGTATGGGAATAGTTGATTGAGCCTCTTGAATATATTTGAAGGTGTAGTTGAATAACTTCTCATTTACAGCAGGGTAGTCCTGAGGAAGTTATTCCTAACCCCTGGATGGCATTGATAGATAGGAGGGACCCTTAGATATTTTTAGTTCCCTGTTACACAACAGGCCCTGCTAAAGCAAAATGCTCACAAATGCATGGCTATCTACATCCATGGGATTTGGATAGCTGAATTCATAGGGGTGTGATGTGGGGACTGTACTATGAGAAACACAAATTGCTCATTTGGGGATCTCTGTCAGTGTAATTCAACTACCAGGGATGTTTTCTGTTGCCTGCAGGGTGAGTGGTGGAGGATAGACATCCATGATGTGTGATGTCCTATTGGGTCATGTGATGATTTTATGTGTTAGCGTTCTATGAATATTCTCACCATATTTGCATGGATATCATTGTTGTATGTTACTCATTGGAGAGATCATGTGAGTCAAATTTGTGAAATGTAAATCTGTATATATCACACTGTGGAGGTTGTGCAGACCCAATGGATCTCAAGCTGAGCCTGAGAACTGATTGAAGGCCACCAGATCAACCAAGAAATCGTGGCAGCCTTCTTAGGACTTGTACTGCGTCTTGAGGCCAGGGCATGGGGAAGATGCTTATATTTATTTTGGGGCAGGAGGGTACATGCCCCCCTCAAAAGCTCTGAAAGGCCCCAGGGACCCCATGCTCTGGGACAGAGGTACAAAAGAGGGGTTTGGCATGAAAACCCCCTCGGCTCTAGGACCTCATCCCCTGGGGTGGAACTGTATTAAAAAGAGGAGGGGGCTGCATGGCTCCCCTCCCTGAGCCTAAAAAGGACCAAAATGTATAACAAAAGGGGAGGGGGACCGTGCAGCCCCGTCCCGAGCCTAAAAAGCCCAAGGGACATGATGCCCTGGGGCCAAATTGTATGAAAAAAGGTGATGAGAGGCCGCATGGCCTCCCTTCCAAGCCTAAAGAGGCCCCAGGGACCCCATCCCGAGACTCAAGTGGCGTAGAGTGGAGTGGCATAGAGTGGAGTGGCATAGAGAGTGTAGTAGCATAGAGTGGAGTGATGTGTGGTGCAGTGGTATACAGCTGAATTGAGTGGAGTGTGATGTGTACAGTGAAATGGCATAGAGTGGAATAGCATAGAGTGGAGTGACTTAGAATGGAATGGCATTGAGTGGAATACCATAGAGTGGAGTTGCATACAGTGGAGTGGAGTAGAGTGGAATAGTGTATTATGGTGTGGCTTAGAGTGGCATAGTGTTGAGTCGCAGATAGTGGAATAGTGTTAAGTGGAGAGGCTTAGAGCAGAGTGACATAAGGTAGAGTAGCATAGAGTTGAGTGGGATACAGTCTAATAGTGTAGAGTGGAGTGGCATCAAGTGGAATGGCTTAAAGTGAAATGTGTTGAGTTGCATAGTGTGGAATAGCATAAAGTAGAGTGTAGAGTGGCATGGAGTGGCAAAGGGTATGGGGTGAACAGTAGAGGGGCACAGAGTGGAATAGCACAGAGTAGAGTAGCATGCCGTAGTGTCATGTACAGTAGAGTATAGGAACATAAAGTTAAGTGGTTCCAAGTGAAGTGGCGTAGAGTGGAGTTTCATTGAGTGAAGTGGTACAAAGCGGAGTTGCATAGATTTGAATAGCATAGATTGGTGTGGTGTACATTGATATAGTATACAGTTGAGCGTTATAGAGTAGAGTACTGTAGACTGGAGAGGCATAGAGTGACATATAGTGGAGTAGCATAGAATGGAGTGGAATAGTGTGAGGTGGCGTAGAGTAGAAGGATGTAGAGTGAAGTGGAGTAGAGTGGCATTAATTCAAGTACCATAGAGTGGAATAGCAGTGAGTGGAGTGGCATAGAGCTGAGTTGGGTAGAGTGGAGTGGCATTCAGTAGAGTGGAATATTGTAAAAAGGGAAGTGGTCTACAGTAGAGTTGTGTAGAATGGAGTGTCTAGAGTGGAATAGCATTAAGTGGCATGACATAAAGAGCCGTGGCATTCAGTGGAGTGGCATAGAGTGGAGTGGCATAGAGTGGATTTGTGTGGAGTGTCATACAGTGGAAAAGTATAAAGTGGAGTAGAATAAAGTAGAGTGTCATAGACAGGAATAATGAAGAATGTAGTGGGGTAGACTGACGTATAGGCAAGTGGCATAGAGTGGTATAGTGTACAGTCTAGTGGCGCTGAGTGGATTTGCGTTGAGAGGAGTAGGGTACAATAGTGTGGCATAGAATGGAATGGTGTAGAGTGAAGTCACGTACAG
This sequence comes from Lissotriton vulgaris, assembly GCF_964263255.1. Classification (NCBI taxonomy): domain Eukaryota; kingdom Metazoa; phylum Chordata; class Amphibia; order Caudata; family Salamandridae; genus Lissotriton; species Lissotriton vulgaris. The sequence goes on from NC_141691.1 coordinate 361,899,938, forward strand.
TGGAATAGAGTAGAGCACAGTGGTGTACAGTGGAGTGGTGTAGATTGGAGTGGCCTAGAGTGGAGTGGCATAAAGTCCAGTGGCCTAGAGGGGAGTGGCTTAAAAAGGCGTGGCAGATCGTGGAAGAGGGTAGAGTAGAGTGGCATACAGATGAATAGAGCGGAGTGTGATGGCGTACAGTGGAGTGACATAGAGTGGAATTGTTTGGAGTGCAGAGCATAGAGAGGAGTGGTGTTGAGTGGAATTGCATTGAGTAGAATGGCATAGAGTGGAGGGGAGTCAAGTGGAATAGGATAGTGCGGTGTGGGTTAGAGTGACATAGAGTTGAGTGGCATACATTGGAATAGCATAGAGTGGAGAGGTGTAGTGTGGAGTGGCATAAGCTAGAGTGGTGTAGAGTTGAGTGGGGTATAGTCTAATTGTATAGAGTGAAGTGGCCTAGAGTAGAGTGGCATGGAGAGTTGTGGTGTAGAGTGGGGTGGTGCATAGTAGAGTGGTGCAGAGTGGAATAGCATAGACTGGAATAGCAAACAGTGAATCACGTACATTGGAGTGACATAGAGTGCAATAGTATAAAGTGAAGTTACGCAGAGTGAAATGGGTTACAGGGAAGTAACGTAGTGTGCAATGGGATGGATTGGAGTGGCTTGCACGGATATAGCCTACAGTGGAGTTTCGTAGAGGAGAGTACTGTAGACTGGAGTGGCATAGAGTGTCATATAGTGGAGTGGCATAGGATAGAATGGAGTGGCATAGAGTAGAATGATGTAGAGTGCAGTGGAATAGAGTGGTGTTGATTCAAGTGGCATAGAGTGGAATAGCATAGAGTGGAGTGGTGAAGAGCTGAGTTGGGTAGAGTGGAGTCGCATTCAGTAAAGTGGCATAGAGTGGAATAGGGTACAGTGGAGTGGGGTACATTAGTGTTGTGTAGAGTGGAGTGGTGTAGAGTGGAATTGCAAAAAGAGCTGTGGCATTGAGTGGAGTGCCATAAAATGCAGTGGCATAGAGTGAAGTGGTGTGGAACGGAGGACAGTGGACAAGCGTAGAGTGGAGTGGCATAGAGTGGAGTGTTGTAGACTGGAATAACGAAGAGTGGAGTGGTGTAGACTGACGTATAGTGCAGTGACATAGAGTGTAATAGTGTATAGTGGAGTGGCATTGAGTGGATTTGCATAGAATAGAGTTGGGTACAATAGGGTGCCATAGAATGGAGTGGTGTAGAGTTGAATAGCGTAGTGTGGAGTGGCATAGTGTGGAATGGCATAGAGTGGATTGGCATAGGGTAGAGTGTCATACAGTGGAACAGGGTACAAGGCAGTGGTGTCAATAGGAGTGGCATAGAGTGGTATAAAGTGGTGTAGAGTTGAATAGCAGAGAGTGAAGTAAAGTGGAAATGCAGAGTGGAGTGGCGTTGAGTAGACAGGCATAGAGTGGAGTGGCATACATCATAGCTTAGATTGGAGTGGCATAGAGTGCCATAGCATAGGGTGTCACAGCATAGAGTGGAGTTGTGTTAAGTGGAGTGACGTAGAGTGGAACAGCATAGATGGGAATGACATAGAGGGGAACAGCACAGAGTCGAGTGGCATAGTGTGCAGTGGCATAGAGTGGAGCACTGTAGAGTAGATTGGCATAAAGCTGCGTAGAGCTGAGTGGTGTAGAGTAGAACAGAGAATATTGGAGTGGTGTACTGTACAAGGGAGTAGAGTGGAGTGGTATGGAGTGGAGGGGCATAGAGTGGAGTGGCGTGCAGTGAAGTAGCATGGAGTGGAGTGGAGTAGCATGTAATAGGGTAGAATGGAAATGTGTAGAGTGGAGTGGCATAGCGTGGCATAACACATAGAGTGGCGAAGAGTGCAGTGGCATAGAGTTAAACACTGTAGAGTGGAGTGGAATGGTGTAGACTAGAATAGTGCAGAGTGGAGTGGAGTGGCATTCAGTACTGTGGTGTTGAGCAGAGCGGTGTACAGTCGAATAGCATTGAGTGGAGTGTCGCAGAGTGGAGTGATGTAAAGTTGAGTGGCATAGAGTGGATTAGCATAGAGTGGAAGGGCTACAGTAGAGGGCATATAGCCAAATAGTGCAGAGTCGAGTGGTAGAGAGTGGAGTGGAGTACAGTGGACTGACATGGAATGGAGTACCATAGAGTGGCATCTCATACAGCAAAGTGACATAGAGCAGTGTAGAGTGGAATAGCATAGCTTGGAGTGGCATGAATTGAAGTGGGTTGGAATGGAGTGGAGTGGCATAGAGTGGAGTGGTGCAAAGTGGAGTTACGTAGAGTTGAGTGGCATAGACTAGAGTGGCTTAAAGTGTAGTGGGTTAGGGTAGAGTGGGGTACAGTGGAATAGTTTACAGTGAAGTGGCATAGAGTGGAGTGGAATAGGGTGCAATACTGTGGAGTGGAATACAGAGTGAAGTATAATTGAGTGGCGTAGAGTTGAATATCTTAGAGTGGAGTGGCAAAGAGTGAATTGGCATGGAGTGTAGCAGTGTAGAGTACAGTGGCCTAAAGAGAAGTGGCGTATACACGAATAGCGTGGAGTGGTATAGATTGGAGTGACATGCAGTGGAATAACTAAGAGTGGAGTGGCATAGAGACTCATGGTGCAGACTTTCATGGTGTACAGTGTTGTGACGTAGAGTGTCATTGTGTCAATTGGAGTGGCACAGAATGGAGTGCTGTACATCATAGTGGCATGCCATAGAGTGGAGTGGGGATTTGTACAGTGGAGTGGCATGAAGTGCCATAGAGGGGTTTGGAGTGTCATAGAGTGTAATTGTGTGTCTTAAAGTGGAGTTTTGTGTCGTTGAGTGTTGGAGAGTGGAGTAGATTAGCATACAGTCGGAGGGCATGTGGAGTAGATTGTTGTAGAGAGGAGAGACCTAGTATGGAATGGCTTGTTGTTCAGTGTGTTAGCGTGGAGTGGCATAGAGTGTCGTACAGTGGAATGGCATATGGTTGTGCAGAGTAAATGTGGTGTGTCGTAGAGTTGAGAGCTGTGTCATAGAGTGGAGTTTGATGTCATAGAGCGGAATGTCATGTCATACAGTGTTGTGGAATAGAGTTGTGTACAGCGGAGGGGCATCCACTGGAATAAAGTGTGGTGAAGTGGCATAGAGAGTAAGGGCATATTGTACAGGAGAGTGGAGTGGCATGTGATATAGTGCTAAGTCATTCAGTATCTTAGAGTGAAGGGCTGTATATTGGAGTGGTGTAGATTGAAGTGATATGTCGTAGTTTTGAGAGGCAGAGGGTTTAGTGAGTGGAGTGGTGTGTGGTAAACTGCAGTGATCACTGATACAACAGCGACTCCCATAACATCGAACTACAAAAATATTGAGTGATCAATATCGTATACAAAAATATCGACACCCAATACACAAACTGGAAATAACACAAACATCGATAAAAAAGATAGTTGAAAAATATCTTAATGACAAAAATATTAACAACAAAAACAAAGAACACAAAAATATTGATAACATTAAAATAACATTAAACACAACAAAACCATCTGTATAAACAATATCAACAACACAGACATCCATAAAATACATATAAACTATTGCGAAAATAACATTTAAAAATACAAATATACTATTTTCATTAATATAATAAACTAATATATTCCAAACATTTTAAACATACACTAAAAAAATTAATAACTTTAAAAAAACAAATACACTGAAAATCAAAAATGAAATAAATAAACAAATACAACACAAAAAAAATCACAATTACCCAAAATTAACAAACATAAATATATATCATATATACAAAAATATATCAAATATATCTAAATTTAAATAACAATAATAAACAAAATATATACATAATAAATATTATACACATTAAAAGGTAAATTCAAAAAGCTATGTCAACCAATACATTTAAACTACGCCAACACAAACCAATAAAAAACTCTAACTAATTAAATAAACACTATAAAAACAATCAATTAATTAACACAAAATTGACTGCATAATAGACAAACACAGAGGAACAACGAACCTTCGTGAGACAGAAAACAGAACAAAACAGAACTACACGAACAAATATTCTAAAAATATCTCATTAAAGGTAAGAATAAACCTTTGGGCCTGATTATGATAGCAGTGAATCTGCCACCGGCAGGTTCACTGCTGTTGTGTGGCCACTCTCCGCCCGCCAGATAAGGATGGCAAGAGAATTGCTGGCAGATGGAAAGCACATCTGCCATGGGTACGAAACAGGCAATCGTTATGATTGCCTTTCGGACCCACCCCACATCCACAAAATGGTGGCGGTACCTAGCAGGCATCGTCCACCAGATTTGCAGACTGCAACCCTGCCAGCTTTTGAACGAGGATGCACTTTGGGGGCCCATAGCATGCCCCCCTTGTGCAGGGGCAATGCAATTGTGAAACCTTCAGTTCCCTGCACCAGGTGGCAGGCACTGTGTGATGCCTGCTTTTTGGTGCAGGGAACTGCACAACATGCATTTTTGCCATTGCCGCGTAACGGTAAGTGTGCACAATGTGACCTCCACAGAGGCAGTCGCATTATATTTGCATGTGCTGGACCGCCGCCATATGGCCGGGCGATTCCGATTTCCATGACAACGCATGGACTCAAGTCCATCTGCCATCATAATCACACCCTTTGTAACTAAATAAATAAAATTAGCTTAAAAAATGTAAGTACAACTATAACATGTTTTCCTTTACATGTCCTAGAAAATTCAATACAAAGATTTAACCCCTTCGATGCTCATGATGGAGCCGTTCCGTCATGAGCATCGGTTGGGCTGTGCTTATGACGGGACCACTCCGTCATGAGCACAGCCCCTGGGGGAAGTGCTGGCCCTCCCACCCTGGGGCATCGATCTTGCCCCCACAAGCAGGGATGGCAGTGATCCCCAAGCCCTCCTACCCTTCCCCATGATGTCAGTGTGCACGGTGCGCGCTGACGTCCTCAGGAAGTGCTGGAAATCATTTCATTCCAGCGCGTCTAGAGTAAGGGTGAGATATTGGTGGTTGGTGGGCGGGGGAGCCAAATCAGATGCCTTGAGGCATCGGGGAGAGGAAACCATGTTTCCTCTCCCCATATGTCTCAATGCAGGGCATTCCTGGTGCACGATCGCACACAGCGTCGCAATCGTGCACCAGGAATGTCCCACTAGACACCAGGGATTATTTATTTGCATAAAGGAAGCAACCCCTTGGACAAGGGTCGCTTCCTTAGGGGGACAATCAATTTTAGACTTTTCTGCCCCCCCTGGGGACCAATCGGCCGCTTTTTGGCCGTTTGTGGACCCAAGGAGGGCAGAAAAGCCCACTAGGCACCAGGGATTTGTTTTTTACATATTGGAAGCGGCCCTTTGGGCAAGGGCTGCTTCCTTTGGGGGACAATACATTTTAGACTTTTCTGCCCCCCTTGGGGACCGATCGGACGATTTTTGGCCACCAGGGATTTGGTTTTTATTTTAAATTGGAAGCAACCCTTTGGGCAAGGGTCGCTTCCTAAGGGGGAAACTTTATTTTAGATTTTTCTGCCCCCCTCCTGGAGGACAGATCGGCCGATGTTTGGCTGTGTCTGGACCCGGGAGGGGGGTCAGAAAACCCCACTAGACACCAGGGAATTTGTTTAATTTGAAATGGAAGCAACCCCTTGGGCAAGGGTCACTTCCAGGGGCTAAATTTATTCAAAGATTATATTCTGCCCCCCTTGGGGACAGATCGCCTGATTTTTGGGGTTTCTGGCCCCAGGGGGGGCAGAAATGCCCACTAGAGCCAGGGAATTCGTTTTTTTTTAAATTTGGAAATGACCCCTTGGGCAAGGGTCGACAATGTGACAGAAATCGAGGACAGAGATGCTCTAGAAACAATCAGAGAAGCAAGCACCAGCTCTAAACAGACCAGTACCCAAATACTAAAAAACCTATTAACTAGGGTCCCTTAGCATGTCACAGGACAACTACCATCTTTCCCCACTCTAAAAAGATTATAACTAGAACTAAAAGAGCTACTACTCAAACACCACCCACCCACCCCAAACTTTTGCAGAAATAGAAATCTTACCGGAATACACTGTCACCCACAAAGATGATACATTCATTCTTCATGACAATAACAGTCATGAAAAATTAATTATCATCTTTGACACTAACAACAACATACAAAAACAAAAAAACTGCGAAACAGGAATGAAGGATGGTACATTCAAAGTTTGCTCCAAGCCTTTTTACCAACTATATACTATCCACAACAAATATGAAGTCACTAACGTCCCAATATATGCACTACTTCCTAATAGGCAAAATGCCACCTACATAGAGCTCCTTACAATATTAAAACAACACCTCAACAACTACTTCACACAAAAAATGATCATGATCATTGATTTTTAACAAGCAATGATTCAGTCAATTTTAAAAATATACCCACTCACTGCAATACAAGTTTGCTATTATCACTTCAACCAAAGTATCTCCAGACACCTACAAAAATCTACTCAGATGACCCGAATCTGATGCGGTTTAGAAAGCTTCCCAACCAAATGGGTTTGGGGATGGTTACCAACCGAATTGGATAAGGAGAGTCCAACCAACCTACTACGATACAACCGGATGCTTCCAGATACAATTTGGTTTGACTCCCACTGACTTCTATGGGAGACTTTGTTCCTACGGAATGCATAGGCTCCCATTAAAGAAAAGGATGGCTGGGGAAAATAGGGCACCCTGTGGTGGGCACCCCTGGTGCCTGCCACACTGGGCATGGCTGGTAAGGGAAGAACGGTGGGCACCCCCAGGTGCAGGGGGGGCCACTATTGGCTCCCAAAGTCTGATTCCAACTGCTGATTTGAGTTGGATGGCGCGATTCCGAAAGGCTGTCCAAACCCAGCATCGTACTCAGTTGTTTGGAAATGCGGCCTGTACATATGTATAATTCTGCTCCGTATGGCTCAGTTATTCCAAATGATGTTGGGTTTGGATTGGGATATTCCTAATGCATAACTCGCATTGTGCTTGGTCGGTTGGAAACCTTCCTGAGTCGGTTGGAAAGACACATTCCCCATCCAATTTGGACGGAGCAAATGCCGTTTGGAGGCCTTCCTAACCGCATCAGAATCAGGCTCTAAGTATGGATTATGCAACCAAAAGGAACTTTGCCTATCAATTAAAAAAAAATACTAGCCCTGGCCTATGTACCAAGAACTGAAGTAGCCAACCACTATAACATACTTCTTGAAAGCCCTTACTACCAAGCAAATGAAACAAAACTGAATCCCTGCCTAAACTAATTTGAAGACACTAGAGTGGGAAGGCTACATAGGTCAGGGTACTGTAGCCAACCAGAATTCCAAATACCCTGGTGGAACATCTATGATAGCCCTCTAGCTCAAAACGCTAAAACTAATAACGTGGTGGAAGGATGGCACAATGCCTTCCAAGCCACAATAGGAAGAGGACAACCAACATTACACAAACTAATAGAAGCCAAAAAAAAGACCAGAATTATCAAGAGCTAAGACTGGAGAAATCACTAACGAAAATTGTCCCTAAACTCAGTAAACAAACACAAACAATGTATGAATAACTACAACATAAAACTCAACTATTTCCAAACACCAAAGAGCTAGAATACCTACCATAGACATGATTGCTAAATCGATACTATAAATAAAAAACAATAATAAACATCATAGGCATTTTAAAATCACAAAACATTTAAACTTCGCAATTCTACTCTTTTTTAAATTAATAATTATATTTATGTCAATTAAAAATTAAAAACTTACATATAAATACATGGCTTAGTATAATTATTAAAATAAAAAGAAGCAAACAAACCAAATGTAACTAAAAGCATTTTCCACCCATAACAAAAAAAAGAACTCAGGGGCATATTACCAAGGGCATTATCGCCGCATTAGCGGAACTTTTTCCCACTAATGCGGCAATAATTTTATCGCCCTATTACCAAGCTGTCGCTAACACCAGTTAGCGGCAGCTTGTAGGCGATAGCGGGCATTTAGGGGCCCACTTTGCATGTCAGCGATAATTATCGCTAATGACATGCAAAGTGGGCGTGCCAAGATGTTAGCGACTGAAAACAGTCGCTAACATCTCTAACTCCTATTAACAACTTTTGGAAATATTCGCGCTAAGAGCGAATATCTCCAAAAGCTAACGCCTGCTAAAAGCAGTTCTTAGCCATGTTATCCAATGGAAGGTGGATAACATGGCTAAGAGCATTGTCACGATAATGCATGAATATCGCAGATTTTTCAGCGATATTCATGCATTTCGCAGGATTTTTACCGCTTTTGAGATAAACCTTGATAATATCAAGGTATCTCAGCGGTAAAAATCCTCGGTGCTCAGCGATATTTTTTTCCCGCTAACCAAGCAATAGCGATAATTATCGCTATTGCTTGGTAATATGCCCCTCAGTTATTTTGCAGTAGACAGTCCTCAAAAATGAACAAATCCATAGTAGATAAATTGAAAGACAAATCCATTCGAAAAGAAAGCCCCAAAAAACGCAAAAATACAGCTGTAGAAAAAAGGCTTCAATGACGCAAACCTCTCAATAATGAAACCCTCAAAAACGTGAAAATTGGCTAAAAAAACACTCAACCAAAACCAAAAAATAAAAGAAAATTTACAAAATAAACGTACATTTTCCTTTTAAAAAAAATAAACGCGTCGGTAGCACCATCCGTTCAACAAAAACGAAAAACAAAAGAACACCCTCCCACAATAACATGTACAAACCCACAAGCATTAACATCAACATTAAATACCACATAACATAACACTACATCAAACACATAAAACACTAAACTTCCAAAACAACACCTAACTGCACTAAAAATTAACAATTAATGTCCTAGCAAATCTAACTACACTACTACTACCTTACCCCTACCCTAAAACTACCTTTAGAGTAAAGTAAATTAAACTTATCTTAACTGACGAAATACAGCTCCCAACCGCAAGGTTCCATCATCCAAAATGACCTAAAAATGAAACAAATAGAAAATTGAGAAAAAGGGAAAAAATGGCTGAGTAATAAAAATGAAAAAAGACTGAATCCCCATAGACAATAATGGAGAAATAATATAGGCAGAATATCGACTTCTGTCTCTGCACCCTGCAGTGGCATGTCGTAGAGTGAACTGGGATGTCATGGAGAGGAATGGCATAGAGTGGAGTGGAATGTCCTAGAGTGGAGTGGCATGTGTTATAGAGTATCGGCATGCTATAGATTGAAGTGGCATGTCGTTGAGTGGAGTGGCGTGGAGTATCAAAAAGTAATGTGGCATGTCGTCGAATGGAGTGATGTGTGGTAGACTGCAGTGGTGTGTTGTAGAGTAGAGTGGAGTGGCATGTCACAGAGTGGAGTGGTGTTGAGTGTCATAGAGTGGAGTGGACTGTGATCGAGTGGAGTGGCATGTCATACAGTGGAGTGGAGTGTTGGGCCACAGAGTTTTGTTTATTCTAGATGCATGCCTCCCAACATACAAAATACAGTGATTGATGAATTTCACTCTGGAGTCACACAAGATCTTTATAAACTAAAAGATATTCACAGTAAAGGCAGCAAATGAAAATGTGTGAATAATTTAACCAGGAAGGTTAAAGAAGTCCTGAACCCTTTGAAAAGAGATCCTAACATTTTAATACGAGAGGCTGGCAAAGGTGGGAACATTGTCCTTATAAATTAAAAACAATTATTTAAGGGAGATAGACAGACAACTTGAAGACACAACATTTTATGAGAGACTAAACAAAAATCCCATGGCTAGCCCTTTTTCCACAAGAATGGATCATCATATCTAGTAATGGGTCACCAACTGAGTGATTTGTGGAATATGTTGATGGATTTTACAAACAATTGTAAAAAATCTTCCCTCTTACCTAAGAGATAGCAAGGATGTGCTGTGTAAGTTAGAGAATTTTCAATGGACCAGTGATGAGCTGATGTTTGTGGTGATGGACGTTGAGAGCTTATTTACATGTATAAGAACAGTATAGAGTCTCAATGCTTTAAAACCTTACTTGTACAAGCGGAATGCAAGCCATCTAGAGCATACACTCTTGTTATTGGAGATGTTCAAAATCATACTTACAAAAAATATTTTTCTCCACAATGGGGAGTGTTTCCTTCAGATACAGGACACTGCCATGGGCTCCAGGTTTTCTCCGTCTTATTCCAACCTCTTCTTGGGGTTGTTAGAGGGCGAGCATGCCTGGGGCTCAGGATCCCGGAATTGGTTTAATAACATCATATACTATTGATGATTCATAGATGATATTTTAATCTTCTGGAATCGGTCTGTGGATGATCTTCTCACTTACCACGTATATCTGAATTACAACAGATTTAATGTAAAGTTGACAATATGTAATCCCAAATGTGAAAAAGATTTTCTTGATCCGTGATTGTTCATAGATGGAAATGTCATACATAACAACATATTTTAAAAAGTGACCGCATGTAATAGTGTGCTTCATGCCACAAACGGCCACCAAAGATACCAAAAGAATCAATACTCTATGGGGAAATGGTTCAGGTGAGGCGCAATTGCAGCCAAAAATCTGATTTCCTCAAGAGAGTTGAGGGAATCAAAAAGGATTTTAAGGAGGGAGTTTACAACACTGACCGCCTGGCTAAAGCAGAAGCCGGGGTCACCAAATTGGATCGGAAGAAAAACGTTAGTTCCTAATTCACAATGTAAACATCTTGGCAACAAGAGAGTTCAAGAGGTTACCTTTATTACTCAATATAACAATTATAGTAATCATATCTTTGATATCTTAAGGAAGAATTGGCACATCTAAGATTCTAAGGGTCTTCTTAAAGTGTTTATATCTCCAAAACCTAGAGTGTTATGTCGGAGGGACACCACCTTTAAACAAACATTATGCCCCAGCTATGTGAAAGACACAGTGAAAACGTGAATTCCTATGAAGCCTAATGGCTTCTTTACATATGTGGTGCATGCTCCGTTTGTCCTTCGGTAGCATTAGATGCTTAAAAACTTGCATCCAAAAACATGTTAGAGCTGTCAAGCAAAAGGATGACAATTAACCAGTGGCTACACAAATACATCTTATTCACCCCACCAATACACAAAGCAGGTTCAACATGCTGGAACATGTGGCCAGTTGTAAGAGAGTTGGAGATAGAGAGCTGTTACTGAGGGAGGCTAAAGTCAGAGGGATATGTTGTCTAAGATCAGTTACCAAAGGTCTGAAAACAAACTGTGAATTTCATTACTTCTTAGGAAAACATAAATATAGGGTTTGGGTACCATGCAAAGGCACGCTCATTGGTGGAACATGTACATAGATGCATTCCATGCGATGCCAACCACATCCAGAATGTCAGACCTGAGGAGGCTGATTTGAGCTATGAAATTGATGTAATACTTCGATCAAGTAGGGGGTGATAAGATTATGATCTCTATATAAATTAATCTATTTGATTAATCACGGTGACCATTTACTTTGGTCGGGATGAAATATAAAAGCCTTTCACTTTGTTAACAGTGGATGGTCAAATATCAATTGTATCACCATGTATGGATGAAATAGTTGAGTTTGTTTTGTAAGAATAAGAAACAAGTTGTAATTGAGTAATTCTATTTTTGCACATTAAATAGAACATTTAAAGATGGCTGCCATTGAATGACCGAGCTTTACAGGTACGTGTTTGATCCAAACGCAATAGTTTTTATTCATGATTTCACAAGCTGCTGTGACTGGAATTGCTCAAAATAAGAGGAATTTTAAATTAAGAAAATATAATATGAGAGAAAGCATGTCAAAGAAATAGTAGAATTTGATAATTTGATACGGCAGATTTTAAGGTTGAAGGGTAATCTTGGTATACGTTATACTTTATAACTGTGTGCAGAGATTGATAGATTGATCCAGATTGGAGTCTCAATATTAAGTTTTAATCTCAAGTAGATACAGCACCACTCTTTGATGGCCGTCTCCGCCATGGGATCATTTTGAATAATCTGTGACGAGTACATAAATGGTCTCTTTTATGTACAAAATGAGTGAAAGTGAGGCATTTTTGATAATGGATTAATAAGTGTGTTTTTTCAATTGGGTTTCAGAGTTGGTTAATAAGAAATATATGTTAATAAATAGTGTAAAGAAAATAATAGAGGTATGTATACATGGACTTTAATGGACTATAATAGTGAAAGATGGCGGTCACAGTTAGCTAGTTAGAGCCTGGCCTTGACAAAACAGGTGAAGCTAATCACTGGGGATATTTCAATGGAGGTTACCCTGTAGTGCTCTTTTTTCCTGTTCAAATCAGGAGTTTGTGATGCTGTCAGGAGCCACCATTTGTAAGTACATATGAGAAATATTAATGAGCATTGTGTGGAGGTAGCAAGGATCTGATTTTTGCATTTGCGCTAACTTAAATAGGGTAATTCTCGATAATATATGCAGATGGGATGTAGTTGCATGTAAGACATAGTTTTGGACTTTTTTGGACATGAACTATTTTTCTTACAGGATTTAGAATGGTTAGTCTTTTGCTGCAAAGGAGGATTTACCTCTGGGTTAAGTTAGTCCAACAACAAAGTAATTGATGAACAGAATATGTGGGAAAAGCTTTGTTTTATTCGACTTATGCACGCTGATAGGACCAACATCACACTGAATCACAGTGACCCATCCTGTTTCTTAGTGATTACAACAGGCCCAACCATTCTGATGCATCCACTGTTTGTAGGACCTCCTAATCAAGCAGTTGCTTGATTATATTTTAAACCTGTGTTCTAGCTGTCTTTGATATTCTTCTTGCTGCATGTTTGACTGGTACAGATTTTTTTTATCTTGAAATTTCATGTTGAAACCCAGGAGCCTCCCCTAGCCTTTCATAAAATACTTGTGAGTGATGTTGCAGTTGGTTCTGTACACCACTTTTGTCTATATTCATGCCTTATTGTTCTGCCCCTTAATCCACCCTAATGCTGAGATCATATTGGTGAGGACACCCTTGTATAGGTGCTCCCTGTGGGGCAATATATACCTTGCCAGTGATCTGTCTACCTGCAAACTTTAAAGAAGCCTCCATATAACCCAACACAACGATGTTTTGTCCCCTGGCAACCCTTCAAAACAACATCAGAGGCTATTGGAGTCACCCCTGTTCACACTCTATCAGATGTTTCCTTGGGAATGATGATGTATAATGCTCCTTAGGCCACCATTAAGCACAGAATTTTCCCGTTATTATCAAAATTCTTCACCCATTTTCTCATATTTCATCCTCCTTTACCATGAGTATCCTATGCTCTGTATCCTCATCCTTATCTTCAACTACAGCTTCTTTCTTAGTAACTGCTATACACATGCATGCATAATGCCCCTTTTTACATACTTATGGCACCCCTTCCCATATACAAAACAGTTTTTAAAGTCTGCAAAATAAAACATACTTCCACCCTGTGACATACCCATATGGGGCCCTTTATACAAGTAAACACAATCTTACTCATTCTTGTGTAACTAGTATTGACTCCAACCGCATTTGTCTTGCTGCGCACTACATTATCACCCTCCAGGTAACACTTCATTTCCCTCATGCATTTCTCCCATTCCTCTACAAAGTTTGCTATTACAATAGCTTCCTTTAACTTTGGATTGCTTGCAGCCCACAACCTTTCTTGTGCTCTTTTGCTTTTGCACTATACAATTAGCTGGTCCCTTATCATTTACTCTTGCATATTTCTAAATTGGCACTTATTAGGCATGTCCGAAATCTGGACACAAATTAATCTGCTGTTTCTGATACTCGTTGTGTGTAAAACGTAAGCCTGCTCATAGCGATATTTACTTGTTTTGCAAACCTAGTGAGTAACCTAAAGATAGCATCCTTGTACACATCTTCCACTTCCTCAATTCTTATCTTATTCTATAAACTGGCTTTCCTCACGACCTTTGTGATGTGTGAAAGTATGAACTATGCTACTAGTCGTGTCATAGATCAGAAAAATGTGTTGCACGTGCTAATGTGCATTATTTGTAAGAGGGGCTTCCCTCTCAAGGCATTCACAAGCGTTTTGCTGCGAGGGCCCCACGTGTTTCCGGCAGGGGGACTGGCTTGCTTGTGAGCTCAGGACCCTCCCTTCAACCTGTAGTTGCTGCAGCAGAGTGCCTTGAGAGGGAATCCCCCTCTCAATGCACTAGTAGCATAATTCATACTTACACACATCACAAAGGTCCTGAGGAAAGCCAGTTTATAGAATAAGGCCTGGCTGAAACATGTAGACCACCCACTGGATGCAGGAGTACTCTAATACCACTCCACCTACATCCAACACCTTATTTGTATTACTGGCAGAGCCCAAATATTAAAGTAAACCTTTGGGTAATGGGAGAACTGGATAGTGTTTAATCTATCACCTTGCACGTCACTAACACTGCACACTCAGTACCATACCTGCTCTGCTGTAATACAGGTGTTGAAGCACACCCGGGACATATTCAGTGTCATCGGTTGGTCCTGATTATGAAGCATGCCACCAACTAGGTTGGTGGGTGAGGGCTTTATAACCATAAATAAAACTTTTCTTCAACATACACCATCAATCATAGACTTTTGAAACACCTATCACATCTAGTTAGACTGACTCTTATTTTTACCCACTTGTATGACTATGAGGTGATAATTGCATTTAGTCAAGTCTGTGGGATGCCCCAGTCGTTTAATTTTCCCCACAGCCTTGTGTGGGATAAGCTGTCAAATGCGGTTTGGAAATCAGTGTATCCTAAGTAGAGAGCCCTCCTTTTTTTGTCAGCGTGCCCTCTATTAGGTGGGATAGCTTCAATATGACAACCCCTCTGGAAACACATATGAGAGTATGGGATCAGTTTTCACTCTTCTGCCCAATGCATCAGTTCATGGTAAAGAATACTGGCATAGTATTTCCCCTCTACATGTATGAGGGTAATCAGTCGCTAATTTTCCTGGGCTTGACTGGGAACCTTTTTTGTGAATCGGGACTAACAGCGAGCCTCGCCATGTCTCCGGCATACCTTCTTCCAATCGGCTTTCTTAGAACAGGGGTGCCATTATTGAGGCTATTCTTTGCTTTGCCCTTTATACGCCTTTTCTGGGATGCTATCCGGACCGGGCGCTCTACCTGCTTACATTTGTTTGATGGTATGTGCTACTTGGACTCTTATTATGTTGGCAGAGTCCCCTTCTGGTGGTCCTGATGATTCACTATCCCCCTTGTGTTGCTTTAGGTCCTTTAATTTGTTGTTTCTTTTCCTGGTGTCGTTTCTCGCACCTTTAACACCAAAGGGTTCCAAATAGAGTGCTTTGATGTAAGTTTCCCAATAGGGCGGTGCAACATTTGTAACAGTTGACTATTTGTTCGGCTTGAAGCATTTATTCATCCATTTCCTCTTTGGTACTTTGATTTTAGAATTTCGTATGAATTTTCCCAGCACAGCCCTTTGATCTTCTCCTTATAGATGTATCTAAGTTTTCTGTATTCATGGCGAGTTGCCATGACATTCACACGTAGTGTTTTGTTTTTTCGATCGTCTTTGGTGATCATGCGCATTATATTGTTTAATTTTCATTTTAAATTCACTGTTGTTTGTTTGAATTCTGTAAGTTGGTGTGCCTTTACTGATGATTTATCTGGTACTGGCTTTACCACAGTAGATTTTCCCTCAGTTCTTACAGAATTAATTCCCATGAAGTTGCATTGATTCGAATATTTCACACTTGGTGTAGTTTGCCCCAAAAATGCTCCACTTTTTCCTCTAGTATCTCTTTGTTTTCCAGTGACCACCTTCCTTTTCCTTAATGGTTCTAGTTTGTCTTAATAGCCGATCAAACTGGTCTTTGGCCGAGACTACTTTAGGGCTGGAATTTCAAAAGTTAGCATTGCATGATCACTGTCAATGGATGTTGTTATTGCAAATATTTGGATGGTATGGAAGTGTGCATTTAGCACCCAGATGTAATCTAATGTGGCCATTCTGAATATGAAGATTGCGTGTAAGCTGCTGGAGAGTCCGTTTGTGACCTTCCTTTTAAGATACGTAAGCCTAGTTCATTCAAATGAGCTGCTATCCTTGACCCTTACTTATCTGTCCTTTGATGCTGACTTCCTATCTCAGGTATGGCCCAAGCTTGGTCCTCCATGATCACAAAAGGGGTGTTGAAATCTGTCTTCTTGAGGTTTGCATTGAAGTCTCCCATTATTATCCACAGGTCACCTGGAAATTGGGCTGCAGACTGCTTAACATTTCTTCATGTTTTGCCCAGGATGGATGAAGGCAAATGCTACCTAGGATGACTGTTGTTATTTCCTGGCATATGTTGCCTGGTTTGTTAAATATTGCTTTAAGCAACACATAATCCCCCTGGCCTTTGCTCAGTAGTGTAACTTGCGCTGCCAAATTGTTTTTCAAAATAAATTGATACCACACCCCAGAAGGCTGTTGTGTTTGAATCGTAAGCTGTAAAATCCAATGATGGAGCTAATTGCAGGGCCCTGATTTCTTGTAGCATAACATTGAAATTCCTCAGTTGATTTATTGATCATATTTTAACTACATCATTATTTAACCCACGTGAGTTCCAGAAACAGATTGTTAGATTTGGGATAAAAGTTTCTCTTTGTTTTTATGCGTCTGATTGTTAGGTGCTTGGAACAAGGGCCTGGGAGAGCAAGGTGCAAACTTGGGAGTTGAACAGTGCATTGTGATTTATAAGGATCCTTCTCTTGAAGAAAGTGGCCTGATTAGGGTTACCTGGGTCACTAATGACCACCCCTCATCCTTCTTAACCAAATGAAGAGTTGGTCATACAGTAGAGAATACAAACCAATTACTGTTTATTAATTAATATACACTCAGAGCGGAGCCTGGTCTGCCCAGTCGCTAGGAGTGCTGCAGCAAGGACTGAAATTGACAAGCATAAAGATACATTATATACATTTCGTAACTGGGCTACATCACGAATTGTCGAGGCAGGTGCAGCTAAACAGTGAAATATAAAAAAATTGTTTCAGCTCTTCTATCATTTACAAAGTATCTCAATCCCAAGGTCATTCCATTCGGGCCCATCATCAGACTAGTGGGAGATGGCCTCCATCTAGTAAGAAAGGTATGCGTTAATAGGAACAGTGTACTCATTACGGGAAAAAAGTCTAACATAGTAGAAATTAAACTTACATAGGAGCATTTCTCCGAATTAAACAAGATCAGTTTTGAACTGCCTAAATTGGTACTGAATAAAGCAAATGGTGCAGCGAAAGCTAACTTAAATAGGAAAATGCGCAAACAGGAACATTTCTATTCTAACAGACCCTCCTTTTAGCATGATCTAGAACATTTTCTGACGGCAACAGAATAAATAGGAAACCATAAACATTAATATAAATGCACAGCACTGAATTCTTAGGAGCACTCCATAGTGTCAACATCAGGGAAGGGAACTGTGAGGAGGGAAGAATTTTCAAAAGTGCCCTCGTCTATATTCATGAGGTCTTCAATTTCCTTCTGTACCATAACTGCAGCATTGGTATCATGAACCAATATTTTCTTGTTAGGGGTGAGAATAGTGGTGTAATAGGAGCAACAGAAAGGAAGGCACTGGATAAGGGCACAGCAAAGCACGAATATCACAATCAGATAAATCACCCTTTCAAGAATCCAGCCCCAACTACCAAAAAGAGACCAACTCCAATTTCCACTTTCCATTCCCTTGACATTTTTGACGATGTCTAAGATGTATTTGGTAATATTATTTTCCAGATCCTTGATCTGACTACACACTGGTCTCCCACTGCGGTGCCCTCTTGGCTAAAATGAAATCAACTGCGTATCTGGTCTGTTCTGAATATATTCGTATACTCTCCATCTGAGTGGCAATGTCACGAAAAGCTGCCACAGTAGTATTAGATAAAATTTGCCACTTGCACCCAAAATATTCTCTAGCTTTCTCATCCCTGCCCATGGAGGTACCATTATGGACATTTGAATATATACCATAAGAAAAAAAGTAAAACCTCTGGTGGTCATAAATCAACCCTTCATAATCCACTGAGGCATATCTAGTGTTCATTCCAAAAGTACTCAGATCTCTGTCATTCACTAACAGAACAGTTGATATACAAAGAAGTGTCTGTGCTATTGACAATCGGACAGCAGGCAGGATAATAACCAGCCACCTGGGGAACTATGCCAGCCTACCAAAGTAACATTTTGTTCTTCCATATAAAAATTGTTGCGATATGTATTATTATCACAACCTGCATAGCCCAATCCCAGTGGCTTTCTATGATATATACAAGGGCCTGGATAGCCAAAACCAAAAACTCCCTTCACGTCTGTAAATTGGGGTGGAAGAGTATATGTATAGTTTACGAGTGACAATGGATATGCAGTTCATACACTAGTGACAGATTCAGTGGGATAACAAGCTGTCCCTTCTCCAAAGAATCTCTTATGTGTGTCTAGAAATACATTACTCGGGCTGTTCTTCAGTTCCTTTTTGGGGAAATAACCTTCCCCTTGCTATGTAAGGGCATAGTTTGATCATTTTCCAAAACCCAATTCCACTCCACACAATATTATTATCAGCAAAACCAACACAGCAACACATGCAATTTTTCTTTTCTGGGTCCACACCATATCATCCTGAACAACAAGAAGCATTAGCTGCTCTTCCTCAGCAACCGATCTGCCAAAGGGATGCATAACGGATAATGAAAAGGGGGGTGAGGGGGAGGGAGGCTAAAATGTGAGAAAACATACACGTTCCGTGTGTCCGTCACAGTCTCACTGGTTCAGGCTCCTATTGTCCATCAATACATTGGCGCTCTGGAGCAACGGCAGTGGAGCTTGCTCTGTCCTAAGCTCTTTGGATGAATCCCACAGTAATCAAGGTGGTATACCTTTAATGAATACTTCAGTCTTCCCTTACTAATGTTCGAACAACTAAAATAAAGTGAGCAAATGTTCTACACTAGTTTCAGCTAATTCCGTTAGTACCACAATTCAGTACTACCTATCTTTTGCAGTCCTTCCCTAATATCTTTTCTCATATTTCTGGGAGAACAGCCTCATTTAACACATGATCATTTTCTTTATCTGTTTGCGTACATGTTAGCTGGGCATCACTGAAAGGAACAAACCTGGGTACCTGTTCGCACTACCTGTCCAAATGCCCTCTTTGACCCACAGGTCATATAGGAACAGCAACAGAATCCTGTGACAGTGCTATGCATGGACCCAGTTCCTATGGCCAACAACTTTCACAGCAGTACAGGTCACCAACAAAACCTAATCAGGACCTTTCCAGCTCGGCTCCAAACTTTTCTTCCTCTGGAAGTTCTTTATTAACACCTTGGCTGCTAGGGAGATTACCCTGCTGTGCTGGGCCCTAAAGTTAGTGGACATGATCATGACGAGCTCAGCTCGTCATGAGCACAGCTCCACTGTGCCTCATGACGAGCTGAGCTCGTCATGAGCATGGAAGGGGTTAAAACATAGTCTCCGGGCTGGATGTCGTGGACGGGCCCCTCTGGTTTAGGAGGTAGGACTCCCACACCTGTTGGTGAATATAATGAGAACTTTCTGTTAACTGGCCAAGGTAATCAAGCAAAACAGGGTACTCAATATCAGAGAACTTACGAGGACGGCCCATACATTTGCTGGGTGCCCGAACACAACCTCGTAAGGAAACAGTCCTATCCTAGAATGAGCTGTTGTTCTTCTTTGCAAAAGAGCAAATGGTAAAGCATCTGTTGTCTTATGAATTTTTGGCCAATTTCAGTTTGAGAGTACTGTTGTACTTCACAACAAAAATCGGCTGACTGGATGATTGGCAGCATGGAATTTCTGGAGCCCCTCACAGATCAATTGAATCATTTTCGTAATAAAATGATTTCTGTTATCACTCCAGACAAGTCAGGGCAAGTCGAAACGAGGAAGGAACTCCTTCAGGAGTACCTTCGCAGTCGTAATGGCTGTGTTATCCTTAGTTGGGTAAGCCTCCACCCATTTGCTAAATTCACATACTACCATCAAAACATACTTATGATTATTGCATCTCTCCAGCTCAACATAGTTCATTTGAAGGACTTCAAAGGGAAAAGTGGGTGGTGCAAAATTACCAGGTGGTATTGGGGTACCCTCAAAATTACCAGGTGGTATTAGGATACCCTTCCCTTGACTGTGCATCATACAGATCATGCAATACCTTACTAAGTGTGCAGCTGTCTTGGAGATATTATCTTTCTGCCATTCAAGATCCAACAACTTACAAATGCCCTTTGCACTTATTTGAGCTGAACCATGTGCCATTGTAACCACAGGAAGAACATATGCATCCGGCAACATCCATCTCTGCTTCCCTGATTTATCAATCCAACATCCTTCATCATTCAACTGTGCTGTACTTTCCTGCCATACTGCTAATTCCTCTAGCTTGCCTAAACTTTGTTTCTTTTTTACACTTTCAAGGGAATCTTCAAACATGACAGCTTCAGGGACCCACCTTGCTGGTCCCGCTACAAACATTCTCTTCATCTTTGTTCAGGCCGTCTCCTCAGCTGTCTGATCTGCGAAAGCATTTCCTCTTTCCAAATCATCAGTAACCTTCCTGTACGCATTACATTTAATTATGGAGTGTTCATGCGGACAAAAGCCTCAGTATGAGGTGTCCATGGTAAATCTTGGTACCATGAGAAGTAAGGAATTCTCTCTCAGCCCAGAGTCAACCAAAATTATGGGCGACCCCAAAGGGATAATGGCTGTCAGTATAGATGTTGGCAAACAGTCATCCCCTCAATTCCCAAGCTCGAATAAGAGCAGCAAGCTCAGAAGATTGAGCTGACTGATAAGGGACACGTGATGTCTCTACCACCGTGCACAATGCAGTGATACCATAAGCTGCAGTGGTGGTGCCATCTGGTAATTTAAAACAAGAGCCATCAACATATAGTTCTCCTTGAGGGTCAGATAAGGGAACATCAGTCAAGTCTCCCATCCCTTCATCTCTTCTTCCGTCTGTAAGTTACAATTATGTTTATCGACTGCATCATTCTCAGAAGGGAGGGGTAATAACGTGGCTGGACTCAGAGTGGCACATCTTTTGATTGTAATATGCTTAGCAAACAATGTCAATTCATAGCCAGTAAGACGTGCACTGGTGAGGTGGTGTGTCTTTGTCTTATTCAAAAGCATATCCTCAGCATGGAGTACCATAACTGTGAGGTCAGTATCAAGTACAAGTTCAGCTGCTTGACTGATTGAAATGGCCACAGCCGTGACCAGTCTCACACAGCTCGAAAGGGCTTTTGCAACTGGGTCAAGCACAGCAGAAAAATAAGCACAAGGCCTCTGCTTATACCCAAAGTTTTGTGTTAAAACAGAAAGTGGGCAACCATCGTGGATACAGAGCACAAACAGCTTGCCATAGTTAGGTGGACTGAGCGCTGGAGTCGAACAAAGTGCAGTTTTATTTGCTCAAAAGACTGCTGACATTCAGGCGTCCAAGGCATAGGCTCATGCACTTCTTCCGTTGACAATGTAAGCAAAGGTTTGAATAGTAGTGAATAGTTAGGTACCTACTGGTGATAGTAGGAAGTGATACCTATGAAAACGTGCACATCTTTTTGAGTTTGTGGAATGGGCTTTTTAACAATGGTACTAATGTGCTCTTGGATCAACTTCATACCCTCCTTCGACAGTAGGTGACCTAAATAGGTGACCTCCTGTCGACAATACTGACATTTGGAAAGGCAAACCGTATGTCCTTGATGAGCCAAATGCCACATCAATTTCACTGCACTATCTTTGCAACCTTGTTCTGTATCAGAAGCTATGAGTAGATCATCACCATGCTGCACTAATACTTTATCTGAGGGAACTGATAAGGAATCCAACTGACCTTTTAATGCTTGACAATAAATACTAGGACTCTCTGTATAGCCCTGAGGAGCACGACAGAATATGAAACTCCTACTAGCCATTGTGAACCTGAACAAATATCTACTGTGTGGATGAATAGGAATACTAAAGAAATCATTTTTCAAATCAACATCAGAAAAGAATTTAGAGGTAGAAGGAATCATCGTCAAAAGTGTAGGGATATTAGGAACCACTGGCAATTGTGGAACTACTATTTTATTAACCTCTCTCAAATCAATCACAACATGATAAACAATATCAGTGTCTTCGGAGAAGCCTGAGGGTGTCGTTTTGAAAATCAGAAGAATATGATTATTGCAAGTATTAGGAAACGTCTCTTCAACTACTCCCTTATGTATCCTGAATAATTTGGAGAAGGGCCAGTTCTCCCACCTGAGGTATTTTATACTGAGGAATGAGAGGCAAAATGGCATGATCTTTAACCTGTATCGAAACTGGTGGCATATGTAACAGCCCTACTTTTGTGTCACCCGTCGCCCATAGAGTGGGTGGCACATCGGCAAATTCAATGGGAAGAGGAGCATCCCGAGACAAACACTGTTTAGTACCTACATCTGGACCCATTGTAATATAAACACCTGCAGGAGAGCAATAGATAGTAGCATGCAACCTTTTCAACAAATACAAACCCATCAAATTCTCACCCTAGTTGGATGTCATCAAAAACGGAGATTCCACAGTGAATGCAAGGGGCCCTGAAATGGGGCTTACAACCGGTACACCTGAAAAACCAACAGAAACATTATTTTAGCCAGACCGAGCAGCCCCAGGGACCATTTGTCGAGAAACAGAACTCTTTGTTGCACCTATGTCCACCAAAATTTCTTTAGTCGAGCCTTGCAAATCTGCTGTGACATAAGGACCACGCTGATCTTCAGGTATCTGTACTGGTCCCTCACCCTGTCCCTGGCTGTCCTAGCTATGAGACAAACCTGTCACCTCAACCATATCATAATCATCATATTAATACTGTCCATCATGAGGGTCATCAAAATAATTATTATCAGAGCGACTCTGTGAAACTTTAGCATTCTGAGCTCCAGCAGTCCCACAACCTCTCCCACCAGAACCTCGCCCTCTATGACACACAATTTTCTGTAAAAGCACAGGGCACTGGCTATGCCAATAATCTTCCTCCTTATAATACGCACACTGATTTGGCCTTAGAGGTGTCGTGGAAGGCTGCTGGCTGGTACGTGGAAGCTCTCTAGATGGACCACCCAGTCCCCTACTATTTTCCCTAAATGCTTGCTGCAACAACACCTTCATTTTCAAATCCTAATGTTTCTTATCAGTTCTAAGTTTTCCTCCTGATCTCGGTGTTCATAATAGTGGTCCATATTCAAAGTAACAGAGGGGAAAGATGTGGACCAAGTAATCTCAGACGCCTGTAAACGAATCGTAATTTCAGGACGAAGGTTAGAAACAAACCTGTTGACAAACAATTGAACTTCTCCCTCAATAGACATATTCTGCCCTCTATAATCCAAAAATGTACCTTCAAACCAGGTAAAAAAATCAGACACACTCTCATCCTTCTTTTGTCGACAAGCTGTCAATTTTTCCCAGCTTACCTTCTTAGGTGGAATACCTGAATGCATATATGTAATAATACGACCTGACAAAGCAAGTATCTCAGCCCGGAGGGTTTCACCTGGCTTTCATCCCTGATACAATCCTTTATCACATTCCAAGTACCTCTAAACTCCACGACGTGATCTTGAGTATGAACCTGTCTCCAAACATCAATCACAACAAGAAGACCCAAAAACATTTCAATATCAGCAAGGGTTATTACAGTAGAAGAGGCAGTCTCTGGTAATTCTTTATAATAAGTTGTAGGATTTTTCAAGCAAGTTAGCCTAGAGGGTCAAAACCTCAATCCTTTTCCACGAAGTATAAACCCATTGCACCTGGAAATGGGCCGCTACAGTCGGTCTGGTAACAATGCCATGCTGATCTGTTTACTCAGGTATTTTTGGATGATATATGGGATGGACCTCACGCATCAGATACTAAGTTACTGGGATAGGACTCCTCTCATGTAATCTACCCCTATAGGCAACTAATGTTGTAATATTCCCAAACACTTAGCCTGGCTCCAAATCAGTCACATATACACGATCTCTAATATCAAATTAAATTTGGGGCACTTCTGTTCAAATATGTGTTTGCCAAAGACCAATCAATGTAGCAGACATATGTTTAAGGGCATGCTGCTGTATAAAAGGTTCAAAATCTTGCTTAACTTACCAAACATCCTCAACACCATCAATCGCATTATGAGCCACCACACACCCTGGTCAGCTATTACTTGTTTCTCTACATCCACCACCCCAGATTGCACTAACGGGCCCTACATTTTGCCCAATCTCTCTCCCCAAATCGCTGTACTGGAGTCTCAGCATTCAAAGGCATGAGTGGATGAAAAACCACAGAGGGAGAAGCAACAGGGGTAACAGGTACAGTCGTTGTCAACGCTTTTACCGTAGGAGAAAGAACAGAAGATACAGGAGTTAAAATAGCAGAGGTAGTATCAAGACGTCTTTATCAACAGATAGGTCATCCTTAACATGTATATAAGTCCTGTAGGGCAGCCCATAAGCTGATGTCAACAGCCCCACCAGGAGCAGCCTGCAGCTGCTCAGCCCCATTCACAAACTGTAACTCCTCATCCAGTCACCCAGGCCTTCTACTCAAGCTCCACTCACCAACATTCCATATAGAAGACACACACACAGGCTGAGCAGCTAGGACAAAGAAACATAAGGAATACAACATCATGCAAGAATACTACATATCTCTTCCCTATTGAACAGAAGAATTAACAAAACCAATGCATTAAACTATAAACCTAAAAATACAGCAATAATAAATAGTCCACTACCCAAAGAAGAAGGAAACAAAGCCGACATCATAAAGTGGAAATTAACTATTTAAAACAGCATCAAAAGCCCGCCCAAAAAATGGAGGCGAGTGTTAGAGGCAGCGCGCATATTCTCAGCGCGAGTCATTAGTTGAGTGCGCTCTTACCTGCTTTACTCGTGTGCAGGAGCTTCATATTCTTTTCTGACGTGGCAGCAGTTCCTCAACCATTGTGCTGCTTATGGATGTCGTCAATCACGAACGCGCATGGAGCCATTCGGCAAGGTGTCACTATGCGTGCCATCATTTTGAGTTTGGAATTACACTGCATTTAGATTGTGCATTCTGCACGTTTTGCAAACCACATTTTGGGGGGGGGTTTCAATAAAGTTTTATGAATATTACCAGAAAATTTAGATTCGCGAGCAGCAGATAATTACAGGTGCTTTTTCTTCACAAACGTATGTGTACAGTTAAGGAGCTGCTACAAAAAAAAAATCTGGAGGCACTAGTGCTACGTGTTTCAGGCATCTACATGTGAAGCTAAATTTGGTTTTGGAGTACACTTTTGAGAACTTGTTCCGGCATTATGCTTCATGCAACTCATGTGAGGTGTTTTCTTGTCTAGTGGGTGGTGCCATGTGCATTTTTGCTCGGGTGAGAGGTCCCTCACCAGTGAGTCTACGGTTTATTAATGTATTATAGTTCTTGATTTCTTTTGTGATGCCATTGTCAACACTTTATCATCCTTTGGTAGTTTTCCTATAGTGTTGTGTGCATTCACATTGTCCCTTACTTGAGGGTTGACAGGGGGTTACAGTTCCTTCTTTGATTCCTTTATAGATCATAGATTCTGTATCCATTTATACAAGTTTGTTTTTGGTAACCTTTACATGGGGTATGTTTTTTGGTGTTTCAACTTTTACACTATGTTTAATCCTTACGCAGGGGTATACATTAGGTCATTTACCCATTTATGCTAAACATGTTGCAAGGAGACATTTTCCTTGCGTGTGTAAGAAACCTTGTGCTGCATTAAAAAAGGTTGATGCTGGGTTGTGTACCCTGCGTGCATAAGACACCTTGTGCCTCACGTTATTTGTCTGTTGCAGTGGTGTTCCCCTGTGTGCGTAATACACCTTGTGTTGCACTTTTTTTTGTGCAAGGTCTAGACCTTGTATGCCTACCTATTTGGAGAACACACACGTTTTTACATGTTGTCCCTTGTTAATGGTGAGGGCAGGACATTGGGTTTTAGTCCCTTTAGTCCACATGACTTGTTTCTCTACATGGAGAGCACTGACTTTACATTGTTGTCCCTTGGTTAAGTTGGGGGCAGGACATTGGGTTTCAGTCCCTTTTGTCCATATGACTAGTCTCCTTAATGGAGAACTTACATATTATGTGTATTTTCCTTATTTGAGGAGGGAGGCGGGTATTGTATTCTGTATCCATCTTTCCTTCTTGTCTTTGGTTCCTTTCCCTCTCGTAGTGCGTGTTTTGCATTCCCGTCATCCCTGGGTCAGGGCTTTGGACTCAGTTATAAATAGTTAATTTCCATTTTATGACATCAGCTATGTTTCCTTCCTCTTTGGGTTGTGGACTATTTATATTTGCTGTATTTTTAGGTTTATAGTTTAATGAATTGGTTTTGTTAATTCTTCTGTTCAATAGGGAAGAGATATGTAGTATTCTTGCATGATGTTTTATTCCTTATGGTGGGGCTGTTATTTATCACCTACGGGTTGCCCTACAGGACTTATATACCTGTTAATGATGACCTACCTGTTGATGAGGACTTACTGATACTAGCTGCAAATAAACCTACTTGGATTACAACTTACCAGCATGTCATCATTACAACAAAAAGTGCCTGTCAACGACCACTGCAACTTGGCGTTGTCCCATGTATATTTGTGACATAATAAGCGAAACATTATGGGGCAAAGACAATGTTTCACATACATATGAAAATTAGGGCTGCCTTCAGGAGGCGCCGGCTGAGCTTCTTCCAATCGAGTATCTGCCGAACAACAACGATAACACAAATTCCATATTTTGTTGAGACCAGGCATTCTAAAACGAAAACCCATTTATTACTTTTACCTTTCAAAGTAGCTGCAAGTACTTTTTAGCATAACAGTCCTCAGACCGTACCATACTCAAACCACAATGGTGCCACATCCACAAAGAACCAAAACAAACTCACCTGATATCCGTATCACAAACAAACAAGCTCTCCACTGCCGGCTCTCCTGACCAAACAGTCAGATCCAAGGGTTTCCCCGTTTAGGACTCTAGTCGGGATGACCAGTGGGTGAGGCACCGTCCGGCAGGATGGAAGGGCCAGCTGCGACCAATTGATACTCCTCGTGCAGAGAACCCTGAACCGTCAGTCCGACCCGACAATTGCCTCGAGCCCCCCCCCCCGTCTGCCAAGGAGTCCCTGTTCAGGCACCAACTGAAAGAAGTGGCCTGGTTAGGGGTACCCGGGTCACTAATGACCACCACTTGGTCTTCTGTACCGAATGAAGAGTAGGTCAGACAGTAGAGAAAACAAACCAATAACAGTTAATTAATATACACTCAGAGCAGAGTCTGGTCTACCTAATCACATGGGGCCTCATTTATGAGGCCTTGCGTGAGTTTTGCGCTTCCGATGCGTCACTTTTTGTGACGCATCGTCGGCGTGAAACATGCCTCCTGATGCACACTATTTACAAAGTGACGCATCTAAGCAGATGCGTCACTTTGTAAACCCCTGCGCTACATTATACCTGCGTCAGGTATAATGTATGCAGAAGGGGCGTTCACCCGCAAAAAGCCTCGTAATAGTGACGCAGTGAAATCTATGAGATTTCACTGCGTCACTTTTAGGACGATGTTGCGTCAAAATCTTGTGCCTGGCTCACAGCAGGCGTAAGACTGACGCAAGCCCTTTCACATCGGGCTTTCCCCATGTGAAAGGAAGCATTGCTGGAGTTGCGTCAATTTTGTGGCACACTCCAGCAATGCGTCACTTTTGCGCCTACAGATACGTCAGAAATACTGACGTATCTGGAACTCCGTGCGACATGATGCGTCATATTATAAATATGACGCATCAATCATGTCGCAGGGAGTGCGCAGTGAAAAGTGACGCATCGCTGTTTTCATGCAGCGAAGCGTCACTTTTCATAAATGAGGCTCTAGGAGTGCTGCTGAAAGGACTGAAATCGACAAGCATAATGTATATTTCGTAAGTGGGCTAGAACATTCCTACAGTGGAATTTTCATATGCCATTTAGAACATTACTATGTTATAGCTATCCCAGCCTGGCTGAGACTGCCTACTAATATTATAACAGTGTATATGGCAATAGACGACAGAAACAGAAAACTTATTTTCTTAAAGGGAACCTGCACAAGAAGAGTTTGAAATGCTATCCATTTAATTTAAACATGGGGGAGAGGTGTGTGCACATGGTATAAGAAATAAGTGGTGTCAATTAAGTGTGGCGTTACATTTCCAACCATGAACATGCTCAGCAAGTATTCATTATTACTTTTGCCCATAAATCCTAATTTGTGACATTACATTTTTCACTCATTGTGGTAACACAGGCCCCCTGCAGCCATGGCGGCTCAGGGGAGCGCCCAGCCCTGCAGTAGGGAAGAGGGAGAGTTTGAGGGGGTGTGGAGGCCTTCGAGGGGCACCACTCAGGCCAAAGACAAATAAATAGCTAAAAGAAATGTGATATCCGGGAGGGAGGGGGAGGGGGCAATCACATTCTGCAGGGGGCCTCAGCATTTTACGTTCCCACACTGTATTCACTCATAGGTCTATACAAACACCTGAGACAGTAAAGCACCAAAGAGTACTTCAATGAACCATTGTTACCAATCCTAAACCAATACTTTTCACAGTTCAATTCCGTATTACATTTCTACGCAGTCTCTCATCTATACTAAGCACGTTGTGCAAAAACACAGGAATACAGATTGAAATAAAATGAAAGCCTATTAAAAGATATTCCGGTCATGTCGGGAAGGATTTATTTGACTGGCAGTTCATTTAAAGATCAGCCGGGGGGGTGCATTTGTCAGTCTGCGCAACATGTGAAATTACTTTTTCTTTTTTTGTTTCTATTTTTCTAACAGAGTATTTTTTGATTACTAGGAAAAGCAGGATTAGCTTAAAGACCTCTCGACAACTGTTCTTTAATTAACAGTCAGAATATGTTTCGCAGACATGACAGTCAGGGGAGATTTTGTCTGGAATACTAACCCGATTGATTCTTGCTCGTATCCTGAATTTCAAATGTGGAATTACCAGCATGGACGGTGGTGGGCGCCGGATGTCATGTCATTACCGAGAGAAAGAATGCAATTATGGATATTTTTATGCCTTATCAGTGTCCATTGAAACGAGTCTGACCTGGTGGTACAAACAGAAGCAGTGCTAATTATATTGGCATGGTCCATTTAAAAGGCATACAATCAAATTTACAGTTTTAACAATGCAAATAGAATGTGCCTTTTCCATCTGCAAAACAGGATTTGCCTAAACATGAAGGACAGGAATGCTGGCGTCAGCAGTTCACAGTGTTGTATTAGCATGGCCTCAATTCTACTCTGTATTCACCCTGCAGGGCCGGCTCTAGGCTCATGGTGGCCCTGGGCAAGAAGCGTAGGTAGGGGGCCCGGAAAAGGTAGTCCGGGCGGGGCGGAGCGCGCAGGCCAGTAAAGAGGGGAGAGGGTCAGGGTGTTTAGTAGTGGAACAGAGCCGGAGGCCGCCAAATCCCTGCCTGGGGCCACCACGCAAATATGTATCCATCCTCAGAGGATTAATATATTAAGGATATATATTGGCGTGGTGGCCCCTGGAGTTTGGTGGCCCTGTGCAGGTGCACAGCTTGCACATGCCTAGAGCCGGCCCTGCACCCTGGGTGGAAATAAACTGGTTTCGTGCCAAAAACGGGAAACGGAGTTTTCAACACGGGCTTTGCAGTGCGTGCAATTTCCACGCAAGAGAAACAATGCATGCCTTAGCCACGCATATGCCTTTGCCACGCATACGCCTGGTTAAGGCAGTCAGCGCTCTAGCTGCAGAGAGAATGGGCCAAGATTGGAACAGGAAGGAT
The DNA here is from genome assembly GCF_964263255.1 of Lissotriton vulgaris. NCBI lineage: Eukaryota > Metazoa > Chordata > Amphibia > Caudata > Salamandridae > Lissotriton > Lissotriton vulgaris. Next base: position 361,929,915 of record NC_141691.1, read on the forward strand.
CAGGATATGAAGGATTGGATGCAGCTTGGTAAGTAGAGCTGGGGCCAGGGGTCGGGGTAGTTTTTAGGGCTCGGGGCTTGTTTTAGTGCTCAGTGCGGGAGTCTATGGTCAGGGTAATGTTTAGGGCTGGGCCAGGTTTTAGGGTGCAAGGCATGGGGGAAAGGGCAGTTTTTAGGTCAGGCCAGTTTTAAGGCTCAGGGCGGGAGGGTGCTGGGATCGGGGTAGTTTTTTGGGCTGGGGGCTGAGTTTTAGGGCTCAGAGTAGGGGGTGGTAAAGACATTGTGGTTGTTAAGACCGCGTGGTTTAGGGACTCTGTTCTGTCATACGACCCCAAAAACAATGGCCCTGAACAGAGGCGAGGGAACTATTTCTGCTCTGGAGACCTGAACGAAGGATGTGCATGATGATGTGCCAGCTCAAAACCACCCTACCTGTGTGCAGGCCATTTACAATTCTTTCTTAAGCAACAATGGGTCAGTTATTGAGTAGACCAGTTTTGATGAAGGTGAGTGCATCACAGACGTTCTCATGGTGTTTAGAGCAGTGGATAGGATGCCAACAGAGGAGGAAAAGATCACGATGGTGCCCAGAGAGAAAGATACACCTGAAAGGGCAGCATCGAGGGGCGTCTCACCTGCAAGCTTGGTGTGCAGCCCCCCCCACCCCCACTTGTGAACACATATTCAGACAAGCAGAAAACTAGGAACAGCCCCTGATATACAAAGGATGTAGCAGATACTAAATTGTTAGGCATTGCTCAATTGCAGAATATAGGGATTTTCCAAAGCGTATGGCACTAAGCGCTCTATTACAGAGGAGCAGCAGGTTAGTCCCAGGTACAGGGCAGGAACAGTACTCACATGGAGCTGGGCATTGACAGAACTCAGAAGAGCAAGGTTAGACACACAGGACAGTGGAAAAGGAAGAGTGGAGACTAAAGGAAATAATAATTCAGGAAAAGAAAATAAGTTGGCAGTCGTGTGGAATGTTGCAGATGCACTTCCCAAACAGTAGCTCATGGAGTGACTGAGGTTGAGTGCTGCAGGCTTGTTAGAGGAAGATATGGAAACTGGGCAAAGCTTCTGCTTACTACAATAAATGTGTAAAAAGATTTTAATGGGCCAGTACCAGAAAGGCTAGGGAAGGCTTTGGTAAGGAGCAATACTGAACTCAAGAGTCAGATAAACAACACAGTGTGAGCAAAAGTCATGGGCCATATGAAGGGGATGGGAAAAGGGAAATCATGAACAGGAAGTAGAGGTGGTTTTGAGGACAGTGACAGCGGTGCCCCAAGCAAAGTTCTGTAGGCAATGTATATACAATACACAATTGATAGAGGGTCTAAAGGGAGGATATTTAAAGACCAGATAACACTATACCCCCATTCACAGTATATCTAAATATAAGCAAATGTCACTGGTCTATCAATCGACATGGGCAAAAAAACCTCAGTAAGCTCAGTGAATACCCAAAATGTGTTCTCAGAGGAAAATAAATGAATCCCATCAGCCCACCCAATGGCAGAGCTTCATCATCTGGGATTTGTAAGAAGATGGTCCGTATTTGGGGCAACACACCTGGTGGTATCGTGTGTTGTTCTAATCCGAAAACCACCAGTGATGGATCATACCATAGAATATGTGTTTTTCTGTGGTGTGGGATGGATTTATGCAGTGTTGAAAAAAATGTGTGAAAAAAGTCAAAATTGCAGTATAAAATTGGCTACCATGATATAAAGGAGAAATTTTATTCGGGAGATATCATGGTGTCAAAATCTAAAAACAGAGTGTAGACAGTTTGAAATAATAACTGTCGTCAAAAAGTTGTAATAGGTCTACATGTTTCAGCCCTCCTAGGAAAAGATAACCTACCTGGCTTTCGTCAGGACCAGGACCACACTACTGCAAAGAAAACATAGCAATTTGGAAAAAGTTTAACACTAATCAGTGATACCATACATCCTACCATACGTAGAATTCCAATGTGTAGGATGTGTGTTTAAGAAAAAAGGGATTGTTTCCTGAGGGAATACACAGATATAAAACAAACAGGTAAGTCACAGGCGTACATATACATTTTGCCACATGTATCATCACCAGTGGATTTCGTCATTGCGATCAAACATTAACTAATAATAGTTTTTTACTTACCCAATATCTTTTGGGAGTAAGCCTCACCTCTCCTGGCAACTGCTCAGGGATGGGGGCCCCGCTCTAGGAGTGGATAAAAATAGTGGAGGGCTGGTTAGGTCATACTCCACCAAATTTCCACCTGCTTCACAGCAAAATACCTTGGCTCCAGTTCTGAACATTGAAAATAGCAGCACCCAACAGGCCTACCAGTAAAACCATAATACCTAATGTCTCATCCCTGCCAATTCCTTCACTTGAAACTGAAGTTAAACCGCTGGCCAAAACACAAACAGGTACTACCAATCTATTTTGGCAAATTTGGTAGAGATTTTAATAAGAAATGCTCTTCAAAAGTTTAAGAAAATGGCATAGTTCGTCTCTTTAATAGTCTAACCTGCTTTATTTAGTCTCAAAGGTTTGAGAAAAGCAGCAAGGTCCCGCCAAAAAAGCCGCCTTACCTGTCCGTCGGTACCCCTGACTAATCCTGAGCCGAGGGGTAGGTAGCTGACCGGAACAGGAAAGCTGCTCTTGTACATAGCGTTAACCAATAGAAACTCAGATAGCCTTCCACAATGCCTCGGACTCATCTGAGAAAGTACCGGACCTGATTTGAAGCGCAGCAAGTCATTGTGAGCATGTGCGAGTATCACCTCTGAAAAGGTAGCGGACCTAATAGGAGACATAGCAAGTCGTTTAAGCATGTGCACACACATCTCATCCAAATATGCCTGACCAGATTGGAAACGTAGCAAGTTCTTTGTGAGTATGTGCAAGCATCTCTTCTGAAAAGGAAGCGAACCTGATGGCAACAGCAAGTCGTTATGAGCATACGCACACGTCAACCAAGACTCGAGTAATTGCCTCATTCTGACACCGAGATTGCGGACCAAAGAGGATCAAACAAGCCAGTGGTTCTAGTACAATGGCAAATAAAAGCGGCAAGAGCGGACAGCCCTTTCGTGTGCCTCTGTGGATGCTAAATGGCTCGGATGTAAAACCTCCCACCAGGACTCTCGCCTATGGATCATTGTATAGCAACTGTATCCAGCGTATAAAAACGTGCGGAAACTCCATGTGCCCCAAGATAAAAAAACATATATAATGCCATTCTATGGAGTCGAATGCCTTAGCCACATCAACATGACAGTGGCAGCTGAAAGATCTTGATTTAAAATGTGGAACATAGCGAACAAAGTCCTCCAATTGTGAGGAGTGGAGGGTTTTGGAATGAGGCCGGATTGATCCGGTAAAACCAGTCAGGACATCAGTGGTTGGTGTTTTGTGGCCAGAATTTTAGCTACTGTTTTGGCATCCAGATTAATAAGCAACAAAGGGCGATAAGAGTCGCAGTGTGTCGGGCCTTGTCTTTTTTCAGTTACGTGATGATTAGGGCTTTCGAACCGGTGGTGGTAAGATTATTTACAAATGGTAGTGGTGGTTTAATTGGTAGCCCATTACTCTCTTTGTGCATCATATATAGACATCTCAGCATTGGTGCCCCTCAAGGTTAAAGATCTGCACCCCACTATCCAAGGTGTCGAATCACTAAGGCCCAAATGAACCCAGTGAAAATGCCAAACATGTACATAAACCTCGGCACTCTATTCAATTTAGTGTTGATTAATGAAAATTCCCATACAAGTCAATTTGAAGTACCAGCAAGACATACGTTTTTTACTTGCTGTATCATTACAACCTCCTGCGGCAGCTACCCCCAGTGTTGCAACTACCAAACCATTGGCCAAGAGGGCAGCACCAGCAAAAAAGAATGGGATGGGCAAATCTGCTGACACAAATTGTAAACAGAAGAAATCTCTACCCTCGAAAAGATTTGTTGACCTGCCGCCTGATTCCTTAAACTTTGTTATTGTCATGACAGGTGTGCCACCTTTACAGGAAGGGGACAGGGAAAATGACGATAGTTTAAAAAATAAAGTCATCTTCTGGTTAAAAACAAATAGACCCCTTCCTCCGAACCTTAACGGGGACATCGTCACGGTTAGGAGATGTCAGTGGGTTGGGGTGCGCCCTAAGGACATTGTGGGGGATATTATCATTATCAACTTTAGAGACCATAGGGTAGTGTCCCACCTCACTGACTGGTATGTGGGGAACAATGAGGGTGGAATTTCCACAAGGAATTTAGGATATTTTTACCCCGAAACCCTGACTAACCCACACAAAAGTCAGCTAGGTGGTGCTAGTAAATCCAAAAACCCACCCAAATGGACCAACTTTACGTCAAGCTTCCATGTTCCCCACTTCAACCCGGAAGCTTTATATCGCTCATATACCCAATCCACCTACAACTGCCCTCCCCAAACACCGTGCTGGGCGAAGCTATACCCATGGGGTCCTACTATACCCATGGGAATGCCTTTTTTTAATAATCCCCCGTATCCCTTGATCCCTCCTACACCAGTTTTTAGACAGGCTCCGCAGCCTCCCAGCTTATTTCCAGCCTTTTCTAAATTCAACAGGCCCCCCCATCCCAAGGATTTGTGGAATATTCCATTAAGAAACTTATACGATCCACTTTCTGGGCTGTCGAACGATTGACAAACTAGGGGGGATAGCAATGACGCCCAGTTTATATCTCCTGTAGGATTGGTTTCGTGTTTCCTCCCTTGTAAGGCTGTAAGTGTTAAAGCTCCTGTTGTTGGTTGTGAGGAAGGTGTCCCTGCCCTACCAACTGGGTGGGTTACCTCCCCCCCGCCTCATGACTTTCTGCCCTCCTGTGTGGCTTCAGCTACTGGCCCACTCCCAGCACAGGCACTACGGGATGGGGTTTGTAGGTTGCCTATTGTTGAGGTTCCTGCTGTGGTCTCCGTTTCCATTGTAGGTTCCCATCATTCCTGCATATCCTCTCCCGCTGTTGTTACTGCTTCGGGTGCCCAAGCCCCTCCCAAGGGTACCACACTGGGTTGCTGGAATGTTGCGGGTATAGATTCCTGTATATGTATACCTGATTGGGCTGACTTCATCAGACAAGGTGATGTCTGGTCCTTTCAGGAGACTTGGTCAACTCATCCGGTATATTTCCCAGGTTATCTGAGTTTTAACAAACCCGCAGTTAGAGGGAAAAGAGGTAGGGCTATGGGGGGTCTTACTGTTTGGGTGCGTCAATCAACAGGAGTCTTTGTTAAAGAAATCCACATTGACTGCCCTGATATCCTCATTGTTAGCCTGAAGCTTAATAGTGGACTGGTTATACTATTGTTTAATGTGTATGCCAGAGGAACTCCGGGTGGTCGTGTCTCAACTACCCTAATACTTTTAGATGAATTCCTTGGCTCCGCACAACAAAAGGGTCATGTGGTGGTTATGGGTGACTTCAATACCTGTTTCGAACCACTAAGTGTGGATGATGGGATGTTAACGGTGGCTGAGGACTCAACATGGGGTATTCCACAACTAGAGCTATCTCCGATCACTAAATGGTCCCAAAGTGCCACTTTCATTAAAGGCCTATGCATGAATTGGGGACTGCGTGCCCTAAACGGTCGTACTAGATCGGACAGATTGGGCAACCCAACATTCTTCAATGGAAGATTTAGTAGTCGTATCGACTACATTTTAGTCGATGTAACTATGTGGCCCCTAGTTTCGGATATGGAAATTAGACCTCGGCCCGAGAGTGACCACGAACCTCTCCTAGCTGAACTCAAGGATCTTAGTTTTTCCAAGCCCTCTGTGCACCTCCCCAATGTTGTACAAGAGGCCATGGTATTAACTAATGACTTGAGGAGGGTCCGGTGGCCAAAGGTTGCTGTAGACAGGGATGCTTGCTCTAAAATAAGATCCCTGGTCTCTGACTCCCTAAGATTAATAGAGCAATGTGATGACCTGAACCAAACATCCCTTAAAATCTCCGATATTCATGCCAGCTTGTTCACTTCCCTTAAGACCCTATTCATTAAAATAGTTGCTAATAAGGGCATTGGAAAACCGAGGAAGCCAGCGAACTGGTTTAATGATGAGTGTGGTACATCTCATACAAACCTGTTCAAAGCTCTAAAATCTAGAAACACAGCTCTTATTAAATCCTCCAGGAAGGCCTATAATATAGCCAAGAGGCGGGCCAAAGCCGCCTGGGATGTAGAACGCTGGGCTCTCCTAGTTGAGGCATGCGGTTCTAGGAATCTTACGCACTTTTGGCACCTCCTTAAATGGGGTAAGTCCCTGGATGATCGACCTAGCCCTGCTTCTGTCGACCAAGAAAAATGGGTGTCCCATTTTGAGGATCAGTTCAGGTGCCTCAGTGAAAGGGAAACTCCCATTGGTTGGCCGCTGTCCTTTGACACCCTTGTGTTTTCAGCCAAAGAGGTTGAAAACGTTCTGAATTCCATCCCCAGGGGCAAAGCTCCCGGCCCGGATTGTATTCCTGCGGATATTTTCCAACAGGATCAAGACCTATGGGTACCCTATCTACTGTTCCTGGCAAACACGCTGGCCAGTGGTGCAAAGGTGCCTGTCTCTTGGGCGGGAGCTGAGATTTTGCCCATCTTCAAGAAGGGTGATCGGTCGGTTCCTTCCAATTACCGGCCGATCAGCCTTATTGACGCTGTACAAAAGATAGTGTCACGTCTTGTCCTATCCAGGGTTCAGGCCTGGATTGAGGAATATAATATTCTTACCCCTCTCCAAGCAGGGTTTAGACCCCATGTTAGTACCCTGGATCAGGCCTTTCGGTTTATGTTACTACACTGGAAGACGGTCACTCTGGGCAAAGGTAACCTCTATGCGGCCTTCGTAGACCTTAGGTCTGCGTTTGATCTTGTACCAAGGGTTGGGCTTTGGAACAGTCTTTTGGAAATGGGTATGCCTCCCTCTCTAGTTCGTATTATTGTTAACCTTCATGCTGAGACCTACGCCTATGTACGATGGGGCAAACCTGGCGAGGTGACCAAAAAGTTTCCTGTGTTGAAAGGTGTCAGACAGGGATGTGTTTTGGCTCCAACTCTGTTCTCCCTATATATAAACAGAGTTACTAAGTACTTTGAGGGATGCCCCACAGATGCGCCAAGTTTGGCTGGCATGAAAATCCCTCTGCTCATGTTCGCTGACGACACTCTTTTGATTTCGAGAACCAGACAGGGATTACAGCTTGCACTGTCTAGGTTTGAGAGTTTCTGTAGCGAGCATGAGCTGGAGGTGAACATTGCCAAGACCAAATTCATGGTCATGAGGGGTCACAAGCAGGTCAAGGCGAGGGTAATTATGGGGAATACCCCCTTAGAGCAGACCAAGCACCTTACCTATTTGGGTGTTTCATTTAGCGACACACTTAACTGGTCTCATCAGATCGAGCTCCTGACCCTGAAACATCAACAGTTGGGTGGAGCTTTGATCAAGGAACATAAAAGCTCCTTTACCAAACCCATGTCCCCGCTGACGAAGATTTATGGTGGGAAGGTTTTGTCAGCAGTGTTATATGGTGCAGAGTTATGGGGAGGTAGCAACCTGGACTCCTTGAAACATGCCCAGAACAAATTCCTAAGGATGGCAATCGGTCTGCCACAATCGACACCTTTAATCCCCCTACTATACGATCTGGGGTGTCACTCGGTGGTCGATTGTGCTCGATTTCGACCGATTTCATTCTGGCGGCGTCTGTGGACAACCCCAGACCTACACCATTATGCTGAAGCCTGTCTTGAGTTAAAAAACTCTCCGGGAGCCCTAAAAATAGGATGGTTCAGAGATCTTAAGGCTACTCTTCTATCTTTGGGCCTCCCTGAGTTGTGGCTGTCGCCTGAGACAGCCACATTTCCATCTAAAAATGAGCTCAAAAAGTGTTATTGGGCCTGGGTGATGCTCAATACCTTCTCAAAAACAAGCCCAAGTAGTCTTACAGGTTTATTTTTGGTGCACAAAGATCTACCCAGGTTAGAAAATTACTGGGAGATCATTACCAAACCCCTTGATCGAAAACTTTTTTTTCAATTCAGATGTGGCACACTCCCTATTGGGGACTTCACCACTAAGTGGGGAAAAGCTAGTCAGGGGTTTTGTGCAAAATGTCAAGGGTCCGGGGAAAGTTTATCTCACCTTTTGTTTGTGTGCCCCCAATACTCTGCCCCCAGATCTAAGTGGCTCAAACCTGTCTGTAGCCAACTAGGCACACGTTCGTCAGCTGAGGCCCTGAGACTGTTAAAAACTAATCTGGATCCGATCATTGTGGTGGGGGTAGCCAAGTTCCTAGGCTGGGCCTGGATTATTAGAAGTAGGTTTATTAATCTAAATTAGCTGAGACTGTTTTATCCTATATTACTGTGGTAACCAGTATCTGTATCTTTTTAAACTTTTGTATTCTTCTGCAAGAAGTTATTCGATGCCAATGATTTAATACTGATTTTACTTATGTTACTGTGTTTTTTGTATTTATGTCTTTTATGATGAATTAATCGAATAAAGACTTCTTGAACTGATGTCAGCTTCGTCAATTGGTTGCCTGAGGTATTCGCGATGGCCATCTACTAACCATGCACATGCAATATCTGAGAGGCAATCTCCGAGGGCGTCCTCATCTATGCTCCCTCTCGACGCATATAGATCACTGTAGCAGGATCTAAATTGTTCCACAATCCTGCAGAGTGTGTAGTGCTCCTCCCCACTAGAATCTTCTATTTTCGTAAAATGCTGGTGCTCAGATCTGAATTTAATTCAATTGGGCAGTTGTCTACCAGGCCGACCTCCCTTTCCATAGACCCTTGAAACATGTTGACGCGATAAGTAGCGAGTCTCGGATTCTGCCAACTCATTGTATTCCACCACTTGCTTATTAAATGTTGCCAATTTATCAGTGTCGGGACCCTCTGTGTAGGCATGTTCTAATTCTGCTAGTGTGGTCTCTATTTTGGTAAGTTGCCCCCGTATGTCACGTAGTATGCCCGTTTTGGTGCTTATACAAACCCCTCACACTGTGAATGAAGGCCTCTCACAGAGAGGCGGCAGACTCTACTGTCCCTACATTTAATTTAAAGTATTGCGTTATGGCGTTCCGTATGGTGTCAGTATAGATAGCATCCAGTAATGCTTCAGCCCTAAAGCGCCAAGTAAACGGTCTATGTGTAGTGGCGGGAATACTCAGAGACAATTTTACCGGGTTGTGCTCTGATAATGTGCGTGTTAGAGGAACAATGTCCGTGACCCAGCCATTGGGTTCTTTATTCAGGAGCCAGTAATCTAATCGGGACCAACTATTATGTGCTGGTGTAATATATGTACCAGTTGTGGCATCTTCATTGCACACCCGCCAGGTGTCCACCAACCCTAGCTCCAGCATCGCATCCCGCACACACTGAGAGACATTTATGGCACGTGCTCCCTGTGGATTCGACTTGTCCTTAGCTGGATACAAGTGCGTGTTGAAATCTACCCTGATAAAATGGCAGATCTCCCAAGCGTATGAAGAATATGAAGATGCTACCTTGTGACATGCCCATTAGTCGCTATCGTAACTTCAGATGATTTGGTAAGATGTGTCTCTTGTAGGAGAGCAATCTGTACCTGGTGCCTGTCCAAGTATGCTAAAACTTGGTGGATTTTCTTGAGGGTATTGAGCCCTCGAATGTTCCAAGACAAACAATTATATTTATCAACCATCAGCGAAAAAGATAATCCAGAACTGACGTGTACACAATCAAAGCATATAAAGTTGCAATTACGAATAAGGATCGTGGCCTGCATGTAGGTGCAATCACAACAAACAATTCCTCCTTACAAATCACGCTAACCCCCACCCACTTTAGCAGCCCCATTTTTCCAAAGCCTTAGACCAAAATCTTAACAAATCCCCCCATGAAAACACACTCAAACTTGTGGTGGGGTATACCCATTGGGGGACACTGTCTCACAATAACTCCCTGTTGGCCTAGGGAGATGGCTGCATCACAATAACATAATCTCTGGTATACTTGTAGTATGTGGAAGATATATTTCCTCTTGTGACACAACGACTTAGCGAATTCCATAGCCCGCTTGGGACTGTCGAATATCCGGACCTTGTCATCCACTCCCACACGGAAGCAGGCCAGATACAGCATGGCGTATTGAATATTTTCGTCGTGTAAAGTTTTTTCACCGTTTGGAATTCCTTGCGCGCTTCTTGAACGCTGGCCATAAAGTCCAGATAAAAAGATAGAGTGTTGCCCTTTTATGTGATAGTACCTTTTTGCCGAGTGATATGTAGAACTGCGTCCCGGACTCTATAGTTGAGCAGCCGTGCAATTATCGGCCGGGGCGGTGTGCCAGGAGGTGGGCAAGAGGTCAATGAGCTGTGGGCCCTCTCCACCACTAGCACTATAGCTAGATTATCAGTGCCACATACTTCTTGCAGCATCTGTTCCACATAGGTCTCCAGCCTGCCCACAATTGTGGATTCCGGCAGACCCAAAATGCGCACTTTGTTATGCCTTGAGCATGCCTCCAAGTTCTCATTCTTGGCTTGGATTACTGCCAGGATCTTTTCCATGTCTGCACCTTTGTGGTGACCTGCAGCAGTCCATCTTCAATGTTGGATATCCTCTGTTCAGCTTCTCCTATGCCCACGGCATGCCTATCTAACTTTGCAGGTATAGAAGCCATGCGACCATTGAAAGCTTCAATTTGCCGTCTATAGATTGCAAGCTAGCTTGTATGGCGGTGAGTGTCTTTCCCAGCGCAGTTGGTGCCTCGCTAGCCGCGTCAAGCTCCGAATCTGACGCCATAGACTGCCCCGCTCTGCCAGGTTTGCGCAGTTCAAAATTGAGCCGCGGTTGGTTTTTGTCTGGCTTGCCCATTGCAAGGGAGTGCAGCAACCCGGCCCATGTGTACAACAACAGAGCCCCACTTCATGCCGCACTCCCAGAGGTCATAGAGTAGTTAGTGATTAATGTACCAGCCGCAATCGAAACACTTCAAGTGCGCCTCTTGTATGCACAAAGTTAAAGGGGAGTGCCCAGGACACGCCACATGGTTATCTGAGCAGCAGGCAGTCACCTCTGGTTCGTATGTTGCAGATGTTGTAGGCCTCACACGGTGGCATCCAAATCCAGTCAAAGCACACAAACGCATTCTGTCCCCGGGTTTAGCCCAATTGCTGGTTCTTAAGCAGCCTCGCTGACAGCGTGGTGCTACTCACTCTTTCGTAAATGACACAAAGCCGCCCGATGTCCTCGATATTCCGCCTGGCCTCGGTGTGCATCCACAACCCAGTCAGAAACAGGGGGATGCAGCACCATGGCCTCCTTAGCCAGTGGAGGAGACGGCTTGGCACCTCAATGCCCACAACGCAGCCAGCGGCAGCAGGAACAGCTCCAGTCCACGCTGCTCGGCGAGCGTGATTCTGCTCAGTGGCTCACCGCGTCAGAGTCTGTAGGCTAGAGTGCAATGCAAGCCCTCTCGGCCAGGCCGTCGGCAATAGTCACAGACTCCTGCCACTCCCGGGCACACGTCACTCTCAATCCGCACGATTCAGCGGCAATCCCCTCTACTGCTGCAATTGCGTAGATTGGGGTACGGGAATAAAGCAAGTCAGAGCGGCGTCCGACTCTCCCGCTAGGCCGATATTGCCTCTTATATCGCCGCCTTTTCAGCAGGAGCCCAGCGCTCCTGTCAGGTGGCCAGAGACTGCTCTTAGAGCTCACCAGGTCTGATTTTTCCTCCCTGTGCCGCAGTGCGGTGGTGTCAGCAACGCCGCCTCACAATTTGGGGCTCAGATGCCTGTTAGGGAGCAGCATGATTAGAGGATAGTTGGGATGGCCGGCGGAGCTGCTCTACAGTGCGGCCATCTTGCTGTGCGCCCTCTAGCAGCGCACAATGAAACAATCATTACAGCTAAAAAGTTAGGGTGCTCACACACTCTGAATCTAAGTATTAATAAGTACAGAATGCAAATAATCAATATGTAAAGAATGTAAACTATTCAAATCAAGTGTTCCATAAAGAAACCAACAGTAGCTTAATTAAGCCAATGAAAGTGTGAAAGGGATTTCAAATGGGAAAAAGAGGAAGGTGTCAGCGTCACTTGAACCTCAGTAGAAGTTAAGAAGAACAGAAAGAGTGTTTAAACATGAATCTTCACATTAAGGATATTTGAAAGGGTAGAGAGATCTGCTCTCTTCTATGTCAGGTAAGGCTTTCTTGCTCTAACTACTACGGAACACTAAGGAAAACACAGGAGAATTTTCCCAAATATCAATATCTCCCACAGCCAAGAGCCAATCCCATGGCAGCATTTGCTGGAAACCCCCTAAATTCTTATCTCAACACAATACAAACATATCTGTACATCCTTGAGCATTGCATCTTCCTTGTACGCTGGGTACAAGAGACTCCTTTTAGTCATAATTCTTACGCATCCACTGCCATATTTTCATCTTCATGCCTCACTATCATTCTAGTACAAAATAATGAGCCTTTCTCTACCTAACAAAGGACTCAATAACTCACCTGCAAAGTATAAAAAACCTAAGCATCACACTAAGGTGTACAGACATAATATCGACTTTTTAATTTTGAACTACAGAAATATCGAATTGTAAATTTTGAAGGGACAGAATATCGACATCAAGAATATCGGTGACCAGACTATCAACCTGAAGGTAAGAAATATTGTTTTTGTTAATATCGAAGTCAGTAACATCATTTGTAAAAATACTGTTGTTAATAATATTCATGTTTATGTTAGTATTATGTATTTTAGTATGTATTTTCTATGGATGTATTTTATATTTTTTGTTATGTGTTATTTTTTTTTAAAATATATGTATACTACTTTTAGACGTTAGTAATTTTTTTAAAGTACATTTTGCGTTTTAGTACTGTAGCAGGTGATGGGTTTATAGGGGAATAGGGTGGGAAGTAATTTATTATAGTAAATTAAATAATAATTTTTAGAACTTATTAATTATTTTTAATAAAATGTAGCATTTTAGTTCCATAGTGCTTTGTGGGTTTATAGGGGAATAGGGTGGAAAGTAATTTAATTATAATAAAGTAATTATTATTATTTTTTGGTATTTGGTATTGGTATTAATAATTTATTTATCATAAATTAATTATTAATTGGTAATTAATTTTTGTTAATTGATTAATTGATAATTTTATTAATTGTGTTAATTTAGGTAAGAAGCAGGTTGTGGGTTTATAGGGGAATAGGGTGGGAAGTAATTTATTATAATTAACTGATAATTAAATTTGATTTATTGGTATTGATAATTAATGTATTGATAATTAATGATTAATTGGTTATTCGTTTGTAATAATTGGTTAATTAATAATTATATTAATTGTGTTAATTTTTTTGGAGCGAGTTGTGGGTTTATAGGGGAATAGGGTGGGAAGTAAATTAATTATAATACAGTAATTATTAATTTTATTTGGTATTGATAATTAGTTTACTGGTAATTAATTAATAATTGGTAATGAGCTTTTATTAATTGATTATTATTTATTATATTAATTGTGTTAATTTATTTTAGGAGTGGTTTGTGGGTTTATAGGAGAATAGGTTTGGGAAGTAATTTAATTTTATTAAAGTAAATATTAATTTTAATTTATTGGTATGCATAATTAATTTATTGTTAAAAAAGTATTGATTAGATATTTAATAAAAAAATTATGTAATTGATAAGCATGTTAATTTTAACTCTCTGCTATCCAACACTTACCTTACGATTGCTCTCTCTGGAATGGGAATAGTAATTTTTACCCCTACGCTAGCCAACACTTTACCTACTGTTGCACTCACTGGATGGGAATAGTAATTTTTACCCCTACGCTATCCAACACTTTCCCTACTGTTGCACTCACTGGAGTGGGAAGAGTAATTGTTACCCCTACGGTATGCAACTTTTACCCTACTGTTGCACTCTCTGGAGTGGGAATAGTCATGTTAACGCCTACACTATCCAACACTTTCCCTACTGTTGCACTCACTGGAGTGAGAATAGTAATTTTTACCACCTCGCTATCCAACACTTTCCCTACTATTGCACTCCCTGGAGTTGGATTAGTAATTCTAACCCCTACGCTATCCAACACTTTCTCTACTGTTGCACTCTCTGTAGTTGGAATTGTACACTTTCCCTACTGTTGTGCTCACTGGAGTGGGAATAGTCGTTTTTACCCCTTCGCTATTTAACACATTCCCTACTGTTGCACTCTCTGGAGTGGGTATAATAATTTTTATCCAACACGATAACTTTTGTTGTACTCTCTGGAGTACGAATAGTTATTTTTACCCCTTCTCTATCCAAGACTTTCCCTACTGTTGCACTCTATGGAGTCGGAATAGTAATTTTTACACCTACACTATCCAACATTTATCCTAGTGTTGCACTCTTTGTAGTGGGAATAGTTATTTTTACCCCTACGCTATCCAGCACTTTCCCTATTGTTGCACTCACTAGAGTGGGAATAGTAATTTTTACCCCTACGCTATCCAACACTTTCCCTACTGTTACTCTCTCTGGAGTGGAAATAGTAATTTATTCCCTCCGCTATCCAATATTTTTTCGACTGTTTTTGTTAATGTAGTGTATAGTTTATTTTAAAAAGTTATATATATTTTTTATATTTTGATTTATATTGTTGTTGTATGTGTATTTATGTATTTATACTGTATAAAATATTTTTATCAATTTATAAGATATTAAAATTATTATTTATGAATAATATTAGGTAAGTATATATGTTATATTTTATATGCATGTGCTTAATTTATTTCTACATTATATGTATCAGTTATACTTTTTAAAGATTTTAAAATATTTTAACTATGATTCTTTTAATTATATCTTTTTTTTATTTTATTTTAAATGATTTTTTTAACATAAAAAAAATGATAATTGTAACGATTTTCTTGAAATCGATATTTAAAAAAATATATTTTTGTACTTACCATAATGTGGATATTCCGGACAACAATATTCTTGTGTCGATATTTCTGTAGCTCCATATTCTGACTCGATATTCTGTCAGTGAGCCACACTAGCAATCTCAAAATATTTCCCAGATGGTCCAGCGGTACGTTCTGCTGTTTCTGACCACCGCGGTCACAAGAAGTGATGAATGGGGGAGCCGGCGGAAGAGCTGCAGCATAGCCACCATTGCGGACGCTCCGTGACAAATATGGCGGTTAACAGAAAAAAAAACACAATAAGGCCACAAAGTGCACACAGCAAACTAGCCATGCCACCCAAAAACACAGAACACACCCCAATGACACAACCACATGGCAAATATAAAAATATAAATCCCAGGACAACCCACATAACAAACCTGACAGCAATCCCCCATTTGGACACACCCACATACCTGAGTATAAAACCAGCCCCTTCCCTGACCACAATACTTTGCAATACTCCACAACTGAAGGGCCCACCACCAGAGCACAAAGGAGAGGCAGACAACACACCCTCACTACTCACACCACGCACAGCACCACCACCACTTCCACACTTGCACATCTAACCCCTTGCACATCACACACCATACACATTACTACCACATCCACCACTCACACCCCTGCACCCATAACCACTTTGCACATCACACACCATGGCAACACAGAAATTGCCCAAATTCACAGAGAGTGAGTTGAAGGTCATGGTAGATGAGATAGTCAGAGTGGAACCACAACTGTTTGGTAGCCGGGTCAAACAGACATCATTAGCCACAAGAGCCCAAATGTGGACAAGGTTAGCAGAGAAGGTCAATGCAGTACGGACCACCTCATGCTCAAAAAATGAAATCATGAAGCAGTGGTATGATCTGAAGAGGGTTGTCAAACAAGAGGAGCAAGAACTGTGAGCTGGCTGACAGGACTGGCGGTGGCCCTCCCATTCCAGCCAAACCATTCACAGCATGGGAGGAGAAGGTGCTTGCCATACTACAACCAGAGAATCTCACAGGAGCAGCAGGGGGAGTGGAGGCTGGTAAGTACAAACAAATGACTACCATCACACTGCTATGCACAGTCTTGCACAACTACAAAGCTACTCTCCTTTGATATATTTCATTCATATGCACCACACACTCCCAAAAACATGTCAAACAGATCCACCATTCACTTCCTCCCATTCACCCCAAACGTAGCTAGCAAGAATACCACGAGGGCATGTGTACAGGCAGCCAACACTACAACTCCCACCAGGCCCCCTTGTCCCACAGCTTAGCAAGATGGAGCCCTCCCCCCACCCCACCCAGAAGCATGTGGCAGCCATTACATTACCCTCATCAAACTAAAAGGTAGGTAGCCATATTGCCATGGAGGGCTGTTTGGAGGTGGGAGGCCTGCACTAGTACTCCCACCATTCCCCCTATCCCACACCTGAGCAGGATGGAGCACTCCACACCAACACAGAAGCAGTTTGCAGCCATTGTATGGATCACCCTCACCTAACAGGTAGGTAACCATCTTCCCGGGGAGGGCTGTTTGCGGGGGAGTGAGGCCTGCACTACTACTCCCACCATGCCCCCTGTCCCACATGTGAGCAGGATGGGGCACTCCCCTGCCCAGGAGCAGTTGGAAGCCATTGTATCACCACAAACAAACTCACAGCTAGGCAGGCATGTTCCCTGGGAGGGCTGTTTGGGGGTGGGACGCCTGCACTACTACTCCCACCATGCACCCTTTTCCACCAGCTCAGCAAGATTGAGCCCTCCCACCACCTCACCCAGAAGCATGTGTAAGCCATTACATTACCCTCATAAAACTAACAGGTAGGTAGCTATCTTGCCATGGAGGGCTGTATGGGGTGGGAGGCCTGCATTACAACTCCCATCAGGCAGCCCTGCCCCACCCCTAAGCAGGATGGAGCACTCCACAACTAGAAGCAGTTGGAAGCCTTTGCAGTACACCAACAAGACTTACAGGCTGGTAGCCATCTTCACAGAGCGGGTGTTTGGGGGTAGGAGGCCGGCACTACTGCTCACACCATGCACCCTTAGCTCCCAGCTCAGCAAGATGGAGCTCTCCCTCCCACCCAGATGCATGTGGCAGCTAATGGATCACTACAAACAAACTAACAGGTAGGTAGACATATTATGCTGTCTTGTCCAACCATCTGAGCAGGATGTAAGCCTCCACACACACACACACAGATGTGTCACATAACAAAGCCAAATGGGAAAACATAACAGGTGACGTCTGCCAGGGCAGAGTAATCAAGCAAGAGTCCTCACAGAAAATCTTTGTTGTGCTAGTCTCTAGATGGCAACATGTCCCTGTAATCACAAATTATGCCTTTGGCGCATGGTATGTATTTACACCTACCACCATGGACAAGTAATGCATGTACCACAGCATCATGTAAGGAGGCACAGTAATGCACATAGAAAACAATGTGATGATTAGTCAACTGTGTAGTGTAAAAACAGTGAATGATACACAACTAACACAAAGCTTGCGGGTGCACTACAATGACCATTTCTCATCTGACCCTCAGGTGACCAAGAACTGACTGCAGATAAAACATCAGCAACCTGCAGAGCCAGTCTCCCCCCCCAGAACATCGACTCTCGGATATTGATTCCCAGGATTCTTTGGATGAGGAGCTCGAAGCTGGTCCATCTGTTGTGCCAGGGTGCAAGAGGTCCCAGGACCCCAACGTCCCCCCACCACATCTCCGGCAATCCTGACGTCTCTGCAGACCCCTGCTGTTAGGGCCGGTGCGTCCTTCACCACAACCACCAGTGCTGCCTGCAACACTGTCCCTATCCCACAGGATGACCACCCCACCCCACCGACGGAGGAGGGCAGGGAAAGGATGCGGGGGCCTACAGTGGTGAGGCAACAGGTCTATGAAGGCAGAGCAGGTGGGAGGGGCATGGTTACCCACAGACAACGAGCGCCTGGGACCGAATCCCTGGACCACATAAATAGAGTCCTTGGAGCATATGAACGGGCCCAGGGCCAAATGGGCCGGTCAGAACAAAATTCCAGTGAGCTCCTCCTGCTGATGAGGTCTACGGACAACCTCATGGGCCAAATTGTGGACCTCTTGGGCCAGCTAGTGGCGATACTGAGGGACAGGCCTGCACAACAAACAACACCTCCACCTCCCTCTGGTGGGCTGCAGGATGACAGTTCAGCTTTGTTTCCTGCGGCCACAGAGAGGGTTGAGTCCTCAGACCCCACTGGCCCTACAGCAGAGCCCCCCCCCCCGCCAAGCGACGAAGGGGCCGTCCTAAGAAAACTCTGGGAGTATCTGTTGGCAAAGCACCTGCCAAATGACAGTCATGGAGCCAGCCATGATGGCAACCCTTTTCACCACTGCATTGACTTTTTGGACTGTCCTTCCCCACACTGCCTTGTGAATGGCATCTGTCTGTTGGACTGGGTTGATTATCTCATTTACCATGACGGTCAACCGACTGCTTCACTAATCACCTCAATGTAAATGTTCACCCCCTCACATGTCACCATTGTAAATAAAAATCTCCTTACACATATGTTGTTGTACCTGCTCCGTCTTTATTCCAGGATGTACAGTCTTCGCCTTGATTACAATGTACCAGGATTATGCAATGTATGTAGAAAAGGAGACGTTGAAGGCACCTAGGAAAACACAACAGAACAACATTCACTAGTCTGCGTGTGACATCATAGACATCACACAACACTTAAGATCAAGATAATCCTACATGCACACATCACAATGGGCAACAAGTGCCAACATACACATCTTGTAGATGCTCCCAAATGTACTGTTCCAGAAACATTGTCAGCCATCACTGAGTCAACAACCGGCTGCAGTCACTAATCTCACATACACCTTCACAACAAGAGCAACATCATCAGACAATGGGTACATTGTACATTTTCACCCACCTTCAAGTGAAGTAGCGGGTGATGAGCTGTTGACGCAGGTCAACACCCTCCTCCTCTCCACTGTCCTCATCACAGGACACCTGTTGGATTGCAGGCAGGGTACTTGGCTGCTCATCATCATCCTGGATCAGGGGAATCTCCTAGCGAATAGCTAGGTTGTGGAGCATGCAGCATGCCACTACAATCTGACACACCTTCCTGGGCGAGTACATCAGTGCACCTCCGGTCTTGTCCGGGCAGTGGAAACGTGACTTCAGCAGACCAAAAGTACGGTCCACCACATGACGTGTCGTCCCAAGGGCATTATTGTAGCGGACATCAGCTGGTGTCCTGGGATTCCGCAGTGGGCTTAGCAACCTAAAATGGTTGGGATATGAAGAGTCACCTAAGTGTGCCAAACACTGATAAACATTGCAATGTTGCAGTGGCAGATGACAGCAGGTCACAGACACAGCACGCTATTTGACTAGGCATATTCACCCACAATCCATGCACGCTCGGGAAGCAGATTAGCCATCAGCTGGGGTACAATGCTGTTACGCAGGATGTATGATTCATGGGCCGAGCCTGGAAATTTGGCACACAAGTGCGATATGATTGTATCTGCCTGGCACACCATTTGCACATTTATGAAGTGGTACTGTTTATGATTCCTGTAGATGTGCTCACGTGCCAACATGGGTGCAATCAATGGCACCAACAACATGGCGGATGTGTCTGAGTGGATACATATCTCCCTTCACAGCTGCCTATTTAGGCCCCCTAGGGAAATGGATATATCTGTCCTTGTAGATCATCATAGCGGACAGAACATCACACAGCACCAAGCTGAACATAGGTTGTGACATCCCACCTGCACTGTGTGCTGGAATGAGCCAGTGGCAAAAAAAATGCAGGGCCACCATCACCTTAGATGTTGGGATGAAAGCTGTTGGATATGTTCTGCGTGGCTGCAGGTGGGGCTCCAACATAGCACAAAGGGTCTGTAGGGTGGCTCTATGCAGACAGAATTTCCGGATAATCGCCTCATACTCCATGTCTGCCAACCCTGTGAATGGATGATGCAGATTGGGTCTCCTCCTAGTTGAGATTAAAGTGGACACATGTCAATGCAATACATCATGAGATGGGCACAGCATCTCACGTTTTGAGGGACACAACACCAACAATGACTGTTATCACATTTGAGTCACGGACCAGCTTATATGTCAGGACACCATCAGCTAAACAACTCGTACACTTGTCCTCTTTCACATAGAAAGTACCTCGGAAACAACATCTGACTATCATAATGCACAATGGGACATGACCACATCAAGCATGAGCAGGCCTGGGAGTACATCATCCAGCATATGTGTAACAATACAACCACACTGTCTCATACCTAGATGCTGTACCGGAAACACCTTCAGGCATCATTTGAACCTGGCACACATCAACAACACAATGACCACAGACTGAGCATGAATGACGTGTGTGTGCATGGTCAAACATGAGACCATTCATTCATTGAGACAAACATTGCTGTGATTTTCACTGAACTTTAACACATTGACATATGTACACATTGTAGAGTCCATAACAACACTGACCTGTGTACAGGCCCATCAATGTCACAAGTGACATGTGAGGGAGTACATGCCAATCCAAGAAATCACATACACAAACATGGCATGTGTAGTCACCAGTGTGGTAAATGGAAGAATGGCATTGTGTGCACAATGATTTGCCATTAACCATGTGGCCACTATGCACTGTTGACGATTGCCAGATTGTCATTGACACAGCATGCTGAGTCCATTGGTGCTGTCAAAGTAATCCGCCACCACAATCTCGGCCAACCATGTCATTGTATGGCACTCAAATCCTAGTAGCTACTGCCTGGCACCAGAGATGTGTCACCGCCAATCCCCAAAGCACAAGTGCGGTAGTGATAGCCATAGAGACATGCCCAAATGGCGGTTGGCATGCTATGCCACCCAAATCTCGGTGAGCCATGTGAATATATGGCACCCAAATTCCGGTAGCTACTGCCTGGCACCAGCGGTGTATCACCGCCAATCCCCGAAACACAAGTGCGGTAGTGATAGCCATAGAGACATGCCCAAATGGCGGTTGGCATGCTATGCCACCCAAATCTCGGTGAGTCATGTGAATATATGGCACACAAATTCCGGTAGCTACTGCCTGGCACCAGCGGTGTATCACCGCCAATCCCCGAAACACAAGTGCGGTAGTGATAGCCATAGAGACATGCCCAAATGGCGGTTGGCATGCTCCACCACCCAAATCGTGGAGACTCATGTGAATGTATGGCCCCCAAATCCTGACAGCTACCACCTGGCACCAGTGGTGTGTCACAACCAATCCCCAAAACACAAGGGGGGTAGTGATAGCCATAGAGACATGCCCAAATGGTGGTTGGCATGCTCCACCACCCAAATTGCAGTGACTCATGTGAATGTTTGGCACCCAAGTCCTGGTAGTTACTGCCTGGCACTAGCGGTGTGTCACTGTCAAACCCTATAACACAAGTGCGGTAGTGACAGCCATAGAGACATGCCCAAATGGGAGTTGGCATGCTCCACCACACAAATCGCGGTGACTCATGTGAATGTATGGCACCTAAATCCCGATAGCTACCGCTTGGCACCAGCGGTCACCAGCAATCACCAAGCACAAGTGCGGTACTGATATCCATAGAGATATGCCCAAATGGTGGTTGGCATGCTCCGCAACCCAAACCGCAGTGGCTCATGTGAATGTATGGCGCCCAAATCCCGGTAGCTATTGCCTTGCACCAGCGGAGTGTCACCGCCAATGTCCAAGACACAATCGCGTTAGTGATAGATATCTATGTATTCCCAAATGGCTGTTGGCATGCTCCGCAACCCAAACCGCAGTGACTCATGTGAATGTATGGCACCCAAATCCCGCTAGCTACTGCCTGGCACCAGCGGTGTGTCACCGCCAATCCCGAAAACACAAGTGCTGTAGTGATAGTCATAGAGACGTGCCCAAATGGCGGTTGGCATGCTCCGCCACCCAAATCGCGGTGACTCATGTGAATGTATGGCACCCAAATCCAGGTAGGTACTGCCTGCCAAAAGCGGTGTCTCAAAGCCAATCCCCAAAACACAAGTGCGGTAGTGATAGCCATGAAGACATGCCCAAATGGTGGTTGGCATGCACCACCACCCAAATCGTGGAGACTCATGTGAATGTATGGCCCCCAAATCACAGCAGCTACGACCTGGCACCATCAGTGTGTCACCACCAATCCCAAAACACAAGTGCGGTAGTGACAGCCATAGAGACATGCCCAAATGGCAGTTGGCATGCTCCATGTTATAAGGTCTTTCTTCTTCGTGCTTTCTTCCACCCTGTCTTTCCTTCTTGTTCAGCCTGGGAGCTCTTAGAATCTTCCTTGATGTCATAGAATGTTCTGTGACTGCTGTTGGACAGTTGACTCCTAGCTGAGCTGAGGGAAACAGCTTCTGGTGGGGCCTTCATACCATCTACATCTTGGCCTACCAACTACCTACCCTGTACTACCTATATACCACCTATGTATTTCAACTGGAATAAATATACTTCATGGAATAACTACCTGGACTCCTGAGAGGTATTTTCTTTGTAACACTCCACCACCCAAATCGCGGTGACTCATGTTTATGTATGGCACCAGAATCCCGATAGGTACCCCTTGGCACCAGCGGTCACCAGCAATCACCAAAACACAAGTGCAGTAGTGATAGCAATAGAGACATGCCCAAATGGCGGTTGGCATGCTCCGCAAACCCAATCGCAGTGACTCATGTGAATGTATGTCACCCAAATCTTGGTAGCTTCCGCTTGGCACCAGCGGTGTTTCATCGCCAATGCCCAAGACTCAATCGCAATAGAGATAGATATCGATATATTCCTAAATAGCGGTTGGCATATTCTGCCACCCAAATCGCGGTGACTCATGTGAATATATGGCACCTAAATCCTGCTAGCTACTGCCTGGCACCGGCGGTGTCACCACCAATCCTTATAACACAAGTGCAGTAGTGATAGTCATTGAGACATGCCCAAATGGCGGTTGGCATGCTCCGCCACCCAAATCGCAGTGACTTATGTGAATGTATGGCACCCAAATCCAGGTAGCTACCGTCTGGCACCAGCGGTGTGTCACCGCCAATCGCCAAAACACAAGTGCTGTAGTGATAGTCATAGAGACATGCCCATATGGTGGTTGGCATGCTCCGCCACCCAAATCGCGGTGACTCATGTGACTGCATGGCACCCAAATTCCAGTAGCTACCGCCTGGCACCAGCAGTGTGTCACCGGCGATCCCCAAAACACAAGTGCAGTAGGGATAGCCATAGAGACATGCCCAAATGGGGTTTGGCATGGTCTGCCACCCAAATCGCGGTGACTCATGTGAATGTACGCCACCGAAATCCCGGTAGGTACTGCCCACCAAAAGCGGTGTCTCACCGCCAATCCCCGAAACACAAGTGCGGTAGTGACAGCGATGAAGACATGCCCAAATGGTGGTTGGCATGCACCACCGCCCAAATCGTGGAGCCTCATGTGAATGTATGGCCCCAAAATCCCAGCAGCTACCACCTGGCACCAGCAGTGTGTCACCACCAATCCCAAAACACAAGTGCGATAGTGACAATGATAGAGACATGCCCAAATGGCACTTGGCATGCTCCACCACCCAAATCGCGGTAACCCATGTTTATGTAAGGCACCCAAATCCCGATAGGAACCTCTTGGCACCAGCGGTCACCAGCAATCACCAAAACACAAGTGCGGTAGTGATAGCCATAGAGACATGCCCAAATGGCGGTTGGCATGCTGCGTAACCCCAATCGCAGTGACTCATGTTAAATATATGGCACCCAAATCCTGGTAGCTACCGCTTGGCATCAGCGTCGGTGTGTCATCCCCAATGCCCAATACACAATCGCAGTAGAGATAGATATCAATATTTTACCAAATGGCGGTTGGCATGTTCTGCCACCCAAATCGCGGTGACTCATGTAAATGTATGGCACCCAAATCCCGCTAGCTACTGCCTGGCACCAGCGGTGTGTCACCGCCAATCCCCATAACACAAATGCGGTAGTGATAGTCCTTGAGACATGCCCAAATGGAGGTTGGGATGCTCCACCACCCAAATCACGGTGACTTATGTGAATGTAAGGCACCCAAATTTCGGTAGCTACAGCTTGGTTACCAGCTGTGTGTCACCACCAATCACCAAAACACAAGTGTAGTAGTGATAGCCATAGAGTCATGCCCAAATGGCGGTTGGCATGCCCCGCCACCCAAATTGCGGTGACTCATGTGAATGTATGGCACCCAAATCCGGGTAGCTACTGCCTGGCACCAGCGGTGTGTCACCGCCAATCCCCAAAACACAAGTGCGGTAGTGATAGTAATAGAGACATTCCCAAATGGCGGTTGGCATGCTCCGCCACCCAAATCGCAGTGACTCATGTGAATGTATGGCACCCAAATCCAGATAGCTACCGCATGGCACCAGCGGTGTGTCACCGCCAATCCTCAAAACACAAATGCCCAAGATACAATTATGGTAGTGATAGATATCTGTGTATTCCCAAATGGCGGTTGGCATGCTCCGCCACCCAAATCGCAGTGACTCATGTGAACGTATGGCACCAAATCCTGGTAGCGACCGCCTGGCACCAGCGGTGTGTCACTTCCAATCCCCAAAACACAAGTGTGTTAGTGATAACCATAGAGACATGCCCAAATGGCGGTTGTCAT
Organism: Lissotriton vulgaris; assembly: GCF_964263255.1. Taxonomy (NCBI): domain Eukaryota; kingdom Metazoa; phylum Chordata; class Amphibia; order Caudata; family Salamandridae; genus Lissotriton; species Lissotriton vulgaris. The sequence continues at coordinate 361,954,657 of NC_141691.1, forward strand.
GCTCCGCCACCCCAATCCCGGCAACCCATGCCACTGTATGGTACCCAAATCACGCGAGCTACCGCAAGGCACCAGCGGGGTGTCACCACCATGGACCATGCCCTTGCAGCCAATGGGAACCTTAAAAACGGTAGCATGATGCAATTTGAAAATCGTGGTAGGCGTGCTCTGCTACCGCGAAGCCGGTCATTGGATGCGATTGAAAGATGCACCACCGCGGGTGAAAGGTGGTGTGCAACATGTAGATTTCTACTTCTACGGTGGTGCTTTCCTTGCATATGTTTGTACTGTTGCTGCCACTATACTGACCCTACTTCTCTTTCTCATGCAGCATCTCCCGTGGTCATGGAGGGAAAGGGGACCGACAACAGTGGTGGGAAATTAAGCAGAACAGCTGCACAGGAGAACACTAACACAGAAGAGACCAGCCACTCGGAGGGGGACTGGAGTCTGATGGAGAAATCACAGCCAGAGACGCAAAGCGGACACAGGGAACGGGGACCCTGCCTCATCTTCCGCCTCACAGCGAACAGTGCCCACCGTCCCAGCATTTCCACTGGTGCTGCCCGCGTTCGCACCAGTAAGAGGGGAAGAGTGTTCTTCACCCAAGGCACCACTGCCCCTGTCCCCCCTGCTGCTATCAGTGCTGATTCTGTGGACCTTTTGCACCAGCTGTGTGTGGGCCAGACAGCTCTCCTCAATGCATTCATAGACCACAACAAAAATTGGCACAGGTGGTTGCTTTCATGGAGGGCATACATTCAGACGTGGGGGGGCTGCACCGGACTGTCCAGTCTTTATCCTCCACTGTAACGGCAGCCCTTCAACTGGCACAAACTCAGAGTCCAGCTCCAGTCCCTTTGTCTGCCCCCTGCCAGTGGCCACGTCTGATGGTAGTGACCACTCTCCACAGACCTCAAGGTCATGATACAGCACATGAATCACACAGCAGCAGCAGCAGCCCAAGCGGTCCAGGGCACAGACACCTTCCCCACAGAAGACTAAAGCCACCCCAGAGCTCAAAAACACAAGCGCCCATCAGGCGCACCAAGGTCTAAAAAGCAAAGAAGCAGACCTCAGGCTCACATGCCTCAGAGGCATCCCCAGCCAAGGACTCTCCTGTCCCTAAAGCATCTTACAAAGGCAATCAGACTATTTCTGTGTCCACTGAGAAGGTGGTACATGCCAAGGGTACACATAAGAAGGGCTCCAAGGCAGATTCACCCACTTCCTCAACTTCCCTTCCAAGCCCAGTGAAGCAGGGGAAGGAGGGCACTGTAGGGGTAACACCTCTGTAATAGGGGATGGAGGGGCAAAGGCAAGGCTAGGCAAAGTGTACCGCTGGATCCAGCACATCCCCAGTGGTAGTGCCAGCCTCTGCACCTGATGCAGCTTTGGTGGTGAGTGAGCCTGTTGTGCCCACATCACTTCTAATTAATCCCAAATCAGGGAAGTCATTTAGAATCCCCAAGAAGTAGAAAGGCATGCCTCCACAATCTCCCACCCACACTGTGTCTCATGTCAGCATGACTCCACCTCCACGTGCCACTACACCACCTGGTCCAAGCAGCCCTCCGGCTTCACAAGCCACTGATAGCTTTACCTCAGCTGGGTTTCTCTCTCCCTGGTCAAGTGCTCTAACTGTATCCAACACTCAGCCAGCTCCCATTCCGATGACAGCCAAGTCCGAGTGGTAGTCGCCTTCACAGACCTGTCTCTCACACAGCAGGGCCTGTACTTCCCATTTTTAACCCCATGACTGTGTTGCTGAACATGGAAGAGTGCAGTCGCACACAATCCCTGTGCAACTTCTCATAGACATGCTTTGTACTTTGGCCTGCCCATTGGCCTTGTCGTTCACTGCTGTGTGCCCCTTGCCTGTGCAGCTTCTGTGGACTCACTCTGCACTTTGTCTTGCCCACTGGCCTTGTCGTTCACTGCTGTGTCCCCCCTGCCTGTGCAGCTTCTCATGGACATGCTCTGCACTTTGTCCTGACCACTGGCCTTGTCGTTCACTGCTCTGTGCCCCTTGCATGTGCAGCTTCTCATGGGCTCACCCTGCACTTTGTCCTGCACACTGGCCTTGTTGTTCACTGATATGTGTCCCTTGCCTGTGCAACTTCTCATGGACATGCTTTGTACTTCATTTTGACCACTGTGCTTGTTGATCTTTGCTGTGCTCAACTATTCCCCCTGCAGCTTCTTATGTACATACTCTGCACCTTGGGCTGGCCACTGGCCCTGCTGTTTTCCCCTTGCCTGTGCAGATTCTCATGGACATACTCTGCACCTTGGACTGGCCATTGACCTTGCTGTTTTCCCCTTGCCTGTGCAGATTCTCATGGACATACTCTGCACTTCGTATTGGCCATTGGCCTTGTTGCTCTTTGCTGTGTTCAACTATTCCATGTGCAGCCTCTCATGTACATACTCTGCATTTTGTGCCTTGCTCTTCTCTACTCTTGGTGCCTATCTGGGCAATATGTGAATAATTGTTCCTTGTGATTGTGAAGAGTTGCCCCTGTTGTCTGTTTTGTCAGTGTCCTTACTGATTAAAGTGTTTTTCTGTGTGTATATGGTTTACTGTGACACATGCTCTGTGTGCTACTTCAACATTGCCAATGTCTTGTCTCACTTATTCTATTTTTCACAGTGGTGACAGGGACTTCAGTTCTTCCTGACTCTGATACTTGTGGGTACTATGATATCATTTTTATACGGAATGCCGTTCTCATTTTCATAATTTGTGCATGTTGGCTATATTGTTCACATGCCAGGTTGGGGGGCACTACCAGCACAGAGAGGGATTGCAAGCCCGCTGGTTAGGGTCATCGTGTATGTGTGTTCTTACTTTATGTGTGCCCAGCAGTATAGGTGTATGGTCATCTTGTGTTGGCCAGTCATCCTAATCACATGGGTTACCTTCAATGTGTGCACGTAGGTGGTCAAGAAGTGTGCAATGTGAAGGGGTGACTTTGTCTGGAGTGTTGATGTATGTGTGCCCCTGCATTGTCAACTACACACATGTTTCACCCAGGAGTTGAGTGCCTGTTGTTTGGATTGTTCAGCCCTGTCGATGTGTTTGTATGCACATGTGTGAGTTGTATGTTGTGCACTATGCAGTGTGTTGGTGTGTCCTTGCAGTTCTGGCTGACTCCTACTTGTTGTTTTTGTCAATTGTGAGCTAACAGTATGTGACTGGCAAATCAGTGTTGTATTTTGTTGATCATCCATGTGCCTTGATACTGTTTGTGGAGACTGTACAGACCTGCTAATTCACACTGCCATTGTGGTTGTGTTTTCTCATGAATTGCGGTCACATGGTGCTTTATTGCCTCCTGTATATCGTTGTGTGTGGTAAAATCCAAAAATGTTGCCACGTGCACACTGTATATCCTTCATTGTATCATAGTTTCATCATTATTTATTAGATCATGCTTAATCCTCAGAGCGTGCAGCCTCAGTGAAGTGGCCTGCCCAAATGCTGCATATATGTAAATACATCAGAAAGTTGGAGCAACATTCCACTCTATCTGGACGTACAGCTCACTCAATGATATGAGATCCACTATATATGATGTTATATGTATATACCATGCTCCATAAAAAGACCTGGATAGGCATATCTGTTGCAGAAGAAACTTTTGTTATACATATACTGCCTCACTTGTGACAGGAATACATTTGGTGAAGCTATTTGACTGATTGGAATACATTGAATAAAATTCAATGAAACATGGATTAATTGTGGAGTACTTTGGTGAACATATCATTGAGTGAGCTGAGCATCCTGATGGAGTGGAATGTTGCTCCAACTTTCTGATGTTGTGTGTGGTGTCATAGTATTCCCTATCTGTGCTTCAGATGCCTACCATTGTGAGTCTGCACTCCCTCTATTTGTGTATGGTACACTCCTTCCATGTCCACCACTGATGTGCACAACACTTCACGTTGATGTAAGCTGTCCCCTTGGTCTGCATGTGCGTGTGCCTCCCCATCACTTCATTTGTGACACTGTGCTTTGTGGTGCAAGTCTTTGCCCAGGAGCAATGTGCCACTCAGGACATTTCCCCAATTTGTTATATGTGATGTTCATGTGCTGTTTAGCAGTCATGGTTGCTCATATGCACTTCAACTGTTTGTGCTGCCCAGTCCTCTGGTCAAATCGTTTCCACCTTTCTGTCCCAGACTTGTGCATCTGTGGGTGTTGTGATGGGTGTACGTGTGTTTGTTGTGGCACTGTTTTACTTCCTGAGTATAATGTTGTCTTTGTGCTGTGTTGATCAGTGTTGTGTGAGTACATGTTGTGTTACTCATATCTGTGTGGGACTGGTATCCTTGGTGTGCACACACTGCTTGTTGTGCATGCAGTGCTGTGGTTGTATGTTGCCTTGTCATTGCCTGGTGTGCATCCCCTGATGTCCTGCTGTGTTTGCTATGTGATTTTTTTTACCTGTGCATCTGTTGTTTGTTTGACGTGGGTCTGTTTTTATGTGATGGTGCATTTCTTCTCTGTGTTGTGGTATGTTGTCTGTGCATTGTTTCTGACTGATAAGGTTGTGTACTCCTGTTGTGTCTGTGCTCCCATTGCCTTTCAACAGTTTGGCTGCACAGGGCATGTCTGTTCTTGTTGTGGTTCTGTGTGTGTTTCTGTTGAGTTATGTGTTTGTCTGTTGTTTTTGTGCAGACATTGGTTCTGGCATCTCTGTGTGTGATGTTTGTGTCTATCCCCAGGGTGTGTAATTGTTTGTCTGTGTATTGACTGGACATTATTGACACCCTTCTGTGTGTTTGACACTGGTGTTGTTTGCTGCAGGTGTGAGGGGGCATGTGCTTAGATTCCTACTTGTGTTTGACAGTCACAGAGTGTGTCCATGGGCCCTGTGTGTTGTGCTGCTGGCATTCTCCTGTGATGTAGTTGTAATCATATATGTGGCTGTTCACATTTTGACTTCAGGGCCTTCCTTTCATTCCTGTGCCTATATATGGGATGCCTTGCTGTCTCCCTGGCTTGTTGCACTGAGATGACTGTGGTTTGACTTCACTCACTGTGCCAGCCATATGTACTTTGATAGGCTGAGGATGTTGTTTTATGTTCCCTGTCTTGCATGTGATGTACACATACTTGGTGATTATCTCCTTGTCCTTCCATTTGTGTGCACCTCACTTTGGCTTTCCTATTTGTTGTGCTCCATTGCTGGTGGCATGTGGCCTGTGTATGTGTCTGTGTGTCAGTGTGGGGTATGTCTTTGTGACTTGGCAGGCTGTGTTTCCAGTAGGATGTTTGTTTCTTGTATGCGTGTGTGTTAATTTATTGCTTGTACTTAGTTTTCTTTCCATGAGTGTAGTGTTTTTGTGGTGTGTGTGCTGCCCTGGCCATGTGCTTCTGTGCTGTGTGTTCCCCTGCAGCCACTCCTGCTGTGGTAGTCTCCATAGCTGTTTTGTGTTTGGTGCAGTGTGGGGATTCACCTGGCATGCTGTGCATGGGGGTGCATAGAAGGGGCACATGGCATGACCGTTCTGGGGTGGTGGGCTAGTGTGTGGAGGTGTGGCCTTGTGTTCTTTGTGCCCTGCCAATGCCTGGCGCTGGCTCTGCCTTCTGCATTGTGCACATGTATTGTCTTCACTGCTGCGGTAACGTGACCGGGACATTACTGCAAGATCGCAGAAAATATGTTACCTGGATGTGGAGGGGTGACTTGGTGACAGGTAGGTCATGTGTGGTTACACTTGTGGATGTGTTCATGTCCCCACCAGGGTATTTATTTATTTATTTATTTGAGAAGCTTATAGAGCGCACGGCTACCTCCAGCGGGGGTGTCCTGGCGCTAAGACTACTTGTTTATCACAGAGGGGGTTGCCTAGTTCATGACTATCTGTCACAAAAGCAGGTCTGCAAGAGATTTGCTGGCTAGTGCTTAGAAAACAGCCATGTTTTCAGTTTGCGACGGAAGACTTGTTCGGATTCGGAGAACCTGAGATCCAAGGGTAGGCTATTCCAAAGCTTGGCGGCCGTAACGGTAAAAGTTCTGCCACCAGTGCGCGTGAGTCTGAATCGAGGGACGGTCAGCAGGCGTAGACTATTGGATCTCAAGTGCCTTACTGAAGAGGCTATATTAAGCCTTTTGCTCAGGTAGCCGGGGCCAGTGCCATTAATTGCCCTAAAGGCAAGGATCAAAACCTTGAAGTCAATGCGACGGGCTATGGGAAGCCAATGTAGCTCCTCTCGGTATGCTCTGACCGAGTTGCGGGGGGGGGATGTTGCCAATGAGCCTTGCTGCCGCGTTTTGTATAGTTTGAAGTCGATCAATGAGATATTGGGGGGCACCGGCATAGAGGCTGTTGGCATAATCAAGGTGTGCAATGATAAGTGCCTGGACCACTGTTTTACGGGAAGACTGGGGGCGATAGGGAAAGATCTTCCTGATCATACGCAGTTTATTTAAACAAGCCGCCGCTACTTTATTGACCTGGGTTTTCCCGGACAAGGTGTTATCAAATATGAAGCCCAGGTTACGGGCTGATTGCACTGGTATAGGAGGTGGATCAAGAACGGTGGGCCACCAAAGAGTTGCAGGGGGAGTAGTTTTCTGGCTGAAAAAAGGACCTCAGTTTTTTCAGTGTTGAGGGCGAGATGGTTAGCAGCCATCCAGGTGCAAATGTTGCCAAGGCAATTTCGAAAGTTGAAGAAGAGGGAGTCAGAATGGTCTCTAAATGAAAAAACAAGCTGAGTATCATCAGCATAAGAGACCACCCTGACTCCCCAAGACTCAACTACCCTGGCAAGAGGGGCCAGATAAACATTGAACAATAAAGGGCTCAAGGCTGAGCCCTGGGGCACGCCACACAAGAGGGGTTTGTCTTCGGATTTAAATGGATGTAACAATACCCTTTGGGTCCGTCCGGACAGAAAGGATTTTATCCAGGCTAGGGCAGTGCCATCAATCCCCAGCTGTTGTAGTCGAGATATAAGAATGACATGGGAAACCGTGTCAAATGCAGCAGATAGGTCGAGGAGGACCAACATGGCCTCCCACCCCTATCCACTGATTCCCTGATTGTTTCGGAAACTTCCAGCAACGCTGTCTCGGTGCTGTAACCGGTTCGAAAGCCGGATTGAGATCTGTATCTGATGTGGATAGGGACCCTGTATCAGCCCATGAGTTGTGTGTTGTAGTTGTGTGCGGGGTTGTGTTATTGCGCACCTGCGGCGGCGTCCGCGACGGTCCATGAGTTGCTGGTGATGTATTAGGTACAGCACCAGGAAGGCGTGTAAGGCTAAGTCCATTGCGTAGTTACCGGGTGGAAGGGACTGGGACTCTGGTTTTGCGCTCCGCTGTTGAGCTTCCGCCGTCTCTGGTTGGGTATGTTCTCCGCTGTGGTGCAACTGGTTGTTTGGGGCATCCTGATTTGTGTAGCAGGCGGACTTCATCCCGCACGACGATGAGTCTCCATTGGCTAACACCACAGCGGTTGCGGGCGTACTTTGATGGCGGTTTGCGTCGCCCTGTGGTGGACGTGAAATGGGCTATGTTTGGCCATACTAATATGGCGGACGTGAGGACCGCTGTTCGGGTGGGGTAAAAGGCCTTTTTCGCCAACACATGCTACGCAATGGTGTTGCTACCACCCGCCATACTAATAGGTCCACTAATGTCAAGTTAGTTCTAGAATCAAAATGGAAGCACATTATACCAGTATTGACCATAGGTAGGCAAGCTACTAATCATCATTATAAAATAAATATCCAATAAATGTAAATACATGGGCTGTTTATTCACAACAATACAACTATATTGTGATTTCTAAATTTTCACAGCAGTGTTATCTACGATAATGTTTAAATGTGAAACAAGTTAATGATTTAAGGCACACATTGAATATGCTGATTATATTGTATCATATGATAGGATATATGCAGAGGGTGGAGTCTAAATTATGGTACTATCGCAAAAAATAGGAATCTTTTCTTTTTAAGATCACCTCAAAAATGTATTGTTTTTAACATTTTGCATCTAGAGTTCACAACTCTTTTCTCTCATCATAGAGCATATACTGACTTTCCTCTAATTCTGTTTCATCACTCTTACTCTTAATTTCCCTTCCATCAATGAACTTCTTTGATCTCCTGTAATTGAATTCCTTAAACATAGTAAACAAAATAACCAAACACTTAGCAATTATTATAATAGGCCTCTATTTAGCATCTAACTTTTCAACACCTATATTACTAAACCAAATTCCTACCGTTGCAGATTTATTTCCAAGTGCCTCTGAGGCACCAGTAGATTCCAGTTCCTTCAAACCTTGCTTCAAATCAGTGATGTTTCTCACAGATCCCCTTATCTCTTCACTCTTGTCGGGAATGTAAGTACAAAATTGCTGAACTTTTAACATATTACAGACTCTGCCTTCCTTTGCGAGCAAAATATCTATTGCAAGGTGATTCTGAAAAACTAAAGATGTAATGGCAGTCAGTTCAGTATCAAGAGCTAACAATGTGTAAAGCAAAATATCATTTGAGCCGCACATGTAACAAAATATTGAACAAATAATACTTTAAGTGACCCTGTAGATACAGAGGACTATACAAATTACTACTCAAAATAAAATTAGTAAGAGGAATGCAATACCCTCAGCTACTGAAGCAGGCAATTGCATGCAAACATAGCAATTATTTGCATCCATTGAGTCATATTCATAAAGCAACCTAAAATATACACTTGAGGAAAAATCTCTTTGTTAGACCTGGCATCTTTTGGCGTGTTTCCCCTGTATTTTTGCTTTCTGATCTCCTGGTTTTGACTATGTATTTGATGGTTTAGTTTCTCACTGATGATCAGTGTTAAAGAGCAAGTGCTCCTCAGGTAAATTGTGTTATGAATTGGTCTTTCCATGATTGGCTATTTTGGTTTACTGCTAAATCCACTAGGTGTGCCCAGGGCCTGTAAATCAAATGCTAATAGTGGGCCTGCAGCACTGGTTCCGCAACCCACAGAAGTAGCCATGTAAGTGTATCTCAGACCTGCCACTGAGGTGTCGGCACACTGTTTGTAACTGCCCTGTTGCCTGAAAAGTGCACCCATTTGCCAGCCTATAACCTTTCCTTTTCTTACATGTAAGACACCCCTCAGGTAGGCTCAGGGTACCCCAATAGCAGGTTGTAGTGTAAGTGAAAGGTAGGACATGTACTGGTGTGTGTGACATGTCCTAATAGTGTAATACAGTGTATTTCGTTTTTCACCATTGAAAGGCTACCATTCCCATAGGAATGAATAGGTGTTGCTTTGTAGCATCTTACAAACATCATTTACCATTGGGACAAGATTGGAGAATGACTGCACTCAGGTTTTAATAGCACATCTTTTTTAGTAAAGATGCATTTTAAATTGTGTATTTGAAAATGTCACTTTTAGAAATAGGTACTTTCTTGCTGAACCATCCTGTGTGCCTCTGCTGGGTTGTGAATTGACAATCTGGCTTTTGAGTGACAGGGGCTGGGATTGCAAAGTCACTGTAGACCGCCTTTGGGGGGGTTGAGGTATGTTCTGGCCTTCGTGGATACGTCGGGGCTGGGCTGTTTAGAAATCTGCTGCATTTAAAGTAGTGGGAGGACATTTCCTTACACTTGTAAGGTCTGGTCTGCCTTACACAATGCTGTCTCCACCTCCTGCCAAGAAAATGGGTCAAAGAGGAGAGAACTGGTTTGGACTAAGTATAGAGAGTCCCTGCCACATAAGAACAAGGGGAAATGTGGTATAAAAATTGGGGCCCAACACCAGAACTTTAGAACTCTTTTGGATCAAGGACCCTGCCAAGAAGAAGAAATGGAGAAGCTGTGAGGAGGAGCTACCATTTTGTGTTAGCTGTGTTGGCCAGCCGTGGTTGTTTCTCTCTTGGGCAGAGGAAGATTTGGACTGAACTTTTGCAACTTCTTTCTTTGAGATTCTCCAATGGCTTGAGGTAGACCTTGGTCCCTGTTAAAGAAGTCCCAGGAACAGCAAAGACTTCAAGTTCATCTGCTACCAGCATGGAGATCTGTGGGTTTTATGCTGCAACAGAAAAAAAATACCTGACCCCGTCAACAACGCTGCTGCCAGCTCTATATCCTAAAGGCAGTGCAGAGGGCACTGCAGGGCTTCGCACTGCAACCTAGGTCTCGCTGATGCCACCACCAAGAGTCACTGAGCTGCTGCCTGAATCATGACCTGAGGGCACCTCACACCGCAACATTGCACTTTGCACCACAGTCCCACCGCCTGCTGATGTCAGTGCTCCCCACTTCAACCGTGAGAAGTCAGATCTGCAACACTTGTGACTTCAAGGGCCCAACAACTTCAGGACCGACCTCTGGAACCAGCACCTGCCAACATCAGCTCTTCAGAGCTCAATGAGAGGTCGCTGACACCCTGCATTTCTAAAGGTACTGTTTTGCGGATCTTCCCAACTCCGTAGGCGGGCTGCGACAGTGCGGTCAGCCAGGACTGTTTGAATTTGTTGTTCACAACGCAGTGATAGCCCTGGACGAAGCTATCAACTTCAAGGAACTGTATTTTAGGTCTATTTTTGCTCCTTGATATTTCTAAGAACTGTATGGTGGATTTATATCATTTTGGTCTTGCTTTGCACAGATAAAATATTGGATATTTTTCTAAAACTGGTGTGATGTCCTTTTGTAGTATTTTCAATGTATTACTGTTGGTTGTGTGCAAATGCTTCACACACTGCTTCTGAGATAAGCCTGACTGCTTGCACCAGGCTACCAAGGGGGTGAGCAGGGGTTGTTTTAGAAGCATATCCCCTTTATCCTGACTAGGAAGAAGGGTCCCTTCTTGGACAGGGTAGCAACCTGCCCACTAGAGACCCCCATTCATAACACTCTCTTTGAAGCATCTTTATGTAGTAACTTAAAGTCATAATTCTATTGACTTCCTACAGCAGTACTAAGGCATTGGGGATCTTAATCCTATAAGCAATACAGTTAGCACTTGTAGTAAAGTAGGATCTGCTTCTATGGTTACCCCCACTTTTTTGCATGATGCTAAGCTGTATTTGACTAGTCTGACTGGGATCCTGCTAATCAGGACCCCAGTATATCTGCATTCTCCCTGAATTGTGTGTTGAGTACTTAGATACACTCCAGATTGGATACTGGGGTACCCTTATCAGTCCCCAGTATATGGTCCTAAGGTACCCAGGGCATGGGTACCCCAGAGGTCTCACATGGGCTGAAGCATGAATTATGCCACCTATGGAAAACCATACTAAATGGATCTACAGGCCTGCCATTGCAGCCTGCATAAGTGCTTGCAAAATATAGGTTTCATATATCTAAGGGTCACTACACTTAAAACCTTAAAATCACCCCTATAGCAGGCCTTTGCAATCCTGATGGCAGGGTTCTTGGTTCATAGTGAGAGGGTGCCCCTGCATGAGCAGGACATCCCTGCAGCCTATGCCGTCCATTCTCCCGGGTTGTCAGTGAAGTAGCCACATACTATATAGAGGGGTACTGCGTAATTACGAGATGGCCATCTTGAAAATGGCTGCAACGAATGCTATCATGTTTGGTATCAAACATGTTGGAATCATACCCTCACACTGTAAACTGTGTGGTAGGTATGATTCCCAGCACTGGAAGAGCCCTCCGTTAGGCTCTCAGTATTCCCAGTGCCAACCTTCTAGACCCAGACAGCACCAAGTGGTTGCTGCTGACCAGAGACATATTTCTGCCCTCCTGCCGCTGAGCCAAGCTCGAGCAGAGGAAGGAGGAACAATAGGCATCCTGTTACAGGGAGGTGTGACCACCTCCTAGACAGGATTTAGTGTATTGGGATCGGGTGGGTGGGCTGGTCAGTGCCAGAAAGTCTGAATGTGGGACACACTTTATGTCCCCAAGCATAGTCCAGTTCTAACCAGCTCTGGGAGCTCTTGGCTCCAGCTTTGGCACAAAACTGGTCAAACGACATGGGAGTAACCTCCCCCCTGAATCATCCCAACCCTTTTCTTACGGTACTTAAGGACTTAACTGGGTGTAGGTCCCTAGATTTGTCGTGGGATAAGATTCAGATCAGACACCACTCCACTTCTACCATCTGGGAACTCTGGATTTCGTTTGGGCCTGACTTCATCTCCCTTCCAGTCTGCTACGTCATCTGTGCATCATACAGGAACCTTCCAAGGCCTGTGAAGCATCAAAGACACCTGAAGAAATCTCCCTTAGAATGAAGGAGTCACTCACCTGCATTCGCAGGCACTGTAACTGAGTCGACCAGTCTGCAGATCATTAGCTCCTCCATACTCCATGAGCTCTGAAACAGCGGTGATGGTTTTCCACAGCTCCTGAGGACAGCCCTGCCCTCTCATCAAGTTTGAGGCCAATATCCCTCGTGGGGGTTGCAATAACTGAACCCCTGTGCACCGCGTCCAACTTGCAGTTGCAAAGGCTTGTTGGATTTTTTGCAAGAAGATCTTCATGCTCAAAGTAGCCCCAATATCGAGCACCTTCAGTGACCAGAATCTGCAGAAACATCGCACAGTGTGCATCGTGGCCTGCATCCTTTGGTGAGCTGCTTAAGGTCCTCTTGTGTCTACAGTGGTGCCAACCTGTGGGTCCACTTGAGGGTCACACTTTTTCTTTTGGGGTTACCTGATTGCTCGGGGCCTGCTCTAACTTCCCTGCTGTTGATGAGACCTCTGGACCTTGCTGGTCCCGACGTTGCTCCTTCTTTGATGCCTGCATTGGTTGCATTTGCCAAGGCTTGGTGGTGCTCCCGCCACACACCATCTCCACAGCACTCGACATCCTTCATGGGACAGTTCGTGCAAGGCTCCTGGTCCTCCTCAGTGTCACCTGGTCCTCACAGCTGCAGAGTCAAGGTCATCGTCATCCATCCTGCAACACCTGACATTGGAAGGCATTCGTCTTCCATGTCTCCTGGTCACCCTTGAGTGACATAGATGCTGTCCCCACTGCTTGCAGGTACCTCTCATCAAGAATCCATCCTTGGATTCCACTGGACACTTTCTCCTTCTTCAATAGCGGCACTTCCCCCAAGTCCTCTATTCGGTTCGATGGAGTTTTCCTACACCACATGTATGCTCCCGGCTTCCCTGGTGTAGGTAACATGGGTATTAGGGTATCCACGGGTGGGGTGGCTCTCCAACATTCTGTCTTCCTCAGGCTTTCATCAGGGTCTACTGGGAAGGGACCCTTAAAGTTTACAAATCCAACCACATCTTGCACATAGAGTTGTACGGAGAACGAGGTCGTGTTTCCACACTGCACAAGTTCTCTGTGGGGTCCCTATCTACTCACCCAGCACTTCTATGCCCTCTCAACACTGTCTTGACTAGAGTCATGGTTATTATACCACTTTCTTAGGATATGGTTTGGTCCCCCCCCCCCGGGACACTGTGTATTTTGTGCTATTTACTGTGTTTCTTTGCTAAAGTATTGTGTGCATTGTGTTTATCTCCGAGTTGGAGATTTTGGAATGTACAAGAGAGCATTAAATAATAAATATTTTTTTTTAAATACTTGGTGTGGTTCTTTTCACTTAATCTGTACTATAAGAATGCATTCTGGTAAAACAAGCTGCATTACACTCCTTATGGACTAAGCCTGAAGGCTGCTCTCCTCAACTATCCCTTAGAGAGCTTTCTAATGTTGTCTAAGACATCTTAGATCACCGTAAGGGTTGTCTAGACTGGTGCAAGATGCCCACTTACATTAGTGGATCATATACCAGGTCGGCCTCTCACTGCACTATAATTACAATGATTAATATTGTGGCCACCAGCAATCTAAGTCCATTGAGCAGAAATAGTAGTACACAGATTTATCCTCTGCAATATTTATACTTGTGCGCCACGCAAACAATTATGACGATAATTCAATTGTCTTTATATAGAGCAGTCTTCATGAGACATCCCTATCCCTACATTTTCTTCTTCTAGACTAACAACCCTACTCTTTGGCAGCAGTCTTGGCCCCAGAGACTCTTCTTAACAAAGCATAGTTTAAGGGAATTCTCAAAGTTCAATTTAAATTGAAGCATTTACCTTGAAGCGTTTACCAAACACAGTTCATTGTTCAGATTATCTGATTATGAAGTCCATATAAAGCAATATTATATGGTTCAGTTCAGATTCATGAAGGCTCTGTTAGAACCGTTCCATTGCCATTCCAAGAGTAAGTAACTTAGAGAATGTTACGATTTGTGTGGTACGTCCATTTGGTAGCCTAATACTTATAACAGGGCACCCAGCCCCATTTTGACCTCCTTAGCGCTTGCTTTTCACTATTACTGCCACTTGTGTCACTGCTCCCTGCTTCTTCAACCGCAGTTTGTGGTATATGTTCAACTGACTCTTCTTTGCTGTTTCTGCAACTCCCCTCTGTCTCGATCTCTGTAGTTCACACCACTTGGCCCTTTGCCAGGATGAAGTTCAATCTCCATCTGTGCTAATGTCCGGGTATCTTCATTTGTCAGGGCTTGCTTCAGTTTGATCGCGTGTCCCCGTAGGACCGGCGACCATCAGTGGAGCACAGGGTTTTTGTTCGCTATTGCCCCCCAATCCTTCAGAATGCCCAACAGTTACTAGTGGTGTCTCAGTGCTGGGCACAGTGATATCATCTGGATGACATTCCACTCACTGGGTATGGGAAGCGTGTACCCAATTAGGAAGACCTCCACATTTTACAGCTGTCCTGCTACCTAAGTTTCACCAAAATGGCCTTGATAAGCCGGCAAACTGTACCGGCAGCGACTTGGCTTGCTTCCTGACCCGATGCAGTCGATGCAGGATGCGAGCTGAGTCTCCGCCAGTGCAGTTTTTAGGCTTATCAAGGACATTCTAGAGAAAACTGAGGTAGCAGGACAGGATACTTGCCGTTTCCCTGCACCACAGGTTTTAACAATGTTCTAAAACTGCCATGCGGTTAGGATCACCTTCAATACATTTATTTTGGAGTTACAACTTGCTCTGTAATTGTCAAGTACCAAAACCTGAACTGTAGATTCCACAGGAGCAGATGCAAATTTCCTCAATCCCCAACACCACTACAGCGAGCTTCAATGCTCACTAGCAGGAGCGAGGGGTAAAGGGGATTGGGACGAGAAAGAGAGACTGCTCTGCTTCGTTTCTTCTGGACTGGACTCAAAAATTCTTCTTGTAGACTCCTGTAACAAATTGCAACATGTAACCACTGATTACTGTACCTCACCTCCTATATAACTACTACTTTTAGGATACCTGTCCTTCCACAGTGGTTTTTAGCTCTCTTAACTTAGTGTTGATCTATATGTGTCGATCTATCACTGTTCTGTTCTGGTTAGGTGTGAGAATTATTGTTGAACACTGTAAAACAAAACAATATGCAAATTCTATTTCTATTTCTTAAGCGCTAACTTATCTCTCTCCATCTGTGAAACTGTTGTTACCTGTATGACACCTGAACCTTGCTTTATATTTTATTCCTTTATCATGATATTTGTAGTGAATTAAGCAGCATGCAATTTAGACTTGTTCTGACATGTCTTTCTCTTCTTTTGTCTTTCAGCAGATACAGACACCACACGTTGGTAAGTACAATTATATATATATATTTATATCTACTTATACCTATATTTCTGCTGTGAGGTAGTATTCAGTTTAAAAGATTGTGCTTATTGCCAGAGAATGTTCTTTGATAAGTAAGGTCCTTGAATGTGCAGAGGAAACTGCTACTTGCTTTTCTACACTTCTAATTTCTGCTTCAAGTCTCTTCCAATTCTCTAATTTCTCATAGCACAGAGAGTAACTAGTCAAAAAGAAAATAAACTTCAGAAGAATATCCATGTGACGGGGGTGCTAGATGGCGCACAACCAGGATGTCTGCATGTCTGTGAGGCTCCAGCCCTGCCATGCAGGAAACTATCCTTTCATCCCAACCTATTCTGAAAATATGCATTTTTGAACTCACCGCATGACTCCTCAATCGCTGCGGATTCCGGTGATACCCAATATATGAGCCAGGGATGGAGAACTGCTGAGAAAATGACTGCTACAGTTGCGGCTGACCTTCTGTGCCCCGGACTGGAGCCGTTGAGGGGACGTCTTCGCTGAGACAGCCCCGATGGTGTGAGGGAGAAGAACCTGAGCAGCGGGCATCAGTGAATTGCCCTCATCGCCTTCTGCACCTGGCTCGTGGGCGCTGTGAGGTGGGCGCCTGCTCCAGTGTGCGGGAAGACATTTGCGCTGCTGCATACCGTCCGTGCCGCGGGCGGCATCAGTGGCTTTTGTGTCACGGCCCGAGGGCATGAAGAGCTGATGAGCAGGCGGCGCACTTGGGTACCTGACTGCTGGCAGTGGAAGAGGCTTGGAGAACGGTGGAGCTAGGGATTGATCTGTAGAGCACATCCGGTGACTCCCTGTACATCCCGGACTGGTGCGGACATTGTTTCAGGGCGGCACTATTACCTGTCCACAGGCGCTCACAGCCGCCATTTTGTCCCGCCGCACAACTGCCATGCGAGGGATGTGCGCGGACCCCCGAGACCATCCACGGCCAAGCGGACCTGCCATTTAGTAACTCTATGCGAGCATAGCCTGCGACTGGAGCCACCCATAGACGATACTGTTTACCCTATACTTGCTGCAAGGGGGGTAAAACAAATAAATAAAAAACGGACACCGGCGTAACTGGTTGCTATGGGGATTTCTCGGTGGTGCTTGGCCCGGGCATGGACGAGTAATTATTCTTTACTGGATGTGCCTTGTTATTTTATTCCCCCCGAGCCGCCCGGCAGCATTCTGGGACCCCTGAAGAGCCTGTGATCCCTGTTACCCCATATCACCACTGTCATTTCCCGTATGGGTGCCCGCTACCGCGACCTTCATTAGCATTGTGTGAATGCATGGGTGATAGCCTGAGACGGGGGCTGACCAGCTATTTCTAGAATTGAAGCTGCGAGGACAGCCTTAGGGCACAAGCTTGCCGACACTGCTCACCTGCGCCTATCTGTAGAAGCCTCCACTACTAGATATCCTTGCTCACTGAGTCACTCTTCATAGCTGATGGCTCCCCCTGGAGATCCTGCTTTACGACTCTGCTCTCTCAACCGACCTGCAACATGGGGCGCACTGATGCCAAACAGACTAAAATCTCATTTGAAATGCGCAAAACACCAAGATCGATCTCGTCGGAACTAGCGGATTCTGATACCATGGACGCGCCTGAAGACTACTGAAAAGCCCCTCTTGCTAAGCATTAAGCAAAGCCTCACATCAATAGATGCTAAAATGGATACAATGGATATGAGAATGGAAGTTGTGGTCCATAAATTGGATCAACATGAGCTACACTTAAAGGAGGCTGAGACCAGAGTTTCGGATCATGAGGATAGGGCCACCACAAGCAAGGGGCGGATATCGCAGATGGACAAGCTGCTCCAAATTATCGCTGATAAAAATGAGTACTTGGAGGCGCGCTCCCGAAGAAATAATGTCTGCATCCTTGGTTTGGGGGAATCAACAAATGTGGGCCGTACGGAGGATTTTATCAAAAAGTTGGTGGGTGACCTATTCGCAAGAGAATCCTTCTCGGCGCACCTCATGGCGGAGAGGACGCACAGATTCCTGGCGGCTCACCCAACCCCGGGGGCTCCGCCGAGGCCCGTAATAGCCTGCTTTTTAAATTATAAGGATAGGGATGCAGTCCTTCGTATGGTTTGCGAAACGTAGCAGGTTCACTACGAAAATACTAAGCTGGCATTCTTTCCGGAGATCACACAATCAGTACAAGATGCCAGACGTAAATTTTCCGCTGTCAAGAAGAAACTTCAATCACAAGAAATTCCTTATGCTATGTTATACCAGGCTAAATTGGAAATCATCCATCATGGCAAGCAGCACTTCTTCCAGAACCCACAACAGGTTGAAGATTATCTTAAGCGTAATCGCCGGGCAGCGTCCAGGGAGTCGGGTATGAGAAGGCTCTCCAGATTTTATTCTCCACTGTCAGACCCAGGTTGAGACATGTAATGAACACTGATTTTCCCAGAACTCTCACTGATACTCTGCTCATAACGGACTGCCTGATGCTTGTGGTGTATTAACATTTTATATGACTTTTGTGTACAATCCTGCTCGACACCTTGCCTCCGTCCCACCGTAGCTGCCTGCTGTAAAGTGGAGTAGTAGGTGGGTGCGAGTATGGAGGAAGAGGGCAGGTTGTGGGCCCCCGGTGTTTCCCCACCAGGGCGTATCCCTAAAGCTATGTTGGGAAGAGACAGTGATTGTTGTGCATCATTAGTTTTTTTATTTGGGTTGGACGGGTTCTGTACCTGGCAAGTTGGGGAAGCTGGAGTGGGGGGCCGGAGGGCTTTATTTGTTTAAAATATTCCAGATTAAACGACTAACTGTGATTATCTATGTAAGGCTATGTACATCTTCCTATGGCGACTATTATGGCAGACCTATTATGGCAGACAACACACGAGATATTGATAGACTTATGGTTGCATCATGGAATGTACGTGGTCTGAACAACCCCAGGAAGAAAAGGCAGAGACTTGGTTATTTAGGCAGGCACCACATCACAGTTGCTATGCTGCAGGAGACACACCTGAGCCCCGGAGCTGAGCCCCTGTTTGCCTCGAGGTGGGCCTCACACCGTTGCTTTGCATCTTACTCTAACTACTCCAGAGGAGTTGCTATCTTGGTCTAGAGGGGAATGGTGTTTGTGCCCAGCGGGATGGAGACTGATGTGGGTGGTAGATTTTGCCTGCTTTGGAGTTTTACTAATCTCTATAGTTACTCCCCTCTCATTTATAACTCCAGATAGGGCCTATCTGCTTTGCACCAAGGTGAACCTATTCTATTTGTTCTAATAGAATGGTTGGAATGGTGTTGGTTCCAGATCATATTAGTATTGTAGCCGTTGGACAGATTTGCTGGTTGTGAAAAGGAACATGTATTGTCAGCCCTTGATTTTGTTTGCCCTGATGATATGAGGCCTAAGCTCTTGATATGAGATTTTAATGTGGACATCTTATCATATAGGCCTTTCACCACACTGTTGATCAACCTTTTCAATTTTCTGATGAAAGTTATTCAACAGGGATTCAATATACATTTTTGAACTACCACAACATTCAAATTGAGACCACGTTTGAGTCTTCGGTTGGTGAGTCCACAACTATTAATGGAGCACTGCTGCCCTCACTAGAGTTAGCCATACCAGTGACTGTCCTCTATCTGACTCCTGCATCCTGCTTTTAATTTGCAGGTTGGCCCAAATCAAAAGAGGAGGTAACAGTTCAATAGGGGTTTCGGCCATGGTAACCCCCACCTGAGTGTCCACCCTTAGTGGTGAAACCTCTTGAAGATTCTCTGGCACCAGCCTTGAATCTTTATGGATATTTTTCCTCTTGGAGTCAGACATATTGGCAGTTGAAAGGGGTACCCTCCAAGACCTAGTTTTCCTTCACACACTGAATTTAATCATTTGAGGCGTACACTGCTGAGGTAAGAAATGAACCAATAGACCGCCAATTCCAGGGTTCTTTTGGACAGCTTGGCCATAAGGACAAAGGGATTTTCCCTTCCGAATTGCACTTCTGTTTGTGCCAGTAGACATGAATGCAGTGGCCATGTTGGCCTCCTCGAGCTCGGACCAACTCAGATGGGCACGATCTTGGCGCTGGCACGCGCCCAGGTGCATCCAGCGCTGTGGGAGAAGTAGGCGCACTAAATGGCGATGCGGTAGATGAGGTGAGCAGTGACTGATGGGGCTTGCAGTCCACTCAAATGCTCCCGCATGGCCCACTGTAATTTCCGTGTTTCCTACTATGGGAGAAGTAGACACGATAAACAGTGCTGTTGATAGTTCCCAGGTGGAGTGAGCAGTGATTGATGGGGCTTTTAGTCCACTCAAATGCCTCTGCATGGTCCACACTGCAGGTTCCTTGTCCTGCGCTGCATGAGAGGTAGGCACACTAAATAGCACTGGTGACTGCTCCCAGGTATGGTGAGCGTCACTGATAGGGGCTTTTTATCAATTCTAATGCCCCCACATGGCCCCAACATTTGTTGTTAGCATTTAGATTTCGCTGCATTTGTGCCTTTCAAATGTAAGCCAGTGTATAAGAAATAAGACATTTTGAAAAATACCCTCTAAATACCCTCTATATCATATACTAGTATGGGTACCCACAAATTCAGTGCTGTAGAAGTAGCCACTGCTCCTAAATTCCATATCTTGCGCCCATTTCAGAAATACATAGGTTACCTTGGTATTTATTTTTCACTCCACATATGTCACCATAGGAATTTGTTTATACTTGGTATACAATGAAAAACCATTGTACTGTACAGCTCAGTTGTTGGCTCTGGGTACCTTAGGTTCTTGGAAAACCTACAAACCTTATATATCCCCGCAACCAGAAGGGTCTAGCAGATACAATAGTAAATCGCTTTTGTAAACACCATCGGGACAGAATATTACAGATGAAAACTTGTCACAATTTTGTTTCCTACTCATTTTCAATATTTCTTTATTTCTGCACTTATTTTCTTTGGGAAACCCTCGAGGGATCTACACATATGGCCCATTGCTGAATTTGTCTACTTTTGATAAATCTCTAGCTTTTTTGAAACAACCATGGGTAGTTTCCACCACAAACTGAAAGTAGGTTGAGAGAACAAAAATAGGAAAAAAGGGCTGTCTCTTTAAAAAATGCCAAAACTGTGATACAAACCATTTGTTTATGCTATTTGTAGGGGAAAAAAGCAGATACTTTTATCTGGAAGACTTTGTTCCTACTTTTCTCTAAAAATGCAATAGTTCATTGTATTTTGCCAATTTTTTCGGTCCCCTCCAGGGGAACCCTTATATCCTGTGTATCTTTAGAATCCTTAGGATGTTGGAAAAAAGGACACAAATTTGGTGTGGATATCTTTTTGTGGAAAAAAGGTTACAGAGCCCGTAAGCGCGAAGTACCCCAATGTGCCAATAAAGCATTTGCGCTTAGGGAGAGAGGTGGAGAGGGAGTTGAGACCCATGGGTGAAGTTATGTTATGATGCTCAACTGTTATGTATATGTGTTTTGGAGAGTGTAATGTATTTTTGCAGGTGGTATTGTTTATTATAGGTTGTTGTCTAAGATCTTATGCTATGGCCAACGGGAACTTGTGTTTTTTTCACATGAACATGTTTTTTAGTTTATAGTAACCCAATGCTTTTTAAATTGATATCTTTAGTTTGTTTTCCTGGTATGTTTATTTTTTTTATTACTATTTTTATTTATAGTACCTACATACTTTGGATTTCTTTGACAGAATTTTATTGGATTTGTTTCATTTTACAATTTTTGTGTGGCTTTTAGGACCATATTTTTCCTATGTTTGGTTTATTACTATTTTTTAATACTTGGTTACAGAAAGGGCTGCAGCTACAGAACAGCGAGCATTATTTTTTTGTCATTTTGGGTGGGAAATGTGATTTTAAAATGTTAGTGTTAATATTATTTGATTGTTATGTTGAATTTTTGGTTTGTGGGTTGTAATTATTTTATGTGATGGATTACATTTGTTTTTTAATTTTAATTGGTGATTATTACATTTTATTTTTACAAAATTGATAAATAGTTTCATTTACTATTCTAAATAAAAAATGTTTAGTTTGTTGGTTTAGAATTTATTATAATTATTGAGCGTTTTGGTAGGTTACTATTTATTTATAATAGGCAATTAGCAAACATTTTTAAGTAACCTGTTATTTATGAAGAGTTTGACTATAAATTGTAGCACATTGTACATTCTTTTGGCTTGTTTGCTAAATGAAAGGGCAATTTGGGTGATAGATTGTTCCCTTCTTAGTTGGGTTCTGCCTAATGTTTGCTTTGTTCCACATTCCATCCATCGTTTGTGTGTCTTTTGCTTTCTCACCCTAAGTGTGCCAGGTATGCTCAGCCGGGGGTCCTGGGTTCAGTGTGCCACTGAATTCAAGCTAGCCTGTCCGATGAAGGGTGATACCCTGAAAACGGTCCCAGGATACTTGTTTGTGGTCCTGGGAGAACCTGGCTTGACAGTTCGGACTGGACTGTTCACATAATGTGCAGGGTCAAGACTGATTTGCTTATGGCTGGGTGTAAACTGGGGTAGCAGGGTGAGCAAAATAGCAATGGATTTAACCCAGATCTCTTGACTGGGGGTGAATGCTTGATTTGTTTCACATTCCTTCCATCATATGTGTGTCTTTTGCTTTCTCACCCTAAGTGCACCGGGTATGCCCAGCCGTGGGTCTTGGGCTCAGTGTACCACTGGATTCAAACTAGCCTGGCTGATGAGAGGTGATACCACGAAACCGGTCCCAGGATGCTTATTTTTGGTCCATCGAGGACCTTGCTTAGCAGATCGGGCTAGACTGTTCCCATGAGGTGGAGGGTTAAAACTAATTTATATATGGCTGGGTCTAAACTGGGGTGGCATGGTGACAATAGAACAATGGATTTGACTGAGGGTGAATGTTTGATTTGTTCTGCATTCGGTCCATCATTTGTGTTTTTTACCTAATGTGATTCCACTGAATTTTTTGTTTTGACTTGCATGGTGCAGCAATAGACATTCCATCATGGTTTTTGTACATTAGGTAGAAAATCCTTTAGGATTTTGCTTGTGGGTTCCTGGGAGCCTGTGCTTTTTCTCTCTTATTTCATGCAATATTTCTCTCTTACTTCTATTTTTGTTACATTTGGAAGTGATGGTGCTTTTTTTAAATGAATTACAACATTTTATTTGTAGCTGCCCTCCCATAGCATGCATTCAAATAATATTTAGTACATTTCCAGTTTATATTTTCTATTGATGGAGTTTCTTGGCTGTAGGTGTAGCCCATGTGATTTAGTAACTGTTTTCCTTTCTGCGAAGTGATATACCTAGCAGCTTCTGTCATTGTATCTGAAAATGATTTAGAATATTTTAATGAAAGTATATTTATTATTAAATATAACATTATTTCTTATTAAATTCAAAATTATGCAATCACTTCTATTTTTTTCACTTGCATTTATGTTGGGTATAGATGTTTTTCCAGCTTTTCCATTGAGGGTATTCTTATGTGGAGCTGGTTCTCTGTTTCTGAAGGATTAAAAAAAACATACGTTTCACATAAAATGCTAATTTGTTGTTAGTTTCCAGAGGTTGAAGCTCTTAGGTTTCATTTTCCCCTCTATTTAGGTGAGCTAAATACCTTTGTATTAATTTATGTATTCTTTCTTTGTTATTCTTTTTGATAGTTATTATTTTTAGACAGCTTTTCGCTTTTTCCCCAACTGAGTTTTTCTTTTAGGAAGTTATGTAAAATGATAGAAGTTGGATAGTATTTTATTCATTATTTGGTTCTTAAGGATTTTAAGTTTAATAAGACAATTTCATATTAGTGTAAATATAAGCTTTACATACTTGGTGAAGTAGTTGTTGACGTATATATTTAGTCAGTAAGAGTTTGATGAGAAAATCGGGCAGTGTTTCCTCTTCTTGCAGTGTTTGTCATGTTTTAAGTAGTTTGTTGTATAAATTAGTGTTCCTTTTATATTGTTGATTTCATTTTTTGTTTGAGTTTATTGGTTTTATTTCATTGGTTGGTTTAAAAAAAATCTTTTGGTCTTTCTATGGTAAACGATAATTTAGGTAATTTTTTGTTACATAATATATAGTTTGCTGCTTTTAAAAAATATTGTATATATATATATATATATATATATATATATATATATATATATATATATATATATATATATATTTTTTTTTAGTTTGTAGTGTAAATGTTTCTAGTTTATGCTTTTAGGGGTTGTATTTTTATAATTTTTTGTTAAATATTTTTTAGGGGGAAAAGTAAATGTAATATGTTGTTGCTTAAGTATGTGTATAAAACATTTTGTTTTATTTTAAGCAATTGTTTTATGTTTAAAGGGTTATATATATATTTATTAGTAATTATTTAGTTATTTTGGTGATATTATTGTCATCAATATTGTGTGTTTTGATATTTTTGACATATTAAATATTTATTTAAAGGTAACAATATTTTTGTATCCAATATATTTTTTTCAATATAGGTACAAATCTATATTTTTAACAACGATAGTTTTGCTCTTAATATTTGTGCATTTTCTATTTAAGTATGGGAAGTCAATTTTTTTGTAATCAATATTTAATTTCCGATATTTTATGCATTGATATGATGTTGGTGATCTGAGGATGGTATGCAACTATAAAGGTTTAGTTTAAGATTATTACTTTATCATAAAAAGTATCTTTGGCAAGGATTATTTAAACATATCAATATGGGGAAAAAGTTAAGGTGCACACTCACTCTGAATCTAAGTATTAAAAAGTATAGGATGCTAAATATCTAAACTGTGTGTTCCATAAAGAAAAGAGTTGTAGGTAAATTAAGCAGTGAAAGTGCAAGAAGATTTCTGAATGTAAAAATAGGAAGGTGTCAGCATCACATAAACTTCTGCAGATGTTCAGAAGAACAGAAAAAGTGTTTAAGCATGAAGCTTCACACTCAGGGGAATCATAAAGGGTAGAGAGATCTGCTTTCTTCCAAGTCGGGTAAGTTTACCTTGCTCTACCTACTATGGAACACTAGTTAAAGTCCAGGAACATCTATACCTTACTCCCACAGTCCAGAGCCAATTCCTTGGCAGCATTTGCTGGGAGCAGACAACCCCCAAAATTCCTATCCCAACACAAATATGTACACATCTGCTCATTCTTGAGAGTTGCATCTTGCTTGTATGCAGAGTACAGGAGATTCCTTTTAATCACAGTTTCTACTCATCTGCTGCCAGCATTTCGTCTTCATGTCTCACTATCAATGTAGTACAAAATAATGAGCCTTTCTTTGCCTAACGAGGAACCTAATAGTGAACCAGCAAACGAAAATACCCAATAAGCAGTTCATTAAGGGGCGATTACAAGACCGCCAGTCTCGTGGTGGTATGGCAGTCCAACCACTGCTGCATTGGTGATCCGACCACCCCATTATGATTTGGGTGATTGGACGGCCTTGGGAAGGCCCTGGGACTGCCAAGACAGCCAGGGAACTGTATTTCCAGGAGGTGCCGTTGTGGTCCAGTGGCCACAATATGCTTTTGGAACAGCTCTCGTCTCATCAAGCATTATTACAAGTTTCCTCTCCGCCACGGTTTTCATGGCAGTTCCAACATTTAAAGTTAAGTATTATTGCCTTGTGTGTGACAAGAGATTCTCTTTTCTTGCATGAGAAGTCTTTGAAAGGAAACAACAAAGACAAAAATAAGTATAACAATATTAGACCTGCCCGTCTTCCCTATGGCCTTCCCTATTTTTTCTGACCTAGTTTTTGCTGGCCTTAGCACTCTGAGCACTTTACCACTGCTAACCATTGCTAACATGCATGTGCTGTCTGCTTAAAACATTGGGTGACATTGGTTTATACCAATTGGCATATTTAATTGACTTGTAAATTCCAGGTCAAGAGCATTACATGTGCCCAGTCTATGTAAATGTAATGCTACTAGCAGACCTGCAGCACTGATAATGACACATTCTTAAGTAGTCCATTAAACATGTCTCAGGCCTGCTATTGCAGAGCCTTTATGTGCAGTTTTGACCTGCCATGTCAACCTGGCAAAATAACCCCTTTCCAGCCCCAAACCTTATTTTTTTAATACATATAAGGCAAATCATTGGACAGCCCAGAGGGTAAGGTGCAATTTATTTAAAAAGCAGGACATGTACTTTTAAATTTTACCTATCCTGTTAGTGAAACTCTCCTAAATTTGGTTTTTACTACTGCAAGGCCTATATCTCACAGAGGATAATATTGGGATTACCTTACTACATGTCATTAGTATAAGTTCCAATTGGGATGATATGCCTGAATCAAGTTTGGTATCTCTAGAATCACAATGTACAATCCTAATTCATGGTGGAATCAGATTTTAAATTGTGATTCTTGCCTTAGTCATTTGGTGCCTGCAGCCTGTATCGGGTTACATGACTTGGGGCCAGATGTACAAACAAGAAAATAGCGCCTCGTAAATTGTGAGTTTTTTGCGACTCGCAATTTGCGGGGTGCTATTTTCTATGTACAACAGTGTATTTCACACTGTTTGCTATTCCCAATGCGGTTGAAAATTGAGAGGCTCATGAATATTAATGAGCCTCTCACAATTTGCGACCCCATTGGAAATGGCAGACCCTCCCAGGTATGGTGTCCTGCTGGGCTCAGAACACCACCATGTCTGGGACTGCTTTTAAATAAAGCAGTTTTTTTTAATGCAGCCCATTTTCCTTAAAGGAAAACAGGATGCATTTAAAAAAATTATTGGAAACGTTTTTGTTTCATTTTTTAAGGGCAGGTAGTGGTCCCTGGGACCACTGCCTGTCCATAAAAAATATTTTCCCCTGTATTATCTAAGGGGAAGGGGTCCACTGGGGACCCATTCCCTTTTGCATGTGCATTACCACCCTCTTGAAGAGGGTGGTAATTTGCGATTGTTTTGCACACGCAATTGCGGACGCTAAACATTTATACATGGGGTTGTGTTCGGTATTAGGAAGGGAATGCCCCTTCCTAATGACGAGTTGCAAAACATGAGTCACGAAATAGGCTTTGTACATGGCCCATGCTGTTTTTGCATGCGCAAAAGGGTTCGCAAATCCGTTTGCGTGTGCAAAAACAGTTGTACATCTGGCACTTGGTGTAGTTGGCAGTTGTGCTTTGTGTATTCCTCCTAGACAGACACACACAATGAGAGCTTAGGTGTGACTGAGTGGGCCATCACTGACAGGATGGGAAGGGTGGAGCTGTGCCCAGCCTCACTGGCACCGTAATAGGCTGTATCCTGTCTCCACACAAAGGGCTTCATACCATCTGTAGTTAGTCTGGAGCCACAGCAGGGAAGACAGGGCATCTGTGCACGTCCTAGGCATGCCTGTACAAACTTTTCCCCACTTTATAGGCACAGCTGTGTATAAAAGAAGGACCTCAGACACCACCACTTCAGTACACGTCTTGTGGATACCCTGCCAGGAAGAACGACTGCTGTGCTGTTGAAGTACTGCCACTGTACTCTGCTGGACTCCTAGTTTGCTGTGCTAACCCGCTGCTTGCTGTCCTTCTGCCTGGGTGAGAGGAACTGAACCTGCATCTATTTAACCCAAAGTGACTTAAAGAGCTAATTGGCTGGCCTCCTGATCTGAAGTCGCAGGGACATAACAGTCCTCCAACAACCATGCATCTACATCTGGACTCTGCCATCTGGGAGTCTACCCTGCCAAGTGGTGCCATTCCAGACCTGGACCTTGGGAAATGGGCATAGGGTGCTTGCCAGCAGAAATGGTGCATCTTCTAAATCGTGAATCCCCGAGCAGAACTGCTGCATCTCCTCAGCAGAGAGGGTCATTCCTGAGCAGAACTGATGTATCACCACAGCTGCATTGATAGAACATGGCGCAAACACCCGTTTCACCCCTGTAGTCCTTGGAACTGACACAGCACCCAGACTCTACGGCACAACCACAACCCAGGTCCTAAAATCTCTTATTGATGGCAGCCTTGACAACAAAGCGGGACTATATGTCACAGTGTGGCGGCTCCTCGGAACCAACCCATTGCCAGCTGCGCACCACATCCCCGATGCCGGACATCACATAGCATGCCTCGTCAACGGGATCCATGATGACGTTGCAACGGGACCTTGCACTGCAGCCTCGCTTTACCACATGCTTCTTCAACGCGGCTTCCCGCAATGCTTCGCAAACATGGTTTAAGGTTCTATGTTCAGCAGGCCTAACTGGGTCTCAGTAGTCGGTCCATGCTGCATCACAATTACCCTAAACTAGTGACTTTGTCGTGGTCCGGCACCACCCCATAGCCGCAGTTGGTGCGTTATGCCTTTAGGCACAATTTTGCAGTTTATTCTTTACAAATTCAGAACTCGGGTTCTACTGTCATTTTGGTCTTGTTTTATGTTTTCAAAAAAATACTCTAATTTTCAAAATCTGTTGTGGCCTCCTTTTGTGGTGGGCTTTCATTGTTTTACTGTTTAAATTGTTGCAAAAATACTTTATACATTGTCTCTAAGTCAAGCATTACTTCTGTCTGCCAAGTTAACAAGGGGTTGAACACAGATTAATTCAGAGTTTGGCTGTGCCTTACACTGACAAGGATTGTGGTTGTTGCTTGTCCAAGGCATACACTTCAGTCAACCAACAACCTAATTTCTTACACTGGTGCTTAGAGGTGAAAATTAGACTTGCTTTTGTGCAGTGCCATACACTAAATTTTTGTTACACTACCACCCAACATAAATAAAAAGGACAAAGCGCTTTTTACAATTCTCCTTGATTTGCTTCTTTTGGGTTTTTCAAATCTACCCATATTCCTACTACTAAACTGTCTGAGACCATACCTACAGCAAAGGATGTTGAGCTGGTCAACGTGGAAAGATATACAGTTTTGTCAGGAAAGGGGACTAAACATGAAGAAGGGTCCCAAGAAGTTAGAGCTTCATAAAGCTCCAAAAGCCTTGGACAGAGTTCCTCCAGTTTTTCGCAGTCACAGTGGACCAAGAGGATGAGTATCATATGGAAGATCAAGACCAGAACAACAGCACTGGAATACCGTCTTCAGGTGAGGAGGAGGACTAACTCTCTAAATAGTATCCCCCTGCGAGATGAGGAAGCAGAATTTATTTGCATGGTCTGTCCACAGAGAAAATGGCAGGCGGGAAGGCAGGGAGGGAGCTTCCAGTGCAAATGTCCAAATTAAAGATGGAGGAGAAGAGGGCTGAAAGGGATTTGAAGGAGAAAAAGTGGTTACTGTAAATTGAGGCACGTGATTTAGATCAAACTGAATGTGTTCTTGGTGAACTTGGAAAAGAAGCTTAGCCATCTCACAGGATGTTCTAGTCATAGGTCCTGAAGACAGAGCACTCCCATCTGGGTGTTCTTTGGAAAGGAGCTGCATGTTTAGTCTCTGTGCCACAGTTATATCCATGAAATTTCTGGTGGCTTCCGAGCCTACAAGGAACTTGAGAGGTACTAAGTCAACAGCATGATTCCATACCACCAGAGCTGAAACATACAGGTGTCTATACTCCGTTTGAGTGCTAGTTTGGGCCAGGGAGTGGAAGACCTCTGGATGGATGTCATAGGGAACAACTAGTCTCCGCCATATAAGGGTGTTTTAGTTTTCCTCTCTGAATTCTCTTTACTGTCCTCAGA
The DNA here is from genome assembly GCF_964263255.1 of Lissotriton vulgaris. Taxonomy (NCBI): domain Eukaryota; kingdom Metazoa; phylum Chordata; class Amphibia; order Caudata; family Salamandridae; genus Lissotriton; species Lissotriton vulgaris. Next base: position 361,983,925 of record NC_141691.1, read on the forward strand.
GATTCCAGCTCCTAAATTCTTTCTATTAGGTTTGGCCAAACAATCCATTATATAGTCCACAGTAGAGACACAATTTCTGATCATGCCTCATTTGCATTTCTTCCTTTGAGAGTGGTCCTCTAAGGGTTCCTATTTGCATGGGCTCACTCTCCTCAGAGGATTTAGTTGAGGCCTGATTGTTATCTCTTAACACAACTATTATGGTATCAGGGTGACCCCTTTTGCTTTGTTGTTCTGAGAGGCAATGGTCTAGTTTCACAACCAAATCAATTAACTCCTCGTAGGTGTTGGGTAGATTAACTACCTGCGTTAGAGACCCTTAAGTTCATCCTTTAGGCTTCTGTAGAATAAGGACCCCCTTTTTTCCTGCGGCCACTCTGACTCAACTACCATCTCTTAAAAGCAATTATATAGGAAAGAAGGTCTTTAATCCCTTGCCGTAGATTAAGCAGCTCAGTGGCTACTGACGGCATGAACATATGCTTATCAGAAAGTTTTTTTTATCTCTCTCTTCAAAGCTTGAAAGTCATATCATCTGGAAAAGAGGACAGGTGAAACAAAAAATGGAATTGGCATTGGCTCAGGAATATCGCAAATTTGGCAGGAACACAGGCCAAGGACACGGGGTAGAGTTAGAAGCACTGTAGGTGTTGTAGTGACCTGAAAAACCAAGGTAGAACTGGAGACAGATTGATTAAACCCAATAGCCCCCTGAGTTGCCTTCTGCTTTGCTCCATACGATGCATCCCAAGGATCCTTGAAAGGTGGGGCCACAGGAGTGACTTGTAGAACATCTAAGCGCTTTGATAATGCTTAGGTTTTGTGCTGTAGATTCCCTAAAATGTGAGCTAAATCGGCCAGGAATATGCTCAGGGACTCCATTGTGTCCAGGTGGGAAGTTAAGCATGGGCTTCCTGTACTGTCAAGCAATAATCTGTTTGTCTCAAGGAGACACAACGACGATCCAAGCTGCTAGTTCCCACCTCTCCTCAACGTCAAAGCACTATCCATGAAGTGTGCATGAAGAGCACTGGGATGCATCAAAGGAAAGGGGATTGGATGAGAGCGAGAGAGAGTGATATTAGATCCAAGTGGATCGTTGATTGGTGTTCTCTGTGCATTTGTTGGACAGGTTTTCCTGTGGAAACTTGACACCTCCTGCAAGTAGAGTGACTGATTAGCAGCTATCCTAGATGGGTTGAAAACATGTTAGATTACTGATCAATAATGTAAGTACTGGTTATTCCTGTAGTAATCCCCCTTCCAGTCATGGTTGCTCCCACTCTCCCTAGACCAAAACTAGACATTACTTAGTGAGTTTTCTGCAAATAGGTGAAAGCCTTATTGGACAAATAGATGTTGATCCCCATAAAGTCCCTCAGTGTTCCTTCACCTACCTATATAATTATGGATAGTTCATTATTGAATATGGATGATGCCTTCCTGAATATGGATGATGCCTGGAAGGTCCAACGTGGGCAAAACACTGTTTTGATCATAGGGTTTTGCAGCTAGATGCCTCTGACCATGAGAAAATAGGAATGACAGGCATGATCTTCAGTTACATGCAAACATGGGAAATGTTTCTGGTTGATTACAATGGGATTACCATTTGGATTGATGTTTTTGGATGCCTTGTGTATAAATTATACTGTTTTCTACCGTAAGGGAAGCTGGTGTGCAAATCGATGGTCAGGCACCTGGTCAGACAGTGGGACCAGAAGCTATCTAATCTATGGACAGAGATTTCTAATGGTGGTAGATTGCTAATGGTGGAACTTTTTCATTAGGAATTCCTGTGAGGCAAGTTTTCCCGACACACCACCTGCAGACTGGACCAGTCACAAAGAACCAATGCATCACTTCACCCTACGGGCAGGGTGGGGTATATATGAAAGGTAGGACATGCCCTGATGTGTGTCGCATGTCCTGATAGTGAAATACTGCCAAGTTCGTTTTTCACTATTGCAAGGCTATCTGTTCCCATTAGATAGAATGTGGAGTTTCCTTATAACATCTTACAGACATAACTACCCCTGGGAACAAGGTAGGAAAATAAAGTTTAGTATGTCTGAACTCAGAATCTAAAGAAGTGTCTTTTAGAAAAGGTGATTTTTACATTTTGTGTTTGAAAATACCACTTTTAGAAAGTATGTATTTTCTTGCTGAGAAATCCTGTGTGCCTCTGCCGGGTTGTAAATTGTCTGTCTGGCTTTTGAGTGACAGGGGTTGGGGAGGTGCAATGGCTCCAGAGAGTCTGGATGAGTCAGCGCTAGGCTGAATTGGCCTGGTCTGCATTTGGAGTGGTGGGAGGAGTAGTACCTGGACCTGAACAGGGCTGTGCCTGCCTTCCACAATGATGGCTTCGCCCCTCTGAGGTCTGTATGGGGCCAGGGCTTACACTTGAAATGGGGAGTGTTGTGCACTGTAAGGACATTTTAAGTGCCCCCCCCCCCCCACCAGAACTGGCTTGGACTGGGCTCAGAGCCCTGGGCCAGGAGAGAACAAAGAGATGTACTGTGTAAAAAGAGGGGCCTAAACCCCAACCTTTTAGATCATCCCTCGAATTCAAGAGGACCCTTTGCCAAGGAGATGACCTGGAGAGAATGAAGAGAAGTACAGCCCCTTACCTGTGTGCTGTGTGAGGTTGACCTGCAATTCCTGTTTCTGCCAAGGAAAGGAGAATGACTTCACTGTGTGCTGTGTCCCCTGCTTGAAGGAGTTTTCCAAGGGCCTCTCTGTGCTGGCTTCCTTTTCTAAAGTCTCAGGGACACAGAAACTTCACCCCAGCTCTCCTGAACTCTGCTGCTGGGAGTTCTGACCTGCCAGGAGGTGCATGTGCCAGTATTGGTCCTCTGGAGGTTGTTGCTGCTGTTTGGGAGCTGGAAGAGAGAAGGAACTTGAAGAACTACAAAAATGATGCATTGCTCTTCTTGCTGCTGTTCTTCCGATGCATCTCCATGGCACGAGAAGAATTGCCAGGCATTGCTGTGCCTCCGCAAAAACCAAAGCAGCGCCTCTCGGTGCTGTAAGAATCGATGCTACGAGGGATAGCAGCTGAAGAAACTGATGCAGCGCAGCTCGCCACATCGATTACCGTATTTCTACGCATTGTACCTGTGTGACAAGTTTTCCTGAAGCATCACCTGTGGACCTGCACTGTCACGAAGAATCGACGCATCACTTCCCACTACAGACCGTATTCGATGCATCACTTCTCCTGCGTGCAGCAAAACTTTTGCATTGCCTCCCCAATGTCTCAGGAACTGACACATCCCTTTTTTTATGCTTCTTCACTCTGCTGCTGTATGTCCTTGTGAATTTGTATGCAACTACAGGTATTTTGTGGAAAAGTCACGCATCCATAGTTTTTATGGTACAAGTTCTTGAAGCCTTTTAAAAGTCATATTTTTAAGTGTGTATGTTGGATTTTGTCGTTTTGGTCTTGATTAGATAATGATATATTTTTTTACTAAACTGGTGTGGTGTCCATTTGTGGTGTTTTCACTGCGTTACTGTGAATGTTGGTACAAATACTTTACACATTGCCTTTGGGATAAGCCTGTCTGCCCTACAAAGGGGTTATCTAAAGTGTGTATCTCCCTTACCTTGACTAGAAGCAAGAGTGCCTATTTGGACAAAGGTACCTACCTCTGGCAACTAGAGACCCCCATTTCTAACAGGTGTCTAGCTGTGAAATAATTGCAGGCAAAAAATGCAGAGATAACCTTCTCTAGGAAGTGTTTCTGGTCAGAAGAGCCCAGTAGAGGTGACTGCATGTAAAATATTGGTGAGTTGGACGAGAGTCAGAAAGACCCCATGTTGATGTTTGTTTAATCGAACACAATCGAAATGTGTTGAAACGTTAACATTTGTTTATAAGCATTATGGCCCAACCTAAGCATCATACATTAAAGGATACATTCTTGGTCTTGTTGAGAGTGCCTTCACCATGATTTTCTCGCTGTGTCCAAATGTATTATTTGTTATATGTAGTAATCTTTATTCTTCAACTGTAGTGTGATATATTTATAAAATACCTTTGTTTAACTTGCCCTCTGTTTAACTTATGCAACAAGTATAGTTGCATTATACCTTCATGTGTATATGTCCTGTTCCTCATCAAAATATGATTTTCTTCTTATAAACATTAAACACATTTCAATTAGTGCAATTGGTTTGACCTTCTCAAGTCGGTAGACCAGACCATGATGTACGGGACTGCTTTTAAATAAAGCAATTTTTTTTAATGTAACCTGATTTCCTAACTGCAAAATGTGATCCATTAAAAAACCGCTTTTAAAACAATTTTATGAGAGTAGGCAATGGTCCCATGGACATGTTTTTTACCATTCACTAAAGGGAAAGGAGCAATATGGGGCCTCTTCCCATTTGCCAGCAGGTTACTATTGACTCTCAGTAGCCAGTAAAATATAAATGTTTGCGATGGGATTTAGGTCACAAAACATTAAAACTCACAATAAAGAATTGGTATTTAGAAGTGATGCCCTAAACACGCCATCCCCTTCCAAATAGCGAACCTTTGCGGTTTCCTAAACCCATTTCAATAACATGTTACTGAATCACTAAACGGGTGTAATACATGGGAAAAACACATGTTCGAGTCACAAACCAGCAATTACAGAATCGCATGGCCTGCAGCTAGAAAGGAAGTGAATACATCTGTTCTCAAGTGTCTTAAATTCCTAGTGTACGTCAAAGAGCACATTTGTTTAACTCATTACTGAAGTATGTCTGCATTATTTGCGAAGAGCACAGTTTGTTTGTTGCAATTTGTACTGAAAAATATTTCATGACACTAAAGAAAAATGAATTTGAAGGAATCCTTATAAAATACTGAGCCCCTGCTTTTCTGGACTGAACATTTTTCTATATCGAGCAATGTTGAAATTTGCCTGAAATCTGTCTCGGCTTGAAAACAGCAATGACAATGTTTGGCACTACTGTATCAATGTTATCAAGAGAAATTATTAGATGAATATTCATTTAAAACAGATAATAAAGTATGTTGAGTGAGGTAATGTAGTTAGCAGTAGATTTTAGATATAATTTTACAATGCAGAGTCAGGGAGGTAAACTAACAAGGTGAAACGAAATTGGGCGGGGTATTTTACGCACAGTTGAACAGTTTCTATTGAGATGCCTTTTGCTTTTTGACCAGAGGGGGGACATTCAGGGCAAATTTATCACACTTAGCGGTAGTGTGCAGTGCACCTACTAAGTTAGAAAAATGTAAAATATTTACAAAGCATAACATTTTGAAGGGAAGTGTAACCTTCAAGAACAAAACCTATGCTTGACTTTACACACACACACTCTTGCACAATAGTTAAAGGGTGTGGCCATTTGTGCAAGGCAGCCTAAAATGTGCTAGTGCAGGGAGAGAGAAGAACAGCACCATCCATACCTTAGTAGGTAGGGCACTGGTCTGCTGTCTTTCTTTCTGCTCTCTCCTTTTCGATACATTTGTAATAGCTAGCATGAAGGTCATTGTACTACTCGTAAAGAGGTCTGGAAACAAGTAATGCTTCTTGTTAGCGTTCTTAGTCTATTCGTCATCAGATTATTTGTTTTCCATTCCTATAAAGATGATCCTTTGAATTTGAACAAATAGAAATCAAGATGTGAAAGATTGAATCTTAAGCATTCTTTATTGACCTTGTAGAAAGCAAAACTTAATTGGGAGAATTGAACATCCTTTATCATCTTGAACAATTCAACACTGAATAGAGAACATTTTGCATATTGTTTTTCATGTTTTATGGTTCTAATCCTGAGAGGTAAAGATGGAAAATGTATTTGAATAATGTAATTCTTCAGAAGTCGCTTTTAAAGTAATGAAGCAGGTACACTAAAGCACTTTAAGATCTTTGTATAGGATGCAATCTTGTATTAGCTCTTGGTTAATGGATGATGTATGCATTTTAATGCAATAAGTTCAATATATCTTGGATGTGAAACAGAGGAAATTTGTTTTCAACATGTCACTTTGGATAATGTAATACAGTACTGGTGCCAAGTGCTGTGCACTGCAATATTTTTGTTTTTTACCTCTTGGATCTGTTATGTTGTATTTCATGTAAATTACCACAAGGAGACCCAGGAGCATCGGAAAGAGTTCCTTATTTTCGTTTAACATTTGATTTTCATTCTGCCGTGGCCAGATCATGCTCTTTTCCCTTTCATTTTATACAAACTACTGTTCATTGCCGTGCTACAAAAGCAGACTCTGGGGACCCCCGGGTCTATGGAAAAACTTCTATAATTATTTTAGACTGATCTGGGATAAACAAAAATGTATCACGCACTGAAAATATTCACTTAGTTGAGACATGCCTTTGCCCTTTAAATATCCTCCTAAGAACCAAGAACAGTCGCAAACTATTCCCAATTGTATACTCATTGCATTTGCGACTCCTGTAAACTGCATATTTGTGTTTTGTATAATCAAACATGCTTAGTACATCTGTTCATGCATTTCGCCAATGTTTATGTGCTGACCATTTAGCTGTAAAATATACCAATATTAAAATGGTTACCTGATTATCTAATGACCGCCCGGGTTCCGATTGCGTTTAGCACGAGCTTGAAGCCTTGTTACTGCCATATGTGAAACTGGTTAATTTTGATTGTGGATAAGCTCACAACCTAGAAAGGTGAAAATAGTGAATACTTTGCATGTTGAACGTTGCACTGCTTCTGTTTCCTGACTTGTAAGAAATGGCATTAATGGTGGAGGGGATGAAAGACACACACACTCAAGCAACAACCACAATCCTTGCAAGGGTGAACCACAAAAGTCACAAAACAATCATGTGCTTACCCCTCTTGTAGCTTGACACAAAAGCAGTGAGGCTTCAAGCAGAGGCAATGTGTAAAATATTTTGGCTATAGTCAAACAGTACTGAAAGGAAAACATCACAGAAGAAAACTACCAAGCCAATTTAGATCAAGCATTGGTAAATGCATTAGATGTTGCCTATGTGTTTAATACTAAGCTGCTTTTGTTGTAAGTTGTAGCTTGATGCATAGTTGTACAATATAATTTACAGAAAGTCTGTTAACGTGCTTTGACTTGTTTATGCACAACAAGGTAATATATTATGCTGTTACTAGTGTTATAGAGCGGGTAAGTAATAACAACATTTTGAAAAATGAAATGAAAAAGGGAAATAATAGAATTAATTGATGTAATAGCACTAATATGTGTTTAGATGTGTTTTGACAACTTATGGGTCCGGTGCCACTGCACCTGCTGCACCATTCAAATCCTGCCCTTAGTGCCATGCAAGCTATATTTGGTGTTTAGAGTAGTTAAGAAAACTGTTGGACCCAATGTCACTGCACCTGCTGTACTATTTAAATCGGTAAACAACGTTTATGCCAAAACTTTTTCCCGCATGTAATCACAACGCAGTCGTTACAACGACCAAGTTGTGATTCCGCATACCATTACTCCACAAGTCGGAACAACGACAAGTCTCCCCCCCCTCCATTTGGAAGGTAGAAATGCAAAGAAAGTCAATTGGTAATAATACTTGCTCTACTATTCTGTGTTCCCCTAGGTCTCCTGAAACAAATGTTACCTCACTTGTGTGGGTAGGCATAGTGCCTGCAACAAGAAATGGCCCACCGTGCAACGTGGAGACATCACATTTTTCCAGTGAAAACTGACCCTTTTTTCAATGCGCCTTGCTGTAAATATTGGACCCTAGCTCAGCTGGCAGCCAGGGAAACCTACCAAACCTTTACACCTTTTTTAAACTATACACCCAGGGTAATGCAGGATGGGGTGACTTGTGTGGTTCTCAGTATGTTCTGTTACCCAGATTCCCCTGCAAACCTCAAACTTGGTCAAAACAACACATTTTTCTCACATTTCTGTGATGGAAAGTTCTGGAATCTGTGAGGAGCCAAAAACCTCTAGCTACACAGTATTATTTGAAGTCTCCCTATAAAAATGGTTCGTCACTTGTGTGGTACACTCGCCAAGAAATGGCCCAAAACACTACAAAGACACATTACATTTTTGCCAGTGAAAAATGACCCGTTTTCACAGTGTGCCTAAGTAAACCTGGCAAACTTATACAATTTTAAAAGTAGACATCCAGGGGAATCCAGAATGGGGTGACCTGTGTGGCTAACACCAGGGTCTGTTATCCAGACTCACTTGCAAACCTCGAAGTTTGGTAAAAAAACATTTTCCTCATATTTTTGTGATGGAGAGTTCTGGAAACGGTGGGGAGCCACAAACTTCCACCCACCCAGCAACCCCCCAAGTCTACTGATAAAAATGGTACCTCACTTATGTGGGTAGTCCTATTTTTTAACTAAGTTTGAGGTTTGCAAGGGATTCTTGGTAAGAGAACCTGGTGAGAGGCACACAAGTCACCGTATCGTGGATTGCCCTTGTTTTCTTGTTTTCAAAAATGTACAGGCTTGCTAGGTTTCCCTAGGTGCCAGCTGTGCTAGGGCCCGAAATCCACAGCTAGGCACATTGCAAAAAGCTGTAATTTCTTAGTGGGTTTTCAGCTGACCTGCTGGAAGTAAGCTGTGGTCAAGGCCCTACTAAAAAAAACAAATCTCGACCCCCTAAACTTGACCAACTTTAGGCCGATATCTCTTCTGCCAAGCATCAGTAAGATGGCAGAAAAATGTATCAACAGCCAGTTGTCCAACTACCTTGAGTCCGGTGAACTGCTTAAACCATCACAGTCAGGCTTTCGTCCGGGCCAGGGCACTGAGACCGCGATGATGGCGGTAGTCGAAGAGGCCAGGAAGATCATCGATGCAGCAGGATCAGTGGCAGTGATCCTCCTGGATCTAAGTGCGACCTTCAACACTGTCAACCACCATACGCTGGCCCAACGGCTCAGGGATCTGGGTATTTCAGGGCTTGCCCTGTCCTGGCTAAGATCTTTCCTACACAGCCGCTCCTTCCAGGTGGCGGAGGGTAATTATATCTCTAAAGAGACCCCAATACACTGCGGAGTGCCGCAGGGCTCCTCTTTGAGCCCTACGCTCTTCAACGTGTATATGTCTCCCCTCGAAAAAATTGTCACCCCGTATGGAATCAAACGCGGATGATACCCAACTTGTAGTATCTCTTAACCATCAGGAAAATCCTACCATCGATTTGCATTCCTGCCTAGTAGATATAGTCAGTTGGATGGACTGGTCCCACCTTAAACTGAACAGTGACAAGACGGAGATAATGGTGATTGGCAACCAGTCCCATTTTCGCCTAGAGACCTTGTGGCCCCCCTGCATGGGTCCGCCCCCAACTCCTAAATCCGATATCAAAAGTCTTGGAATTTGGTTGGACCAGGAGCTCACTCTGAACACCCAAGCAAGGAAAACGGCTGGAGCTTGCTTTGGTCTCCGCCGCACTTCCCGTAAGATTCTTCCACTGCTCCCCTTTCAGTCTAGGAAGCTCCTAATCCAGGGCCTGATATTGTCCAGATTGGACTACGGAAATGCCCTCTACCTGGGTGCACCGAAGAAAGTGACAGCCAAACTCCAAGTAGTGCAAAACACGGCTGCCCGGATTCTGACAGACACCAACAATCGCTGCTCGGCCAAACCGGCCATTAGAGCCTTGGCTGCCTTTACTGGAAAGATTGCATTTCAAGGCCCTTTGCCTAACACACAAAATATTATATGGTAAAGCTCCACCACTTCTCAAAGACCTCATTGTCCCCCATACTACTACCGGAATCCTCCGATCCACGAGCCTCCATCTGACCCAGACGCCCAGGATTAAGAAGGCGCGTTCTAGAGGCCGGCGTTTCTCATACAACGCTTCCAAATTGTGGAACTCACTCCCTCTGGACTTACGTGCCCAACCCAATCTCCTTCCTTTCCGCAAACTTCGGAAGACCTGGTTGTACCCGTAACTCTCCCTTTTTGTTTTCGCTTGTTTCTATCATCAGCGCTGGGACGCTTACGGGCAGCCATGCGCTCTAGAAATCCCTAAACAGTAAACATTTAACAAACATTAAACCTGAATGTTGCAGATCCTAGGCTATTGCCCATTCTGGGCAACCCCCACCCGTACATGTAAAAAGGCCACTATAATCCCTGGCTCCTACCAGGCGCTCTGCCTCCTGATCAGGGGGTATTGTCCCATCTCTCTCCTGGAGAAGCAGAAATTCTGTGGCATTTTTGAGGGGGAATTGGGACATTGGCATGCTCTTTGTAGGCAGCCCCCACCTCTGATTTATAAACAAAAAATCCTGGTGTCTAGGGGGCAGAAAGACTAAATGTGCCCATTTGGAATGTGGGGAGCAAAGGCCCTTGCCCAAAAGGGTGGGTGGATACATGCTTGAGGATCACCCTCTTTCGATGATCCCCAAGCAAGGATCCACTAGGGAGGGATACCATTGGACATGGGAGATCCTCCCCTTTCCAATGATACCTCTCCCATGTGGTTTGGTGCTCAGGAAGCTGAGATAGTTATGGAAAACAAGGGTACCCCATTAGTAAAACCTGGGGTGAACGTATTGTTAAGGAAAGACAATGGTTTTGGGTGGCCTAAGGAGGTCCTAGTAGAGTAGAGTATAATTTTTGTTAATGAATTAATCTTGGGAGACAATATTGTAAGGTAAGGTAACAAACATATCACAAACTTTATTTATGCTTTCACAATTATGTTTTTCGCTTTTCAGGTGCTCACACATGTGACAAGGTGCTTATAGTGACTAAGTGAAAAATTATTAAAAAACTATATACAAGGTGTCACAAACAAGGTTATTCCCCAAAAAAATATATATACAGTAGGTTAGGGGAGTTTCCTTGCATGGGTCGATGGTGTTTCGATGTAAATGATTTTAGATCATCATCAGGACGTGAGCTTTCCTGAAAAAATTAAATTTAAATTTTAATACTGAGACCTTACAAAATCATAACTTCTTAGAGAAGAGTGAAGTGGTGCTCCCAGTGGCATATAATTCATGCACATTTCTATAAATATAATAAGGCGAACCGTAAGTGTAACGCGCTTTATTTAAACATTGGAGGGGAACTTTTGGATTGAAGTTATTTTACGCGCTTTTTATATATATAGCGTTCGTGTTTGCTTACTTTACACGAGAAGGTAGAATTCTTTTCTGACTGGGCGCGCGAATCGCTTAAACTGTAGTGACTTGATCCAGCTGTCTAGAGCAAAGGGTTCAAGGGGGAACCAGTTAGGCATATATTAAAACTTTTTGGATTTAGAGTATACTTCTGTACAGATATTGACTTACTCAGTTTAATTTTGGCAAGAATGTAATTATTTATTCTTGAGAGGTAGCTCTAGCTCAAAGGTAAGGGCACGGGGTGGTAGAAACGTTTTCGACTCGGTGTTCAGAATTGCTGTGGTGGCTTGGTCCACCTGTCAAGAGCAAAGGGTTCAAGGAAGGTTCAATTAGGCATATACTAAGCCTTGAGAATTAGGGTATAATGCAGTACAGATAGTGACTTACTCAGCGTATTCTTCTCGAGAGTTTAAATATTTAATCTTGAAAGATAGGTCTAGCTCAAAAGGTTCATAATACTCTGAAAGCAAGATGAAACTAAGGTTAGGATTATTTTAGAGAAAACGGAGTACTGAGATGTAAAGCAATTAAAAGGAAAAACTGTTACCAGTGATAGTCTATTTACTGGATTACTGGTGTTGCAGTGGTAAATATACTGAATGCGAGCAGGTTTATTTTTCAGAAAAATTAAAAACGGAAAAGGGGGTGAAAGTTAAATTTCAAATTTAATTGGTACATGCTTTATACTCCCCTCTGTTCGCACAAATGATCCGCATTACCCGGTAGTGTGCAGCGTTCCGGCGGGAGCTGCGGGGGACAAGGGGAGGTAATTAAAATACTAACGTCCCTTTACAGAACAAAGTACGGGCAGGGGGCGGTTTAGAGAGGCGCATTTACTTACTAAATCTCCGCGGTCCGCGGCTCAACTCCCTCTGCCTTGCTGCTACGGCGTCTGATCGCGCTACACCAGTTACTTCCTGGTTGTGGTTTTTAACGCATGCGCATACAAAATATCGCTTACATGACTACAGATTCAATTATCAAACTGCGCATGCCTGGGGGAGAATTGTCTTGTGGCAGCGCGTCTGCTCAGTGGAGGAATGCGAACATTGCGCGAAGGAGTTTTTTGCAGTTGCCTGTGACACAAATGCTATACAATTCACGTGACATTAAGGGTAGGAGGAGATGTAAAATATTATATTGCTCCTTCTCAGTGGATAAGCGAAGGCATAGTTCAAATGAGAAACTACAGTGGCATGTAAAAAAATATGCTATACAATTAACATGACATTAAAGGCTGCAAGAGATGTACCATTTTGGATTATAAACCATTGTACTATATATTCATCAAAGAAAGAAATAGATCTAGATTTAGCCACAGCTGTTCCACTCATCAAGAGTGTTGAGTCCTTTCTCAATGCTTTTGCATAAGAAAATCCATTTGCACTCAAGGCGATCCAAAATTGTCTGTTGATTGCCTCCTCTGGTATTGGGCAAAAGCTGATCGACAACCTGCCATTGTAGATCATTTTCTGAATGTCCTTTTTCCATATAATGTTCCACTAGGGGTGCAGATAACACCTTACAACGAATTCTTCTCCTGTGTTGTGATATCCGGGTCTTTATCTGTTGTGTAGTTTGGCCAATGTACAATTGTTGGCATGGACATTGAATACAGTATATAACATTTTTAGAATTACAATTAGTAAAAGATTTCAACATGTGTTTACAATTCTCATATTCAAACACCTTAGTGTTGGTTGTGAACTCACATGCAGTGCAATTGTAACATTTGTAGTGTCCTACAATAGGTGGAAGATTCAGACATGTCTCTATGGTTGTATTCTTTTTAGTTATAGTGGCAGCTCGCACTAAGTGATCTTTTAAGTTACGACCTCTTTTGAAGGAAAATAAGGGCGTCCCTGTGTCGAGTTCCAAGGGAGACAGTACCGGCCAATGTTTTTTAATGACTTTACACAGTTTATTGCTAACTGTGCTGAATGTTGTCACACAGGTTATTCTTTTAAGGGCTTCCCTCTTTTTAGGTTGTAAGAGGTGTTCTCTGTGGGCGTACCAAGCTCGTTTCATAGCTCTTCTCACAAGTTTTTTTGGGTAGCCTCTGTTCATCAGTTTTTTACATAGGGTTTCAGCCTCTAGAAAGAAATCATGTTTAAATTTACAGTTACGTCTAATTCTGAGGAATTGGCCATAGGGGAGGCCATCCCGAAGTGCCCTTGGGTGTGAACTATGGTATTCTAGGACCGTATTGCGCTCTGTGGGCATTCTAAAGAGTGTGGTATACAATTCCTCAGCATGACACTTGATGGTGACATCTAGATAATCAATCTGATGTCTATCAAAATTGAAAGTGAATCTCAGATCTGTTTGACTGTTATTCAGCCACTCACAATAGTTTCTTAGAGTATCTTCGTCCCCTTTCCAAATCATAAGCACATCATCTATGTATCTGCGCCAGCTAAGGATGTTGTCACGGTATGGATTGCCAGCGTTTAGAATGATATTGGATTCTAAATCATCTACAAAGAGTATGGCAAAATTGGGGGCAAAAATAGCCCCCATAGAAGTCCCTTTGCATTGTCTATAGTATGTATCTTTAAAGATGAAGTAATTTCTGGTAAGGGCAATCTCAAGCAGATTCATTATAAAATCTGTGGGAACTTGGTGGGGCGCTGGACGTTTATTAAGATGGTTACGAATGACATCCATACCTTTCTGTTGCGGAATATTCGTATATAATGACTCTATGTCAAGGGTGACAAGGAGTTCTGACTCAGGATGATACGGATGAGATTCAATAAGATTTATTATGTGTGTGGTATCTTTGATGTACGTGGCTGTGTCTTTTACCAAATCCTTTATGAAGAAGTCAATATACTTCCCTAGAGGTTCTAAAATAGAACCACATCCCGAGAGGATAGGTCTCCCTGGTGGTGTTCTCAGGTCTTTGTGTAGTTTAGGAAGGGTATACAGTACTGGGATACGTGGTTCCTTATTGTTAAGGAACAGGTATTCATTTTTACTGATATAACCCTCCTCCAAAGCATTCTTAGTGATCTGTAGGATCTTTTCACTAATATCTTTAGTGGGATTCTGTCTCAATTTTTCGTAGTGTGTTGTGTTATTAATTTGACGCTCAATTTCAGCTTCATAAGAGGTGCGATCTTGAATTGCAATCCCACCGCCCTTGTCACAAGGTTTTATCACAATATTGTCATTCATTTTGAGTTCAGTAAGACTATCTCTTTCCTCTTTACTGATATTATATGGTGTATATCTATAGTCTTTTTTCATGTTGTCTAGCTCACGAAGGATTAGATGTTCAAAAGTGATCACCTCAGGGGGCATAATGCTGCTTGCTGGTTTGAAAGAGGAATTGGGGCGTAGCCCTGTGGTGTCATATTTTAAGGCAGCTTCTCTGTCTTTGAAAAAAGCTTGTAGTCTTATCTTTCTGAAGAACTGAAAAATTTCTGACTGAATATTGAACCAGTTAGGTTTCTCTGAAGGGACGAAGGATAGTCCTCTACTTAGAAGGGAGATGTCTGTAGAATTTAGTTGGTGACTTGAGAGGTTAAATATGGGTATAGTTTCCATATTGGATTGCGGAGGTATTTCCGTATTCAATATTGGTAACCCCATTGGTAGAAGCGATTCCTGGTTTGACGCTCTCCCGGGGGAAAGTTGTACCTTGGTTTGGTTCTGCCTCTCCCTCTCCCTCTCCCTCTGGGGAGGTCTATATTCCTCTGTTGGCCCCTGCCTAAAAAATGGGGGGGTGGGGATTACCGTGGGATGAGGTACTAGGACCCTCTGGTATCTCTGAGCCGTCAGATTCGGCTGAAGAGACTGAGAAAGTCACGGGGGCTCTGTTTCGAAAACGCCCCCAGGTGCCTGTTGGAAATTTCTGCTGTTCCTGATGACCTTCAGAGAAGAAATCTTCCTGGAGGTAGGGATAGGTTTTTTCTTTACTATAGTTCTTAATATCTTTAGTCACTTTGGTTGTTTTCTTATAGATTTCGAAAGCTTCAAAATCCTGGATAGTTCGATCAATTTTTTCAAGACAGGTTTTTGCGTCTGCCAATGTATCTAAACCTTTTATGGCCTCTTCTAAGGCTTTTATCTCCTCTAGTTCTTGTTTACTGTGTTCTAATGCTGTATCAATACCAAGCACCATCCAATGGCGCGAACAGGTGGTACCGATATGCGCAAAACCTGCTTTGAATTTTGGGTCTTGAATGAAAATGGCGGGGACGTTTCGTACTTGGAGGCCAACTGGTATAATTTCCGCTCTTAAATAGTCAGTTAGCATACGGGCATGCAACTCTGTCCGTACGTGTTTTTTCTTCAGACGCTCGAGCTCAGATAATTTGTCACTAGCTGGGTCTGTGGTTGTTCTAGTATTCAGTGTGGGGCCCTGGAGTAAGGATGGCCCAGTAAGCTTACTTGCTATGTATTCCTCTGTGTAGGTAGTACCTACTTGTATAGACATCTCCAATTTAATTGGGGTCTATGACATACGGATTTAACATAAAAACCACTCAATGAGCGGAACCCTTGCAGTGTAGCCACTGCACGTAGAGTAGTTATGGAAAACAAGGGTACCCCATTAGTAAAACCTGGGGTGAACGTATTGTTAAGGAAAGACAATGGTTTTGGGTGGCCTAAGGAGGTCCTAGTAGAGTAGAGTATAATTTTTGTTAATGAATTAATCTTGGGAGACAATATTGTAAGGTAAGGTAACAAACATATCACAAACTTTATTTATGCTTTCACAATTATGTTTTTCGCTTTTCAGGTGCTCACACATGTGACAAGGTGCTTATAGTGACTAAGTGAAAAATTATTAAAAAAACTATATTCAAGGTGTCACAAACAAGGTTATTCCCCCAAAAAATATATATACAGTAGGTTAGGGGAGTTTCCTTGCATGGGTCGACGGCGTTTCGATCTAAATGATTTTAGATCATCATCAGGACGTGAGCTTTCCTGAAAAAATTAAATTTAAATTTTAATACTGAGACCTTACAAAATCATAACTTCTTAGGGAAGAGTGAAGTGGTGCTCCCAGTGGCATATAATTCATGCACATTTCTATAAATATAATAAGGCGAACCGTAAGTGTAACGCGCTTTATTTAAACATTGGAGGGGAACTTTTGGATTGAAGTTATTTTACGCGCTTTTTATATATAGCGTTCGTGTTTGCTTACTTTACACGAGAAGGTAGAATTCTTTTCTGACTGGGCGCGCAAATTGCTTAAACTGTAGTGACTTGATCCAGCTGTCTAGAGCAAAGGGTTCAAGGGGGAACCAGTTAGGCATATATTAAAACTTTTTGGATTTAGAGTATACTTCTGTACAGATATTGACTTACTCAGTTTAATTTTGGCAAGAATTTAATTATTTATTCTTGAGAGGTAGCTCTAGCTCAAAGGTAAGGGCACGGGGTGGTAGAAACGTTTTCGACTCGGTGTTCAGAATTGCTGTGGTGGCTTGGTCCACCTGTCAAGAGCAAAGGGTTCAAGGAAGGTTCAATTAGGCATATACTAAGCCTTGAGAATTAGGGTATAATGCAGTACAGATAGTGACTTACTCAGCCTATTCTTCTCAAGAGTTTAAATATTTAATCTTGAAAGATAGGTCTAGCTCAAAAGGTTCATAATACTCTGAAAGCAAGATGAAACTAAGGTTAGGATTATTTGAGAGAAAACGGAGTACTGAGATGTAAAGCAATTAAAAGGAAAAACTGTTACCAGTGATAGTCTATTTACTGGATTACTGGTGTTGCAGTGGTAAATATACGGAATGCGATCAGGTTTATTTTTCTGAAAAATTAAAAACGGAAAAGGGGGTGAAAGTTAAATTTCAAATTTAATTGGTACATGCTTTATACTCCCCTCTGTCCGCACAAAAGATCTGCATTACCCGGTAGTGTGCAGCGTTCCGGCGGGAGCTGCGGGGGACAAGGGTAGGTAATTAAAATACTAACGTCCCTTTACAGAACAAAGTACGGGCAGCATTTGTGTCACAGGCAACTGCAAAAAACTCCTTCGCGCAATGTTCCCATTCCTCCACTGAGCAGACGCGCTGCCACAAGACAATTCTCCCCCAGGCATGCGCAGTTTGATAATTGAATCCGTAGTCATGTAAGCGATATTTTGTATGCGCATGCGTTAAAAACCACAACCAGGAAGTAACTGGTGTAGCGCGATCAGACGCCGTAGCAGCAAGGCAGAGGGAGTTGAGCCGCGGACCGCGGAGATTTAGTAAGTAAATGCGCCTCTCTAAACCGCCCCCTGCCCGTACTTTGTTCTGTAAAGGGACGTTTGTATTTTAATTACCTCCCCTTGTCCCCCGCAGCTCCCGCCGGAACGCTGCACACTACCGGGTAATGCGGATCTTTTGTGCGAACAGAGGGGAGTATAAAGCATGTACCAATTAAATTTGAAATTTAACTTTCACCCCCTTTTCCGTTTTTAATTTTTCAGAAAAATAAACCTGCTCGCATTCAGTATATTTACCACTGCAACACCAGTAATCCAGTAAATAGACTATCACTGGTAACAGTTTTTCCTTTTAATTGCTTTACATCTCAGTACTCCGTTTTCTCTAAAATAATCCTAACCTTAGTTTCATCTTGCTTTCAGAGTATTATGAACCTTTTGAGCTAGACCTATCTTTCAAGATTAAATATTTAAACTCTTGAGAAGAATACGCTGAGTAAGTCACTATCTGTACTGCATTATACCCTAATTCTGAAGGCTTAGTATATGCCTAATTGAACCTTCCTTGAACCCTTTGCTCTTGACAGGTGGACCAAGCCACCACAGCAATTCTGAACACCGAGTCGAAAACGTTTCTACCAACCCGTGCCCTTACCTTCGAGCTAGAGCTACCTCTCAAGAATAAATAATTACATTCTTGCCAAAATTAAACTGAGTAAGTCAATATCTGTACAGAAGTATACTCTAAATCCAAAAAGTTTTAATATATGCCTAACTGGTTCCCCCTTGAACCCTTTGCTCTAGACAGCTGGATCAAGTCACTACAGTTTAAGCAATTCGCGCGCCCAGTCAGAAAAGAATTCTACCTTCTCGTGTAAAGTAAGCAAACACGAATGCTATATATAAAAAGCGCGTAAAATAACTTCAATCCAAAAGTTCCCCTCCAATGTTTAAATAAAGCGCGTTACACTTACGGTTCGCCTTATTATATTTATAGAAATGTGCATGAATTATATGCCACTGGGAGCACCACTTCACTCTTCTCTAAGAAGTTATGATTTTGTAAGGTCTCAGTATTAAAATTTAAATTACATTTTTTCAGGAAAGCTCACGTCCTGATGATGATCTAAAATCATTTAGATCGAAACGCCGTCGACCCATGCAAGGAAACTCCCCTAACCTACTGTATATATATTTTTTAGGGGAATAACCTTGTTTGTGACACCTTGTATATAGTTTTTTAATAATTTTTCACTTAGTCACTATAAGCACCTTGTCACATGTGTGAGCACCTGAAAAGCGAAAAACATAATTGTGAAAGCATAAATAAAGTTTGTGATATGTTTGTTACCTTACCTTACAATATTGTCTCCCAAGATTAATTCATTAACAAAAATTATACTCTACTCTACTAGGACCTCCTTAGGCCACCCAAAACCATTGTCTTTCCTTAACAACAGGGAGCTGAGATAGCCCCAAAAGCACAGAAACAATGAACTGAAACAAAGTTTCATTTTCAGTTTCAATGTAATTACGTCAGCGTGCCATGCATGCGATCGTCATTGCATTGGAATAAAAATAAATACCTCGGGCAGTTGGAGAAGCTCTTCCTCACCTCCTGTGAAAAGGAAATTTGTACTAGTGTGCACATGACTGAATGGTTCTGCCTTGAACACACGCGGGCCAGTTATAGGAATTGGTGGGCCCTGAGCCAAAAGTGAATGTGCTTAGGAAGCTCCTTTGTGCAGACCCCTCCTGGGTCACAGCTCCTCCTCTCAGCCTCCTACAAACACCTCTTTTACTGCTCCTATTGGGCTGAAGGTGTGAGAATTGCTTGAGGGATGGGAGTTAACATTGTGAGGGCGCTGAAGTGCTGCACAATTGACGTCCTGTAGTGTCTCTGAATAGTCTCCTTGCAATTGAGACAAGAGGAAGTGTCTCCTTTCCCTGGGCCTCCCGACACCATCCCTGAGAGGCCCAGAGAAACCCTAATTGCAAGGAGACACCTTTCTTTCAGTTGGATTGGCAGGGAAACAAAAACACATGATCGGTTCAGAGTCCCATTCTGGTAGGCTGACTGCGAGGCCCTGGGCAGCTGCCCACACTGCCCATGCCTAGTGCCGACCCTGAGCTCACAAGCACAATTGCTCATGACGGAACCATTCAGTCATGAGCACCTAAGGCGTTAATAAAAAAGATTTGCTGCTGCGCAAAATAATGTAGTGGGCAATGCACTTTTGGAAAGATCTTTTGTCGGTTCTCAGGGCACAAATTTTGGTGAAAACATGTTTAAGTCCTACATTTTAGGGTTAGAAAGTAGCATCACCTCCAACATCACTCCAGCTGAGGCAGGGTACAGGGTTAAATGCTTCAGGAACATGTTATGATGTGAATTGTTTAAATTGCATTTATAGAGCACTTACTTACCCTGATGAGGTGTGGAAGCGCCTTATGATGAGTAGGATGCTACCCAGGAGCCCAAAATTAGTGGTCGTTCTATTAGTTATTGGGGTTAGTTTTGCATGCCCATTCCATTCATTGACTTGTGGTACGTTATTGACACATATGTGATCACTAGAGGGGGATATGAAAAGCAATTGATTGCTGGAATTAATAAGATAGCTATGGCTTCCACAACAATTTTAAGACCGATGGCCATGCGATTTAGAGTAATTTATGTACAGAAGAGGTAGACAGAAGGGAAACAGAGGTACACTTAAATAAATAAGAAATGTAAATAAGTAAAAGTTTGATTGAAGGTCAATTTTTCATGCAGGATTTTTAGGAGCAATTTGTGGATGTAAACCTTCAGGAAAAACCGTTTTAATTCTGCTCCTATGGAATGTAGCTTGCCCAATCTTTCTAGAGGCATTTAAGAGGTGACACAGGTACTTCCCATAGTGAAAAATAATTTCAGTACGTGTTGAGTCCCCTTTAGCAGTGGGACGATAAAGCACATTCTGTTACCTGTAATTACAATTTGAAATCACACCCAAGAGAAACCCCTTCTGTATACCTACTACACAGGCATATTCAACACTGTAAAGTATTGTTACAGTTTATGCAAATCATACACACCATACATAAACTATACTTATATTATAAAACATGTTATGTAAACACCCATCAACTTAAAAATATAACAAGGTGATTAAAAAACACATTGCAGCAATCGTTAGTATATTCAGTTAAATGTTTGTGACCCATTATATACCTGGTGCGGTAGGTGCTGTCCCCTTTGTCCACCTGAAGAGCACCTCCACAGAACAGACACCTTGTCCAGCAGAATGGATGTGTCTGAGGTCACCTTCCAGCATCCATCTGGCCTCGTAGGGTTGCATAGCTCATATAGGAGACCAGTCAAATACCCCTTAGAAGCATGTTTGGTGGTGTGGGATTCAAGGAGACGATCCAATTCTCCTATTGTCTCACTGTCTTGGAGGAATACACAAAGTCCAACAGCAGAGCCCTTCCAAATCACATAACCCAGGACACTGTCAGAGGAATACATGGCTTGAACAAGAACATGTCAACTTTCTAAAAGTGCCATCTTCAGACTTGTGACTGTGCCATTAAAGAGCCTTCATTTGCGTCAGAAGTCAAGCCCCTCCTCAAGAAGCCCTTTGCCAGACCCGACAGACCTCAAGAACTACAGAACCATCTCTCTCCTCCTCTTCGTAGCCAAAATCACAGAGAAGATCATCAACAGCCAGCTCACGAACTTCATAGAATCCAACTTGATCCTCCACACTTCCTAATCCAGATTTCACAGCAACCGCAGCACAGAGACCGCCCTCTTATCTACGCAGACGACATCCGCACCCTCTTTGACCAAGGGCACATGGCTGCAATCATCCTACTAGACCGCTCAACATCCTTCAACACCGTCTCCCACTGCACACTAACCACCAGACTCCATGATGCCAGCAGTAAGGAAACTGCCCATGACTGGATCTGCTCCTTCCTCACCTGCCGAACTCAAAGAATAAGACTCACACCCTTCCTCTCCAAACCCACAGAGATCATCTGTGGAGTAGACTAAGGATACTCACTCAGCCCCACGCTCTTCAACATCTACATGGCTCCCTCGCCACCAACGTCAGAAATCATGGATTCAGCATAGTATCCCATGCTAACGACACCCAATTCATCCACTCCCTCACCGATGAACCCAACATCACCAGAAAATTATGCCTTTTTTATAGAAAGTAAACCTAAATAAATACTTACTATGAAGCAATCAACATGTCTTGATAGTTTTACTATATTTTTCTGTTTTAAAGTCAGAAATGTCATCTTTGCTGTAAACTGAAAACTGTTGAACATGGTTCATCTCATTTGTGTTACTGAATCAGTATAGCTTTATCCTCCCAATTGAGCAATCAGCTGTTCTTACAATTGAAAGGGACCCTCGATTTAATTACCCTCCCTGTGCCGTCTTTCGTATTGTATGAGAATTCAGGGCATACCTTGTCACAAGGAACATACAAGGATGAAGTACACATGTAAGAGCCAGATCCCGCAATATAAATCTGAGCCCTGTGAGGACCTTTCTTTACAGGACTCTTCAATCAGGCTCTCCTAAGGATCCTTGCCCACCCAAGCTGCTTCCTGAGGCAGCTGAGAGCATCAACCCAGCAGTTAATACGCTTCTTAATTTTTCCCTATCCTCCAGAAAGGTTCCTGTGTCCTGCAAGCAGGCCATGATCATTCCTCTTCTCAAGAAACAGTCTTTAGACCCCTCTCTACCCTCCAACTATCATCCTATCTTGCTTCTTCCGGCAGTGTCCAAAATTCTTGAAAAGCAGGTCAATACTCAACTTTCTGGCTTGGTTGAGAGATTTAAACTTCTCCACCAAGCTCAATTTGGCTTCTGAGCCCAGCAAAGCAGTGTCAGGGCTGGTCGAAATATTAGATGCTATTCGGGAGTCCCTTGATGCGGGTTGCAGGACTACCCTGGACCTCTCTGCAGCATTCAATACAGTCTCCCACACTCTGCTACTGGCCCGTCTTCGAACTCTCTGAGTAGATGGTCTAGCCTGGTGGTGGTGTGAATCATATTTGGCAGATAGATCCCAGCAAGACTGGATCCCTCCTTTTGCAGCCTCTCCCCAAGCCTTGAATATGGGTGTTCCTCAGGGCTCTATATTGAGCCCTCTTTTATTTAATATCTATATGTTTCCACTTATTCAGCTAGCTCTCAGGGATAAAGTGATCTCGTATGCTGATGACACTCATCTGTTGTTTTCCTGGGACAAGTACAGCGGGACCAACGGCTCAAACTTGTCTTTCTGATGTTTTCCATTAGTTGGCTGAAGCACAACTTAAATGCAACTCAGACAAAACAGAGATTCTCCTCTTTGGGAACTGCTCCCTGCAGCTCTGGTGCTCTGTCTGACCAGATGAGTTCCCTCTACCCTCTACCCTTCCCCCATGATGGTTCAGTAAAAACCCTAGGCATTTGGTTTGATGATAAACTTTCTTTTAGTCCGCAGATTGAAAGGTTATCGGGCTCTCTTCTGAAATCTCTCAAAAAGGGGAAACCCACTGATGCCCAATAAGGAACGATGACTCTGACCTAGTTGACCACAGGACTAGTAGGTCTCCCCCAGGGGCCAGTGGGGCTGGCTTCCTTGTGCCCCCTGAGAACCAGCTGGTGGAAAGCATTTGTCTTCTGCATCCAGAGACAAAGACAAGAAGAAAGGTTGGTACGGGGAGGTAGGAGAACCAGCTTCCTGTAGATTATACCACTTTGGAGGTGAGAAGGACTGCAGGTAGAGCTCACCACTAGGTGTAAAATGAGCGCAAGAACATTCAAATTGTCCCTACGGGCCTGAGTAATGGCATTTTGAAGATTGGAAAACATTCCCCTTTTTTTTACAGATGACGGAGCACATGGGGCACCACTCTCTGCAAGAATTTACCCCCAGTTGGGCCAGGGCATGGGTTTGCTGCAAGGATATTTAATTTTGTAAACCCAGGGGACAGCTTTGCGTGGGACCACTGTGCCCCCTCGAGTAGTAGTAGGCCTGCCTAATTCCCTGTGCATGTGTTCAGAGTGAAAGGGTGGCCACCAGGAGTGGAGGATCCCTGCCAAAAGGAGCATCCAGGGAAGCAGTAGCTGCTGGCTCCTGCGGTTGCTTGTGGAAGAGCGGGCTGCACAGGAGCCAGCAGAGCAGACAGAGGTGGGCTCCCTCAGTTTCCCTATAAGCTGAGAAGGTGCATAGGTACCCGGGTAGATCAGGGAAACCACAAACAGAAGTAAAGGAAGGGGGTGGCACGAGGAAGCACACCAGGAAAATAAACAGCATTGCTCCCCTGTGCAGAGGTAGAGCTGCTCATAAAATGGTCACTGCTCCTAGCTGGAACTCTCCATAATGTCCTGTGGGGCTGATTTCTATGTGTTTTCCTCCTCTTATAGTGGCCCCTAGATGGCAGTGGCACCAACAATGTTGAAATCAAGTGAGGGACTGCAGGAGTGCAGCAGCTTCCCCCCTGGAAGGTTGAAAAATTGCTGATCCTATGTTCAAGAAAACCATGACCCTTATGCGATTTTCATTGAATTTTTCAAAGCATTCCCAAAGCTGGAGCTGTTATTCTACAGCTGGGAGTGCAACGCCTTTTAGGAGCTTGTATTATGGTTTTATCCAATGTGGCCGGGAGATGTATAAGAAAGGTGCATGGTGTCCAGCGCCCTCTGGGGGCTAAGTCTAGGATTGCCTTTTATGTGATCAGAAACTAATGATCTCTTGGGCTGTTCTAATGATTGCATTTTAATGGATTCAATCATTCAATCAGAACATTTGTAAAGTGCACTACTTACCCATGAGGGTCTCAAGGCGCTGGAGCGGGGGGCTGCTGCTACTGCTCGCAAAGCCAGGTCTTGAGGTGTCTTCTGAAGGTTAGCAGGTCCTGGGTCTGCCGTTGGAGGGTGGGGAGGTTGTTCCAGGTCTTGGCGGCGAGGTGGAAGAATGATCTGCCGCCGGAGGTGGCTCTTCGGATGCGGGGTACTGTGGCGAGGGCAAGGTCTGTGGAGTGGAGCTGGTGGTTGGAGGTGTAGAAGCAGAGTCATCTGTTGAGGTATGCTGGTCCGGTGTTTTGGAGTGCCTTGTGTGCGTGGGTGAAGAGCTTGAAGGTGATCTTCATGTTGAAGGGGAGCCAGTGCAGGTCTCTCAGGTGGGGTGTGAACTGGCTGCAGTGAGGGATGTCGAGGATCAGGCGTGCAGAGGTGTTTTGAATGCGTTGAAGTAGTTTCAGGAGTTTGGCTAAGGCTCCTGCGTAGAGGGCGATTCAGGAGTCCAGCCTGCTGCTGACGAGGGCCTGGGTACCGTTCTTCTTGTTTCTGTTGGGATCCACCTGTAAATCTTGGGGAGCATACAGAGGGTGTTAAAGCAGGAGGATGAGACGGCGTTGACCTCCTTTGTCATGGAGAGAGTAGAGTTGAGGATGACCCCTGGGTTGTTGTAACGACCGGATTCTCAGACCAGATAGAATCAGCTCCTCAGAGCACCACCAACCCAGCCGGAACGTAATCACCTCCCTCCTCAGGACCTATTTACACCAGGTATCTATGCCTCATACCTAAGGATGGGGAAATTAGCAATATACATGCATAAGTTTTCTTCAATATCACACTCACACCAGTTAGTCTCGCGGCAGCTTGGGCCCAGACTAGTCTACCCTAGGGCAGTTCCGATTAGTTACCATTACACACGACCACAATCAGTACCCACCCAAGCCATGATCCTGTGGGTATAACAAGCCGCAATCCTGCGGGTATAAGCACCAGTTTCCTCCCTGGTGTTCTCTTACTTACATCCCAAGCCGCAATCCTGCGGGTATAAGCACCAGTTTCCTCCCTGGTGTTCTCTTACTTACATCCCAAGCCGCAATCCTGCGGGTATAAGCACCAGTTTCCCTCCTGGTGTTCTCATTAACACCGCTTACCAACGACGATCACTTTCCTATGAATACCATTGGAAGGAATCTTTCATTATCTACTAGGGATATGATACTACAATATTAGAGATCACACAACGGTTTACCGAATTAGATGATGTACAACCTATTCTCCACCTCAGGGGCTCCTCTCTCCCTCATTGCTCAGTCACTCCTTACCTGACCGGGAATAACGTCCGTTCATGAAAACAATGCCTGACTAGAAGAACAGGTTACCCTGATTGCACAAGAATAAAAGGCACATGCTGGTTCACTAAGAACTGGGGTACTTTATTACAATAATCATAATAACATAATACTATACTATAACATATAGCCTGCAAAGGAAAATGAAAGGTTAGAATGTGCACACTAGGTGAAAAAGACTGACGTCACCTGATTAATGTGAAGTCTGGATTCAGCAGTCATCTAGGTTCCCTTCCCGTCTGTGCCTTGGCTCGTCTTAGGGTCACACTTCTGCAGTCACGGATACACGTCTGCACCGCTATGCTCTGTCTTCTCTGCTTCCCTCCAAGTCACTGGAACCTTCCTCTCATTACCTGCTTTCTCTCTGGCTGTTCTGCACTACTCCTCTCTCCTCTCAATCACGGACCATCTTCACTTCTCGGCTTATAACTCAGTTTCAGCCACTCTGGTATTTGTTCTCTTGACTAACTGCTTCACTCGGAATGCTCTGATCTTATAGGTCAAAGCTCGCAAGCTGCTCCAGCTACAATAACTTCAATCTGTCTAAGAGAGTATCAGCTTCTCGATCTTTCTCGGACTTCAAAATGGCGACTGTCTGCCTGGAAATAATTAATGGCATTGATTCTAACGGCTAGCTGCCGCCTACAGACTGACTCACTAACTGCTTAATGCTTTCACTAATATGGAAGCTCGTTCCTTCATGGAAAGTTACGGCCAGTTACCTGCCGCCCACCAAATTCTTGTACCTCCCCGTACCAAGGACACGTTCCCAGCCGGCCGGCCTGATGTTGTGTCTTCGGAGTGGAGAAAAATACAGTCTTTCGATAAGGGCCAGCCTGAGCCGGTTCTCTCCAAGCGAACAACACCTCGTAACTAAAAGATTACATTTGACCTAAAAGCATCTCAAGCTGCCGGGGCAGAAAGAAAGATGGAGTCTCTCCTGTTTGAGGCCTACAAGGCCCAAAATAAGCATAACTCCATAGAAGGTATACTAATACTCTTGCAAAAGGATGGATAATCACTAATACTAATGAATCTATCCCCTAACATAAGTTTATAAGCCCTGATCTAAGGAAAAGGGTACGGAACTATATTACTATGCCTTGTGAATAGGCCCTGTCTATGGCTCTAATCCTTGCACTAGAATGATAGTAGACTGGAGTCACCTCCAATCATCTTCCCTCAAAGGAGGGCCGAAAAAGTCGGTCAGAACAGTTGTGTATGTGGTCGGTGGGTGTTGGAGCTGTTCCCAGTGCCGTCGGCCACCAGGAATCATCCCAGGCTGAGGGGGTGGAGCAGAGGATGAGGACATCCGTCTTGTCCAAGTTTAGCTTCAGTCTGCTGTTCTTCATCCACTCAGTGACGGCTTTCATCCCTTCATGGAAGTTGGTTTTGGTGGTGAGGGTGTCCTTGGCGAGGGAGAGGATCAGCTGGGTGTCCTCGGCATAGGAAATGCTGTTGAGGTTGTGCAGCCGGGCGAAGTGGGCGAGCGGTGCCATGTATATGTTGAACAATGTTGGGCTGAGGGATGAGCCCTGGGGTACACCGCAGATGATCTTGGTGTCTTTTGAGCAGAAAGGGGAGAGGAGGATGCACTGGGTTCTGCTGGAGAGAGAGGAGGTGGTCCAGTCCAGAGCCTTGTCTTGGATCTCAGCGTCGTGTAGGTGTGTGCAAAGGGTGCGGTAGCAGACAGTGTCAAAGGCGGATGACAGGTCCAGGAGGAGGAGGGCCGCGGTTTCTCCGTTGTCCATCAGGGCCCTGATGTCATCGGTGGCTGCAGTGAGGGCAGTTTCAGTGCTGCGGGTGCTGCAGAACCCGGACTGGGAGGGGTCCAGGATGCTGTTCTGATCAAGGTAGTGGGTCAGTTGTCTGTTGACGGTCTTCTCAATGACCTTCGCTGGGAACGGGAGCAGGGAGAAGGGCTGGAAGATCTTTAGGTCCTTGGGGTCAGCCGTGGGTTTTTTGAGTAAGGTGTTGATCTCGGCGTGCTTCCAGCTCTCCGGGAAAGTTGCTGTCTCGAAGGAGATGTTGATGGTTTTCCGGAATTGGGGTGCAATGGTGGTGCTGGTGTTGTTGAAGATGTGGTGTGGGCATGGGTCTGACAGAGATCTGGAGTGGATGGTGTTCATGATTTTGATGATGTTGTTGTTCATGTTGGTACAGGAGAGCAGGGGGCCTGTGCGGATGGTGGCCATGAGGATGGGGGTCTCAGTGGTTGTCTGGGCGGTCGTGACGTTGAAAATGTAGTGGATGTCTGCAATCTTGCAATGGAAGAAGGTGGCAAGGGAGTCGCATAGGTCTTGTGAAAGTGGGATGTTGTTGGCGTTGGAGAGTTCCTTCACGATGTTGAAGAGCTCTTTGTTGTTGTGTGCGTTGTTGTGTAGGTGATCTTTGAAGGAGGCCCTTTTGGCGGATTTGATGAGGTGATGGTGTCTGCAGGTGATGTTCTTGTGGGCTGCGTAGCTGTCCGGTGTCTGTTCACAGTGCCATGTCTTCTGTAGCTTTCAACAGGTTTGCTTGGAGGCCTGGAGGTCTTCAGTGAACCATCTGGCTTTCTTGCTGGTGTGTCTTTTGGGGGGTTTCTTGATTGAGGCGAGGGTGTTGGCGCAGTCGTCGATCCATTGTCTGAGGTTGCGGGCGGTGGTGTCGTGGTTGGTGTGGTCGGCGGGTGGGCTCCAGGCGAGGGTGGTGGTAAGCTGGTCTTCGGTGACTTTGCTCCAGCAGCAGCAGAGGATCTGTTGAGTGCAGTGGTGCGTGGTGGGTTTCCAGAAGGTGAATGGATGCAGCGATGGTTGGCCCAGTGGAGTTTGGTGGTGTGGTTGAAGGAGACGTGGGAGCTTGCGGAGAACACTGTGGGAGCTTGGCGTTCGTTACTGTCTGTCAGGGCACCCTAGTGTCGCGCCTCAGCAACATCGGAATCCAAGACAGGGCACTGGAGTGGATCACCTCGGTCCTCACCGGAAGAACCCAGAGAGTCCGCCTCCCCCCATTCAGATCCGAGGCCACCGAAGTCATCTGCGGCGTACCACAAGGATCATCACTCAGCCCAACCCTCTTCAACTTCTACATGAGCCCCCTCGCAGCCATCGCACGCCGACACAACCTCAACATCATCTCCTACACCGATGACACCCAGCTGATCCTCTCCCTCACCAACGACCCCGCCACCGCCAGAACCAGCCTACACAAAGGGATGAAAGACGTCGCCGAGTGGATGAAGAACAGCCGCCTGAAATTGAACTCAGACAAGACGGAAGTCCTCATCCTGGGGTTATCGCCCTCCGCCTGGGACGACTCCTGGTGGCCCCCTGCCCTGGGCACCACTCCCAAGCCAACGGACCACGCACGCAACCTGGGCTTCATCCTGGACTCCTCCCTCTCAATGACCAGACAAGTCAACGCCGTCTCATCATCGTGCTTCAACACCCTGCGCATGCTCCGAAAGATCTTCCGGTGGATCCCCACCAAAACCAGGAAGACCGTCACCCAGGCACTCATCACCAGCTGACTGGACTGCAGAAACACCCTCTACGCCGGAACCACAGCCAAACATCAGAAAAGACTCCAACGCATCCAGAACACCTCCGCACGAATCATCCTGGACATCCCAGACACAGCCACATCTCCGGCCACCTGAGGGACCTTCACTGGCTCCCCATCAGCAAGAGGATCACGTTCAGACTCCTCACCCATGCACACAAGGCCCTCCACGACCTGGGGCCCAAGTACCTCAACAACCGCCTGACCTTCTACACTCCCACCCGCCAGCTACGATCAACCAGCCTCGCCCTCGCCGCCGTTCCACGCATCCGCAGAGCCACCACCGGAGGAAGATCCTTCTACCTGGCAGCCAAGATATGGAACTCCCTCCCCATCCACCTCCGGCTAACCCAGGACCATCTCTCCTTCAGGAAGCAACTCAAGACCTGGCTTTTCGATCAGTAAAGTCCCCCTCTCCCCCAGCGCCTTGAGACCCCTCCGGGTGAGTAGCGCGCTATACAAATGTTGTGATTGATTGATTGATTGAAGATGGGGTCAAGCGTGTGGCTGGTGGACTGGGTGGGTGTTGTGATGAGTTTTCAGGGTCCGAGGTTGGCGAGGTTGTCGATCAGGGTGGTGGATTTGAATGAATGAATGAATGAATGAATGGAGTCTTGTAATGCGCAACTTAGCCCAAGGGCATCAAGGCACCTGAAAGATCGTACAGCTTGTAAATCTTCTAGTGCAGGAATACAGATAGGCCTCTACAAAGAGCCAAGTTTTTAATGCTTTACGAAAGAGCATAATAGAGGGTTGTCCTGCCAAATCAGGGGGAAGAGTGTTCCACAGCCTGGGCGCCAGGGTGGAAAAGGCTCTCCCTCCCCACCTTACTTTATGAAAGCGAGGGATTACCAGAAGATTTTTACAAGAAGAGCGAAGAGTTCTACAGGGAGAGTAAGCATGTAAGAGGGACCTAATGCCCTCTGAGCCATACAAGGCCCCATGGGCAAGACAGAGGATCTTAAAAGCAATCCTAGACTGGATGGGCAGCCAGTGTAGACTCTTCCTGGCCAAGGAGGCTGAGGAGAGTCTAGGAAGATTAAGAACCATCCTTGCTGCCGCATTTTGTACTATCTGTAAGCTCTGAATAAGATTCTTATTAATGCCTGAGTAAAGTGCATTACAATAATCAAGTCTTGAGGAGACGAGAGCCACAGTGACTTGCTTCCGAGCTTCAGGAGAAAGATAGTGAGCGATCTTTCTCAAGATCCTGATGATACCACAGCAGGTGGAAACCGTCCTACTGACCGACGGTCGAAGGAGAGCGAGGTATCTAACAGCACACCCAGATTTCTGGCAGATTGAGAGGGAAGGGGACAAACCCCAAAGGAGGATGGCCCCCAGTCACTCGACCAGATATCCTGGTCACCCCCAAAGATCAGAACTTCTGTCTTCTCTCCGTTTAACTTCAAGGAATTCTGAATCATCCATTAAGAGACTGTATCCATGCAATTCCTGAAGTTAAGAGCGGAGGAACTCAGCGAATGGGAGAGGGAGACCATGATCTGGGTGTCATCAGCGTATGACAGAACCTCTAACCAAAAAGATGTTACTAACCTGGCGAGAGGGCCCACATAATTGTAAAAAAGAGTGGGGCTCAGGGAAGATCCCTGAGGGACCCCACACTGTACAGGTTTGAAAGGGGAAAGGAATTCATCCAGCTTCATCCTCTGTTCTCTTTGGTTGAGAAAAGAGGTCAGGAGGCTCAAAGCTGCGCCTCCAACACCAATCTCCCTGAGACGTGCGACCAGGACAGAGGGAGACAAGGTGTCGAAGGCTGCCGTAAGGTCGAGCAGGACCAAGAGGGTAGCCTGGCCCTTGTCGACCTTCGAGCGGATGTTATTGATCACAACCATAAGGGCGGATTCAGTGCTGTGAGCTCTGCGAAAACAGTGTTGAGATGAGTCTAGCAAACTGGAGTCATCCAAAAAGGAGCTTAGGTGAAAGTTAAGGTGTGACTTCAGTATTTTTGCTGGTGCGGGTAGCAGATATATAGGGCGGAAGTTCGTCATAGCCCCAGGGTCCAACGAGGCCTTTTTAAGGAGAGGTTTAACACCGCCAATTTCCAGGAAAGTAGAAAAGTTCCTTCCATAATTGATAGGTTCATCACCTCTAAAAGGGGGGAATCAACACCTCCCTACACTTCTTGAGTATCTTAAGAGGGCAGGGACCCAGAGGGGAGCCCGATTTGGTTTTATCAAGAAGCAGGTTAATCTTTTCCAGGGTAAGAAGAGGGAAGTTTAAAAGGCTGGGGCAGGGATCATTTGGCCTGCAGTCAGGAATGGAAGGGGCAATAAAAGGAGGTGCAACCAAATTAACATTAAGTGATTGTAGTGACGTATGGATATCAGCTATTTTAGTATGAAAGAAGGTGGAGATCTTATCACAGAGCTCCTGAGAACCTACTAAGGGGTCTGAGGTCTGAGGAACAGAGAGGGAGTCTACAATCTTGAACAGATCTCTGGGAGAGTTGAGGAAGGCCGTCAAGTTGACAAAATGAGCCTTCTTTTCCTCAATTATGGCCAGTTTATATTCTTTAAGGAGGCATTTGTGAATGTCTATCTCCTTAGGATCAAGGTGAGCCCGCCAACACCTCTCCTGTTTTCTACAGCCCTGCCTTAGCAACCTAAGGGAGTCAGAGAACCAGGGTGCTGAGGGTCTGTTTCTGGCAGACTAGTGCTGTTTAGCAGGGGCCATGTTTTCTACTGCTCCCGAAATGGAGTTGGAAAATTCGACAGCAGCGGCATTTGTATCCCTCAGGATGAGAGGCCTCAGTCTGTTCATGAATGGAGCAAGTGTCTCGTTGTTGACCTCCCTATAATTCCTTCTTAGTTCCCAGTTACTACGGTTGGTGGAGGTGGGGACGAAGAGAGAGAATTTAAACTCCAACGGAACGGCCAGATGGTCTGACCACGCCAGAGGGATAGGGGAACCTATCTTTAATCTGGAATCATTAGAGAAAACTCCGTCCAGCGCGTGGCCGGCAGAATGGGTGGGACTATCAACAAGTTAGCTCAGGCCAAACGAGGCTAACGTTTCCACCAAAAAAGAAGTATCACTGGATTTCGAGTTTTCACGGTGATAATTGAAGTCACCCAGCAGGGTGATGTTAGATCTATCAATAAAAGATTCTAACATCTTTGTTAGTTCATGACTAAAGGCCGACCTGGGGCCAGGAGGCCTGTAGAACAAAAGGCCGGAGAAAGAAACAGTGGGCGTAGAATTAAGAGAGAAATACATAGCCTGAAAAGAATCTGTAGAGGTGGACAGGTGTTTGGTACGACAGACGGAGAAACTTTTATGTAATATACCCAGTCCTCCTCCCCTTCGCCCAATTCTGTCCATCCGAGATAAAGTATAGCCTTCAGGAATAGCATCAACAAGCTCGGGACCTGAGGATTCCGACGCCCATGTTTCCGTAATGAATACCCAGGACGGTTTCCTGGAGGAATCAAAGTCTTTAAAGGCGATGTTATTTTTAATTAATGATCTAGTATTAATAAAGAATCCCTCTTCGATAACCAGGAAAGGAGCATCAGGAATCTCATTAGTAGACTTGGTCTTTAAAGTACTCTGTGTTTTTGGGAAATTGTATTTGTCATTACAGCTGCAACTTGGAGCACTTAGAAGCGCCTCAGGGCAGAATGAATGGTGATAGGGCTTTCTAGGGGGCTTCAAGGCGAAGAGAGCTTTGAAAGAGTAAAGCGCACTTAGTTTGGAACAGAAAGAAATAGGGACAGCATCCCTGGCTCCTGGCGCGGACTCATCGCGGACGGGCTGGACTTAAGCGTGACTATGGCGCACGCCCGATAAGCGTGTCCAATGAGCAGGGAGAAAGCCATAGAGCCTAAATAAGGTTGGGCCTGAGTGTCGAGCCCCGCGTGACCCTCCGAGGCCAATGAGGGCAGGGACACCAAATGTTTGCTGGTGCCCTCCACAGCAAACGGGAAAACCCGTGGTGAACCGGTGCGCTGGCAGGAGAAAGGTGAGGCAGGTAAGAAACGCAAGGAGATGTGCAAAAATGGCAAAGTAACACACAGTTTTTTAAAATATACAACTAAAATAGAGCGACATAGTAATCATGAAGCCAAATGCAATTTTTAAAGCAGCAATGTTAAAATCGAGGCAGCGTAGTCAAGCACTCGATTACAAGATGTGGTTGTTGTTGTTCTCGAGGTGGAAGTTCAGGTCCCCGAGAAGGATGTAGTCTGTGGAGGCGAGGGCGCTTGTACTGACGAAGTCGGCGATGGGGTCGCTGAACTGTGGTCGGGGTCCTGGGGGTCAGTAGATGAGGGTTCCTCTGAGGGTGGTGTTGGGATCTGTGTGCATCTGGAAGTGCAGGTGTTTGGCGGTGCTGAAAGTGTTGTCGATGTTGGTGGAGAAACTGAGAGTGTTCCTGTGGATGATGGCGATTCCTCCTTCTGCTCCATTGGTGCGGGCCCTGCGGATGATCTTGTTGCCGTCTGGGATGGCTATGGGGATGCCGGGTGCTGAAGAGGGGTTCAGCCAGGTCTCCGACAGGAAGGCGACATCTGGGGAGGTTGAGTGAAGAAGGTTCTTTCCCAGTGGGTGGATTTTCAGATTGGATGCTGGTGAAGCTACAGTTCCGGCAGGAGAAGGGTCTTTGTGTTCGTTTTGGGGCAGCCAGGAAGCAGGTGTGTGATCGTCCTATTTTGAGTGCGTAGAGGGTGCTGGCATTGTAGCGGCGTCGGGTGTTGTGGCATTCGCAGGGGCCAGGGGTTCTGGCGCTGTCACGGTCCAGGCGTGGATGGGTGCAGATGGGCTTGCCTTAGGCGCGCCTTCAGCGCCAACAGCATGGCCACTCAGCGGCCGTCATAAGAAAGGGAGGTGGGAGGGAGGAGCAGCTGGTAGGTGGAGGCGAACAAATAGGCGAGCGGGGGTGGGGCCGCAAGGGGCGCAGCATGATTAAAAAGGAGGGAGGAACAGCAGAGGGTACAGAAGGCAATAAAGGGCAAAGGGCACAGAATAGCACAGGAGGAAAAAGGAGGAGTGAAAGTGAAAACAACTAAGCAAATACAACAAAATGCACTTACACTAAGGCGAAGTGTAGGGAGCAGGGGGTGGGGCCGCAGGGAACACAGCGGCGGGAACCACATGAAGAACGGCCAGAAGGCAGAGAAGGGCACAGAATAGCACAAGAGACAACAGGAGGAATGAAAACAAAAACAAAATAAACAATACAACAAAAGCAACACAATTACACTAAGCAACATACGGCCTACCACTGGCCACCAGGGATGAGGTGCAGGTGGTTGCCTGCGGTTGTAGGAAGGCCTCGAACTTGAGTCAGAGGCAGCAGCAGCGAGATGGGAGACACAGGCAGATAGGTGGTACTGTTGCAGCATCTGGAGCGACCTGCCTTTAGAAGGGCCAAGGGTCACTTGAATGGATTGAAATGGATTGAAAGTATAACATAAGGACATGGACAAATGTTAAGTTAATTTTAAAATGCTTCATTGATATAGAAATGCTGACAGTGATTTTTGATGAAAGTGAATAATCTTTATTAACATGAATAAGTAAGTGCATTTACACATGATTATTATTGATGATTGCATTTCCCTACAAATTATGTCTTCAATGTGGTTTGTTGATCTTGACCCTTTGACAAAGCCAACAGACTTACCCTATATGTTTGTAGGACCCTTTCGGGAGGTCAAAGGTGATTATGCAATGTCATCCCTGGTATTTTCCATCGCCTAATTTATATATTTGTAAATTATTACATGGTATTTGTTAGTTTGTGTGTGTGTAATAAATTTACTTTTCCTTTTTTCTAAAGAAAAAGCACTGACCTGACAATCTTTTATTGAGTGTTATTACTGCGTGCCCGCTTATTGTGATTACTAGCCAATACCACTCCCCACCGGGTAGGCATTGGACAGTGCTGGTTTGCTACCCTGAGAGAGTCTAGTGCGACAATGGGATGCTTGTTTCCCAGTAAGGAGAAATTGTGGACCTATCACTTGTGCAGGCCACACAAAAAATAGCCCAATTTCCCACACTTGACACCTATAAGTCTTTTTGAGCTCCTCTGCTGCAATACCAGTTTTCACTCGACCTCCCTCTATGTGCACCTTTGTTATTTTTATGTGCACCCTTCAGTTCGTTTTGCATACCTCCTGAATCGTTTTTATATCAGCTTCTGAAGGCCTGCTGCTGCCTCCTGTTCCAACTCCTCTAGGCCCACTACTGTAGTATTTTTATTAGAACTGAATATATATTTATATATCACCTGTTATTGTTAGGATACCAATCTGATCTTCATATTGCATGTACTGTGTTTCGCAATCAATCAATCACGCATTTGAAAAGCGCACCATGACACCCCTGGAGGTAACTGAGCGCTGTGCCTGTGTCGAAAAGCCATGTCTTGAGTCTCTTTCTCAGGTCTCCCAGTGAAGGGGCTGTAGGGAGCAAGACGGGAATGTTGCTCGAGGTCTTGTCAGCGATGTAGGAAAAGGAGCACCAACTGTTGCGGCTGCAACCGATGCAGGGGTGTTTGTCCAAGGGTGAGTGAGGAGGAGCACAGGTGTCTGGAGGGTTGGTGGAAGCTCACTTGATGTTTGATGTAGGCAGATCCTTGGTTGTGGAGGCTTTGTAGGTGTGAAAAGATATTGAATTGGCTTCTCTTCTAGATGGGGAGCTTATGGAGGTCTCTCAGGTGGGGGGAAATGTGGGTTGATTTGGAGAGGCCCAGGATGGAACTAGCTGCAACGTTCTGTGTCATCTGGAGACTTCTGAGGACCTGGGCGGGATACCAGCGTAGAGGGTGTTGCCATAGTCGAGGAGGCTGGTGAGAAGGGCCTGAGTGACGGTTTTTCTGATGTTGGTTAGAATCCATCTTACGATTCTGAAGATTATGCAAAGTGTGTGGAAGCAGGAGGAGGTGATTGCGTTGACTTGTTGTTTCCTGGTAAGTCAGATGTGGAGGACGATGCAGAGGTTGCATGCAAGGTCAGTTAGTGCGGGTGCGGATCCGAGTTCTGCAGGCCACCAGCTCAGTACTTCAGTTTTGTCCTAGGTGAGATGGAGGCAGATATTTCTCATTCATTTGCCTACATTGGTCATGGCATTGCAGAAGCTGTTTTTGGCATTGGGGGTCCTTAGTGATCGAGGGGATCAGTTGAGTGTCATCTGCGTTGAAGATTCTGTTGAGTCAATGAGATCTGACGAGATCTGCTATAGGAGTCATGTAGATGTTGAACAGTGTAGGGCTGAGGTATGATCTTTGAGGTATGCTGCATATGTTGTCTTTGGGTGCGGAGGTGAAGGTTGGCAATCGGATCCTCTGTGTGCGTCCTGTGAGGAAAGAGGTGATTCGCTTGAGAGCGTCTTGCTGTTTTCCAATGTGGTGGAAACTGTTGTTGAGGGTGTTGTTAGAGATAGTTTTGAATGCTGCTGAGAGGATGAGTAGGATCAGGGCCACCGTTTTTCTGCAGTTGAGAGTGATCTGATGTCAGGTGTCAGCAATCAGTGCAGTGACAGTGCTGTTGTTTGCCCGGAATCCTGCTTGTGAGGCGTCTTGTAGGTGGTTTTGTTCCAAGATTTCGGTGAGCTGCTGGTTGATGACTTTCTCTAGTACTTTGGCTGGGTAGCGGAGAGGTGCTGGATGTTCTTTAGAGGAATTATTGGAGCCTTCCAAAACCTGACTTCAGCTCCTTTATTTCTTCCTTTGTACATCCTTCTTCCCTGTTTTGCCAGGTTGCCATACACAAAACCTGTTTCTTTAGTAAGCGGTCATATTCAGGAGTTAATTGAAACATGGGGTTGGCATCAGCATCTATCTTACAAATTACTGACAGCTGATCCAGAGCCATATCAAAATCTCCATAACTAGCCCCATGCAATGCAACACAAGCAGAACAATCTAGCTTGTTTCATAGGGGGCAGAAAGAGTGAGGCATATTAATTAATCTATGCAATTTGAAGGTACAAGATAGTGAGTTTAGAGGCTACACTGATCTCTGAAAGCTGTGCTTCAGAAGCCATAGCTCATTTACATAAATGAAACTCTACTACTAAGTTTGGTTCGGTAACTTTGATCAACAACAGAATTACATAAATATATTTTTAGATTTAGTTATAAAGTGGTATCATTAGACAATGCCACATTTAAAAGAATAACAGAGGACTCATAAAAAAATAAGGCTTTAATGTAGACTTACAATTTTCTACAAGCAATGTTGGAACTAGAAATAAGCCTAAAATAAAAAAGTAACTATTTAGAAGGAGGAATGACATATATAGTGATGCATCACTAATATATCAATGGTTAAGTAAAGAAGATGATAGTCCTATATTTAATCATTTTCTAAAACATACTTTGTACATATGAAATTACTATCCCATACAACATATACAATGATGAGTTTTAATACCTGACACATATTGTATACAGCTCCACTTTTTTGTACAAATAGTATTTCGATATTAGACATTGAACCTAGACAATATTTTGTGTGACTTAGGCCTAACTGTAGAGGAAAACATAACTATATAGGACATTCGGAAGCAAAGCAAACAAATGTACGGACCTGCCTTTTAACGCAGGAGTTGCCTCCATTTACTTCCAACTTAGATTGGTGTTCTGTCATTTAGACGAACTTCTGAAATGAAGAAAATCAGCCTGATAAAAACAGGCTGACAAAACCTAATTTTGCAGAAAGTTAAAATGACAATATATCTTCACCACGGAAATATAATGTTTTTGTGGAAAAGGTAAATGGTCTTTTTAAATCAAAGCATGGCAAAGAGGTAAGAAGAGGCAAGGATGATGTGTGCAGTGGAAAATGGAAATGGTAAGTCGTTTGTTGAACAAAAAATTAGGTAGAGTAATAGGGAGGCTAGAGGGTTTTAAAAAAAAGAAATATATCAAAGGAGGTGGGAATAAGAGGTTTGCAAAAAATGAGAACAAAGCAGAAATGAGAGTAAGGGGTATGAATAAAGTAGTAAAGTTAATCTTTATTTTGACATTGTGACCTTTTATTTGTTTTATTTTCTTTCTTTGTATTGGAAGAGTTTAATAATCATAATAATGTAATACTGAAAACAGACCACATTAATACAATTGTTAAAAGACAACAATACATTTCGATTTGTGAAAAACAGGAATATTATAAATGAACAACAATATTATAAATATGAAGCATTCATTAATTAAAAAGCCACAGCTTGAAAGACAACAATCAACTTATATTGCAAATCTTTTCTCAAAAAAACCCTTTTAACTACTTAATTAAACGCCTCCCAGAGCCTCAAAATCTTTGCATTAGATTCTGATCATAACACAACTTTCTTTTCAGATTCCTTAATTGGGCATAGTTGGAAATTCGGCATTTCTTCAGATCACCAATTTTGAAGAAAAAATAATCTTGCTAGTAAGATGATAATATATAATCGTGGTTTTGCAAGGGACAGGTACTTATATCTGGAGAATACTCCAAAACCGCTGTCCGTGCATCTATTGACTGTTCCATTTCTAAAGTCTGGGAACAGTACTCCTTAACCTCAGCCCAAAATGTTATTATTTTTGCGCAACCTCACATATTATGGGTCCAGCTGCCCTCTCTCTCCAATGAACATCGAAATCAATTTCTGGATATTTGGGGATTGATTTTATGCAAAATGGCCGGGGTGCTATACAGAAGCCATTTAGCATAAAATTGCATACGTTTCTATTCAGCACCCTTTAATAAAGTAAAATTTAATTCATTATTCTTATTCCACGTTGATACTGAAATCTGTAGATTTTCTTCAGAGTACTAATTATCTTGGGCTTTCTCATAGACCTTGAAAGCCTTACTTTTTGCTATACAAGAGGACCTAGTAGCTAATAGAAATATGAGTTCTGTATTCTTTTACGTCTTCCACTATCTCCAAAGAAGTAAAAAATAAATAATATCTTAATTAAAGACCATTGTATCATTTCTTTACAATATCCAATGCTAGGTTTGATTTCATTCCACCCTTTCCATTTTTGCCCCCCATCTAGGAAGTTGAATATTTTACGATATCCATTACACTCCCATCTAGATCAACATTTCCTTCTAAAATGGGTTGGTCCCCAAGATTTACATCAGTCAAATAAGTCGCACCATTAATAACGGGGATATCCAAATGTTTAAACATGTATTCCTTATGCTTAATAAAACTGTGTAAGATCTTATATCTCACTTTCTTGGGTTTTGTGGTGAGAATAATTGATTTCATATTCCTGAAAGATCAATTCTAAAAATAAATTATCAAAGAAACTAATACCTGGGGGTTATAATACCTGTATGTAATATGTGCAAAATTCACAAAATAGTATTCTTTCAGATGTGGGAGGGCCAACTTCCCTTCTTTTACTGGCTTCCATAATGTATCTAGTGACAATCTAGGCATTTTATTAGCCCACAGAAAGGTAGCAAACACATCTTGCATTTCTTTAAATATTTTTGTCTGCAAAGGCATTAGGAATAGCTGCAAACAAAAAATTGCAAAGGGGCAAAACTGACATTCGAATCAGAGCAGCCCGATCCAGTATTGTTGTGGGTAAATTGGTCGATTTGGCCCAAAAACCCTTGGTCGTATTAATTAGAGGAAAGTAGTTTATGGAATCTTAATCATTAATATTTTCTAATACATACATTCCTAAAAGACTCTTAGGTATTGAGTTTATTAAGGGATAAAATTAAGCAAGTAAAGTGTCTAGAGTGCAGTTACATAACAAAATCTGTTTTAATGTATTTTTCTTGTAACCTCCCAATAATTGGTATTCTTGAAAGTTTTCAAATACCCGCTTTTGATTTTTTATATTTAGTTTTAAAAATATTGCAGTGCCATCAGCACATTATTTGATATTGTCATTCCCCTTCATGGTGGTTCTACATGCTCATTATTTTGAATAGCAATAGCTAGGGCATCTATAAAAAGGGCAAAGAGTATAGGCAACAGAGGACGTCCTTGTCTTGTACCTTTGCTCACCTTACAAGTACTGATGTTTCAAGAGTTAAAAATGATGTGCAATTGAGCTCCCTATATAAACGAAATATAATTGAATAAAACTGGTAAGAAATTTGAATTCACTAAGAATAATGAAAAGACTTTACCAGCCCACTAAATTGCAAGACTTTTCGGCATCCAATAGCATAGCCAAAACCAGTAATTTATTCTGATAAAAATAATCCAAAATCTTTTTCGGTTGCAGTTATTGGGCCATTGATTTCATCTCTGTCTTGTTCTGAGAGGGTGGGAATCTAAATCATTAATATTTTCTAATACATACATTCCTAAATAACTCTTAGGTATTGAGTTTATTAATGGATAAAATTAAGCAAGTAAAGTGTCTAGTGCGCAGTTACATAATAAAATCTCTGTTTTTAATTTATTTATCTTGTAACCTCCAAATATTAGGAAACTATGGGGGTCCCTCAATGCCTTTTCCTTTATATTTGACCCACCCTGATTCCCATCACACTGCAATCCACTCTATAAACACAGTGTTCAAGGTCTTCGTACTTTAAGAGGAGTCTTCCCACCTGTCCCCCACTGCTAAAGATCATATCTTATAGACGTATCGTTGTGATTTGACTATGTCCTCTATAGTACGCTTGTAATGTATCATGGATGGTACGTAGATTGTGATATTTATAACCCTTTAAGGTACACCTATAATGTATTATAGCTCATATGTTGATTGTGATATTCATAGTCTACCTGTTCCTCTCCAACATAACTGCATTTGGTTCTGCAATGCACTTGGATAATTTGCTGTCTTTTTCTTCTTTTGTAATTTTCCTTGGTTTCACCACATGGCAGTTTTATTGCTATTCATGTTATTTTCACTGTGATTTCATTTTCTATCATTATTTTTAAAAAAACGAAGAAAAATAATTTGAAATAAAAAACATAATCCAAAGCCGTGATCAAAAAGTCAATATTTAAATATAGCTGTTGCTCTGGCACAAAGCCACATTTTTGAGTAAACATCTAGTTATCCACATTTAAAAGACTAATGGACCTGTATGAGTTGACACAATCCTTATACTTCTTCAAAAAGCTAACCACAACTGCTGAACGGAATGATGCAGGAACTTTTCCCTCTTCTAAAATGTGGTTAGCTAATTTTAAAAACAGAGGGTTTAGTACCGAAGCAAACTTCTTAAACAGTTGAAGGGATGCCATCTTCTCTACAACACTTACCGTTAGCCAAAGATTTCACTACAGCCTCGATTTCTTCTTGGGGAATTTTGCCTACAAGGGCTTGGCTTGGCTCAATTGCAACTTAGGGATAGGAAGCTTATTAGGTAAACCCCTAAGTCATGAAATATTCAAGCCTTGCCGCACGATATATATTGCTTTGTAATGTTTAAAAAATCTATCCTGGATTTGTGTCGGGTCC
This sequence comes from Lissotriton vulgaris, assembly GCF_964263255.1. Lineage (NCBI taxonomy): Eukaryota > Metazoa > Chordata > Amphibia > Caudata > Salamandridae > Lissotriton > Lissotriton vulgaris. Next base: position 362,025,293 of record NC_141691.1, read on the forward strand.
GTTATATATACTTTTGTTTCCTCATCTATAAGGGATGTAATCTTGTTCTTTGCTTGATGTTCGCTTTCCTGCATTGCTAAAAATGTACCTGAGAATTCACTCTCCTCATATACCTTTTGAAGATATTCTGAGTTAGCATGGTAACCTCCAGTGTAGTAATATTCTTGCATGCTCATTTTCGCTTGCCTAAGTGCCGATTTATTGGATGCAGTTTTATTACATATAAATTGCACAGATGTCCAATGCAGATCCAACTCTAACCGTTCCCTATATAGACCTGAATATTTCCTCTGTGCAATCTCTTTAGAAGTTATCACCACATATAGTTGTGTAAATGCCTTCCAAATATTTTTGACACAAGTTGTATTAGCATTGATTTGGAAATCGCTAATCTTCTCAATTTACTTTGCTTAAAAACAATCTAAAAAAAATTCTGAATATGTGTGCAACTAGATAATTTCAAATTTCTTGAAGAGAGAAAATAATCAAATCCAGAAATGTTCAACAGTGCCTGGAAAAGGTCTATCAATGGTGCAGGATCATTCAAGATTGCTGTATATTTGTGTAGGGGTGGGCGGAATTTGCGTAATCGCGATACCCAAATCTTCGCAAAACTGTAAAAATCTCCGCAAACACGCAGAAATTTTGCAAACATACGGAATTGCTTGTTCGCAATACTTTCTCCTGTTCGCAATTGCTGTTTGCGTGCTCAGGGGAAAATATCTTTCAAACACACATTTTGTGTACGCGAACAAGCAAAACATTTCATGAAGTCGCGGAACGCAGAATTTGGAGTAATTTCGCATTCTACGTGGAGCGCAAAATTACCCAAATTCCGCGAGCGGAACGGAATTTGCCGCCCAGGCCTAATTTTGTGCCTATAGCAAGTCTTATGCTATTAAGTAAGCCACTGATAAGCACCCACCTGCCTTCTAAATTATATTGGGAGTATGTAATTTGAAAAGAAAAATGCTTATTCACATAAATTGCCACTCCTGTGTGGGCGGTATTTGCGTTTGTTATGTACTGATAACCTGCCCATTGTCTACATATTTGATATGTAGATCCCCAATTATCCATAGAATGCAACTCTTGCATAAGCACTATATCTGGCATACGACCTCGCACCCAGGCGTCTACTGCTTGGTCTTTACATTTATTTTTAATGCCATTGACATTTAAAGTAGCAATTCATATAAAATCATTAGCTGTCTGCATTAGGAATCACAAACTTTACTTGATCTAAAGTGTGATGCAGAAATAAGGGCAAAAGTGACCAAGGACATTATTTTATGATGAAAGAATTGTCCTCCCTTTCTATTGATGAAAAGTATATTGTGCAACATGCCACATTCTTTCAACTTATCATCTTCTCTAACCCTTGCTGCTAGACTAAAAATGAGAAAAATAAAAACAGGCTATTTCAAATTTCTAAACTTCCATAACTATTCAACCAATCTAGTAATTTCTCATTTCTTGTTTCCTGAAAGGTTATCAAGTTAAAGTTTCTTAACTCTCCCATTCTTGAAGTTGTGATTTTTAGCTGCCATTGTGTGTTGTGTTATTACGTTGCATTGTGTTGTCCTATTTTCATGTTGTTAATGCTTTGTTGTATTATGTGTTTTTGTGTATTTCTGATTTGTTATTGTGCTGTTGTGTTATTAGTAAAGCTGAATTTGACACATGAAATATCAACCTAACATTAATATAAACAAAAATGCAGACATTACAAAGACCAGATTGTTTCACTATCTATGATTAGTCTTTCATAGTCTCCACTATCTTGCATAAAGTAACCCTTGGCGTAGTTCGCGTAGTTGAAGTGCACTTCGCACTATGCAAGCTACGCCAGCTGCGTAGTGCGGTAGGGAAAATGCTGTTCGCACTGATTGCACAGTGCCAGATGCTTGTCCGCACTGTGCAATCATTGCAAATGGCATCTTGCACAGAGCAAACGGTTGTTTTCTGCCGCTCGAGTAAATTTGTACTTGAGTGGCAGTTTTCTCAATGCAGACTGGTAGTTTTTCATCACGAGCGGTGGCGAGCATACGCAACCACTCGCAATGAGAAACCTGACCTCTCTGCGTTGAGAATCTCGCCGGGAGGTTTATTTTCTACTCTCGCGATTGGCAACTTGATGTAGCTGATCGCGAACGAGGAAAAGTCTCGGAGGGATGTCATTTTGGACGCTTACGGTCACCAACTTGACGTTGAAGACCGCGAGCAAGCAAAAAATGCCCGCTAAGCTATGCGTTTTTGCACTGTGCTACGTGCACTTCGCGTACCGCATAGTTGCGCAAATTACGCGAGCGTAGCGTAGTCCTACTGCCAGGGTTAGCATAAAGGCAAACCTACTGGTCTCGTTTTTAGTTTCTGTTATCTTAGCTGACTCAATGGGAGACATGGCTTCTGGAATGTTTGGGCTTCTTTTCTTTCAGATTTTCATTAGGTACATTCATTTGAATATGATTGGGCCTCTGAGATGTTGCTGAGCAAAAAGAAATAACGTTCTTCACCATTGTCCAGCTGTTCATGCTCTAGTGCGTATTCAATCGTTTTATCTTCGATCGTGCCATAGAGTAGGCAGTTGATCAAAACATAGGTTGGGTCTTCAGTTTAGCCATAGACACAAGTGTCTGAAATACTTCATTTCTTTTGTATGCTAAGATTTTCAAAGGGGGTGCACCAGTTCTAGTTAGTGCAAAGAGTCTTATTTTCCTGATTGGTTGATTTGACCCGGTGGGACTGAGCATGCTGGAGGGATCAATAAGGCCTACCGGATGGAAGTTCTCAATGCCCTTGAACGTTCTGTCTATTTGTTCATTTGTGTACTATTTATTGATGCTCATGTTCAATTTTCTTGTTGTCATTAGCCTTCGGCCAGGATTTTCAGATGCCAGATTTAGGCCAAGCCTTTTTTCTTCTACCAGCAAGTGACAAACTCTGAATTATGACTCAGATTGAAGAGCTCTTGTCAGGCTGTCTTCTGGGTTTTCTTCTGAAGATTGTAATGATTTCAGTCTGTATTTGGATTGAACTGTTAGGCATTTGCTCAAAATAGATGAGTATTATCAGACCTGTCTTCCCTATACTTAATAATGCCTGTAAATTAATGTCTCAGACCTGCCATTGCAGCCTGTGTGTGTAGTTTTAAACTGCTATTTCGACCTCTAAAAATAAACCTTTTGCCAGGCTCAAACCTTTCTTTTAATACCTATAAGACACCCATAGGGTAGGCCCTGAACAGCCCAGAGGACAGGGTGCATTGCTTTAAAATAGTTGTACATGTACTTTTAAGTTTTGCATACCTTTGTAGTAAAAAATACTCTTCAATTCATTTTTCACTATTGTAAGGTCTATTTCTCCTATAGAATAATATTGACTTTCCTTATTACATTTATTAAGTAATAACTTTCAATTGGGAGTAGGTTTGCAGGTTGAGTTTGGTGTGTAGCACCCTCCTTAATGGTAAAGTCAGATTTTAGGTCATAATTCTGAAAAGGTCATTGGCATTTTCTTGCCCCAACCATTTAGTGCCTGCAGTCTGTATCATGGGTCCCATGACTGGTGTAGCTGGCAGTTGGTCTTTATGTATTACTCCCAGATAGTGAGACAAAGTGGGAATAGGTGTTGGCAGCATTAGTCATGATAAGTGGGAGGATATATCAACTCCTACACTTGCACATCACAAAGGCTCTGCCCAGCATACTCACAAAGAGTTTTGACACAAGTCTTTTGTGTCCCCAGACAAGCTCGAACTAGGGCAGGGGGACAGAAAATTTCAAACACCTCTGAAGGTGGAAACCTTCAGAATCTTCTCTTATTTCAAAGTGGGCAACAGGTACAAATAGTCGAATCTCAGACACAACTCAGCAGTACACTTCTGGCCCTGTGGAATACTCAGAAGGACTTCTGTGCTGCTATGCATGAAGTACTGCTACTTTGTTGATAAGCTGGCCTGCTGCCTGAGTGAGAAGGACTGGAGCTGCTTCTTAAACCCATGGCCACCAGAATGACTCAATGGGCTATTCGCCTGGCCTCATGATCAGAGCCTCAGGGACAGTAAAGGCTCCAAACACTTTGAAATCAGCACCTGGCTTTTGTCTGTTTTGACTCTCAGCCCCCCAAGTGGTGCCAACCCAGTCCTGACCCCTTGGAAGTGGGCCTAAAGGTGCTCTGCCAACCCAGCAGTGGTCCTGTGAGCAGAACCGCTGGTGTGTAATGCATCTCCTCACCCCGATTCAGAACCGCCACAGCGCAACCCATCGCCCACGCAGGACTTTGCATGGCAGCCCATAGTTTCCTTGGAAATTTCACTAAGCAGCATATCGTCGATGCAGGCCTTTCCATGGCAAGCCACTTGTAGATGGCATTGTCGATGATGAATCAAGAATTTGCATTGCAGTCTTGCAGCTTCTTTTGAACCACCGCTTCACACCACCTCCTTGGTGCTGGAATTTGCATCGACAGCCTCCATTACATTGAGGCATGACTCCAAATCACAGCCCCTCAGCTCCTCAGAAAAGCTGTTGGGCGATGGATCTTCAACACAGGATTTAACAAACAGGATTTAAGGTACTTTGTTTGAGCAGGACTAACTTTGGGATCGATTAGGATGGCGGATGGACAAAGTCCGTCCTCCATCCTGTCTGGGGCAGGGACCGTCCGCCACAAGGGCGGAGGTACCGTGCCCCGAATTAGGATGCATCCCGCATTTTTAACATTGCGGCCGACGGTGCTGAAAGCACCGTCCGCCGAAATGTCAAAATTGCATGCTGTGCATTTTACAGCACAACATGACAGGCACCGCGCAGTGCCTGCCATGTTGTACTGTGAAATGCAGGGGATACCATAGGTACCCCCCCATGAGCAACCCCACCCCCCCTTCACCCTGGGGGCTCGCAACAGGCCCCAGAGCAAGGACCGTATGCCTTTTCGTGGAGGCATTGCCACCACGGAAAGGCATTTCCCTCAGCCCATCCTAATATGGCTGGAGGTGTCTGATAGACACCGCCACCATATTAGACCTTTTCCGCTGCGGTCGCAAGGCAAACACGGTGAAAAAGCGGCGGACGGTCTTCCCGTCCGCCACGGTCCTCCCCGCCATTGTAATATGGCGGGGGGAAACGGGCAAGGATGGCGGATGGATCGCCACTGCCTGCATGGTGGTGGCGATCCGTCCGCCATCCTAATTGGCCCCTTTGTCCCTGTATCTGGCTCACACTCCATTGCAGTCAGCCTGAACTTGTGCCTGTGTCCCGGTCCGGTGTTTCCAGATAGCCGCAGTTGGCACTCCGTTCCTCTAGGCACTATTTTCACCAAAATCATTAAAATTGCACTATCTCCGGTTTTACTGATTGTATGTTTGTCATTTTGGTCTCAAATGAGCTATGACATTTTACTCTATTTTACTAAATTGGTGTGGAATGTTTCTTGATTTGTCTTTTCACTTTAGTACTGTTTGAAGGGCTGCATAAATGCTTTAAACATTGTCTTTAAGTTAAGCCTGACTGCTTTGGGACAAGCTACCAGTGGGTTAAGCACAGGTTAATTTGCGGTTTGCTTGTGTTTCACCCTAGAAGAGAATGTGGTTGGTGGTTGAGTAAGGTTTACCCCCTTAACCAGTAACCCAATTTCCTAGAGCAACCAGCTAATAATTGTTATCTCAGAGTTGTACATTTTCTTACATTTGGAAGTGCGATTCAGTGAGAATCTCAATTAGGAAATCACAATCCCTAAATTTTGTCCATCTGTCCCTGTGTATTTTATGTGAAGATTTTGGATTTTGGAGAACTCACAAGTTATGTATGGTGGCTCCTGCGAATACCTTGCACTCTCCATCTCCAACAACACTTCACAGCTGTGCAAACTACACATCTTTTACCACCCCCCAGGATTTCCTTTATGGACCTCCTCATGGAAATCATCACAGCCAAGATTTCTCCAAACTCTAATGATATTTTCCTTGGCAACTTCAAGTTGCACTGGAAGGACCCTAAGGATCCTCAGGTCATTGCCATTAGAGACTTCTTGGCCGATCAAGCCCTTACCCAAGCCTGCTCCCTCCCTACTCATTCGAAAGGTGCCACCCTAGACTGGATCATTGCTAAAGAATCAGCGGTCAAACTTATCTCTATTGACCCTAGTGATTGGTCTGACCACCACGCCATCACCTTCCTCCTGCCCAGCACCCACAAGACATGGACACCTCAACCCGTGATTCGCAAACAATGGGTTAGAGACACCAAAAACCTTGATCACGAAAAACTGGCAGCGCGTTGTGAGACCTCCCCTCCGCTCCAACCCCCCGAGTGCACTTTGGTTGACAACCTAGCGGATCATTACACTTCAACCATATCCGACATTCTCGATGACTTGGCACTACTAAAATTGAAAAGAACCCAGATCAAAGACAGAAATCCCTGGTTCAGCGGATCCCTCCCAAATCTCACCCAAAAACCTAACACACTGGTCCAATTTTAAAATCTATGACGAACACTCTAGCTCGAAAATTCATGCCTCCTTAAACCCGAACAATCACTTCAATGATCCTCGCTCATCTAACTGCCTAGCTGCAGCCTCTCAGGCTATCATCTCTCCCTGGACCTCAATAATCAATGCCTCCCTCCTCCAGGGCTCAATATCTGATTCGCTCAAGGCTGGCCAAGTTGTCCCCATCCTAAAAAAAAACAACGCTGGACCCTGCTTATTCTGAGAACTATAGACCCATATCTAACATTCCACTCCTAGCCAAAGTTCTTGAAAAATGTGTGCAACAGCAACTGAGCCTACACATCAACAAATTGCACCTGTTAGATGATTTCCAATCCGGGTTCAGATTGGGACACAGCACGGAAACCACCCTCCTCCACATTGTAGATGACGCACTCCAAGCCCTCGACCAAGGCAAAACCTGTCTCCTAATCCTCCTAGACCTTTTCTCTGCCATCAACATGGTTAACCAATAATTTCTCCTTGAATGCCTCAAACTCAGGATGGGGTTGGAGGGCATCGTCCTTGAATGGTTTAGATCCTTCCTTCAAAACCGCTCACAGAGAGTCCTCATCAACGCTAATCTACCCGCCCCCTCTCGGGTTACAGTTGGAGTCCCCCAAGGATCAACCCTCTCCCCTACCCTCTTCAACCTTTACCTTGAACCTCTCACCAAGGTTCTACGTGCCGTTAATATCTTCTACCATATGTACGCTGACGATACACAAATCTACATAAAAATCTTTTACCCCGAGGACATTTTCTCCCTGAATGAGGCCTTGAAGCTGACAGTCCACTGGCTCACCGCCAACCAGCTTAAACTCAACACAAATAAAACTGAATTTATTCTGTTTCCACCCAAACCCAATCCAGACATCCAGGAATGGATCAAGACCATCTCAGCACTAAACTGCCCTCCTACCATTGTTGACTCGACAAAATCCCTTGGAATAAATATAAACTCGATGGCCAAAACAGCTAGATTTCTAAGAAACCTAAGAGCCTTCCTCGATTTGTCCGATCCTTAAAAGGCAGTACAACACTATTCATTTCTAGATTAGAATATGGATGCTCTACTTTTGCAGGGCTCCCCAAGAAATCTCTGGCCCCATTGAAAGCCTGCCTCAACACCAATGCCAAACTACTAACCGGCTCAAAGAAATTCGACCACATCTCTCCTCACCTCAAAGCGCTGAACTGGATTCCCCTAGAGGCCAGAATCCAGTTTAAACTGGCCTGCATTACTCACAAAGCTCTTTATAACAGCTCCCCTACATTCCTGGCACAAAAATGTGTCATATAAGGAGGACCCAGAAACTCCTGTTCTGCCAAAGACCTACTGCTGCAACCTGCACGCTTCCGGAAAAAAAAACCTACACTCGGGCGTTCACTGGAGCTGCGCAAAGGATTTGGAACTCTCTCCCTCTCGCCATGAGAAGACTTCCGTCCTTGGCACACTCTAAGAAGGAGACCAAAACCTCCTTAATGTGTAAATACCTCGCCTCATGAACACGTTACATTATTATCTTTCTATCAACGATACCTATTCGTGCACTCCTGGGCATTCCCCCAAGAGTTAAGACTATGTGCCTTCTTGTACAATGTATCTACCTGTTTTAATTTCCTTCACACATGTAGCCGGGACTTTAGACTATGCGTTTTCTTGCATTATGTATCCCCTATTTTACCCAATTCATCCCTCCCTTCCCATCGCTTTGTACACCACCCTTAATACTGTAAAGCGCTCTGATACCCTCACGGGTCTGGTTCGCGCTCTATAAAACTATAAAATAAATAAATAAGAAGTGTGGTACCAGATGTTAGTTTCTGAATGTAATTTCCTTAACACGCTAGTTGTGAACTTATTGTGGAGTGGTAGTAGTTTTTTGTGCACAAACCAAGGTTTTAGGTAACCATTCTAGGTCAACGGGTAGGTTATCACTGTTTGAAGCCTATCTGTGTCTGATTGTGTAATGCCTTGTAGCACTACTGTTCTTGTGGTGAGTTTTACTACTGTTACCGGGTACCCAGGCACAGGCGTTGTTGTCTTGTTCAATCATTTATTGTGTTTGAAGATATTGTGTTGTGTTTATATTGTGTTTTATAGTGAGAAGCATTGTGAAGATTATTTTAATTTAAAATGGGCGCTAACGTGTGTAAGTCTAAATCTATGTTGGTAGCAGAAGAACAACTCTCACCACCATTTGGAAGTCATGTTTTTGAGATTCATGTGAATGATCGGAGGCACACTTGCCTATAGATTATAGAATTGATTTATGGTTGCTGAAAATGACAAAATGCTATGATTTCCAGAGAATTGATCGATTGATTTAATGAAAATTACTTATTTGAGACAAATTTTGTTTGATATAATTCTAGAACTAAGGCATGAATAGTTTAAAGCATGGGTTGGATAGGATACTAAACCTAATCTGAAGGTACATCAGAGAATGCTGAGGGGTCAAGTTGGTGAAGCTGTTCAGAATTGGATGGATGCTAAGTTTCGTTTAAAACATAAACATGGTGTGCTGAAGTATTGGAAACTGGTGGTGCATTATTCGTGATAGCTGGGGATCAGGAAAAAGATAAATGAAAGTAGCTTATGAAGAAAAAGGACAAAACATAATGATTCTGATGGATAATTTGTGCTGTTGGATTAATAACTAATAGGGAGGCAATCACCTTATAATGAGGTTGGAGAATCAGAGTTGAGGCATAAGGAGGATGAAGACTAAGAATCTGGAGTAGCACCGCAGAGTGTCACAAAAGATGCTCTGGATGGGGCTTCAATGAGTACAGTGAAGTTGCAAAAACGTACTGATTCAAGAGCTAATTCTAATATGACTTTGACATTCATATTCTTGATGAAATTGTGTTTTTTAATTTGGAAGCAGGAATGCAACCTTATTGTGCATATGAGTAGCTGGAGAGCTGGGTGTGAATTTGCACAAAAGAAGGATTTGCAAGTCCTATGAACCGGTGATGACATAAGCTGAATGTAACTAGACACAATTATACAATTGAGAGCACATTTGAAAAAGATTGCGGAGTTAATCAAAGACTGGTAGAATGTCGAAAGCTGCTGAAAATGAAGTAAGGAGAGTTGTGAGTGATGCTGAGGTATGTATTGTTTAAGGAGAAGACTCGTTGAGAGAAGTGCCAGATGCAAAGGGTCCAGTTTATGTGCACATACTGTGGACTAGACATGATTTACGGACTTTAAAAAAAGATTTTCCATAGATGAGAGAGGAGCTTGTGAATTGGTACATAGAGGTAGACAGGAATGTCATGGAATCAAAGGTATTATGGGAAGATTTGAATGCATTGTTGTTAATCATAATGCCAAATTATTTGTGGATTAAAGCAAGATGATGGCATGGTAGCCAGGTGAAGAACCGTTTAGGACTCTGACAAGTTATAAGCTCTCTTCTGTGGTAATGGATAAATGTGCCAATGCTATTGAATATTTGAACTGAAAGGTTCCAGCCAAACAGGTTAATTGGTCAAACACTATGTAGATGAGGAAAAATACAGACTAGTCTTTCCACGAATATTATGAGATTGATGCAGAATTAAAAACAAAATAGTGTACAGCAAGACCCAACTAAAGAGGGTGCTATGAGTTTTCTGTCATCTTTTGGGTTAGGGTTACATCCAGAGTTGACTACTAAGATTGAGCAGAGTGACGTGTTGGCAAGAAAAGTCTCTTGCCAAAATCATAGTTTATGCAAAATATTCTAGGGATTATCGTGAGTCTAAAATTAAATTAACAAGGGAGATTCTGACATAACATCTTTCATCAAGAAGGGTAAGGAATGGTGTCTCAGGGAAATGGAGTGCTGTTTCAGGGTCATCCAAGAGGTGATGAAGTTTTTAAGGTAGAGGTAAAGGTTTTCATTACAATGCTAACAATGGCAATATTAAATCTGGAGCTTGTCACTGATGTTGTGAAGGGGGACATTGGGAGAAAAACTGTACATTTAATATACATACGCAAATCAGACACAAATGATGCCTTAAATGAACTCTGTGCAAAAGAATATGATTCTGATCAGACACAATGGGGTGAGTGAGTTTTTGGACCAAGCCTCTCCGGTACTTGTGAAGAATACAAAGCAGTTCTACATAACTATGCGCTTGAATCCACTACTACCACATAAGATGCAAATTAGTATAGTAGGATTTCCAATGAATTTTTAGTCTCAACAAAATTCAGTTCAACCTCAAGTGAGCCACTCACCTGCGCTCCCATTTCTGCCACTGCTGCTAAGCCAAAGGCTGTGGCAGGAGGTGTGGCGCAGTGGCCAGGGAGGCTGACACTGGGGCGCAACACCACGGTTTGATCCCTGGCAGCAGCTCAGCTCAGCATCATGTGACTCTGGGCAATAGCTCACTTAATCTCCCCATTTGACCCAAGTACCTTGAAACCCTTTAAGGGTGTTATGTTTGTGTTTTACAAATTATTATTGTTAGAAGGTTGGAGTTGCAGTGTACAGGAGGGTGCAACTCTCCTTCCTGATACCCTGCACCGGTGCTGCCTTCCTATACCCCCTAAGACACGGGTCCACACCTCAGGGGGTCGAAGGGGGCATGAACACACTGGTGCTGGAAAGGTGTACGGCTGTGGCAATTCCTTCCACCAAGGAAGACAAAAAAAAACGGAGCCCGAAGTCCGAAGCTTGGGCTCAGGGCTCCGAACGGGATCGGAGTGGGCCAAGCAGCTGACTCCGCTGCACAGCAGCTGCTGTGTCTGCAAGGTGTGGCATCGGCGGGCAGTCAATGAATGCTCACTCACTTCTTCAAATAAGAAGTCATAGGAATTAGGTTACTATTGTAACCATTCAAGAATAGACGTTCCATCTCAACTTCTTTTTAGGGGCCCATTAAAGAGATTTAAGAGTTGTGGCTGGCAATACAAAAATTGTTTTAATGTGCATCAAAAAAGACTTTCAGATGGCCCTGTGGTGCTTATTTGTGGTCCCATGTCAACATGTTTAGTCACTTGATGGGGCCAGAACTGCACCTGAGTATTTTGGGGTTAGACTTTCTAGAAGAGAAGCTCTTAGTAATGTATACTGACACTTGCTACTTTCTGTATATTTCTCCTGTATCTGGTGACTTAGTTTGTTGTTTGTTCATATATATATATGAGGATGTCCACTCTCTTTACATGCCTAGTTATCCACATCAAAAATAGAAATACCTCATCTGAAGGAGACCTCCCTGGCCCTAAGACATTGGTGAGCTGCATGGTCAGTCCTTGTTGCACTACAGGTCGACATCCACTAGTGGGGAAGGTGAAAGGGGCTGGTTTTGCAAGCGTGGAGTTGAAAATAAGCTAGACAATGAGAACTAACTAAGTGACAACAATGGCCACTGAGGGTGCATTGTTTTCTGAATTAGTGTAGGAACAGCATCTGGGATTATTTTAAATGACAGAAAAAAACCAGATTTGTTTGCAGCAAGTTTCAACATTCAATGATGAGTATGCCTTTCGTAAGCCAAGTAGACAAATTAAAGTTAGTTATGCTACTCTTATGAGTGTGAGATGCTGTTATCCACATTTGCAATGTCTGTATATCTAAAGGCATGGGTGAGAACAGACTGCAGTACCGTGGTCCGTATTTTTTCCTGTATGCAGTATAATGAAGATTCTTACTATAGCATGTATGTCAAAAGAGCAGCAAAGCGTATAAATATCCTAATTCCAAAATCTGAACATGAAGGACAAGTTTCTTATCTTTGGAAACACTCTTTTCAGTGGATTTTCTATCTAACTGCAGATTCCTTACCTTGTGAATAATTCCCTAAGCATTACACTGGATCTAGAAATTCAAATGCAGTACCCCTGCACACGAGTAGGTGGGGTTGTGCGCCTCCACATGAACCATTGACTTTGTTCTGCTCTGGAAGGAATGAGCTGGGCCTTACATGGGCGCCACCCAATTACACCAGTGTCAGGTGCTTTCAAAGGTGTGGCCATGCTCTCAGAAATGCAGAGCCCATCGCAAATTGGCTTGACCAGTGTGTAGCTCTCTAGTTTGGGACCTTTTTAGAGCAAAGTGTCCATTCCACTGAACAGGAAGGGGGGGCAGTGACGAATCTGCAGTTAGATAGGGTATCCATCAGAAAGGGCGTTACCCAAAGCAAGCAATTTTTTCTTCTGATAGATACTTCTAACTACAGATTTCTCACCTAATAAATAGGTCTTCCAATCGATGATCAATGAATTATAACTGTAGAAACTGAAGGCCCTCTAGGAGTCCAAACAATCGAGACTTTTCTCCTCTTTTGAGGAGTGTGGTGAGGCAAAGAAAATCAGAAGGGTGAAGCAGTGCCCAAAATAGAAAGGTTTTACCACTTTTATGAGAAATGCAGCTCGAGTTACTCACACAACAAGCTGACTTTATTGCACCCACGTACATCATTTTCAGGGTCAAGAGAAGTAGAGCGCGATTGGCTGAAATGGGGTGAACATGAGAAAAGTGATAAGCAAATTCAAGTCCCATTGTGGTATTACAAATAACTTCAACAGAAATACATGATGAAAACACCTTTAAGAAATCTCATCAGGTAAGTTAAACAAGGAAGGCTGAACCAGCAACCTTGAAAAGCCAAAAGAGCTGACAAGTAGCCTTTGACAGTACCCACTGAAAGTCCTTGCTGCATCAACCGAAGACCAAACAACAACACTTTATTCAGCTTAGCTTGTGGCATGCCAATCTGGTGAGTGTTACACCAAGCTATCAACTTTTGGCTGTAAAAAGGACCTCAGTGGCAGATTGGATCCACCACTATTTGCGATGAGCAAGAACCACAGTATAGGACAACAAATAGAAAGGGGATCTTATCTCACAATGGAACTTAAAACCCATCATGGGACACCACAAGTGTGGAACCTGCTCAATGTGTGATACCACAATTGAGGGGATTGAATTTGTGCATTGGAATGTCAAATGGACTCTGAAAGAGTTCACAAACTGTAAAACAAAGACTGTCATTTATGCAGTTATATGCACTTATCCAAAACTGTATGTCGGCAAAACAAACCAAGTAGTTAGACAAAGACTGTTGCAACATCGGTCCAGGATTCAAAACAAAGGGCCCGAATCACAGAACTAACTTAAGACAAAATCCTAAACTTACCTTAACTAAGATGGCTGCCAAGTACAAAATGGCTTTCAGTTCCTGCTAACAGCTATTCTTGTAATCTTTAACACTAACTTAAGACAAAATCCTAAACTTACTACAATTTTGGTATTCACAGAAGACATTATTGAGTAGGTTACTCATCAATGAGTAAGTGCCTTCTGTGAATACCAACATCAGTAAGTGCACTGACTCATCAATGAGTAAGTTACTCATCCATGAGTAAGTGCTTTCTGTGAATACCAAAATTAGTAAGTGCCTTCTGTGAATACCAAAATGTTTAGGTGCCTTTTGTGAATACCAAGAATCGCTGTTAGCATGAGCTGAAAGCCATTTTGTACTTGGCAGCCATTTTAGTTAGCCATGTGCTTGCTATGTGCTTTCTCCCTCTTCCACATGCCTAGCTGTCAGAATGCACCTGCTAATAGTATAGAATTGTCAGGCTATTCTTGCTGATGTAAGGAGAAATGTCTCTCCTCCCCCATTGTTGAGCAAACAAATTTGTATAGCCATATTAGTCAGTAAGCATGCTTACATGTGCCAGGACCTCCCCTTGGTTTTATGCTGACTAATGTAACCTATGCATATTTAAGGCCCCTGTTCTCTGAGCTTCTTAGAATGCCTCCTACACTGGCCTGAGGGTAGTGTGTGACGCAATCTCCCTCATCTGAGGTTAATAATTCTATTTTTTTTATATTACAGCTTCTGTGCCAATTTCCTCTTTGTTGGTTTAAGGGACCAGGTGTATCAGTGAACCCCTTAGGAGGTTTATATTTCTTCATTAGTTCTGTGAATCAGGCCCATAGTCATCCCTGCCCCCATGGTGAGCCATTTCATGGAAAAGTCACATAATGAGAGAGATTTCCAATGGGCCTTCTTGACTGCCATCAGACCAAGCCTGAGAGGAGGAGACGTGGAATCTGAATTATTGAGAAAAGACACATATTTAATACTCAAATTCAAAAGCACAGTCCAAGGATTGAATGAAATGTCCAAAATTGGAAAAGCATGACGGGAACTGTACAACCCTCTATATTCAAGAACCCCAAAGACTATGGACCTCTTAGCAAAAAGGACACAATACATTTCAAAACAATTTAAGAAAATAAATCAGAGCGCAATGGTAGCAACAAGTTCTGTGCTTCCGAAACAACTCCCCAAAGTCACAAGCAATCTGAGCAAAATGGTCAAGTCTCCCAAAAAAACATACATAAACCAACAGCCACTGCAACTTCAAATGAGTCTACAAAATGACGTGAGTACTGCAAATCAGCTTCATTACACCAGGGAAGCACAATGAGGCAGTAGGCAAGTTTGGTTCGGCACGAGTAAAGAAAAGTAAGTTTCAGACTGAGCAAAGAATATAAATGTTTCCTTATGCCCTCGACATTGTGAATATATCGTTTAACTTGTGTTTCAGGAATGTTGGAACTAATCAACAGGCGAGCCAGATTTTCAGTCATTATGGGACATCGCTTTGTCCGCTAGACACGCGTGATCCCCCGAAGCGAGCTAAAGTTGATTTTAAGTAAGTGGATTAATGTTTTGCTCAAATGCCAAAATGCTGGCTTGACATTAAGTGCAAACGTTGGCTGATAAAACTGAGAGATTTGACAACGTACTTTACTGACCCGTTGCAGCACTTAAAGCCAAGGAACAAGAATGAAAATCCCTTGGATAAATGTTTCCCGGTGAATACTAAAATGCAATAGAGAAGGTGCAATATAGAAACAGACACGTCTCAATAACCGAACGAAGTAAGTTACCAAAACCACGCATTATATCTAGGTTTGCACAAATAATAAAACAGCCAAATGAAAGTCTAAAATACATTTTCTTTGCCCTTTTTGTCCAGAATTACCTTAGCCGTAGGCAGAACACTCAAATAAGAAGGATTCAAAAAAGTGAAAAACGAGAACTGAAGATATAGAAGTAGTGCAGGTAATCATTGCGATTAATAATTAAACCCATGTAGTGAACTAAACCAAGGGAGAGTCATACTAATATATATTCTGGATTTCTTTTTTCCAGCATAAATCGCGTCAAAAGGCCCTGAGGAAAACCCCATAACTAGAATGGGGCTCAAAATGTGTCGGCGTCAAGTGCTGCTCGGATTAATCAACCAATAAATATTTCCTAATGCAAGGAGCAAGGAAAAATTAATTGCCCTTGTTTAATAGTTACATATAACCAGTAGCTATCAACCTTTGGTTTTCTACACTGAATTAGTACTGCATAGTTAAATACTGGTTGTTTTATTTTAAACTGAATGAATTCAAACCTCCCAGTACCCCTGGGCCACTGGCCATCTCCAAAGGGGCTCAAACGCCCTGCGTCCAAAATGTCAGGGCTGCTGCCTATCAGCTGAATCCAATGGCGCTATTGCGCAAACCTAAATGTAGCAGTTGCCCACTACTTGCTGGGCAGCTGGGAATATCAAATGAGGACCTAAATAGAGCAGCTGGAATTAAGTGCTGCACAACTGTGGATCTCACTGTAGGCGTGGGTCCTCACTAGGACTCCTAAAACAAAGGGGGCAATGTGGCAGCTGCCCACTGCCAAGCGGGGCAACTGAAGAACAGAACCGGCACTGGCACTTGTGGTGCCTCTGGGGCTTTGTAAACAAATAGGCAGAGAGCATTAGAGCGGCACACATTAGCGGTTCCGCTCATGGAAAAGGCATTGTGCCCTCACTGGCACCATCAACCTGTGCCCAGAAATGCCCCGTTGGAGCATCCCGCGACCAGACGGGCCGCTCTGACTCGTATCACTCACCAGAATTCACTTGTATGGCTCCGGGTCTCCACACAAGGACAGGCACCATTTCTCCCCTGTGGTGGCACTTCTCTCGTGGCGCAGGGCTTCCCTCCACTCCTGGGAGCCCCACGCTGCCATCGGCGGCCTCGCCACCTTTTCTCTTACACCTGGCCCCCTCCTGGGGCCCGGGACTCCACTGTACTTCGGCTCTCCCTCAAGCATGGGAGCCATGCATCATTACGGCATGCCGGGCTCTTCCGGCTCAGCGGCAAGCCCCGCCCACGTCCCATGCAGTCATGCCTGACTTCCTGAATGGCAGCGGCCCGGGCCGCTGCGGTGATCATTTCTTCTGGCGGCAATGGGGGGTGGGCACACACTTAGCTAAAGATCAATAGGCGGGTTGGGATCCTGCCAGTCAGACAAAGGAAACAAGTGGGGTGGGCACCCACTAGTAAGCACATAAGCGGGTTGGGCATCTGCATCAAGGTGTAACGGGGGCTGCAGCTCAGCTCTCCGTTTCCTTTGGTAGGGTAAATTAAGATAAAGCACTCCCAGGTGCTGGAGGTAAAACACCCAGTCCTTAGTGATAAAGAACATAGAGCAAAAGGTCCCAAAAGTCTTTTAGGCATCCAGGGGCAATGCAGGGCCCAGGGAGGCAAGCCCTCATGGCAGCCCCCCTGGGCCCCAGCAGGAGCATGCCCCAGCAGGAACAGCACACCAAGACTGCACACTTTTCATGGGGTCACTGGCCCTATATTTCTATGAGTAAATCCCTTTGTGCCACAGCAGAGGGCTTGGGAATACCATTCAGAACTGGTTTAGGGCGATTTGGTACACTTTGCTTTGCTCAGCTCCTCTCCCCTATGTCAGGTGGGGGCTCAATGATCAGACACACCAGAGGGGGCAGAGCCAGCATTGTGGCGGGAAGGCAGAGCCCCATTAAGGTCCCAGGTGCAACTCCTCCCTCCCATCTGCATGCAGATCTCTCTATTCATTACTGGGCTGACACCCTGTCGCCTGGAGCCACCCACACCCTTCAGCTCCTGTCAATCACAACCCAGACATGCAATTCACATCAGGTAGGCAGACACACAGCACACAGAAATGCCAACTTCTAAAAGTGGCATTTCTCCACCAGTAATCATTTATTCTCACAAGTTCATACATACTAAACTCGCCCCTGTACTCCTCTCATACCAGGAATTACCTGGTACACACATATCCCTTATGCATTCTTATGGGAGGGCAGGCCCTTTCCACCACACATACACAGAAAGAGCACGCACTTTACATTGGACCACAGTGCTAAAATGCTCCTTGGCCTAAAATCACCAACACCAGGTTATAGAAAAAGACTAGGAGAATGCAAAAAGTTTTGGGGTGAACCTGCTAAAAGGGCCAAGTCTAACTCAAAGAGCCTGTCCGCTGGAACTTCACGCTGGTAGTCGTTGCGGATGGCAGAGTGTTGCAGGAACGGGCCTGTTTGCAATCACAAGGAACCCAAACTTCAGGATTTTCACCACCTTCTTGTGGAGGAGCTCCTACTGATGCCAACCAAGGGATCCGGACCTGGGAAGCATCACTCGGGGATCAGGACTTACTCCAGCAGAGGGCAGCAGCAGGGCTCAGGCAGGCCCAAGCAAGTCCAAGCAGTTCCAGTTGCAAATTTTCAGCTGGGCAATTGCAGGGAGGCCCTTAGAAGCTTGTTTTGGCCCTGTGACTCACACAGAAGGTCAGCCAGCTGACCCTAAGAGTCACTCTGGGTCATCTGGGATCAAAACAAACAGGCCTAATTTTCTTTCTTCTGATAGGAGGGCAGTCCTTCTTCTGACTCTCCCACAGGTCCACGAGTGATCTGATGAGACGTTCTGAAGGTCTCATATTTATACCTGGTGGTATCCTTTGTGTGTGGGAATTACCTGCCCTGCCTAATCCCAAAACTGTTTCTAGTCAGTTCTTCCCCTTTTCCTGGTCCTGGCTCCCAAATGTCTAGGGTGAAAAAGGCAAGGGCAGGCCTGTTGCCAGATTCTTTTGTGTGTGCTGTGGGCAAGATCCCCTGAAATTTCACAGCAGGGTACAGCTTCTTTCCAGCTATCATACCAGAAAGACTGTCTCTCAGCTACACTCAGGTCACATGGTTCACTGTCTGGACGCAATACACATTTTTATTGGGAGAACGATTAACAGGCCAAGGTAAATAGACAATCCTAGGAAGGCTTGAGACAGGAAAATGCCAACTTTCTAAAATGCTGTTTTCAAAATTGTAATCTAAAATCCGACGTTAACTCTGAGGAGGATTTTAAATTACAATTCATTTAAGTGTAAACAGTATTTCTCTATTTGCTCACATTCTGAGTTATTAGGTGTAATACGTCAGAACTATTTATTCTTATTAAGTTTAACCCCTTGTATGCTGGTAATGTTTCCCGTCCGTCATGGCACACAGTGCTCGTGTGCTGATGACGACCGGGAGCCGTCACGACCACGCCTGCGATCGGAATGTGCCGCACAGGAGCGGAATTCCAACAGCAGGCAAGGGGTTATTAAAGTAACCGAGGGTTGGTCTATGGGAGACACAATCTTTACAACAGGGAAAATGACTAGGAGTTTTTCACTGTCAAGGCATGTCAAACTTAAACACACATAGCCTACTTTGTAAATACCAGGCATCCTGCCCTATGAGTCTTTCGGACTTCCTTTAGGGGTGACTTATAAGTATTGAAAAGGAATGTTTAGGCCTAGCAAAATGGTTATTTTGACAGGTCGAAATGGCAGATTACACTCCACTATAGACTGCAGTGGCAGGCCTGAGACATGCTTTAAAAGGTTACTTTAGTGGGTGGCACAATGAGTGCTGCAATACGCTCGTAGTATTTACAGTACAGGGTATGTGTAGTAGCATTTATTAGGGACTTACAAGTGAATTATATGTGCCAGTTAGGTGCGGTCCACTTTTGTCATGTTTTAAGGAGACCGCACAAACACTTTACCACTGGTTAGCTTAGGAAATTGAGGAGAGTCCTAATACCAATTAAAACAAGTTAAGCAAAGTAAGAGAGTGAAGGCAAACGTTTTGGGTGAATACCCTGAAAAGGATGTCAGGTCTAACAACCAACACACCAAGAAGGTAAAAACAGGAAACAGGGAAGACAGGAACAGAGTACGGATCGGAGACGACAGAGAGAAATGTTCAAAAGGCATGCATAAAAGGGTCAGAAAGGCCATAGGATCCAGTAAACAAGACATAGAATAGAGCCCCACTACCAGGTCATGACAGGTGCAGGGTTTGAAGACATAAAGGGCTACATGGACCATAATGCATCAGCAAGATAGTGTCCAAGTCTGTACATGGATGGGATGTGGAGCTGATAATGACACTGGTGCACACAAATACTGGCATTGCACTTCTGTAGTGGTGGAAGACGGAGCCATGGTTTTCCCTATTACTTGAAATACTCTGTGCAACC
Source organism: Lissotriton vulgaris (assembly GCF_964263255.1). Taxonomy (NCBI): domain Eukaryota; kingdom Metazoa; phylum Chordata; class Amphibia; order Caudata; family Salamandridae; genus Lissotriton; species Lissotriton vulgaris. Next base: position 362,045,158 of record NC_141691.1, read on the forward strand.
CCCACTTTTGGGTGTAACTACCATTTGTGATCTGTTAGAGTTGGTGGCTGAGTTTGTCCCACATGGTATTTAGAGATCCCAACAAGCAGTTAACTACAACCAATCAATCAGTAAATCAATCAATCACCCATGATGGGCTCAAGGCACTGGGGAGGAGCTGCTGGTCCCTCTTGGTGTAGGATCATTCAAAGAGACCGGTCTTGAGGTCCTTCTTGAATTGGGTCAGTGTGACAGATTGCCTGAGGAGGAGGGTAGGGTGTTCCAGGTCTTGGCAGCAGGGTAGGAGAATGAACTTCCACCAGTTCTAGTCTTGTGGATCCTGGGGATGGAGGCTTGGGTGAGTTGGGTGGAATGGAGTTTTCTGTAGGGTACGAGGAATGTGAAGCGGTGATTAAGGTATTCTGGTCCCTCGTCATGGAGAGCTTAGTTGGCATGTGTCCTCAAAATGCACCTCCTGGGAAATACTCTGGTCTTAATCCTGTGCATTGCACCTGATCTCCCAGTCATATATGTATATAGCTATTGCAATACTTATTTTTTTATTATATGTGTAATTTCATGCCGTTTCTCCTCTGTTTTAGGTTGATATTCTATGCTGTTGATATATTGTTTTTGCCTTGTTGCTGTAATATTGCGTTTTAACCGTTACTGCCTTCCCACTAAGTATAGGCGAAAAATTTGTTCCGCTCGCGGAATTTGCGGATTTTCCGCGATTTTGCTATCCGCGAATCGCGCGAAATCGTGGCAAAATCCACGAATCCGCAAGCGGGATGAATTTTGCTCAGGAAACACTTACAGGGTTACAGCAGGTGCCCATGTTGAAGCTAATTTCTTTGTAACCGTTTAGAAAATGGTTACAAAGAAATTAACTTTAACTTGGGCACCTGCTGTAACCATGTAAGTGATTCTTGAGCGGCGCCTCCTTGCCTACTTGCAACTATTCTCTGACCCTGCTCTGACCCTCGAAGCAGGGTCAGAGAATAGTTACAAGTAGACAACGAGGCTCCTGCAGGAAGCACTTACAGATATAGATAAAGTAGGTGCCTGAGTTGAAGAACAAATTCAGTAACTCCTTAATCAGCCCCAAACAAATTGTGTTTTGTCGAGGCTGGGCAGGTGTGTGTTCTCCCCATATCTACCGTCGAAAATTAGCTATGATGCTTGATGGACAGCTCACTCAAGGGACCCCGGCACCTTTCCGCGCGATGGCTGAGTTAATCAGCTGCCCAAAAATGTGCGTTTTGTCCAGGCTGGGCAGTTCCTGTGACCACGAGCTTCTTTCTCCTCATCGCTGCTCTGATCGGTGCCTGTTCTTTTATACACACAAGAAACATGTGAACTCGCATAGAAGCCCCCCACCCCGTTTGCCCCCCCCCACACACTAGCGGTGTGCACCGTCTTCCCGCCCTTTAGCCACTATGAATGACAGCTCACTCGAGGGACCCGGCGCCCTTTCGCGCGATGGCAAAGTTAATGAGCCCAAAAATGTGCGATTTGTCGAGGCTGGGCAGGTGTGTGTTCTCCCCATATCTACCGTTGAACATTAGCTATGATGCTTGATGGAGGCCTTTGCATCCTTGACTTTCACAAGCTCTATCCCCATGCAGATCCTGTGACCACAAGCTTCTTTCTCCTCATCTTCTGCTCCGAATGGGGCCTGTCCTTTTATACACAGAAGAGGCATGTGAACTCGCATAGAAGCTCCCCGTTTCCCCCCACACACACACTAGTGGTGTGCACCGTATTCCCGCCCTTTAGTCACTATGATGGACAGCTCACTCGAGGGACCCCGGCACCCTTCGGCGCGATGGCAAAGATAATCAGCCCCCCAAAAATGTGCGTTTTGTCCAGGCTAGGCAGTTCCTGGTACCACAAGCTTCTTTCTCCCCATCTACTGCTCTTATTTGTGCCTGTCCTTTTATACACACAAGAGGCATGTGAACTCGCATAGAAGCCCCCCACCCCGTTTTCCCCCACACACACACTAGCGGTGTCCACCGTCTTCCCGCCCTTTAGCCACTATGATGAACAGCTCACTCGAGGGACCCCAGTGCCCTTCAGCGCGATGGCAAAGTTAATCAGCCCAAAAAAAGGTGCGCTTTGCCGAGGCTGGGCAGGTGTGTGTTCTCCCCATATCTACCGTCAAAAATTAGCTATGATGCTTGATAGAGGCCTTTGCATCCTTGACTTTCACAAGCTCTATCCCTGTGCAGTTCCTGTGACCACAAGCTTCTTTCTCCCCATCTGCTGCTCTGATCGGTGCCTGTCCTTTTATACACAGAAGAGGCATGTGAACTCGCATAGAAGCCCCCCACCCCGTTTGCCCCCACACACTAGCGGTGTGCACCGTCTTCCTGCCCTTTAGCCACTATGATGGACAGCTCACTCGAGGGACCCCGGCACCCTTCGACGCAATGGTAAAGTTAATCAACCCCCCAAAAATGTGCGTTTTGTCCAGGCTGGGCAGTTCCTGTGACCACGAGATTCTTTCTCCCCATCTGCTGCTCTGATCGGTGCCTGTCCTTTTATACACAGAAGAGGCATGTGAACTCGTATAGAATCCCCCCCACACACACTAGCAGTGTGCACCATCTTCCCACCCTTTATACACTATGATGGACAGCAAACTTGAGTGACCCCCGCGCCCTTCGGTGCGATGGCAAAGTTACACACACATGGTCACTGGAGGCAACTCTTCTGGTCCTACGCAGCTGTAGTGCAGGAAAAGCACTATACATTTAGCCAACGAGGTAGCTCTTACTAATTAGCCAGCAGAAAGTACTCCAGTTAAGTATGTTGCAAAATCGCAAAAAAATCCGCAATTTCGCTGGGAAATCTGCAAATTTGCGGATTTTTTTGCAATTTCGCGCAAATTCGTGAACGGCTGATTCGCAAAATTCCTTCTCACCAACATAAAGTGCTCTAAAATCTCTGGGTCTAGCCAGCGCTATATAAAACCTTTAAAATAAATAAATGTGTGAGGAGCTTGAAGAAGGTTATTTTCTTGTTTACTGGGAGCAATGGAGTTATCAGTGGTGCTGTGTGATGTGGCTGCGGCAGAGGATGTCGAGCACCAGTCTGGCTGCGGTGTTTTGAATGATCTGTAGTTTCTAGAGCAGTTTCTTGGTGATGCCGGCATAGAGTGCATTGCTGTAGTCAAGTCTGCTGGTGATGAGTACGTGAGTAACCGTCTTTCTGGATTCTGTGGGATCCATCTGAATGTCTTTTGAAGCAAGTTGAGAGTGTGGAAGCAGGCTGAAGAAACTGCCTTGCTTTGGAAGTTCATTGTAAATGATGAGTCCAGTATTATGCTAAGGTTGCAAGCGTGGTCCATCGGGGTGGCGGAGTGTCCCAGAGCAGCTGGTCACCAACAGTCATCCTACACTGAAGAGGAGAGTCCCAGAATGAGTACTTCAGTCTTGTGTGAGTTGAGGTTGAGGCAGCTGTCTTTCATCCAGGTGGCAAAAGCCTTCTTTCCACTGTGGAAGTTAGCTCTGTGGTTGTGGGTTCATTGGTGAGGGAAAGAAGCAGCTGGGTGTCATCAGCGTAGGAGACGATGTTGAGTCTGTGCCTTCTGACGATGGGTGCGATGGGGTCATTTAGATGTTGATGAGGGTGGGGATCAGGAAGAAGCCCTGGAGTAACCACAGCTGATCTTTGTAGGCTCTGAGAGGAATGGGGGAAGTTGGACCTGCCAGTAAGGAAGGAGTAAAATCAGTCCAGTGCCTTGTTTTGGATGCCACCCCCTTTTGTACCACTTTGTTTTGATGCCGGCGTCATGGAGTCATGGAGTCTCATTATTAGGGTGTGATGGGACACGGTTTGAAGGCGGCCGATAGGTTAAGTAGGATGAGGGCTGCAGTCTCACCCTGGTTTAGGAGGGAGCGTATGCCCTCAGTGACAACGATGAGTGTGGTCTCCATGCTGTGGTTGCTTTGGAAGCCAGATTCGGAGGTGTCCAATGGTTCTGTTCTATGAACGTGGAGAGTTGGATGTTGATGGCCTTCTCAATGACTTTGGTGGGAAGGGGAGGAGGGAGATGGGTCTAACGTTCTTGAGGTCCGTCGGGTCTGAGGACGACTTCTTCAGCAGGGAGTTGATCTCGGCGTGTTTCCAGTAATCGGAGAAGGTGGCGGTTTTGATGGAGCAGTTGATGGTGTGGTGAAGCTGGTGGGCGATGGCTGCTCTGTGGACGATGTGGTATGGGTAATAATCCGATGGGACTTTTGAGTGGATGCTCATCATGGTCTTGAGTGTATCCTCTGTTGTGAGCGGGGTCCAGCAGAGTACTGTCTGTTGGGGGGCGACGTGGTTGTGTGTGGTGGTGGTGGGCTTAGTGGCTAGGTCTAGGGTGTGGAAGCTGTCTTAGACCTGTCTGATCTTGTGGTAGAAGAAGGTTCTGAGTGTGTTGCAGGTGTCTAGGGGGGAGGGACATCTGTGGTCACACTGTCTTAATGATGGTGAAGAGTTATTTTCTGTGTGTAGGTTGGTGCTGATTCTTTGTTTGTTGTTGGCGGATTTGAAGGTAGCTTGGGTTTTCGGAGTTTTGTTGTTTCTCCATCTCTTCTCAAGTTTTCTAAAGGTGCGTCTGGACTCCTGGAGGACAGGAGTGAACCAGCTGGCTTTCTTCGATTGTTGCTTGCTTGGTCTGTCCTTGAGAGGTGCCAGAGTGTCTGCACAGTTGGAGATCCATTGGTGGAGGTTGTGAGCTGCGGTGTTGACATCCGTTGGCAGAGTGGTTGTGCTGAGGGAGTCAGTGAAAAGTTACCCGGTAGCCTAGATCCAGGTGCGATGAGGGCGGTAAGGGCAGTGGTGTACGTTGGGGTGGGAAAAGCAAAATGCAGGCATGGGTGGTTGGCTCAGGAGAGTGTGGAGGTGTGGCTGTAGCTGATGTTCCCGCTGGCGGAGAAGACGGGGTCAAACATGTGTCCTGCTGTGTAGTTTGGTATGGTGAATAGTTGCTTCAGTCAGATGTTACCGAGGTTCTCCAGTAGGAGTTGGACTACATGTCCTGCTCCAACAGCATGAGCAAACAGGTTGTGTACAGAATTCCGGAGTGTCTTTATTATTTGAACTGTTGGTCTGATCGAAGTTATATAAATCTGATCAGATATCTGTGATAGTCATAATGGAAGTCTCAAGAAATCATGTGGACCTCCCACCTCAAGGCTGTTTTATCAGTTTATGAAAGGAAATATTGCAGCATAGGATTAATTGAATTTCCCTGATAAACTGCAGATGACAGGATGAAATGGGTTAACTGGGTGATCAACTGTATTTTAGATTTATTTAATCAATAAAGCATTGAAAGAACATAAGACACTGTTCCAATGGAACATGAAAGAAGACAGCAATTTAGATAAAATGTCGCCTATGAGTGGACGTTTATGAAATGTGGATATATATCCCGGATGTGCCTCCTTCTCTTCTTCGATTTGGGTTAAGCTGTTTGGGTCATGTGGTCAACATGACCTTTGACTGGCTAAGCACCCCAATATTACACTAATTGAGTATTGAATGTGCAATGTTGTAAACACTTTTGTCTATTTGGCAGTGGTGCCTGGTAGAGAAGGGGTGGCGGGGCAGGGGCATGTGGTGTTTGAAAAATATATATAAAACAACACCTACCTCCAGGTGTTTGCCGTGTCTCTCCTCCACAGTCTCGGAACCAGGAAGCACCCAGGCTCCCCATAGCCAATCACAATACTACAATGCCAAGTTGTGATTGATCTGAGTGCTGTGGATCAAAGCTCAGATAGCGACAGGTAGCCTGTGCATATTCTCTATCAGGCTGTACATTACAGCCTGGTGGGGAATATGCAAATTCAGCATGACTGTTTGGCTGGGTCAAGACAGCCGGCCAAGCAGTCATGTGCACTGAAGGGCTGATTACTATCTCGGTCGGAAAGTCTCTGATCTTAGGTCACAGGTTTTCCGACCAAGATGTCAGTTTCACGTCCGATGGCCAAATTACAATTTAGGTGGTCGGAAGTGAATCCGGCTGGATTCCAATGAGTTCAAGGAGCCCATCAGCCAGTTGGAGACCGGGTCGGAATCCATATGGATGGTGTTTTATGCCATCCAGATTATGATGCTCGGTTTCCAGCAGGCTTTCCATGCCTGTCGGAAAGCGATTTTGGGTGACCTTAGCAGGGCTCTCTTCTGTGTGCGGCCTCCGGATTGGGGGTACTTGCTGATCTCTGCAACGTGTGGCAGGTACCCTCAGTTGCCCGCCACGCGGTGCAGGTATGAACAAAACGTCCTATTTCCCTAGGGGAGCTTTTGCTACGGCTGTTTACGGCCACAGCACCTGCTCCCGTATGGAAATGTGAGTATGCAACAGCACCATGTTTTGAAATAGGCAGTCGGGACCACCGACCGGAGGTTGACCAAACCCGTATGCACAACGGTGTTTGCCCAAAATTGTAGTAAGTAGCTTAGTGTGCACAGTACACTCTTCCTGCCTGAGCCACCAGCTCCGCCCTGCCCTAATCCAGCCCCACAGCAATAAAAAGTAAAATGATAATAGCCTTGGTATTATCATTTAATTTTTCGCTTTTTCACAGCTGTAAGAGCAGTAGGGCGACGCTCCTCCACCTTAGCGGAGGAACTGCCACTGCTATTTGGATTTTCCTAACTTGTATTTTTCTATTGTGTAATATTATTTTAATTTGTCAACGAGTTTTGTCCCACGAGATTACCACTAAGTTGGTGAAAAGTGGAATAGTGGTGCCAACTTAGGACCCAATATTTAGCAATACCAATCTCACAATGTTTAAGAAGCAAAGTGCTGAATTACAATGCATGAGCCAACTTAATATAGTCAATCACAAAATGTTTGTCAGCGATAGAACACTATAACACACATTTCATAATTAAAAATCAAGATCACAATTAGAGAATTGAAAAAACAGAAAACGGTGTTTTGGAAAAATATGTATCTTGTGCATTTATTCAAAAGTAAACATATTATCACAGTAATAGCAAATCATTTTAAAAAATATACATAAAGTATATTGAACATTTCATTAAAACATTAAGAAACCACATAAACAAAACATAGGTTAAAAGTTCAAAGGAACATGGGTCGACGCGGCGTTTCGGTTACTGGCTAACAATAGTAAACCTTCTTCAGGACCAAGTTCTAAAAAGAAACAAAAAATTACTTTTTTTGCAATTACACTTTTTCAGACAAGACTTTTTTCCAAAACAACACAGTTAATTGGCTACACTACTTGATAGTTGGCGCTAATCATATAGAGTTACAGGTTAATTTTATTGGTATTGCTAAAACACTGGGTAGTACCATCAGGTAAGTTCTAGATTGAATTAACCCTGATAGCTGTCCGTAATGTGGACATTTTTCATCTCGTCTTTAACTTAACAGTTACCTTATATTGATAACGTGTTCCAGATGATTCCTGGTTTGCTGTGTGCCGTTATAGATGATCGGTCAAGCAATGTTATCAGTTCATGATGTTTTACATACGCTGTAATAATCTCTATGGATAGTAGTAAAATAAAAATCAATAATTTGTGTGCTCTCATTACTGTGAGAGTAATGAATGAATATAGCATAACACTACCTTGTGTTTTTATGGGGGCAGGTCTTGCTCTGGTAGTAGGAGCCACCGATAATGGGCTTCTGTTATGCTGTAGAGAGAAGTCCCTATTTATCAAAAAAATTCCAAGGAGTGATTCTCAAATGTCGGTTACGACTAGATAATACTCACCCAGATTTAGAATAACTGGCATCTAGATATAGTCACGAGCATTTCAATGGGCTTGTGTCTCAATAGTGATTTTCTTGACGTGGTGGGGATTATCCTGCCACTGTCTGGTTTGGAAAGAGGTATAATCTTTGTCAAAAATCCTGTTTGCATTTACTAGTTCACATTTGTTGTATTACATTTTAATTTTAAATTATACACTCCCTATTGGTTTTCTCTATTTATAGGGAAGGTATTTTTGATTAAAACAGGTATTTCTAGCTGACTGACTTCTCATTATTATTGTTACATTCCTCATCAAATAACTAGTATAGATAAAATGTCATGTTTATTTAATGATTATGAGAATAGTACAGAGATGCGTTGCTAAAATAAAGAGAAAGCAGTTGCTAAACTGTCACCTCGATCTAATAAACGAATGGTGTTAAGGATTTTGGCACCAACAGACTAACATTTGTTAGCGTGTATGCCTGATCCGCGTTTTGTATATTTAACAGCTGGGTACTTTGTGAGGTCGTTTCTACTACACCTTCCGTCTATTTGTACTAGGATTTATAGATGTTAACGAGGTCAAAGGATTTATAGATGTTAACGAGGTCAAAGGCGGCAAGCGAGATTAGAAAGCGGCAAGCCAGCTGGCATATCGGGTTGCATTACGAATAGCGTAACGAAAGGTTTGACCAACTCTCATGACGGAACGCGCTTATCTTACCTGGGGCATTAAATTCGGCCTCCCTGCTCCTACTCCATACAGCGCGTCCTCGGGTCTAATCGGAAACGAAAGTAATTTGGAGACCGCCGATCTTGCTGTACTTATAGTATGTTGTAGGTCATTGGGCGGTTACTATCCGAGCGTTCTATTGGTTGACTCGGCATCACGTGTCCTTTCTTTTTTTTATTTTGTTGTTTTCACGAAAGGCAATTTGTGCACGCGATTATTGCGTGTGTCGGCTTCCTTACTGTTCAAACTGCTGTGTATTTAATTATTCATAGGAGGTGCAGTTGATTACATGGGGCTGCGCAGGTTATCTTAACGCGCAGTCGGTTTTTTATTATATAGTCCGGGAAGTTGTGATATTAGAGACCAGACCGGGCAGTCTTGATCGTGATTGGTCTACCCCTATGTCACGTGACTCCCTATGTTGGTAAACAAATATACACGATCGAGTGGAGATTTGATGAGATAGTATCATTTTCAATTAAAGCACTGTTTTTGTTGTACAGACAGCGCGTGCACTCGGATTAGGGTCAATGTGATATCAGTTATACGTGAATTGTTAAAATATATTGTGAAATATTCCATATTGTACGATTGTGCATGATAATACATACGTATCGCCACATAGGCATGTTCTTGCAAATGGCGGATACTTAACCACATTTTGCATAGTGGTTTTGAAGCCACATTTTATGTAGGTGTTATATAAACATGATTGAGGTGAATAGGCTCTCTCTTACAACGTGAATGTTACAGTACTGCGCATTATGCAGTTATGTGTGGAATAATTGTGTCTGCTGTCATGAGTGTGTTGTGTACAGTAAGGATTAAAAAATTAACTTCATTTTGGATGCTATTTTCGAGTTGACATGGCACTTTTATTTTATGTCGCTGCATGCGCTTGTTCAGGAGACTCAGCTATAAGGCTCGGGAAATTAAGTACAGCATAGATCTATAAGGAAAGGAGGTGGAGCCATAATCATCTATCATAGGTGTTGTCAATGGAACTACCTCGACTCTAGGGTCATTGTGGGCACCAGGAAGAATGATAAAGATTCTTATGTGTTAGATTATTTTTTCCCAGTCTTCTCTACTATTGAGACCGATACGGACACTATTACATTTAGACATGTAAAATTGCTCACGTCTCTTTCTTTTCTGGGTTAGGTTGCCACCTCTGGTGCCAAGGGTGACATGCTCAAGGCAGCACCAGCGGAGATCATTGATCTCGTGTTTGGCAGTCTTCCAATGTTCAGTAAGGGGGGCCCCTATTTTGTTGGTTCGCAGAGCGGATCTATGCTCATTCAATCTTATGCGGATTTCTCTGGATGTTTCCCCTATATAGATCAACTTACAAGGGCAGCTAATAAGGTAGATGACACTACATGTTCTACAGTTCATGAAGCTTGTGGGTTTGAGTACAGCATCTTTAATAGTAACAGTATTCCCGCGGATGATGTTTTTGCAATTGTTACATCCTGAACAGGGAAAAGTACCTGATGGCATCGGGGCATTGTCAATACAAGATTGAGTGGCTCTGATTGGTTCTCTATGTGTATGGACCAAGCTATTTCTGATCGTTTTGTTCCTTCTATAAGAGAACAGAGGTTTAGGTAATCTGTTGTTTTGTTTGTCAGTAACCAGATGCCAATTTCTATTGATAATGTTTTTAAGTTTGTTACTGATTGGATTGTAGTTTGTAACAAAAGTTATTGGTTGACTATTTGACTCTCCCTTTTCTTTAGGTTTAAACAAGTTCTCACGGTTGTAATATTTGGCGCGCTTGTATGAATGTCTGATGAGGCGCTTCGGATATCCACGTTCTAAGAATTTGGTTTTAAGGATGCTGGCATGTTTCTCAAAGTCTTGGGATGTTGTACAATTTCTTTTAAGTCTCAGAAATATTGTTGACTTGACTCGGTGGATGGTTGCTGTTATGATGGAGCATAGTGTTTCTGTCGGTTGGTTTTGTAAATAGCTCAACGTTAAGGATTCCATTGACATTTTTGATGATCAAGTCAAGGAATTCGCAACTATTATTGTCTACGTGAGAAGTAAACTTGAGGTTATTATCACCGAGGTTCAGCCAAGTGATGAACTCCCTTAGTGTTTCGATGGGACCAGTCCAAATAAAGAAAACGTCATCTATGTACCGTGACCACATAGACACATTTTCATAGAATGGAGATACTGTATTGAAAATGTGCTTTTCTTCAAAGTTTGAGACATACAAACATGCCAGACTGGGGGCACAGGTGGCCCCCATGCTGGTCCCCTTGGTCTGTTTGAACAGTTGTTTGTTAAATAAAAATAGATTGTTTTTCAGCACCACGGAAATACAATCTATAATGAACTGTTCATGGGCTGTGGGGTCCCTATCTTCCTGTTTAAGCATGGAACTGATGACTTCTATTGTTGCATTTTGGGGAATATTTGTGTATAATGATTCAATGTCTAGGGTAACTAGAAATTGAGAATGGGGGTCGAAGGCTAAGCCTTCTATTTTATGGATGATATCCGTTGTGTCCTTAGTATACGCTTTCTGGGTGGTGACTAAAGGTTGTAGAAAAACATCGGCGTACTTACTAAGTGGTTCCGTCAATGACCCAATACTGGAGACGATCGGTCTCATCGGAGGATTTTTGATGTCCTTGTGGACTTTCGGGAGTCCATACAGGGCTGGGATAATTGGATCTTGGTTCAGGAGGAAAGAAAATTCCTCGTCACAGATGACATCGTCATCTCTGGCATGTTTCAATAAATTGGCGATGGATGACTTTAGAGCCGTCCATTCATCCATGTGTGCTAGTTTATAGTGTTCTTTATTGGCCAGCAAATTCAACATTCTGGTGTTATAATCGGGGGTGTCCATCACCACGATGCCACCCCCCTTTTCTGCCGGTTTAATGGTCAGTTCAATGTTGTTTTGTAATGACTGTAGTGCAAGGGTCTCATCCTTACTGAGGTTGTGGTGAATCCAACACCTCTGTTTCAGTAGATCATCTACGCTCTTGTCGATGCTACGTTCGAAAGCTTCTATATCTTTGGGGACCATGTTAATACTTGGAGTCCACACCGATTTGTTTTTGAGGCCTGACTTGTTGTTGGCGGGATGTTTCTCTTTACCTTCAAAGTACATAGCTAGCCTAATTTTCCGAAAGAAACTTTGAAGGTCTCTCTCTAGTGAGTACCTATCAATACTGGATGTAATTGCATACCCTAATCCTTTTTCTAATAAAGTGATTTGTTGGTTGGTGAGAGTAAGTTTAGAGAGGTTGATTATTGGTGCTTTGTTCTGGCTAGTTAATCCCAGTGTTTCTGACTCCGCGTGTAGGGACGTCGTTGGAACTGGGGTGTCGGGTTGTAGTTCCCTCGTCCTCGGCCCCTTCCTTTCGGGGGACCGGGATTTTGTTGACGTTGTCCCAAAAAAGGAAGGCTGTTAGAGTTAGATGTATTGGGTGTTTCTCTTTCTTTTGAGTTACCATTTTCATTTTGTTGTTCGCCCTCCGAGTCTGAGCTCGTGTAGGAGGTGTCAAAGAACCGTACTTTTTTTTGGAAATTGCGGGGTTGATTCTGCCATGGTCTACGTTGTGGCTGATTTTCCCTATTTCTCTCGTAGAAGTCTTTCTGTAAGTACGGGTACACATACTCAGGATTGTAGTTGGAGATATCTTTACGTAGTTTATTGCTCTTCTTATTGGCTAGATAATCAGAGTAACTAGAGACATCCTTATTTATTTCATCTAGTTTTTGTTTAGCTTCTTGGAGGGCTGTGCTGTTTAATTTAGTTTCCATTTCTTCTATTTCTCTACGCTCCACTACTAACACCTCCTGGGCAGTCTCTATAATAAGGATGATCCAATCGCGACTGCAGCGATTAGCTATTAATGTCCAATTCTCTATAAATTTTCTATTGTTGATAAAGATACCCGGTTCATTAACAACCTGGAGACCTTTGGGAATCACTCCTTTTTTACAGTACTCTACGAGAAATTCTGCGTGTAGTTCGGCCCTAATTACCTTCTTTTTTAAGTTCCAAAGAGCACGCCACTGATCTTCGTCTGATTTGTCTAGACGCACCGTGGAGATAGTCTTAACCGACGGACCATTGAGAATCTTATTAAAGTGGTCCTCCGTATAGCTTAGTACTTTTATACCCTCCATTAGATTCCCTATCGGTATGTATATAGTGTGTAGTGGGTAAGCTAATAGTGCAATAGGAATTAGAGTCAAAAGAGATGAATGTGTGGGTGTAGATGTTGTGCAAAGTACCTCCTCAGCTAACAAGCTGGGTATAAGACATAAGAAATAAAAAGGAGGCCCCCTTATCTGTCGTCTTGGGGACAGGGGAGGTATATTTGTCAACGAGTTTTGTCCCACGAGATTACCACTAAGTTGGTGAAAAGTGGAATAGTGGTGCCAACTTAGGACCCAATATTTAGCAATACCAATCTCACAATGTTTAAGAAGCAAAGTGCTGAATTACAATGCATGAGCCAACTTAATATAGTCAATCACAAAATTTTTGTCAGCGATAGAACACTATAACACACATTTCATAATTAAAAATCAAGATCACAATTAGAGAATTGAAAAAACAGAAAACGGTGTTTTGGAAAAATATGTATCTTGTGCATTTATTCAAAAGTAAACATATTATCACAGTAATAGCAAATCATTTTAAAAAATATACATAAAGTATATTGAACATTTCATTAAAACATTAAGAAACCACATAAACAAAACATAGGTTAAAAGTTCAAAGGAACATGGGTCGACGCGGCGTTTCGGTTACTCGCTAACAATAGTAAACCTTCTTCAGGACCAAGTTCTAAAAAGAAACAAAAAATTACTTTTTTTGCAATTACACTTTTTCAGACAAGACTTTTTTCCAAAACAACACAGTTAATTGGCTACACTACTTGATAGTTGGCGCTAATCATATAGAGTTACAGGTTAATTTTATTGGTATTGCTAAAAACACTTATGGGTAGTACCATCAGGTAAGTTCTAGATTGAATTAACCCTGATAGCTGTCCGTAATGTGGACATTTTTCATCTCGTCTTTAACTTAACAGTTACCTTATATTGATAACGTGTTCCAGATGATTCCTGGTTTGCTGTGTGCCGTTATAGATGATCGGTCAAGCAATGTTATTCTCAATGATTCTCAATGGTCCGTCGGTTAAGACTATCTCCACGGTGCGTCTAGACAAATCAGACGAAGATCAGTGGCGTGCTCTTTGGAACTTAAAAAAGAAGGTAATTAGGGCCGAACTACACGCAGAATTTCTCGTAGAGTACTGTAAAAAAGGAGTGATTCCCAAAGGTCTCCAGGTTGTTAATGAACCGGGTATCTTTATCAACAATAGAAAATTTATAGAGAATTGGACATTAATAGCTAATCGCTGCAGTCGCGATTGGATCATCCTTATTATAGAGACTGCCCAGGAGGTGTTAGTAGTGGAGCGTAGAGAAATAGAAGAAATGGAAACTAAATTAAACAGCACAGCCCTCCAAGAAGCTAAACAAAAACTAGATGAAATAAATAAGGATGTCTCTAGTTACTCTGATTATCTAGCCAATAAGAAGAGCAATAAACTACGTAAAGATATCTCCAACTACAATCCTGAGTATGTGTACCCGTACTTACAGAAAGACTTCTACGAGAGAAATAGGGAAAATCAGCCACAACGTAGACCATGGCAGAATCAACCCCGCAATTTCCAAAAAAAAGTACGGTTCTTTGACACCTCCTACACGAGCTCAGACTCGGACGGCGAACAACAAAATGAAAATGGTAACTCAAAAGAAAGAGAAACACCCAATACATCTAACTCTAACAGCCTTCCTTTTTTGGGACAACGTCAACAAAATCCCGGTCCCCCGAAAGGAAGGGGCCGAGGACGAGGGAACTACAACCCAACACCCCAGTTCCAACGACGTCCCTACACGCGGAGTCAGAAACACTGGGATTAACTAGCCAGAACAAAGCACCAATAATCAACCTCTCTAAACTTACTCTCACCAACCAACAAATCACTTTATTAGAAAAAGGATTAGGGTATGCAATTACATCCAGTATTGATAGGTACTCACTAGAGAGAGACCTTCAAAGTTTCTTTCGGAAAATTAGGCTAGCTATGTACTTTGAAGGTAAAGAGAAACATCCCGCCAACAACAAGTCAGGCCTCAAAAACAAATCGGTGTGGACTCCAAGTATTAACATGGTCCCCAAAGATATAGAAGCTTTCGAACGTAGCATCGACAAGAGCGTAGATGATCTACTGAAACAGAGGTGTTGGATTCACCACAACCTCAGTAAGGATGAGACCCTTGCACTACAGTCATTACAAAACAACATTGAACTGACCATTAAACCGGCAGACAAGGGGGGTGGCATCGTGGTGATGGACACCCCCGATTATAACACCAGAATGTTGAATTTGCTGGCCAATAAAGAACACTATAAACTAGCACACATGGATGAATGGACGGCTCTAAAGTCATCCATCGCCAATTTATTGAAACATGCCAGAGATGACGATGTCATCTGTGACAAGGAATTTTCTTTCCTCCTGAACCAAGATCCAATTATCCCAGCCCTGTATGGACTCCCAAAAGTCCACAAGGACATCAAAAATCCTCCGATGAGACCGATTGTCTCCAGTATTGGGTCATTGACGGAACCACTTAGTAAGTACGCCGATGTTTTTCTACAACCTTTAGTCACCACCCAGAAAGCGTATACTAAGGACACAACGGATATCATCCATAAAATAGAAGGCTTAGCCTTCGACCCCCATTCTCAATTTCTAGTTACCCTAGACATTGAATCATTATACACAAATATTCCCCAAAATGCAACAATAGAAGTCATCAGTTCCATGCTTAAACAGGAAGATAGGGACCCCACAGCCCATGAACAGTTCATTATAGATTGTATTTCCGTGGTGCTGAAAAACAATCTATTTTTATTTAACAAACAACTGTTCAAACAGACCAAGGGGACCAGCATGGGGGCCACCTGTGCCCCCAGTCTGGCATGTTTGTATGTCTCAAACTTTGAAGAAAAGCACATTTTCAATACAGTATCTCCATTCTATGAAAATGTGTCTATGTGGTCACGGTACATAGATGACGTTTTCTTTATTTGGACTGGTCCCATCGAAACACTAAGGGAGTTCATCACTTGGCTGAACCTCGGTGATAATAACCTCAAGTTTACTTCTCACGTAGACAATAATAGTTGCGAATTCCTTGACTTGATCATCAAAAATGTCAATGGAATCCTTAACGTTGAGCTATTTACAAAACCAACCGACAGAAACACTATGCTCCATCATAACAGCAACCATCCACCGAGTCAAGTCAACAATATTCCGTTTGGCCAATTTCTGAGACTTAAAAGAAATTGTACAACATCCCAAGACTTTGAGAAACATGCCAGCATCCTTAAAACCAAATTCTTAGAACGTGGATATCCGAAGCGCCTCATCAGACATTCATACAAGCGCGCCAAATATTACAACCGTGAGAACTTGTTTAAACCTAAAGAAAAGGGAGAGTCAAATAGTCAACCAATAACTTTTGTTACAAACTACAATCCAATCAGTAACAAACTTAAAAACATTATCAATAGAAATTGGCATCTGGTTACTGACAAACAAAACAACAGATTACCTAAACCTCTGTTCTCTTATAGAAGGAACAAAACGATCAGAAATAGCTTGGTCCATACACATAGAGAACCAATCAGAGCCACTCAACCTTGTATTGACAATGCCCCGATGCCAACAGGTACTTTTCCCTGTTCAGGATGTAACAATTGCAAAAACATCATCCGCGGGAATACTGTTACTATTAAAGATGCTGTACTCAAACCCACAAGCTTCATGAACTGTAGAACATGTAGTGTCATCTACCTTATTAGCTGCCCTTGTAAGTTGATCTATATAGGGGAAACATCCAGAGAAATCCGCATAAGATTGAATGAGCATAGATCCGCTCTGCGAACCAACAAAATAGGGGCCCCCCTTACTGAACATTGGAAGACTGCCAAACACGAGATCAATGATCTCCGCTGGTGCTGCCTTGAGCATGTCACCCTTGGCACCAGAGGTGGCAACCTAACCCAGAAAAGAAAGAGACGTGAGCAATTTTACATGTCTAAATGTAATAGTGTCCGTATCGGTCTCAATAGTAGAGAAGACTGGGAAAAAATAATCTAACACATAAGAATCTTTATCATTCTTCCTGGTGCCCACAATGACCCTAGAGTCGAGGTAGTTCCATTGACAACACCTATGATAGATGATTATGGCTCCACCTCCTTTCCTTATAGATCTATGCTGTACTTAATTTCCCGAGCCTTATAGCTGAGTCTCCTGAACAAGCGCATGCAGCGACATAAAATAAAAGTGCCATGTCAACTCGAAAATAGCATCCAAAATGAAGTTAATTTTTTAATCCTTACTGTACACAACACACTCATGACAGCAGACACAATTATTCCACACATAACTGCATAATGCGCAGTACTGTAACATTCACGTTGTAAGAGAGAGCCTATTCACCTCAATCATGTTTATATAACACCTACATAAAATGTGGCTTCAAAACCACTATGCAAAATGTGGTTAAGTATCCGCCATTTGCAAGAACATGCCTATGTGGCGATACGTATGTATTATCATGCACAATCGTACAATATGGAATATTTCACAATATATTTTAACAATTCACGTATAACTGATATCACATTGACCCTAATCCGAGTGCACGCGCTGTCTGTACAACAAAAACAGTGCTTTAATTGAAAATGATACTATCTCATCAAATCTCCACTCGATCGTGTATATTTGTTTACCAACATAGGGAGTCACGTGACATAGGGGTAGACCAATCACGATCAAGACTGCCCGGTCTGGTCTCTAATATCACAACTTCCCGGACTATATAATAAAAAACCGACTGCGCGTTAAGATAACCTGCGCAGCCCCATGTAATCAACTGCACCTCCTATGAATAATTAAATACACAGCAGTTTGAACAGTAAGGAAGCCGACACACGCAATAATCGCGTGCACAAATTGCCTTTCGTGAAAACAACAAAATAAAAAAAAGAAAGGACACGTGATGCCGAGTCAACCAATAGAACGCTCGGATAGTAACCGCCCAATGACCTACAACATACTATAAGTACAGCAAGATCGGCGGTCTCCAAATTACTTTCGTTTCCGATTAGACCCGAGGACGCGCTGTATGGAGTAGGAGCAGGGAGGCCGAATTTAATGCCCCAGGTAAGATAAGCGCGTTCCGTCATGAGAGTTGGTCAAACCTTTCGTTACGCTATTCGTAATGCAACCCGATATGCCAGCTGGCTTGCCGCTTTCTAATCTCGCTTGCCGCCTTTGACCTCGTTAACATCTATAAATCCTTTGACCTCGTTAACATCTATAAATCCTAGTACAAATAGACGGAAGGTGTAGTAGAAACGACCTCACAAAGTACCCAGCTGTTAAATATACAAAACGCGGATCAGGCATACACGCTAACAAATGTTAGTCTGTTGGTGCCAAAATCCTTAACACCATTCGTTTATTAGATCGAGGTGACAGTTTAGCAACTGCTTTCTCTTTATTTTAGCAACGCATCTCTGTACTATTCTCATAATCATTAAATAAACATGACATTTTATCTATACTAGTTATTTGATGAGGAATGTAACAATAATAATGAGAAGTCAGTCAGCTAGAAATACCTGTTTTAATCAAAAATACCTTCCCTATAAATAGAGAAAACCAATAGGGAGTGTATAATTTAAAATTAAAATTTAATACAACAAATGTGAACTAGTAAATGCAAACAGGATTTTTGACAAAGATTATACCTCTTTCCAAACCAGACAGTGGCAGGATAATCCCCACCACGTCAAGAAAATCACTATTGAGACACAAGCCCATTGAAAAGCTCGTGACTATATCTAGATGCCAGTTATTCTAAATCTGGGTGAGTATTATCTAGTCGTAACCGACATTTGAGAATCACTCCTTGGAATTTTTTTGATAAATAGGGACTTCTCTCTACAGCATAACAGAAGCCCATTATCGGTGGCTCCTACTACCAGAGCAAGACCTGCCCCCATAAAAACACAAGGTAGTGTTATGCTATATTCATTCATTACTCTCACAGTAATAAGAGCACACAAATTATTGATTTTTATTTTACTACTATCCATAGAGATTATTACAGCGTATGTAAAACATCATGAACTGATAACATTGCTTGACCGATCATCTATAACGGCACACAGCAAACCAGGAATCATCTGGAACACGTTATCAATATAAGGTAACTGTTAAGTTAAAGACGAGATGAAAAATGTCCACATTACGGACAGCTATCAGGGTTAATTCAATCTAGAACTTACCTGATGGTACTACCCATAAGTGTTTTTAGCAATACCAATAAAATTAACCTGTAACTCTATATGATTAGCGCCAACTATCAAGTAGTGTAGCCAATTAACTGTGTTGTTTTGGAAAAAAGTCTTGTCTGAAAAAGTGTAATTGCAAAAAAAGTAATTTTTTGTTTCTTTTTAGAACTTGGTCCTGAAGAAGGTTTACTATTGTTAGCCAGTAACCGAAACGCCGCGTCGACCCATGTTCCTTTGAACTTTTAACCTATGTTTTGTTTATGTGGTTTCTTAATGTTTTAATGAAATGTTCAATATACTTTATGTATATTTTTTAAAATGATTTGCTATTACTGTGATAATATGTTTACTTTTGAATAAATGCACAAGATACATATTTTTCCAAAACACCGTTTTCTGTTTTTTCAATTCTCTAATTGTGATCTTGATTTTTAATTATGAAATGTGTGTTATAGTGTTCTATCGCTGACAAAAATTTTGTGATTGACTATATTAAGTTGGCTCATGCATTGTAATTCAGCACTTTGCTTCTTAAACATTGTGAGATTGGTATTGCTAAATATTGGGTCCTAAGTTGGCACCACTATTTCACTTTTCACCAACTTAGTGGTAATCTCGTGGGACAAAACTCGTTGACAAATATACCTCCCCTGTCCCCAAGACGACAGATAAGGGGGCCTCCTTTTTATTTCTTAATATTATTTTAAGACAGACCATGGGTTCCATTAAACTAGCATGTGTAACGTAATGCTTTGAAACCATTAGGACTCTAAGAATAAATGCTATAAACACGTCTTAAAGGGATTATAAAAGAAGTTCTATCCTTGAGGGAAAAATCTCAACAACAAAAAACAAAAAAATCATCTCTTTCATGCAAAGTAAGAATCTCAGGGACAAATGTATGCAGCACTGGTCGCAATTTCTGAACAGTATTTTTGCGACCAGTGTGGCATTTTGTGAACCAACCTATGTACTTATAGGACTATTTGCAAAATACCAAGTTGTAGTGGGTTGCAGTTCGACCTACCCTATTAATACTAATGAGGAATGTTAGAAATTACACCCCACTATGATTTCCAGCCTTACAGGGATTGTAGTCTGCTTGGGTCAGCATACCACCATGTCTGTGATTGCTTTTAAATAAACTAGTCATTGTTTTAAGCACAACCTGTTTTCATACATTTAAAATAAAATTAAAGTGTAAGTAAAGTTTTTTAAGAGGGACAGTGGTCCATGGATCCACTGCCTACTCTTACAAAATGTTTTTGTCAACATTCACAAAGGGGAACAGGTCCCTTGGAAACCCCTTCCCATTTGCAAATAGGTTGCCACTACATTTGTGTAGTCGGTAAAACATTAATGTTTTGGGACCGGATTTCAGTCACAAAATATGAATACACTCTATTTCAAATTTCTATTCAGTATTTAGTGGCCAACCTAAATTGTGATATGGTAATGTATTACAATTTGGGTTTGTCACATGCTAAAAAGCCTTTTTGCATTCGCAAACGGCCTGATTTTTTCAATCGGATATTTTGCGCATACAAAATGCTTTCCTACTTCTGGTCCTTTGTTCTTCAATAAAAGATAGCAAGAGACCTAAATATTTTATCGTAACTATGGAAAACTGTTTTCTCCTACTGACATTCTTTCAGGATAAAAAAATTGGCAATACTGAAATGCATCTTCACTTCCTCTGTGCATTTGCACAGTTCCTCCTAACTTCAAATACTACTAATATTGTAGAATTGTTGTCAAAACATTATGGTCCTCATTTGTGAAAAGTGACTCATCGCTGTGTGAAAACAGCAATGCACCCCTTTTCACTGCGCCCTCCTGGTCATCATGGTGCAAGGAGTTACAGATTCATCAGAATTGCTGACTTATCTGTATGGCACAAAAGTAATGCATTAATGGAGTGTGTCACAAAAGTGACGCAACTCAAGCAATGTGTCCTTTCACATGGGACAAGCCCCATGTGATAGGGCTTGCGTCAGTCTTACGCCTGCTGTGAGGCAGGCATAAGAAATTGACGCAATTGTGTCCTAGAAGCAGCGAAGTGAAATTTATAGATTTCACTGCGTCACTTCCATGACCCTTTCTTACGTCAAAACGACCCCTTTGCATACATTATACCTGGCGCAGGTATATTGTGGCACAGGGGTTTACAAAGTGACGCATCTACCTAGATGCGTCACTTTGTAAATATGCCGAAACAAGGCGCATTTTTTACGCCACTGGTGCGTCACAAAAAGTGACGCACCGGCAGCGTAATAGTGGCGCACAGCCTCATAAATGAGGCCCTATGATGTTAGAAAACCCCCCACCTTCTCCTGGCCCAAACCTCTCCTTCGAGTTCTCATCAGAGGGTGCCATGCCCCTTCACTTACGCCTGACCATGACCCCGAAGAAAGTGTACACTTTCAACTGGATGTTTGACACGCTCAGAATACGATTAGCCGGATACAGGAAATCACGTGTTTTCCCTAAACTGTGGAGCTGTAAATTTCTGCCTTCGAGCATATTTGAAAGTTCTCTGAAATCAAGTCTGCACTACAAACATTTCCCATTAGACATATCATAGTCATAGAACCTAACTTGACTTCAATGAAATTTAGAAAAGGTGGCATGCGTCAGTGAATAAACATGCAGCAAACTTCAAACGTTGCCTGTTTCCAAATACAAAACACCTACAGAGCCAGCGGGTGGGATAAACGTCAAACAAATATTACGTTTTGTTTGTATGGTTTCCTTGTTCAAATTAATTGGTGAGAATGAAAACAACAAGCCTTTAATATGCCTTTCACACCTTTTTTCTCCTAAACAGGGACTGATATTTATCTATATTTTCCCATAAGATGTAATAGTATATAGCACAAGAGAAAAAATTGTGAATCTATCTGATAAATTTAAGACATTGAAACGCCACATAACCTGACTGTAATGTTTCCTACAATTTCATTTTTTAACTAAGCAATGAATCTCCATTGCTTATAGATGCTATAGGCTGAATCGCATAGGCATTTTCAGGCATAAACCTGGGCCAAGCACCTCAAGTTGTTCGATTTTGCACCTGCTATTCATTCACAAATAGATGCATATCATGGGAAAATTAATTTACTACCACTTTATTGTTCAGTGTATGTGAGAAGTCACCTCTTTTCGCGCAGTCACCCCCATTTAGTTCTGACTGGCATTGCTGGTCTTTGAACCCTGCACACTGGGGCACTGCTGTCCAGGCCCCATGTTATGTCCTCTGACCCATAAAACAGAGTAAAAGAAGCTAATCCCCTACTGACATATTTTATTTCCCCAGTGAGTCCAAAATATATGGCGCAAGAAATAAACAAATTGCATGGAAAGGTTAAGTCGCCAGTGGATCGCAGCACAGGTTTTGCCAAATGCTAGGCTAACAAAGAAAACATAGCTTCAGGCCTAGTTGCATAAACTGACTGCTGCAGCTTGTAAACCTGAAGATTAACCTGCTAAAATAACCCTTTTAAATAGCAAAAGAACCATACTTTTAAATATTAAATACATTTCTCTAAATAGGGCTTCTGGCCTACAAGGTAGGGTGCCTAGTATTTTAAAGTGGCACATGAAGGAATTTAATATTGCCATATATCTACAGTGAATGCAGCAAAAGCTATTTACACTGTGAAGAGCTGTGTCCTATTAGAACAAGCATTTGCATTGCAATAGATCTGGTATTTACGAGAGTTTGAGTTCATGAAATTGTAAATGGAACCAGCTTAAAACTCTCGCAAATGGGAGACCCGTAGCATCGCAAATAGTTTTCTGGTTGTTAAAGCCCCCATGCTGCATGTTCACGTGCATGAAAGCCATGCCCCTTTCTTTAAAAAAGCTGTGTCTAACAAAAGGTGCATGGACACTATTAATGGGAAACCGCAGCACAGGGACTTTAAAATAAAAGGCATCTGTTCGTCAAACAAATGCTTCTTTTGGGTGAGGTGGTCCATGGAGCCCCATGTTCTTCCTCGTTCAAGGTTGCTGAAGGAAAATCGTGACTTCAGCAAGCGGTTCTTACCCTCTCTTTCTGCCCTTCATTTGTTCACCTGTGAAATGTATTCAAAGAAGAAAGAAAGATTTCCATCTTTCTCTGGCATTTTCTGTCGGGACTGAAGCCTTGGGATGGAAGGGGAGGGGGGGGGGGGGTGAGGGGGTGGCGAGGGTCGGTAATCCGTTTAGCCCCATGTCCTCCCTTGTTCAAGCTTGCTGAAGAAAAACCGTGACTTCAGATAGCGGCTCTTACCTTCTCTTTCCACCCCTTCATTCGTTTCCCTGTGAAATGGATTCAAAGAAGAAAGAAACATTTTGTTGTTAGTGACGTCTTTCTCTGGCATGTTCTGTCTGAACTGCAGCTTCCGAATGTAAGGAGTGAGTAATAAAAAAAAGAATGGTTATAAATATGGGAAAATAATTAAATAATTAAATAATTAAATGAAGCAAAAGCAAAACTTAGGCCCACATGCATCAAAGTACATTGCATTCGCAATCGGTGCGAATCGCACAATTCACCCGTTTGCGAATGCAATCTATCTTTTTGAGATCCATGATTTTTGTTGTGGTTTTTCGCATTTTAAGAAATCGCAAGTACATTTGCGATTTCTTAAATGTCTCGCAGTTTATGCGAATCGAATTTTTTGCGAATTTTTCTAATGCATCAAAAATCGCAAATTGAGATTTTTACTAAAATCGCAATTTGCATTTCCAAAAATAAGAAGCTGTCAGAGTTGGTGTTAAATTTTCGCAGCCATTGGGAAACTTGTGTTCTTCAGGGAAACAGCTGTGGTGGGCCTTTAGGGAACTGGAAGAAGCTTTTCAAAATGCCGGATTTCTATTTGTGTAAATAAATCAGACCTTAAATGTAAAATTATGACAAAGACTGATGGTTTCTGACCTCACACATGCACACAATGGTTTTTAAAAATTAGATGTTACAGGAGGGATGTCCTGAATAAATTCTCCCTTCCATACACAACACAATGGTAAATTTTGTAATGTAGGTAGACAAAGTTGCACATAATGTAATTATACATTTATGCTGCTTCTTCAAAAAACATTTCTTCTTGGAAATTGATGATGTTAACAGTTTAAGTGCAGTTGGGTGTGCAAATAAGAGAGTCATATATGTTAGAATCTCTCATCCATCTCCACTGCTCTTTAGGGCAGAACACATATTAGAAGTGCCTTGCTGATTGGCAGCTACAGTATACAAGGCAGGTGTCTTTCAAGTTCCCTCTAATGATGGGCTTCACAGAACTTCCAGGAGCATTGCACAATGGCAGCACTTTTCTTTTTGGCTCGCCGCCACAGATTGAGAGTAGCTGCAGGATGGAGGAGAAGGCAGATACAAGAGAGAATTTTCAGAGTACGCATAACCTTACTTGGGCAAACTGATGATGAGATTTATGATCGGTACCGGCTTACTGGTAATTTAATTTTAGATTTAATTAATGATTTAGACCCTATTTTGCAAAGGGAGACTCGCAGGACAAAAGCAATACCTACTCATGTACAAGTCCTGTGTTCTCTACACCTTCTAGCTTCTGGTTCTTTTCAGGGAGTAGTAGCCATTGCTGGCGGTGTCTCCCAGAGCTCACTTTCAAGATTTTTTAATGCTTGTTTGGATGCTATGTTGCATAGAATAAGGAATTACATAAAGTTTCCAAATTCTCAAAAGGATTTGTTGAAAACAAAAGTAGATTTTTATAATATGGCACATTTCCCACATGTAATAGGCTATGTGGATGGGACACATGTACCTATTTGTCCGCCCTCAGAAAATGAGTATATATTCCGTAACAGGAAATGTTTCCACTCACTTAATATTCAAGTGATATGTAACTCAAAGACCATTATTACTGACATAGTGGCTAGTTACCCTGGCAGTGCCCATGATTCATACATCTTTAAGCACAGCGCAATACATGCAAGACTTCTTGCTGGACAGTTTGGAGATGGTTATTTGCTAGGTAAATATGGAAAATCATTTTTTGTTCAATTAGGAAAAGTCATACACTTTCACTGCTTTAGTGATGTCATTTATATATCTATGTTTCTTGAAAGGTGACAGTGCCTATGGTGTCAGGTCTTACATATTGACTCCATACCTCAACCCAGCAACTAGAAAGGAGCAACATTACAATCAAGCTCACAAATCAACTCGCAATGTCATTGAGAGAACCTTTGGTGTTCTAAAATCAAGGTTCCGCACACTGCATAAGACTGGTGGAACTTTGCAATATAATCCCAAAGTTTGCTGTAAAATAGTTGCTGCATGCGCAATGCTACACAACATGGCAACAGAGAGAGGCATACATTTGGAAGAAGAAGATGTCTTACCGCCAAATGACAATCAACCCCAGCAACCCCCAGCCAGACAACATGGACCAGAAGCAGCAGAAGGAAGGAGAAGAAGAGCTGAGATTACACAGAATTATTTTTGAGAAAGGTACAATGCTTTATTTGTGTTTTTGCCATAATAATATTAATTTCTTTCAACAAACATAAGATGATGTGCTTTCAAAATACCTTTTTCTGCAAATAACTAAATCAAATAATGACATGTTTAAAGGAAGTAATCCTTGTAAAAATGTAACTTTTTGTAAATGCAACATTCTTCAAATAGTCATGCATGGGAAAAACATTGATATCATGTTACTTTTTACGCCCGCGCACACCTAAAGCCTCCCCAACATTTGTATCTTTCTCCAAAACCATTAGGCACCCTTCTTTCAGCTTTCTATTGCTACGTCTTGTCCCAGCAATGGCACACTCAGGTGGATCTACAATTTTCCGACCCTCAACACTGTCAAAATTAGAAAAAGTAATTCCTGGTGGGTCACTACTATTTGAAACATGTACTAATTCATTCCCTCTCACCATTCCCCTTGAAATTTCAACAAAAACATTATTTAACTTTTCGTGCATGACCACATTTTGTTTGCTGATTTTTGCTGCACAATTAGAAATATGTGACAACTGTCTGTTCTGACCATGTAAGCTGGTCATTAGCCTCAGGTGCCTATTCAAACTTTCCTTATGTTGCATTTTCATTACTGTGCACATTGATTCTAATGACTTAGCAATCCTGTCAAGTTTCTCAGCAGTTGCCTCATGGCCATTTTTCAAAGCCTCAACCATCCTATTCATAGTGCTGTGAATGCCACCAAGTTGTTTAGACATATGTGCTATTTTGCCTTTAATAATTCTAACATCTTTGCCTTGCAGGCGCTGTATCTTCAATATTTTGTCCTCCACAACACTGCCAGTGCTGGATCCCTCTTCAAATGTGGCCAAGTTTGATGTTTTAGAACGCCGTCTCTAAAATCGACTTTGCCTCCTTCGCCTACTAGGCCGTGCATTGGTGACTGTTGGTGTTGGTTCAGGTCTTGTCACTGCATTACTTTGACTGTTACCCTCCTCTGAATCAGTTTGTAGTAACTGGCGTACTCTTTGCCTTTCATTCACGCGCAGATTAGCAGTGGAAGTACTTGGATTATTAGCCTCTTCATTTACATGGATTTCTAGGGTACTGAAATCCCTCAAATCTTGCTCAATTAATTCTTGAAGCAATTCTGTTTGAAAAAGTGCAAACATATTTTTACTTTAGAAATTGCTTTGTAAATGTGAAAATAAAAACAAAGTTACTTTAATGAGTAATTGTTTCCTTGACATGTTTTCATTTACATTAACTTTACTCTGTGTCTCAGTCAAAGTTACGATTATGAATTTTACCCTACTTCTTAATGTTAGAAACTACATTTCCCAAGATGAATTGCTTAAAGCATGAATAGATTGTTACTCTGGAGTTGGCAACTTCAGATAATGTAATGTAATAAGTAATTGGTTTTTTAAAAAACAAGCTTTCCCTATGTTCACTTTGGCAAAGGCCACAAGTATTTCATTAAGTTTTCTTTTATTACATTTTATATTAAGACTTACCTTCAGAAGGGGTAATGAGATCAGACGTGTCTATGTTCATGACACCCACAACTGCCTCAGTCAAAAGTGTCCCTTCCACAAGGTCTTCCAAAGGGGTTGTGGGTATGTCTTTGGGGGGACCACCTCCTGTTCTTTTTGCTGATTTCATTCTTGACGCAATTTTCTCCTTTGCGTGACTACGCAAGTCGTACCACCTTTTTTGTAAGTTGCTGATTTCACGGTGGGCAACACCAACAGCATTCACCTTGGTTTGTATGTTAAGCCAAATATTTCTTTTTACAGAATCAGGCACCTTATGTGACAACTTGCCAAAAAGTTGCTCATGCCTGTCAGTCACCTCTTCAATAAGGATTTCAAGTTCCTTATCGGAAAACTTTATTTTCCTTTTTCTTGAGGGCCCCTCTTCTACTTGGTTTTCCATCTCAATTTCTCCTTAAAAGTGAAGAACACAGACTGCAGCAGCAACCTCTCAAAGCAGCCTCAAAGTCCAACTGCCAGAGCTTCAGTCAAACCAGTTCCCAGGTGCCTGTGATTGCCTTAATGGCTTCCTGGCAATCAGATTGATGGGATTCATCATGTGTCGTTTTTCGCAATATGCGAATTCGCAAAATGCGAATTCGCAATTAAGAATTCGCATTTTTTGTGTGAATCGCAAAAAAATGCAAATTTTTTGCAATTCGCAAAAAAAATGCGAAAACAATCATGAATAGACAATTGCGATTCCTTATTTGCGATTCCTTAAAAATCGCAAATAAGAAATCGCAATTTCTAACATTGATGCATGTGGGCCTTAGTGGCCACAAATCAACAAGATTGCTGTCAGTCACACGCAAACACAATAGCGCCACTTTATAGAGTTGGTCAGTTAAAGCTCTACTTTTGTTTTCTCCTCATTCCTGGAACAGTAGCTTTGAAAGTGAAAGAGCGCATGGCGTGCTGAATGCATGGAAAGCATGTTGTGCCTGCAGTAAGGCAAAACCCATTAAAGAAAATGGTGCTTACACACAAATTCAAACATAACGTGTTGCAACAGAAGTAAAAGGGCAAGTCACCATGGGAGGTTTCAAATGAAGACAAGGCAGTACTAAGGAGGGACTAACAAGGTGATTAAGGAATAAGAAGCCAGCATTTACTAAGGACAATGACACAAGCCAATGAAAAATATGGGCGGAGTTCGGGTGGGGCTTTACATCCCTAACGCAATTCACCATATTTCATAGAGCAGCGCATGCGCTGCCCAGGCTCGACCTAAAAAGTTCAGAATAGAAGCAAAACCCTGCTGTCTTCGGTTTAGGACAAGCTACTAAGATAATTGAAAAACTATTTTCTAATGTTTATTCAAAATCCAATTCAATGTTGAAGTTGGATAATTAATACATACTTAAGTGGTGTGATTTGGGTGAAGAGTTTTTCCATGAAGGAAAATATATTCTCTGTGAGGGAAAACATGTATGTGCACATAGGTGGACTTGCCTACTGTAGTAAAATGCCCCATTTTCTTGATAGATTTTTTTGCTCATTTTTGGATTTTGTACATTGAGACACTGCTGTCCAGTACCCAGTATATTTGTCCCTAAAAACATGTTAAACTGGTATACACCTCATTGGCATATTTACCTAACCTATAAGTCCCTGGTACATTGTACAAAAATGTATCTAGGGCAAAAAGTTAAATGTCACTAGTGTGCTGTAGCACTTATTGTGCCACAGCTAAAGTGACAAAGAACAAGCATGTCTCCAGGCCTGCCCCAGCAGTGTGGCAAGCAGTTATAAATTGACAATTCAACATAATACATTATATGTTATGTTTTACATGTCCTGACAGAGACCTTTCGAGTACTTTTTCACTGTATCAAGGCTTGATCCCCTATAGGAAAGCACTAGGTTACATCATAACTCGATATAATGTTTAACTTCAGTTTGGGAGTGGTAGTTAAGCACTTCAGCACTCACTGTAATGGAAATTAAAGTCCAATTTAACGGTTAGGTCAAATTATATATTACTATTTTAAAATCAGAATTTTACATAGTAATCATTTTCCTACATGAGCCAAGTGTGCCCTTCTGCTAGTGTGCACTGTCACCCAGAAGCTAAATGACTCCCTGATTAGAACTGAAGTGGCTTCCGGAGATAGAAGGAGAGGGATTGACATTTCCCTGACAGGCTAGCCATCTGTACTGTGCCCAGAATCTCAATTAACTTCAATCAAAGCTTACCTGGTCACAGGAAGATGTAACTAACTCCAGGGCCTGTCCCCTCCATTGTCCTGCTAGCTAGTCAGGCGCCAATCTCAGTAGGACAGGAGGTGTCCCCAGAGTTGGGTTGTGGTGACCACAAGTGAGGGTTTGCCTTGTATCGTAGCCACATTGTTGGGTGGACACAGGGAGCTCAACACAGGGAAAGAAAGGTTCTGCCATTTTGGTTTTTGGTAGAGAGGGGAACTGTGGGATAGTTTAAAGTAAAAACACCCAGAAAATACTGCACAAGTGGGCACACCCACCCTTGGGAAACTTTGGCCAACTGATTAGGGAGTAACCAGGAATCTTCCCGATCCATAGGCTGGAACTGGGCATAAATGCAGCACTCCCCGTACCCTCATCAGAAAATCTCTGGATCAGTGGAAGACAGAAGAAGCACTGCACCTCCTGTTCTGACCTGTGGGGAGACCCCCAAGAGCTGGACCTGCTCCCACTTGTAATCCAAGGCTGAGAAGTGGATGTCAAAGGTCAATGTGAAACTACAGTAATGCAAAAGCCAAGAGCCCAGCTGAACAGTTCCAACTAGACCTGTCCTGGGCATTGTGGGGGCAGGTGTCTCTAACATCCTGAGACCCATAGATATGTGTCACAGTGTACTCTTCCTGCCTAACCCCAAAAGCAGGGACATTGAAACTTTTTCAAGGACTTTCATCAGTAGAACCAACAGAAGACTGGGACCAACCTATCAAGTTAATCCGACAACGGTGTTGTGTTACTGGACCAAAGATTCAAGCTGTTCCTGCTCAGAGTTTTTCCACAGCAGCAAATCTATTTCAATGGGACATCACAGATAAGGTATCCAGCCTTGTGGAGCACTGTTTGGCTACAGCTTGCCGCCTTGCATTGCTGGAGGATTCTGAGATCCACAAAAGTAACTAAGTCTGAAGGTAAACATTTTTACCAGGTGATATGCCAAAAGTATCCACCCACTGAGGGACTTTCCATGGGCACACATTTTGAGTGTCCCTGGGTGTAGTACTATGCTACGCTCGTGGAGTGTGCGTAGTTTGTGCTACTACGTACTATGCGAAAAGTGCAAAAACGCATAGCAGGCATTTTTTGCTGGCTCGCGGTCCTCAGCGTCAAGTTGGCGACCGCGAGTGAGCAAAATCAACATCCCGGCAAGACTTTTTTCCTTGTTCACGATCAGCAACATCAAGTGGCCGATTGCGATCTTGAAAAATAAACCTCCCAACGAGATTCTCAATGCGGGGAGGTCAGGTTTCTTATTGTGAGTGGTTGTGTATGTCCGCGACCGCTCGCAATGAGCAACTACCAGTCTGCATTGGGAAAGCTGCCGCTCGAATATAAATCCACTTGAGCGGCAGAAAACAACCTCTTGCACTGTGCAAGATGCCGTTTGCAATGATTGCACAGTGCGGACAAGCATCCGGCACTATGCAATCAGTGCGAACAGCATTTTCCCTACAGCACTACGCAGTTTGCGTAGCGTGCATAATGCGAAGTGCACTTTGCATAGCTACCCGTAGCTCAAACTACTGGGTCAATTTTGAGTTTCTCCTGTTCAGAGCGTTCTTGCTAAAAGTCAATAGCTTCATCTTGAACTTTGTCGGATGGCTATTCAGTCTCTGGTAACCCATTTCAGCCGTCAGCCACAGACAGCTGTCTTGTCCTGCTGAGGTTTTTTTACTTATGTATCAGAACTTATTTGGAAACTAAAATATCTGACCGGAATGAAACTGGTCTCTGTATCGGACCCACACTCCATGGTGGTTGGCTTCAAACCCTTTCTTTATCCTGGTTGAGTTTGACCAGGTGCCTCTGTTGGCGATTTGTTAATTTTGATGCTATTTATATCTAAAATGTTCATGTCGCCTGTTTCCTGTACTGGATTTTTGTCATCTAAATCCCATTTTGTTCATTAAAATATTATATTATCAACTTTTTTTATAATGTAGTGGGATTTATATTGTGTTGTGTTTTCAACTTTCAACTTAACTGCGTTGGTACTTCTAAATGCTTTGCACAGTTTCTTAATTTAAGTCAGTCTGCTCTATGGCATTGCTGTGCCATAGCTACCAGTGGTTGAACTTAGGTTTAAATTACAGAAAGCTTAACTGGAACTAACGAAAATAGTGATATTATTACTTGTGGTGGACTACCATTTACCCCAACTATTAATCCCCTTCATCACACTTAGCCAATGTAGATTTTGAGTAAATAATTAGGTTATGAATGAATGAACATATGAATAAATGTATGAATTGATATAGCCATATATCAGAGACATAAGGCCCAATACATACATTGCATTTTATTAGGAAGACATTGCAATGATTTACAGTGCCTAGACATCAGAGAATATCTGTTCAGATACAGTGTTGTACAAGTAGATGATTTGGATGATTACATAGAGAACATTATAGTAGTCTAGACTTGAAAGAGGAATAGTCTGCACAATTCTGCATTGTTGGAATATCAGCATCTGCAAAAGTCACGTGATTTTTCAAGTAGTATGTATGCAGCTGAAAAGCAGCTATTGGAACAGCTCTATAGATAGGCTAGTCGAAATTTCTGTAAATTCCAATTTCAAAATGTGTGAAAGTATATTCAAACTCCAGAGGAGATCTGCAAATATCCTGCTGTGCATTCTTTGTGAATATACACCCTTGTGTTTTGTTTTATTCTGAAGTACTGAATCCACGCAAAATATTCATTGATTAGATTAATACCAATTCATATAAAGGCACATTGGGATGTCTGAATAAAGACTTGGTGCATACCAAACAAATAAGGCAGTATTCACAAATGTAAATATTTATGTTTAGACTTCCTGATGTGTAGCTCTATGCCTAGACCCAGGTGTAAAATCCCCTCATTGGTGAGCTTCACTATTTCCATATGGAGATTTGCACTAGGCCTAGGTGACCTTGTATTTATACTGGACTCATTGGCGTAATTTTGATCATTCCACATAGCGAAATAAATGAGGAATTGCCAGGATTATGCCATGTGGTTGCATTGTCAATTTTCAATGCAAGATGTATGAGTCAGATCATTTTTGAGCGCGAAACTACAAATTTAAACAGTTGATTTCTGGTTGAGAGTGAGCAACCAGAACTTGACAAAAAATGATGTATTAGATTTGAATTTTTACCTGAATGGACTGCTAGGGTGATTCAAAACTTTATAAAACAACTTACCTTACATTCTGCGATGTGGTGAGCGCAAAGTAAGTAGCTTTATTTATTTTTTATTTAACTTTACCTATCCCGTTGTCTGTTGATTTCCCCCCACCCCACCCTGCTTCTGTCCTGCTCCACCGCTCTTATCTGTCTCGGCCATGCCTACGGAGACTCTTGCAAATTAATTTATGACTCAAATGTTGATATTAGTAACTTTCTGCCTATTTGTGGAGATCATCACTGGGGCAGAGATCTCCCTATAGAAAATAAGTGAATTTGATGGAAATTCTTTTCAGATAAAAACAACATAAAGATTATTTACTTTTTAATTACAAAAATATAAACCACATTTTCTCCTCTACACCTAGGACTAAAAAAGTAATGGGGACAACACAACTGAACTAAAATGAACCAAATTATTAAATGTAAGTAAATTACAATTTTTTTATTTTTAATAACCCTATTTTTCAAATTAAATTGAGTTTTTTTCTCTTCCCCACCACATACAGTATAATTTGGACTGAATATGTCACAACCTTTGATGTATACTTTTTAAATAAGCTATTATTTACAATTTATTTTATTACAATGTTATTTTGCATATTAAAAATGAATATATAGCTTTAGGGGTTGGAAAAATTATTAATAAAGTTAAAAATAATGCATATAAAGTTTAAAATATGTAATTTACATTATTGTATATGTTTCCCTATATGGTATTTATTACCTGCCTACATTGATTTCTATAGGAATATATTGCATTATTAGTGGCTGGCCATGTGTGGTGCTTGACTCACTTCAAGGCTGAGCTGGAGAATATTTAAGCCCGTGTTTTCAGTTTCACTCCTGTATTAGATGTAAATGTGCATTTTGTGAATTGCAATTGTATTACTCTTATGTGTGTGTGTTTTGTATTAGCATTTCCGTCCCAAAACCTTTCTTTCAATTTCCATTAACACCAAGCATTTTGTAGAAATTATAGTCAATTTTCTAGCCACTCTCTTTGTTTCTCCTGCATTTCTGCACATCCTATTCCTACGTATATGGGGATCTTCACTGCGGGGACGGAGATTTCAGTAGAAAAAAGATGGAGGTGCGATCTCTAGCTTAGGGTTTTCAGGTACATTATGGAGTACGTAAAGTAGTAATACCTTATGTACCCAACATAGCTTTTGTATCTAAGCCCAAACTAATTCTAAATAAACAAACAGAGGCTAACATTATGCATAAATAATTCCCAGTGTCACTCACCATAGAAGAAGGATGCAAAAAATGTAAACATCTGAACTTGATTTAGCATCTGACCTGGGCAGTAATGGAATGTATGTATGTACTGTTTAGGTAGTGCAAACCTAATCAAAAGACAATGGACTTTTGTGCAGAGCTAAAATCAAACATACAATTAATGAGTGATTGGAGGGAATTTGGGCTATGAGAGCAAAGATGGACTGGCATTTATTTGTGATGTAGTGATATTTAAAGAAGTGTGACTTTAGCTCTTTCCTAAATTGGAGCAGATTTGGGGTGGTCCTAATACAGGGATATAGTTGCATATTGTTACATGCTAGTGGGGGTGTCACAGGGCTGAGGGTGTCTAGTTGGGGCAAGTTGGCCACAACAGAGGGAGTTGAGGTAATTTGCCTCTCATGTCATGGGGCTCATCCTATAATGACTCTGCAAGCAAAGAGGCCAATTACCCCTCTTCCAGGCTTGACTCTTAGGGCAATGAGGGTGAGCAGTCAAAGGATTCCTAGGGAGGTAGTGTGAGGCAGCAATGACTCAGAATAGAAATGGCTTAGCGTTAAAGCAATACAAAATGCTACATACACTAATGGTATTTCAGTGCAGGCTTCAATATTCCTGACTACCAATTCCTGCTAAACGGCCAACCACCTGTAATTCCCTCTTCCTAGTCCCTTTGGGTTCATCAAGGTCTGTGATATCTAATGGGGATAGCAAGTCATAGACAACAACACACACAGGTGTGAGTTTACTGAAGGATCTCCATGTTTAAATAGTCCAAAGGTCAGATCAAGTGATCTTAAACAAAATGATTTTGAGATGGCAACTTAATCTACTTATTGTCTGGCTTATCTTATCAAAATAAAGTGTCAGTCTTTACAGGCCCTATGTCACCTGTTTGCAGAGGATGCAGCTGTAGCAGCTCCAAATGGCAGGTTTGCCAGATTTGCACCAGTGAGCTCCTTGGAAGTGGCACGAGACTATGAGTGGCTGCCTCACTCTATTTTACAACCTCAGGCCTGAAGATGGGTGCTCTATACTTGGCAATGATAGCATCAGGGCCATGAGACAGGTACTTTTCTAAGGAAGTGACACAGATCTTCTCAGGATAAGTTAAATTGAGCCATAGAAGCCCAGTTTCTTATCAATATGGATCCAGGGTTGTGTAAGAATGTCAGCTATTTTGCAAGTTTTATTCATGCACTTCACGACATGAACCACACTGGAGGAAGGTGGTGTGACCCTTATTAACAATATTATGACAATATTATGACAAAATTATTAAATGAACATTTATATTTAAAACATACAGCTAAATACATTAACATTTAGTTAGGGAAAGGGAAGAAAGTGAAGAACTGAGAAGTAAAGATTTAAGATTATAGTATTCTAATCCACCAAATATTACAACCAGTTTCTAACATTTCATCCATCTAATTATTCAAGGTACCTCATATTCACTTTCAACATTAAACTGAACTGGAATGGAAAGTGAAGCACAAAACGTTTTTACAGAGCAGGGGTTTAACAAATGTACATGATCAAAACAGGTAGATGTTCCAAAATGGAAGCAATGCTGGTCATGTAGTAACTGGATTCACTATCTGATCAGCCATTAATGAACCCACAACCTTAGGATGCGGTTTCAAAGATGTTTTTCAGATTCACATTGTAAGAAATGTAGATATTACTAAAGAGGGTGACTACCGACATCCAGTAATAACCACAAACCTAGTGAGGGTGAAACACAAAAGTCACTAAATAAACCTGAGCTCAATCCTTCATATCTATGGCACTGTTCAGACCGGCTTAACTTAGAGGCATCGCGTAAAGTATTTATGCAGTACCAAAACAGTAATAAACTAGAACACTACACAAGAAAAACCCCAAATCAATTAAAAAATAGAATACATTTTAATGAATAAAATGCCAACCACATCCAGTAAAGGAAACTGGAGTTATGAGTCTTTAAATTATGAATATAAAAAAGTGGCAAAAAAGATTTAAGCACCAACCACAGGGATCTGGTTGCACTTGACCGGTACCTCGGTGCAAGTTAAGGATGACTGCCATGCAGCGCAGGTCATGTGCAGAAACCAAGTTCATCCTGAATGGAGGTTTTACATTTGAACTCGTCTCTGCAATGGAAACATTTTCAGCGAGGCCAGACAGCAGGCTGTGGCTGGAGAGTGCTTCATGATATCGAATAGCTGCTTGATGAGGTCCCTGTGATGCTGTTGACATTTGACGCGAAAGTTCTGAGTGAGAGAAAATATAATTTTGTGCCCACTGAATGTCCCTCACTGGCAGATACTTTTGGTACCTTTGCCCGGTAAAGATTACTTTTTTGGAGCTTGGATTTTTCTTGAAGGGCAAGGCTGCAGGTTGTAGCTGAAGAGGATTCCACAAGGCCGGATACCTTAGCTGTGAGGTCCCACTGAATTGCCTATGCTGCAGCAGAGAAGCTCATAGCAGGAAAAATCTGAATCTGGCCCAGATGTAATGCACCTTCATTGGCTCGGTATGGCAGGCTGGCCCCTGTCCTATGGAGGGTCTTAAATGTAAAACGTTTCAAAGTCCCAGATTTTAGGAGATTATTGTAGGATCACACTTTTGAAACCAGCCAATGGTGCAGGACCTTGGGGTCTGGAGCAGGTCCTGTTGTAAGTGGTTAGCTGGCTAGTTGCAGAAAAAGGCCCCATGTAACTTGTTATGATCCCATTAGCTTGAACAAGAGGTTACTCATATGGCCCTTGGACTCCACTTCTTTGTCCTGGAAACAGGAGGGAGAGCAGGCCCCATCTTCTAGGCTCTTTCCACATTTGAGACAGCCTGTCCAGTCCTCTTATGCTCTTTGATAGGTACCGAGAGAGATATGATGAGACTACTGGAGAAGCCACATTTATACTTGGCACCATTACTACTAACTAGTGTGGTAAACGTTCTGTTATACCTGCTGCTCAGCCAGTGTGTCTGTGATGAGAGAATGATGATGAATGGAATGTTGGTAAGTGTGTGAGTCAGTTGGTGGATGGGTTGAGCAGCAGGAAGGCTGCTCCTGGTGGGGCTATACGCAGTAACATCTGATCTTGAATAAACTTACATGGAAACTACTTGGACCAGATCTACTTTTATTTACTACATTTTGGCGACAAGGATGGGGCAGTGTAGTGGCTCACCAGGAGCAGCCTTCCTTCTGCTCAGCCCATCCACCAACTGACTCACATTCAGCAATATTCCACTCATCAACATTCTCTCATCACAGACCCACTGGCTGAGCAGCAGGTTGTCCCTTTCCAAACGTACCAACTTCGGGTTTGGTTGAAGGGCTGAGACGAAGCAAGATTTTTAAGAGTGAGTGATTTCTTTCTGATTGCTGTTTTCCTTACATTTTCCTGGGTGTTGAGTTGTGTATTTTCACAAGTTCCGTGTGAAGAGCCTTTCCACACGTCCCATCCCAACTTTGGGTTTGGGTGAAGGGCTGTTTTAAAGCCAAATTTGCAAAGAGTGTGTGTTTTTGCTAGTGCGTGCTGTTTTGTATCTCTACTTGCTTTGATGGAGCCTTGTGCTGGTGATTGGTGCTTTTTTCTGGGTTCGTGTGGATTTATATTTCACACTTTTCCCCCATGATACTGGCTAGGGTGAAGGACAGCTGTGATGTCATGGGTTCTGTGTGGAGCGACACTTCCATCCATGCTTCGGCTTCAGTGAATTGTTTTGTTGTTGTGTTGGTTCGTTTCCCTCTACACCTTGTGGTTGGCACTCTATGTATCTTTCTCATGTTTGCCTGGCCAGCCAGCATGTTTGAGGTATTTGGGTTTGTTAGCGGTTTGTGGTGTAGTTGTGCATGTTTTTACTGTTGTTGAAAGGGAAATGGTACTTGAGTGCATTCTAACTTGTGTTCTTATTTTTCTCTTTCTAATTTATTTCCTGTACATGATATTTTCCATCTTTTATCTTCAAGCTTTTGCGTTTAGATCGTTGCCGACTTGCTTATTTGGGGCAATGGTTTTGAAATCTTTGTGTTGCATGCTATAGTTCATATGCCATCCTTTGCTTGCTTTAGATGTCATTGTTATTCCTTTTAGAGTCTTTCTGTTTTTAATGTAAAGAAAGGAGATATGTAATACTTGCTGCTCAGCCAGTGTGTCTTTGATGAGAGAATGTTGATAAGTGGAACAATGGTGAGTGTGTGAGTCATTCATTTAAACTTTATTTTGATTTATAAAATCATAAAAGATACATAGTACAATTTATACATATTTGTTGATAAAAAACACAGTTTAAAATAGGAGACCCTCCTTATATGGCACCTTATCACATCCAAATGCTAAAAAGTTTTGTATTTGAAATATTTAAATAAAACCGGCAAACAATTTAGAATTCAATAAGAATGCTAAGCTTCTAGTCCTATTAAAGTTAAAACATTAGGAGAAGTAGTTCCAGGTTGGGAACAATAAACACAATGTCAGGGCATGCATTTAAAATGTGTTTGAATAAACTTACATGGAAGCTACTTGGACCAGATCTACTTTTATTCCCTTCACATTCCCAGAGTAAACCAACCCACTTTTGCAACAATTCCTGTGTGCCCTACTACTAACAATCCCACAGTGCCCCTTTATCAAAAAGCAAGATAGCAGATTTTTTTTTTCCTTTTGCAGACCTCCTGTATCCACTCCAGAGGTGTGGTTATGGATGAGAGCAGTCTCTTGCATATGTGATCACCCTAAATCAGTTCTGGTGGCAGATCCCCTCTGTTGGACCTGGCCGTCTTCATTGGGTCACCCCCAAATGTTTTGTCTTCACCCCACCTGTTTTGCTAAAATTGGTTTTGTTGGCTTTTAGGACACCTAATTAGCATTACAGTTCTTGAGCGCTCTCCTATAAACATGTACAATTATTTTACACCCATTCGGCACATTTGATTTACTTATAAGTTCCTAGTGAAGTCATATTACAGGCACCTAGGGCCTGTAAAGTAAATGATAATAGTGGGCCTGCAACACTTATTGTGCCACCCACTTAAGTAGCCTTTTAAAATATGTTTCTGGCATGCCATTGCATCTTGTGTGTGCAGTTTTAACTGCCATTACGACCTGGTAAAATAAATCTTTTATCAGAACTAAATCTTCATTTGTTATACATATAAGCCACCTCCAAAGTAGTCCCTAAACATCCCATAGTGCAGGATACATTGTATTTAAAAAGTTGGAGATGCGCTTTTAAGTTTTATATGTCCTGGTAGTCAAAAACTCTCAAATTAGTTTTTCACCATTGAAAGGCCTACCTCCCCTTCAGGATAAGATTGGAATATATTGTTTCATTTAACAAGTGATAACATTCTCGTGGAGCCAATTCCTCAGTCACATGACTAGTTGTAGTTAGCAGTTGCTCTTGTGTATTTCCACCAGATAGCCACACATGTCCTGTGTTGGCAGAATAGGCCATCCTGACCAGGGGTGGGTGGTAAAATGTTGCTACGCGGGCCGGGTCTTTGGTGTTTTGCCACTCCACACACTGCTTGGAATGTGGAGTCAGCAAAAACTCCACCAACCACCAGTTTACTGGTGTGCTCACCACTAGACTTCATCCCTCAAGAGTAGAGCATCAAGAGGTGCCTTTAGAGAGTGGTTGAGGAAGGGGGGCCTTCAACATGGTCTCAGAATTTCCCGCTGTGGGGAAACTACTTGTTGGAACAGTAGTGGTTCCTGGCCCTCAACAATCTCTAGAAGACAAGGGGACTACATCCCTCAATCACTAGTGCCTCATATTTATCCTGCCCTTGTAAATATGGGGCAGTGTCAAAATCAATGAGTTTTGCTGTTGAATGCCCACAGCAACACCCATTCAGCTAAGTATAGACTGAAAGGAAGCCTTATTATCAAGGCAGCAATAAGCCAATTAAGTGGATCAGTGGATCATTGTATACCCTTCTTGTGGAATAATATCCCAATGCGAACTCTATTTTGGAGTCTGAGTGCAAAAAAAATACTGACTAGCCTCTTGAAGGGTAATCATTAAAACACTTAGCACAAGTCTGTGATAGGGAACCACTCAGCTGCTGAGGGAATCGGAAATTAAATTATTGCGGGATTTACTACCATGTGACAACATGGAATCACTATATAATTACTTTTATTTAGGACTTGAACTATGCTCCATTCCCACATTTTTGTATTCCCATTATCAGAGTGTTTCAAGGACTCTCTAGTGCTTCCTTTGAAATGCCCTGTGTAATCGTTTTGTCAATGGCGGGTAAAATCTCCACTTCTGCTTCAAGTGTCAGCCTGTATTAAGGAATATGGGGATACACTACATTCAGTTTCACCGAGATCTTCACTGGCTTTGCACTTTTAATCTACCCATTGTATTTTGCTGTACAGCTCCAAACCATTTTGATAACAGTATGTCTTAACTATTGAGTTAAGTCTTCTGAAGTGAGCACTGGGAATATTTTAATCTTAAAATTGTATTTTGAAATCTTAATCCTCATCTTGTGTTTGAAAGCCAACGCCATGTGGCATGCAATGAAATACACAGTTAAATGTATATAGGAGTTGCAACCCAACAAAATACCTGGACTTGTCACACTGATTATAAATGTATGCTTATTTATAGTTGAACCAGCTTTCACTGGGACATTAGGTGACAATGGATTATTCACCTGCTTATTTGAAAAATGCCTACAACTTGTTTTGTTTTAAGTCAAGAACTTCCACTGGCTGAACCGTGGCACACGTAGCACTTGTATAGATAACAAATAATACTGGATTGCCATTCATTTCTACTTCAACAAAAGGGCCATCCTGGTCTACCTCTAGGATTGCATCACACGTGCAATCATCCTACCTACTCAGGCATCGTTACTGTGTTTGACTCCATCCTGTTTTTCCTGAAATCTAACATTTGGGTGAAATCCCTTCATGTTATTATTGATGGGCTGTTGCATGAATGGGGCTGAATGCATATTCCCATTGAATTGCCTTGGATTCTGCGTGTGCTGCTCAGAAGACAATAGGGCTGGGACATTGGCTGTGTCATCCCATTCTATGGTATTTGATTCATATGCTGCTGCATTTTAGAAACCACTTGTGACTCATTTTGAAATATATTTAGATTAAATCTACATTCCCATTTCCCATGCCCATTTTCCCACAGATGTGACATGGACTATTTCTCATGTGTTTGTTTTTAATACCATTGCTCATATTAGCATTGTATCAAACCCTCAACCTCTACCATTAGCACCACTGCTTCCTTTTCCTATTAACACCTTCAATACCAGCACCAGCACTAAAGCCAGGTTCTTGAAAATCACCTTGACCACATTTCTGAAACAACTTTAGTTGAACCACCATCAACTTCATCCTTTTCTTTCCAGCATCGCAACAGTCATGACAATACTTTATGCAGGCAAATATTGTGTCTACCAATTCACTTGGCAACATATCTCACTTTCTGAATATGACCACTCTTGTTTCTGAGGAACTTTTGTTTTCAAGTGACCTGTTTAAATTGCTCCATAACAATTGGAGAATGCATATTGAGAAGGGGTTCCCTTTGTGGTTCTTTTTCTGGCCACTGTGCTATAGTCTTACATCAGAACAGAAAGCGCTGTTGAAGCACAACCGCTGGAAAGAAAGCATTCTGCCCATAGTCACATGGTCATTTTCACAATTCTTTCCAGCTTTGTATACCACTTACTCAGGATACTCGCTGATTTTCAAGACATTCTTTGTAAATGTTTAACGTTCACATCTTGACCAATATACATGCACATATGTTACTCCCATGTAATTCTCTCAATGAAACCCCCTTTTCAACAACCACATTACATTCAGAATTACTCTCACTCACATTTTCATTCATTTTACTTTTTTCAAGTCAGTCTTGTTAGGTGCTTCTTTCTATACTCTCCACCTTATCACATCTTCCCATTATTTTATCTTGTTCAATAACTCTCCAAGATTTTGCTGTGAAGTTCTAAGATCTTGTCTTAGTAATTCACTATCTGTCAATTTAATTCTAAAGGTTTAATGAATTATTTTTGCTCAAATTCACATTTAATTCTTTAGCCAATTGCTCAAGCTTCTCAAATACATTTCATGCCTATTTTACTCCTGCTGCATCCAAAAATGACAAATCATGGTTATTATATGTTGAACGTTTGCCATTATAAACTTCCATTTCTACCATCGTTACTAAATCCCCAATGAGTATAACAGTATTAATATCTACTTTTTGAATAAATTTGCCCAATCTTTTGAATACATTTGCCCTCGTTTGCAACGATAAGGGTCTAGAAGTAAATGGGTTGAAGACCAAATATATGGTTTTCAATCCATATAAGTCTAACAAGAGAAAAATTACCCTGGGCACGCACATTCTGGAGCAGGTTGGTTAGTTTAATTTTCTGGGTATCCGTATCAACGATAGGCTGGCATGGGCAGCCTATCGTTTCTACAGCAGATAGAAAAAAGCATTGCGACCCTTCAGCATGTTGATTGTGTTATAGTTCAATGGGCTGGAGATTCCCCTGTTTGGCCAATATCTTCCATTATTGAAATTCAAAGGGCTAAGGGATTAGGTGCGGCCCTTTATGGGCCTAAATTGTGGGGGTTAGAAAACCTGACTGAACTAACCTGTGCTGATATCAAATTCATGAGAGCCATTATGAGCCTCTGTGAATACACCACTCCTGCCACTTAGATTAGATCTTGGCCTAAGACCTTTTGACCATTATGCCATCTTAAGGTCAATCCTGTTCTGGATCAGGGTGTGGATAAGCAAAACACAGGTGCCCCTGAGGGAGGCTTTGGTAGAGCTGATTGTTCTGCATAAATAAACAAGCTGCATCAAGTAGTTTAGTAAGATCAAGGTCTGGTTTACAAAAATTGGGATGGTGCAGCTCTTGGAAGACCTAGGGTCTATGACTAAATTTATGATCCCCTTAGTCAAAAAAGGGTTCTGGGAACTAATTGTCTCAGAAAGGGTTCACCGGTTTGCACATGGCACCTTAACGGCAGGGTTTTTTAATACTAAAGGAGTATTTGCATTTGAAGTGTTTCTGGATGATATTAAACCGCCCCAGGTTTGAGCTCTGTTTGTTCAGTTTAGATATGGAACCCTACCCTTGAATGCATTGAAGAGTTCATGGGGAAATTTGTATGTTAATCCACTGTGTCCTTTATTCCATATTTCACCTGAAACCACTGAGAACTTTTTTTTCTGCTGTTCCTTTTACGCTGAACTTAGAAAAACTTGGCTTGCCCCTGTCTGTCGTATTTAATCTTTTAATTGTCCATTGGAAGCCATGAGAATATTTAAGCCAGATACCACAAACTGGTTGGTATTCGCTGTTTTGAGGTTTTTAATGTTTGCGCAGTGGAAAAGGTCAAAAATGGGAAAACTGATAACATCATTCCAGGAAGATTCAGTGGTATCCCCGTTCAGATGCAGGCTCATTTTTTACGGAAAATGCATAAGATTGTCTTATTGTATTATATAAATTACTTTTAATGGTTTTATATTGCTGTACTTTTAATGGTATATTGTTTTTGTACTGTCTTTTAAAATGTGAATGATCATATTTTTGATCAATCGAATAAAATAAATAAAAATTAATATCTACCACTTTTGTCTCACTTTATGAAGACCAACTATCCTGATCCTCCACTCTCCTGATACTCTGGTCTCCTGCTCATAGCTCTGCCACCTGCACATGAGCCTCATTTAACAGAGGTGGTCTAACTTTAACCAAAGAATTGTCCATAAATTCAATATCTTCTCCAGCATTACTTTCATGTTTTTCTCATGCATTTCATTTTTTTATTTTTTTTAGCTTTTCTTTTTTTTTGTCTAATTCATCCTGTAATTGCAGGGAAAGCACCCACAGTTTTTTAACACTTCCTGACTCCATGCCATCTTCCATAAATGCAATCTCATATCCGGCCAACTGTTATCAGCTTTGCCAATTTGT
Organism: Lissotriton vulgaris; assembly: GCF_964263255.1. Taxonomy (NCBI): domain Eukaryota; kingdom Metazoa; phylum Chordata; class Amphibia; order Caudata; family Salamandridae; genus Lissotriton; species Lissotriton vulgaris. Next base: position 362,088,641 of record NC_141691.1, read on the forward strand.
TATTTCAACATTCTCTTATGTGCTTTCTCATTTGCCACATAGTCCCGCTCAGAATGCTGCTTCATCTTGAACATGTTGTCGCTCAAATTCTCAATTGTTTTCATTTCAAACATACAATTTATGGGAAATTCTAATTGTTATTGCTAGTAGTAATTCTATTCCAGTCTTCAAGCCAGAGGCAGGTGTGCATACCTGCTTTAAGCTGCATCTCATGGGTAGGTGTACCAACTTGATGCACAGTCTCTCATTCGCAAATAGAAATTGCAGACTTATTCAAAAGTACACCTATTGTAATCTCAACCTAGCTTAACAATATACATAATACTAATTCAACCAATTACAATATGATCTGAAATGCAATAAGTAATGTTAATGACCAAAACAAATAAAACAGTTGTCTGTCTAGTGTCTGTTTCTTAGAGTATGGGATGGAAAATCAAACTCATCACAGAAAGTAGACAGCACCAGGCTGCCTCCAATCACTCACCATGATAGACTCTGGACCAGTGGCAACTTACCCTTAGAGTTAGTGTGTTTGTCATTGGGCACAAAATAAGTACAATTCCTCAGGATGATTACTCATAATGGCATCTTTCATTTCTCAGATATGAATATGTTCCTATTAGACTGGTTGCGTGTGTTGCTCGAACATGAATTTACGTTTAAAAAACAAAGACAAGAGGCAGCTGGCAAAACAGGAACATTATGTTTAATTAAACACTCCGGCCGAGAGTGCAACCCACAGAACCGGGTCTAAGTACTGTCTCAAAGTACAATCAATATGTGTAGGCTTATATCCAGTTTGGGGTACCATAAAAGTACATCCGGCGATCTTTGTTTTGTAAAACAATTTGGGCCATGTCTGTGGAGTCATAAATAAAGGGTCTATGAATATAGATCCAGGATGCATGACCTTGTTTGGATACAATGTGGGTCAGTGGATAGTCTGTCCAGATGGCTAGCATGAGGGTCATGTGGTTGCTGCATGTTCTGTGTATGCTGTGTCCTGATTGACTGGGTGAGAGTATTCTGCTTAATTCATAAACTCTGTCCATCACCACCCCTTGTTGTTAAATATTTTGTCCACCCTAAACGTGGAAGGGTATACTCAGATGTGAGTCCCTTGCTCATTGCACCATCAGGATTCAAGCAAGCCGGGCCGACAACGGATGAAATGCCAGAAACCGGTCCCCGGAAGCTTGTTTCCTTCCCAGTGTAAGAATTGGCTTGGTAGTTTGGTTTGCCCTGTTCCCATCATGCACTGGGACAGGAACAGACTAATTTGCATATAGCCAGGTTCTTAGCTGGGATGGTGCAGTGAGCTAACAAATGGTGTTGGATCTAGCCCTGATCTGTTGACTGGGTGAGAGTATTCTGCTTAATTCAGAAACTCTGTCCATCACCACCCCTTGTTGTTAAATATTGTGTCCTGATTGGCAGCATGTTCCTAACTCTGTGACACATCTAACTTTATGGTGTTTGGGAATACGCACACCCCTCTGGCCATGTGTTGTATTGGGGCCAATTTCCCTAGAAAATTGTGGTGTTGCTGCACTTTTCTCGCTTGATGGGCCTGAGTTTCCTGTGCGCTCGGCTGTGTGCCGGCTAAGTGTCACCCCACCTGTGAATGGTCAATCAGTTACTGCAGGTCATAGCAGAAGAACCGCTTTATCACATAGTTTTGAGTAGAGGTTGATGGAGAGTTCATGATGGACAAATTTGACAATGGCATTGCGATTTCGTTCCTGTATGCGAGTTTACCATCATAAGTGTTAGAAATGGGTAATTCTGGCTGGCTAAGGCTTGTGCCAGAGTCAGGCAAGGAAGTCACCCGCCAAGATAACCCCTGCTCACCCTCTTGGTAGCTTGGCACGAGCAGTCAGGCTTATCTCAGAGGCGATGTGTAAAGCATTTGCGCACGCACCCACCAGCAACAACATCCCAGGCCCCCCACAAAAGGAGCTCCACACAAGGTTATATAAAAATAGTCTTTCTATTATCAGAACACATCAGAATCATAATCACAGGATGTACATTGCACCAACTGGCACAGGCAGAATTTACTAGGGATTATGTACACAGGACAGGGCCAGAACAGGGCTTAAACACTGCAGCTGGCACTAAGTGCTGCGCAGCTGGGGAAGGCCAAGGTAGAGATGAAGGAGTGCAATTCACTCATAAGTCCAAAGTACATGTCCCTAGGAAAGAAAACCTAAACGGAGCAGCTGCCCACTACTTGCTGGGCAGCTGTGTATCAACCAAAACTGCGACAGGGGCTCTTACTGGCCCCGAGGACAAAGACTGCGCCAAAGGGTTGGAGCCCTCTGGCTCTAGAAATAAACATATGCCCTCTGGAGCACTCTGGCTCCTCAAATACCCAGACTGCGCCAACGAGCCCTCGAGGCCCTAACAATTAATGGGCATTTTGGGGAGCCCTTCTAGGCTGACACTGCCCCTACGGGAGCCATCTGGCTCTGGAAATAATTATGCCATCTCTGCTGGAGCCCGCAGGCTCAGAATGAACACGAAGCACCTGTGAGAGCGGCCCGCTGTTAGACTGGGTCCCTCTGTTTGCCATGGAGCCTCCACTAAGACTCTGCGCTCTCGCTGGGGCAGCCCTCTACCCAATGGGGCCACCCAGCACTGTCCATGGACCTGCAGCAGGCACAACCCAACCGTGCCCTACCGGAGAACCACTCACCAGCTCTGGGGGGCGCAGGCAGCATTCCTCTCTCGGCAGGTGCAGCGGGCGGGGCTCTCGCTCTCTGGATCTGCTGCACCAGGTGTGGCTCGGGACTCTTTGTCTCCGGGGCTCCCCTCACTCCTGGGAGCCCCGCTAGGCAGGCACGGGGGCATCTTCACCCGGTCCCCCTTCTTGGGACCGGGACTTGAAACAGAGCCATTGGGGATCTGCGCAGCTTCTTTCCGCCGGGGGGAGGGGGAGACACGGAAGTGGAGCCCTCGAGGCTCCGGTCGGCGTTCTCCGCCCCGCCCACCTCCTCTGCTTCCGGGTCGCGCTAGGCAGCGAGCCGGCAACATTTTCATAGGCTTCAGCTGTGATTTTCTCTGCACACAAAACGAGGGGTAGGCTCCCTCTGGAATCATTAAAATAAAAAGGAAGGCGTAGGGTGGGCACCTGCGCCTTAGTAATTAAATAAACTGGGTGGCACCTGTGATTAGAAATATAACTTGGCATAATGCAGGGTAGGCTCCTGCCAGTCAATATTAAAATAAGCGGGGTAGGCACCCGCTAGGCAGGCATCACAGGGGAATCCCTCTCCAGATGATTCCCTCTTGAGAGGGGCCACAAGGAAAAGGAGCCGAGCGCTCCCATCAGCCGAAGTTCCTGGAGAGTCAAAGGTCAAAGAAGGGATCTAGGGCAAAGCCAAGTCCCCCCAATCATCCCTGGTGGGCAGAGGGGTCCCCCAGAAGTCCTCCAGGCATCCAGGGGCTGGGCAGAGCCCATGGAGGCAAGCCTTCCCCTGGGCTCCAGCAGCAGCACGCCCCTGGTAGATTCAAGTCTGCAAACAAGAACATTGACCTTGAGGTCACAGCCTCATTTTATGCACAAAAGTCCCTTTGTATCTAGGGAGCAGGGTGGGGGAAAACCAGACGCAGCTGGTTCTGGAGCACTGTTTTTTGCTCAGCCCCTCTTCCTATTCACAGGCTAGGATAGGGTCGGGTCATCAGTCTCACCACAGGGGGCGGAGCCAGCATTGTGTGGGGAAAGCACAGCCCTATTCAGGTTCAAGGTGCACTCCTCCCCAGCCATCAACATGCAGATCTCCCATTCACCACCGGGTCAGACACATCCAGACTCCTGGGGCCTGGCACACCAGCCAGCCCCAGCCAATCACAAGCCAGCACATTCACTGCACAGACAGGCCAACTTTTAGAAGTGGCACTTCCACACTAGACACATGAACGCCGCACACATCATCGCGCAGCATTCAATCTCACGAGTTCGCACATATCAAACTCAACCTTGCACTCCCCACGCATCAGGAATTACCATGGACACACATTTCCCCCATGCATTCCTATTGGAGGGCAGGCCAATCTCACACACGCACTCAGAGAGCGCACGCACTTTACACTGCGCCACAGTGCAAAAGTGCACAAAGACCAGAAATCATTATACTGATGTAACATTAAAAGGCAAAACGTTCAGGGGTGAACCTGCCAGAAGGCCCAAGTCCAACAATAAGCATTAGTGGAGTGGTGTGGCTCACTGGTTAGAGGCGGCAGACCCGGAAGCAGAGAACAGCCCGGGACCAGGGTTCAATTCCCGACGCAGCAGGGTTGTGGACCAGGGTCAACGGACTCGATAATTCTCGCCTCGGTGCCTAATCTAACCAGGGATCACACTCGGCAACTCTGGGCATTAAGCTTGCCTCATCTCTACAACGGCCCCCCACAGACGCCGGGGATGCCTGGTTTCACCTTGGAGATACCCAGAAGGGACCATCTCACAGGGAAAGCCAGGACGGGTTCCCCAGCGGTCTTCAGCACCAGGACACCCCGAGATGGGGTAACAGTGCGCTTTACAAGTATCATCATTCATTCATTCATTCATTCATAGTTTTTATCGATATCAACACCTGTTGCACCAAGAGTGCTGCTGACACAGTTCACTCTATGTACTATTCTATCCTTGGATTCAGGACTTCATGTTTATTGAGGTAGTCTTTGAATGTTATGATCAACATTTTTCACTTGTTTAGCATTTTTCATTAGCTGGGCATTTTTCCAGTTCCTCAACCATATTCCTCACATGCTATCTTCATTGGAAGTACCAGGGCCCTGTTTCTTAAATTTTTCAAAATGTGTTAGGCATATTTTCAGTTTATTGCTGAAGATTTTATTCAACATCAACTTATTATGCTTGATTGTTTTCTTAGGCATCATGTTCGATGTCTTCATTGCTATACTTCCATCGCTCTATGCCATGCTTTGTGGGCGATCAATGAGTCACTTCACATGCATAAAGAGGAGCATGTTTTATAGTAGCTACTATTGTATTATGTAGTTTTCTTTAAAGTAACAATGCAAACCAACCTGACCGTAGCCAACTCATCGCCAACCTACCCATCACCAATAAAGATAGTTACTGGACCAAATGGACAACCCTCCCCAGAGACGACACAGCAATAACTATGTTGACCATCCACTCATGGGCCCGACAGACCCATGTCCTTACCACATCTACAACCTGGAAACACCGCCAATCAGCACCACATCATCAACACCTCCACCACATCCACCATATTCCAGGATGACTGGAAATAAGCAGAAGTCAGCGCCCTCCTCAAGAGACCGTCACCCGACCAGAAACAATTGGGCACCTTCTGTCCCATCTCCCTGCTCTACTGCCCAGCCAAAGTAATTGAGAAAGCTGTCAACAAGCAGCTCTCAGCCCAACTCGATATTCATGATGGTCTGGAAAACACCCAATTAGGATTCAGATAGAACTGTAGCACCAATACAGCACTCATTGCAGGTACCAATAACATTCTGACAATCCTGGACTGAGGATAAACAATGGGCCTCATCCTGCTTTCAATACTGTCTCACACAAACTCCTATCAAAAGAACTCATCCTGTTGCTGGTGGACAAGACAGCCAACACCAGAAACAATGTCACTGCATGAATATTGTAGCAGAGTGAATGAGAACCAACTGCTGAATCTCAATTCTGACAAGACGGAAGTAAAGGTCTCTGGAAATAAAACCACAAGTGGCCTTCGGCGGTAAGACCAACACCTGCATCCACTGACCACTCAAGACATCTTGGGTTCATCCCAGAGAACAAGCTCAACATCACTACACAGGTCAACGGAATGAGCAGCTCCTCCTTCAACATCCTATGCATGCCACAAAAGATCTTCAAGTGAATGCAATTACTCTTCACAGCAAGCTCAACTATGGCAAAGCACTCGATGCTGAAATCTCCAAGCAACTCCAACAAGAATTCAGACCATCCAGAGCGCCACTGCAAAGCTCATACTAGACCTCCCACACTGTACCTATATAGCACTGCACCTCAAGAAGTTTCGCCGGCTCCCAATTCACAAGTGCATCCTATTCAATTCTCATGCACACATGCAAAGGTTTACAGAACAATGGACTGGCATACCTGAACAGCTGCATATCCCCTCACCCGCCTGCCAAACATCTATGTGCTGACTCACACTGACTTGTACACTCCCCGCATTGACAAAAGCAGAGCAGGAGGCCGCTCTTTCTCCTACATTGCACCCAAAACATAGAATAACCTTACTCCACACATTAGAGCCTCCTCCTCACTTCTTGAGTTCTAAAAGAGGCTGAAGACCTGGCTCTTTGAGTAACTCCATGGGGACTACACAGCTACACACCTGCTTAAGCACCTGGATACCTTCACCGGTCATTAGTGCTCTATACAAATTACCATAACATAACTGGTGAAGTCATGAGGATACCAGATAAGGACAACTTACAAGTCACATTTAGACAAAAAAGTCCAGAACATGTGTGTTTCAATTTTTTAAGAAAGATGCACTAAGGTGTCAAAAACTGGTTAGATATGTACAAGACATGTAAAATGTATGAAGGGAGTAAATGTGTGAGAAAATAAGATGTATTTGTGACATGTGACGTGGTGTGTAGATTAATTTGGGAGTTGGCATGCAAGGTATGGTCTGGGCTAAGGCGAGGAGCAGCTTCATCAGTTGAGGAGTCAGAACTTCGGAGGACATCTGCTGAGGCTAGCCAAGCTAGCAATGTAATATTAGGTAAAATCCCCAAAATGATATCCAAATCGAGGGAAAAATAATGCAAGAAAGGCTGCCTTGTTTTTAAGTGTTCCACACTGGTTTAACCTACAAGTATTATGGACTTTAGTTACTGTATTTCACAGACAAAACGAAGGGCTGTGAAACCTACCAGTGTATCCTGTTCAAACCCTAGAGCTGACTCCATCCTGTCCCTACATCAATAGTGAATGTGAATGTCGCTGCCTCATACTGTAAGTCCTTATTGTATTGCCATTACATTAAATGAGGTACAACTATCCTATTTACCTAAGTGCAGCTCAATTATACAAAAACCATATCTGGCATTTACTAACATTAATCTACTAGAATTGTGCCATCAAGCAAATAAAACCACAAAACGTATTGTGCATTTCTTAATTTTGTCATTATGTTCAACTCTGTAAGGATTTGGGCTGATTCAACAGTACTAAAATTGGTGTAGACTCATCCTACTTACACCTGGTTATATGTTAATCTTGATGACCAATAAACATACAATGATCACAGATGTCTGCATTACGTATACAAATAATACCAGATAAGCACGGAATTAGACCCAAAAGGTATCTAACCAAGTTGAAGTCACTGTTCGCTGAACTCACATACCTCTCTCTGCAAGTGGCTAACAGGACATGGGTGGATTGCACTATCTAAAAAATGCATACCATGCTTAACCAGTAACTTAGGCATAACATATCTCTAAAGCTCAAGTATAAATATTAAATGACCAATACAACAAAATCAACAAAATAGACATCCAGCAAAAGCCCCAACACTGCCTAGGAAGGACCAAACGCTGCACGTGTTTCGGGGCCTGCTGTGACCATTCTGCCAGCAAGTTGCAAGCTGCCTGCAGCAAGAGTTTTCAATAGTTCCAGTAGATGTATTACTTCTATAACGTTGTTATCCTTATTAGGAAAAGAGATGTGTTACACATATGCCCTATTACCCACGCCTTCTTGAGTAGTGATGTAAGAACAGGCTGATAAACATAGAAAGCTGGCTTTGCATGCAAGTTGAGGTCTGGCAGCTGAGAGCAGAAGTCCTTGTTCGTCATAGGGTGTTGTGCTGACATACTTCCATCTACACATCTCTCCCCTTTGGAGTGGATAAGGAGCTATATGTATCCTACATGAAATACAGAAATGTTCGAAGTTGCCTATCTCAATGCTGTTCTTTTATTAAAAAGGGTCAATATGCAAAATCAGTGGAGGGCAATGTGGATTCAAAAATGTGGCACCAATATTTTAACAGAAGGCTCGTGTTTAGTCTTTTTATCCTTAGATGTTTTAACTTAACGAGTAAAAAAAAATATATACACAACAAAAAGTCAGTTGCTGTCATATAAATTGTCAAACGAAACAATCTAGTTCAAGACGAAATAATCAAAAAAGACGGGTCATTTAGAATACCTAACAAATACTTTGCATGAGAAAAATTAATACTGAGTGCTCCAAGAAAGAGCCGTAAATTGTGCACGGTACATGAGTTGATATTAAGTTATATAAACCAACAGCAATGTGTACCAATTAAGTTAAAGTTAGCTTGTTTTCAATAGAGCTCTAAAGCAATCATAAAGCAAATGATTCAAAATCTGAGCAAATGTACCAGAATGAATTGCTCTAGCAAAAAATACCTCCAATAAAAAAGAGCTGAGCAGACCAACAGAGATCCGAGCAGAATAAAGCCCGCATAAAAAGAAGACGAAACCCCCATTACAGTCATTCAAGTTCATTTATACTGTGTCAAATAATACACAATATACAAAATATCTAGTGACAATTTGAACTACATCACATCCAGTCAGCAATGGATTTAGGAAAACAGATGTTACAAAAAAATAAACAAATTTCTCTTTGTTTTCTTCTAGACACATGCATCATTAGAATATAATTACATTATGAATACTGCTGAAGGTATTCATTATTCATATAGTCTTTCCTGCCAAAAGAAAAATAATGACTTTAAAGTAGATTGCATGAAATAATTTCTTGCACATCCTCATATCATTCTTCTTGAACATTTCTTTCGCATGCATAATGGTGAAAGAAACTTCACATAATAAGTAATAAAAACATTCACTTCTGCCAATAGGCCACAGCCCTCCCCTTGAAAAGTTACATCCTATTAAAAGAAAAAATGCAGAGACCAGTTGAAAACCAGCAGATGAAAATTAATGCACAATATTTTTCTTGTTTTGGAAAGAGAGAAATGTGTGTAAGAGAGAAATGTGTGTACCTTTTTGGTTATGCATATTATGTGAAGGCAACACAAAAATGTCAAGTACAATTTTAGTTTGTTAATTCGTTTTCCAAATTCCTTCCTCTGATAATTGTGAATTATCGCATCATCACCACCACGTTACAAGATCATTATCATCAAATCAGACCCCTTAGATTCTTTTGTCATTTGTTTCAGTCTATTGAATGCTTTTGCTTTTCTTCGATTCAGCTCAATTCGTCCTTAGTAATTGTTCTCATCTTACCCTTCCTTCTTTAGCAGTCATGTTCAGATATATGCTACCAGCAACCCCACAAGTCGAAAGTTTAAATAGACACCTAAAACAACGTATACTATAGAGAGTGATATACCAACTTCTTCTAACACTTATTTCTCCCCTCCCTAACCATGAACCAATCCGATTCCATATTCAAGCTCTGCTAATGGGTGAATTATTGTTCCATATTAGTCAAACTCTTAATAAAGCTTTTAATTGTCTGACAATTATCCGGCACATACGTGCAACATTGAGTTGATCACTTTATAAACACTCCCATCCTTTTCTAAAAGCATATATCTAAAGCCATTCGGTTTTAAATTAAGATTCTTCTTGTTGCAAGCATCTCTTCATTTATAATAGCTTGAACACCTGCCATGGTATGTGCAAAATGTTCCATTAAAGTAGAAAAATGTCTAATCTTCATTTCATTTACACCAATCACTCACAGAGAAAAAATACAGAGACTTTAGTCCTAAACTATTACATTACATTCTACTTTAGCGGGCATCTTTTAAATTAATCACATGACAATCTTTAGGTAACATTAATGCTAAACAACAAGTACTGGTCCAGCCTATTGGACAAGTAAAATAAGAAGTTTTGTAAGATATGTGATAAATGACTACAGACATTTGTTGATTATTCTATTCTCTACTGATATGACGCTCAACTTTACTTAGTTTGCACATACTTATATCTAGAAAAAAAGTATTTGTCTCACTAGTACTTTTTATATTGGCACCTTGGTTCGTGTAGAGGAGTGGATTAGGGATGAGAGAATATTTACAGATTGGCAGGCAGGCTTTAGGCCAAATGTGAGTACACTGGATCAGATTTTTCGTTCTGTAAGTATGTACTGGAGAGAGGAGATCATAAGCAAGGGCAAACTGTATGTTGCTGTTGGACTTGGCCCTTTCAGGCAGCTTCACCCCTAAACTTTTTGCCTTGTCTGTGACCTGGTGTTGGTGGTTTTAGGCCTCTGGGCACTTTAGCACTATGGTCCAGTGTAAAGTGTGTGCGCTCTCTGTGCACGTGTGGTGAGATTGGCCTGCCCTCCAATAGGAATGCATTGGGGATTCCCTGATCTGTGTGAACCAATGGTAAACCCTGATATGAGAGGCACATCGTGGTCAAGTTTGGTATTTTTGAAATGGCAATAATAAATGCTGGGCAATGGTGTGCATACATGTATTATGACTATTTTAGAAATACCACTTTTAAAAGTTAGCATTTCTGAGTGCTTTGTGTCTTCCTACCTGATGTGAATTGCCTGTCTGGCTTGTGAGTGACAGGGGCTGGGAGGTGTGTGTGGCTCCAGGTGGGGCAGGGTGAGACAGCGCTAGGCTGAATGGGACATCAACATTTTAAATAATGGGAGGAGAAGTCCCTGGGCCCTAAATAGGATGGTGCCTGCCCTAGTGAATGCTGGCTCCACCTCCCTGTGGTGAGTCTAATGACAAGCCCCCACCTAACAATGGGGATGAGGAGCCCTGTCAACAGAGTCCTCCAATTCCCGCCTGAACCAGTTTCTGCTGGTTCCCCAAGCCCTGTGCTGGCGGAGACAAAGAGATTTTGGGATATAAATGTTGGGACTGTGACCCCATGAGAGGTGTTCACTCTATACCGGTCCCTACACCTGCAGTGGCGTGCTGCTGCTGGGGCCCGGGAGGACCTGCCAGGAGGACTGCCTCCCTGGGCCCAGCGTGGCCCCATTGATTCCTAAGGACTTGAAGGACTGTCTGTTGCCCTAGCACCTCGTGAGCGCTATATTCCCAATTAGGTGGAGCATGTGGGCTTTTGCAGTGCAACGCTGCATGAGGACGGAGAGGGACTCCCCGGTGTAGGGATTCCACCGAGTTGCGGAGGAGAGGGTGCCCACCCAGTGTTTAGGAATCTTATGTGGGGGTGCCCACCCCGCTTATACATGCAGTATTATTGCTTGTGCCCACCATGCTCTATAAATTAAATTGCGAGGGAGCCTGCCCCTCATTGCCGCCACAAGGAAAGGGAGCCACTGCCGGCCGCCGCAGCACAACCCGGAAGTCAGGTGAGCTGCCTGACTCTGGGCGGAGTGATGGCCGGAAAAAGAAAGTGCAGGCGGACGGGAGCATGGGAGCCTACCCCGCCTCCAAGAGCTCCAAAACGAAGTCACGCGTCCCAGGAGGGGGCCCGGGTGAAGTGGTGAGGGGGCGTCTGCTTGAGCAGGGATCCCGTGTGTGAGCCCTGCATGTGCCCATGAAGCCCTGGGTCCCAGGAGGGGGACTGGGAGAAGAGAGGAGAGGCAGCTGAGGCAGCCACTGGCAGCGTGGGGCTCCTGTAAGACCTGCGTGCAGGAGAAGCTGCGGCCAGAGCAAGGGAAGTCCCGGGTCCTAAGAGGGGGCACGGGTGAAGGGGAGAGCCTGCCCCACAGGTTGGTGAGTGAAGAGGGCTGCAGGGGGAGAGGAGATCGAGGCACAAGTGCCAGTGCCTACCTCCTAAGCGGCCCGCATGACAGAGGGCCACTCCATCATGGGGCATGCTTTGTGTTCAGAGCCCATGTGGCTCTATCGAGGGGGGCACATAGTTGATGAGGGCCCAGAGGGGCCTGTGTCCCCCCAGCATAGTGAGGCACATTGTCGGTGCCTAAGTGGTCCCACAACAGAGTGGGCCACTCCAACAAGGGGGCATCTTTATTTTTTGAGGGCACAAAGGTGCCAGTCCCCCCTTCGCGAGTGATTTCACAGGTGCGCCGCCATAGTGGGCAGCAGCCACGTGGGCGCATTTGTTTGTAGGGCCTAAGGAGGGGCCCAGAGGGCCCTGTGGGGCCAATGCCCATTGGGCGCATTTTTGGGACAGACTCCCTGAGGGGGACAGAAGAGGCACAGTGGTGCCAGGCCTACAATTCTTCACAGCTGGGCAGCACTTCATGCCAGCTGCTACGTGTAGGCGACAGTTCTGTGGGGGCAGGTTTTGAGAGATAGGAGTGAGATGCACTCCTTTGCCCCAGCGCAACGGCACACTTTGGATTCTGCTGCATTGGCAGCGCGCCCTGACACTTTGGACATAGGGCATTTGAGCCCTAGAGAAGGCCAGTTAGTCAGGGGGGTTCAGTAATTTATGTGATGTTTGGAAATGTAATTCTCTGCTGTGATTCATGCCTCTAAATGCTTTTGGGGATGAGATTATATGCGTAATGTGAATATGCTGGTGAGGTTATTTCCTACTGTGGGGTTTACCCCCAATGGGAGTTATGCTTAGGAGGTTAGGGTCTACTGTGTTTAGACTTATAAGATGATTGGATAAAAGTGTTTATGCTGGTGAGATTGGCGCAGAATGTAATTCACGCCTAAATGTGATACCGTGCATAATGAGGTTTATGTTACAAGATGATGCTGAGTACAGTGGTTACCAGTGATTACTGGTTGTACGTCTATGTGATGTCATAATTGTACTAAATTCCCTTTGTGAGGGTACAGAAAGTGGTCCAGTTGGCCCTGTCAGGTGCACATAATCCCTTGTAGATATTGCCTAGTGCCAGGTGGCACCATGTATATTATGTGATTACTATCCTAATGTGTTATGAGAATACAAAGGCTATTTTGATATAACCGTGTGTGGAGTTCCTTTTGTAGTGTACCTAATGTGTTGCTGCTGTGTGTGTGTGTGTGTTGCTCAAATGCCTTACACATTGCCTCTGAGATAAGCCTGACTGCTCGTGCCAAGATACCAAGGGGGTGAGCAGGGGTTATCTTCAGAGTGTAACTCCCTTGCCCTGACTAGAGTGGTGATTTCTGCCTGGCTTTGGCGCAAGCCTTCGCCAACCAGAAATCCCATTTCAGTTGACTTTGTGGATCTTTGGGCAGCTTTCGACATAGTGCCTCGTGCTAGATTATGGAATGTTCTTGAAGAGATGGAAATACCGGCTCTCCTGCTGGAGATCATTGTGAGGGTTAATGTCAATACACTTGCTCAAGTGAGGTGGGGGTAGGACGGGGCCTTGACTGATCTGATCCGCATTGGTCATGGGGTTCGACAAGGGTTTTTATAGCACCCACACTTTTCCCGTTATACATAAATGGTGTAATTAGTTTTTTTAGATCGGGATGGTTGTGATGCACCTAAGATAGGTGGGCAGAGGGTTTCCGAACTTCTTTTTGCACCCGACACATTGTTAATCTCCAAATCGCTGCAGGGTGTTAAGCAGTTCCTCAATTCTTTTCAATTGTTTTGGGTGGATCTAGGCTTGGAGCTTAATAGCTCCAAGACCAAATGCATGATTTTTAGTAGTGACATAATTTTAGATGTGGTACCAAGTTTTGAGTCCTTGGAGATTAGATTGATTAAGAAACTAAGCTGGGCACCAAAGGTGGAAAAAGCCCACCTATCTTTAATTCAGCAGACAGCACACACAGGAAAAACTTCAAAGGAGAAGAATAGCAAAAAGGGTGGCTCTAGCATTGGTAATTTATAATGAATGTGAAGTCCTTGCCTTGGGGGTGGTCCTTCATCGCGCCGAGCTGTGGGGTTATTGCTATGTTGAAGCACAGGTTCTTAAGTTCCTTATTGAATTTGCCCTTAAGTACACCACTGAACCTGCTATATTTAGACCTGAGCAAAAAGAAAATTGCTGACAAGATAACATGCAGAATGTTCACTTTCTGGTATAGGCTATGGACAACTCCTGCCCGCTAGTCTTACAGCAAGGGTATTAAAGATCTCTTGGTCCTCCAGTTTGAACAGAAAATACAATGGCTCCATGCAATGAAAAATTGAAACTGGAGGAATATTGGACCTCTCCTAAAAACATGTGCCTGATTAGTAAGGCCAGTATAAAGGAACTTTTTTGTGATAATGTGGCAGGCAACAATGTTAGGATGTGTAAGAGCAGTTTATTTGTGTCCTTTATTGACTGGAAGCCGTTGCCTGTTTATGAAGGAACCATTGACAAAATTGTCTCTCCATTTGCCAGGAAAATTTATCTACAATTTAGGTATGGTTCCCTACCTATATGGTCATTTACAAACCAATAGCAACAGGAAGAGGGGCAAATATGTGAAATGTGCCAAGGTTGTGATTAGGTCCCTGAAACGCTCATTCATATCTTGTTTTTCTGTCCGTTTTATAAACAAATACGCGCAAATTGCAAAATGCATTTTCCCCCTTTGCAAAAACGTGGGTTGTAGGGTGCTCAGCGAAACATTTTTGAATATTGCAGACTGACACTAGCCAGATAATAGTTTTCTGTGTAGCCATGTTCTTTAAGGCTTTCTGGATCAAGCGAGCAAAGCTCATACAGTGTCACGGTTTACTTATAAGAATTGTTATAATGTGTCACATGCTGTGTTGTGACATTCATATTGTACTCTAGATTCAAATATTTGATAAGAATTTGATATGTTTTCTAGTGTTCCCTTACAGTGTGTTTTTTTAACTCATATGGTTATTTATGGTTCTATGTAAAATTGTATTTTTATGTACTTATCTATTGTGCTGTTTGTTTGTTTACACTTTTATGATCCACTGTGATCGAAATAAAGTGCATATGATGATGATGACATTGACACCTTGAAACTTACTGACATACATTCACTTTTTTTTTTCAACTCTTTATTCTTGACTGCATGTCATATTACAGTATACAAATGGGTATCATCAACAGTGTACAGTCTTTTCCTCTTTACTCTCCCAACAAATAACTTCAGACTTAAAGATCATTAGCGTATCCTAATACTTCTAAGACATGTTGAGTTTCGCATGCTTATAGGCGGTAGATCAGGAGAACAGTAATTACCTGTGATACATTCTGCCTTACATCCTCATGTCTTATGTCTTAGAAACGTAATATTAATCCTGAAAATCTTTTGGTCTCAACATTGTTCCCATCCTACCCCTTTCCCTCCACCCCATCCCGTACATCTCCTGGACTCTTCTTGTGCCTGGCAACCTGTCCTGACATGGAACCAGCCTCATCCCAGCTGTTGTGTTTCTACTAAGCTGACTGACCTGCGCGCTCACTGGGTCTGTTCGCCGCGTAACCCCTCCACACCCATTCTCCACACATTCACAGCTAAGGGCAGTCTTCTTGTGATGGCCCCCTCTCCATTTCCTCCACTTCCAGTAGCATCCGCTCCCAATCCTGTGCAATTGGATATTTTCGCTGTCCCTTCTCTTCCTCCCTGCGCAAAGCATTTCCCTCAGCTCTGCCCCATTTCAGTAACTCAGATCGCCATTCCTCTAAGTCTGGGGGCCTGACTGACTTCCACCTCATGGTTAAAACTCTGATTGCCAGCAGCAAGGCTAAATCAAGGAGCTTCAGCTGGGCCTTATGGTTTTTGGGGCGTTGCCGGTGACCTATTAGGCAGTACTATTTCACAACAAAAATACCTCTGACACCATAGATCACAATAATTACTTTTGTCACAGTAGTCCCTTTTATTGACTCTGGGTTGTTACACATTTAACTTTAATTTGTGTTTCTTGTTAAATATTGGTATCTATATTCATTTCAAAGGCTCTCCTTTTGACACATCAAATCGTATATTGCTGTCGCAACACAAATTATATTTACATCACAAAACATTCAACATTACACAAAACAAATGTGCACTTTATATGCAGCTGTTAGGATTCATATGTACATTTGCATTTAATTGGTTGACTCTAGTCGTGCAAGGAAGCATAAATATCATCCTATAAGTCCTACTATGTACATTCAAACACTTGCTAAATCTGGAAACGAGTTATTTATCCCTCAGATTGAGAATATATCTCTAGTCCTAAATAGTGTAGGAGGGGGTTATTATATACAAATTATGCTCTAGTTAGAAAGTGTCTATTGTTCCTCATATATACATATATATGTAGGCATAGAGCATAAATATCTCCAATCCACTGTTCGTGCCAACGCGTTTCGACCGTCTTTTCATTAGGACAAGGTACACTTTTGTGGTGCGGTCTTCATCAGGGCTGTTTGTTTTGGTTGTAGGACATCACCTGAAAATGGTAATAGTACTGGTTCAGTATGTGTGTATGCTAGACTTTTGCTTAGCTGTGTGCACTTTTTAATGAAATTGTAGGATCACGTACCCTTGGTATTCTTAATCCATTGTGATGAGTTCGGTTTTGCCCATTCACTAGTTCCTGGTGTATCTTTAAATTGTGTCTTGTCTTTATCTGCATATGGAGACAAATAGGCAGGAACTTAGTTGCGTTATGGTTTTATGTTTCTTCTCTTTAAATCGGTATATATTCCGATTATATTCTGACATTGTGTTCCGTTTTGTGTTCTCTTGTGGTTTTCACCGTGTTTATTTCATAAAGGGTGATGTGCTTTGAGGCGGGTAACTCCCTTTTCGAGGTCTGAGGGCGTCCCTGTGGCGTGAGAGTTCGAGGGACTCTAATCTCATGGCTCTCTCTTTTTTTGGGGAAGGGGGGGCATGGGGCGGGTCGAGCATCGTGCATGTTAAAGCGGCGGTTTGGCAGTATTTGTCTCATTTCGTACCTTATCTTGTTCTCTCCGGTCCCGGAGGTTGTAGCGTTCTTCTTTCCGGCTTTTCCATCGTCTACGTGCAGCGTTCTTGTTTTCCGCTTTACCGTTGTATTCGTCCCGGATATGGCTATGGGTTGGTGTCCTGGAGGTAGACGAGGGGTAATAGGTGCTAGTTAGCTTCATTGTGATTGGCTAATCCCTTCTGGTAGTGTTACGTGAAGGTTGCTTACTGGTAGAAGAAAGGTTGTTAAGCAACGCGGGTTTGTTGATCTTCTCTCTGTTTATTTGCGTGCCGAGGTGGAATATTCTGCGTTGATTTACTCCGCGCCCTGACCTCCATTCTGTTGGCATGCTTGGGGGTGACTGGGACAGTTACCAGTAATTTGTCAGTTCAGACATTTCGTTGAGTCCGTTATTCGTTGTTCCCAGATACATAATGGTTTTGGCTTCCAGTCTGGATAGTGTATTTTCCCTGTTTTTGCCTTTAATGAGAATCAAGACAGTCCATTTTAAATCTTGGGGTCTGTGGCCCTTCTCCAAACAGTGTGCTACCATTGGTGCATTAGGTGTTTTGCACCTGATGCGAGAACGGTGTGGTGAGATTCGATTTTTGACAGGTTGGCTCGTTTTTCCAATATAAGCCATTGCGCATGGGCATATCATACAGTAAATGACATTCTGCGTGTTGCAGTTGGTGAATTCATCATGTTGTATGTATTTATTTCCATATATGAAATGTGTTCCTTCTAGGGTACTATCGCATGAGACGCAGTTACCGCATTTTCTGTGACCTTTGATTGGTGGTAGACTCAGCATGGACCTTAGGGACATCTCTTCTCTGGGAATATGAGTGTCGGCTTTCACCAGCATGTTTTTTTATGTTGCCGTTTCTCTTTACGGCGAAAATGGGTAGACTTTCGAGAGGTTGCAGGCCTTTCACTGTGTTCCAGTTCTTTCAGACAATTTTCTGGATGTCATTTGTGGCACCAGAGAAAGTGGTGACGCAGACCAGGGGTGTGTCTTTCCTTTGGGGTGAGGAGAGACTCTCGTGGAAAGAACCAAGCTCTTTTCATAGCTCTTTTTAGTAGTTTTTTGGGATACATTCTTTCTTCCAACTTTTTTGAGAGTTCTTTTGCGTTGGTAAAATAATCCTCTTTTTTGGAGCAGTTTCTCCTAAGTCTAAAAAACTGACTTAGGGGTAGGTTTTCTCTCAAGTTCCGTTGATGAAAACTTTTGAAGTGTAGGAAAGTGTTCCTGTCAGTTTCCTTTGTGTACAATGATGTATGGATTTGGCCGTCTTCATGTTTTATCATCAGATCCAGGAAGTTGATTTCTTTTTTGTTATGGGACAAGGTGAACTTGATGTTTGGGTTCCTGTTGTTAAGCCAGGTGGCACATTCATGTAGTTGTTCCTCATTTCCTCTCCATAGCATGAAAACGTCATCTATATAACGACGCCATATTTTAATATGGCCGTCATAGGGGTTATTGTTGTAGATCCACTGGTCTTCATATAGCGCCATGTACATAATAGCCATCTCCGGCGCGAACGGACAACCCATCGCGGTCCCCATTATTTGTAAGTACTGTACGTTATTGAAGTAGAAGAAATTGTACTTGAGGCATATTTCAGCTAGTTTGAGCAGGAAGTTGGATGGGACGTTGTGAGGTCTTTCTCTTGTTTCTAGGAAGAATTCTAAAGCTTCCAGACCCTCTTCTTGGGGGATGTTGGAATAGAGGCTGACTATATCCATGGTTACCAATATTTCGTAATTCTCATCGAAGGGTTGTTGTTCAAGAAAATGTATTGCTTGCGTGGTATCTTTAATGTAGCTTAAGGTGGAGCTGACCAGAGGTTTTAAAAAAGTATCCACGTATTTTGCTGGCCTCTCTAGTATTGAGTTAACTCCCGAAATGATGGGGCGTCCTGGCGGATTTCTTGGGTCTTTGTGGACCTTGGGGAGAATATATAGAAGCGGAGTTCTTGGTGATTGATTTATGAGGTAATCTCCCTCTTTTTTTGATAACCATCCTTCTTGTTCTCCATGGTCTCTTAGTATAGTCAGTTTCTCTTTTATGTTCTTGTTCCAATCTTCATCTGTTTTTCGGTAGTATCTTTCATCTGCTAGTTGTCTTAGTACCTCTGTTTCATACATCTCTCGTGGTAGTATCATGATTCCTCCGCCTTTGTCGGCCGGCTTGATTATAAGGTTTTTATTTTCTTTCAGGTTATCCAGGGCTTGTTTCTCTTCTTTATTAGGCAGTACAGCGCCTCCTCCAGTACCGTCATCGCTGTGACTATATGTAGGACATGGCAAACCTCCCCCCAGTATCTCCGTAGATGTGGACATGCCCATAACATGTGAATTAGACCGGCATCGTCCACCCTGCAGTGTGGACAGCAGTGAGGGGAATCTGGAAACATCCTATGGAGCCTTTGGGGGGTCAGATATGCCCTGTGCAGTACCATAGCTTGTATAAATTTAAACTTAACATTTCGGAACACCTTTCTAGGATGTTATAGGATAATCTTCCAGGCCCCATCTGACAATGCTTCCCCTGTGTCCTGTGCCCAGGAGTCTCGGAGTGGATTAAGGGATATAGCAGCGTGTTCCCTGACCCCCGTGTAGAGCCATCGCACCAAGTGTCCCCCGGTTCCCATGTAATATAGTAAGTGTACTAGTTCGTGTTGCGCTGGTTTCACTCGTTGCGGGGCCCATGTAGTTCGTACATAGTGTGACACTGTGGCGTGTAGTATATATAGCCTCGGGGTTCTCCAGTAAGTTGCAAAAAGGAATCGTGGTCCAGCAGTGCATCGTCCCCAAATAAGTCTACCACTGTGTCCTCCCCAGCGTCTGCCCAGGGTTGTAGCCTACCTCGCGTCAGTCGCCCCTGCGGCGTCGGGACCCCCAACAAAGGGATATTGTCTGCGTACGGCATGGTCTCTGACGTGTATGCCAAGGCTTTCCGCCAGCACATCAGGGCGGTGTGTAAGAGAGGGTGGCAGTCCCTAGGGATCCTGGCCCTTGGCAAGAGGAGGGAGTACAGTTCCCCGCGCGCCAGTCGCTCCGTCGTGAGGTCGATCTCGTGGAGGTCCCGCCCTGCTAACCAACGTGCCAGCCACTGAAGCTCGCTCGCGTAGTAGTACCCCTTTAAGTCAGGCACCCCCAGACCTCCCCCTCTGGTACTCAGTTGTAGTTTCCGGAGGCTTATTCTCCTCCTTCCAGTGCCCCATATTAGAGTGATCAGGAGCGTGTTCAGTGTATTAAAGATTTGCTGTGGGAGGATAACCGGTAGGTTTACAAAGTAATATAATATACGGGGAGCAGGACCATCTTAGAGACGGCAATTCTGCCCATGACGGACAGGGGCAGGGACGTCCAGAATCCTACGCTACCCCGTAAACCAGTGATGGCTTTACGTACATTCTCCTCAATCTGGTCCTCAGGCAATCTATAAACGTTAATGCCCAGATACTTGAATGTAGTCTGCGCTATTGGGATCTGGTGTCCGCCAAATCGAATACGGGGAGGGTGCTGCTGTGCCCCAAAGTAGAAGCCCGTAGATTTTGCAGGGTTAACGGCTAGTCCTGACACAGCATCAAATCGGTCAAATATATCTGCTATGGGGAAGTGGTCGCCCTCCAGGTCCCGGAGGTACAGTAAGATATCGTCGGCGTAGATGGATATTAAGTTATGGGTCCCCCTGATGGAGATGCCCATTCTATCCGCATGAGTCCTGAGAGCGATCGCTAGGGGCTCCAGCGTCAAGACAAATAAAAGGGGTGACAGTAGACAGCCCTGCCGGGTGCCTCTGTGGATGGAATAACTATCCGAGAAGTATCTACCAGTACGTGCCCTTGCTGAGGGGTCTGTATACAGAAGTCCTATCCATTTCATTAATGATTCCGGGAAACCAAAGCGTTTCAGCACTTCAAACATAAACGGCCATGACAAGGAGTCGAACGCGTGTCGGAGGTCTAATGCAATACAGCCTGCTCGGGGAAAATCCTGCGGCGTGGCCAACATGAGGGAATGGAGTCTTCGCGTGTTCTGCGAAGTGCTCCTGCCTGGGAGAAATCCACACTGGTCTGGGTGGATCAAGTCAGGGAGTCGGGCCTGTATTCTCAGAGCAATAGCTTTACTTAGTATCTTATACTCTGTAGATAGCATCGATAGGGGTCTATAATTAGCCATCTCAAGTGTATCTCTGCCAGGTTTAGATATAGAAATAACAAGAGCCTGCATCGTCGAGGCAGGCAGGTGACCGGCCTCATACGACGTCTTATAGACCTTCTCTGAAATAGGCACCAGGGTTGCGGAGTAAGTCTGGTAGAACTCCACGGGGAGTCCATCCATGCCCGGTGTCTTACCGCGATTAAGGGATCGAAATGCTATCCGGATTTCTTGCTGCGTGATAGGCCCATCCATCTCAGCTTGCTCATCTCGGGTCAGGGCTGGAAAAGGCAAGTCTCGTAGGAAATCTATCATCTCATCTGTTGCATCCGTGGGAGAGGGAGCATATAGTGCCTGCAGGTGAGCCCGGAAGGCGCCGTTGATTTCGGGCTGTTTGTGCTCGATTCCTCCGGTCCTATCTCGGATTTGTGTAATGATCGAGGTTTCAGGGCGGTCCCGTACCAGGCGTGCCAGTAGGGCTCCTGATCTATCAGAGTCGGCCTGCTGTTGGCGTAAATACTCTTTCTGGTCTATGACCCGTAGTGTTTCCAACAACTCCGCATGTTCAATATTGCCAAGCTGCAGCTCCGCTTTATGGTCAGGGTCTATACTTGCCTCCCTTTCCAGGGTTTTCAGCCGGTCTTCTACCTCGCACAACTTCTTATGTATTTCCTGCCATGCCCCCACTATTTTTCCTACGGCCGCCCCCGGATCACAACCTTCAGGGCGTCCCACACCACCAGATTGGACGTTGCCGTGTCCCAGTTCTCCCTAAAATAATTATCCAGGGCCTCCGATAGCGACGCTCGGAAGGGGCCGTCTTCTAACAGCCGTGGTTTGAGCCGCCAGGTGGGCACCGGGGACGGCACCCTACCCCACTGCAGGTCCAACGCAAGTGACCTATGGTCAGAGAAAGTTTTGGCCAGGTATTCCAACGAAGAACACTTGAACAGTAGTGAGTTAGTGCAAAGGAATCTATCCAGTCGTGTATGAAGATTGTGGACTGGGGAGTAGTAAGAGTATTCTTTGTGGGTCGGGTGTAATGCATGCCATACGTCTACCAATCCCCATCCCTCTAGCCTGGTCTGGAAGGCATCTGCCAGTCTATGTATCCCAGTCAGTTGCAGGGGAGGATGCCATCTGTCCAGTCCCACATCCAGTACCATATTCCAGTCCCCTCCCAGGATCCAGGGAATATCTATCCAATCAGCCAAAGCCCGCCCCACCTTGGCCAGGAATGTATCCTGGTCAAAGATCGGGGCATAAATGCTACCAAGAACCAGCAGGGTACCGTCTAGCGTGCCTTTTACCAACACAAATCTCCCCTGATCATCCACTCTCCATTCTAGTTCTACAAAGGGAGTACCGTAACGCACCCAACTAGTAGCCCCCCTAGAGAAGGCGGAATAGGAAGTCGAAATGATGGTGCCTCTCCATCTCTTACGCAATGTGAGTGCTTCGGTCACTGTCAAGTGTGATTCCTGCATGAATGTGATTTGAACATGACTGCGGAGTAAGAATGCGTGGATCCTATGCCTCTTTTGTATGGCCCCAAGCCCCCGAACATTCCAGGTAGTCAGTTTATACTTCCCTAAAGTTGAAGCCATGATCGGACCGAGGCGAAATAACTGTAGGGTGCCTTGCACCACATAGCGCAGATTGCAACTCTCAGCCAGGAGACGTACTTTTCCCCACCCAAGAACATAACTAATTTGGCGCAGCCTGAAAACATTGCTGGGCTGAACAAGAAAACCTGCAACATACCAAACCAAGTACTAGTGCATTCGCCAATGGGGGGGTGGTCGAGCACTGTTCTGGCCCAGTTAGTCATTCGTTTCTGTGCCGCCGACTCGACGGCGCCGCCAGGGATGTGAGTATCAGGATATCAGTTTTATGTGTTTCCTGGGGAGTCCCATCCTAAGGATGCCAGGTCACCTCGGGATCTTATGTGTAAAGTAAGTTACTAGCTCCTACCTCTAGGTACCAGCTCGAGAGGGCCGTGAATTCCAGCCCACACCCACCATGTGTACAATATCACATGAAGGTAGCCTCTCAGCCACCCTATCGCTCACCCAGCCCGTATAGGTGTTGAGATCATGCAAATAACCACGAAAGGATATCAGTGTTCTTCAGGATGTGCAGTTCCCCCTTCTTCAGGAGGTCATTCTCGTCCATTGTCCAGCAGTTCATCCACGGCTCTGGGCGTTATAGTCGGGAACAGGACCATACTGTGTTCAGAGTCCGAGTGGATCGTGCTGTCATCCGTGTCCGTATTGATAGTTGTCCGGTCTTCCCTAAAGTTGTCTACCAAGGCGACAGCACCCAGCTGGTCCTCCTTCTGTTGCTCTCGAGAGGGTCTCCTCTGTCCAGACCCTGCCGTCTGGGCGAGAGATGAGTCAGCAGCATGTTCCGAACCCTGTCCGGGTTCATTGACTGACGCTCCTGGGGTCGTGTCCTGACTGCCTTCAATGTTTATCACCTCCAGCCACTCCTCCACATTGGTGGGGCTCTCAAAGAAGTGCGTCTTCTTGTCGTACACTATCTTAAGGCGGGCTGGGAATAGCAAAGCATAACGGACCGGTGTTTCTGTACTACATTGGTATAGTCCGGGTACAGGGAGATGCGCCGGTTTTCGAATTCTATGAGGGATTTTTCACGGGCCTTTTGCAGTAGAATGTCTCTATCCCGGTAGTTGAGTATCCGGACAATTAGTGGATGCGGCGGCTGACCGGGCCTAGGTCGTCCAGTGGGTATACGGTGTGCTCTCTCCACACAGAAAAGTGGTGATAGTCCGTCGGGTGCCACATGGTCTCGAAACCACTGTTCCATGAAGTCCGTCGCATGTGCCCCCTCGCTGCGTTCTGGAAGGCCTATGACGTGGATGTCATTACGTCTGTTGCAGCCTTCCGCATCATCCACGCGGTCCATCAGGGATGTCACCTGTTGCTGCAGCTGTTGAACAGAGGTGGTGTTGTCCGTCACCGTCTGGGTCAGGTCTGCTATCGCCATGCCCTGGTCCTTGACCTTGTCAGCCAGTTTAGCGTGGACCGCTTTAAGCAGAGATAAGTTGGTGGTTAGGGTTCCCATCTGCGATTCCATCGCCAGCCTAGAGACCCTAATCTCCTTCAAGATTAGGTCCAGCTTGTCCACCTGCTGGTCCCCAGTAGGGTTCAGCCCAAGTGTTCCCGGCAGGACCTCTCCAGTTGCGAGCTCCTGGGTGGCCATCATCGCAGCAAGGCCATCCCAACTGTCCAGCAGTTTGGCGCCTTTCCGCACCAGGGCTGTCAAGGGCCAAGCCTATCTGACCCACCCTGGGCCAGTATCGTCCGAGAAGCGACCAGTGCCTCAAGGTGGTCAATCTGCACACCTCCTCCCCGTCGCCACGCCCCTCTCGTGGGGTGGGTCCTTCCCGTGCTACGGCAGGCTGCCCGGGTCCCTCCTCTCGTGAGTGTGCGGCCTGCTGTGCTCACCCTTCCCCTCTCACAGTCAATTAAGGATCAGAGTCGGCAGGTCGGGGGAGTATCTCCCTCAGGGCGTCAGTTCAAGCCCGCAGTGCCAAATGCATGGCATCAACTGGGGCCCCAACTTGCTCCGGGTGACTCCGGCAGCTGTGTAGTGTCTCTGCGCCTGCCACTCAGTATGTCTGGGCCAATGGTGGTAGTTGATCCGGTGGCCCCCACCAACAGCAGCCCTCTCAGTAGCGGTGGAAGAGCGGGTTGAATGGAGGGGGGACAAGGCAATGGAAAGTCCCGTAGATGCTGCCTTAAGTGTCACCAGCCTCGCACCCCTACCTTCAGGGTCTTTCCGTCGATCCACGCTCCGGCGCACAGGAGTTCACACTTCTCCTTCCCCCAGGGCTCACCGGCCTCGCCTCACGCAGGGTGTGGGCCTCGGTCCTACCGAGCATCCCCCGTGTCCGGGACGGCCAGGCCGCGGGGCAGTCCCTCCGCCGCGGGGTCCTCAGATGTGTTTTGAGGGGTCTGGGCCTCACGAATCGGCTCCGCGGGCCAGTCCCGGCACTTCCGGTTCCCGGTGTCCGAGACCGCTCGGGCCGCCCTCAACCACAGCCCCAGGCTGTCCTCGAGGGAGTAGGCCGCAACCTCTGCAGGCGCGAACCCCGGCCGCCGACTCTCGCCGGGCCTCCAAAATCGACTCGGAGCTCCCGGATGTGACAGCGGTAATGATCCGCCCGTGGCAGTCGACTGGGAGCTCCCCTGGAACGCTTTTCAGGGGGGCAGATCCCCGGCGGCACCAGAGCACAAGCAGACTCCGTCCGCCATCATGGCTCGCTAGCCACGCCCCCTCGACATACATTCACTTATTCCATGATTTGTTATAGCAGGTCTCTAATCTGTTGGATCCTCATGGTCTGTATTAACTTCCTCTTAAATATTATTGTTCATTATTATTGAGTAATATACTAAGCATAGGGCAATATTTGTATGTAAGCAACACCTTCAGAAACAGAAGAAGGAATATGTGTGAAAATGTAGCAATTAGATATCATATTCATTACTATTTCTAACATCTAATTCATCATGTTTAGTATTATTTACATTTTTATTCTTTGAGAGCTACCCTATAGGAGGAAATCCACTACACAAAAATAGCTAAGGCATTATAGGATACTCCTTCTGAGCAGTGAGTAATAAATGAGAGGCTATGGCTGCTCATTTATTCTTCATATCCTATATTTTTTTAGTCTTTTTGTAGGTGCCCTAAAACAATCCATAGATACCCAAAGCAGTGATTTATGTTGGTTGGGAGCTGCAGGCGGAGCTCCAGGCCCCTTGCGGACCCTTCTGGCTTCCTTGGTGGGAGCCAGACATTTTTCTTTTGGTGGTGTACCGATGTCCAACCGGTGCACCCACATATGCATCCTGGGTGCTGACTGCAGCAGCCAACTAGTATACTCACGCCCTGCAGGAGAAAATTTTAGGTCTGCTCCTATGGTGGGAGTGAACATTTTTCTCTGATGCAAAAAGAAAGTAAAGGTTTGCTCCTGCTCCGCAGGAGCCATACTTACAACTCTAGAGACGGGGTCCCTGGGACTGTACTGCCATTCTGAGAGCGGGCACGTGCCCCTCTCCACTCAATTTCAAAATTGAACTAAGGTGATGAGTTCCCTTTGGCCTGTAGAAGGCATGGGCTGGGGAGCTTCATGCCCCTTCACTTTAATCACTTAATTGGCCTCAGGGGACGGGGTCCCCATGGCCTGCGGAAGGCTGGGGGAGCGGGGCCACATGCTACCTTCTCATAACTACGTAACTTCGCAGTGTTGCTTTGCTGGGTTGGCCTGAAGTTGCTGCTTCTCTCTTGGAGAGGACAAGGACTGGACTTTGCTTTGGTATCCTGCTGTGATAGAGTTTTCTCCAAAGGTGTGTTTGTGCTTCAAGGTCCAGAGGCCCTTGCGGTGATCCGCCTCCCGGCGAAGCGCCAGGCGGCGCTTAAATCTGAGAGCAGCCCCATTGAGAGGGGGAATCCACACCAAACGCGACTGCTGCGTGTCTCAAACATCCAGCTCTGCCAGCACTTTAGAGCCCTGCACTCTGAGCTCCTCAGAGCCCTGCACATCGAGTTCCTTGGAAATCCATCAGCGGACCCGTCCGCCTGTCTCCCGCCTCCCGACTGCTCTCCTGTCACCGGAGCAGGGGCCGCCGAGAGGAGACGGGCGAGGGGCGGACTTCAAGGTCCAGAGGCCCTTGCGGTGTTCCGCCTCCCGGCGAAGCGCCAGGCGGCGCTTAAATCTGAGAGCAGCCCCATTGAGAGGGGGAATCCACACCAAACGCGACTGCTGCGTGTCTCAAGCATCCAGCTCTGCCAGCACTTTAGAGCCCTGCACTCTGAGCTCCTCAGAGCCCTGCACATCGAGTTCCTTGGAAATCCATCAGCGGACCCGTCCGCCTGTCTCCCGCCGCCCGACTGCTCTCCTGTCACCGGAGCAGGGGCCGCCGAGAGGAGACGGGCGAGGGGCGGACTTCAAGGTCCAGAGGCCCTTGCGGTGTTCCGCCTCCCGGCGAAGCGCCAGGCGGCGCTTAAATCTGAGAGCAGCCCCATTGAGAGGGGGAATCCACACCAAAGGCGACTGCTGCGTGTCTCAAGCATCCAGCTCTGCCAGCACTTTAGAGCCCTGCACTCTGAGCTCCTCAGAGCCCTGCACATCGAGTTCCTTGGAAATCCATCAGCGGACCCGTCCGCCTGTCTCCCGCCGCCCGACTGCTCTCCTGTCACCGGAGCAGGGGCCGCCGAGAGGAGACGGGCGAGGGGCGGACTTCAAGGTCCAGAGGCCCTTGCGGTGTTCCGCCTCCCGGTGAAACGCCAGGCGGCGCTTAAATCTGAGAGCAGCCCCGTCTCGCGGGACGCCAGGCGAAGCCCGGGCCAAGGGCGGGCCCGTTAGTGCCCGGTAGAGACCGGACCGGGCCACCTCTCTTGGCTTTTTCTGTTAATACTTTCATCACTTAGCGTATAGGACTCCATATATGTCCATCATGCCTGGTAGAACCAGAAGTAAAACTAAAACAGCATTGGCCGTAGCCCAAATCACCGGGCATATAGATCAATTTATTTCCCGGGTTAACGAGACAATCAACAATAGTATCTCTCTACTGGAACGAATAGTATCCTTGGATCTTATGAACGCCAAACGTTCGTCTTTGGGCCTTCTAGCAACTGTAAGCTCACCCGCCCAGCAACCTTTAACTAATCGCTCCCTTCCCTTACCTCAGAATGTTGCTGGTACACTCACAGTACCAAGCTCAGTCGACTTATCAGTATCTCAACTAGAGTCTGATCCATCATTTGTTGATCTAGAGGCCACTCCAGACCTAGAAGCCTGCCAAACACTTGAAAGGTCAGAGTCAACCATAGATAAACATCCTCGAGGACTAAGGGAAGGAGCCATTCCTGTATTGCCAGAACTAGGGAATACAGGTCCTACCAAGAACTCACTCAAGACCAAGAAAAAACCTAAAACTAACACCAGGAATCATAACCTGGTGTCGCCCGCCCCAAACTCAGCATCAGGCATACCTTGTTGGGTTGAAAATATGGTAGTAGATCTAAAATCGGACCTTGAAGCTACGATAACAGCTCAAATTAAGCCCTTAATGTCCAAAATTGATAGACTAACATCATTAATAAACTCTAAATGGACGAATAAGGCAAGTGGGAATGTGCCTATACAGATGCACGGGAAAACAAAAGAAGTGCCTCTGGAAAATACCACTAGTAGCAAATCTTTGAAAGATCCTCCTATTAAGGCCAAAACTCTACCAGACAATTCAGGAACAGCCACACAACATCTGACTCAGATCGGGGGAAAATCCGCTGCACCTCCCCCAACCCCCAGCGTTATTGGCCCTACCTCGGAGACGCAAACAACCTCTGGTCCAAAAAAAGTGTCTAATCAACCAGCAAAGGGTTCTAAAAGTTTGGATACTAACTTAACATCAACTTCCTCTCCAAATAAGACTCAAGAACCAAAAACAAGGCCGGCTCGTTTTAAGACAATTAACTTGCCGCCGGAAGTTTCTCCCTTTGTGGTTGTACTGACGGGCGTACCACCACTGAAGGAGGGAAGAAGAGAAACTTTTGTTGAACTGAGAAACAAGTGTGCTCAGTGGCTTCAGTTGCACAAACCACTACCCATTCACATGAGTGGTGAAATACTTGCAGTTAGAAGAGGAGAGTGGGTGGGCAGGAATACCAAGACTATAGCAGGAGATGTTGTAACTGTCA
The DNA here is from genome assembly GCF_964263255.1 of Lissotriton vulgaris. Classification (NCBI taxonomy): domain Eukaryota; kingdom Metazoa; phylum Chordata; class Amphibia; order Caudata; family Salamandridae; genus Lissotriton; species Lissotriton vulgaris. The sequence continues at coordinate 362,117,315 of NC_141691.1, forward strand.
ACTTCAGGGATACAGGGGCAGTGAACTACATATATAACGCACCTAGCAGTGGACCAGCTACCCAAATCCATCCACTCCCTCTGTCTTATTTTTTACCCATGCCATCTAGACAATACCCCCCTAGATTCAGTTATCCAATTAATAGAGGATATACTCATGCTCCACAACATGCTATCCAACAGTGGCAGCAATCTTGGCAAGGCCCACCTCCTCCACTTGACCCCTTTATGTCACAGTTTGCCCATTGGAATAGATTTTGTGCACTTGATGAGGTAGACTGACTCATTCCTGATGAAACTTCCTGTTTACATCTTGACTTTAATAGGGGTGAAGAGGAGGATTCCCAATCTATATTATACTCGTCATGCCCTAAACCATCAACTATGATGGCCGGCAGCCAGATCCAGTTAATACCTATTGCTCTAGAGAGGGAATGCTTAGAACCCCAAAGTCAAAGTGCCATTACTGGCACCAGTGGAGAAACTATCAAGGAGAAAATAAAAATCCTAAGCTGGAACCTGGCGGGCATCCATAGGAAATTGGGCCTGCCTGAGTGGAGTGACTTGGTTGAAGCATATAAGATCTGCATGTTCCAGGAGACCTGGAGCACTGAACCACTCCACCGGGTAGGGTTCGTAACCTATTTTGTCCTGGCCGAGAAACCCAGGCAGGGGAAGGGGCGTCCATCGGGGGGCCTCATCATCTGGGTAAGCATTTCCCTCAACTGCCGAATAACTTCTGCGCAGATAAATAGTCCAGATATCCTAGGTATTTTGTTGTCTAACCCTTGTAGAGGTTTGTCTCTAGTTCTATATAACGTTTATGCTAGAGGCACAAAAAATGGGTGCACCTCATCTGTAATATCTGATTTTGAGGTGCAGCTTAGAGCCCAAAAGGAAGTTGATTATACCTTAGTAGCAGGCAACTTTAATTGCACTTATGAGCCACTTCCCTTGGATGGTATCCCTGACCTGGGTGAAGAAGATAGCAGATGGGGAGTCCCCACACTCACCATCCCCCCGATCAAACGTTGGACCCGAAGCGCAGTGCAGCTAAATGCTCTGACTTTAGAGTTTGGGCTAAGAGCCACGAATGGTAGTACATCTTCGGATCGGATGGGAGCTCCTACGTTCAACAGAGTTGGTCATACCTCGAGGATTGACTATATTCTGCTGGGCTTAAAACTTTGGAGTTTGGTCAAAGACATGGTAGTTATACCGACCGTGGAGAGCGACCATAATTCGCTTTCCCTATCTATCACGAATCCTTGGTCCAATGGTACATTGTTGGCACCATCTAAATGTATACACAAGGATACTGTCTCTTCTTGTGGAAGACGCTTAAAGTGGAATAAAGTTGCCAGTGATGCAGCTAAACTTTCCAACATAGATGTGGTTCTTATGGCCTCACAAGCAGAGCTTGATAACATTAACTTAGCTATGCTAGCTGAAAAGGCAACACCCATTTTTGAAGCAGCTGTAAAGAATATAGGCGAAGCTTTCTGGGTAAAGGGCTCCGAAGGGAGGAACAGGTCCCAGCATAAACCCAAGGGAATGCATGACTGGTATACCGCAGCATGTAGGAAAGCCAAGACCTGTTTAATCAAGGCCGTTAAGGGTAAATCACAACCCCTGATTCAGTTAGCAAGGAAAGAGCACAAGAGAGTACTGGCACAAGCACAAAGTGAGTGGGAAGAGGCCTATTGGTATACCCTTAAAGAAGCTAGCTCCAAGAAAGATTCCAAATGTTTTTGGGACACCATAAGAGCTAGAAATAGGCCTGATAGTGACTTGATAACTTGCAACATACCAAGTCAGGCTTGGGTTAAACACATTTCGAAGCTTTACTCCCGCCAAGACGATCATCTTACTCCCATTGCTTTCAGGGATCCTGAAGGGGGGGTTGTGGTCCCATTATCGTTCCCCCAAACCTTGGTCACCCATCCTGAAGATTTTGACTTTACACTCAAAGAAGTGGAATATGCAATAGGCACTATCATCCCTCAAAAAGCTGCTGGCCCGGATAACATTCCTGGCGACCTACTGAGACTTGATGTCCCGAAGTGGGGAAAACTGATTCATTCCCTACTTGTCGCCATCTGTAGGGGCGCCCCTATCCCCTCCTCGTGGAAAGGGGTGGAGTTGGTCCCTATTTACAAAAAAGGTACCAGAGATGACCCATCAAATTATAGGCCCATCAGCCTGCTAGATATTAGTCAAAAGGTGGTTGGAAAGGTCTTACTGGTCAGAATACTAGACTGGGTAGAAGAAAATAATATCCTTTCTGACTACCAGTCGGGCTTTAGAGTGGGCACCGGGACAATTGAACAGGCTTTTAGATTACTGATGGTGTATTGGAAAGTCGTGGTTATAGGCAAGGGCAGTCTTTATCTCGCGTTTATCGATTTAAAGACTGCCTTTGACCTTGTTCCTTGGGAGACCCTATGGAATGTATTGGCTGACATGGGGTTGCCTCACTATTTATTATCACTTCTTGCCAGGCTGCACGAAAATAGCTTTGCCCAGATTAGGTGGGGCCCAGGGGGGGAAAAAACAAGCAGTATCCCGGTCGAGAGAGGGGTCGGCCAGGGATGTGTGTTAGCTCCCACCCTCTTTTCCCTTTACATCAATGGGGTGGTTGAGCATCTCCGGGAACATCCTTCAGATGAACCATCCCTGGCTGGCGAACGTATACCTACCCTCCTCTTCGCGGATGATACGCTTTTAATATCAAAAACCCCAATTGGCCTTCAGAGGCTCTTAAATAATTTCCAATCCTTCTGCTCCAAACGAGGCCTGGTAATCAACACAAGCAAGACAAAATACCTTGTGTTGAATCCCCCTAAAAAACCAGTCCGCCCACCTACCTTGAACGCTGAACTTCTGGAGAGGGTCGAAGTCTTTGACTATCTTGGTATCCGCCTATCTCATAAAATGGAATGGACCCCACATTTGGACAAAATGCTTTTAACCCACAAGAGGATAACAGGAGCTCTTTTGAAAGAACAACACTCCTGTATAGTAAGACCAATAGATGTTGTCCTCGAAATCTATTCAGCTAAAGGGGTTAGCTCTGCTCTCTACGGGGCTGAACTTTGGGGTTCATCCGTTACTAATGATTTACCAAAATCAGAGAAGAAATTTTGTAGAGCGATTATGTCACTCCCTCAGGGCACTCACACGGTCCCGCTAATGTTGGACCTAGGTTGTCGCCCAATTGACGATCTTGCAAGATTCCGTCCACTCTTGCTATGGGCTCGACTATGGCGAGTGGAGGAACTTGGTAAATATGCAAGGTCTAGCAGAAATCATGTCATTACCAGGGTGGCATAACATCAAATGGATGAGAGACATGAAAACACTACTACTAAATTTGGGCCTAAACGACTCCTGGGCAAACAGATCCTCACCCCCGAAGTCAACTCTCAAGAAACTTTATTGGGACTGGATTTTGCTACAAAGGAACACTAGTACTACTATAGGCAGACTTACGGAGGATTTCTTGAGGTTTAAGGATCAACCAAAACGGGAAGTGTATCTCGATACTATTAAAAAACCCTTTGATAGGGCATTGTATTTTAAATTTAGAGCAGGAACTCTTCCCCTGTATTCTTTCACCTCACAATGGAAATCCCCCGCACAGACTTCAGAGCTTTGCCCAGTTTGCCTAAATAAACCAGAGACAGTGGCACACTTCATGTTTGAGTGTGGAGAGTATGCCCTTCCTAGGAGGGTCTGGCTTAAAAACTTATGTCGTCAGCTGGGCACTAGGCGTCACATGGACGCAATTCGGATACTAATGTCTGACAGTCGTGCCATCTATGCTTGTGCCTTAGCTAAATTTTTATCATGGGCTTGGTCCATTAGAACTAAAAGGCTAAAATCAACTGTTTAATTCTTTTTTAAATTGAATGCCAAATGAACTTTTTTATAAAATCTGTAAACTTTTTTAACTTTCTTTACTGGATCAAATTTTTGCTGTAAGTTTATGTTTATTTTCTTTTAAAATTTGATGTATTTGTGATTTACGTGCAGCTTTTATGATAACTTTTTATCGAAATAAAGCCTTTTTGACTTTTGACTTTTTTTTTGTTTGTGCTTGCTTCCAGTTAAGAAGTCTCAGGGCCATCAAGGACGTCATCTGCAGCCCCCCTACACTACTCTGCTGGGTGTTCTGACCTGCCAAGTATTGCCAATTCCAGTCCTGGACCCTTGGAGGTGGTTTGGCTGCTTTAAAGACTCAAAATCCATGCATCGCCCTTCCAGTGCCATTTTCCCAGCGCAGGCATGTCGTGCCATTGAAAAAACAACACATATCCATGGTGTTGCTGAAAAATCGACTCAACACCTGTTCTGGGCCAGAAGAACCGCTGCAGCCCGAGTCCAGATCACTATGTCTCTGATGTCCAAGACCCACGCTCCGACTCTGACGTTGGCCCTGAAGTGCGGCTAAAGGAATTGATGCATCACTTGTCCGTGGCTGTGGAAATCAACGTAGTGCCTGTTTCGCCGCTGCAACAGCCAAGTGCGCCTGGAATTTCCATGCATCGCACCTGTGTAGCAGGTTTCCAGGGCATCGCCGTGCAGTAAGAAACAGTGTTCAGAATTCAATGCCTATCCTCGCAGTAAAGAATTGATGCAACACTTCTCCTGCCTGCAGCAGAACTTACGCCTCTAGTACCCTGGTACTCAAGAATCGACACATCGCTTGTGTTTTCTGACACTTCTCTCTTCTGCTGCTGTTTTTTATCTTGGATTTTGCCCCATCAAAGGTACTTTGTGCTAAAATCAATGCATACAGAGTTCTATGGACTAACTTGCATAAAACTTTGAAAAGTAATATCTCTACTTCTGTATGTTGCATTTTTGTTGTTTTGATCTTGTTTGGTTTAGATAAATATTGGTTATTTTTCTAAACTGGCGCAGTACTCATTTGTAGTGCTTTCACTGGTTACTGTGTGTGCTTTGTACAAATGCTTTACAAATTGCCTCTGAGATAGGCCTGAGTGCTCATGCCAAGCTACCACGTGGGTGAGCAGGGGTTATTTGTGGGTGTAACTCCCTTACCCTAACTAGAAGGAAGGTTCTCTACTTGAACAGGGTGTAAACCACTGTCAACTAGAGGCCCCAATTTCTAACTTTAAGTATTACCACAACTAAGCAATTTTTAAACGTACATTTAATTTAAAATTAAATAGTACAGTAAAGTTGAAAGTAGCGGATAGATATGTAACCAACAAAAATACCTAGCCTGATTTTACATATTAAAATGATCATATACAAAGTAGTTTAATTTAATGCTTCACACATAATATGTATGTTTAAAAAATGATAATATATTGACAATATAAATTGTACAAAAACAACACCATCACAATAATAATAACACAATCAACACTGAACAGCACCATCCAAAATAATGATAACACAACCTTAAAACGTCTAAGACATACAGTTCTACCTTGCACATCAAAAACCTCTCATACTCACCAAATCTAAACTGGTTCAGCTCTCTACAGGACAGTGCACCTCAGGATAGTGCACCTCAGGACAGTGCACCTGCCACAGTAATCTCAAATTCAAAGTCCAAATGTATTAATTTAAATGTGCAGCTTTCTCTGCGACTGTGTTCCTTGTATCCTGTTTTTTTAGAATAAAGAAGTTATTCAAGGTTTAAGGTATTGTGTTTTATTTACAGCATCCTGCTTCGTAACAACAGAAACACTGGCGGCAAGACTTAAAAAGATCCTACATGTGCTGATCATGCATGTGCTGAATGTGAAGACTGAAACCAAAGATGCTGGACACCCCAACTGTCTTTTTGCACCAAAGAACTGCACATTAAGCTCGAGCTGAACTGTTAGTGGACTGAGAATACGAAGAGAGACTTGTTGCAGCTAAGTAGTGATATAGCAAGTCGTTGGGTGATCTTGCAGAAAAATATGGAGGGGCATATTTACAAGGGCACGGCGCACCGGAGCATTACTTTTTCTAGTGCTCCGGTAGCACAATGCTCTGCTTTATATTTACAAGGCGGCGCTAAGCCACTTCATGGGGCCTAACTCTGCCTTGTGAATATGGTCCTTCTTGTTGCAGTTTTTTGTGGCAAAGGGGCAAGCAATGGGTGTTGCTGTGGGTGTTACCATGCAACTCCCATTGATTTTTGACACTGCCCCAGATTTACAAGGATCTGTAAATCGGAGGCAGCACCAAAAACGAATGCCTTTGAAAAGGAGGCATTAGAGTGGTGCAACGAGGATAATTACTTTTATTTCTCCTCGTTTTTTGGGCTTTCTTTGTGTGCTGCATCTTCCAGCACACATTGAAGGAGCAAAACGGCATTAATTATTGTTTTTGTGCAGAAAGGTGTGCCTTCCTGCACAAACACGTAATATGGTGCAAGGGTGCCTGTGCTGGTGCTAGGCACCTTTTTTAGCGGCAATGCAAGGGTAAACCCAGGGGTGTCCGATATCCTTGTAAATATACCACATCCAAGCATTCTTTAAATGACGCAGCGACATGGCGCAGCAGTGCCGCACTGCACCATTTCATGGCAAATATGCCCGAAGTGTCAACCGTGACAGATATTTTACAGGTGCTAAGGTGGAAAGAGATCAAATGAAGAGTGCAGATTGCAGATTTGAAGTTTGGCTACCAACTGGTGTAAAGGCTGCATCTTGTAACGTTCACCCTTTTGAAAGACGTTAAAAAGCCGAGTAGTGTGTTGGTCTGTGACAAGGATGATATTTTTATGGGTTAGTTGCTGCATTGCAACAACGGGCCTTGCATTCAACAATGCTTGTTTTCCCATGAACAGGATGGCTGTCGAGCTAGAGCTTGAAAAAGGATGACAATTTTAAAATTACTGCTATGTCGGTCATTACATCTGTGGGGACACAGAACACAATGTGTTATTGTAAAACTCATGATGCTATCTAGATCTGACAATGTGAGAAAAAATCCAGTAATGATGCACCGTGGATGTGAAGGAGGCTTGCTTCGAGTTGGAAAAACATACTGGGAGCCCCTTTGAACATGGTGGCAAGCATAAGCATAACCTGTTTATTTTATAGAAGCGCGAGCATATCATGCACTTTGTGTGAGGAATTTATGGATCATTTTTGATGTACAAAGCATGCTTACTGAGGAGCGTGTGTCTGTCCATCCGCACAGCAGACAATTCTTTGTTATGACCATTCCAGAATGTTTACATTTGTGCATGACTGAGCGGAGCGCACTTCTTCTACCTGTGCATTCCAATTATCCTCTTAGAGCCAGTTAAGGTTTATTGTTCCCTGCAGTCCCAGCATCGTTTTCACACCACACCGTGTGTTATGCGTAGCAGCCTCCTTCTCATGCTGACAATGTTGGGAAGAGGATCCAAGAAGCGAACTATGCGGCTTCTTTTACAAGCCCCTTGAAGTGCTGAAAAAGTGGCGTACTAGCGGCGCAAGGGGTTTGTAAATACACCCCTATGTTGTCATGAATTTAGGCACATGACGTAAATTGTGTTGGGAAAAATATCATAAGGAAGCGATGGTAATAAAGTAAAAGAACGCAATTAGGGGCTAAAGACTGGAGTTCATCGGGAAAAGAGTTAGAGGCAAGAGCACTCTCAATGAGCATTGGTAATAAGTCTGGCATAAATAAGTACAAAGGTACTGTTGCCATTGATGATGTTGGTACTCAATAAGTCCTCAAACATTCACTCTGTGACTCATCTTAGCATCCTTCCATCCATCCATTCATCCAACTATCCGTCCATTCACCCTCTGACACAACCACAATAAAACACACGCAAACTCAAAAACGTATGCAAAATAAACTAAAAGTATACAAGGACAAAAAAAAATCATACTGCCATCTAAACATGGCAGGCATATGCTTCGAATAATATAACTAAACATAGCAGCAAGTGAAATATTGCAAAGGTATTATAGGGTATTGTTGTTCTAAAGTTCAAGCAACAATGTCAATTGAACAAAAGCAAAGAAACCAAAGGGAACTATAGAAGAAGGAGATTCGAAACTAAGGGCCTGATTTAATTATTGGACCACGGAGTAGTCACCATTGACGTGGAGGATGACTTTACATCCACCACCCCGAGATTACGCCCCCACCAAATTTATAAATGACCACCTAGTAGGCGGTTGTTTATAAAGGCACTGGCAGGAACGGCCGTCACTGCGGTACCTGTCAATGCATTTTACTTGTCGTGACAAGTCTGCGTCTGAAGGACACAGCCCTGTAACAAACAGTAATCTCTTTTTCTTTTCAAAAAGAAAACCCCAAAACTGTATTTTTTTTTGTAGAAAAAGGACTAATTCTCCAGTAACTATAGTAGGCTTCTCCCATGGCGGGGGAACATTAAAATGTTGATACTGTTCCTTACCGCCAGGTTTTTCCTGGCAATAAGAAACAGTAAATAATGCCTACATGTCCGCCCATCCAAATTGAGTGGGTGAACATGTAGCCATTTGTCCAACGACCTGTGCTCCCCAGGGCAGTCGGAGAGGGCTGATCATGGTGGAGACAGAGTAGTCTACTCCATGCTTACCACCAAGATCCTCCCACATCTAAATGTCGTGGGCAGACCAAATTCAATGGCAACGGAGTATCCTTACCTCAAAGAATTAAATTGGGCCCTAAAGGACTGGCCATGCAGCCCTACACTAAAGCACACTCATTTTCAGATGGATGTACACATGTGATGAGAAAATACCTTCCTTCACAGAGCAAGACCTGTGAGATACGAGAACCAATGACTGATGTGGGCAGAATCACTACCCCATGCAGTTTGTTGTAACGGATGGAAGCAGAGTGGAAATGACACTTAGACAGACTATTGGCAGAAGAATGACTGAAAGGCCCTCATTGGAACTATATGGACATATATTTATTACCTACTGGCGGTCGCCAGTAGGTAGTTATAGTTAGGATCATGTTTACATAGGAAAAGTTTTGTTAGACTTGCCTAAATCTTTGGCGCCATTTGGCTAATCTCAACAAATTAATGTTTTTAAAATACGCCGGTGATTCTTGTGCATGCAAATTTTTGGGGGGAACTGTCAAGCCGGGGCCAAGAAAAGGAGCGGGTTCAGAAAAAGTGTGTTTCTCATGTTAATTCCCAATTTAGATTTTAAACACGACTACAGCCTGAACTGCTGGCCAGAATCACACCAAATTTGGCAGAAAGGTAGCTCTTGGTATAGAAAGACTGCTTTTGCTAATTTGTTTAAACTATTACAGTAGTTTTTGAGTTACAGAAAGAAATGCAAATTTGGATATTTAGGGCAGCAAACCCTCAGCAAACTCTCCAGATCTCACACTGAGATCTAATTGGTGGCCAACATGTCAACCAGCCGAGTCCAGCAAAAAAACAGGGGTAGGGTAGGAATACACTGACCCCTTAGCTTTTCTCATGGGGTCCCAGAGGGACCTGACATGACCAAAAAGCACTTTCAAAAAAGAATTGCAGCAAAAATGCAATGCAACTGTGGATTTATGGCAAAATGAAAAAAAGCGAGCGCCAGCTCCTGCACATGTTTTGAATACAGCCCCAGTGGGCTAGGTCCCGGGGATTTTTTTTAAAAAAGGAAGAGGGTGCACCAAGCTCTCCTACATTGTCTCTCTAATCCCCAGGACCACCATTTCCCTGGGGCTAAATATTTATTAAAAAATCAAATAAGGGCTGTGCGTCCCCCCTCCCTGTCTATATAGGGCCCGATGACCACCGCCTCCCTGTGGTTGACCCTGAAAAGTAAAAGAGGAGGGACACGTGATCTCCTATCCTGAAGCCATACATGGCCCTGAGGACCGCCACCCCCCAGGGCAGTCTCCCGCTATGGACATAGCTGTTTGCTTTAGCTTGGTGAAAGCTCTGACAGCTCCTGTCAAGCCAAAGCCAACACTCTGGTTCCAGGGTCGGAGCAGTCAAAGTGCTCACAACCGCTGGAAGCAGAGGTTTAATCTCTTTTCCTGCCCACAGACATGCAGGTAGGGTAAGAGATAAAGCAATTGTTTCTGCAGAGATGGTGATGGCTTTCCAGCTTCACCCTCCATGCAGCACCAATGGGGGCTCCCTCAGGAGGCAGGGAGCCGCTGGGACCGCAGTGGCTTTGAGGCTCTCCCAGCGGTCCCAGGGAAAGCAGTGAGCAGAAAAAGGCAGAATAAATATCAGTAATGGCAGTAAGAGGCAAGATTAAGGTGATAAATGAGCAGAAAGAGCCAGAATCAAGGTCAGGAACGAGTAGAAGGAGGCAGAATAAAGGTCAGAAATGAGCAGAAAGAAGCAAGATAAAGGTGAGAAACAAGCAGAAAGAGGCAGAATAAAGTTGAAAAATTAGTAGGAAGAGACAAGACAAAGGTGAGAAACTAGCAGAAAGAGGCAAAATAGAGGTCAGCATAGAGTAAAAAGAGGCAAAATAAAGGTGAGAAACTAGTAGAATTAGGCAAAATAGAGGTCAGAATCCAGCAGCAAGAGGCAAAGTAAAGATGAGAAACGAGTAGAGAGAGGCAAAATAAAGATCAGCAACTAGCAGAAAGAGGCAAAATAAAGGTGAGACGAGCAGAAAAAGGCAGACTAAAGGTCAGAAACAAGCAGAAAGAGGAAGAATAAAGGTCAGGCATGAGCAGAAAGAGGCAAAATAAAGGTGAGAAACTAACAGAACAAGGTAGATTAGAGGTCAGAAATGAGCACAAAGAAGCAAGATAAAAGAGAAAAAGAAGCAGAAAGGGGCAGAATAAAGATCATAAACAAGCAGTAAGTGGCAAAATAAATGTCCAAAATGAGCAGAAGCAACGATTAGAAAGAGGCAAAATAAAGTTGGGAAATGAGAAGAAAGAGGCTCCAATAGAGGTGCGAAACGAGCTGAAAGAAACAAAATGAAGGTGAGAAACGTGCAGGAAGAGGCAGAATAAAGGTCATAAATGAGCAGAAAGAGACAGAATAAAGATCATCAAAGAGCAGAAAGAGGCAAGATAAAGGTGAGAAACAAGAATAAGGAGGCAGAATAAAGGGGGAGGAATAAGCAGAAAGAAGCAGAATAAAAGTCAGCAATGAGCAGAAAGAGGCAAAATAAAGTTGGGAAACCAAACCAGCAGCATTAGGCAAAATAGAGTTAAAGAAACAAGCAGAAAGAGGCAGAATAGAGGTCAGAAACGAATAGCAAGAGTCAGAAAAAAGGTCACAAAGTAGCAGAAAGAGGCAGAATAAAGGTAAGGAGCAAGCAGAAAAAGCCAAAATAATGGACAGATCAAGCAGAACTGCTGAGACACTCACACACACACTCACACAATCATGCGCCCACTCACATACCCACTCAGAGAAACACACCCACTCACAGACCCACCCAGACACTTAGTACCCACTTACAGATCCACTCAGACACTCTTGCACACTCTCAGAGACCCACTAAGGCACTCATCCACCCACTGACAGACCCACTCAGACACTAATGTTCCCATTCACAGACCCACTCAGGGACTCCTGCACCACTCACAGATCCACTCAGAGACATGCTCCCACTCTTGGACTCACTCAGACACTTATCAACCAACTGACAGACCCACTCGGAGACTCACACAACCACTCACAAACCCCTTCAGATACCCATGTACCCATTCACTCACCCACTCAGAGACTCACACACCCTCTAACCTGCCTATACAGCCACTCACACATCCCCACTCAAAGGTTACAGTTTGTAAATAAAATTAAAAAAACATCGAAATTCACTGAAAAAAACAAAGGTTACAGGTTCGTTATAGCTAGGAAATAGAATTTTAAAAAACATAGAAATTCACTGAAAAAAACAAAGGCTTCAGGGACGTTATATTTAGGCTCACATTTCTCTCATACAATACCAGAGAAATTCAGCAGTTATAGCTACCTGACATAACTATAACAAATGACATCACTCTTGACATCATCGATACAACCACTCATACACATTCACACCCTATACAACCTCTCATACACTGACTCATATACCCACACAGCTACTCATGTACCCATTCACAGACGCATATAAGTACTCCCACAACCACTCATTCAACCATAGAGCCACTCACATACACACTTAATCAACTATACAGGCACTAATACACCCATTCATTCACTCAAACAGCCACTCACAAACCGCTCATTCACCCATATAGCTACTCATACAACCAGTCACACACCTATACATCCACTCATGCAGCAACACACTCACCCATACCACTGCTCCCACACCCACTTATTCACCTATACAGCCACTCACAGACCTACTCACTCACCCATGCAAGCACTCAGATACACTCACCAAACACTTGCATAGCCATTCACACATCCATACAAACTCTCCCCCTTCTGTTCACTCACCCATGCAGCCATTCACACAGAGAAACATACTCCAAGAGAGCCATGCACACACCAACTCACTTAACCAAACTCCCACTCAAGCAGCCACTCACCTACACTTATACACCCAGTCACTCACTCCTACAGCTATTCAGACATCCACTCACTCACCCATATTAATGCACATACCCAATCACCTACCAATACAACCACTCATTCACCCATACAGCCACTGACACATCCACTCATTCACCAATACCGCCACTTACACAGCCACTCACTCAACCGGACAGCTACTTACACACCACTCATACATACATACAGCCACTCACACACCCCTCAAACACCTATACAGCCACTCAGATACCCACTCAGACATGGTAACACACAGTCACACATCCACACAGATAATATATTTCAGAAGTTGTATCACTTATTAGTAGCACAACTAGTATACTAATTTAACTTTTCGTAATAGCTTTATTATGAATGTTTAACACTAAGGGGCTGGAGGATACCCTGCTGAACAACGGACTATTAGGTCTAGGCACGAGATTCTAGCAGCCCGGCAGGCTAAGGCACCATCCTATTCCAGCGCTAGTGCTTCCTGAAGCTCAAACCCCTATCTATCGTGTTCGGCCCATCAAGACCCAGCCTTTCAATTTTGTCTTTTTCTGCCTTGTTCCTCTTTGCACTTTTCCTTCCTTTTTTCCTTTTCGCCACTCTTGCCCTCACCCCTGCGAGCCCCCATGGCCCTGCTCCCCACGTTTCCTGCCTCCCAGCTGTCAAGCCCCTGCACATTACTTCATGGTGGCCCTGGATGGCCTCCCAGCGGGTGCGCCACCGGCACGCCAAAGGTAAGCCCATCTGTGCCCATCTGCACCTGAACCATGCTCAGTGCCACGGACTCTGGATCTCAGACCTTCCACCGATACAACACCAGCACCCTCCCTGCCCTCAATTCCGGACACCACACCGCCTGCCACCTCGCATTGCTGAAGGGCACTCAAGGACCCTTCTACTGCCACAACTGCAGCTACACCATGAACCACCTCCACACTCCAGCTCCCCACAGCCCAATTGACCAACAGCTGACCTGCCTAGCTCTGCTGAATGATCCTAAATTTGCGCTGCCTCCACAAACACACCACCAATCTGTGGGACCTCCTAGACTTCGGTTCTCCTGACATCGCCTTCCTCACAGAAACCTGGACGAAGCCCATCTCTGTCCCAGACATAGCCATCGCCACCCTTGACAGTTACAAGATCACCTGTAAGGACCATGCCAACCGACCAGGAGTAGACATTGCCATCGCCCACAAAAATACCCTCCTCCTGACCTCCTACTTGGACGACCCTATGACTAACATAGAGCACCTCCACCTCCACTTCCAGATCCAGACCAACCTCAACACCACCCTCCGTGGGACCCTCATTTACAGACCACCTGGCCCCCAACCGTCAATTCACCAAAGCCATCATCAATGTCCCCTCCCCAGGCTCTCGCATCCAACAACTAAATCCTTCTAAGTGACCTCATATTCCACCTGACAACCCCAATGGCCAGAACACTGAATCCCTTCTGGAGAATCTCACCAATGTAGGACTCAAACAGCTAGTCATTGCTCCTACTCATGCAGCAGGACACATGCTCCACCCAGTGTTCTACGCCAACGAAAACGTCACTTATTGCCACATCAATGAACTCCTCTGGACCGACCACCACTGTGTGCATTTTGCATTCACCAAACCCACAGTATACCATCACCCACACCGCCCACCCAGCCAAAGCTGAAACAAGGGTTTTGTGCAGCAGTCCTCCTCCTTCGCAGATTAAATAAAACTAAAAAGGCTGTCCTAAACTCCATTTTCGTAATTAGGAATCTCTCCATCGGTTCCTCAGGAGGAAAGTAAAAATTATAACTTGGGGCAGCAGCGAGGGGGCTCACAACATCACGCCGCCCTGAGGAAAATGGCCAATGCTGCTGAAACTTGCCTCCACCTACTGTGAGGGAAACGGCTTGCATGGACTCCATCTCCCAGCCTTCCATGCTCTGTTGCCTGCCGTGAAGCTGCGCATGGTGCCTGGAGGCACGATTTGATCACCACCAGCCTCCCGCAGCACAGGACGCTTAAATCATAACTTGGGGCAGCAGTGATGGGGCTCATAACATTACACCGCCATGAGGGAAACAGCCAACATTGCTGGAACTTGCCTCCACCTACCGTGAGGGGACAGCTTGCATGGACTCCATCTCCCAGGCATCCATGCTCTGTCACCTGCCGTGACGCTGCGCATCGCTCCTGGAGGTGCAATATAATCACCGCCAGCCTCAAGCAGCAAGGGACGCTTAAATCATAACTTGAGGCAGCAGCAAGGGGGCTCACAACATCACACCACTGTGAGGGAAACGGCCAACGCTGCTGGAGCTTGCCTCCACCTGCCGTGAGGGGAACGTCTTGCATGGACTCCTTCTCCCAGCCATCCATGCTGCGCATCATGCAGTGCGGGACGTGTGTGGGCAGCGTCAGCCAGGCGAGGGTCAAGCCCGGGTCAAGGGCGGGCCCGTCCTGCGCCCGTCATCGCCAGGAAGAGGCAGGGCATAGCCACCTCCTTGGCAGAATTTACTGATACTCATCCTGTTCTAAAGCCAGTGGGTATGATATATCATATTCACACTCCCTTCAGTGACCCTGCGCCAAAGAGGCAGAGACAATTTTGACAATTCTGATAACTGCTGTGTGCCTGAGATAGCAAAATTACAACCTTGCTTTACCAGCTGCACTGCCGGCAGCTGGACAGGTGTACAAAGCCAATCTAACTTGGGAGTTGGTGAGGTCACGACCGGACTGTGTACATTGAAAATCGGAGTGAACAAGGGGTTACTTTCACCCTGACCTTCGCTTTAACTGTTTGGTGATTTTTGCTCAATTGCAGGTTAATTGTATGTGTATAGGTAGAATAGAGAATATAAGCACCAGTGTGTAGACCATAGGAGGACTAGATTGGTATCAGGCAAAAACATGGGAACGAGGGTAGGTCCAGGCAGAAATAAAATCACATATGTTTCCTCTCTCCCTCCAACAACAATAAACAAAATGTTACAGAGGGCCATTGGGGTGGTGGACACTGAAATTGAGCTTACGGAAAGGCGGTTGTCACTTACCCCTGATATATTCATTTCACCGTCTGATCCGACCACGTTGACAAACACGACCCAATCCCAGCTAGTTGAGCCCATTATGTCACCCACTCGGGATGTTCCAACAAAGAAATCACCGCACAAGGGTAGAACTGCCACTAACATCCCCAAGAATGGCAAACGCAAACTAACAACTCAGGTCGGACCCAATAAAAATAAATTTTGCGAGGGCTCAACAGTCGACCAAGGGGTGGGGGAGAGGGGTGTTGAGCGCAAAGAAAACTGGAGTAGTCCACAAACTGCTAGTGCAGACATGACATACCCACTGTGGCCATTGAATCTGATGCCAGATTTGCACAATAAATTGAGAGCCACTGTTAAAGAAGAACTGCCCCCCAAACTAGCCAAGAGGAGTGATTGACAAAGGCTGTCAGTTGGGTATCCCATAACACATTCACTTGGGGTGGGGTGAGCACACATGAGGGTCCCTCCACTAGCTACGAGACAGAGGAACTGAGCACCAACAAGGAGCTGAGTAATAGGAGTTTTGGCCTAATGCTGAAATCATATCTAATGATAGGTGTCATGACAATCTTGAGCCCCATGTTCCTGATGCCATAAGTAAAAAGTGTAGGCAACCAGCGCAAGATTACACTGTAGAGAGGAATGTGATTGCAAATATACACTTGCCCAATATAAACCTTCCTCCGGCTTGTGCCCCGTACGTAGCTATACTGACAGGAACCCCTCCAATTGCACTCTGTGCAAAGGAAACCCAACTTGAACTCAGAAACAAATGCCTTTTCTGGCTTGCAAGATACAAACACTTTGAGTATGCCAGAGCAGTGGAGATTATAATGGTCCGGAAAGTAGGGTGGGTGAGAAATCGTTGGAAATCAGAACCAGGGGAGTGTGTAGGTATTCATTTTAAAAATCCTAACACTGCTAGAAATTTACTGAAATCTACCACCAATTACCATAATGTACCAACAGGAATTAGTCTCCGTGCCTTAGACTTCTTCTACCCTGAACATCAAATGACCAAAAGAGGTGGTGCCAGTCACAATACTTTATTTCGATAAATTAATATCATAAAAAGACAATAGTACTATACAAAGCATGCGTAAAATACATTACATTAGTTATACACAGTAAAAGCAGAATAATAAACCTGTTAAAAATTTTCGATAAAAATTCATAGAATAAAATCATGATAAAAAGGATAAAAAGCGTCAATCACTTATAGTTTCCCAGAATACCATTATTCATAGTGCGAGCATTATACAGAATTACATCCAAATTAATTTAAGAGAAAACAGTCATTTTCCTATTCCTAGTTCTAACAGCACCCACTAAAAAACTAGCAACATGGAAAATGATCCTGGGGGTCTGTAGTAATTGCAAGTACAAAAGAGCTGACTTAACCTGCAAAAACCCAGCCTCCTTTAATATTGGGACCAAGAATTTCAACCTTAATTCCGTATAGTGACAACAGAACATCAAAAAGTGCATTGTGTTCTGGGTGGAAAAGTTGTCACATGAACACGGCGTTGCATTTTCAGGAGTACTCCAGTTGGGAAAATAACCAAGGTCGCTCTTTCCACTTCTAAGACCTCAAAGGTTGCAATAGAGCCCTCGGGTCTAAGAGGGATATCACCCATTTGTGTTTCATTGCTTGGGTCAGAGTATATTTTACCAAAGTGTTTTATCCAGCCCTCATCTGGGATGTTAGCCTCAAGTGGGGAATTCTCTTCACCCAAGAATAACGGTTGATTTTCAATTTTCCAAAACTGCCCACTATTTTTTAGGGTATCCGGGGCAAGTAATTGTGCCCAGGCCTCATCTTTCAGCTCTTTTTTCCTATCTAGGATCAAATTTAGGCCACCCTTATGTGTCACCGTTTTCATGGTTAATAAGTCCGCAGACATTATTTCTATTAACACCGGATTGTGGACACTGAAGACCGAAACCTCAGTTTTATACATTAAAACTTTACACAACAAAAAAGAGGACATAAAGATATAATCAATGATAGTACCATCATCTATTCCATTAAATGTGGGGGACCTACCTCCACCTTCCCCACAACCCGACTCGTAAAGGTTCAATCTAGCCAGGAAGTTTTCAACGGCCTCCCCGCGTTTAGAGTGTTCGAAGTGCGTGGGTGAAGAATATGGGGGGCCTTCTTCTTCTAGACTGACACACGATAGGTTGCAGGGATGAATGTTAAAGTCCCCAAGGAATATTATTTCAAAAGTATTCACATTTACGCTATAGACTGTTAAAACATTTCTCCATTAAATCCAGATTATAACTGGTGCACTCATGGGCGCTTGAGTTATAAAAGTTAATGAATAACATTTTAGGCTTATCAGGAGTGGATAGTTCCACAATTAAACAATTCTCTCATCCTGAATTACACTGAGTCAGTGTACCCTTTAGGTCAAGTTTAAATAAACTTAGTAAGCCTCCCTTGGCTCTACCTGCAACGCTGATAATTGCTGGGATGCAAAAGTGTCTGTAACCATCTAAAGAGAAACTATTTACCTGGTCCCATGTCTCTTGAAGTGCTATAATGTTATAAGTTTTAAAAAAATTAATCCAAGAATAATTCCCTGCTTTAACCTTAATTCCAGCAATATTCCAAGTCACAATTCTAAAAGTAGGATGTGGTGGCTGTACACTAGTCCTTGATTCATTTGACTGTCAATCATTTTCTTCCAATGATGATAGGGGGGTATAAAGATTTGCCAATGGAAGGGCCTGATCAAATTGGTTATATGACCTAGCCAACCTGTAACAATATGGGTCCAGTCTATTTGATGATTGATATGCATTTTGCGGAGGAGAAACAAAGCCACGCCTTGGTAGGGAAACGGGGAACTTGGACTGATCAAAATGTGGAGGCGGTGTATTATTGAGATGATTATAGAAAAAACCAAGGGGGCGTGCACATACGATGTTGTCCGCAACAGCTAAGGAAGCTGCTCTAAGTAAAACTGTGGCAACATGCTGCGGGTGCTTAAAATTAACAATAATACAGTCCCCCCTGTTGTTCTTCCTAGAATTTCCTATCCAACTAACTCGGGTAGAGATTATGTCATTAGAAAAGGCAAGTGGAAAACCACAATTCCTACTCAACCATGATAGTGATTTATTTTTCAAGGCCTCGTGTGTTTCTAGCCGAGAGTCAGTAAGATGAGAATCCATCTCAGGTACATTAGGTAATACAATTGTATAAGTAACACACTCTGGGGGTAAGATTAACTGATGCTCTTCTCTTAGCCACGCTACTCCATTCATTATTCCCCCCAACTATGGTAGGTTGGTTACTAGAAATCGTTGGGGGAGGTTGCATTTCGGGTGCTGGGAGTGGTTCAGTGGATGGTACCGGTGGTGATTGAGTGGCTAGTACAGTATGTGTGACCCTATTCCCCCCATTGCTAGAAGCAACTAGATCCTTATTGACATTATTGCCAACCTTGGGGGTCTTATGTGTTTTAGTCAAGGTTAGATGAGAATTCAAAAGACCACCGAATCTAGATACTTCTTGTGTTACCTGGTCTAATTTTGCCACAAGAGGTTTGATCATGAGTTCTAATTTAGATTCAATAATGCTGGCCAAGAGGTCAATATGGTCAGGGTGCAGGTTAGTCATCTCGGCCTTATTTAAGGTCTCATTTACGCTGATCGGTAGAGTCCCAGCCTTTTTTGGTTTCCTAATCCCCCCCGCTTTACTGGTGCCTTCCTGCAGGCCCTTACTACTCTTCGTACAGGCGAGGATGCCGGTGAAGGTATCGGGGAAGGTTGTAATGAGATATCCGGGGATTTATCCTGCACTTCCTGCCTCTGTTCTGGGAGTGTTTCGTTATCACTAATTAAATCTGGGCCTTCATTACAGCTACGATCTAGGACAGGGGTAACTAGTGGGACATGCAACCTTGTCGGTGAAGCCGGTGGACTTTCCCGGTTTAATGAGAGACACCTTTCTTTATTGATTGTACTAACTACCTTGACCAAATAATTGTCCATTGTACTTGTCACAAGGGGAGTTTTAGCCGATCTAAGTTTAGACATTATTATATACCTAGATGACAGTTACAAACACAAAGTTTTTAGAGGCACCGTTACTATTGCAGCAAGCGAGCTTTGCCAAAGGTGGCTGCAACTACAATTACACCTGTAAGGGTCCACTGTACGTAACAAGATAAGTCTCATGGTTTTGGGGTGTTCAGGGCAAAAAGAACCAAAGTCCGTGGCCCAGCCCAGCCTCGGTTTGCCACGGACGGCCACAGACGGCTCCGCCCTTGTCCCGGGCTTCTCCCGGCGCGCGCCCGCTCGCGTGCCGCGGGACCGACGGTGCCTTTATGCGCCTCCTGGCGCTACGCTGAGGCGTCACTGCTGCTGGTCACGGGGTGGGAGGGACCAGGCGGAGCCAAACCCGGCCGGTGGAGCAGGCGGAGCAAAGCCCGGACCTCTGCTGTTGGTGCTGCGGAACGGCGGAGCAAAGCCCGGCCCACGGTGACAGGTACAGCACTGGAAGCACTTCCCCAGGACTCAGCACCGACAGTGCCTTTATGCGCCTCCTGGCGCTACACTGAGGCGTCACTGCTACTGGTCACGGGGTGGGAGGGACCTGGCGGAGCCAAGCCCGGCCGGTGGAGCGGGAGGAGCAAAGCCCGGCCCTCTGCTGTTGGTGCTGCGGAACGGCGGAGCAAAGCCCGGCCCACGGTGACAGGTACAGCACTGGAAGCACTTCCCCAGGACTCAGCACCGACGGTGCCTTTATGCGCCTCCTGGCGCTACACTGAGGCGTCACTGCTACTGGTCACGGGGTGGGAGGGACCTGGCGGAGCCAAGCCGGCCAGTGGAGCAGGCGGAGCAAAGCCCGGCCATCTGCTGTTGGTGCTGCGGAATGGCGGAGCCAAGCCCGGCCCACGGTGACAGGTACAGCACTGGAAACACTTCCCCCAGGACTCAGCACCGATGGTGCCTTTATGCGCCTCCTGGCGCTACACTGAGGCGTCACTGTTGCTGGTCAAGGGGTGGGAGGGACCCGGCGGAGCCAAGCCTGGCCGGTGGAGCAGGCGGAGCAAAGCCCGGCCCTATGCTGTTGGTGCTGCGGAACGGCGGAGCCAAGCCCGGCCCACGGTGACAGGTACAGCACTGGAAACACCGCCAATCCCAACCATGGGTCCGGGGCCCCTTTGTGAGGGACACCGAGAGAGATAAAAGCACAGGGCGTTGGATTGCGGATCTTATCCTGCAATTTGGCAGGACTTAAAAACAAACTGCCCTGACCAGAATGGGGACATTTTGTGGACAAACATGATATTTGTAAATTCCAAAAGACCTAGGCAAGGGAAGATTTTCAGCGGAGAGGGTTTGCATCATTTAACATCCTGGCCACCATGGGGGGGAGGGGGACACCATCCGGTGGCCCAGCCATATCGGTAGGTACACACCTTGGATATAGAGCTGAGTAGATGTCAACACCCACAAATGATATCCAATGTGTTTGCTTTGCGGTCGTTTCCCACAAAGATAAAAATTGCCCTAATTAAGGTGTACTCTAGACCCGTGAATAATAGACAAGAATCAGTTGTTATAGACCACTTGGGGCATTTTATACCAACTTTGGATCCAGCGACGTGGCTGATTGTAGGGGGTGACTTCAACTGCCAGTTCGAGCCCCTTGCTGATCCAAACCATCTATATTGGTCGATACCTGACCCGCAGATTACTCTGATTAAAGTATGGTCACCATTGGCAATTCAACTCCACTCACTCACTTTAGCTCTCTCCCTGAGGGCAAGTAATGAGAGGACTAAATCTGACCACCCAGGCCAGCTCACATTTAATAGAGTAGGGCAGGCCTCCTTACTTGATTACATCTTGCTGGAAACTAGATTCTGGGTAAAGGTCTCTGAATTCTATGTCCAGCAGAGGCAGGACAGTAACCATAATGCCCTGATAGTGATCCTAAAAACAGGTGTATGTCCAACTCTCTACCCCTTTCTGCAAACGAGCCCAGCGCATTAACGCTATCTCACAACAGAAGGAAAGTCAGATAGAGTCACATCCAACACGTTCCCTTAAAGTTGGCCAAAGTCCACCAGTTAGCAATACCAATGTTAACCAAAATGTGGGAGGTAGTACAAGCGGAGGTTCTGACACGGGATCGAGATAAGGCAGGCAAAATTCATGAGGAGCTAACCACACAATGAATTGATGTATTCTATCCAGTGTCAGAGATGAGGGAAAATAAATGACCTACATGCGCCTGGTTTAATGATAGCTGACGTAAAGCCAAACAGGACCTACTGGATGCGGTGAAGGCGAAGAATAGGCAACAAATCAGACTCGCCAGGGACAGGTACAAAGGACCATCCAACTGGAACAAAAAAACTGGGAATTAGATAGGTGGGAAGCCCTCAGGACAGCCCTGAATGATAAAGATCTGAAAATCTTCTGGGCAATAGTGAGCGCGGGTGACAGGGAATGGAGTCCGCCCTTAGAGCCCAACATAGCGCCCTAAGCTTGGTAAACACACTTTGGGTCACTGTATGACATTGAGGATGATGGCAGTGTTATCACTGGCACTTCCAGTTTATCCCTGGAGTTCCAACAGGAGGGGGGTGGGAGATTACTATGTTTGAAGTGGGAAATGCTATCAACAATCTGCATCGTAATAAAACACCAGGTTGAGATATACTTCCGGGGGACCGCTTCCAGGAGGAACCCAAAATCTGGGTACCATATTTGTGTGCCCTATTTGATGCCATCCTGAAGGGCGTGGATCCCCCGATACCTGACATGGACAGAGATAGTTCCCATATTCAAAAAAGGCTACCCTCTCTTACCCTCAAATTATAGACCTATCAGCTTAATTGACATCACTCAAAAACTGATGGGACGGGTTACAGGGTTGGACGGAGGAGGCCCTACCAGGCCGGCGACAGAACAAATATGTCAACCATAGACCAGATATTCAGATTACAGCTGCTCTTCTGGAAAACGGTGACTATAGAGGGTGGCAGCCTCTACCTAATATTGGTTGATCTGAAGTTGGCCTTCGACCTTGTACCTAGGGAGAAACTCTGGAAAGTGCTCAGTGACCTTGGGATTCCATCCTACCTTCTCAATGTGATAGTGTGGTTCCACTCAGAAAATTATGCACAAGTAAGATGTGGAAAACATGGGGAACTCTCCTCACGTTTGCCTGTTAAAAAGGGGGTACACCAGGGATGTGGTCTAGCCCCCACTTTATTTTGTCTTTACATCATTGGGCTCATAGACTACCTTAAAAACATCAAGGATAACGATGCCCCTAAGTTAGTTTTGGGGAAGGTTCTTGCATTGATGTTCGCGGACGATACTCTTATACTGTCAAAATCGCCAAGGGGTATTAAGCGCATCCTTGATGGATTTGCAAACTTTTTTAAGATGCGGGTATTGGAGATCAATTTAACAAAGACTAAATATATGGTCTTCAATCCCCTCAAGACGACCCACCCAAATCCCTCCCTAAATGGTACACTCTTGGAAAGGGTGAGGATATCTGATTATCTGGGTGTTACATTATCTGAGCACTTTGAGTGGGGGTCCCAGATGGCCACAGCAAGACTCAGGTTAACCCAGACCGTGGGTGGGATTATGAAACTGCACAGAACCTCCGCATTCAAGCCAGCTGCCCCTGTTGTGGAAATTTGTGGAAATATATAAAGCCCAAGCAAGGGGGGCTCATTATATGGGGCGGAATTGTGGGGGCATTGCTCTACCTCTAATCTCATGAAGTTGGAGAACAACTTCATGAGGCAGTTATTAGTCCTTCTTCGTAGCACCCCTCTGATACCCCTCCGCATGGGCATGAGGCCTATTGATGAAGAGATTGCCCTCAGACCCATCACATTCTGGCGCTGGGTATGGGTGAACCCGGAGTTGTCCATCTATAAAGCCGAGCTCAAGGAGATTTTGTCCATTGCTGCTACCAAGAAAATACTGTGGCTCTGCCACCTAAAAGATCTCTCCTTGAGGTTAGGTAGAATGGACCTCTGGAAAACCCCTGAGACATCTGTCCAATGATATCTAGGTTGGGCCTAGTGCAGCATTATAGGCAATTCAACATACTGGCCATACAGTAAAGTCACACCGGCGGTCGGTTGACAGCAGAGTTCCTACAAGTAAAAGATATATATAGTAAGGAACACTTCCTGGATGTGATCTATACCCCAATGGCCAGGAAACTGTAAGCGCAATTTAGACTAGGGAACCTTCCACTATTTGCACACACCAGCAAATGGGCAATAGAGAATAAGGGTGATTGCAACTACAAGCTAGAGTCTGAAATTCATGTACTGTTTTTCTGCCCTGCATATCGACTGCCTCGCAAATGCTGGTTAATCCCAATATGTAGAAACCTAGCCTTAGTGCGTTGCTTAGAGGCCTACAGAATTTTAAAATATGATACGCACCCTCCTATTGTGTTTGCTGTATCACATTTTTTAAACAATATGTGGCACATATGGCGGGGTTTGTTAAAGTAGTACCAAGGGAAGAATTATGTGTCGAAATTGCAAAGGTCCACAACAGTGTAAACATGATTAGGGTAAATTGTATCAGTTTATATTTACTTTTTCTTTCAACTTTGTAACAATTTTAGCTTGTGTTTGTAACAGATGGTTGTTTTTATTGGACTCTAAAAATGTTTGAGGACGCCATCTTTTTCACATTTACACCTCTGCAGAGTTTGGAGGATCTCTGCCCAAGAAGGCAATTGTGAGATATGTAATATATAATTGTAAGTGCATATATTTGTTATGTGTTTTACTGCTTGTTGTGCTTTTTCAGTAATGTACTTTCTTGGCCTTAGTGGGTGAAATAAAGTTATTGAATGGAAGAATGGAACAAGGTCACCGAAGAACAGCAAACCACCTCCTTTAGCACTACCACACCACTGACAGACACTGTCACAAACACAGCAGCAGGTAACCTCCACTGATGGATCTCCAATTGCACAGCCACTCTGGAACCCCTCAAGAAGGCTACTGGCAAGCAACACTCCAAGAAAGCCAGCGGTTTATCCCTGCCCTCCACAAGTCCAGACACATTTGCAGATGACCAAAGAAGGTACGGAGGAACAACAAAACCCCAGAAACCCACACAGCCTTGGAAGCCATGGTCACCTCACACCAACTCCTGCGCAAAACCACTAAGAGTACAGCCCTCCAGAACAGAATATTTAAACCCCAATGCACACAACAGTAAAGAACTCTTTGCCATTTTCAAAGAGTTCGCCTTGCTAAACAGTGAGACCACAGACGTCCCGCCTTTCCTTGACCGCTGTGACAAACTCAGCACCTTCTTGCACCACACGATCAGGCATATCTACAACAGCTTCTACACCCAAGACCCCCCACCAAGCTCAACACCACTGCACACAACTACGCTGCACCCCAACAGATCCTGCATAACGGGTCCCCCCTCACCACAGATGACCATCTTAATACCACAAAGAGCATCCACTCCGGAGCCCCCTCACATCCATGTCCACACAACATCTTCATAGAGCCTCCACCATCATCACCCGAGTTCCGCCACACTATGAACTGCTGCATTGCGACTGCGACATTCCCCGATGACTGGAAACACACGGAGATCAACCCTCTACTAAATACACCACCTGCCGACCTATCTCCCTACTCCCCTTTCCTGCCAAGGCCATTTTATGTCCAACTCTCAAATTTTCTGTTTAGCAAACCATGTCCTGGATGAACATCTCCCAATCTGGCTTCAGGAGCAACCCCAGCACCGGGACTGCAATCTTGCTGCCACTAATGACATCCACTCCCTCCTCAACTGAGGTGAAACTGCAGGCCTCATCCTCCTGGACCTCTCAGCCAGCTTCAACACTGTCTCTCACTGCACCCTAATCAAGAGACTCCACAATGCCATATGCAACAAGACCCAACAAGACCCTGGACTGGATCCACTCCTTCCTCTCCAGACAAAAACAATGAGTCGGACTAGCTCTGTTGCTTTCTAAACCCACAGAGATCACCTGTGGATTTCACCAAGGTTCTACCCTGAGCCTCACCCTCTCAATATCTACATGGCCCTTCTCACAACCATCAGCAGGAACTACGGACTCAACAACATCTCCTATGCCGATGACACCCAACTGATCTCCCCCTTCTCACCAACGAACCAACAACCATCAGAAACAACTTCCAAAGAGGAATTAAGGTTGTTGCCACCTGGATGAAGAGCAGCTGCCTCAAACTGAACTTGGACAAGACTGAATCCTTGTCCGAGGACCCTCCCCCTCAGCATGGAATGACTCCTGGTGGCTGTCCACTCTGGGAACCCCGACCACCCCACAGACCACGCGTAAAACCTTGGTATCATATTGACCTCTTCCCTCACAATGAACAATCAGATCAACGCTGTCACCTCATCATGCTTTCACATGCTTCACCTGCTTCAAAAGACATTCAGATGGATCCCCACTGAATCCAGAAACACAGTCACCCATGCACTCAGCTTCAAACTCGACTACGGCAACGCACTCTGTGCGGGCGTCACCCAGAAACTCCTCAGAAAACTTTAGAACATTAAAAATGACGCAACCAGACTGGTCCACATCATCACTCACCACAGCCACATTTCCGAACACTACAGAGAACTCCACTGGCTTCTGGTAACAAAAGGTCAACCTTCAAGCTCCTCATGCACACCTACAAAGCCCTCCACAAGGCTGGACCTGCATACCTGACTCTCTTTCTATGTCCCCACCAGACACCATTGCTTCGCCCAGATGGGTCTGGCTTCCTCCCCCCCAGATCCACCAGATGAGAACCAAGCAGTAGATCCTTCTCCTACCTCACTGCCAAGACCTGGAACACCCTGCCGACCCACCTCAGACAATCCCCATTCCTGACCCAATTCAGGAAGGACTTCAAGACCTGGCTCTTTGACTGAACTCCATAGCGAAGACATATCATCAGCCCCCCTCCAAGTAGCTGCGCTTGGCAAACCCTGATTGATTGAGTGGTTTGGACAGCATAGTAGGGCGCCAAACCCTGGCAGGAGATACAGACGCAAAGAAACAGGAGAAGGATAGGGAGAAATAAGAGCAGACCCATATTGACACTGCTAAGTTCCTCCAAAGCAGGTTGAAAAAGACAGCCCTCGAGGGGACCACGTTGACCGCGAGATTACAAATGGTACCATTCTTGAAGGCGACTCCACCGCAAAACCCCAGAGGGCTCCAACCTAACTAGAAAGGTTAGGAGTCAGGTAGGTTGGCAGCAGCCAGACCTCAGAATGTATTACTATTGGCACAGGATGGGCCACATGCCAACCAATGGCAGCTTAAAGTATATCAAGCACAGAGGTCGCTAGACATGGGCCAGTCTTCGCAAAAAAACAAAACCCATCCATAAAACCAGTACCTACCATACACACAGCTTCAGGAAAGTCATACAGCTACTGCATGACTACAATAGGGATCAGATAGTTGAGCAAACGCATTGCAACAGCAACAACAGCCAGGGAACCTAGGGGTAACTTTCTGGGGAAGCGATGACTTCATCCAAACGCACAACTCAAATAAGCAGTCAGTCACAACTCCCAAAAGCAAACCATCATTTCATGTGCACTACACAATGTACTGTACCAAAATTCAAAAGAAGGACTAGTGAGTCAATATTAGGAATTCAAGCTTTTACTTGTGTCCATGGAAATTAGGACTGCTGGACATTGCTTGTCAGTTGGGTACTGCACCAAACAGATGGCTGGGTGACAGTTGCGTAGAGTTGTGAGACAGTAAAGTCAGTGAAAATCTCAGTAGCTCAAAGGATAAGGTGACGGCCATCTACCATCAACCAGATGTATAGAAAAATCCTATACTGTTCAGAACAAAACACAAATATATCCTGAGCTTGGTTTTTCAACAGTTAAAGTCCTTAATAAATCAAGGTTGAGATGATCTTCTTAGTGTTCATTTATTTCACAGCACTTCGCCAAACACAATCCTATCTGCCAACACGTGTTTCGTCTTTTGTGGTATAAGCCACTGACTTCCTCAGGCCTAATTCTAAAAGTTATCCGTAACGACCAGTAGTGTGTATAAAAAGCATTATTTATGGTCCTCCAAAACGGAGTGCTTCTCAAAATTCTGTGGTTTGTGCAAGGCATGCAGCTTCTCCAGAGAGTCTTCTAAAAGCATTAAGTCACCAAAGAACCAGTATCAACAGCATCGTTCAGCACAAATAGTGAGGAGTGGCATCTTTAGAAGACTAAAAAGCCTTAAATCAAAAAGAAAAAAGTAGCTGGCTTGCAAATTAAACATACCCAGGTGAAATTTTGTGATAGACAATGTTGATGTTGCCTCAAAACGTATTGCACCCTTGCATGTTGCGGGTACTTGGGCCTCCCACACAAGTGATTCACCATTTTTATCGGGAGACCTGGGGTAATGCTGGGGGGTAGGAAATTTGTGTGAGCCCAGTGTTGCCACACTTTCCCACACAAAAATGTGTGAAAAAACAGATTTTTTTCAGCTAAAATTGAGGTTTGCTAGGGATTCTGGGTAAGGAAACGTTGGCGGATCCACGCAAGCCATACCTCCTTGGAAACCCCCGGGTATTTACTTTCCATAAATGTGTGGGCTTAATAGGTTTCCCTAGATGGCTACCGACCATGGGCCAAAAACTCAGATGACTGCTCTTGCAAAAGCAGGTGGTTGTGAGATTGGCAATTTTGATGCTGCCTCACTACTTTTGGGGCCCTTGCCTGTCGCGGGTGCTTGCGCCTCCCACACAATTGAAGCCCCATTTGTATCAAGAGACCTGGGGGAATGCTGGGTGGTAGGAAATTTGTGTGAGCCCAGTGATGCCACATTTTCCCACACAAAAATGTGTGAAAAAACTGATTTTTTCAGCTAAAATTGAGGATTGCAAGGGATTCTAGGTAAGGAAACGTCGGGGGATCCAGGCAAGCCATGCCGCCTTGGAAGCCCCCCGGTGTCTACTTTTCATAAATGTATAGGTTTGGTAGGTTTCCCTGGATGGTCGCTGAGCACGGGACCAAAATCCCAGGTGACCTCCCTTGCAAAACTAAATTGTTTTGACATAATTATGTGTTCATTTCTGCAGCGCAAGATTTTTGGCACAATATTGCATGGAAAATGTGACAGAAAAGTGTAAGTTTGCAGGACATTGTGGATAAAATAATTTGTTGGAATTCACAAGAGAGACATCACCATGTACTCCCCGGGGTTAACAATAATATATACATTTGGTAGGTTATTCTTAGATGGAACGTACACGTTGACAGAGAGACTCAAAAGACAAAGATTCGAGCACAGCTATCTATTCCTCAAACACACACACATACTGGTTGGATTTGGCATGAGGGCGAGTGATGGTTCAGTACATAAAAGTTTATTAACAAGAGATTTCACAAAAATGAAATGCACTGTCAATAATTAAATTCACAAAAACCGAACCAGTGACTCGCAGCTTGTGAGCTGTAAAGCCACGACAAGGCACCAACCGTTTTACAGGTCATTCACGCACCTTTCATACCTGATACACACAAGACCATTCACACCACCAGGCACAAAACCAACACATTACAACATTCACAAAAAGGGACAAGGTACACCCTGCTTCATAAAGACAAAAAAGACAAATATTACTGCACAGCCATCTAATCCTCATGCACACACACATACTGGTTGGATTTGAAACGAGGGTGAGTGATGATTCAGAATATACAATTGTATTAGCAAGTCATTTCACAAAAATGAAATGCACTGTTTAATAATTGAAAGGACGAGAAACTGAAGCATTGACTCACAGCTCGTGAGCTGTAAAGCCACGACAAGGCACCAACCTCTTTACAGGCCATTCATACACCTTTCATATGTGTGACACATACAAAACATTCACACCGCCAGCTGCGGGCCCATCACATTACAACACTCACACCAGCAGACAGCGCCATTCAAGGGCCCATCACTTTCACACACCCACATTTCTGAAACAGCAACTATACAAACTGATGGATTGCATGGAGTTGCGCTCGGCTAGCAGTGTGTGTAGTGACCATCAGCAAGTCACTACTCACACCCCACCAGCCGAGCACCAGTCCACGCACACCACCATCCAAGCACTAGTCCACGCACACCGCCAGCCAAACACCAATCCACGCACACTGCCAGCCCAGAGCCAATTCATGCACACCCCCAGCCAAGCGCCAGTCAACGCATACCTCCAGCCAAGCGCCAATCCATGCACACTGCCAGCCAAGCGCCAGTCCACGCACACCGCCAGCCAAGCGCCAGTCCATGCACACCGCCAGCCAAGCACCAAACCACGAACACTGCCAGCCAAGCTCCAATCCACTCACACCGCCAGCCAAGCGCCAGTCCACGTACACCGCCAGCCAAGCGCCAGTCCACGCACACCACCAGCCAAGCGCATGGCTCCACACACCACCATCCCATTTAGGATTTTTTAAACAAAAAAAACACAAACAAATTGCAAATAGATACAAATCTACTAACACAAAATCTGAAACTAAATACATTGCACTAATGCCAACATTGAAACAGAATACAATTTTTTGAACAATACAGACAAGGCAGTTCACTTTACCACTGATGGATACTCCCAAAAATTATTTGCGTGTGGTACGCTCTATAACAAGCAGGCACACACAGCCCAGGGTTAGAAGGACACCCGGGCCGGAAAAGACAAGTCTCCTTCCGCAAACCTCTTTGCCAACAGTCTCTACATCTCCTAGTGGGAAAGTCTTTGGTAGATGTGGGAGGAATGTAATCAGGAAAGTGGCGATCTTTCAATTAAGCCACATCCTCCACCACTAAAAATTTGGGAACACTTACCTGTTCCACAACAACAAGTGGTCAAGAACAGGCAGGCCGAATCTTAAAAAGACGGTCACTGTCAGGGTGACTATGTGGCAACGCCAAATAATTATCAACAAAATGCAGCATGCGTAGCAAAAGTAAATACTGATCACGAGTCATAACTGCAGGAAATATAGCTGTTGCCATCGAGGGGCTGGAAGACCAATATGAAGCCAGGTTTGGCTTCCTTAGCAAACCCATCAATAAAGTCAAACCCAAAAACTTCTTAATCTCTTCCAGATTTGTGGGAGTCTACAGGGTAGCTCTAGAGTGGGGCCTACGTTTGTCACTGTTGTCTCTCAAAAACTGTTCAGCATACAAATTAGTCTGCTCAACAATCTCACAGAAAAATACATCATCCATAAATAACTGAAAGTACTGTATAGGCAAAACATTTTCATAATCCACTCTACACCCTGCATCACCGCTTAAGGCAGGCAACACTAACTGCACCAAGTTTGGATTAACCCAAAGTCCAGCACTTCCAGTAGGAAGCCTGCAGCCTCAGGCTGCAATCCAGATGCCTCTTGCACCATCGGCACAGCAGTATCCTCCTCTAAAACAGGTACCTTATCTGCACTGAGAAAACCTTCATCATCCGATGATTCCATGTGGAGAGAAAATTCACTGCCAGAATCTTCCCCTCCCACCTATCCCTCAGACGCACTGTCATAATTTGGCTCAGAGGAAGATTCAAGAAACATACCAACCACCTGCTAAACAGTCATTCTACAGCTAGCCTTAATGATTACCAAGAAAGGTAACTTGTCAAACAAGTCAACAGCAACAAACACTTTGTAAAGTAGGTAATAATCAACCAAAACGATACCACTCACTTGCCAGAAGCAGCTAAACTCACCACCACGTACTCTGCAGAGACACAGAATGGATCAACAATATCCCCCTAAAACAAAAAGAGAAAAGAAAATTACACATAAGACAATGCAAAACATCACAAATATTTTCATGCTCAAAACACTAACTAAATATGCTGCACTGTGAGACCACTTACAGAAAAGTTCATTCCTACATTACAATATTACTCATTTGGAGTAAATACAACAAAAATGTTGTTCTTACCAAAAAACTGCAACTACGCAAAACTGCAGAACAACCACTGTCGAAACCGCAAACAGGAATCAAAAGCTTTACTCTAGATTAAAAAGGAGAAAAAAACATTACAATCACATATGCAAATAATGCACCAGTCCACCTTCCAAGCTAAGGGGTAGGTGGGCCTAAGAGTATAGATTAAATATTCATCCCCATAAAAGGGGCGCAACCCTTGCCCTTGAGGCCAGCCCCAAAACAAAATAGTGGATTCTGCCCCCCCTTGGTGGCAGATGGGCCTAAAAACATACTGCTACTCTGCCACCCAAAGAGGGCAGAAATTCTCCCAATCATCCTCCCATAAAGGGGAGCAACCCATGTCCAAGGGGCAGCTCCCCAACATTAAAAAAAACATGGTGGCCTAATGGACCTACAAAAAAAAAAATCAGCCGAACTGCCCCTCAGGGTGATACCAAAAGGGATGATGGACGGAGCATTCCAGCAAATCTAACACTCACCCCGCCAACTTGTCTGGGTTAAAATTTAAATGTGCCACTCCAAGGGGGGCTAATAAAAAAAAAGTGTAGGCCCCCAAAAGGGGAGCGACCTTTGCATAAGGGGCCGCTCCCTAACCAAAACCTTATGGGCATACTAAAATGGCCCCCAAAGTGAGGTGACCCTCGCCCAAGGGGCCACCCCCCAGTATATTTATTTGAATTGCCCAGTGGGCCAATATTTTTAGTAAAATTAAAACTGCCTCCCCCAGGGACAGACAAAGCCAAAATGTATGCCCCAAAAATGGAAGTGACCCTTGCTCAAGGGGCCACTCCTCACTACATTTATTCAATTGGCCCAGTGGTCTGGATACATGTATTACATTTTAAATCAGCCCCCCCCACCAGGGGGGCAAACAAAGAAAAAATATAGGGCCTAAAAACGGGAGCAACACTTGCCAAAGGGGTCTCTCCCCAAGACTACATTACATACTTTGGGCTCCCTTAAAAGGCCCCCATGGGAGTGACCCCTGCCTAAGGGGCCTCTCCCCCGCAAAGTGGCCCAATGGGCCAATTTCCTAAAAATAATTAGGCAGACAAAGCGATTTATATTGCCCCCAAAAGGGGAGCGACCCTTGCCTAAGGGGTCCATGGGGCAAAATATCTAATCTAAAAAAGAAATTAGTACGCACAGAAATGCATGCAGAATTTTTGATCCAGTATGTAAAAGCAGGAGTCATCCCAATAGGCCTTCGATTTTATTTTCCTCATTTATATTTAAACAAATCACTTTTAAGTTTTTTCTCCCACGGTGATAAAAACTAAAAATCTGTAATACGACTTACGGGAATTGATTTCCAAGATGATGGCAAAAGGGTGACGCGCTTGGAACTATCATGCACAAATATAAGTGAACTACGGGTGTATGTGGGCCACGGTATGGGCAATAGCCTGTCAGCATTGGGTTTTATTCTCAGTGAGTGAATATTTGGGGCATTTTGGAAACGGGCATCTATTTTGAAACAGCGGAAATTTCCCTAGTTACATATAGGTAGGGAGGGCAGGCCTAACTCATCATGTGTCCTGTAACTGTTACTCAGAGCACGGTTAAATTCAGGCGAGCATCAGACTGGGTACCTGTGTATATACTCAGTTGTACTCCAGACCTGGATTAGAGAGACATCCTAATTATACTGGCAATATCCAACACATGCGCTAAACGCATAGACTGCACGGACAGTTTTTGCTTTAGGACGTATAATTAGAGTAGCCTGTCTATAACACTAGTACCATCTAAACAATAAAATAGTCGTTTTAGCAATGGCTTGACCGCGATGATGGCGTAAGAAGGATTGATAGAACAGAAATCCTTCCGCTCCCCATGGCACTTCTTTTCGAAACACAGGCTTCCATTTCTAGGTTATAAACAATGGGGAGACAATATAGGTTATATTAGAGAAGATACACACATTCACATTATTTAGAGTATGGAGGATTAGACAATAGTATAAAACAATTCCTTACTTTTGTAACATAAATTTTTTTCAGACCTTAACACCTGAAAGTATTAAAGAAGCGGTTGAGAAACTGAACAAATATAATCACTGGAAGCATATACCAGTGACATCACCATATTGTGGAGAGTATGACTAATGGACATCTTTTGAAACCCTTTAAAATAAGCATAGGGAATGTCTATGTATTCCATGAATAGTCTAGAAATAAAACTGGCAAACTTCTTTGCCTACAGGTTAAAAAATGTTGTCTATTGTTTTTTTTTAGATCGAGACATCTAAGAAGTTAAAGATTGTTCTTAAAGAAACGTATGGAGCTCAATGAGCCCCGCTTGATCCACAGTACTTGACCACAATAAGAACAGCTACTTGAGTAGATGGGTAGGTCAAATACCAGGGAAGAGTCCTTATAAGCCTTAGTACTTGATGTTAAGGCAGTATAATAACTGTATACCACCATTTCTTACTTAGAATAATAAAACAGTAAAGGAAGGCCCCAAGATTTATTTGGAGTACACGGTTTGGGATTGATCGGACATAAACCAGAAAATATTGTGGAATTACAATCAGAGCTCTAAAGGTGGGTCCTTATTATTATCTCCCATATCAAGGAAACTACGAAAGTCGTGAATGAATGAACGGTAGACTTCGAATGAATGATGGTCTTGTCAAATCGGGTTCCTCAGGCGGAATTATTACATGTTATATTACACAATATATACCCAGAATTGCGCTGTGGAGCATTTTCAAAATGTGTACTATAACTACTGAGTCAATGTTAATTTGGGAAGTGGGTAAAATGTTACATGTGCAGTCTAATTTGAAAAAATTGTTTAGTCTCTTTGCTAATATATAGACTTGGACATCAATGGGCATAGAAAACGGATTGTATATAGAGTATTTTTTAACTGTATTTAATTGTTTTTAAATAGGATACACAGGCTGTTGTGAGAAGAGAGCTATCTGTATATAAATGTCCTGAAGAAGGTGGCATTTAGAAACACATAAGCTACCGAAACGCGTCGACGCATCATTAAGTGTCACATCCTAGGAACCATACGGGTGCTTCTTTTGATGAAATGATTAATGGACACCTGAATAAATGTATATTGAGTTCGATGTGGAGTAACGGGATTTAGGATGCTTTTTACTATTTGCACTTTGTCTGGTTGTTTGCTCTCTAATACTTAGTATTGTACATTGTTATTGCACACAAACTTGTGTTTTTAATTTTATGCACAGTCAAATCTTCCTGTCAATAGCACTTTTTATTGTTATTTATATTTATTATATATTTGTGTATTACATGTCATTATTAATTTTGTTAAAGATATACTGTGTTTTTCCTAATTAGTTCTGTCATCAAATTGATTTAAATAATCTACCTTTGAGGAACTGAGCATGTGGTGAATGTAAGAAGGATATGAAAAAATGAGAGATCATTGGCAGGAGCATTACCCATCAATAATATTGATTAGAGGGTAACTAAGCAGTCCCAGGAGAAATCTCTTTTTTTACTTACCAGTGGTACCCCTTCTCTTGGGGGTGGGGTCGCTCCCATTTTATATTTTCACTTTGTTGTACAGCCAGTTGGCTGGGGAGTATTCCTGATACTTTATTACAGACGTAGTCTGTAGTCCTTAACTTGTGGACATCTGAGTAAGGTTCCCCTGCTCGTTTGTAACCTTTATTATCCCGGAGAGATACATAAAATAGTGAGGGGTTCCCACTATTTTGATAACTAATGGATCCATTCAAGACTTTTGGGTTCAGCGAGGTACAATACAGTGACAGTTCTTTCCAGTAATAATGATAAATGGGGCAAAATATCTAATCCAAAAAAATTAGTACGCACAGAAATGCGTGCAGAATTTTTCATCCAGTATGTAAAAGCGGGAGACATCCCAATAGGCCTTCAAATTAGAAATGAGCCAGGGTTGTTCGTGGAACATAGAAAGTTTTTAGAGACCTGGACGCACATCGCTTATAGGTGCAGTAGGGAATGGCTCCTACTAATTATTGAGACTGCTCATGAACTGATTATTTTAGAAAAAGAAGAAATAGAACAGCTCATTAAAGAAATTCTGTACAATTCTGTATTGGAGGAAGCGAAAAAAAAATTAGAAGAGTTTGAAATAGACATTAATGGTTATAAGGACTACTTGATAAATAAGAAAACTAAAAATTTAACAAGGGACATAGAAAAATATAGTATCGAGAACAACTACCCATATTTAGAAAAGGACTAAACAACAAAGAGATCAAACGTGGGAATGCCCATATAATCAGAGGCCCATCTATCAACGAGGGGTGAGAAAGGGGGCCACTTTCTCAGAATCCTCGGGTTCAGGAAGTGACGAAGAATTAAATCCAAGAGAGACAGTAAACAACATTAGAGGAGGGAACTACGTGGAAGGAAATAGGACCGGAAATACAGGCCAGACCTATGTAGGACCGTCCTATGACCAAATGCCTTTTTTAGAACAGCGCCCAAGGAGGGGTCAAAGGACAAACAGAGGCTTTGGGAGGGACGAATGTGAGGCATCAACCTCAGCAGCAGTACCTCAAAACCCGAACCCGTCAATATCGGAGATAGATTCCAAAAAGTTCCCTATCATTAATTTATCAAAACTGTGTTTTTCCAATAATGAACTGGAACTTTTGAGTAAGGGGTTTACTTTTGCACCGACTAGCCAAGCCAATAGATTTCTTCTAGAAAAGGATCTTAAAGCCTTCTTCCGTAAAATAAGACTAACTAGATTCTTTGAGGGGAAGGAATACGCGGAAGAGATAAGTGCCTCTGGTTTAAAACCTAAGTCCACCTTCACCCCACACAGCAGCCAGGTAGATAGAAAGGTAGACACATTGGAACAAAGAGTCGAATCTAGAATTCGCAATTTATGGACACATCAACCACGTATACCCCAAAATTTGAATAAACAACAGAAACAGGCTATTTACCATTTGAAAAATGATTTCAATATAACCATTAAACCCGCCAACAAGGGCGGCGGGATTGTTATATTTGATACGAAGCATTACGACAGACGTATCCGGGAACTCTTGGGGGTTCGAGAACATTATAAACAGATACAGATGTCAAATTGGAATACACTGTTAAAAGACATTGGGACATTGTTAGAAACAGCTCAACAAAATAAGTGGATCATGGAGAAAGAATACAAATTTCTTCTTAATGAAAAAGCCATTATTCCTGCAATCTATGGCCTTCCCAAATGCCATAAAAATGTCAATGACCCACTCCTTCGTCCAATAGTCAGCGGCATCAACTTGCCCTTAGAACCCCTTAGTCAATACGTCGATACATTCCTTAAACACCTAGTACAAAACATTAGATCCTACATTAGAGACCCTTCTCACATGATCAGTATAGTAGAAGGAATGGCTTTCAACCAACATACCCAAATACTTGTTACACTTCACATCGAAGCCCTCTACACAAACATCCCCCAGGATTCTACAATTAACACCGTTTGGAGCATCCTGGGGAATGTAGACTGTACAGGAGCTAACGTACGTTTTATTATGTCATGTATGGAACTGGTACTTAAACGTAACATGTTCCTGTTCAAAGAAGACCTGTTTCTGCAATGAAAGGGGACCAGTATGGGGCCACTTGTACCCCCAGCATGGCCTGTTTGTATGTTAGACAATTTAAGGCCACCCATATCTATAATGAGTCGGCTCCATTTAATGTAAACATCAGTGGTTGGAGCCACTTTATTGATGATATATTTTTCATCTGGGAGGGAACAGAGGAATACCTAGAGACGTTCCTGGAGTGGCTCAACTTGGGCAATATTAACTTAAAGTTTACTTCGACATTTAGTAGAGAATGTGTACATTTTTTTAAATCTAAAAAATAAAAATGTCAAAGGGAAGCTGGAGGTGGAACTTTTCTGCAAACCCACAGATAAAAACAATTTATTACACTACTCCAGCTTCCACCCCAAAGCCCAAAGGGACAACATCCTGTTTGGGCAGTTTCTACTCCTCCGTAAAAACTACACCAACGGGGAGGACTTTTATAAACATGCAGACAATTTAAAAATTAAATTAAAAGACAGAGGATACTCTAGAAAGTTAATTTCAACAGCCTATAAGATGGCCAGGTTCTACAATAGGGATAGTATGCTTATCCAAAAAGAAGTAGGCCAGATTAGATCACAGAACAATAACAAAAGAATAGTGTTTGTTAGCCAATTTTCTCACCTGAGTAGCTAAATTAAGCATGTCATCAACTCGAGCTGGAGTATTCTAAATGATAACGATTTGGAACATCTAGAGAAACCCCTCTTTGCTTTAAAAAAAAACAATAATTTAAGACAAGATTTGGTTCATACATATAGAGAGGGACCAAAACAGATGCAAACTGCTTTAAATGGAGAAAGAGCAGCCGTTAACTATGCGTGCAGTACCTGTAGTATGTGTAATCAGTGTATTCAATGTAAAGAATACAAATACAATGATTACACTCTAAAACCTAGGTCATTAAACAACTGTAAGAGCAAAAACTTAGTTTATTTATTTATATGCCCATGCAACCTTGGCTACGTGGGTGAAACAGGGAGAGAGTGAGAGTTTGTCACCTTGAACATAGATCTGCCATCAAAAACCAAATGGCTAACTGTCCCTTAGTAGATCATTTTAAAGAAATGGGCTACTCCTGTTCGGAATTTTCGTGGTTTATCATTGAATGCATAGAAATGAATAAGAGAGGGGGAGATGTCACAATGAAAAGAAAAAACCTCGAACAGTGGTACATCTCCAAATTGAATACTGTAAAGAAGGAACTCAACACCAGGGAGGAATGGATGAGTATCATTAACTAAATCTGGCACCTATTAGTGGACAGCCACTTCGTAGTTTAACACTAGTAAAAGGGACCTTGCTCTGACTATTAGGTCCGGAGGAGTTCCAGGGGGGCTGCTCACTGATTCACTGGGAGCAGACTGGGTGTACCGGCCACAGGGTCCCTGCGAAGGGGGACAGTGAAACATGCCAACCAACTCCTGGTGCACATTAGAACCTACAGGACCCAATTAGAAGAATTATTTAATAAGTAGAAAAGGTAATGCAGTAAAGTATACCAATGGCACACTCACTATAATAATGGAAATAAAATCATGGGGTTATTATCGAGCTCAATTATAACATTTTACACTTAATGGTTCGAGGGGCTATGATATATGGCGGTCACCGTACCTGATGACCACTTTGTAATATAAGTGTAAATTTGTCAAGTAACTATATATTGACAACCAGAATTGAACCCCATGTTTATTCAAACAACTCAGTATCCATGGAGGGCATTACGATTTTATTTTCCTCATTTATATTTAAACAAATCTTTTTTACGTTTTTTCTCCCACGGTGATAAAAACTAAAAATCTGTAATACGACTTACGGGAATTGATTTCCAAGATGATGGACACAGGATTAGATTTTAAAGAACAGACATCAGGGTAAATTAGGGCATGGTCCCTTTAAATGAAAGTAAACAAAACCGTAAGTAATGAGCATAAGCCAACCCTCCATAGCGTATAGCCACGTGACCTTAATGGCGCGTCTTTTATCACAGAGGTGCCGACAATTAGACTACATACAAAAGGGAGCACCGGGATAGCCACAAACCGATTAACGGAATATGGCGGAAGGGTGATGCGCTTGTAACTATCGTGCACAAAAGTAAGTGAACTACGGGTGTATGTGGGCCAGAGTATGGACAATAGCCTGTCAGCATTGGGTTTTATTCTCAGTGAGTGAATATCTGGGGCATTTTGGAAACGGGCATCTATTTTAAAACAGCGGAAATTGCCCGTAGTTACATATAGGTAGGGAGGGCAGGCCTAACTCATCATGTGTCCTGTAACTGTTACTCAGAGCACAGTTAAAATCAGGTGAGCATCAGACTGGGTGCCTGTATATATGTTGTTGTACTCCAGACCTGGATTAGAGAAACATTCTAATTATACTGGCAATATCCAACACATGCGCTAAACGCATAGACTGCACGAACAGTTTGCTTCAGGACGTATAATTAGAGTAGCCTTTCTATAACACTAGTACCATCTAAACAATAAAATAGTCGTTTAAGCAATGGCTTGACCGCGATGATGGCGTTAAAAGGATCGATAGAACAGAAATCCTTCCGCTCCCCATGGCACTTCTTTTCGAAACACAGGCTTCCATTTCTAGCTTATAAACAATGGGGAGACAATATAGGTTATATTAGAGAAGATACACACATTCACATGATTTAGAGTAAGGAGGACTAGACAATAGTATAAAACAATTCCTTAGTTTTGTAATACCTTAACACCTGAAAGTATTAAAGAAGGGGTTGAGAAACTGAATAAATATAAACACTGGAAGCATATACCAGTGACATCACGATATTGTGGTGAGTATGACCAACGGACATCTTTTGAAACCCTTTAAAATAAGCATAGGGAATGTCTATGTATTCCATGAATAGTCTAGAAATAAAACTGGCAAACTTCTTTACCTACAGGTTAAAACATTTTGGCTATTGTTTTTTTAGATCGAGACATCTAAGAAGTTAAAGATTGTTCTTAAAGAAACGTATGGAGCTCCATGAGCCCCGCTTGATCCACAGTACTTGACCACAATAAGAACAGCTACTTGAGTAGATGGGTAGGTCAAATACCAGTGAAGAGTCCTTATAAGCCTTAGTACTTGATGTTAAGGCAATATAATAACTGTATACCACCATTTCTTACTTAGAATAATAAAACAGTAAAGGAAAGCCCCAAGATTTATTTGGAGTACACGGTTTGGGATTGATCGGACACAAACCAGAAAATATAGTGGAATTACAATCAGAGCTCTAAAGGTGGGTCCTTGTTATTATCTCCCATATCAAGGAAACTACGAAAGTCGTGAATGAATGAACGGTAGACTTCGAATGAATGATGGTCTTGACAAATCGGGTTCCTCATGGGGGATTATGACGTGTTATATTACACAATATATACCCAGAATTGAGCTGTGGAGCATTTTCAAAATGTGTACTATAACTACTGAGTCAATGTTAATTTGGAAAGGGGGTAAAAAGTTTCATGTGCAGTGTAATTAGAATTTTTTTTTGTCTCTATACTAAGATATAGACTTGGACATCAATGTGCATAGAAAACCGATTGTATATAGAGTATTTTTTAACTGTATTCGATTGTTTTTAAATAGGATACACATGCTGTTGTGAGAAGAGAGCTATCTATATATATATTGTCCTGAAGAAGGTGGCATTTAGAAACACATAAGCTACCGAAACGCGTCGACTCATCATTAAGTGTCTTCTTTTGATGAAATGCTTAATGGACACCTAATTAAATGTACATTGAGTTTGATGTGGAGTAACGGGATTTAGGATGCTTTTTACTATTTGCACTTTATCTGGTTGTTTGCTCTCTAATACTTAGTATTATACATTGTTATTGCACACAAACTTGTGTTTTTAATTTCATGTACAGTCAAATCTTCCTGTCAATAGAGCTTTTTATTGTCATTTATATTTATTATATATTTGTGTATTACATGTCATTATTAATTTTATTAAAGATATACTGTGTTTTTCCTCATTAGTTCTGTCATCAAATTGATGTAAGTAATCTACCTTTGAGGAACTGAGCATGTGATGAATGTAAGAAGGATATGAAAGAGTGAGAGATCATTGGCCGGAGCATTACCCATCAATAATATTGATTAGAGGGTAACTAAACAGTCCCAGGAGAAATCTCTTTTTTTACTTACCAGTGGTACCCCTTCTCTTGGGTGTGGGGTCCCTCCCATTTTATATTTTCACACAGGTATGTAAGTGCAACAATGTTGTGCCTTCTGCATTCTACAGACTCTGCCCTCTTTTGCCAATAATATATCAAGACCAAGTCGATTTTGTAAAACCATTGATCTTATCGCAACCAATTCAGTATTGATCAGTAAGAATCCTCCAGCAGTGTCAGTCGATAAGCGATCCACAACTGTAGACAATTTACAAATTCTTTGTGTATTTAGAATTACCCCTCTGAAGGTATCAATGCACTTAATATATCTCTACAATTTCTGAAAAACTAGCTCTTTTATGTTGTGTTATTTCATTTTTGTCTTCATTGCTTCCAGTGATTCTTTTTACATGGTATACCTTCCGGAATACTTTTCCGAAATAGTAACTTCCATACCAATGATCAGGCAGCCTAAAATAAGCTTTATTACCACAAATATATTAGACTCCAGGAAATACTTGATCAGTTCCCCCTTTAAGTCCCCAACCCCCAATTATCAGATTCATTGGAACCAATGAATACATGGTTATACTCTGTTTTTAACCTAAGGAGACAGATTTTCCCCTTCTTTTCAAAGTCCAGGGACATAGCAGCATGAGTCTTACCATTTGCCATAAATTCTTCCTTTTCAGCCCATTTGGTTATCTGGGGTTTCGGTTCAGTAGCCCTTCTATGGAAATCCTGTCTCCTTTTCTCTACTAAATTCAAAAATATGTTCTCTTCTTCGTGTAATTTGCATGTTAGATTTTCTTTGTGTGCTTCAGCTATATCTATTGTTTTCATTGTTAGAAAATATTCACCCATAAACTGTGAGTCTCTACTGCTAAGGACAGGGTTCATGTTTCTGCGCACAGGTATTTCAGAAAAAATCACATCTATGTTAGAATAATATTATTGTAATTTTCCAGTTCTGTAAAATAAACTAGATAAAATACAACACGCAATACCAATGTCAGTTGTAAATGATGATATGTTACTCCTTCTGCTACAAATGTCGGTAATTTCATACAGAAGTAGCAACCACTAATGTCCATTGTTTCTACATAATGCACTAAAAGGTTAGCAAATACATTAAAATCTGTCTCATTTCTAATCATAGTGTGATGCAATTCTTCCTCATCTGGTGTTTCTAATTCTACTCAGCTTTGCTTAAAGTGAGCTACCTTTTCAGGTACACTAGTGTCGTTCTGTCTATTGTCATTCATTAGGTAAGGTATGTCTATTGTCAGTCCTAACCATGCTGTAAGTATTATCAATATACTACATATGCATATTCTACAACAGGTCTTTATGCAATTTCTTTTCAGGTTTCTAGTGACTCTATCAGCCATTTCTGACTAAGGAGACTTTACTCCTCGTTGTAACTTTTATACAGAATATAAACTGTGAATTCAAGTTGGTCTCACTTCGTTGTCAATTTGATCAGCAATTAATTCTTCATCGCTTTCGGCATTGATTTCCAAATTCTCAAAATCCTCAAAAATTACATAGGTCCATTCAGGACCTTTGAATTTATTATTCAGTCTTTTCAATAGTTACTTCTCCTTCTGGGTTTCTCTGTGGATGGTCCAGGCTGACTTGTTACCTTGTCTATTTGGTTTGGTTCTTCACTCATTGTTTGAAGGCGATATTTTAGACTTTTGATAATACTATGCCAAATGTCACCTTTTCTGAATCTTTTAGCTGGCACTTTGCTTTTATTTTCTTCACATGTCCTTTTACTTTAATTAATTTGTGGCACACTTGGAGTTTCGTCATCTTTAGAATTCCTCTCTATCTGACCTTGTCCAGGGCTTATTATTATTTTTGCTGTTTCTGCCTGGATGAGTTCTTCTACACTAATCTGAACCTGTTCAGGAATTTGTTTGCTTGAAATTTTACTTTGTTCTCCGTCTTCTACCCGAACTCGTTTTTCTATACCTATCTGGTACTGCTCAATTTCTTGATTGTCTTCTGCTTGAACATATTCTCTAGTGCCTATCTATCCCTCCTCAGACTCATGAGTGTTGTTTCTATTTTCTTTTGTCTGAGTATATTGCTCTTTCCTTATCTGGTCCCCCTCAGATTTTATAATTGCTTTTGTTTCTGTGATCTGAGTGTGTTCTTCTATTCCTGTCACATCATCACTATCACTCTGACTATCTAAATACATTTGGCTTCTTGTTCTCACTGTAACTTCAAGTATGTCGACTATTGGAATCCATTCATCCTGACCTGTGCTCGGTCGTTCTTCATCAGCTACTTCAGGTTCAATCACTTGAGAGCCTTCAGCTGTACAACCTTCAGCCCCTGTTCCGTGAGGTTCAGTCACTCTTTTGGTATGACTGGCATGAGTCCAATTTGGTTTGCCTTTACATTTCACAGCTGTGGTGGTAACCAGTATAACTTGATGTGGTTTTCCCCACCTTATTTTTTCATTTATTTATTTTAAAGGTTTTATATAGCGCTGGCTAGACCCGGAGGTATCAGTGCGCTTTCCATGAGCATCAGATCATGTATGTATGTATGTATAGGCATTTATATAGCACACTACTTACCCGTAGGGTCCCAAGGCGCTTCGACCGCTGCGAAACCCTTCCTGGCTTCCCTGAGAGATGGTCCCTTAATGGGTATCTCCAGGGTGAGACCAGGCATCCCCGGCGGTCTGGTGGGGCCGTTAGTGAAGATGAGGCAAGCTAAGGCCCAGAGTTGCCGAGTGTGATCGCTGATCAGAGTGGGCACCGAGGCGAGAGAATTATCGAGTCCACTGACCCTGGTCCAGAAACCTGCCGCGCCGGGAATCGAACCCTGGTCCCGGGCCGTCCTCTGCTCTCGGGTCTGCCGCCTCTAACCAGTGAGCCACACTACTTCACTGTTACTGTCATAGTTACAGGTTACATCGTTACAAAGGTTACACAGTTATTAGAGCATGGCAACATAGTTACGTGTAAGGTCAAGATAAACAATAAGCACAAATACATAAGGGGAAAAGCAGGCAAGGGGGGAAAGAGCTGTGGAAGTAGACAGTTAAAGAAGGCGGGAAAGAGGAGGTTAAGGGTGAAGGACATCGCATGGAAAGTGGAGGGGAAGGGCGACGGGGACACAAACAGGTAGACGAGTCAAAGCAACGTCCAAAGTCCAGTAAGCTGTGATCCCTGGGGAAGTGGTATCGCTTCCCTATCTCTGTTGCAGAAGGCTCCCTTTATGCAGTGGACTCTCTCAGAGGGGTCTCTGAGACTCCAAGGCCTACATACTGGATCCTTCCTCAAAAAAGGGGAGCGGGAGTGCTTTGGCACAGGGTCCC
This sequence comes from Lissotriton vulgaris, assembly GCF_964263255.1. Taxonomy (NCBI): domain Eukaryota; kingdom Metazoa; phylum Chordata; class Amphibia; order Caudata; family Salamandridae; genus Lissotriton; species Lissotriton vulgaris. Next base: position 362,161,899 of record NC_141691.1, read on the forward strand.
ATACCATACCCCAGCTGTGAGTGGCTCCCTAGGCTCAGTGGACTCTCTCAGTGGGTACGCTGAGATTCCAGAGTATACACATTGGATCTTTCCCCAATAAGGGGAGAAGGGGTGCTTAGTCAAAGGGCACAAAGTACAGGGGCTAGGCATACTAGCAGACAAGGTGAGAGATTCGGAGGAGAGTGGATAGGAGCTAGGAGCTGGGGAGGTAGACAAAGGTAGAAAGAGTACTAAATGGGAACAGATTTAATTAATGAGTTATTATATAGTGCTGGCTAGACCTGATGGAATCAGAGCGCTGTACATGAGGGACAATAATGTTGCAAATAACATCATTTAAAAATTACATAAGTATCAAGAAAAGCATTTAAAGAACATAGGGTACAAGGTGAATGGAGCAGGAAGGGTAAGGGGATGGGGTAAAGAGGTAGGAGGAAAACAGGACGTAGAGATGAGGGGACAATCTTCCCAAGGTCCGGCTGGGTAGGTGACGTCAGGGAGGGGGAGTCCACAACCCATCTCCTCTTTAGCTATATGGTAGCTCTACCGGGCATCAGCCAAATTGCTAGGTCGCCACAGTCTGGATTAAGTTCCGCAGTTTCCAAGTCCTGATGCGTAGGCAAGTTAGAGGATAGGTTCAAGGTCTGGTCAATGTCCAATTGTTGTCCAAGGGAAGTAAAACAATGTGTAGGGGACCACTATGGAAGCCATCTTGGGTTCAGGCAGGGGACTGTACTGTACACTGGTACTTTGGTGGCCATCCTAAGGTTAGGCATCAGGCAGCTAATGTCAATATCCAGGACAGCGGCCGACAGAAAAGAACAAATCCAGCGTGCACATACCATCACACGCACAGACATGCACAGGCACCCACCAATGAGAGCACACACTCTTCAATGTACACTGATGCACACAGACAAGCACATAGAAAGAAATATCCAAGAACACAAACACACATAAAATCCCATGCTCTAATGCAAAAACACCCATATACATGCACACGCACACACCATCACATGCACAGACATGCACAATCACACACAAATGCGCTCACTCTCATATACACGCAGACACGCACAAGCGCACATACAGAAACTGTTGAGAACACAAGCACACATACAATCCCATGCTCCAGAACAAAAATACCCAAGGATGTACACACAAATGCATGCACACACACACCATCACAAGCAAAGACATGCACAAGCACACAACAAATGTGCGCACACACTCTCATACGCGAACAAAGGGCGCACATACAGAAACATCCACACGCATAAGCATACATACAATCCCATGTTCTAATACAAAAACACTCAAATAAATAAATGCACACACCATCACACGCACAGACATAAGCACACAAACAGAAACATCTGCGCGCACAAACACAAGCACACATAGAATCACATGTTCTAATACAAAAACACACAAACACATGTCCACACCATCACACGCACAGACATGGATTCTCGGGTGTGATCTTTTATCACTACCCAATCACCTGGATTCAAACATGTGCTTGAGTTGACTGTCTGGGCACAGCATCTTCTTCAACCTGGTGAGAGATAGAACTCACTTGGTAAGCCAACTCTTTGCAGTATTCCAATACTAAATCATCAGATATATGTCCTGGTACACATGCTTGCCTCATTGCCCTTCACATGAGTATCTCATGGGGACTCAAGCCTATATTTTGTTTGGTATGCTTCTGAGTCCCATCAGAACAAGAGGTAAAGCGTCAGGCCACTCCAATGAGGTGGATTCACACATTTTCTCCAACCTCGATTTTATAGTGCCATTGAGTTGTTCTACCACTCCAGAATCCTTTAGGCGGTATGCACAGTGCTGCTTTTGCTCAATGTTGAATGCTTCACAAATTAATCGAATTATTTCATTAATAAAACGAGACCCTTGGTCTGATTCAATCGTTACTGGAGAACCAAACCTAGGAATGAGCTCTCTCAACATGAGTTTGGCGAGTTAGGCTGTCATTTCTCCTGGTCGGATAGCCTTCACCCATTTGGAAAATAGGCAAACAATGACAAGGACATATGTTAATCCTCTACGAGCAGGTAACTGAATGAAATCGATTTGAAGTCTTATGAATGGACCTTCCGCCTTTCCAATGTTCCCGGGGCAAACTACAGTTTTCCTACCAGGGTTCAGTTGTTGACAAATTAAGAATCTCTGGCAAAGACTCTCTGCTATGCTCCTGAACCTTGTGTTGAACCAATCTTGTCTAAATAAACTTATTATTGCGTCTCTGCCTATGTGTACATCCCCATGGTACCTCCTAGCCATTGGAGCATGAATACAGTCAGGTAGCACTGGTCTCCTATCTAAGTAGATTATTACACAATCTTCAGCTCTTCTCTGACAACCTATTTTTTCCATTCTTCCTTTTCTTTGGGTTCTGCTAAATTTTGTAGACCTTTCACTTCCTCCCATGTTTCTACGCCCCCTAGCAGAATAAGTTGGTAGCTGATTCCACAGCCATCAATTTTCTTGTTTACTGCCCGTTTGTACTTGCCACAATGTTGGGCATCCTGGTCAGCATACGGATTACCAGCTGTCACTTTGTCATTTCCAGATTGGTGAGCAGCATACTTGACCACAACCACTTCTTTTGGTAATTGAATTGCTTCAAGTAATTCTTTTACAAAATGTCCATTTTCAATAGGGGTTCCTGAATAAGTCATGATATCCCTTAGCACCCAAAGTTGGCCAAAGTCATGCACAACTCTGTAACCATACTGACTATCAGTGTAAATGGTTACTTTCTAATTTTTCCCAATTATGCAAGTTTTTATTAAAGCAGTCAATTCAGCTACTTTTGCAGACTTGACTCCTGGTAAATAGGATGTTTTGACTATACCAACCAATTTGCACAGAGCATAAGCAGCACTCAATCCTCTTTCCCCATGACGCATGCATGAGCCATCTACAAATAGCTCATGTTTTGGATTTTGCAGTGCTTCTTCCTGTATGTCTGGGCGTAGTTTAGTACTGTATTCTTTTAAGTCAATTCAATCATGTTCGACTACCACCTTTACCTCTTCAAAATGTGAATTAGGTAATAAGGTTGCAGGGTTCAGGACAGTACATCTAGTTACTGTCACATTTTCTGCACCTAGAATGACTCGCTCATGCTTAGTCAGCCAACTAGGAGTGAGGTACTGAGTACGGGTTCTTGTTAACAGATTCACAACTGAATGAGGAACATACTCTGTTACAGGATGTCCTATTACAATGGATTCACTCTGTTTTAGACTCATGCAAGTTGCAGCTACAGATTTTAAACATATTGTTAATGCTGATGCTACTGGGTCCAGTGTGGCAGAAAAGTATGCCACAGTACGTGGCATTAGACCATGTGTCTGGGTTAGAACTGAAAGAGCACAATTGTCTCTTGCATCACAGAATAGTGCAAATTCTTTTGAATAATCAGGCATCAATAATGCTGGGGTGTGCACAGACAGTTGTGTAATTTTAAGAAAGCAGTCATGCTTTCATCATCCCATTCCACTGGATCTTTTGCTTGTTTCTTCGTTAGTTCAATCAATGGCTTAGCTAGCACTGCAAATCCCACAATCCACTGCCTGCAGTAACCTACAACTCTGAGAAACATCCTGATTTCTTTCTGTGTCTGAGGTAGTTTCAGGTTTCTAATTATTTTGATTCTTTTTGAAGTCACTCTTCTCACTCCTCTCTCTATCTGGTGTCCCAGATATTTGACTGATGTAGGTAAGCTCTGAATCTGGGAAACCGGGCCATTGCACATAACCGAGGTCAGGGTATGCAAGTCTGTGATCAGCTTGTTGCCACATTTTTCACATGAGCAACCTGTACTGTAATGGACAAAATGAGGTTCGGTGTCTGTTGTCAATGATGAAACTTGGATAGACAACTACTGTCAATATATTCCATCCTGAGACTACTGTGTAAGCCACACTCAGTGCATGTAAATCATGGCTGTTGAACAGTAGTCAAAAGGTTGAGCGTGCCTCAGGTCGTGTGCCAATGTCAGCGATCAGTGTAGTGGATGTCCCTAAACAATCTATTCATGCAGATGTAAAACTATACATGTTCTGAGAGACCTACCTTGTCCTTATGAGGATGGGTCACTCAATCACAAAAGGCCCTAACCATTGCAGTCTCAGGCCTGTGCATTCAACTGATTTAACTCCCCCACAAATGATGGGCCCACAACGTGAGTGATGATGTCATGGGTGAAGCAGGCACCATGTGTCTGTGATATACAGCACTGCTCCACCCAATTGTTATGTAACACATCACACAACTCTTGTAAGGAGCACTCAATATGGACTGCATGTTCCATAGTGCAAAGTAGGAGAAAACAAAAATGGGGTTTGATGTTGTGTCACCCCCCCTGTCCACGCAGAAATTGCATTAAGTGGTCTGTTCTCCCTTTTGTTAAATGTTCAGGATTTTAACTAAGCCTGGGCAAAGCACTACGCTACGCCCGCTTAACGATCCTCAACGTCAAGTTGACGAGCAAGCAAAATGACATCCCGATGAGACTTTTTCCTCGTTTTTAATCAGCAACATCAAGTTTCCGATCGCCGGCATGGAAAAGAAACCTCCCAGGGGACTTCTCAACGCGGGGGGGTCAGGTTTCTCATTGTGAGTGGTCGCATATGCTCGCGACCACTCACGATGAGAAACTACCAGTCTGCGTTGAGAAAACTGCTGCTAGAGTAAAAATCTACTCGAGCGGCGGTAAAAGACATCTCGCACTGTGCAATCATCGTGAACAGCGCACTCCACAGTTCGCGTAGTGCTACGCGTAGCTCGAGTAGTGCGAAGTACACTTCGCGTAGCTACGCGTAGCACTACTTCGCGAACTACGCCCAGAGTTATGTTTAACCTCCACATTCATTTCAGTTTTTCCACAACAGAAATGCAGGATGGCAGTGGATTTGATTAGTGATTGTGGATGGATCAGGCTGAACACAAAAGGGATTCCAACAACTTCCTGTGATGTATTTCCTGTCTCTCACTTCCTGTATAACATTTCCTGTATGAAATAATGAGTTCTGGGTCAATTTTGGAAGTTACGGCCTGAAAATGTAATTTCCGGTTTCGGACCATAATGTGGGGATGCGGACCCGCCGCTACGTAACCGGAAACTATGTTTTTGGGCCGTAACCTCGGAAAATAACCCAGAACACATTATTTGATACACAAAATGTTATACAGGAAGTGGGAGACAGGAAATACATCACATGAAGTAGTTGAAAGCCATTTTGTGTTCATTCTGAGTCATCCTCTATCACAGATCAGATCCTCTGCCATCCTGCTTCTCTCATTAAACGTATTTGCCCCAAAATGGCTGAGGGTTATGAGGAGAAAGCACCCCCTTTTACAGAAAGGGAATTAGACATCTTGGTAGAGGGGGTGCTGGCCAAATATCCTCAGCTATATGGGGACCCTGAATACCAGCTAAGCACTGCAGCCCGGGCCAGGCTATGGGTCAACATTGGTGAGCGCTGCAGTGCAGTGGGAGTCCACACCAGGAGTGCTAGGGCATGCCACAAGCGCTGAGAGGACCTAAAACGCTGGTCCAAGCACAAGGCTGAGAAGCTGGTGGGCCAGTCTTCCAAGCACCATGTGCATCATCCTCGCCTCTCCCCATTGTACTGGAGGGTCATGCGAGCAGTTTGGCGACCCTCCATGCTCAGCTGGAGGAGCATGAACAGGAGAGCCCCGGTAAGTGCATCCTATGCATAATGCATCAGGGAGTATGATGTGAGTGAAGACAGTGCTGTACCATTGTGTGCTCCATGCCACCATTCACCTATACCATGTCCATGCAACAGTCATCAAGAATAAAAAGGCACACTGTAGCATATGGACTGTACAGGGAAGAGTGCATTTTTGGAGTTGTAGTTTATTCCTGACAACTGGGTAAATGAGCCATACTTGTGCATTTGTGTCGTAATTTGCTCTGCCAGCACCACTACCAGTGAACCAAGGGAATTGTAACTGATGTGTGCATTGGATGAGCAATGTTATAGACACTGTCCAGTGTGTGTATGGCAGGCCAAACGGTATTTGATGCTGTGATTTGCATTGCATTTGTTGAGTTTGGGTTCTAATTGAGACAGATACTCATGTGCCATGGAGTGAAAATGTTCAGTTCTGCAGTTCTGTCCCTGCCAGGACGTGCTGCTGCTGGGGCTCAGGGGTGGCTACCATGAGGGCTTGCCTTCCTGGGCCCTGCATTGCCCTTTTCATCTTTGAGGACCTTGTGCTCATTTTTTCACCTAAGGACTTATTCCCCTTGATTCCTAAAGGACTTTTTGGGCCCCTTTTGCTTGCTTGGGTTCCTTATTTTTGATGCTTCCAGCGCCTCGTGTGTGCTTACATTCCACTTTCCCCTGAAATGCGTGGGCTGCGCAGCACTGTTGCTGCACCCCCCCTTGGAGAGAGAATCCTGGCATGAAGGATTCCCTCGTGATGTCCCTGGAAGCGGGTGCCCACCCCTCATTCTCTTCATGGCTAGCGGTAGCCTACCCCACTTATTTTTATATCTTAATACGGGGGCCCACCCCGCTTATGCCGCTGCTTATTTTTAAAAACTTCGAGGGAGCCAACCCCTCAATGCTGCAGAAGAGGAAGAAGCCCGGAAGTCAGGCACGCCTGCCCATGACGAGGGCGGGGCCTGCAGCCCAGCCGGAAGAGGCCGGCGCATCCTAGTGACGCGGGGCTCCTATGCTTGGGGAGAGCCCAGGTGAAGTGAGGAGGAGCCAGGTGGGAGCCCACCCCGCACTGGCAAACCGAAGAGGAAATGGACAGCAGCGAAGAGGCTGCCTGCACCAGAGCAGGACCTCCCCATGTGGAGGAGGAGAGGTCCTGTGCACCGGCCTTGACCGAGACGAAGTCAGAAGGGGGCAAAAGGAGAAATGCTGCAGCTGGTCTGCAGGACTCTCGTGGCGAAGAGGGAGCCCGCTGTGTCGCTGCATCAAGAGAGGAGCAGAGTCTCCATTCAAGCCCCAGTGAGTAGGGGCTTCATCCATGTGGTGGTGCCTTATGAGGCACTGTGTCGCTTTAACGATGGGGGATATGTGCAACGTAACTGATTCTATGTAAACTGCCGTGATAACATGTAACGGAACTGGTGCTATGTAAATAAATAAATAAATGTTGTGCCCAGTTTGTGCTTAGAGCGCCAGTGTGCTCCAACAGGGGCATGATTGTTTTAGAACCCCGAGCGGCTCCAACGTTTGGCATGTTGCTCTTCAAGAGCTGGGTGGCTCAAACTTTGGGGACTATTTCTTTTTCAGGCATATTTGTTAATTAGAGGGTCCAGAAGGGCCCATGCTCTCCCAGTTCTTGACATTTCCTACAGCTGCCCCATTTGGCTAGAGAGCAGCTGCAACGTTTGGGGCACTTGTTCCAAGGGCACATTGAGTGCCCAGGCCTCAATTTAATCTTCACAGCTGCCCAGCAAGTAGTGGGCAGCTGAAATAATTAGGCCAACTCTTTGGAGGCATGGTTGTTGTTAGTAGTGAAATGCACTCCTCTGCCCCAGCTCTTTTCCAGCAGCGCAGTACTTAGTGCTAGCTGTAACGTTTAGGTCTGTGCAAATGCGCATCCCTGACTTCCGCTGCATTGGCAGCATGCCCTGATTTTTGGACACAAGGCATTTGAGCCTCTTAGGGATGGCCAGTTGGCCAAGAGGGCTCTTAGGTTTGTAGGGCGCCAGGCCCTAATGTGATTTATCTAGGTACACAGGAAATGTAATTCATGTACTGTTTTATGCACAGTGATTAATTCCTCTAGGTGGGTTTTATGATTATGAGGTTTTACATATTGTGTTTATGTTTGAGTTATTCTCTGCTGTGGTTTAGGCGTGAGTTATACCCTACTGCGGTTTATGTTAGTAAGTTTATTTCCTAATGGGAATTATGTTTAGGAGATTATGGTCTACTATGTTTAGGTTTATGAGGTTGGCACACAATATATTTCTCGCCTGATGTGCTACTGTACATGTCATGATTTATGTTACAGGATGATGGAGTATGGTGTTTACCAGTAATTACTGGTTGTGGTCTACATTTATGATATGTCCTAACTTTTACTATTTAAACCAAGTGATGATTCTGAAAGTGGCCCACGTGGCCCTATCATGTGTAAATAATCCCCTGTAAATATTGCCCAGTGCCAGGTGGAACAGTGTATATTGTGTGATTACCATCTAATGTGTTTTATGATAATACAAAATATATTTTTATATATACCCTTGTGTGGAGTTCCTTTTGTGATGTGCCTAGTATGTTGTTGCTCTGTGTGTTGCGCAAATGCTTTACACCTCGCCACCGGGATAAGCCTGACTGCTCGTGCCACGCTACCAAGGGGGTGAGCAGGAATTATCTTTGGCTTATAACTCCCTTGCCTTGACTAGAGTGTTCGTCTCTGCCTGGCTTTGGCGCAAGCCTTAGCCAACCAGAGAGCCCATTTCTAGCAGTAGCTATGAGCTTACATGTCATTTTCAATAACTATTGACTGGATAATCCTGGACAATGTGCGGCATGTTTCCCTCATGGACTTTACATGTTGGCCCTGCTCACATGCAGCAGTTGCCAGCTGTTACCTCTATGCAGCAGTGACATCAATAAAATGACACATCAACAGACAAACTTGTATGATAAGGTTACTGAAATTTCAAGGAAGGGGATACATGACCTGGGCTCCTCCGCATTACACTGATTTCAAATTCACCATTAAGACCAACACATTTCGTGAGTGTAATGTTGTCTGTTGACAAGTCAAAAGGTATTCATGTGTGAGATGTGCAATAGTCAGGTATATACTGTTGATCATTTGTGCTTCCCTACTCAAGAAGTGACAAAGCTCATTTCTGACTAAGAGAACACAGATTTCTTATGTCCATCCTTTGAGTGTCCTCTGTTTGCATACCCTAATTCCAACATCACAGTAATATTTAGCTGACAAAAGATGGTGTCTTGTACAGCAGACATCCTAACCTCATATGTCAACCACTCACCTATATGTAAATACGGTCGAAGAGGAGGAAAGCAAAATGCAACATTTGGTAATGATCCCACATTGCGGCTAAGTTGAGAAGCTGTGATGCTTTCGCCTGCACTGGATTAGCGTGATGCTATTCAGCCAAGTGATTTGAAAATCGGATTGCATGGAGATTCAGCTTAGCAGCCCATACATCCATCTCAAAGGTACACAACTGGCATCAGTATGAGCATTATCCATACCAATTTCAATATGATTTTGACATTGAAATTTTGCTAGGGAGCTATTATATCATTGAATTGCAAGCCAGTTGTTTTTTGGACACTTCATATGACACATTGTACTATTTTATGTCCATTCTGCACTCACTTGGCATACATTTTGTGTCATCCTTTCATTAGCCACCAAAGTCTGATCTAGTATGTTTTTAAATGCCATATGTGAGCATATTGTGATGCAGGACAACAGTGTTGTACAACACAAACAACATACGGTGGAGATCAAAGGCACATTTGAAGGGCATTCAGGCACATTATGGATTAGTTACTTACCTGTAATCCTAGTTCTCTTCCAGGGGTATCCTCATCAAATTCATAAGCATTAGAATATTCCCACCCATGCGCTGGACCCCGGAAACACTACAATATATGTGCCCCACATATATATAACTATATGTATGTATATATATATATATATATATATATATATATATATATATATATATATATATATAATATGTATATATATATATATATATATATATATATATATATATATATATATATATATATATATATATATATATATATATATATATATATGCAACACGAAATGCGCACAGCAGCAAGCAGCGCAATCACCGACCACACCAGCATGTTTCGAGGGTCTTTATTTCCAGGCAAGTAGGTATTTTGCAAGCAGAACAGCATGACGCGTTTCGAGGTCAGTTACCTCTTACTCATATACATGGTTTCTGGGGTGGGTTCGTTAGTCTTTTTAAACGTGGCTGGAACACTGAAGAGGGACAGCTGTCCTTTAGTCTTAAAGAGGCAGTCTTTTTTCATGATTTTCCAAGTGTTTGGTAGAATTAAGGTAACAGTACTAATTAATTTATTTTCCAACTTGTTTAGTCGGGTCCAGGGTAAAAGTACCCATTTCCATTCCTTGATCATGTTTATAACACATTAATCACTCCCAATGATGTTTGCTTTACCTTAATTCTTGTATCTCCCAATGTCTTTTTTGTTCAGACTGCAAGGCCCACAATGCCTCTTTCTGCATACACAGCGTTATTTCGTTTCTTCAGTGTTGATTTTGGTAAACAATCCTCAGTGTGTTACAGGCCAATTGCTTCACGCTTTAAACGGTCGAATTAATATTTTGTTTTTCCCGCTGGCCTCAAGCAACACTGGAACAGATTACAACCACCTCGGATTCCAACCTTTTCATGCTTGCTTCCGTGGAATTAATTTTCTCTACATGTTGTGCTAAGGAAATCCTTTAGGCAAACTCTGGCTGTCGCAGAAATTTACTTCCTTGGTGAAGCGGGCCTCTCAACGTGGCCTCTTCATTCAGCCTTTTCCGTTATTAATGTTTCAGCCGGCGGGCGCTTTTTTATTTTGTTACTCACAAAAGTCCAAAGTCCTGACAGTAAAAGCGCCACCACCTAGCGAGTCGGGGCCGGTTCCGGGATGTGTCAGACAGCCCAATAATTGCAACACGAAATGCGCACAGCAGCAAGCAGCGCAATCACCGACCACACCAGCATGTTTCGAGGGTCTTTATTTCCAGGCAAGTAGGTATTTTGCAAGCAGAACAGCATGACGCGTTTCGAGGTCAGTTACCTCTTACTCATATGCATGGTTTCTGGGGTGGGTTCGTTAGTCTTTTTAAACGTGGCTGGAACACTGAAGAGGGACAGCTGTCCTTTAGTCTTAAAGAGGCAGTCTTTTTTCATGATTTTCCAAGTGTTTGGTAGAATTAAGGTAACAGTACTAATTAATTTATTTTCCAACTTGTTTAGTCGGGTCCAGGGTAAAAGTACCCATTTCCATTCCTTGATCATGTTTATATATATATAAAACTATAGACGCTATCTTTCAGACAATGCTAACTGTCGTTTTCTGACTGGTTAAAAAATGTATTTGGACAGATAAATATTTACAAATCACTTGATATAATGTAAATACCTATTGCAAATATAGATGGAATACCAATGCAGTCATGCAGGTATTATGTGGTTAGAAAACAGACTTATAGTCCACAACACAGTATGTTTTCACTTTTCATTATGTGTGTAGTTTCAACACTCACCTGAGCACAGTTAATTAATGTATTTAAGTTGAACTGTTTGAGCAGCGATGTTATGTGAGCAAGGCTACACGCTAGCCGAAACGCGTCATCTTGCCCGACATCTCGCACTTTCTTGTAATGAAATAAAGTCATTGCAACCAGCAGTGTAAACTGACTTATGAGTCCGTGTCTCTCTCCATTGGTTGTCACAGGCGCCGGAGCGGAGATTAGCTAAGGAGGATGGCTTGTTCCTCCTTTCACACGGACCCCTCTTCATCGAGCTGGCTATCCTTTCTACAAGCTGTTTTTGAAGTTGTAGCTGCGTTAAGCATCATTGGATAAGCCCCCTGCTAGTTTGTATCCAAGAGGCTGTGCGGTGAGACTTTTGTGGATTCTCTCGTAATTGCTATTGCGAGCGAGGACGCCGAGGAACGCCTTGCAACAGCTAAACACAATCTATGTAAGCAGGCGAAGAGGTATTGTTACACGACTGGTAGACGGGAGTCTGACTAAATAGGTTCCCGGAGACTGTTTAAACAAATCAGAATATAAGTGCGATACGATGTCGGACGATGCGCTGCTCGAACGTGAGAAAGGAGCCGAAGAGCTATTTGATAATTCACCAACGATCCCGCAAACAACAAACTCCGGAGGTGGAGCAAAGTTTGGATGTCAAATCACTGCTTAAGGCGTTGGAGAAGAACACCCGCAATGAGTTGACTAAATGGTGGGAAATCAAATCACTCCAAAAGTACCATGAGGTAAACCGGGTTCCCCGTGGGCTAAGAACAATGTTAGCCCTGAGCTTTGAGAATCCAAACCCGCTACTTCTAAAATACTAGGCGGAGAGTAACTTGGAAGCCTCCATGCGACTGGTTTGCCTGCTAATTAAGTATGGGGTGATTGATAGAGAGGAGAATGTGAAAGAAATCAGTCGAATTAACCAAGAACTTCAACTCCTCACCACACCAAGCAACAAAGAGTTTATAGACAAGCATTTACATGAAATGGCATTGCGTATCAAGAAGCAGGAGGAAACCATAAAAGCCAGGAAAGCGTACAAATTCACATGGGACAAAAATGATTACGAGCGAGGCTAAGTTTTCACCTTTGCCCGTAAATATGATTTGATCAAAAAACAACGGAGTGCGAAGGTGTTACCGAAATTAAATCAAGAACTGAAAACTGGAACGAGCAAAGTCACAGCCTCATCCTCGGACTCCAGTATCACAATATCTGATACGGAAACGGAAGACAGCGGTTCCGAAACGGGGAGCATTGCAACTCTGGGTCCCCTGACATATGCTGAGGAAATGGACTTTGTTCATCAACAGAGAAAATCGACCCTACGCTCGAAGAATGCCAACTTTCCCAAAGACAGCGCAGGAACTATAAAAGGCGGCAGCGAAGGAAATGCGCAAAGCAGAGATCGAGGAAGAGGGCGATACAACAAGAAAAAACAACAGAACAAATAAACGTAAGTGCCGAACAAACAATAATCAAACTTACCAGTGTGGAGTCTGGGTTTGAGTTATTGTCCAGAGAGCAATTTTAACTTTGTTGATACACGAGTTGATGTATAAATTTATACGCAAACTCAAACTTGCCAAATTCTTTAAGATCAAAAACCAATCGACATCGACCAATTCCAGTAATGCTCCTGCTCCCGGTCCCAGCAGACTCAATGCCAAACAAATCCCACTTTTAAAAACTCTGTTTTCCCTGGGTAGAGAGGCAACGGACAGCTCACAAATCACCAGCACGCAACAGATAGCTGATGAAGAGGGGATAACAATCTCAGCAGCTGGTGGTAGCCCGTTCAAAGCACCCTCATCTTTTGTCCCCATTATGCCGCGTGACGCTCTAGACATTTTTCATGAGCGGGTCACCGATGAGCTGAAAAAACTGCATATTAGGACAATAAAGGGTCAACAGAAATATGAAGACTCGCAAACAAAACAATATTTTCAATTAATGGAGAAACTGAAATCTAACAATTCAGTGATAGTGAAGAATTCTGACAAGGGAGGTAATTTGGTACTCTGGGACAAAGATGAATATAAAGTGGCGGCTTATCGACATCTGGATAATGCAGAATGTTATGAGCAATCCAATGGTTTGGCGGTGAACAGGGTCAGCAAGGAGTATAAAGCACAACTGTTGGTGTGGAAGAGGGAGGGTTTGATAAGTAAGGATGAACTTTGCTTTTTGAATAAGGATTTTCCCACCCTTCCAACTTTTTACCTTATACCAAAAGTTCACAAGCTAATAATACCAGTTCCTGGACGTCCGATTATTTCATCTAGAGACAGTGTTTTTGAAAACACATCCAAATATGTGGACCACTATCTGCAAGAACACTTGGTCTCTCTACCAACATATCTCAGAGACCCTAAAGATTTCCTTTGCAAACTAAATACTATCACTCGCACTTTCTTGTAAGGAAATAAAGTCATTGCAACCAGCAGTGTAAACTGACTTGTGAGTCCGTGTCTCTCTCCATTGGTGGTCACAGGCGCTGGAGCGGTAATTGGATGTATATATATATATATATGCATACATACATACATATATATATATATATATATATATATATATATATATATATATATATATATATATATATATATATATATATATATATATATATATATATATATTACCTACTGGCGATAGCCAGTAGGTATATATAGTTAGGATTTTTTTCCTATGGGACTTTTGAAAATTCTATGTCTAATAACTTTGGCGTTTGTGGACGGAATCGGCTGAAATTTTCAGGAAAATGGCACATTTTGTTTCTGAGCAGCTCCTGAAAATTTGGGGGGGGTTCGTCAAGGGGGGGCCGAGAAAAAAGGGGGGTCCCAAAACGCGTTTTTCCCATGTTAATTTCCATAGGGCGGTTGGACTCACTTTTAGCCCGAACGGCTGAATGGATTTCCACGAAACTTGGCAAAATTGTAGGGACTGTTAGCCCGATGTGCCTTTGCTAGGTCTCAATATATGTGCTTCAGTGGATTTTGAGAAATTAACGTTTAAATCAAGATATATATCTGTAACAGCGCTCCGGGCAGCTATCCGGTTAGCGAACCTTTCGCGTATCGGAACTTTGCAAAGCGAAGCTGATTGGCTCTCCGGTGTCTGTCAACATTCTAAACAGTCCGGTGCGGCCGCCATCTTGTCTCTCGGTAGGATCGAGAGACAAGAGGAGGCCAAAACAAAGGGGGAAATGAAGGAAAGGGGGCAAGGTAGACCCCTCCTGACCCCCTAGGATTGATGAGGGGGATATTATAGAGCCACGCCGGGCCCAAAAAAAAAAAAAAAAATCCGATTTTTTCGCCGTAGAGACGCGTCTTGGTTCGCGAACCGGGCAGCTAACCGGGCAGCTAACCGGGAAGCTAACCGTCAGTGTAACCCAAAAAAAAAAAAAAAAACAGATTTTTTTGCCGTAGAGACGCGTCTTGGTACGCGAACCGGGCAGCTAACCGGGCAGCTAACCGGGAAGCTAACCGGCAGTGTAACGGGAGTCTGAGGAGTAGCTGATTGGCTGTCAATATTGTAAACAGTCCGGAGCGGCCGCCATCTTGTCTCTCGGTAGGATCGAGAGACAAGAGGAGGCCAAAACAAAGGGGGAAATGAAGGAAACAGGGCAAGGTAGACCCCTTCTGACCCCCTAGGATTTATGAGGGGGATATTATAAAGCCACGTGGGGCCAAAAAAAAACAAACAAAAAAATCCGATTTTTTCGCCGTAGAGACGCGTCTTGGTACGCGAACTGGGCAGGTAACCGGGCAGCTACCGGGAAGCTAATCGGCAGTGTAACGGGAGTCTGAGGAGAAGCTGATTGGCTGTTATCATTGTAAACAGTCTGGTAGCCGCCATCTTGTCTCTCTGTGGGATCGAGAGACAAGAGGTGGAAAAAAAAAAGGTGTAAATGAATGAAAGGGGTAAGGCAGACCCCTCCTGAACCCCTAGGAGTGATGAGGGGGCTATTAAAGTTCCCTGAGGGGTGAAAAAAAAAAAAAAAACGATTTTCGCGGTAAAGGTGCTTCCTGGTACGTTAACCGGGCAGCTAACCGGCAGCGTAACGGGAGTCCGACATATTGTGTTTTTTGAACGTTTGTGATATGTGCACGTGTGGATTTTGTCTAATTAAGGTTAAAAAAATATATATATATCTTTAAGCGTGTTCTGGCGCGCTTACGTTTTGGGTTTGGTTTGCGCTGCAGAGACGATACGTCACGGTTATGCGATGCATCATGAGGCGTCTCACGGGCTACGTGATACGTCACTTAATAAAGAATATATTTTACAGCTATAGATATTAGCTTTTAAAAAACCAATGAAATTCACAGAAAAAACCATAGGTTATAGACCATATATAGTTAGGAATTTGCATTTACAAAACCTTGAAAATTCACTGAAAAAACCATAGGTTATAGACCATATATAGTTAGGGATTAGCATTTAAAAAACCTTATTTTATTTGCACAAAACCATTGAAATTCCATATATAGTTAGTTGCACTAACTATATATCGCGGACCCGCAATCCACTGCTAATGATGTCACATATTACATCATTCATGACATGGTCAGTGACATCACTGATGACATCACTGATGACATCTCAAATGACATCACTGATGACATCACTGATGACAACACCCAGTGACTGTATGTTTCTGTAAAGTTAAAATATGTCTTACATATTGAAGAATGAGTGGATGTATAAGTGTCTGGATGAAGGATTTAGTAGGTGCATGACTGACTGTATGAGAGAATGATTAAATGTGTCAAACTGAGTGCATGGGTTAGTGATTAAAGTGTCTTAATTTGGCAATCAATATTTATGTTCTTCTGTAAACTGCTGCATGTTTAAATCAGTAGCTATATCAGTAACTATATGGGTTATTGAATGGTTGCCCAAGTATTTGTATGGGAGACTGAGTGTGTGTGTGGGTGGCTGGGAGGTGTATAACTCTGTGCATAGATGTGTGAGCGGTTGATTCCCTAGGTGTATGGTTCAAAAGTGCATGTAGAAACAGCTGTATGGACAGTTGACTGTGTGCATGAGTATATTGGTGAGTGAATGGATATCTCAGTTCTACATGTCAAAGTAAGTACATATGTAAAACACACTCCATGTGAGAGTTGACATATATAAATAACTGAACATAAGAGTCAGTGAATGTGAGAGTGGCTGTATGAATCATTGTGAAGTTGTATCAAGGATTGTATAAGAGAGTAAATATGTGTTAGTATATGTTTGAATAAGTAAGGTGTGTATAACTGTATAGTTAAGGAAATGGAGATGTGATTGACTCTTTGCATGACTGAATAGGTGTGTGAGTAACTCCATGGATGTGTGACAGTCTGTGAGTGCCTGTTTACACTGAGTGTATCAAAGGTTATATTAGAGTCTGAAGATGTATTATCACATAAATGATATCATCAGTGATGTAATCAGTAATGTCAAATGAGATGTCAGTGATGTCATCAGTGATGTCATTTGAGATGTCATCAGTGATGTCATTTGAGATGTCATCAGTGATGTCATCAGTGATGTCACTGACCATGTCATGAATGATGTAATATGTGACATCATTAGCAGTGGATTGCGGGTCCGCGATATATAGTTAGTGCAACTAACTATATATGGAATTTCAATGGTTTTGTGCAAATAAAATAAGGTTTTTTAAATGCTAATCCCTAACTATATATGGTCTATAACCTATGGTTTTTTCAGTGAATTTTCAAGGTTTTGTAAATGCAAATTCCTAACTATATATGGTCTATAACCTATGGTTTTTTCTGTGAATATATATATATATATATATATATATATATATATATATATATTACCTACTGGCGTGTCGCCAGTAGGTATATATAGTTAGGATTTTTTGTCTATGGAACTTTTGAAAATTCTATGTCTAATAACTTTGGCGTTTGTGGACGGAATCGGCTGAAATTTTTCGTCAAGGGGGGGCCGAGAAAAAAGGGGGGTCCCAAAACGCGTTTTTCCCATGTTAATTTCCATAGGGCCTTTGGCCTCACTTTTAGCTCGAACGGCTGAATGGATTTGCACGAAACTTGGCAAAATTGTAGGGACTGTTAGCCCGATGTGCCTTTGCTAGGTCTCAATATATGTGCTCCAGTGGATTTTGAGAAATTAACGTTCAAAACAAGATATATATCTGTAACAGCGCTCCGGGCTGCGCTCCGGTCCGCTTACTTTTCGCGAAACGGAACTTTGCGATGCGAAGCTGATTGGCTCCCCTGTGTCTGTCAACATTCTAAACAGTCCGGAGCGGCCGCCATCTTATCTCTCGGTAGGATCGAGAGACAAGAGGAGGCCAAAACAAGGGGGGAAATGAAGGAAAGGGGGCAAGGTATACCCCTCTTGACCCCCTAGGAATGTTGTTGGGGTTATTAAAGGGTCCCGTGGGGAAAATAAAAAAAAAATTATTTTTCACGGTAGAAGCGCTTCCCGGGCCGCGAACTGGGCCGCAAACTGGTAGCGAAACGGGAATTTGCCATTTTGTGCTTCGTTTTAATTTAATTACTAGGTATAAGGGGGTGCGGGAGACGTATCCTAATCCCTTATGTTTTCTGAGGGTGGCTGAGGAGGCTCATATATGTTGATACATGTCTTCCAGCGGCTGCGCGTGAGCTTTTTTTTTTTTTTTGCTGCGTGACGTCTGTTAACGTTCGATTCGATGGAAATCAGGAAGTGTTGACCGCCAATTTGTCAGTGCGATAAAATATTTTGTAAAAAATGAATCCTTATTGATAAACATTGTCTGCGCCATCTTGCCTTTTTTCCAATGCCACAATTTTGTCGTGCACGGCAGCCATTTTAGATGCCAGGCCGGTCCCAGGCTATCACCTAGCCCTGCGGATGTAGTTTATGGCCCCAGCTGTAGAGAATCCAGACATGCCAACCCTCCCGATTCAGGCGTGAGACTACTGATTTCAGTGCTAGTCTCCCGCCTCCCGATTTCTGCAAGCAAAAACCCGGGGGCATATTACCAACAACTAGCGATAATTTTTGTCTCTAACTTGTTTAGAGACAAAAATTATCGCCGCACATCGGCGATTTTTATTGCAGATAAACCTTGCTATTAGCAAGGTTTATCGCAAATGCGATAAAAAACGGCCGCAATGCATGAATATCGCTGAAAAGTCAGCGATATTCATGCATTATCGAGCAAATGCTCTTAGCCATGTTATCCACCTCCCATTGGATAACATGGCTAAGAACTTTCAGTGCTAGTCTCCCGCCTCCCGATTTCTGCAAGCAAAAACCCGGGGGCATATTACCAACAACTAGCGATAATTTTTGTCTCTAACTTGTTTAGAGACAAAAATTATCGCCGCACATCGGCGATTTTTATCGCAGATAAACCTTGCTATTAGCAAGGTTTATCGCAAATGCGATAAAAAACAGCCGCAATGCATGAATATCGCTGAAAAGTCCGCGATATTCATGCATTATCGAGCAAATGCTCTTAGCCATGTTATCCACCTCCCATTGGATAACATGGCTAAGAACTGCTCAGGTCAGGTGTTAGCTTTTGGAGATATTCGCGCTTAGTGCGAATATCTCCAAAAGTTGGTAATAGGAGATAGCGATGTTAGGGACTGTTTCCAGTCGCTAACATCTTGGCACGCCCACTTTGCATGTCATTAGTGATAAATATCACTGACATGCAAAGCGGGGCCCAAGATGGTCGCTATCTCCTTTTAGCTGTCACTAACTGGTGTTAGCGACAGCTTGGTAATAGGGAGATAATTTTATCTCCGCTTTCTTGGCTTTTAAAGCCAAAAAAGCGGAGATAAACCTCCTTGATAATATGCCCCACGATTCCTCGGGGGTTTCAGCTGACAAGGCTTGGTATTGTGTTACGTGGTAATTTTTCCAGGAAACGTCAGAGGGTCGATGCAGGGGTTCTAGAAGGGGTGATAAACCATTTAAGCCTGATGAACAAGCGCATGGTCTTTTAAAGATCTGTGAAGTACTCGGGGCGGCGGTGTGTGTGTGTCCTCTTTCAGGAGCGGGCGGGGGGGGGAGGCACTGCCAGCAACTTGCCAGGCCAGGCAGTGTTCAACACTTGCATCACCCTGTCTCTGCCTGCTATTGCGCTCCATGCTTCGGAAAGGTAAGAAAAAGAACGTGCATTTGAGTTTGAAATGTCCGATCCTGTAGCAGTACACTTGCAAAGCCCACACATGACAATAACCCGATTCAAGGCCCCATTCACCCGATTTTTTAAAAATATATAGCACTCCAACAAAGTAGGATTATAAAACTTTATTAACTTTTAAATATAACGAACGGAACAAAAACTGTAAAAACATTTAAACATTTTTGACAAAAAAAAGCAACAATGGTTAGAAGCTGTCTTTTGTGCGAATAGTCCCAAGGCAGCACAACGTGCTGAGTTCTGGACGGCACCCAGGTGATGTCAAGTGGGTGCCGCACTGGTTTTTGGGATCCTACAATGCAGCTGAGAAAAACAGCGTGGGGCGTCCTGGGTGGTGCGGAGTGAGGCCTCGTCAGTAGCGGTCTGTTGTGCGAATAGTCCCAAGGCAGCAGAACGCGCTGAGATGTGGATGGCACCCAGGTGATGTCCAGTAAACTGCCGCACTGGTTTTGGTATCCTACAATGCTGCTCCGAAAATTTGCGTGGGGCGGCCCGGGGGGGGCGTGGGGGAGGCGGCGTGAACGGGCCTCCCCAGGTGGCGGCCATCCAGCTGAGTTGCGCCCGCTCTTGCGGCTACAGCGTCTCGCTCACCATGTTGTTGAGTTGCTCCCACTCTTGCAGTGCAGCGATAGGCGGCTGCCACAGGACTCTTAAAATGGCGGACGGCTCTTCGGTTTTGGGCCTGGTCAACTAAAATGGCCCTGGGACACCTTGGAACTCAGACGCTTGCCTGCTAGGGCTTGGGCTCCATTCTCGAAAGTGTCCCCTCAGCCGTGAAGATTCTACAAAAGTCTTGGGGGCCCTCGACTCCTGCAGGCTTCCGGTGGGGAGCGGCTGCCATGATTGCTCACGGAATGACCAGGACGGAGCCACGAGATGGTGGTGCTCTCATGCTGACGCCAGCTTCAGTCTGAATCATCCAGAAACAAGGTGGGGCTTTCATCGTTTGGGAAAAAAAAATGTTCTAAACCAATGAAAAGTGTTATTTTTAGGTCATATGACCCAGCCTTCCATCTTTAGGAAACCAAAAGTAAAATGAACCAATGAAAAGTTTTATAAACAAGTCACATGACCTGTTATGCGGCATAGGGCTACAAAAAGCGTAGGAAATCCGTTGGCACGTGAGGCGGCGTCAGTAACGGACCGATGTGCGAATAGGCCGAAGGCAGCACAACGCGCCGAGATCCGGATGGCACTGAGTTAGTGTCCAGCAAGTTGCTGCACTGGTGTGGCTATCCTACAATGCTGCGTCGAAAGTCGGCGTGGGGCGCCCCGTTGGCCTGTGAGGTCGCGTCAGTCAGTGGGGGCTGTGCGTCTCCCCCAAGATGGAGGCTCCTCGGCTGCAGTGGGGCGCCCCTTAGCGTTTCACTCGCCGTACAACTGAGTTGCGTCCGCACTTGCGGCTACAATAGGCCGAAGGCAGCACAACGCGCCGAGATCCGGATGGCACCGAGGTGGTGTCCAGCAAGTTGCCGCACTGGTGTGGCCATCCTACAATGCTGCGCCGAAAGACAGCGTGTCCAGCTGAGTTGCGGTCACTCTTGCGGTACAGTGACTCGAACGCGCCGAGATCCGGATGGCACCGAGGTGGTGTCCAGCAAATTGCCGCACTGGTGTGGCCATCCTACAATGCTGCGCCGAAAGACGGCGTGTCCAGCTGAGTTCCGGTCACTCTTGCGGTACAGTGACTTGAACGCGCCGAGATCCGGATGGCACCGAGGTGGTGTCAAGCAAGTTGTCGCAATGGTGTGGCCATCCTACAATGCTGCGCCGAAAGTCGGCGTGGGGTGCCCCGTTGGTTTATGAGGTGATGTCAGTAGTGGACCGATGTGTGAATAGGTCGGAACCAGCACAAGGCGCCCTGCACTGTTGAGCCTTTTTCAATGCCTGTTTTTTGTTGTTTCCCCTCCATCAAAAACAAAAAAATATATAAAACTGTGCAAAAATACAAAAAAATGTTTAGAAAAGCAGTGCTTGTAAGACTGTCTGAAGATTATTTGCACCTGCTGCAGCTTCACTATTGCCCTGGTGTGGCCAAAGATCGCCCATGACATAGGCGGCCGGCTCCCGAGGTCCGGCGGAACTTTTTTCCTTTTCCTTTCTGCTTCTTGTCCCACAATCCGTTTCACCTGAAGACACGACCAGGTCCCTGAATGTGTGCAGGGGGACGCTATTGATTGAATGAAAATGGCGGCTTGACACAAAGCTGACTCAAGCGTTGCTGTTGATGCTATAAAGACAAAAATTGGTTTTCAGTTTGTACATTCTTCAGGATTTTTTTTTCCATCCAAGGCTGATTGAGAGTTTGTAGAAAAATGGCTTCAGATTTTCCACATATTACTCTTCAACATTCTTCCTAAATGTAACAATGTGAGACTCACTAGGAGAACGGCTGTTTATCTTTCCTTTCAAAATGCTGCCAACAATATTTTCTGAATGGAAGACACCATCTTGTAGCATAAAGGGCCGAAAGGGGTTCTGGTCTGGCCGATGGTTGGTGGAGACATTTTGACTATATCTTGGACCTGCCCAGCCTCGCCCAAAATGGCGCCGGTATAAATGGGACTCGTAACTCCTTGTTGTGTACTGGTTGAACAACCTTGATATCACGAGATATGAATGCAGTTTTGATGCTCATGGCGGGCGGGGACGAGAATTGATTGAATATTTCGACATCCCTATTGATATTAAGTTCTGATGTGTTATTGATTACTGTACTATTGAAAGTTCGAATTTCAGTTTGCTCCGTGGCCGGCCCACGTGGTTATAGGCCCGTATTTGTATGCTGACATTTTCACAATAAACGTTTTTAAAACAAAACATGGTAGTAGTATTTACATTGGTAAAGTTTTTACTTTTAGTCACTGTTTTCGAATCAGTAAAAGGCAAGTGAAATAAAGCAGTCCAATTACATGACGGATAAAAGGTATAAAACGTAGGAACGCAGTAAAGATAAATGGTCAAGGGCAGTTGTGTTTTCCACTCCTGCAACATAAAGTGATCGATAAGAATCTGATAATCAGGCGTATCGGCGACTAAGACAGCAGGCCGAGTCTCTTTTACTCAACGGCTCCGTCATGGAACGAAGAAACGCCCTTTTTCTCGAAAAAGGAATATATTTTACTTGCAGGACAGTTGTAAATTTTCCGGGAAAGTGCATTAGCCTGGAATATTATAACATATATGTTTTTTAAAAAAAAAGATCGAAATCAATAAAAAGCGTATGTTTTAGGTCATATGACCAAGCTTTTCATTATTAAAATAACAAAAGTAAAATGAACCAATAAAAAGTTTTATTAACAAGTCACATGACCTGTTATGCTTACGTTACGCGCTGCGCGCCACGCCCCGGATCACTTCCGGGTGCGCTAACGCGGCGTGTCATATAACGCATTACGCGACAACGTAGGTCAAGAATATAGTCACAATGTCTCCACCAACCAGCGTTCGGAACACAACCCCTTTCAGCAGTCCAAAAAGTTCTGTTAAATGACAACAGAGGGGACAGGCAACAAGAACCATCAGTCAAAGAGGGGAGGGCAAGTTCTTCTCTACCGGGTCATGTTGGGGTGCTACCGGAACTGATCGAATTGGTAGTCTACAGTGTTTCTGGATGTTTCAGACTAAAGCTGGCATCAGCATGAGAGCACTACCATCTCGTAGCTCCGTCGTGGCCATTCCACGAGCAGACATGGCAGCCGCTCCCCACCAGAAGCCTGCGGGAGTCGAGGCCCCCAAGACTTTTGTAGAATCTTCACGGCTGAGGGGACGCTTTCGAGAATGGGACCCAAGCCCTATCAAGGAAGCGTCCGAGTTCGAAGGTGTCCCAGGGCCATTTTAGTGGACCACGCCCAAATCTGAAGAGCCGGCCGCCATTTTGAGAGTCCTGTGGCAGTCGCTTATCGTTGCATCGCAAGAGCGGGAGCAACTCAACTACATGGTGAGCGAGACGCTGTAGCCGCAAGAGCGGGCGATAAACAGCTGAATGGCGGAAGAGGCACAGTGTAGCAAAAGCGGGCGGAATGGCAACTAAAACGGTAAAGGGGCGCCCCACTACAGCGTGTCTTCAGGTCAAACGGATTGTGGGACAAGGTCCAGAATAGAAGAGTCATCAAAAGGCAAAAAGTTCCGCCGGACCCCGGGAGCCGGCCGCCTATGTCGGGGGCGATCTCAGGCTAAACCGGTGCTATAAGACTTGGGGAGGGGGTCGGAGCCAAGCGTCTTCTCCGAGTCCGTGCCATCAGACCGCCCCTCGGGGGCCTCCGTCAAGCGGTTTAGGGAGGTACCATATCACATTGTTTTCAGATGCAGTCAGGTCCACAAACGACCCTCACTTACTTTGAGAATAGTGAAGCTGCAGTAGGTGGAAATAAGCTTCAGACAGTGTTACAAGCGCTGCTCAGAACTCTGAACTATGGCACTCAACATCCAGAACTTATGCCATTTGAGAATGGCAGTGACATCGAAGCAACTCAGGGACCAAAACCATTAACGTACTTTCACGTATGAAAATCTTACTTGGGGAGGGGGCAGGAGCGAAGCGCCCCCTCCCAGTCCGCGCCAGTTGGGCGTATGTTGAAAATCTGAAGCCATCGTTCTACAAACTCAACCAACCTTGGATGGAAAAATCTAGAAAAATGTACAAACTGAAAACCAGTTTTGGTCTGCATAGCATCAGCAGCAACGCTTGCTCTTAGAGTGCATGAGTTTCATGCTCGATCGATTGAGCTAGCCGGATCGGGCAATAAAAAGTATAAAATAGTTATGTAAATAGTTATTTAATAAAATGTTTTACCCTGTTTCTTTGCTGGTGTGTTGTCTATATTTTTATTATTTGCATAGGGTTTGTCGTTATTTTGGGCGGGGTGGGTGACGGAGCCGAGCTGTCTTGCAGCCCTCATGGTGTGGAGCTCAGTTCATCTCACTATTTTCGTATTTCTCATGAAGGGTTGTTCCTAATATTTCTATTTTAACGAGGTCAAAAAGAGATCCAATTAGTGGCCTACTGATTTTGCTCGATTAATTTTATTTTTTTACACGATTTTTCATGATTTTTCACTATCTGCAAAGACTAAACAGAGTATTGCGACTTTGTGCTTGTTTGTAAATAGAGAATGAACCAAAGAGAATCAATTGTAAAACAGTAAATGCTTGGATAACAATCAATCAAATGGAGAGAGAAGCAGGCACGATGGATTACAACGGGGGTAAAGGCCTGCGTTAACTACTCTTCACTATCTGCAAAGAGAGAGTACTACTAAGAGAAAAGAGGGGAGGGGGGCAGCGTTCAAAGCACATCAGCGTGCATAAACACGAAAAAGTTTTTACCTATCACGTACTTGACATTTGACAGCTTTTGATATTTGCTATTAAAAAACCAATTAAATTCACAGAAAAAACCATAGGTTATAGGCCATATATAGTTAGGAATTAGCATTTACAAAACCTTGAAAATTCACTGAAAAAACCATTGGTTATAGACCATATATAGTTAGGGATAAGCCTTTTCAAAACCTTATTTTACTCACACAAAACCATTGAAATTTCATATATAGTTAGTTGCACTAACTATATATCGCGCACCCGCAATCCACTGCTGATGATGTTACATATTACATCATTCATGACATGGTTAGTGACATCACTGATGACATCACTGATGACATCTCAAATGACATCACTGATGACATCACCCAGTGACTGTATGTTTCTGTAAAGTTAAAATATGTCTTACATATTGAAGAATGAGTGGATGTATAAGTGTCTGGATGAAGGATTTAGTAGGTGCATGACTGACTGTATGAGAGAATGATTAAATGTGTCTCACTGAGTGCATGGGTTAGTGACTAAAGTGTCTTAATTTGGCAATCATTATATTTGTTATTCTGTAAACTGCTGCATGTTCAAATCAGTAGCTATATCAGTAACTATATGGGTTATTGAATGGTTGCCCAAGTATTTGTATGGGAAAAGGGGGGGCCCAAAACATGTTTTCACCATGTTAATTTCCTCACTTTTAGCCCGAACGGCTGGATGGATTTCCACCAAACTTGGCAAAATTGTAGGGATTGGTAGCCCGATGTGCCTCTGCTATGTCTCAAGATATGTGCTCCAGTGGATTTTGAGTAACTTAGGTTCAAAAAAATATATATATCTATAAGTGCTCCCCGGTACGCGCACCGGGCGCTAACCAGCGCGCTACGCGAGTTTGCGCGCGGAAAGCTAATTGGCTCTCGGGTGTCTGTCAACATTCCAAACAGTCCGGAGCAGCCGCCATCTTGTGTCTCGGTAGGATCGAGACACAAGAGGTGGCAAAAACAAAGGGGGAAATGACCATAAGGGGGCAGAGTAGACCCCCCTTGACCCCCTAGGTATGATGTGGGGGCTATAAAAGGGCACATCATTTTATTTGCGCGGGGGGAGCGCCCGGTACGTGCACCGCGGAGCGTACTGGGAAGCGTTCCATGGGGAAAAAAGAATGATAGAGTTTTTAAAAAATGTAGCCTTTTTTTTATAAATTGGAGGTAGTTCTAAAAAGAAATGTTTTTTTTCTTATTTTTGTTGTTTTATATATTTTTTAATGTTTTTTGAACATTTTGTACATTTTTTGTCTTTTATGAACTATTTTATACTTTTTTTGTTGTTTTTATGGGGAGAAACAAAAAACAGGGACATTAGCACCGAAATGCATCTGCCTGAGACGCTGCTACATTAAATTGCTTCCTTGAATCTCCCTTGCGGGTCACGTCTCTTTCTTTTGGAGGAGGTAGTGGTAACAGACATAACGCGCCAGTGCCAGGGCGCAAGTACGTGTACCCGCGTCGTGCAAGAGGTATGGACTTTCTGGCCAGCTCGTTTGAGCAACTGTGGTGTCTTTGCGTGAGCAAATTAGTCCATCACCCACCAGGACGCTTGGATGACAACGCGGAAAGGGGATATTTTTATCTTCTGTTGGGTGACCGGAATCCCGCGCCAACCCCCGCAAAGGAAACCAGGCGAAGCGGTAACGGCGGCCAAACAAGGGGGACTCGAGGGGGCATTGGAGTGTACATCTGCCTCACCTCCCAACAGACTTTCAAGGGCTGCGCCTGTCACAAAACCTGCTCGGATTTCATCACCCCGTAGCACTCTGCATTCCCTTGAGGCACAACATTGGTGCCTTGTGGGAAGTGTAGTTCCACCGCACGGGACTACACAGGACTGATTGGCTACCAACATCGTAGGGGCGGAGCATGGACACTGTTCATAACAACGTGGCAGGCAGACCACTCGCAGCACAAGGAGCAGCTGGAGAGGGGCGCTGAAGAAGGTCATTAGCACCGAAATGCATCTGCCTGAGACGCTGCTACATTAAATTGCTTCCTTGAATCTCCCTTGCGGGTCACGTCTCTTTCTTTTGGAGGAGGTAGTGGTAACAGACATAACGCGCCAGTGCCAGGGCGCAAGTACGTGTACCCACGTCGTGCAAGAGGTATGGACTTTCTGGCCAGCTCGTTTGAGCAACTGTGGTGTCTTTGCGTGAGCAAATTAGTCCATCACCCACCAGGACGCTTGGATGACAACGCGGAAAGGGGATATTTTTATCTTCTGTTGGGTGACCGGAATCCCGCGCCAACCCCCGCAAAGGAAACCAGGCGAAGCGGTAACGGCGGCCAAACAAGGGGGACTCGAGGGGGCATTGGAGTGTACATCTGCCTCACCTCCCAACAGACTTTCAAGGGCTGCGCCTGTCACAAAACCTGCTCGGATTTCATCACCCCGTAGCACTCTGCATTCCCTTGAGGCACAACATTGGTGCCTTGTGGGAAGTGTAGTCCCACCACACGGGACTACACAGGACTGATTGGCTACCAACATCGTAGGGGCGGAGCATGGACACTGTTCATAACAACGTGGCAGGCGGACCACTCGCAGCACAAGGAGCAGCTGGAGAGGGGCGCTGAAGAAGGTCATTAGCACCGAAATGCATCTGCCTGAGACGCTGCTACATTAAATTGCTTCCTTGAATCTCCCTTGCGGGTCACGTCTCTTTCTTTTGGAGGAGGTAGTGGTAACAGACATAACGCGCCAGTGCCAGGGCGCAAGTACGTGTACCCACGTCGTGCAAGAGGTATGGACTTTCTGGCCAGCTCATTTGAGCAACTGTGGTGTCTTTGCGTAAGCAAATTAGTCCATCACCCACCAGGACGCTTGGATGACAACGCGGAAAGGGGATATTTTTATCTTCTGTTGGGTGACCGGAATCCCGCGCCAACCCCCGCAAAGGAAACCAGGCGAAGCGGTAACGGCGGCCAAAAAAGGGGGACTCGAGGGGGCATTGGAGTGTACATCTGCCTCACCTCCCAACAGACTTTCAAGGGCTGCGCCTGTCACAAAACCTGCTCGGATTTCATCACCCCGTAGCACTCTGCATTCCCTTGAGGCACAACATTGGTGCCTTGTGGGAAGTGTAGTTCCACCACACGGGACTACACAGGACTGATTGGCTACCAACATCGTAGGGGCGGAGCATGGACACTGTTCATAACAACGTGGCAGGCGGACCACTCGCAGCACAAGGAGCAGCTGGAGAGGGGCGCTGAAGAAGGTCATTAGCACCGAAATGCATCTGCCTGAGACGCTGCTACATTAAATTGCTTCCTTGAATCTCCCTTGCGGGTCACGTCTCTTTCTTTTGGAGGAGGTAGTGGTAACAGACATAACGCGCCAGTGCCAGGGCGCAAGTACGTGTACCCACGTCGTGCAAGAGGTATGGACTTTCTGGCCAGCTCGTTTGAGCAACTGTGGTGTCTTTGCGTGAGCAAATTAGTCCATCACCCACCAGGACGCTTGGATGACAACGCGGAAAGGGGATATTTTTATCTTCTGTTGGGTGACCGGAATCCCGCGCCAACCCCCGCAAAGGAAACCAGGCGAAGCGGTAACGGCGGCCAAAAAAGGGGGACTCGAGGGGGCATTGGAGTGTACATCTGCCTCACCACCCAACAGACTTTCAAGGGCTGCGCCTGTCACAAAACCTGCTCGGATTTCATCACCCCGTAGCACTCTGCATTCCCTTGAGGCACAACATTGGTGCCTTGTGGGAAGTGTAGTTCCACCACACGGGACTACACAGGACTGATTGGCTACCAACATCGTAGGGGCGGAGCATGGACACTGTTCATAACAACGTGGCAGGCGGACCACTCGCAGCACAAGGAGCAGCTGGAGAGGGGCGCTGAAGAAGGTCATTAGCACCGAAATGCATCTGCCTGAGACGCTGCTACATTAAATTGCTTCCTTGAATCTCCATTGCGGGTCACGTCTCTTTCTTTTGGAGGAGGTAGTGGTTATATATATATATATATATATATATATATATATATATATATATATATATATATATATATATATATATATATATATATATATATATATATATATATATATATATATATATATATATATATATATAACCTACTGGCAGTCGCCAGTAGGTAGTTATAGTTAGGATTATTTTCAATAGAGAATCTCAACATTCTATTGCGAATAACTTTGGCGCCGGTTGAGGAATCTGCCTGAAAATTTCCTCAAATTTACCTCGCGGCGCCCCCGTCCTCCCTGGAAAGTTTGGGGGGGATTTGTCAAGCGGGGGCTGAGAAAAAAGGGGGGGCCCAAAACATGTTTTCCCCATGTTAATTTCCTCACTTTTAGCCCGAACGGCTGGATGGATTTCCACCAAACTTGGCAAAATTGTAGGGACTGGTAGCCCGATGTGCCTCTGCTATGTCTCAAGATATGTGCTCCAGTGGATTTTGAGTAACTTAGGTTCAAAAAAATATATATATCTATAAGTGCTCCCCGGTACGCGCACCGGGGCGCTAACCAGCTGGGAAGCGTTCCATGGGGAAAAAGGAATGATAGAGTTTTTAAAAAATGTAGCCTTTTTTTTATAAATTGGAGGTAGTTCTGAAAAGAAATGTTTTTTTTCCTATTTTTGTTGTTTTATATATTTTTTAATGTTTTTTGAACATTTTGTACATTTTTTGTCTTTTATGAACTATTTTATACTTTTTTTGTTGTTTTTATGGGGAGAAACAAAAAACAGGGAATTGAAAACGGCTCAACTGAGGCAAAAAAAATCAGGAAAAAATTAAGGATTTTTGGGGCATTTGTGGTTGTCACCAGCACGGTTGATGAGCGTTATGCTTTGCTCGCCGTAGGTGATGGTCTTGCCACAAAAAATACAAGAGATCTTGTATTGCCCAAACTTTTGTTAAATGTTTGGGACCATCTCCCTTGTTTCTGGTCCCGATGGAGTGGGTTGCTTTCGTTTGGAGGTGCTGGGTGAAGATTGGGGAAGGTTGCCGGCCAGTTCTCTCACCTCTGCAGCAGCATAGTTGTTGGGATGCTTGCGCTGCATGTGCCGGATCATGGTGTTGTTACCAAATGAATATATTTTATTAGGGTTCTCCCTTGAAAGTTCAATGCCACAGATTTGGCAAGTCACCTTTGACGCTTTCACTTTCTTCTTTCCCTCTGGGATGGAAAAAAACTCCCATACAATGTGCTGCTTTGTCCTGTATGGGGTATTGTCTTCTGGCAGCCACCTCCTCCCCTCCTCCTCTTCCTCCTCCTCCTCCTCTTCTTCTTGACCACCAATGTGATGTTGTGGTGGTCCTCTTGGTTGTGGCGGTGGTGGTGGTGGTGCAGATGCTCCAGCTGATGCTGCTACTGTAGCCATTGTAAAGTACAAAATATAACACAAAGTTCTCCAAACAGGTCTTCCTCAGTCAAAGGACAAAGTCAGAATATGGAAAAAAGGTGGGGGCTTTCATCATTTGGAAAAAAAAAAACTGTCCTGAACCAATGAAAAGTGTTATTTTCAGGTCACATGACCCGACGCGCTTACGCGACGCGCCCCCAGGCGCGCTCAGGGGCGCGCCACTGGGCCCGCCATGGGGCGCGTCGCGTAAGCGCGTCAGATGCTTACGTTGCGTGATCGTATTCGCTCGAGTGCTTCCAGATGCGCTTACGCCGTGCGTATCACGCGGACGCGGCTACGCGATACGTCACGATGATGTTTTTGTTCACCGCAATAGCGCTAATGGGACGCTCACCGGTGCGCGACCCACGGCGCTCTGGAAAACTGCGCTTTCTGGTGCGCACACCGGGGCGCGCACAGGGAGCGCACCAGGGTAAAAAAAAAATATAGTATTATATAAATATACAATATAGAATTCATTATAAAAAATATTACATTTCATAGGTTTAAGGCCCTATATATAGTTAGGAATTAGCATTTAAAAAACCTAGGAAATTCCCTGAAAAAACCATAGGTTTAACACCAGTTATAGTTAGGAATTAGTATTTAAAAAACCTATTAAATTCACTGAAAAAACCATAGGTTTCACACCAGTTATAGTTAGCTGGAAATTTTACTGACATAAAACCATAGAAATTCCAACGTTATAGTTAGTTGGACTCACTATAACAAGCGCGCCTGCAATGCACTGCTGATGACGTCACATATTACATCACTCATTACATCGTCAGTGACATCACTCACTGGTGTGAAACCTATGGTTTCTTCAGTGAATATATATATAAATAAGCAACTGCAGCCTCATACACATCAGAGCTGAATCATGCTGTAAGGACTTCCCATCATAACATGAAAAACATGCATTAGAACAAAGGAAAAACAACAATAAAACATGTTTTGAAACTGTTTTAATGCTCAGCAGACAGCAGAAAATCTCATAAAGAACTGAAAGCATAGACAGCTCCCAGGCTGCATTGCAAACCACAGTCTAAAAAGACTGAAAAGCTAACTCATAGCAACATAGAGATAAACTGACACCATGCATTTAAGGCACTGTTGACCCCCAGCTTCCCATCATGCCTCAGGGGTGACAGTTATGTCAGTTGTTGTTGAAAAAAGCAATGGCACAAAGAATTAACAATATTTCCAAACAGAAAAGTCCTTTGGCTGGGGAGGGTTGCTTATGACTTTGGTGAGGATACCCCTGGAAGAGAACTAGGATTACAGGTAAGTAACTAATCCTTCTTTTCCAGGGGATCCTCATCAATAGTCATAAGCATTAGAATAGAATAGCGAGCCTCACCTCATCTCCCTGCGGGCAAAGGAGCAAAACAGTAATATAACCAATAGGCTTAGAAGAACTAAGCTTGGACAGATAGTTGGCTATCCAAACTGATTCCTCAAGGAGACTTGGCCCACTTGATTATCAGCACTGGAATCGGATTCTAGGCAGTAAAACCTCGTAAAGGTATGAACCGATCTCCAGGTTGCAGCCTTGCAAATTTCTGACATGGGAACATCATACAAGAAAGCCACTATGGCCGCTTTCCCCCTAGTGGAATGCGCCTTAGGCAACTACAGTAAGGGTCTTTTCACCAGTTGATAAGCCAAGTTAATGCAGGATACGATCCATCTGGAAATGGATCTCTTAGCGGCTGGGAAGCCTGTTCTCATGGCGCCAGAATTGAAAAATAACTGATCTGTCTTTCTTATGCCCTTGGTACTCTCTAAGTAGAATTTAAGCACCTTTCTGAGGTCCAAAGAATGTAGCGACCGCTCAGCAGGGGTTGAGGGGGTTCGGAAAAAATGATGGAAGGGAAATGGACTGATTAATATGAAAATCAGACACAACCTTAGGGAGGAAAGACGGGTGAGCCCTTAAAACCACTTTGTTATGATAGAAAACAGTGTAAGGTTCTTTTGTACACAGCGGTTGGATTTTGCTTACTCTGAGCGCTGATGTAATGGCTACCAGAAAAGCGGCCTTCCAAGACAAATGCTGTAAAGAGGCCCTGTGAATGGGCTCAAAAGGTGGGCCCATTAACTTAGATAACACCAGGTTCAACTCCCATGGAGGAGAAGAGTTTCGAACAGGGGGATAAACCTTCTTTAACCCCTGTAAGAAGTCCTTGACCACCTGCATTTGGAAAAAGGAGGGTTGGCTAGGTGACTTCCTGTTGACGTAATGGCTGACAAATGCACCCTGATAGAAGCATACTTTAACCCAGATCTTGCTAAGTACAGAAGGTAAGGAAGAATGACATCCTCCTGTCCCTTCGTAGGATCAAAGTGGTGTTCTCTACAACAAAGAAAGAACCTCTTCCACTTCAACGCATATGACGCTCTTGTGGAGGGCCTCTTAGCCTCCTTTTAAATGTGCATGCAATCTGGAGGCAGTTTCAAATGTCCGTATTGCAGGATCTCAGGAGCCATGCTGTCAAGTTCAGTTAGGGAAGGTTGGGATGAAGAATCCTCCCGCCTATCTTGGTCAGTAGGTCGGCCTGCAAGGTAGTCTCCTGTGTGGAAGTACCTACAGATGAAGAAGATCCAGGTACCACCACTGCCATTGCCAGTCTGGGGCTATCAGAATCATCTTCATGTTGAATCTGATGAGCTTGGACACCACCTTCGGGATCAGAGGCCGACCAATCCATCAAGAGTGCATTCCCCCTTGTCCATGGACAGTGGAATCTGGATGCGAAGGAGTGGTATTTTTTGTTTTTGTCGTCTGCAAACAAATCTATTGATGGATGACCCCATCGATGGAAAAGGTCTGCCAGCACCTCGTCGTTTAGCACCCAGTCTGGCTGATCTTCGAAGTGCCGGCTGAGTGCGTCTGCCTTGATATTTTGATCTCCTGAAATGTGCACTGCCACCACTGAGAGGTTCCGGGCTAGCAGCCAGTGCCAGATCACCTGGGACTCCAAGGAGAGAGGACGTGACCGCGTACCACCCTGTTTGTTTAGATAGAATATGGTAGTCATGTTGTCGGTCTAGACTAAGACAGAGCTGGATTTGATTGCAGGTAGAAAAGCTTTCAGAGCAAGGTGAACTGCTCGCAGCTCCAACATATTGATGTGGTAGGATTGTTCCTTTGCTGACCACCGCCCTTCCATCTGAAGGCACCCCATGTGTGCCCCCCAGCCTTGCAGAGATGCGTCTGTCACCAACGATTGCACTGGAAGTGGCTGGTGAAAAGGAACTCCCACCAACAGATTTTGAAACTGAGTCCACCATTTGATGGAGGATCCCACTGCCTGGGAGAGACCGATCTAATCTTCCCACTGACCTGTTGTTTGATCCCACTGGTCCTCCAGAGTTTGCTGCAACGGGCGCATTCCCAGCCTTGCGTTGGGGATGAGAAAGATGCAGGAAGCAATGGAACCCAGAAGGGATGCCACCTGCCGGACTGTTGGATTCTCTGTCTGGAGTAGAATCCTGCACTTCTGCCGCATTGAAGAAAGTCTCTCCTCCGAAGGAAACTCTCTTCCCAAGTTTGTGTCCAGAACGGAGCCTAGGTAATGGATGGTCTGGGTGGGCTGTTGCACTGACTTCCCCATGTGGACATGAAGGCCCAGATCGTGTAACTGCTGCAGGCAGACTTGGAAATCGTTTCTTACTTGCAGATGGGATGGCCCTTTTAGAAGCCAGTCGTCCAAGTATGGATAGACGAAGAGACCTCTTCTGTGCAGGAAGGCTGCCACCACTGCCATTCACTTGGTGAACACTTGCGGAGCCGACTTGAGCCCGAAGGGCAGGACTTTGTACTGGTAGTAGATACTTGCGATGACGTATGGAAATCGGAATATGGAAGTACGCATCTTGGAGGTCCACCGAACACATCCAATCTCCTACTTTTAGATGTGGACTTATTTGGTGAAGGGCCAACATGCCAAACTTCTCCTTCACTATGACCTTGTTCAGAAGGCGCAGGTCCAGGATAGGTCGGAACTTGTGCTCCTGTACCTGGAGTAAACTCCTTTAACTCTTTGAGAGGGAGGAACTTCGTCTATAGCTTGTTTTTGAAGAAGAGCCTTTACCTTCTTCCGAAGCAGCTTTATTTGGTGAGGACGATATTTTCGGAGGTATGTCCTTTGGAAGCACACGAAAACGAAGTGTGTATCCATTGCGCAGTATATTCAGCACCCAACGATCTTTTGTGATGCTGCACCACTCTGCCAGATGTTGTGAAGCACTTCCTCCCAC
This sequence comes from Lissotriton vulgaris, assembly GCF_964263255.1. Classification (NCBI taxonomy): domain Eukaryota; kingdom Metazoa; phylum Chordata; class Amphibia; order Caudata; family Salamandridae; genus Lissotriton; species Lissotriton vulgaris. The sequence continues at coordinate 362,196,425 of NC_141691.1, forward strand.
TGGAGTGGGCAACGGCGCCAGAGGAAGTCACTGCTCATGACTTCCTTCCTGCTCTCGCTGTGGTACAGGATTGTTGTTGGTGACGACCTCTACCTCTGTTTGATGTAGGGCCCTGAAATTGGGACTTGACCTGGCTCTTGTTCTGGGGCCCTTGAGGGGTTTTAACCCTCTGTTAAGGCCCCTTGCGTTGGTTGGATCTGTACCGACGCTTGTACTCTTTGTTTTTCTCCAAGCCGACTGACTTGACAGTGTCCAGCTCGGTTCTCATTCTATTCATCTCCTCGTCTGCGTGTGTGCCAAAGAGAGAGGAACCAGAGAATGGGAGGTTCAAGATTCTCTGCTGCGCATCCGGTTTGAGGCCTGTCAATCTCAACCAGGATGATCTCCTTGCGCATATTCCATGTGCGTAAGAGTGCGTTGATAGGGCAGCGCCGCCCGCCGCTGTGCTAATAATTTGGTTTGCCACCAAAGATCCCTCGGTTACTATTTCATCAAAGTCCTTTTGGTTCTCCTTTGGCAGCTTGGTTTTGAAGCGGTCCAAAGAATCCCATAAAGCTCTGTCGCAACGGCCTAAAAACGCAGCCGCGTTGGAGACTTTTAGGGTTGAATCCGCAGAATTGCAGACCTTGCAACCCCATGAGTCCTGGGACCTGCTTTCTTTATTTGGTGTAATCGAGGAAGTAGAAGTGACAGCATGTGTTTTTCGTGCTGTGGCAACAATCACCGAGTCTGCTGGTGGATCCATCTTAACGAAGACTGGGTCTGAGGCATCAGGCTTGTATTTCTTTATGATGCAAGCCGGCACCACCTTAATGGTAGCTGAAGACAGAAAGGTGTCCATGACAGGGTCAAGAATTCCTGGAACCAAGGGGAGCAATGGCCGAGACGAAGTCTTCTGATGAAGAGTCTTGAAGATCTCTCACGTTGCTATTTGAGGGACAGACATCTCGATGTTGAGTTTCTGGGCCCCTCTCTGCAGAACCTCATAGTAGGTATTAATGTCATCTATTGGAGAGACCCTAGAGATAGGGCTGTCCGATAGCATGGGGGAATAATCCCTCTTAGATGAGCGGGTAGTGGAAGTAGAGAAAGTAGATGGTGTTCTTCTACTTCTGCAATGGGCACAGTGCCTCCTTCCCTGTGATCTGTCTGAGCGTTCCTCCCGTCTGGGGGAACATGATCTATAGTGCCTTCCCTCACGGGATCTCTCCGTGTGGGCTCTACGTCTAGGAGGGCTCTCCCTGTCTACTTCTTCCACCAGTCTTTTTAGAGGAGACCTGTGAACAGGACTGGCATACTCCTGCATTTGCCTCATCGCACCTGAATCCTGCCAGTGATGCAAAGGAAGTTGCTATTGTGGGGATAACCGAGCAGCAGAAGGAGCCTCCTTCTGATGAGATGGAGACTTATGGACAGGACTTCTAGCTCCCGGAGAGGCTGATCTTGTAGAAGCTCACCTTGAAGCGTGAGAAGAAGAATGGCGTGAGGCTGGCTCCGTCACCAGGACCACCAATCCTTCCCTGGATCTCACTGAGGTACGTCTCGACGTCGGGCGTGAGCCTCTCGATGCCGAACAAGCATGCATTCTAGACGTCGATCTCCTTGGATCTTGACTTCTCGACGGTGGAGTCGACGCTGCCTGGACCTCCCTTCTACTCGACGTCGAACGTCGTCTCGACGGCGACTGGTGTCGGTGAGAAGTAGGAGAAGAATGCTGATGCCTCGATGTCGAACGTCGGCGTAAAGCCGATGGCGGAGGAATTCTCTCTCTTCGCACCGAGTGTCGCTTAGACGACGGCGGAGCAGTGTCTAATCTCGGCATCAAAGGTCTTCGAGATGACGGTGGAGGGGTATGCGTCCTCAACGCCGAACGCCGTCGAGACGACGACGGAGATCTCATCCTCGACGCCGATCGTCGTCGAGTTGACGACGGCAGAGGACTCTAGGCTCTCGACGTCGATCGCTGATGGATCTGCGATGACGGAGGGGAACCTGCTCTCGATTCCGATTGTCGTGTCGACGATGGCGGAGGGCCTCTAGGGATGATACTCCTCGACGCCGATCGTTGCCGGGTTGACGATGGCGGAGGGGTGATGCTCCTCAACGGTGATCGTCGCCAAGTTGACAATGGCGGAGGGCTTCTTTTCCTCAAAGCCGATCATCGCCGGGTTGACGATGGCGGAGGATCACGAATCTTCAATGTCGACGACGTGCCTGAGTGACTCTTTCTTCTCGACGGCGAGCCAGCTGTCAAAGGTCTTTTCTTGGATAAATGACCCACTGGTAGATCTTCTCTCAGCGCCGAGCCCGAAGCTGCTGTTGAAGGACATGAGGTCTTGCTTCTATATGGCGTTCTAGACCTCTTGGAGCCCTTCCTCACTGGAGACCTTTCTCTAGATGATTCTGCCAGGCCATACAAGCAAATTCTTTCCCTGTCCTTCAGAGCTCTCTTGGACAGGGTTTGGCAGTGAGGACAGGTTTTAGGGTCATGATCCTCAGGTAGACAAAGTATACAGACCTCATGAGAGTCCGTCTTGGCCTTCTTTTTACCACAAGAAAGGCAGGAGTTAAAAAGAGATGGCATTTTAGGATGTAAAAAATGCCCAAAACTGTAAAAAAAAAACAGTTCCTTACTTCAATAGATGGAAAACGTCTAAGTAAGGTAAAAAAGTTGTTAAAAGTGAAGAGAATTTCAGACAAAAATCAGAAAGAAGTGGAACTGTGTTGCCAGGATCCTTCCTGAAGGAGCCGGAAAGAGCAACTGACCTAACTGTCACCCCTGAGCCATGATGGGAAGCTGGGAGTCAGGAGTGCCTTAAAGGCACGGTGTCAGTTTATCTCTATGTTGCTATGAGTTAGCTTTTCAGTCTTTTTAGACTGTGGTTTGCAATGTAGCCTGGGAGCTGTCTATGCTTTCAGTTCTTTATGAGATTTTCTGCTATTTGCTTCAAAACATGTTTTATTGTTGTTTTTCCCTATTTCTAAGGCATGTTTTTCATGTTATGATGGGAAATCCTTACAGCATGATTCAGCTCTGATGTGTATGAGGCTGCAGTTGCATATTTATATATATATATATATATATATATGTATATATATATATATATATATACATATATATATATATATATAGTTATATATATGTGGGGCACATGTATTGTAGTGTTTCCGGGGTCCCGCGAATGGGGGGTAATATTCTAATGCTTATGTCTATTGATGAGGATCCCCTGGAAGAGAATATTAGGTTTCCTCACCATGGCCCCGCACCGGCCCAGGGTTTGGTCTCGGACCAGATGTCACAGCCAACCTTGTAGCAGAAGGCATTGTGTGTCTCTGATTCTGGGAGGACCTCAGTGTACCTACAATGATAAGTGTGTTTGCAGCTTTACATTTCTGCTGGCACATGTGATGCACTCATTTTCAGGCACAAAGGATAAGCACAAGCAGCCAACAAACTAGCCATCCAATGTGAGAAGTACATGACCAGCTGGATGGACTGGGGGATTTCATGTATAGGAAAACATTCTGAGTTGGACTGTGGATACATTGTCATTACTACTGACAATGGTAGCTCACTTCTTGTTCCTCACTGTCATATTTGTTAACATTTGAATTCTTAATTATGTCTACAAACACTATTACAATATAGTGGTAACACCCTTTTGACTTGTGGCACTCGATTGCAGGATTGAATTCCCAGGTCTGGGACTGTTGGTGGAATACATATTATGTTCACCAATTACAAAGGTATGATGAGCCAGGACATATTATATTTTATCTTTTGCTTTTCACCTATGTCATTTTCTAGGGTGAATGTCCATTGACAAATCCAACAGTTGTTATGCTAGTTTTTCTTCTCTGGTTACCTTTCACATTCGGTCACTACATGTCCCTCTGTTGTCTCCTGACAATATATGCCTTTTGACCATATCCTGATCAGTTTGACTTACCAGTTTGTGAGGGTGTTATGTCTTGCTCTGGACTATGTTTTTTCCTCCCAGAAGATGCAGGGACCTCTGCTACTGCGGTTGTCTGTGCTCTGGCTGAATATGTCAATAGGTGAGAAGAGAGAAAAATACCCAAATGGGAAATGTACATGTGGAACTTTTCAGGCATTACCCCATATCTTCTGCATGCTAACAGTGTTGTGAAGTTCTGCAGCAGACAGGGCTGGTAGGGGCAGTGGGGCGTTGGGGATGTAATGGTGTGGCAGGGTGAGAAATGAACAATGGAATATGTGAATGACATACTTTGATCTGAGGATTCTCTCAGCTCCTGCTTTGTGATTTTTTCTGGCACAGGGTGAGTTACTTCTTGGATAATTTGTGGCAGATTTACAGGCCCCTTGCTAGATATTTAAGCCGCCGTTGCATCACTTCTGTGACACAGCGGTGGCGGAAACCATGTGCAACGTTGCAACTTAGTTACAACATGACGCATCTAGGGAGATGCGTCACGTTGTGTACCCTTGCGCAACATTAAACATGCGTCAGGTTTAATGTAAGCATGGTGGGCATTCCTTTGTGAAATGCCTTGTGAAAGTGATGCAATGAGATCTACAAGATTCCACGGTGTCACTTTTCATAGTCCGCTACGACGAAACCTTACGCATGCTTGAAGCAGACATAGGAAGTGGCACAGCACGTTAGGCATGGGCAGTCCATGAATATTGTTGGAGTTACATTGCACTTGCAACACAACTCTAGCAAAGCGCCGCCCTTACACCATCAGAAGAGACACACATCTGTCTATTCCTGTGCCATGGTGTGCAGCATTGTTAATGCGACACATCCATTGTGGTACAAGGGTAGAATTGTGTGTCGCATCGGTGCTGGCGCATCCCTGCTAATATGCAGGGATGCACCAGTCCTTGTAAATCTGCCCCCTTGTGTTGTCCCAATTCATTTGTCAGTTGATTTTCATATGCTCTGCAACCCCTTACATTTTTAACTGGCTCAGACACATCTGGATGAGTGGTAACAGCACTTTGTCAATTGCTACTCAGCAGGGTTAGGTATATACGGCAGCAGTACTGTGCCCATGTTTTCAAAAGTGGGAGAGGGAATTGCCATTTCTGTTACAAAGGATTCTGGGACTTGTGGTGCAACATACAGAGGGTAACACATGAGTCTATGATTGACTATATTTTTATATACACTTTGTAAAACTTCCTTTCTCACAATGCCAGTACAACACAATCTTTTCATACACTTTTTCTTGTCATCCCATTTACCTGGTACCACGTGGTGGTCATCACTCGTAGGCAGCCCATGGAGTATGTGGGGGTAGATTGTGGTCAGTATATCCTCCTCTAGTGGGGTGAGACGGAGGCAGATTCTGGAGTGCGGGACAGGGAGGATCCTGTTTAATTTGATCCTGGAGTACTTCTTCACCCTCTGCTTTTCATCCTGCCACTTCTTCTCGATATCCTGGACTGTGCACCTCTCCTACCCCCAAGCTGTGACAGTAGTGGATAATTGCTGTCATAGAGCTTCCTTCTGTGTGCCACTGGTACAGTAAGGTGGGAGACCATATAGGCGTTTGTGGTGCCGCACTATATACTCCACAAGCATGGTGGTCTCCTCAGTGGTAAAGTTATTTTTCTTCCTCATTTGTTCCATTATCCTCTGGCAATGTGCAGTGATTGTAAACACAGACTCTCTGTGGCCAAACCTGTTCCTTCCTTGTGCTGCTTTCATGTTTGGCGGTACTGGTCTTGCAGTTAGTGTTAATTGACTTCAGCTGGAGCGTGGTGGGAGTTGGTAGGCACTTGAAACGTTCATCAGGCCAAAATTGTGGTATTCCAACAGAAAATCGGGAGTTACGGCCCGGAAGCGGAAATTCCACCCAAACAGCAGAGAGTCCGTCCCGTAAGCGGAATTCCCGCTCCAGGTGCGGAAATTCCGGCTCGAGTGCGAACGTAAAGTTAGTAGACATAAATCCATACTGTGAATACCAAAAGTAGTCAGTTCATTCTGTGAATATCAAAAGTATTAATGCATTCTGTGAATACCAAAATGATAGTAAGTTTAGGATTTTGTCTTAAGTTCATTTTGTTAATCGGGCCCTGTGTGCTTACTCCTTAAAACATGCAAACGGTGGTTTATCCCCAATTGGCATATAATAAAATGGCCTAATAAAATGGCACTACATGTACCCAGGACCTGTGAATTAAATGCTGCTAGTGAGCCTGCAGCACTTGTTGTGCCACCCACATGAGTAGCTTTGCAAACCTGTCTCAGTTCTGTCATTGTCATTGTCGCCAAGGGGTGCAGTTTTAAACTGTCATTTCGACCTTACATAATCCTATAGTAATATCTGTGGCAAACATGAACCTGCTTGGTGTATCTAACCTGCACTGTGCTCAGTCTGAACTTGGGCCTAGGTCCTGCTCCCCCACCAGCGCTGACTACTGTTTGGTGCCTTTTTCCTTCAAACTTTAGACTACTTTTTCTTTTCCATCAAATTTTCAAAATTGTAGTCTCCTATTCCTCTTATTGGATATTTGTGTTTGGGTGTCATTTTGGTTATTACACAGCAGAATGATTTTTTGTGTGTTTTATTTTCAGCTTTTTATCTATGTTGATGCTTCTAAATGATTTAAACATATTGTCCAAGTTAAGCCTGTGTTCTTTGTGCCATAGTTACAGAAATATGGAATTTCCCTCATTGACCATAGTGCTTCAAAAAAGATTCTTCAAAGTCAGTTTTAAAGTACATTTGTGACAACCAAATAACAGTACATTATACTTTTTATTTTCTCGACATTTCTTTTTATTTCTTTTTTTTGTAGAAAACCTTTTTGTAAAGATATTTATTTCATTCTTTATCTATATAAAAACAGTATTTCTTTTCTCATTTTGCAACATTCCATCATAAAATATCTCAGAAATGTATCAAAAATGCATCATTTAAATCGAATACACAGTAGGAAGCAAAAACAATCTACAAAAACACCCCTGGAGACAAAACAATCACTCAACAATCATAACATTCAACCATACTCTCATCAAAATACATTCACTCTACATCTGTACATGTACAAGTTCTGTGTGACAAAGAAAAAATCTCTGCCCAAAATTGAATCTCAATGATGACATGGGATTCCGCACTAGGTCGACGCGAGTTTCAGTGGAGATGAACCACCTTCCTCAGGACCTTGTCAGATATAAACTTTGGTTTCCCAGGGGACTCATGCACTGACGGAACTAGGTTGTTCTTTCTACTTGATTCTCAATTTTCAATAAACAGCAGAGCACTGTTCACGATTGAATCCAATAATCGAAATGGACCCTTTACAAGAAATCATCAGTTTTAAAAAAAAAACATTTCATATCTTCTTGTCTCCACGGGGCGAGTACCAAGGGATTTTAGGTGTTCGGGAATACTTCCAATCAAGCTTTGTTTTAAAATTTATATTACTATCATCATCTTCCCATAATTGGTCACTGTCTGTTGCAAGCACGACTTGGTGGCTTCAAACCGCACTTGTGCCTGCCGTTCTTCTAACCGCTGTGTCGGCGGCCCCCCAGACACGTGTCAAGAAATTCTCATTCGAAGTAACCATAGTTACCAGGAGCTGAACTGATGTTTAAATTGCTGAATGCTTTGAGTGGACCGAAACTGTTAGTGACTTTATTACTTGTAATGGACTACCATCCAACCTAATTATTAATTCACTTTCTTTAACCAACCTCTTGTCTAGTAGGTAAAAAATCATGCACTGTTGGAGCATCTAGTAAATCATATATACTCAGATTAACTGCAGACTTCGGCTGTTAACAGAAAATTAATGTGCTTTGACCTCTGTCCTGAATAATATTCTTATGACCAATCACAAGGGTGACTTAACCACAATGATACTGTTGGATGTTTTTGTCAGTGTTAGAAATAGGGCCACTATTTGGCAGTGGTTTGCGCCAAGTAGGTACTGTCACTCTAGTCAGTGTAAGGGAGTCATGTAGCTAAGATAACCCCTACTCACCCTCTTGGTAGCTTGGCACAAACAGTCAGGCTTATCTTAGAGGCAATGTGTAAAGCATTTGTACATGCACAAAGTAAAGCAGTGAAAACACTACAAAAGAGTCCACGCCAGTTTGAAAAAAATAGCTAATAATTATCTGACTACTACAAGACCAAAACAACAAAAATCCACCATACACAAGTCAAGATATCTCTTTTAAAAGATTAAGCAAGTTTATTCCATAGAAGTCAATGTAAGCATTTCTTTTGGCACAAAGTACCTTGAATGTGTCAAATATCAAAGATGAAGGAGATGCGTGGGAGGTGAGGCACCAGAAAAGCAAAGCAATGTGTTGGGTCCTTACTACACATGGGAGGTGATGCGTCAGTTCCTTACTGGAATGGAAAGTGATGCATCGAATACCAGACACGTGGCCTCAGTTCCTTACTGTGGCCCGGCTTCATTGAGGGACGATGCGTCCAAAATTCAGACATGCTGCTTCAATGCGATGACAGTAATGCAAATGCTCTAGAGATTTCACAGCTCAAAGCAGCCATTGCGTCAATTCTTCAGCTGTAAAGCAGATGCTGTGTCGGAACGGGTGCCGCAGACATTGGTACACAGTGCTTGGGACTCACACTGTGATGATTTTTTGGCTGCAAAGCAGGTGCTGTGTCGAGAAAACAGGCATTGAGAGTCAATGCATGGATTTTCTTTCCAGGTTACACTTCTAAGGGCCCAGGAACTGTATTTGGCACCATTTGGCAAGTCAGGGCTCTCATCAGAAGAGCACAAGCACTAGTAAGTAAAGCCTTTGGTGGCGCTGAGACTTCTTAACAGGAGGCCATCATGCACAAGACCTTGCAGAACCTTGGAAGCAGGGAACAGAAAGCAAAGCTCAGTCCTCTAACTCCCATGACAGAAGCAGCAGGCCAGCACAAAAAAGCAAGAGGTAAAGTAGCAGTCCCTCCTACAGCATTTAGCTCCTCTTTCTAGGCGAATGTCCTGAATCCAGAAGTGTTCTGATTTTGGGGTGTCAGAGGTCCAATACCTATACCCCTTTCTGCCTTTGAAGTAGGTAAACTTCAAAGGAAAGTCTTTGTAGTGCACAAGAGCCTGCCTTTCTCTGACCTGGCTTCAGATACACCACAGAGGGGTGGAGACAGCATAGTATGAGGACAGGCACACTCCTATTCAGGTGTCAGTGACAACTCCTCCCATCACTCAAACTCACAGAAAGCCCATCGGCTTGGTGAGGAGCTATCAGGATAAGCAAGGCACACCTCAGCTCCCTTTGTGTGGATGACTGGAGTGAAGGCACAAGAGCCCAACAGTCAACCAACCCAGAAGTTTATTCTACAGATAAGCAGAGGCACAGAGTGGTTATGCAAGAAAAGGCCCAATTTCTAAAAGTAGCATTTTCAAACATGCAATTTAAAAACCAACTTCACCAAAGGCTGTGTTTTTAAATTGTAAGTTCAGAGACACCAAACTCCAATTCTCCATCTGTCCCCAATAGGAAATGACACTTTAAAGACATTTCAAGGCAATCCGCATGTTACCCTAGGGGAGAGATAGCCCTTGCAATAGTGAAAAACAAAATAAGCAGCATTTCTCTATTAGGACATGTTAGAAACACCAGTACATGTCCTATCTTTCTAAACATACTGCACCCTGCCCATGGGGCTGCCTTAGACCTCCTTAGGAGTGACTTACATATAGTAAAAGGGAAGGTTTGGGACTAGCAAGTGGCTGCACTTGCCATGTCAAAATGGCAGTTTAAATCTCAATCACAGAAACTGAAGTGGCAGGCATGAGACATGTTTGCAGGGCTACTCGTGTGGGTGGCACAATCAGTGCTTCAGACCCAATAGTAGCACATGATTTACAGGCCCTGGGCTCACCTACTGCAGTTTACTAGGGACTTACTAGTAAATCAAATATGCCAATCATGGATTCACCAATCAGCAATATATTTTACACAAGGAGCACTTGCATGTTAGTACTGGTCAGCAGTGATAAAGTGCCCAGAGTCCTAAAATCAACAAAAAACAAATTGAGCACACAGTCAAACACTAGGAGGTCAGAAGCAAAAAGACAGGGAAATCACACCAAAAGATGTCAGATCTAATAGTGAGAAAATGGAATGTTAGTTGTGTGAGGTGTTAACCCTGCTCAAGCAACAGCCACAATCCTTGTCAGGGTGAATCACAAAAGTATTCAAAATAGCCTGTGCTTAATCCTCTGGTAGCGTACCACAAAACAGTCAGACCTAACTTACAAGCAATATGTAAATATTTATGCAGCACACAGCCAGTAATAAAGTGAAAATACAACAAAAGAAAAATGGCACACCAATTTAGAAAAATATAATACATTGTGATAAATGGTATGACACTATAACAACACGTTTTTGCCAAAATCTTTCCGTATCCCAAGTTTGGGATTTTTGGCCCAGGTGTAGGTTCAAGATGGTTAGAGTCTTTCTGTTGCTGAGGCTCTGATCAGGAGGCCAGCCAACTATCCCTTAGATTCACTCTAGTAGGCCTTGGTTCAGGTAGTGGAACAGGGCTCAAGCATCAGGGCAGACCTTTGAAGGTTCAAGACAGCACAGTCCTTCCAGGTTCAGCAACGTAGTCTACTGATATACACAACAGGAGGCAGTCCTGTAAGAGTGCTTCTAGAGGTCTAAAAAGTGAACTGAAGAGTAGGTTTAAGGGTCTTGTTTTCATACCTGGTGCTTTCTTTGAAGTAGACGTTTCTAGAGAGATCCTTTGAAGTGCATGGAATTTCCCAACTCCTCTACCCAGACTCCAGTCTGGCTGCAAGCACACTGACCTGGTGTGAAGTTCTTTGTGTGAAGCAGGGCAAAGCCTGTTGACTTGTAAGCGGGGTGTGCCCAGCTCTTCCCCCATCCTGCCTGTGAAGGCCTTCAAGGCACACTTGATTCCTCTATTGTGTGGCTGTCTAGGAGGAATATTACAAACTCAATCTGCTAACTAAACCCAGCCATATGACCCAGGAACAGGCTGCAGGCACATAATAGCTAGGGCAGGAAAATGCCAACTTTCCTGAAGTCCAACTTTATGTGGAACATGTGAGAAGACCGCTGACAGCTGCTGCGGCTCTATTTGGCACCTTAAATTCCACAACTGTATGTCAGAACTTACTTGCATGAGCTTTTGACTCAATGATCAAGAGGTCTTGGATCTTCATATGATTTGCTTAGTCCTGAAGATGGTCTCAGACATGTAGCACAAGAGAGACCAAAACATTGACTTTATAACCAAAATTTCTTTTTAGTTTTTGTTAAGATTCAACTGGGGAGCTCTAGATCCTATGTATAAGACAGTCTCCTTACTTAATAGTACATGAAATGGGTTATGTTACATTGGTGACCAGTGAAATCTAATTTAGAAGGATTTTGAGTTTTGTTATCAATGTATTGAAGTACTTTCTGGTTTTGAACCCCAAATTAACTAAGCATTTGTTTTCTAAATACAATGAATAAGATCTGCACCCGGTGTTGTGAATTGATTTCTTATTTAGAATAACGTATACAAATATGTTCAGAATTGATTTCATGATGTCACGGTCTGACATCACTTACAAAAGATAGAATTCAAGAAAATATTTAATTAAAATGTATCCCTTGTAGGTGCCTTTACCTGATATGTTATTTCCCAAGCCCAGATGGATAGATTGGATTACCCTCTTTCAGACAAATAGCGTCTAAAAGTGGCATCTTCAAAATTTTGACTTAAAATCCTACTTTACAATTAAAGAGGTTTACAAATGATAATTTTTAAGACAGCAAACCTTTATTTTCCGACTAGTGCCCATTAAAAGGTTAGCATTTATGAAATTTAAAAGGTGCACCCAATGTTATCAAATGGGTGAGGTAGACGTCACGGTAGTGAAAAGCAACTTTAGGAGTTTTTCACTACCAGGACATGTAAAACTTAAAAAATACATGTCCAGCTTTTTTATTACAGTGTACAATGCTCTGTGAGCTATTTAGGGTCGACCCTATGGATAACAGATGTAATAAAAGGGAGTTTTAGTCCTGGCAAAGGGTTTATATTCCCAGGGCAAATTGGTGTTTAAAATTGCATATAGACTGGAGTGTCTGGCCTGAGACATGTTTTAAAGGGGCAACATAAGTTAGTGGCACCATAGGTGCTGCAGGCCAACTAATAGCATTTAATTTACAGGTCCTGGGTAGAGTCCTAAAGCCAGAAAAACAAATTAATAAAAAACAGGAGGTTGAAGGTAAAAAGTTTGTGGAAGACCACCCTAAGCCTGACAGGTCTAACACGCTTGATGTCCTTTGATAAAGTCAACCATCATATATTGCTCAACCATTTGAACTTCCTAGGCATTACAATTATAGCACACATTCATTATAGCACACATATTCATCTTTTAGCAGCAGATTTCATATATTCTCTAACACTCTCCAAATCTTCTGCATACGAAAAGCAATACGGAGCTATGCGGGGATCCACCTTTGCATCTAGATGAGGGGCACATCTAGCCATTTAAGATCGTTCGATTTGCCCTTTACACCCTATAATTTGTGTTGAACTCAAGGGGAAATAAAAATGTGCCAACCTGCTTCAGAGACTGCATGGTTGAACTTGCAAAGTGGATTGAATAAAATCCACTTAAATTCAATCCAGATTAAATGGAGGTTTTGGTGATTAGAGGGTCTCACATTTGTGAAAACATTTATTTTGGCTTCCAAGAGTGGTTGTGATCCCCTTACCAATTGTCTCAGTTAAGAATCATGTATTTTATTTCAATACCAACCTTTCATTACCAGGGAAAATTATTTCCATTGCTAGTAAAGCATTTACAATGAAAACAAGCATTGGCAATGCCAGTAAGCCTGGCTTTAAAGTGATGTTTTCTAGTAATGTGAAGCATTACAAGTAGATAGCATTGGACTAGACATTTATTTGCGTGGAAGCAAAGTACTTTAAAATAATATTGGTAACGTTTAAAAGGTCAGGTGACAGTGCACTGCCAATTTAAACCTAAAATTCAATGTAGGTTAATAACTGCCATCTTGCAATCTGTGCTACAACCGGAAAGAAACACCATAAATTATCTAGTTATCTAAGACACTTAAATAGCATTACAATGTCAAGTGTGTGTCCCTCAAAGTTCAAGCTCTGGTAGCAAATAAAATGATCACATCAGTGTAGAGGACAAGCAATTTTTTGTGAAGGCGCACAACTTCTGCCCAATCAAAACATGTACTCATGGCTCCCAATATGACATGGGTTGAGCCAAAGCCCCTCTTCCAGTGATTCCCATCGTCACATCAGTCAAGATAGACCATAATAAATGCAATACCTGTGACCTGTATTGCTAAGAAGGTTCCAGTTTTTCAAGGGGCAGTAAAAAAGAGTGCTACAAAAGCCATCATATCTTCCAGACTGAAAAATGTGAATTCACTGTACATGTCGCTTTCAAAATACAAACACGACTGGCTCCAGTAACTGCAAAATGGGCTACCAATGTTCTTTTACGACTTATAGCTGGAGTCTTCTCTTTAACAACATTTTTGCAAACTCCATTGTTTCCCATCAAGAAAAGGTTAAAGGACACTCTTTGTAACTCATGCTGCCAAAATTCAATATTGCAGGGACTTCTTGCAATCCAATATGATAAATGGCGTGTAAGCATCTGGCGAAATAATGGGCTGTAAACATCAGAACCGTGAAAACACAAACTTTCTTTTTTTTCTGCCTTGACTTCAGAGAGTGGTCAGAAGACCTGCAGTCATGAAGTTTGAGAGCAGAAACAGTGGCAAGAATGGAATGCGCAGAGGGTGGTGGGAGGGAGTATAAACTGCCAAGTATTAAAACTTTTAAACATTAGTACATGTGTTTGAGAAAGTTCTTAAGAGTAGTGCCGGAGGATGGCAGGTGCCGGAGGATGCACAGTATTTCAATAATACGGTTGGGTGCAGAATTGGGGGGTATATTATCAAGGACCGGTGTTAAAATGAAAGCCGTTTTATCGGCAGGAAACTGCTGATAAAACGGCGATAATGGGCTTGATAATACGCCCTTGTTAATTCACATAGAAGCCCATGTTAACACCAGAACATGGGCTTCTATGGGAATTAACAAGGGCGTATTATCAAGCCCATTATCACTGTTTTATCAGCAGTTTCCTGCCGATAAAACGGCGATAATTTTAACACTGGTCCTTGATAATATGCCCCTGTGTTTTTGAGGGTCGTGTGGTAAGGTGACAGATAGGAAGCTAGACAATGTTGTTTTTTTAGGGGGGAGATTGAGCCACTAACGAGGGTTGGTACTTTTTATGGCTGGATGGCCACTAATATTACGTGCATTTGGGTAGGGGGAGGCTACTTACAAGTTTTTAGAGACCTGATTAACCTATGTCGTTCGCAGCTTTCCCATGACTGCTCTGCCCTTTCCTTGTGCAGCCCATTCATAGGATCAGCTGTGCAGAAGGACAGGATTTTTGGGGGCCACACATAACAAGAAATAATAGATGGGCAATTTCCAATTATTTGGAGTTTTCCAACTCAGGTTGCAAGTCGCATCATAGACAATTCGAACTTTATTAACATTACCTGGAATCAGTAAGCAAGCCTTAGTTGAAAACACCCCTTTATTGACAGCTGCCTATCTATTATTCTTCAAGTGTTATTTAAACCCCAACCCACTCTTTCATATCTGAGAGGCTGGATCTCCTACATGCATGGACACCAATTCACCAAATTCTAGGGTTGGGGAGGGATATCATGCACCCTTTCTCCTCATCAAAATACTGACTTCTTGCTCCACCTTTAGCCCCTCAACAGGCTGCTGAGGAGCAAAGGAAAGGGTAAGGAACTGCAACGTCATTGAAAGGCCTGAGAATGGGGTACCTATAGCGTTGCCAGGGATACTACAGGGCAAGCGAGGGGGAGAGACTGGTATCAGTGGCATCCTGTGCCTGATGTCCATGCCACCAAGTCCCTAAAACATGAAAAGCCTTAAAAGGATGCACGGCGTTCGCCTTCCTTCTCGAAACATGTGGAATACACTGCTGCTTGAAATCAGCACAATAAAGGGAAACCTTATTAGGGAAATTAGAAAGCGTCGCCGTTTACCAGTGCTAGCCGTCTCTTCTGTATTACCCTCCTTCGTGTTATCCTGTATGAAAGATATTTTGTCCTCTTATTTATTCATCATTTTGTGGGTGGAGTGGCAGATTCCTGCGTCATTTGTTTTGAAAGTTTGCTAAGTATGCAAATCAGTAGCTCAAGCGGAGACACACTTCTGCTGGAAATGTGTTTCTTTCTTTCATAATAGTTTGCTGTTGTTCTTGATCCAAAATATACCTTTGCAAGATTTTTCATTTTAACGGTTCATCAAAACTCATTTTGCTGTCATAGTAGAAGTAGAAGCATTTAAAAATCTGTGCGAGCCCTGAAAAGGAAATGTTCTTGTTGTCCACGACCCTCACAATATATGCATTAGCACTCTGTTCATCAATATAAGGTTGCATATTTATGGCTACATTGTGAATAAATTGTCCTGCATTTATCAAAGGCCTAGATAAAGAGAAATAAATAACTAGCATAGATGAATGATGCAGGGCCAATGTACTAAGCATTTTAACAGTCTCAAACAACCCAATTCGGTTTTTATCTATGTATTAATCTCATTTTAGGAGACAAAAACATTTTTGGGAATCCTAAAATGCAATTCTGAGTGGATACCTAATAGGTATCTGGAAGGGATGTTGGAGGAGTACCTTCCAAATACCCAATCAGTATCATTTTTCATCAGCGTTTTGCATCTGAGATCCAGTTGCAAAACATCGGCATTTTAATGACAGCTCAAAGGAGACGGTAATGGATTCACAAAAATGGAGAGGTAAATGTAAAAAAAAGTGGGACATAATATCAAGAACGGCGTTAAAATTATCGCCGGTTTAGCGGCAGAAAACTGCTACTAAAGCAGCGATAATGGGCTTGATAATATGCCCTGGAGAATTCCAATAGAACTCCATGTTCTGGTGTGAACATGGACTTCTATTGGAATTCCCAAGGGCATATTATAAAGCCAATTATCGCCGTTTTAGCTGCAGTTTTCTGCCGCTAAATCTGCGATAATTTTTAACGCCATTCTTGATAATGTGCCCCAGAGTTTGTTGAACAGTAAGTAGCCATCCAAAGGACCATGGCTGCGTTCAATGTACAGAGATGACTGCAGGGCTGGTGGTCATCTCTGAATCTGGTGGATGTTAGCCCCTCAGTGTGTCAGAGGTAGTGTCCTTTGCCAACCTGATGAATGAAGCGCTGTCCATCAAACCCTTAAATCAGACCCTATGTGATTTATTAAGTCACACAGTAGGTTTGATAAGCTTGACAAGTTAATTTAGGTCTTGCAATAAAAATGATATAGAATAACGTTTTCAGAGTCAAAATGAAGATGTCAAAGGCACTTGAGCGTTTTCGAAGGTATCAAGCTCTGGGCCGCTTCTAGGCAGTCGGTTTCACTTTGTTTATTTCTGTGAGATATTTCTGATTAGTTTTCTTATTGCCCAACTCCTTGCAAGGAACGGTGTGATCAGTCCTTTTGTTTCATTGGATGTATCACTGGAAAAACACATTATCTTTATTTGTATCCAGCTGTTATTTAGTTATTGCTAATATGATCATTTTCCTTCTGATTTCGTTGTACACTAGGGAGCAGATTTACAAGAAAGTGACGCATCTGTAGATGCATCACTTTCCCAGCTCCACCCTGAGAAATCCTTGCGCCACCATGGATGCGCCGTATTTACAATACGGTGCACCATGGTGCAAGGAATGACAGATGCGTCAGAAATTATGACGCATCTGTTGGCGCAAAAGTCAAGCATTGCTGGAGTCGTGTCGCAAGCACAACGCAATTCAAGCAATGCATGGGTTTGCCTATCCTTATTGTGCTGCATAACTCCTTACGCCTTCTTCAAGCAGGCGGAAGGTTTTGACGCAGTGGCGTCCTAGAAGTGGTGCAGTGAAATCTTTTTTCAGGCAGAAACCACAATCCTTGTCAGAGTGAAGTCACAAACAAACCCTAAATTAACCTGTGCTCAACCCCCCTTGTAGCTTGGCAGAGAGGAGTCAGGCGTAACTTAAAGGCAGTGTGTAAAGTATTTGTGCAACACTTCAAACAGTAACGCAGTGAAAACACACCACAAAAGGATCCCACACCAGTTGTAGAATAACAGATTAATCTTAAACAAATAGAACCAAACCAAAACAAAAAAAGCCTAATCAGTGGAACCAGATATGTATTTGGAAAGATTTCAGTGAAGATAGTGCCGAAAAGCAGAAAATGCCAAATGTGGTTATCTGGTGAAGTTCAAGCAGACCAGGGTAGAGCGCAGGCTGGCTACAGGGACCCAGTTAGGCTCACTGAACAAAAGTAGCTTAAGTCCTGGTTGTTGAGTGTTGCAAGATCCCGCGCCAAGGGTGTGTCGTGCCACCACAGCAATTTGTTGGTGCTGAGGTGCTGTGTAGCTGTGATGCAAGGTCTTAATAATCATTGAAGATACTGTTGATGAGGCTGTGTGATGTGAAGTCCAGTGTTGAGGATTCGTCATGCAGTAGATGTGATGTGTAGGTTACGAGGAGCTGTGAGGCTGCAATGAAAGAATCTGTATCTTGTCAAGGCTGGCATCGCCGAGAGATTTGCGATATGAAGGCGTACACTGCGGAAGCTTCGCACATGTGGCAGTTCCAATAAACATCCAATGTGGAGTCTGTGTGCTTAGGGACCCCTTGCAGCAGAGGCAAAGCGTTGCTCTGCTCAGGATTGCGCTGCATAGCAGGGGAGAAGCATCAGTTTTGCTGGGTCAACAAATGGGCATGCGGAGCACCTTCCGGCCCACTTCCAAGAGTCGAGGACTGAGGTGGCACCATTTGTTAGGGTAGAACTCACAGATGGCAGAGTCCAGGTGTCCCTCTAGAGTCCACAGGCTTCCTGTCTTTCCTGCCCTAACTCCAGCCTAATTACAGGGGGTATGCAGGGTCTTTCTGTGGCATTAGGACACAGCTTATATAAGTGTAAGTAGTGCTGTGGCTAGATCCACCCTCGTATCCTTCCAGTAATGGCCCATCCAGGTACACCTCAACTCTCTATTTTGTGTGGCGGCTAGGAGGAATATAAAAATACAAACTATCAGCTACACCGAGTTATGTGACCCAGAGACAGGCTGCAGGCACTAAATGGCCAAGACAGGAAAATGCCAAGTTTCTAAAGTGGTATTTTCAAAGTTGTAATATAAAATCCGACTTTATCATAAAGTGGATTTTTCATTACAACTTCAAAGACACCAGACATGACTGGCTTAACTGCTCCCATTTCAAAGATACAGCTAACTAATTGTAATATGGTAAAGTCATAACTTAAGTTGTGAGACCTCAGCCTTCTTTGCCTTACTGTGTTTAAAGTGATAACGCATTTAATTGTTTGCTTAGTTCCTTCTGGGGTGGGGGGTTGGAGGGATTCTCTTTTACTGAAACAAACTCATGCAACTGGTATTCTGCAATTCACTGCCTTTGGTCCATTTCAGTTGTGGTGATATATGAAACGTACAATTTCCCTTGATTTATGATCTGTGTCTGTCAAAGTATTAGCCATGACTAAATCCAGTTACTTAACTGTTCTGGTGTTATCTGTGGTCAAATCTCTTCCTTCGGCATGATTGAAAAGGCTGAATTTCGTCAGAAGGGTGTTGCTTAATTGCACACTTCCTTCTACCACTGGGGTCTCCAATAATGAGTCGAAGATGTTAGTGAAGTGTTCCATTTCTGGTGGTCCTTTCTGGGAAAGTTAATGATGTAAAACACAAACAATTGAAGAAGGGTCTGAGGGAAATTTAAAGACCTGCCCAGTTCGTATCCCCTAACTGTAATCCTAACAACAAAAGAACCAGGGGTCTATAACCGAGCTTCAAGTACTCCGAGCTGCTGCTAAACTCCTACATAAGTTAGTTAGGCGCTAATAGAGCTATATAAGTCTCTATATCAGAATGTGTACCAGGACAAACCTGTCGAAGGACCTACTGAGATTGTTGGTAAGACCCATACAGAGATGTGTTGGATTCCCATCAAATAGGTATGTAGATCAAGTGTTCTCATTTGGTCATCCAAAAATGGGGTGGTATGTCTCTTGATCAATGAGACCCATCCATCGCCCTTACTCAATTGGGTCGCACCATCAATCGCTAAGGTACCCATGAACAAATGATAAAGATGGGATTGAGTGCAGTGCAAAAATCAAAAGATGTGTGAGTTAAAAACAAGGGGTAAAAGGATCAATAGGCGAAAAACTCTCATGTAATTTGTCCTTTCCCTCAAACAAACAAGAACAATGCAGAGGAAGCAGTCTAAACATATAACTGCATGTGCCTCTGCCTTCACCGATGATCTATGACTTTGAATTCTCCGATTTCTTCTTTGTCTTTGGTTTGGTATTGGTCTACTTTCTTCAGCTGTTGTCCAAAATAGGCATGTTCTTTGTTTATCGTTACAATGACTGTGGCATACCTATAGTCTTAGCTAAGAACCTTTCAGCTTTGCTTGTACTAGATGGAAAAATATGCATTTTGTTTATATTTTTAAAATGTTGCCATACTATCCATTTTTATTTTCATGGTAAGGCATAGTAGCTTTTTTGGGCAGTGTGGAAGAGTCCTGGGTGAATCAGTAAAGGTTTGATTTTATACTGCAGACAGGTTTATTGGATCTGGATGGTGTGATGTAGGATGGTAATCTGGAGTTTGTAGCAGCACATCCTTTGCCTTCACTGGCTACCCTTGTTGTTACCTGAAACTCGTTGCTGCTTGAAACTGCTTTATGATACTGCTGTCATACATCTCTTGGCACTTTGGTGTGTTCATGAGCACTGGTACTCTAGTGCTCCTCCAAAGTTCCACAGAAGCTCTTTGTTGTATATCCGTGCTCCCCTGGTGCACTTCTGTGTTCTCCTGCTCATTACCTAAGGTTGGTTCGGAGTGGATGAAATCTACTTTAGCTGCTGCCGTTCCACGGTATTGCAGGGTATGAAAAATCCAAAGGTAAAGCTGTGAATCTTTAATAATTAATTAAAACTTAAATGTGAAACTTTATAGTGGGTGACAGCAGATTAATTCTAATTCAGATAGATGGTGCATTTTTCTCTTGACAGGCATACATTTCAAAAAGATTTTAACTTCAATATACTGCCATAGAGACTTGGCCAATTGGAATACTCCTACGTTTTCCAGTAAAGCAAGACTAATAGCAGGTGCATAACACATAGAACCAACAGTCTACATCTCAGTATCTCTCACATGCCCTCAAACAACAGTACACACATTCCAGTTCATGCCCATTAATTCTGGCTCTGCTCTACTTCATGAACCAAGCATCACAGACCTCATCACATGTCACAAGCTTGACACTTTATTTTATTTTTTTATTAGTACGTTTATTAGACCTTTGGGGCCAGATGTAGGTCCCCAATTACTGGTCGGTAACGGCCGATTTCGGCCGTTACCGACCGGTAATTGGTTTTTGAGATGTAGGGGCCCTTATATTACAGAATCGGTAAATTTACCGATTCGGTAAATTTACCGATTCTGTAAAATACTGAATCGGTAATTTTACCGATTCGGTAAAACCCAGATGTAGGTAGCACTGTTTACAGTGCTACAGGCCTTCAGAATTCGGTATTTTACCACCCAATCCAATTGGGTGGTAAAATACCGAATTCAGGTGTACATGCACATCTGTGCATGTACACCTGTGTCATGTGACACACAGACATGCCCTTAGGGCATGTATGTGTGCCACATGTCGCACAAGCCTGTATTTGGGGTGCTAGAGGGTGTCAAAGTGACACCCCGTGCACCCTTGCAGGATTCGGTATTTACCGATTCGGTAAATACCGAATCAGTATTTCCCATTGATTCCTATGGGCTTCATGGCCCATAGGAATCAATGGGCAACACCGATTCGGTATTTACTGAATCGGTAAATAACGATTCATACAGATTCGGTAATTCTCAAATTAGAATTACCTACATCTGCCCCCTTCCTATTTAACGACTCTTAAATACCGAATCGGTAAAATTCGGTATTTAAGAGTCGGTAAATAGAAATTACCTACATCTGGCCCTAGGTCTCTAAACAACATGATGCATTTTACAATGAATAATTAAAAACGTATACAACAATTTAAAAAAATACTTTTAAAAACACAATACCTTCAAAAAAGGGGGAGATCCTACCTCCCTCCCGCAACTTAAAAAATTCCTATAACAATACTCCTAGAGTTACAATAAGCAACACCATAAGCTAGTGTTACAGCCTAAGCATAATATGCTTTAAGCATTTTCCATGCCGTTTTCTATCCAATGTTATTTGGTTCCAGTACTGTCCTTTTTATCTCCTTCATATATTTTGCCATGGCGATTTCTACATCAAGATTTGGCATGTCAGTAAGTAGATTAATTGCTAACAGGCGCTCAGTGGTACCATATTTAAAAATCATAGGTCATAAAAACAATTTCCGCTGTGACATACATTTTTGACCGTTTAATAAAATATGTAAATTGTCGCATTTGGTACCTAGTCCACAGCGACATTTATCATCGGGTTGTACCATGTCTACTTTTCTGTTTCCATGAGAAAACCAATGGTTGACCCCTATTCTCCACCTGATCACTTATGCTCTTAATCCAGCATTTGGTAGAGTGTCCAGATAGGGGTACTACATATCATTCTCCCAACTATTCATCATATAGTGGACTGATACTTTCTTTCCCAGGTATATCATGTCATTTTGCCTCAATACTTCTTTTCCTGCCGTTCTAAGCTCCCCATTTGAAGCTTCAACCAACAGTGTCGCCTGGTCAAATTGAACCTTTAGGTTTTTACATGTCGTGCCCAGTTTCATTCTAATCATCGTGGCCCGATATAAGTCGTCGCTATACAGAATCTCCTCTTTGCACTTTTGTGACTTCCTCAGATTCCAACCTTTTCCAAAATCTTAAAAGGGCCACTTGTATCTGTATGTTCCATGCTGTCACTCCTAGCTCTACTCGGATTGCCTGGATCATAGATGAGCCAAGCTGTGACATCCTTGGTTTTAGACATTTCCCTTCCTTAATGTCCCAGTTGTTCTTCGCACTCAAATACAAGACCCCGGCCCCATACTGCACTTGTGGGGGTATCATTGCCTTATAGGCATTCAATAAAGGTCTATGTGACATTTCCCCATAGATTTGGTTACATTTCCTTAGCCCACATCCTGCTGTATGGACTTTGGCATTCTGGGCAACCAGGTTAATGTGCCTTTTTAAAGACTTTTCGAAACAGATACCGAGGTTTCTATATTCGTTCAATATTTCTAGCTTGGTAGAACCCAGATACAAATCAAAGTTCTGAGATTTCTTCCCAAAGCATAGGATTTTAATTTTGTCCATGTTTACAGTCAGACATTTGGCCAAGCAGTATTCATTAAAGGCATATAACTTCCTTTGCAATCCAATCTCTGTTTGGTCAAAGATTACCAAATCGTCAGCGCACAGCAAACAGGACAATTGTTTCCCATGAATTTTAGGGCTGGCACTTCTGATCATTTCTAAAGTGGCTGGGAGGTCAGCCAGATATATTGCAAACAGTAAGGGGGGCAATACACATCCCTGCCTTAAACCAATCTTAATCAATATTTTAGGTGTCAATGCTCCATCTGTGTCTTTGATGACTTGCGCCCAATTATGTTTGTGTAGCTCTTGGATAATTCCCAGGAGCCCCTCTGGGATATTATATTTTCTTAGGTACTTCCAAAGGCATCTCCTATCCACTAGGGCAAAAGCCGCGCAGAAATTTACGAAGCAGCAGCATAATTTCCCCTGCTTTTCCAAAGACTTCCGTGCTACAGCCCACAGTGCAAAACAGTGATCGATCATGGAGTGCCCCTTCTTAAAGACTCCTTGGTCCACTGGCATGATCAACCTCTGTTCCACCCAGTCTTTCAGCCTACCCAGATTTATTTTGGAAAATTAATTTTCCCCAATATTCAACAGATTGATATGTCTATAATTGTTTGGTGCTTTTCTGTCACCCTTCTTGTGAATGGGCCTGATTATTGCTCCCCTCCACTTTTCGGGGATCCTGCCTAACTCCAAAATTGCCAAAATCATAAAAGAGAAAAATTCCACCCACCAACCTTGATGGGATTTTATGATAATTGCTGGCAGATTATCAGGTCCTGCTGCACAGGTTAGATTTAAGCTTCTTATGGTTTTATTTACCTTTTCTATTGTAAGCATAGGTTTTAGATCTACCACCGCCTCCGTCCAGGAACTGGTATCATCACCTTCTTCTTCCATATATGTTCCGTATAGTTCCCCTAAGTATTCTTCCCATGCTGATTCCTCAACTACACAAGGCATGGCCACCTTTGCCTGTCCTGATGCTTCCTTTAGCAAATTCCAGAAATTAAGCACGTTTTTAGATTCTATAATTTCCAGCAAGTTTACCCAGCATTTTTCTTTGCAGGCCCTCTTCAAATTTCTCACTAACGTTTTATACTCCTTCTTCATATTACTTAAATTTTTATGTCTTGCTGGGTCATATTTTTTCCTCAGGCTTCTTTCTTCTCTTCTTATTTCCCTTTTCTTAGTTATACCCTCCCTCTTAAACCAGCTTGGCTATTTGCCTTGCATTACTTGTTTAGCCATTGAGTATGAAGGCTTACTTTTTAGATCTACTTTGAGGCACTGAGACATTTCTTTTATCTTTTCCTCGAACCAAGTCACTTTCTTCGTCCTAGCATTCTCCGAAACTCACTTCCTGTTGGAATCGGCTAGCTTTTCAATATATTGTTCAGTAAGTCTTGTTGTCAGGCGTTTAGGGTACTCTACTTGTTGAGGGAGCACCAATTCTCTCGAGCTTTGGGGTCCCCTTGCTAATGCAAATTGCGGAATATTGTGGTCCCTACCATCGCAAGACGTTATCTGAAACCCCTTGATGAGGTCAAAATTCCACGCATGGATGAATATATAATTGATCGGGCTGTGTTGGGAACTTTGCAGGGCTATCGTTTCCCACCTGCCATTTAGGCAAAACAATCCCTTTAGCCCCAAGAATTTGCCCAACTTCACATCTTGTTTAAAGATTGTACAATTTGGAAACAGTGCTGGGGGTATATTATTTGAGCTCAAGAGATCTTAAAACCATTGGTCGCTTCTCAAGGGGTTCAGTTTATGGTTCAAATCACCCATTACCATTATTGTATAATTTTCAAACTTTTCACACAATGCGTTTAGGTCATTTTCAAACCATCTCATTTCTATCTCATATTATTCATTTGAACCCCATTGAATATATACATTCACAATTAGCACATGACCATACAACCCTTCTGAACCCAACAGGTGTACATCACTGACCAGCAACTATTTACAAGTCGTATTTATTATCATTACCCTTTTCGCAATCTTAGTTGAAACAAGAGTCAAAATTCCCCCAGCCGGGCAACTAAATCTTTTCCTTCTTGCAGGTTTATGTCGTTGCACAAAACCTTCACAGACTGGGGTGTTGTCGCATAGCCAGGTCTCCTGTAAACCTACTATTTCAACACTTCAGGCTAGGATTTTTAAACATTCTATTTTAGTCTCCTCTCCTAGCCCATTTATGTTCCAAGATAACAAGATCATGCTATGCGACACCCCTCCTCCCTACTCAACATCACTGAGACAGTCCTCAATAGAATTATCCCCATATGGGGCGCCTGGCCAGCTATCATTAGCGGACCAATCACCCCACGGGTTACCTGACTCATAGTTCTCAACTACCATTCTCAAATGTTCTCTTTCCCTTCCCTCACCTAAAATCAGACTTATCTGTCTTCTTCCAAAGTCTGAATGACACGCTAAAAAGGCTCTGTCCTGCTTGTTCCTCTTCTCTATTTCTCTAGCCGGTACCAACCTTATCCCTTCTTTTACTATCTCTTTTTCTGCCCTCTCAATTGCTGTTTTAACCATGCTTGAGTACAATAATACCCTGGTAAGTTATTTACTGTCATTATTATTACTAAACCCTACTTGTTTTAGATCCTTCGATCCCAACCCCCTCAGACTAGGACATTTAGTAAAGGAAATACAAGTTGGGAATGGTTTAGGGGTATGACCTTCCTGCCTTTTTTTCTCCCTTTCTCTATTTCGACCGGTTCAAAGTATAGCCTCAGTTTTTCGACATCCTTTACAGGAGTAGTACCAAATACCTTCCTCTCCATCTCGTTCCATTCCCTTCCTCTTTTTACTGAGGCCTCTCCCCTATTTACTATTCTATTCATTTTCCTATGCCCTTGGGGCAATTTCCCTAAGTTAGTCACCTTATGTTCTCCTTTATTTATTGGTACAACTTTTGTTTGTTCCTTTTTTTTCACCGTTGCTACCTCCCCCACCCTTGCACTGATTTGGGGATCCTCGTTGACCTCCTATTTCTTACTATAACTCTGTCTTCTTGAGGGATTACTGATTCTTTACTCCCTTTCTTCATAGTGTTTGGGTTCCCTTCCAGCTCTTTTTCCACTACCCTCGCATTCTTTTTTAAGGGTGCTATTCTTCTCCTAACTCTCCGTGCATTATATCTCCTATAACCCAATAGATCCTTCCATTTATTTACTAACATTGGGCATCTTGATATATAAACCTCCTGATGGTCACCCGACTGCTCGCACTCCCTCTCCTTTCCCTGTAATGGGGTGTCCTGATTCTGAGCAGGTCTCACTAACGTGGGCATCAGCCCCTTAAGTCCTTGTAATTCCCCTACTATCTTCTGAAATAGGGTTTCATGGGTTTTTAACATACTATTATTCAGCATTGCCACTTCCAAAATCCCTTGCAAGGTTTTTTGTAACATTAGCATTATATTTAGCATAGATGCAGAAGCAGTTGCTGATATGTCTATCCCCATAGTATTAATCCGTGCAGAGTTTTCTATAAATGCTGCTCCTTGAAGTTCGTGTTGCTTCATGCTCTTTACAATCGTGGACATTCTAGTCCGCTCAGAGTCACTTCTCTGTTCTCTTCCTTGGTTGGTTAAGCTCATCCCTTCACACATCATATCACTGTTGTCCAACATGGAGAAAATCCGAGGTGAGGAAGATAGTCTAGGTTCTGAGGTGACCTCAATAGGGCTTTGTTTCAGTTGGTTACTAAAGGGTGCATCTGAGCTGATTACTAGGTATGGGCGGAAAATCCGTTTCGCTCGCGGATTTTGCGGATTTTCGGGAAATCCGCAATCCGCGAAATTCGCGAATCTCCCGCAAAATCCGCAAATCCGCGAGCAGCGGATTTTGCTCGCACTGCTCGCACTGTTCGCGTGAGTTCGCGGCTTCCCAGTACAACTTCGCGCCCCGCGAATAAGTGCTAAATTGCAGAAATACGATCTTAGCAAAACTGAAACTACTTGCCAGGTTCAAAAGTTCAGGCTCATCATTAGTAGCCATTTCCTGTAGTGCTTCCTGAGGGGCCCCTCCAGAGTTCAGTTGCCAGTTGCAACTATTATGTGACCCTGCTCTGAACCTCAGAATAGTTACACATATGCCACAAAGGTCCTGAATTACAGCTAAGGGAGACAAGCAGGAGCCAGGCTGGAAGTTAAAATCCATTAATCAGCCCCTAATTCATTATTGTCAGTTGGGGCAGGGCAGGTGTTGTAACTAATTTTGCAACAATGAAAGCACTTAGCAAGTGCAAAAGATCACTAATCAGGGCGCACTAAGGAAGCAGGTGCCAGCTAAAAAAATATTCTGTGACATATTAATCAGCCCCAAATTAATTCAGGTCACTTGAGGCAGGGAAGGTGTGCTTTGCTTTGCCGAAAATAATGTACACTGGACAACCAGAGGGTGTGGTGATGAAACAGAGGGTGGCAGAGGGTGGCATGGGTGGGCCAGAGGGTGGCATGAGTAGTCAGAGAGTGGCAGTGGTGACAGAGAGTGGCAGTGATGAAGAAGAGTGTCCCAAACAGGCTGGACACGTAGAAACAACAAGTTCGCGAAACTTGCGACCCGACAGGTAAGTTCGCAAATTGCGAAATTGTAAAAACCCTCGCAAACTGGCAGAAACACGGGCGAACACAAAAAAAAAAAAAATCCGCAAATTCGCGGATTTTGCGGATTGCGAATTCGCAAATCCGCAAAATTCGCGAACGCGAGATCCGCAAAATTCGCCGATGCTTACTGATTACACAGTCCTCTAGATCCAGTTGTTCAAACAATAGTTCTTTATTCAATCCTTTGTTCAAATCAGGGATTTTCACTGGAGTGTGTAATTTTTTTAAATGTTTTCCTACGAAATCCTTAATTGATTTAGATACTTGTGCGCCTCCCTTTAGTTCACCTTCAATGCCTTCTCTTATATCTTTTTTCCTTTTAGGAACCCTTTTTGCCACCCCTTTAGGTGATTCCATACTCTCTCCCAGGAACTCTTTTTCAAGCACAGTTTCCATAATAGTGCTATCCGACTGTTTCTGACCTTTATGGTTTTTTGACCTTTTTGGCACCATCGTGCAATATAGTTGGCTTGCAACTTTTAGCTGTAGATGCTTGCTTGCTTAGGCAATATTATATTGAACCCCTTTCCACTAGGGTATAGTACTGCCAATTGTTTGCTCCAGCCCCCCTCTTCTTACAGACGTTCTTGGGGATGACAGTTTTCTATGACTCATAGATCAATACCAATTTTGGTTAAAAAATTAAAAATAAATTAGGGTCTGTTATTACACCAGTACCAATTAGGTTTAAGATTTTTAAAATAAATTAAACTCTGTTAATACACCACTTACCTCCTCTGTGCGTGGACTGGCTGACTGACCGGGTTAGTACAATCCGCTTTTCCTTTGTTCAATCCCACATTGTCATTTAATACACCTGTACCAAGGTGTTGCTTCGGCTATCTCAGGCACAGGTCTCTTGCCTAAAACGTGCCCCCTCTCACTTCAACCCTGCCCATCTTCAGCTTCAGCCCTTTTGCCTTAATTTCAAGGGCAAATATCTTGGTGCGCAGCACTGTTATCGTCCCTTGCAGTTTAGGGGCAGTCTAGGGGCCATCTGGGGGCAGCCTGGGGGCCTTCTCTGCCTGCCAACTACTGCGTCTTCCACCTCACGCTTATTCCTGATGCCGATAGCTCAGGGAGCGCGCGCACTCGCGGGCACGATCAGGCGCGATCAGGCAGCGTCAGCATGCGTCTGCGTTTGTGTCCGTGTTCTCTGCTCGGCTCCTCCTAGTGCGTTACATTGCAGTCAGCAGCTCCGTTCAGCTCCGTCACACAGCGGAGTAGATTAATTGGGCACTGTCTCGGAAAGTCTTCCGACACTTTATTCATTACAGAAACATAGTTCGCCCCACATCCATTTACCTCCTAAATGCAGCAGCAGTCTGTGCAGGTAAGCGCGGTGGGGCGGGGTAGGGAGGGAGGGATTGGAAGTTGGCAGAATCGGGAAAATTTACTAAATCTACTCTCTTGTCTGTCGAATTCTCCCCCCGCCTGGCCCCACCCCACCACGCTTACCTGCAAAGACCACGGCTGCCTAGACATCCTTCTTCCCACTGGCTACAACATCCTTTGTGTGCATTGTGAACATAAGAATGCAGGAGGCCATGTTGTCATCCATTAGTCTTCCGGGTCAACTCCGTAGAACTGCTGAAATCTAATTTCCCATCTCATCTACAGGTTATCCTGCCAGAAATTCTCAGACCTCCTCACAACCCCACATTCAACCAATATGCCTACACCACCCTCTTGGGGGACCTCAACATCACAGTCAACACACCCTCCTCATTGACACATTCAATGTGGTACAGCATGTCACACTATTAACACACTCCAAAACGCTACCTCCTGGGCCTTGTCTTCTCAACATCACCAACAATCTAAAGCAAACATCAATACTCCTGACTGGACTTCACCATTCCTACCCCCGTTTGCAGCATCAAATCAACAAACCAAGGTCAACCCAAAAGAGAAGAACAACATTCAGATCCTTCAAAGACTTCCCCGTAGACAACATAATGGTTGAACTCATGTCTTACAATATCAACTCCATGTTCAACACTAACTCCCTTCTAAACAACTTCAAAACCTTTTTGGAAAACTATATGATGATCCATATCCCAATTAAAATGTCACTCTGGGTCTCGAAGACCTTGCTGACAATGAATGATCCATCCGCAGGCAAGAAGGAAGTGGAAGAAAAATGTAATGCCCAATAAACTCATGATACTGAAGACCCACTGTGCAACAAGCAGAAGCAAAGTAATATACCAATACCACCAATGAAACCACCAACAGAAGCAGAACATTACCCACGACAATCAAGTACTGCATCAATCCTATGTCAGGCCCACTTTTTCCTCAATCTACAGAAAAGTGAGTGCAATCCCATTAACCAATTCATCAGTGAAAATATAAACAAGATCTGACAGCCTCTTAAAAATACCAAGCCTGCTTTATCGCTTATGCCTACGCCTTCCCGTAGATGCCCACAATGGTCATGCTCGAAAGCCCTATCTCTTGCAGTTCTCACCAACATACTCAAGTCCTCATATCCACTTCTTATGGAGATAATGTCTCACTCGCGCTCTTCATCAATGCTTTCTCTGGGGCCTCTCTCTCACTACTACTATTCATGATAAAAGTCTTCCTCAGTCAAGCCATCAAGACAGGTCACTCATGAAGATACCTACACAAGATCCTTATGACGTTGCCAACTACTGGCCCATCACTCACCTACCGTTCATCAAAAAGATAATTGTTCAACTCCAAGATCACACTATTGCTAGTCATCTCCTGATGTGATTTCTGACCATGTGGCTTCTGATCAGACTGCAGTGTAGAGGACTTTACCTTGCACATTAGAGACAGTACCCTCCTGACAACAAAGGAAAATTACTTCTGCTTGCTGATATTGCTGGACCTCTCAGCTTTTTTTGCTACCGTTGACCATTACACCATCATATCCACCTTGGCTTCTTGAATGGAATTCACTAGCAATATTGTTTCACACAGACACCTGCCGGTCCTAAAAGATCCCTTTTAACTGTAGAGTGCCCCTGTGTCCCTATTTCTCCTGTCATCTTAAGTCTCTAAAGATAACAGCATCAATATTTACTAATATGCCAATGATACACAACTCTACTTGTAGGTTTTTGCTACATTAGTCCCCTAATGAAGCAGTTATGCAACAGATACTAAAGTTGCCTTTTCACTTGGGCCTAGTCATGGCACAGAGTGATGTTGGTCAGCATGGAAGAGTGGCAGCCCCTCCCCCAGTCTTGATGGATTGTTGTGGACGATCAATACGCATGTTTATAAGGGATTTGGCTGGCTTTAGAAACATAGTAGGATTTGGATGTGGAGGCAAGATAATTTTCAGTTAGGATAAATAACCTAGAGCCAAATTGTTTGAAGGTAGCTTTTGAGCTCTACTTTTCTTTTGCATTATACTCATGAACTTCTTAATTGTGTTCAGACCTGTACAGTGTGATGGATGTTGCCTGATGTTTTTCCTATTTACTTCATGTTATGGTTTAAGTTCTTTATACAAAACAGTGCCCATGTGAATCCCCTTCATTGAGTTGAAAGCTGGAAGATTTGCACTGTTCACAGGTAATCAAGTTACAAATTTGTGAGTTATGTAATCAGATATTCTGATGCCTATTAATGATGCTGCATTAATTTCCCTATTCTATTCAACCATAATATGAAGAAATTATTCAAAGTCTCCAATTCTATTTTCCCTTTTCACTGGGAAATGTAGATTAATCACCACTCCAAGGCTACTAATGTGAAATGTTGAATATTTTCCAAGTGAAATTTCAACAAGAGTCAAAAGTTGTCAGTTATTTGTATTTGCATGTGAAGACTTCACTTGCGAGGGTTAAAGTTCTGTTAACAAGGAAGTTGTGGCACCTATTATTATTTACTCCGTGTTTAAATTGCGGCCATTGTAGCAACATAATCAAAGGCGATATCATGACACACCCCACGATAGGAACTTCTATAAAACTCTAACTACAGCGACTTGTGCCTCCAAACACATTGTATACATGCTAAAATGCACATGTGGTCTTGTATACGTGGGAAAAACGGAGAGCAAGATAACATTTAGACTTACCAAACACAAGAGTAATATAGCGCAACTCTATGATAAATCACCTGTAGCTACACACTTCACAAAATGTAAACACAATGTCGGTCATTTGAGACAACAAAAAATGGTTATTACAACATGAAGTGTTTTGGATAAGCAAATTCGATTTGTGTAATCCTAAAGGTCTAAGTGAACACTTGGATTTTAGTTGTTACTTGTCAAATGGCATAGGGCTTTGCTAACGTAACCTGAAGTTTCCTTTTTCAAAAAACATTCTGTTGTAAGATTCTTTCAATGCAATTCCTTTTATCCTTTATTGAAGGTTGGAAGATATTTTTTGGAGTTTCAGAGGACACATTACTTATAACCATTTTTTGAATTAGAAGTGACTGTGTACCACTTTCAGATGTAAAATTTCGAAATGGCAGGACCTTTTATCGCCATCAGGTTCACTTGTTTTCACAGTTACAGTACTTTTTTGCATTTTACATTATTGAAAAATTTGTGGTCTTTACATTGCCTGGATCATTGATAATTCGTATTTTGGCAAATTTTCATGATATCTTCCTAATGAAGGGGGCCGTCCTGAAATGCATTTGGGTCTATATAATGGGATTGGTTGAATCTAATGAAGTTTGATTCTAGGCTTTACATGTGATTTCACAGCACGGAAAACATGATTCAAGAATAAATTAACTTTGTCATTCAATAAATGGCTATTTGATGATTAACAAGTAATTATTAGAGGGAATTCACCCGAAGGAGTGCCAAGTGGGGACATTGATCTCATTAAGAATAACACAAACTCCATACCTATTAAATATTACCAGCAGAGTGACCAATGTAAATGAGGTGAACACCCTCAGGCTGGTGACAATATGAATGTTTACAAAAAATATTTCATACTTTTATTGCACCTGATTTGTATGTGGAAGTAAGAAGCGTGTGAAAGTGTGCAGAACCCAATCCTTTTAGGTCTGGCTTGTAAGAGCAGCGGACACCAGCCGTAATGTGATTAACCTAAATTTGACCTTTCAGGAGTACTACAAGGAGGGTATTTGGCTCAGCACACATGTTGATAGCCAGGAGTGTATGTCTTGATTGGGCAGAAGTTGTGTGCTTCCATTGTAAAAAGTGTTTCAGCTCCACACAGCTGTTATTATGTCATTTACTTATCCAGCTGCCTGAGCCAGAAGCAATATAAATGCCAGAGCTTGAATTATCAAGGACACACAAACTGCATTGCAATGCTGTTAAATTATCTTAGATAGCTCAATAATTTTCCGTTTTGTTTTTCTCTGGAAGCAGCACAGATAGGAGAAGAGTAATCACAAACATTTATGTCTCGGCTCCTCACCTTCCATTATTAACTTTAGACTTCAGAGTGCATTTTTGTGTTTGAGACTGGTATGGGATGCCCTGGGCTACACTAATCCGCTTGGATTTTTAAGTCTGGCCTAACAATGCAGCCGTCAAGCAACATGATGTGATCAACAAAACATAGCTTTCAGAGTACTAAGACAACAGCTTAGGATTCACCCACATGTTAAAAGCATATGTTTTAGAGGTTTTGAATTGTCTATTGTTTTAACTGGAGAAGTGTGGCTTAATGGTTAGAGCGGCAGACCCTGATGTAGAGGTCTAGCTCGGGACCAGGGTTCAATTCCCCGCCTCGGCGTGTCTTGGGCTTAAAATTCCACGGACCTGATAATTCTCGCCTCAGGGCCTATTCCAATCATGGAGTCCCACTCTGCAACTCTGGGCAAAAGCTTGCTTAATCTCCACAACGGCCCCCACAATGCTAAGGATGCCTGGCCTCCACCTTGGGGATGCCCAGGAGTGGACGGGTTCCAGGAGGGATTCCACAGCGGTAATCGTACAAGTGCCTTGAGACCCTTGTGGCTGAGTAGTGCGCTATACAAATATCAATTTAAATTTTTTATATTAATTTTTTAGTTACATGGAACCTCACATATTACCATAGTAGGCAAGGGTTTTGATATTGTTTATCCTGTTTACCAAACCATGGCTATAGAAGATTTGTTCTGTAAGAATCCTTGTTAGGTCATCTTAGGCAAGATAGTATTTTCCTTAGCTAATTTGATGAACTTTTCTGATTTTATGACTCTGTGTCTGATGGTTGCCTTGAGGAAAGTATAGGCTTAATACTGTAGGGCTGAGTTGGTCATAGGGACAAGATTTATGCATGAATGGTGCTCTGGGAAACTTTATGACCAATACCATTTGTCTGGTCTGCTTGTTACAACACATTATGACAAAGGCTGTTGATCTTGCTTATTTCTACTCACATATTACCGTAGTAGGCAAGTGTATTGGTGTTGGTTACCCCAATGAACAAACCATGGACGTAGAAGGTATATTCTGTAAGACTCCTTGTAAGGTCATCTTAGACAAGATAGTATTTTACTTAGCTATCTATACTTTTGAAAACCTTCTAAATGTTATGATTGTGTGTCTGGTGGGTGCCTTGTGATATGGTCTAGAAGTAATACTGTAGGCCGTAGATTGTTAGAGTGAAAAGATTTAGGCATGAATAATGCACTGGGAAACTTTATGTCCGATGCCATAGGTCTGGCCTGCTCATTATAAAATGTTATGACAGAGGCTGTTGGTCTTGTGTTGCAAAAAGCATTTATTAAAACCAGTATGCCTTTAATAATTGGGGGCTTATTTATGAGAGCCCTGCATCACTTTTGCACCACGTAAGGTGGTACATGTGTGACACAGCGCTCTCAATCATGCAAAGCCACCCAGTGTGGCTTTGAGAGGCCTCATCAATCTTGAATAAGGCATCGCAGCGCAAATCACTGTGTCATGTTACTCTGCACCCCAGAAGCATTCCTTGAGTGTTACAGTAGGTTTTCCATGCAACTGCCATGAATTCTACTGCTGTCTCATATTTACAAAATCACGTAAACCCGGGGAAGTGCCAAATCCTTACGCCTCCCAAGGTGAGGCTTAACATGGAGAAATATCTTACTTCTCCCTGTTTTTTTCTCTTTCCATGTGTGATACATTCAGCGTACATGGAGAGAAGAAAATGTCTCTTAGGATTGTTTTTGTGCAGAAAGTTGCCCCTTCCTGCATAAAAACAATCCTCTATGCAATGGAGTCACCCTTTCACCGTGGTGCAAGGATGCCTACATTGGTTGTAGGCTGCAGAAACTGCGACAGCGCAGGGAGAAAGGACAGGAATGCACCATATTGCATAATTACTGCACATTCCTGCCCATTCACTTTGGCATAGGGCAGCGGAGCAAGATGCCCTGCTACTCTACCCTATGCCAAAATCCCGTAAATAAGAGCCATCGTTTTTATAACAGTACGTCACAGGTGACAGACAAGTATTTTATTACATGCAATCAAACAGATTATCGTGGTAGGCAATGATTTTGGAATTGGCCGCCCACTCTGACAAACTTTGTGGCTTTTCACTGTGATGATTATTGTTAGCCTTTTTGAGAGGATGTATGTATTGTTTTGCAAGTTAGATTTTTCTACATATTTCTCAATTTGTACCTATGTTCATGAGGGTTATCTGTTTATCTGCACTTCATGAGGCTGGTGGTGGGGAAGGTGCAAAACCAAAGGTAATCGGCATAGGTTTATTTGGTTCATTGGGAAAAGGCATGATAGATTCTATAGGTTTGATCTTTTGATTAAGAAATATTATGGCAAAGCCAGTAGGCCTGGACTATGTAGTGTGAAATTCATGTGTTAAAGATAATAGACTTTTAACTTTGGATTGTTATCGCACTGTGCTAAAGTCTGCAGGCAGGTATTTTGTTACATGCAATCTTGCAGATTACCCTAGTAAGACACTAAGGGCCAGATGTAGGTAATTTGATATTTCCGATTCTTAAATACCGACTCATACCGAATCGGTATTTCAGAATCAGAAATTGCTATGTAGGTAAAAAATCAGTAAAATTTACCGGTTCGGAAACACTCGGAATCTGAAATTGGTATTTACCGAATCGGTAATTTCCGAATCGGTAAATTCCGATTCGGTAAAACCCATTCATTCCAATGGGCCTCCTGGCCCAAAGGAATGTATGGGTTTTACCGAATCAGAGTTTATCGAATCGGAAATTACTGATTCAGTAAATACCGAATCGGAAATTTGAAACTGACAAACATGTGAGCCTGTGAACCAATCAGAAACACCAACCACACCCAAAAACAAAGGAACAGTGGAATCAACCAATCAGAATCAAGCACCCCTCCCCAGTACCTGGGAGTGGCCACACCCATGAAGGTGCAGAAACTGAACAGTCAGGAGAGCAGGATGACAGACAGAGGAGCAGGCTTCCCTGAGCTTACCTGAACAGCACAATGGAGACCCAGGATGGACAGAGGGATGCAGCAGAGCGCAGGAGGAAACTGAAATTCAGCCCTGCAGAACTGCAGGAGCTGGTTGAAGAGGTGGTGAAACACTACTGCAAAATCTTTGGCAAACAGTCTCTGCATGTTGCAGAGTCTGTCAAGCGCACTACCTGGATTGATATTCAAGCAAAGGTAAATGCCATCAGGGTCACCCACCGGGAAATTGACGATTTAAAAAAGGTGGTATGACCTTCGTGTTATCACCAAAAAGAAACTAGCTGCCCACAGAAAAGAAGCTGCAGCAACAGGGGGAGGCAGAAACTGACCACCATGACTCACTGACATTGAGGAGCTTGTGGAATCCACCCTAGAGCCGGAAAGCATCCATGGCATGGGGGACGCTGACAGCTCCTCCAGAGCTGCAAAGAAACAAGGTTAGAAGCATGGACATTATCATTAACCCATTTCCCTGTTCCCCTTCCCCACTCTGTGTGCCTACATCATACTCCAGAACAGGTTTTACTAATGCCCAACAATGCTTCATGGGAGACGTAGTCATAGGTAGATAAAGCAATGCAGTCCGCATACCATACAGCAAGGGATGAAACACACTGCAAGCAGAAGCAAATGAGGAGCAGGCAAATGTGGGATAGTAGTGTGATTTAATCAAGATACACAGGTGAACTCCTCCACTGACACAATGTCCATGTCTGTCTACAGGAGAGTCCTCGTGCAGCACAGCAATGGATAGGGAGAAGAGGATAGAAGAAGCTGGTCCCAGCACAGTTCAACGAGGGAAGAATACAGAGCAGGCAGCCAAGACACCTGAGCAAACAACCACACCATAGCCTCAGTCACCTCTTTTGTTTGGGACTCAGGAGTCAGTAGCAGCAGCACAGTCCCCCACACCAACAACACTGTCACCTGTGCAGGAAAGGGCAAGGCGGCTTGATGTGCCCCCTCCCGGCTTTCTAGAAACATCTGAGGAGGAAGAGGAGGAGGGTGACATGGCAAGCAATCCACCAGAGTCCGCCAATGCTGAGCAGCAGCCCACTCCAAGAGCTGTGCGGGCCAGTGTCCGAGGCCGAAGGGCACAGGAGAGAGCTTTGGGCAGTACGGTCAGGGGGTCTTCTGCGGTCTGGAGGCCACCATGGTCAAGATCCAGTGCCTACAGGCAAAGGCAATGATGGGTGTTCAGAGGCAGGTGCGCACCATTAACAACAAGCTGGATAACATTGACAAGGGCATAGGGAATATTTCGGACAGCCTGCAGTCGCTAGAAAATGGCATGACAGACATGACCCAGTGCATGTCTGTCCTGTGCGACAAATTGGACAGGGACCACTTGGAGAGGAGCAAGGCTTGTGTGGATTTTCACCAGCAGACCAAAGCATTAAACCTCTTTGCAACTGCAACCTCCCTGCTGTGCAGACGGTCAGTAGCGATGCAGGATGCAATTGTGCACTGCTGCACTGATTTATCTATGGGGATGGGCAGAGTGAACTCTGCCATGGAGTTGATGCTTACGCAAAAGACAGCCACTGGAGGCGACACATGTGTGGTTGAAAGTGAAGAATCCACCAGCAGGAGTTGCGCAAGCACTCCTGTTCCGGAAATACGCAGGAGCAGCAGGCATCAATCCACAGAGCCAGGCAACACCGAAAGCCGTGAAACACAGCCACGTCAGTCCCACCCTGTAATCAGTGGACGGAAACATTAACTATGCCCTCGACCCAAAGGACAGGTCACGGTGGGGTTAACTGTGACCACCCAGTCATGGACATTGATATTTTGTGTTACCATTGTGTGGTATTATTGGAATGCTGTAGTGAAAATTAAACTACATACATCATAATCTTAGCCTGTCTGTGTCTCATTACTCACTCAGAAATATTGCTGTGTGATCTCTGCCCGTCTTAATCTCCCATCTGTAGCTGGTGCTGCTACTGTAGCATAGGGCTCAGCCTGTTCTGTGTCATCATCAACGTCCTCATGATGTGTGATCTTCACCTCTGTGCCTTCCTTGGTGGCAAGATTGTGTAACATCGCACAGGTCACAATGATTTTGCAGCACAGGATTGGAGTGTACTGGCGTGCGCCTCCACTCTTGTGGAGGCAGTGAAACCCGCTCTTGAGGAGTCCCACTGTGCGCTCCACAACGTTGCGTGTAGATCTGTGAGCCACATTATAACGCCTTTCACTCCTGGTGGATGGGTTGAGGTAGGGGGTGAGAACAAAGGACCGCAAGGCATATGCACTATTGCCTAGGGGGGGGAGAAAGATTGCCATTAGCTGCATTATCATGATACACTCATCTACTGTGACTGTCAGGGTGTGTCATTGTCATTTACCTAGCAGGTATCCGTTCCCAAAATCTCCGGCAACTAGGCGTGTGTATATCCCACTCTGGAATATGTACGAATCATGGGTACTCCCAGGGAATTTCGCCACAATGTCTGTGATGATGTTGCCAGCGTTGCATATGACCTCCACATTGATGGAGTGCGTCGACTTCCGGTTCCTGTATATGTGTTCTGTGGCTGCAGGTGGGCAGTGTGGTATGTGGGTGCCATCTATGCAGCCTATCACATGAGGGAACTGTGCCAGTTGATACAAATCAGTCTTGGTCTTTGCAAGTTCTGCAGGTGTGTCAGGGAATGAAATATAATGCTCCATCCTCTGCATCATGGCGTCAAGGAGCCTCCTGAAGAAACGGGACAAGCAGCTCTGGGACACACCACCTACTGCAGCTATCACACTTTGGTAACTCCCAGAGGTAAGCAGGTGTAGGCTGCACAGCACCTGCACATGGGGTGGGATGGCGTGTGCCCTTGGTGTTGGGTGCTCCAGGAGAAGAAGAGGGATGAAGGCGCACTCCTACAAGGAGATACACTGATCCAAGAAAACCCGGCACACTCAAAGGGCGTGATAAGCCTAGGAAATCAAAATGACGAGGGTGCCGAAACTGAAGAAATACTTGAAGAGGCACACACCTCACATCTAATTAACAGACATAAAGGCCCTGAAACCAGGGGAGCTAGAGCAAAGGAAAAAGACCTGACAAGAAATGAATCCCAAGAGAAAAGGAAAACTAAAGATAAAAATGCAGAAAAGCCGGAAAAGGAAAGAGAAAGAGAAAGAGAAAAGGCAAGACGCAAGGAGAGAGAGAAAGAAAAAGAGAAAGAGAAGGAGAAAGAGGCTAACAAGAAAAAAGAGAAAGGGGGAGAAACAGAGGAAATAGAGGAAAACATGAAGCTGGAGCTAATGGCCAAAAAAGCACAGAGATTACAGACTATAAAAAATTTAAAAGCCGCTGCCAAGAATACTGGACTACAGACAACATCCCAGCCAAGAATATCTAATATATTCAGACCCCGACCCAAGGAGTGCCCGAGCGACACGTCAACAAAAGAAAAAGTACAGAGCAAACTGCAAAGCAAGAACTTTAGAGAGCTGAATGAGCTGAATGAAAACTGTAAAGATGCTCAGAGTGTGGTCCTAACTGATGCCAACCCCGATGCCAACCCTGAGGGGAATCATACCACAGGACTAGGCAAAGGAACCCTGAAAGCTGACCCCAATATGAGGGACAATGAGATAAGAGCATCCGTAGAAGCTGATACAGAGGCTGCTGAAATGATAATTAATCAGAGAGAACAATCTGATCAAAAAAAGACGAACCAGGAAACTGAGTATCTACATCACTCTCTCAACATGCAAATGCAAATGCATCTAGCTGGGAATGAAATGCACTCAGTTAATCACTCACCTTCAGACGAAGACTCCGAATCAGAATTATATGAAACAGGGATGTCTATTTCAAGTGACTCAAGTGAATTAGGTGAACTAAGTGACACAAGTGAGTCAGGTCCCAGTGCGAAAATTGACTCTGTACCTTTGGAGATCTCTGGCTCCAACGATTCAAGATTACTCAGCGAAACTAACACTAGAAAGAAAAAGAGCGGGGGTAAAAAAAGGATAAAACATAAAAGAGGAAAAACTATGATGAACGAAGAGACCACAGACCCCGGTAACAACACAGACTATGCCATAAGCAGACCTAACTCTACCCGAAAAACACCAGGAGAAATACCACGTCAAAAAACAACTGAGCCTTCATTGAGCGAGGTACTAAGCTCAATAAAAAAATTTCATGAGGATGTGAAGAAAGATAGCCAAAGGAATCGCATGGCTATTGAAAAATTACAAGGCGCAGTAAAAAAAGTGGGTAACATTTGCTCTGAGATGTCTGAGCGAATGGTCATGGTGGAAACTCGCACCGAGAATCTCGAGACAGATATTGTGAAGCTCCAAAAAAACGAAAAAGAACAAGATGGAATAATAAAGGATCTCATGGCGAAAGTGGAAAATCATGAAAATAGATCTAGAAGGAACAATTTAAGGTTCCTTGGAATTCCAGAAAACTTTGAAGGGGACGACGCCAGAGGAGCAATGATTAACATTCTTAAAACTTCATTTCCGGAGCTGGAAGCCTGGGATATGGAAAGGGAGATACAGCGGGCTCATCGGTTTCCTCTAAGGCCATCAAAACATTCTAATAAACATCATCAATATCCCAGGGCAATGCTGGTCTACTTTGGCAACTTTCTTCTCCGAGAAGCAATCTATGACCTAGCCAGACCTACCACTCAAAGAGAACATAGGGGATTCAAATTTTTTGTTAGACCGGACTTCGCCCACTCTACTGTCGAGCGAAGATGGAAAATGCGCCAGCTATTTGGACCTTTTGAAAAAATTGGAGCAAAAGTATTTTTGCAAAACCCGGCATGCCTGAAAATCATATTCAAAGGCACAACAAGATACTTTAATAGCGAAGTACAGGCAGAAGACTATTTACGAGAAATCTCAGGGACTGGATCACTAAACTCAGGGAAATAACGCAAAACCACATAAAGGGACTTATACAAGGAATAGATAAGCTGAATTAACTATTCCAATATGTATTAATTAGGAACCATCCCCTACTGAAGCGTTAAGAATTAAATAGAATGAATAAGCAGGCTGGAAAATATATTTAGTTTATAAAGTTAAGTGTGAAATGTTATCATATTATTTAGGTTTCTGTTAAGTGGGGATTAGATGAGTATATAATACATATTATTAAACTAGCCCAGCCCGCGGGGCCCGCTTTCACGGATGTCACACCCCTGGTCCAGCAAGGGTCAGGTAACCTTCAAAGGTGGTGGAGGGTGGGGGGAGGGAATGAGGGTGGGGGGTCTAGGGGGAAGGTCAGACAGAAATTGTACAAACCACAGAGAAAAAGATAAGTATATAATTATAGTTAATACGTTACTTATGGGTAAACATCTTTATAAAATACTTAGTACAAATAAATGGGGGCAGTAAAGATTATGTCACTTAATATCTGCGGCCTAAATGATATTAAGAAGAGACAGGCTGTAGCGGTAGGCCTACAAACCTCGGGTCCCAATATAGTATGTATTCAGGAGACGCATATCGAAGGTTCACAGCTACATCTTTTAAAAACATTGGGATACAAATTAATCTGCGCTACTACTCAGGGAGCTCGTGTTAGGGGGGTGGCAATCTTAGCTAGAGGCGGGGGCCTAAGTTTCAACCGATGCAAAACAGATAAATTCGGCAGGTGGGCAATCACGGAATGTCAACTTGAACAATCACAATTAATTACTATATGTTCAATCTATGGGAGCAATTGTGATGATCCCACCCTGATAAATGAGATTTCTACTGAACTTGCACATTGGCCACTACCAGTACTCATCTGTGGGGATCCAAATATTAATTTACCCTCCGACTGGTCAATGAATGATAATTGGGTATATCATGGGAGGAAACCTAAAGTGTTTAAGGCCCTAAAACATTTATGTCATATGCATGGACTTCTGGATGGGTGGCAGATCTCTAACTCTGAGGATCCTGGCTACACCTTTTTTTCAAATCCACACCGGGTTCATGCAAGGCTTGACTATTTTCTTTTATCACAAACATTAAGCCATATTATACAAATAGAAAAGCTGCCCCGAGTACTCTCTGACCACAATCCTCTAATATGCACCCTAGAGCAGAGACAATGGGGCCAGAAGCCAAGAAATTGGACCTTCGAGAAATCCCTGCTCCTTGAAGAAGACTATTGCAATCACATGCGAGCATGGATTCCCAATTTTCTGGAAAATAATGTAGGGAGTACCTCTATAGAGATAGTATGGGACGCACTAAAAGCCGGAATCCGAGGAGAAACTACACAATACTCAATAAGGGTCAATAAATTTGCAAGGGACCAATATAAAGCGCTATTAGGGAAATTACAGGACTCAGAAGAAGAACTCATTAGGGCAACACGCGATTCTTTAACGGTAGAAGAACTCACCAAAATTCAATATCAAGTGACAATAGATAAGGCTGCTATCATGAACACATTTATCACCAAAGCGGTGAAAAAAGCCACAGCTCATAGTGAAAAAACTTATGAAGTAAGTGAATCAGTTGGCCATCAATTAGCCGTACGTATGAGGCAACAAACCTCTCAGAATCTCATACGGGAAATATCAGACCCAGTGGAAGGCTTAATCACAGAAAGTGATAAAATTAGAGAGGCTTTCTGGCACTTTTATAGTATTTTATACTCAGAGGAAACAGGGGCCGATACAGACAGTATGAGAGAATACCTAAATCAGGGACCATCTAGTAGACTTACCGAAGAAGATCAGGATGATCTAGAAGAGATACCAGATATGGAAGAAATTTTAGAGGCAGTGAAGGCTTTGCCTAGAGGAAAGGCAACTGGCCTGGACTCTATCCCTCTAGAGTTTTATATTACTTTCCTAGATCAAATCAAAGAGATTTTTTTAAATCTATGTGTTCATATATTTAACAAGGGACAACCACCAAAGTCCTGGTCAAAAGCCAAAATAGTCATATTC
Organism: Lissotriton vulgaris; assembly: GCF_964263255.1. Lineage (NCBI taxonomy): Eukaryota > Metazoa > Chordata > Amphibia > Caudata > Salamandridae > Lissotriton > Lissotriton vulgaris. The sequence continues at coordinate 362,238,832 of NC_141691.1, forward strand.
TTGAAGAAAGATAAACCACCAGATCAGATGGGCTCCTACCGCCCTATCACTTTAATCAACGTGGACTCAAAAATATATTCCAAATTAATAGCGAATCGAATAGCACCATTAATACATAAACTTATCTCAAATTCCCAGCACGGGTTTGTACCAGGAAGAGGAACTACAGACCACATTCATAGAGTGATTACCCTGTTTGACAGTACAGAAGTGACGGGAGACCCAATGGCGCTTATCCTTTTAGACGCTGAAAAAGCATTTGATCGGGTCTCCTGGTCATTTCTGTGGCTGGCAATGGGTCATCTGGGCTTTAAACACCGATTCATTCAGGCTGTACAAAAACTATATACTGACCCTAAAGCTGTAGTGATGGTAAATGGCAATCTCTCTAAAGAATTTAAAATATCAAGGGGAACTCGCCAGGGATGCCCATGCTCCCCATTGCTATTTGCTATCTACATTGATCCCTTTATTCGCAGTCTAGAATCTAATGTTGGGATTATCCCTATTCTGACCCAAGGTTATATGACTAAAACTCTTGCCTATGCCGATGACATCGCCATAGTGACATCAGATCCGGCATTAGCCTTACCTAGAATTGAAACTGAGGCAAAAAACTTTGGCAAAATGGCCGGCTATGCCCTCAACCAGAACAAAACCCAAGTAATCCTAAACGACAAACTGCACTATGGTGGATCCTCGTGTGACAACAAAAGCGACCTATTTAGGGGTATGTATCTCCTCTAAACTCGATACAGTGGTCAAATTAAACTTCAGCCCCCTGCTAGATAAAATGCAGAAAGATCTTCACTGTTTGAATAACCTGCATCTATCTCTGATTGGCCGTGTAAATGCACTAAAAATGGTTTACTTCCCTAAATTGCTCTATATGTTCAGAGCAATTAATCTGGAAATTTCTGAATATTGGTTTAAACTGATGGAGCGTACTTTCTCCAGTTTTATTTGGTCTTATTCACAACCTCGAAGAGCCTACAAGCTCTTGACTCTCCCTAAAGAAAAAGGAGGCTTAGCCCTTCCTAACCTTAAGCTATATTATTGGGCTTGTATGCTTTCATATAATCATGAACTCTTCTTTCTATTAGATGATAATGAGATAGTCTCAGGGGAAGACCAACCATCGATTCACCAGCTGGTATTAGGTAATAAGAGCAAAGGCTATATGTGGCGATTTCTCTACGATAGCTACCACAAAAAGGTCCGCCTAAAAACCTTATTGGGAGGATTTAAAGCATGGAAAGCTGTGAGGAAATTACTGGGTATAGGACGACTCTCGCTTTACTCTCCTCTAAGCAACAATCCGGCCCTCCCCGAAATATTTAGAGATGCCTGTATTGATAGATGGAATATGGCAGGAATTACACATATTGGATGTCTTATTTCAAATGAAGGGTTATACTCTTTTGAAACCTTGAGGGAAATATATCACTTGGAATGGAGGGATTTTTTTAAATATCTGCAAATCAGAGATTTTTTAACACGAAGGATTAGAGAAAATACCCCATTTGATAAAATACCGACAGCAGAAACCTTAAAAAGAACCAAAAAATTCACAATTGGTGAGATATATTCTCACCTGCTATTCCTCCTTCCAAACAATCTTGAGAAAACAGCACAGAAGTGGCAGGGGAAATTAGCAATCAGCATAGAAGAATTTAATTATGCATATGATTTATCTCAAACTATCCTCATGTCAACTAAACTGCAAACTCAGTTTTATAAAACCTGCTTTTTTATGTATTATACCCCTGATAGAATCGCCAAATGGGGAAGTGGGAGGGGTACATGTTGTTTTAGATGTACTTTATCTAATGCAGACAGCATACATATATTTTCCTCCTGTGCAAACTTATCCTCTTTAAAATTGAACATTGAACGGTTTCTAACTGATGTTCTAAAAACAGAAATAACCCTTTCTAATGAAATGATTTTGCTTGGGGCGACTAGTCTTGCAGAACTATCTCCTGGACACGAATTAATATTTATCGCAATGGCGGTCTTAAGAATCTGTATCGCCACCGCCTGGCTAGACCCTAACCCACCATCTTTTCAACAGTGGTTTTCTAGATTGTTAGCTATATTTAACTTAGAAATGGCTATATATAAAAGAAAAGGCAGAAGACGGAGGGTCCGGGGATTAAAAATCTGGAATCCCTTAATTGAGTGGTCTCAATCCCAAGGCAATTCTCTGTAACATAAGGCCATAACCAGCGTGATCTAAGAACTGCCAAAATTGAATTTGTTATGGCTGTAATTTTTTTTTTTTTTGTAAATAATAATTATTTAGATGCTGTTTGTATCTACCCAAACAGACTGGAAATGTTTTGGCTGGTTGATTAACCTATTTACCTATTTAGCTATTAATGTATGATTTATAAACTTACCTAAAATTCATAATTTCTCTGTGTTTATATTTGAAATATTATTGTTGAACTTGTCTGACTGGGGGGGGGGGGAAGAGAGGGGTTTGTAAATTTGGGAAAAAACCTAATAAAGATATTTAAAAAAAAAAAAGGAGCCTCCTGAAGAAACGGGACAAGCAGCTCTGGGACACACCACCTACTGCAGCTATCACACTTTGGTAACTCCCAGAGGTAAGCAGGTGTAGGCTGCACAGCACCTGCACATGGGGTGGGATGGCGTGTGCCCTTGGTGTTGGGTGCTCCAGGAGTGGGTGTAGGTCCCTGATCAGGTTCAGGATGGTTTGGGGATGTAGCCTGTACCTTTGGAGTATTTCTGGCTCTGTCAGTTGGAAAAGTGTTATCCTCTGCCTGTACACTTGCACCTCCCTTAGCCATTCCCTCTCTCCTGCTGCCTGTAGTCTTTGCCACCTTGCAATGACGTAGAAAGCCGCCATTCTGGTTACACTGTTGCATTTTGGGCCTCATTTTATAGCCTGCACCTGGTTACCACCTGCATTCAATCCATGGTAAATACCGACTCCTAAATACCGAATTTCCTTAAATTCTGTATTTTTCGGGTTTCCTACATCTCCATGCCCATTATTTTACCATTTCTTATTTACCGATTCGGTAAGTGAGAATTCGGTAAATGTGAATTCGGAATATTCCACATCGGTAAAATACCGACTCACATTTTCCGATTCGGAATAATACCGACTCATATTTTCTGATTCGGAAAAAATTACACTCCTATTCTCATTCCCTGGATACCCGTCGGTAACGGCCGAAATTACCGATTTTCGGCCGTTACCGACCGGTATTTGCCGACCTACATCTGGCCCTAGGTCTAAAATAAACTCCCTTTGGGGTATTTATTCAGCATTCCAATCAGACTCTCACACCACAAACACCAATCAATTAATTGTAACTTGATTGTTCTGTATTGAACATTTATCTATTGACACAGTGTTTGTGATTTGAATCCTGTTGCATTCATGTGTGTATTTTAATGAGTATTGAAAATTTCAACGAATGAAGTATATGTATATAAAAAGAATTTGGGGGAACCAGCCCAATAAATATTTTCTTAATATTTGATTTTCTGGCAACTGTAAAATTGATCCGGTGACAATTGAGTGGTGTTTGGGGTGTGAGCGTCTGATTGGAATGTTGAATAAATACCCCAAAGTGAGTTTATGTTAGACCTAGTGTCTTAGTTGTGTCCTGTCCCTTTGGTGTGTTAAACCCCTCTCTCTTTTTTAGAGATTACCATAGTAGGCAAGGGTTTTGGTGTTGCTGATTCACCCAAACAATGTGTGTGGATGATGTACACTATGGTAATCCATATTAGGCGCTATTAGTAGGGATTTTATATTGTTGTGATGAATGTATTTTGTACACATTTGTGATTATTTTATGGTCTGCCTGATGTGCCTTGTCAGAGGGCTTATGATCAACACAGTAGGTCTGAATTGGTTATGGTAACACGTCAATGATAAAAGTTAGATGCCTGCCATATTGTTTGTGAAAAGCGTATGTTAAAGTCAATATGCTTTTAAGAGTAGATTGTTATTTCTGTATATTAAAGCCTACAGAAAGGTATTTTGTTACATGGAATCTCACAGATTACTGATGAAGGTATGGGTTTTGGTGCTGTTTACCCACTCTGACAAACACTGGTTATTGAGGTTTTTCCAATTTTCAGTGTCAGAATCCTTATTAGGTCCTCTTAGGAGACATTTTATTGTGCTTTGCCAACTCTAATATGGTATACTGGGTAATTTTTCGACTGGATGCCTAATGGTTGCTTTGTGGGGAACACGTAAGCTCAGTACAAGAGGCCTCAGTTGATTATGGTGACAAGACGCTGATAACAGCTGGAGGCCTGATTGGTTTGACAAGAACAAATATTTGTCATGCCATTTGTCTCATCTGTTTACTGTGAAAGGGTGTGACAAATGCATATCTGACATATTGATTGTGAATTATTTACAATATTGAGTGTATCATATTTTAAAGCCCTTAGGCATTTAAGGATGGATTGTTATTTCTCTCTATTAAAGCCGACAGATAGTATTTATTTACTTGAAAGGCTGCAGACTCCCTATGTAGCGAAGGGTTTGGTGCTGGTTACTGCCTCTGAAAAGCACTAGTGGTAGAAGCTTTGCCCTGTAATAATTCTTGGAATAATCTTTCCTTAATTGTTCAGCAGGAGAATCAAATAAAACATACATCAACATCTATAAATATGTATCCACATAGTTACACAGAGGTCCTTTGAGTCAGCTCTGTTCTGACATTTGTCTGTCTGAGTGTCATTTGCACTCTGTGTCTATCCATGACAGGGTATTGCATGGGGTGATAGTTCAGTCCACATCTGTCATTGTCATTGTCATTGTCATTGTCATTGCCATTGTCAATGTCTTTTATAGTTCATCTTTCATTTCTTTGCTTCTCTTTTTTTTAATGCTACTGAAGTTGATACTAAAGCTCTCCAGGCAGTGCTAATGAGCCATTTGATTGCTGCTTATTTCATCTGCACTGAGCAGCATCCCACATGGCCATCCCCTCTGAATCTGGAGACCATTCTCAAATGCTGTAGCCCATAGTATATCATAATTTGAATATTCCAAGACGGCCAACACATTGGGCCTGACTTAGAAAGGTAAGCTTACACCTATGTTTAAGTTCACAGTTTTTTCGCTATTCAAAAACAAATTATTTGACAGGGTATGAGCCCTTGTCAAGCAGCAACCACAATCTTAGTCAGGGTAAAAAGCAGGCACACCCTTAATTAACCTCTGATCACCCTCTGAAAGCTTGGCATCGATCAGTAACACTTAACTTGAGAGGCTTTGTTTAAAGTTTTTTTGCAAAACTTCAAACCGGGAACCAGGTTAGAAAAATAACTCCAATTTTATTAAATAAAACAAGACCAAAATAACAAAAATCAAATTAGTGGATACTGAATTTAGGTTTTAGAGTAAAACAGGGACAAGAATTAAAGAGCACTATTTGGGATATCTGGTCACGCAGGACCGGGGCAAATTTCCAAGTTCAGACTGAATGTGATAGATTGCAGGCCGACTACAGGGACCCAGTTAGGCACGCTGAACAAAGTACCTCAAATCCTGGTTGTTGAGTGTTGCATTGCGAAGTCCACTATCAAGGATCCAAGGCACAGCAGAGGTGATGCCTCGATTCCAATGAGCGGTGAATCGACAATGCAGTTTCAACATCGTCATCGAGGCTGCCATCAAAAGAGGGTTGTGAGGAGCTTGCACCTGGTAAAGCGTTGCCTAGTGATGATGCCGAAGTTGGTGCGTTGGTACCAAGATGCAGAAATTGGTGGCGATCTGAGTCTTTTGCAACAGGTTCAATTCATGAAGCATTGGCAATGCATCGGTTCTGCATGGGGACGTAACACTCAGCTGAGGAGATGCATCAGTTCTGCTTGACAATGCCTCGCTCAGCAAAGAAGATGCATTGGTTCCACTGGAAAGCACCTTAGGTCCACTTCCAAGGGTCCAGCACTAGGGTGGCACCACTTTGCAGGTAGACGAAGAAATGGCAGAGTCCATTTGCAGGGGATTGGAAGCCTGTTATTTCCCTGAGGCTTCGGATCAGGAGGCCAGTCAGCTAGCCCTTATGTCACTCTGGGTTCTGAGGTAAAGTGATGCAGTTCCAGTCCTTCTCATTCAGGCAGGAGGGCAGTAGGCAGCATATGAGCACAGCAAAGCAGAGGTCCAGGAGAGTGCAGGCCAGAAGAGTAGCATTCCTTCAGTCATACACAGTTAATCTCCCAGACAGAGTATCCCCAGGGTCAGAAATGTACTGAAGTGGTGATGTCTGAGGTCCAGTACTTATACCCAGGTGTGCCTTTGAAGTGGGGGAGACTCTAAGACAGGCATTTGAAGTGCACATAGGCCCTGCCATTCCTGCCCTTGCTCCAGACTCACTATAAGAGGTAATGCAACCCTTTGTGTGGAGGCAGGACACAGCCCACTCAGATTAACCTGAGTCTGGGTCCAGTTCCTCTCTCCCATCCTGCCAGGATGTCCCATTAAGTGCCATTGTGTATGGCTGCCTAGGGGGAATACACAAACCCCAGCTGTCACCCCTAGGCATGTGATCAGAGACAGGCAGCAGGCGCCACATGGCTAAAGAAAGAAAATATAAATGGTACCTGAAGGATATTTACACAAAACAATGGGATGACCTCATACACTCACTAGGTGTTCTACTTCATCATTGGCCATTCTACCTTCGCCAGATAATTCTCTAGTGGCAGGCAAATGCTCGTGATAGGTTGAGGGGAAGTTCAAGGATGATCTGGGAGTTTGGATTCCAGACAGAATAAAATTCTGTGCACAAATCCGAAATGAAACTATGCTTTTATTAAGGAGTGGTGATGGTATGATTAAAACAAACACTATGACAAGAGGCTTCATAATGCGGCTGAAGTTACTCGTCCATGAGGTGTGAATATCCTGCAGTTAGAGATCCTATCATTGAGAAAGAGCAACATAATTTTGCCATAACCAGCAATGAGAAACTGGAATCATATGTATGCAGGTGCACTGAGTGTGTGTATGAGCGTATAGACAGTTGCCTTTTCAGTACGGAAACATGTTGATCTATGTGGAGATGGACCGCATAATGAAGCCTCATGTGTCCAATTGTTTGTTTTAATGACACCCAGGGGGTGTGTGAGGCCATCCCGTTCTTTTATGAATTTATAATCCTAGGATCCTATTTACAGTATCTGGGACAAAGACAACATCCTGAATTGAGTAGTTACTCTCTAATTAGGATGACTGACTCCCATAGTTGAGAGGTGATAACAGGGGCACATTTTTTTGTTTTTTTAGTTTGGTATTTAGAGGGAGAGTACAAACGCGTACCCGTATAAAACAACCTCTCTCCTTTCTCCTGGCTATCTTTCAGGGCATCTGGGGGTGGGGGCAGTGTAGTCCTAGATCTCCCCAGCTGGTCCTCAGGACGTGTAAATGAACCAGCAAACACTTGCCTTCGGAGTTGATCCACTAGTCCTGGGGTCAGCTGTAAACAGAGTCCTCAGTCCATTAGGGCATCAGGGCGTTGGCATTCCCAGCTTTGTATGGTGTTGCTGAAGTTGCAGTCCGTGTCCAGGGTTTTGGTGACCTTCAGGTTCTCTGATGTCACTCTTATGCCAAGTCGCGCTTATGGGTGGGGTATTCCCTCTTTGTATAACCTTCTCCACTTTGCTGAGTTTTACTCTGGCCAGGCTAGAGAAACAAAAGGCTAGTGTCAGGTTTATTTGTGTGTTTTGAGGGAAAGCCCCTTTGAAGTGTGATCAGGGCCGGGCTCAACTTCTTTACAGGCATATTGTCAGGAAGGCCCACTCCCTCTACACCCATGCCCTTTTGTACACAGTCTGGCTCCAATAACGATTTCCCAGTGGGTGAATCATGACCAGCCCGGGCAGCGGGAAACTCCCAGAAACATTTGGCAAGAAAGGCCAACTTTCTAAAATTAGAAATTTTAAAGTAATAATTGAAAATCTGACCTCACCATTAAAGAGGGTTAAAAGTACAACTCAAAAGAGTGTAAGATTTATGAGCTGCTACCAATCTGTATTAAGCATTGAATAAATATAACAATGTAGCCCAATGATTCTCTGTGGCAGCAGCCAGCTTTGCAACAGTAAAAACTGATTTTGGAGATATTTTACTGTATGGACGTGTTCAACATAAATTTTTACATATCATACCTTTAAATATGTGCACCCTGTTTTTATTTGCAACAAAGATTACACACTAGTGACTTATTAATATTCAAAAGGAGGGTGTAGGTCTGCCAAAAGGTATATTTTCACAATTCAAATGTGCAGTTTAAAACTACTACAGGCAAGTTACCTGTGTGTAGCTATCAGGCTATGCAAAAAGCTAGTCTCTAACATGCAGCCTGAACCTGTATGCATACGGGTGTGCACATGTGTTCATGTGTAACTAGGCCAGTGCCCCTTACCTTAGCTGTGTCACAGCAACCTTATTTTAAAAGGTGGACACTGGTGGTAAACCGGCGCAGTCCAATTCACCATTAAATTACAGGGAGTGAGACTCAGGTGGGGAGACTCACCCTCTGGACCTCAGCATCTGACCTCACGTAGAGTACCCATATTAAGACGAAGGCTGATGTTGTTGGCCCTCCTCGTCACGTTACCTCAAACTTCTGAATGTTTTTCATAATTACTAACCTGAATTTTAGCTGATTGCCAAACAGAGAGAGAAAAAGATGTATTAGATTGATTCGTAAATCATTTAGGGGAGAGGATGTGGACTAACGGACTAGGGCGGTGGATCTCAAATCTGGTGAACCGGGTAAGAGTCTCGGCAATGACGCTCACCATCTGGAGAAATCAATGAATCTCCTTGTGCCTAACAAAAATGAATGTGTCCTTGTGTAACATAACTGGTGCTCGTGTAAAGCGCGCTGATACCTGATACCTTAGGGCCAAGTTCGCACTATATAACACTCCACAAAAAAGAAGGAAAAAATGTATCAGGAGCTAGTCTGCCAACCTTCTCCCACTCAACAGCAAGCAAGTCTGTGCTTGACTGTTTCTGAACATATCAAATGCTTTATACGTCACATGACGTATCCGATGGTTACATAAAGAGTTTTAGGAGTGGGATGCACACCTTTTCATCCATTATTTGTTTATTCTCACATTTGTCCAAAACTCATCCATTGTGCGTGCAGCTGGGTAAAAGTGCCTTTATTGTGTAAAATAATAATTGCAAATGATGTGAAAGTATGATTAATACTAAAGAGTTGAAAGCATCGTTAATACTAATTAGCAACTGTTTATTGTTATTTACAGTGACCCCTGACGAAGGGCACTTTGTATGCCCGAAATGCATTGTGTTTTATTCAATAAACACTGCCTTTGATGAACTACGTTTTGGTCATGTAGACACTGTTGGTATAATAATAATGTTTTGGCAAAGTACTATGAGATCGTGATTAACCGGTTCAGTTCTGTTAATTATACTGCATCATGGGACATGTAGTGTTTACCATATGAAACGACTTTTGTAAGTAGCCTTGAGGGCGGGAAAGGTAAATCAGCTGACCAATTATGAGGGATTTATATTCGAGTAGGATTGTGGGAGGAACAATGATTTCCTGCAATGGAGATAATGACGGGTGGTTTTAAAGCGCGGTGGCAGGTACGTCGATTGCAATGGGTTTGTGAATAAATACAAAGAAAAATGTTAATAAGATGAACTAATGCAAGTAAATATCAGATGTCAGTTAATCCCGGTGCATATTTGGCAGGTTATTGTAATAGTGATTAGTGAAGGGAGAGAGAGAGGGATTGAATGGCAAGGTGGATGAAGCAGCCTGACTGCAGGGAGAGATAAACAAGTGGTTTATGAGGAGAGGAAGGGAGAGTTAACATTTGGGAAATCACTTCTTTGTAACAATGGTAGGGGATTATGTGGAACACGCAGCCTGACCGCAGGGAGAGATGAATGAGTGGTTCATTTTGGAGGGGGAGAGAGAGGTAACATCTGGGAAACTGCCTTTCTGAAATGGTGGGAGGTTAAGAGTATAATGAAAGGGGTTCTAACTGATTGTAAATATGACCGTGCTGTAATGAAAAATTTACTTTGGTAATTTGAGCATTTATTGTGTAAAATAATAATTGCAAATAATGAGAAAGTATGATGAATACTAAAGATTTGAAAGCATTGTTAATACTAATTAGCGACTGTTTATTGATTTTTTCAGTGACCCCTGACGAAGGGCACTTTGTATGCCCGAAATGCATTGGGTTTTATTCAATGAACACTGCCTTTGATGAACTACGCTTTGGTCATGTTCTTACAAGAGGCCCGGAGGGGCACAGTCTGAACTTTAAGAAATATGGAAAATGACGTTTGGCTTCGTGTGGGGACTTTAAAGTTCAGAAAAGAAGAAAAACAAAGAAGAGGAGCAATGAGGATGAGTGGAATCAAGAAAGAGGGGTTTATGAGGAACTAAAGATTGCCAATGCGGCATATTTGGCAGTGCGTTTGGTTGGGGCGTATGACGCCTCACTTTACATATCCGATGGTTAGCCACTTCACAGTGACTAAGCCCCATAAGTTCATAATTGTATCAAGATCCTCAAGTTATGATTCCTGACCGAGAGACTGAAGGGTCCTTCCACTGCTGTCTTAAACATCATGACTCAAACTAGGTCGACAACAAATTGACAGATGCTTATAGCTGAAGAATAAAAAAAATCACCAAGATAGGGGAAGAAGATGGAGGGAATATAAAGGTGGGAACCGGATATGAATGACATGTTAATTGGAGTGTCAAATGTTCCAATTGCAGTCCTGGTTATGGGTCTTTAGCAGCTATCAGTTGGTACTATTTACAAGTGCCCATCCACGCACCAATCTTCAACCACAAGTGTAGTCAGCAGGAGGTCTCAGAGTTCCATCCAGTACAGCCACTATCTTGAATGTACTTCATCCTTTAGGAATTGATGATCATACTGCATGGACCCATCTCTGCAACAACATAGTAATGTACACTAATAGGATATTAGGAGACTAACTGATAGCCCAACTCAAATGAGCGTCGGTGTTTGGGTGATGAATACTGAAGAAAAATCAGCAGTCTTCATGAGAATAAGAAAGGAAAGTAACCGAAAGTGTATTTCATATATGATTAGCATTGGGGAGATTTACTCATGGGAAGGCATGCTCAGAAGAGTTTTTAACTGTAAATATAAGTAAATAAAACATTATTGCATGATTTAAAAAAACATTTGCACAGTACGCAATACAAAAGATAAAACAATTTTGATACTTATTCATTTATTGGACCTATTAAATAACAGTAGTGAGGGTAAAAACAGATTTCCCAGGCCACCATATGTCCGAACTCTCTTAATTCTGCCCTGCACCTATGAAACTGTCTCATTCATAATGACTCTTGCCAGGTTTATATTTAGCAGACTAAAGGTGTCCAGCCGGAGTGCACAACCCTTTCATTGTGTTGATTCGGCCTTTAGAGTTCTGTTCGATTTTCACAAGGTGCCCACAGGGTAGTATTGTCCTTCTAATGGAGTCCAAACGTCTGCGCCTCTGGCTGAGCTGGTAATTGGCTTCTCCCCTTCCCTAGTTTTTTACTACGCAGTCCATAAAACTCACCAGTGCACAATTTAATATGTGTTCCGTGGATCAAAGCAGGCCAATACTGCGGATCTGCATGATCTGACTTCCTTATTATTCCAGGCCCTCCACAGGAGAAGCCTTCTTTCTTTCAGGAGGCTGTCAGTGGAAGGATGTGAGGTTGCGGCTTGGTTTAAATTGCTCTTTAAAGAGTTCCAGAAGGTAGTAGCCATGCGTGGCCTGACTGATGTTGAGCATGTAATATTTTGAAATTAGGTAATTTCAAGAGCAGTGTGTTTTTACTGCACAGGTTTCTTAAACCACCAGCGATTTCAAGCAAGTCAGGGAGCAAGGATGTAGTGTAAAGATGCAGACTTTTGTACACGAGGCATGCCAACATGAACCTAAATTTGGTACCAATGAAGAGCAGAAAGGTTGGGTGTAAATTATTTCAGGTAACATGGATTGTTCATTGAGATTTATGCTGCAAGTGCTGTCCTACAGAAGTCAAAATGTTAGCAATAACCTCTCATTTTTACGTTTTTCTACTAATCATCATATCTTTATGGTCAGAATTTCCTGTGGACGTTTTTTTAACCAAGACACCATTTTTCGATGCCCATTATTTCTTCTTAAATTATTTTTCTTAGGAGCATTGCATGAACAGTAGGTCAGTGTTTTGGATGGACACATTTTTAAAAATATTTAAACATTCGTGTGCTGGGCATCCAGTGTACGATATGAGAACAAAATATTTCAGGCGGCATAAAAGGATTTTTGTGATGCAGAGGCTTTTACTTCTTTGCACTTCTGAAAATGTTGATGTATTACTTGTCAGTACATACTCTGCATTTAATCCGTTTTCAAAACAGACCATCATAATTTGTAGTACACAATTAAGATCTTTCTGCCTCTAATTGTTTTTATTTGCACCTAGCACCCATTTATATGAACAATGCCCCTACCTTGCGCAATTACAACTCACACCTATCTCATTCTTCTCACGTACCTGAGAATAAGTGCTTCAGGAATGACTGGTGGATATTTCCGCATAGGATTGGCGGGGGGGGGGGGGGGGGGAGTGGGGGGGCATGGGGGAGAGATCATGACTCATGTGCTGCATTCTCTCATTCAATTACTGATGTTTTTTCCCAGCCTGGATAGTTTCAGTGACCTGCCACAAATGATTTTAGTGACCTTTCATTAATGATCGGCGCCCCAATTCTGAAAACCCGTCCAGCTCCACTGCTTCTTCAATCCTTTTCTCTTTTCCAGATGGGGGGCAGAGAAATCCATCCTCACATGTACCAGGCCACACAGCAAGTTGTAGCATATCGTGAAAAGGTACCACCGGGCTCATCAGCAGCCGCAGCATCCCTTCTGCGGCCTGGTTAGCAGTCATCCGCAGGTGTCACTGCGGTTCCACTGAACCTCTCATCTCGCTTTCCTCCCTCCATTCTGGCGCCACTTTCGGGCATCTAATGTAAACTCAATTACAGAGATTTCCTTCCGATTTCTGTGCCTTCCACTGATTAAAATTGAGTCTGAGTGGTGCTATTGAATGCGCATCTTGTTCAGGACATCAGTTACTTTCTCTGCATCAAGGCAAAAGCTGGACTTAAAACATGTTTTTGTTCAAACGTGCGCATCAAAATAGGAGCATCCCTGCAGATTTAAAATTTATATTAAAAAATAATGTGCCTATATTGTTATTTTGAAAGTGTTTGTCAACAGGTGAGTATAATTCAAAGTAATAGTCCTAATTTAACTCAGTAGTCATGGGGTCTGGCTAAAATGAAACTTTAACAACTGCTTATTTTAAGGCTGTATATTTATGTATTTCGATTATTCCATGGGTCGTGATATAACTTAAGGTATTATTAGAGCGCGTTACAGAGAGCATATGGGTGTGCTGTAATAACAATTGTACTATTTACAATAGTCCAGCCAAGCAAAAAATCGGTTCATATAATAATATACAAGCCAAAATCAGAGAGCAGTGGAGCACCGTGGACAAGTTGTGTGAGCACATTTGTAAAGTTCCATGCCGTTAACCTATATGGATTTTAGCGCTGCTATGAGTAATAAATGCATAGTTATGTTGGATACCTGTGTGTCAAGATGTTGCACTAAAGTCCATGAGGATGCAGTGGTTAGTATTAAGATGACATTTTTTTAGGTGTGATTGGCACTGTTGACGTTGAGATGGAACTTCTTCTACAGTACTTACCTTCCTTCAGGTTTCTTCGAAATTTAAACAACTTGGCTCCATCCACGTTGGCACCACGTCCCAGTTTGACGATTAGCACAACCTGGCTTCATACAAACATACACGTGGTACGATTAATCACATGAATTCTTGTCAGAGCTGCATTGTGGACCACAAGCACTATTCATTACATACTTTGATCTAACTAACATTGAAAAAAGTAATTGTGATGAAACACCTTCTTGCTCTAGTTGATGTTTCCCAAACTCAAATCGATGGATATTAGTTGCAGTTTATCTCATTTTAAACACCAGCAGCACATGTTTGTTAATAGTGAACATGGTATTGTTGTCTTTTTTGAACACCACTACTGTGCTACCTTGACAAACTGTGTTGACAAATCGTTGATCTCCGCACTTACATTCATACTGGATGAAATATAATTAGACAAAAACGCCGCCACACTTGCCATCAGCTGCTTTGTCTTCACCACGCTGGACTGCAGAGACCAGCAGACACTGCTCCAAGGAGGGAGGGGCCACCATGACTACCACTGAAAAGCGCCAACCGACACCCACGTGTGGAAAGCCGCAAACGCCGCCACACTTGCCACCAGCTGCTTTGTCTTCACCACGCTGGACTGCAGAGACCAGCAGACACTGCTCCAAGGAGGGAGGGGCCACCATTACTACCGTTGAAAAGCGCCAACCGACACCCGCTTGTGGAAAGCAGCAAACACCGCCACACTTGCCACCAGCTGCTTTGTCTCCACCAAGGGGGACTGCAGAGACCAGCAGACAATGCTCCCAGGAGACAGGGGCCACCATCACTAGTGCTGAAAAGGCGCCAACGGACACCCGTGGCGCGGGTAGCTGCTAATGCCGCCAAACTTGCCACAAGCTGCTTTGTCTCTACCACGGGGGACTGAAGAGACCAGCAGACACTGCTCCCAGGAGGGAGGGGCCACCATCACTTGCCCCTCTTCGCCAGGAAGAGGCAGGGCAGGGCCTCCCCCCTACATTTGCTTCATGGGTTGTCTTGGACATCGAACACTGCAATGCAAGGTGCTGTGTGTCTTGTCCCATTCTTCTCTTTGTTTAATGCCAACATTTGGGTATCACGTTGGCCTACTCCATTGACTCTGTTTGTTTTGCTTCTTCCAGGTCGCCGGGGATTATCCATTTATTTTGTTTGCATTGTCTGTGATCCGTTTGTGTTCTTTTGTGGGAGGGCATAGGCTTACCTACTACTAGTATATTGGTTATTCCCAGCACTAGCAGTTTCTTGAGGGTGTATTATGGGGAAGAGGAAAAGCATGGAAGGCGCTCAGGGGAGTGGGGGAAACCGAATAAAAAAAATGAAGAGGGCTAGGAAAATACTTAAACATCCGGGCAGCAATTATGTTCTCGACACCTTGATTAATGAGTGTGAGGACATTTTAGAGGCTAACCAGACTGTCCCCCAGACTCAGGTGGTCTAGCTGACAGACCTCCTTTAAGCCTAAAATCAAACTGCCCCCCTTATCCCAATAGTGTTGCAAAAACAATCCCACAAGAGGGCATTCATAGAACCTAAAAAGTTAGCATTGACCATCCAGGGCACATTCCAATTCTCCACTACCTCCATCACTAGCATTGGCATCAGTGCCTCCCAGCAAGAACCTATAATCAATTGCGTAAATAGATTTCTACCTCTCCAGGATCATAGCGATGAACACAATGATACAATGCCCGTGCCATCATCTCCTGGGCTTGTGCGCGATACTGCGACGACTAATATAGAAAACAAAATAGAGGCCCTGAATACTCATTCTATCATAAACACACTTAGAGCAGAGATTGGTGTAATGAAAACTACGATAGAAAACCTTACCTCTTTAGTTAAAACATTAGTGAAGGCGGCCCTGTCCCAGACACGGCATGACATCCCTGCATATAGCCAAATTCACATTCTATCCACAATGTTCCAATGCCACAAGAACCAGCTTATCTTAGTAAAGGCCATATCTCTTACAGCTCGAATGCACATCAACTGGCTACCTCTGCCACTCCCACCAGTAAGCAAGCTCCAAATGATTCTTCAGCTGGGAGATTGAATAGCTTTGATATCAACATCCAAGACAAGCTTAAGAGGTTAGCAGCCCCACTGTAACAGGGCCAAAGAGCTACGCCAAGCCCAACCTCTTATCCATGAAAGCGGAAATCAGTCATCTCCTTTAGCTATTCCAGCTATCACCAACGTGTGGCAAAGTAAAAAAATCTACATGACCAATGTTCCGAAAGTTAACACTAAGAATGCCTATAAGAGCGAGGACTTTCTGAATACCAAAGTGACCCATTGGATTTGTCATGTAAGGGGTTGCTGATCAGTGATCAGAGACTATATTCTTAGAGCACGGAGGTGCCCATTTCTAACAAAGCAACTGGATAACATTGAGATTACTTTCAAGGGAACTGAGAAGGCGGAAAACCTCCTTGCTCTAGAATTTTGCACTTGCCCCCCTGATGGGTCCTTTATCCAATTTAGGCAATTCCCCACACACGAGCAAGGTAGGATATCAGTGTTACATTCACTACCATCCCTGGCAGGTACCTCCTCACTTGAGGCTAACGACGACTACAGGACTCGGCTTCCCACCATCTTGACCTAACCAATGCACTGTTTAGTCCCAACTACATAGTTATTTCCCTAGTCGTCCCTACTTTTTTCAACCCCTCATATCATTTCAGGGATAGTCTCCAGCACCGGGCTGGCTCAAGCAGACCTTCTACCCATGTAGACGACAAGCTCGTGTCCGACATCGCTATGCCTCTAGCCTTGCAAACACCAACTTATTCACCAACCAAAACTTATATATCCACACAAAGCGCCGCTCCCGGACCCACACTCTATCAACAGCTGAAGATTGTGTCATGAAATGTGGCGTGTCCACTACCTCATTGGAATCAATTTGTGGAAGGCTTTGATGTATGCATCTTTCAGGAGACGTGGAGCCTGGTGCCATTATACAAAGCTGGTTACATCTGTTTCCACTTACCTACAACTTCCATTGGGAGAAGGCGCCTTTCCGGTGGCTATCTTGTTTGGATCAGTATTGCCCTCGATTTTTGAATTATTCTCCAAACAAGCGAAAGCCCAGATATCCTGTGGTTAAGCATTAGGGGACCATGGGGTGGACCTTTAATCAAACTTTTCAATGTCTATGCAAGAGGGACAAAAGGAGGTAGGCCCTCAACCACCATCTCAGCACTAGATGAATGCTTAGCCAATTGTTCACCTCACTCAAGAGTGGTAGTTGCAGGAGACTTTAATTGCACCTATGAACCCCTTGCTACAGAGTATTTAACGGGAATGGAAGTCCAAGATAGTAGATGAGCATTCTCCCAACTTGACCTCCCCTTAGTTAAAAGATGGACACAACAGGTGCTCCAAATCAACACCATTACTTTGGAGTATGGGCTAAGGGCATCCAATGGCCGGTCATCATCCGATAAGCAAGGCGCCAACACCTATAATAGAGTAAGCTGCCCATTTACATCATCCTTAATGTTAAATTGTGGGGGAACCTGATCGACATATTAGTGGGTTCGACCACAGAGAGTGACCATAACCCCTTGTGTTTAACCTTGAAGCTCTAGTGGGAAGCACCCCATCACCGGTCGAACAATCAAACCCCGACAGTCACTAGAGAGATAGTTCCATCAAACTGCAAAAAGTTTTAAAAATGGAAGGAGGAAGCTTTGAGCAATGCAAAGACCGCTGGCATTAAACACAACCTAAATGTAGGCAAGGCTAAGCTTCAAGCCACAGCCCACAGTGTAACAAGATCAGTGGATGTGCCCTGGGCCCACATGTATACTGTCACCCAAATTAACATCTATTTTCAAGTTCCAAACCCGAGTCAAAAACGTAGTAATACCACTAATGATCCATAGTTATGGTATACCAAAGATTGTAGGGAAAAAAGAGCAATCTTGGCCAAAGCCATTAAAGAAAAAAATCAGCTGCTCATAAAATCTGCCAGAAATTCCCACAAAGTCAAAGACAAAATAGGATGAATCATGCTGGGAACAACTTAAAGATGCATGTTCATCCAAAGACACCAATTTGTTTTGGAAACTGGTCACTTGGGGAAGCAAGGCAGGTGCATGCCCATCCTCAAATCACTTCACTGGTCAGACTTGGTATGACCATTTTAGAGTGCTCTACACAACAGCAGAGGCTAGTGTAGAAGGGGATCTTGACTGGCCAACTGGGCCTGTGGTAGAAGAGGAGCGCTTTACCTTATTGGAGGCAGAAGCTGCACTAAACAAAATTTTCCCTTCTAAAGCAGCGGGTCCTGATGGCTTGCCTGGAGACCTTTTCTTGGCCGATCCTGCCACTGTGCATGCTACATCTTATTATTAGCAAATGCTGTAGCCGTCCGATCACCAGTTCCGGCGTCATGGAAGGCCACCAAAGTGGTCCTCATCCACAAAAAAAAGGAGCCAGGGATGGCCCTTCCGATTACAGACCAATTAGTTTCATTGATGCTAGGGGGCGTGTCCATGAGATGACCTCAGAGGAATGGCAGCCAGGGAACAGGCACCTCACAGGGCTGTAGTGCATGTGCAGCTCAGAATGACCGTCGGAGAGGAGTCCAGCGCCCGGCATCAATAGACTAGACTCTGAGCCACAGTAAGAAGAGGGCTTTGCCAAAATGGGGGAATCGGAGCCAACACCCGGCTCGCGACTAGAAGTACAGGAGAGCAGAGGAATAAGCACATAGGAACATGGACAGAAGCCACCCATGTCTCCTCCCGGGAGACTCATTCTTTTCAAGGTCCTGATGCTGGATGACACACAGGAGATCATTGAAGTTCCACACTGAGCGCCGGGCAAGGTTCTTCTGGATGCTGTTTGTGACCATTTGAAACTGGTTGAAGGAGAATATTTTGGGCTTGAATTCCTTGATCACAGAAAGATCATGGTCTGGCTTGACCTTTTGAAACCTGTTTTGAAGCAAATTCGAAGTGAGTATGTCATGAAAAGATGGAAGAAGAATGTCGTGCTTTGGCAATGGAATCAGTCAATTTAAATATGTTCCTTTTCTTTCAGTCTTTTTGTATAAACCTGTTTTTCTCTTTAAAAACATTCAATATAGGCTACAGCTTGACCGCAGTTTAAAATTAATAGTGTCTATCTAAGAAGGAAATCCCTTCTGAGGAGAAATCTCCCCTGGCAGATCTTTTATTTGGCAAGCCGGTAACTTGATGGAAACAGTTAGTTCACAGGATGGATACCATTCCCTGCATCTGTAGTGAAGTAGATATTGAAAGTTGGGCATTTCAAAAGGTGACTAAAGATTCAAAGATAAATGGTGAGGAAGACCAAATTAGCTGATAGATATTCTTCCTGTACACTCTATTCTTTCAATTCTGATTGGTAGAATCTTGGAATTTAAAAGAAGAATTTTTTTGGATGAAATGGAAGATATCTTTATTGGACTTATCTGATCTAAAAAATGTACACTGCCCCTCTCAGTGAAAAATAAATAGCAGTTTGCCTTAAAAAAAAAAATGCTACGCAGAAGGTATTTGGCCGGATGCTTCTGCATAGGATAAATGCAAAAACCACAGTTGATGGACAGAATGCAGAACAATGTCATACATTCACCCCAGTACAGAGATCTGGGCCTAAATCCATCGTTTTTTTGCACTGCACACCACCCCAGTTCAGACATGGCCATATGCAAATCAGTCTGACCCTGTGCCTCATGGGAACAGGTCAGCTTACCTGCCAAGCCATGCCTTCCCTGGCCGGAAACAAGCTTCCGAGGACCGGTTTCTGGCATTCCAGCCGTCTTCAGCCCGGCTTGCTTGAATCCAGTAGTGTGAAGAGCATGGGACTCACGTCTGAGCATACCCATCCCAATCGGGGTGACAAATGCAAAAACCACAGTTGATGGACAGAATGCAGAACAATGTCCTACATTCACCCCAGTACAGAGATCTGGGCCTACATCCATTGTATTTTTGAACTCCACACCACCCCAGTTCAGACATGGCCATATGCAAATCAGTCTGACCCTGTGCCTCATGGGAACAGTCCAGCCCGAACTGCCAAGCCATGCCTTCCCTGGACCGGAAACAAGCTTCCGAGGACCGGTTTCTGGCATTCCAGCCGTCTTCAGCCCGGCTTGCTTGAATCCAGTGGTGTGGAGAGCATGGGACTCACGTCTGAGCATACCCATCCCACTCGGGGTGACAAATGCAAAAACCACAGTTGATGGACAGAATGCAGAACAATGTCATACATTCACCCCAGTACAGAGATCTGGGCCTAAATCCATTGTTTTTTTGCACTCCACACCACCCCAGTTCAGACATGGCCATATGCAAATCAGTCTGACCCTGTGCCTCATGGGAACAGTCCAGAACATCTCCTTTCACACATTAGGCCTGTAGCTCCCGCCCTCCAAGTATATGATGCATAAGCAGTTAGCTCCCCTCTTTATGGAGCAGAAGTTTTGGGTTTTGACAAACTCGATGATCTGTGAAGATCGGAACACACATTTTTAAGAGACCTGGTAATGACACCAAAATATGTCCCTCCTGCCCCTCTACTGCTGGATATGGGCAGGTGGTTGATAGGAGATGTAGCTAGGCTAAGCTCTGTTTTTTTTGGGGCTTGAATTAGGCGTACTCCTGTGCTTTTCTCCTATGCAGAAGCCCTTTGAGATTATCCTCCTAGATACTAGCTGTAAAATAGGCTGGATCTCCGACATTAAAAACACATTGACAGCCATAGGACTTTGTGCCTGTTGGGCCAGCAAGGAAGCCCTGGGGAGTGAGGAACTCAAACGCCTATATTGGGAATGGATGGGCCAACGGGTTAATTGCAATCCTAACGTGGGAATTCTTCTCCCACAAACAAATTAGATATTTTGAGCCCTTCCTTGATACAATTAAGGCACAGAGAGATAGAATGGTGTATATGCACTTTAGGTTCAGAACTCTTCCCGTTTGTGAGGTGATGGCAAAGTGGTGCACAAGCAACGGAAAAAACTGCCCATGCTGTAAGGCCCGACAGAAAGTATTGCCCATTTAATGTTTGCTTGCCCAGCATAAAAAACACCATGGGTCAAATGGCTGAAACCGCTCTGCAAGCAATTGGGCACACAGGACCATCATACAGCACTGCGTATCCTTAGATATGATCTCAGGCCGCTTTTTGCATGCTGTGTAGCAACATTCCTGGTACAAGCATGGCTCTTTAGGTGGAAAGCCCTCGCATTTGAAATCAGAAAAGTGGGAATCTTAGACCACAACATATGTTTGCTTGAACTTTCATGCACAAGCACTTTATTTGCCAAATCTTCACTATGTTAGGGCAAATGTAACAACTTTTTCGTATACTAATGCTTCACTATCGCGACAAAGTACTGACTGTTTTTATTGTGTTTTTACTATAGATATGTCTTTGACAAACTAAACTGTGTATCTGTCATTTGATTCTGCTTTTTAACAATTTGAATATGATATATGCATTATTGCGCTAAGGGCTTAACCGATCACTTTGCTGTATTACTATTATGTAAATTGAAAAAGTTGCATATCTGTATTCTTTTTTTATCTATAGCTTTTATGACATTTCTGTTGAATAAAGCTTAAATCAAATCAAATCAAATCAAATAATTAGACCTTTAGGTTCTTAAAAAAAATAATGAAATCATTTGTACAAGTACTCAAAGCGTTGCTCATATTAATTGCATAGTATTGACAAGCATGCACACTTCCTTTGCTCCCAAAGCCCAATGATTGTTCCTATTGAATGTGGTGATGTTTCTTACATCCTTCTGAACACACTTTTTGGGTAGCTTACAGTACCAGCCTTACTTGACTCTTTGGGGCTTATTTACAAAGAAGTGACAGAGCGCAGTGTTAGTCTTCTTGGCTTAACGCCACACTCTGCCACTTCTAGTTTCAAGTTTCAAGTTTATTTTATTTATGATAGCGGAACTCTGTCGAGATCCACATAACAGTTTAGCAATAAAGAAAAAAAGGAAAAAAGAAGAAGGAAAAACAATATTCGATACACAATTAAATAAGAATGTCAATACAGTGATAAAAAACATTTAAAGAAGGAAAACAATTTAAAGCAAAACATTTCGTTAGGAGGATTAAACATAGCTACAATGAAATCATAAGCAGTAAAAATACCCAGCTGAAAACACAGAGGTTTTACCCATTTTCGTCTGTGTACCATAAGGGCTGGGCAAACAAAAACTACATGGTATAAATCCTGGGGATAGAGTTTACAGAGGTCACAGATATCTGTACCACCATGCCATTTAGACAATAAACAATTCAAAGGAAGTAAATCATATCTTAACAGTAAAATAAATCGCCTAACTGCATGAGGAAGATTCCAACCTAAATATGGTTGAAATTTTTTAATTTCACAAGAGTTACCGAGGGGGAACATTCCTCTCTTAGACTTTCGGATCGTACTGTCAGCTCTAAAACTCTTCTAAAAATGCAAGGCTCCATCATTTTCACCTGCGTTTCCCTCTGCCCTGGCTCTAATTTCAGCTGCCTAGTGCCAACGCAGGCACCCTTGCACCTTGGTGCAAGATTGCCTGCGTTGGGGAGAATATTGTTTATGTGCAGGAAGGTGTCCCTTCCTTTACATAAACAATCTTAAAGGCGATTTGTAACTTATAAGTGTGCTGCTTTGTGCAGCACATGGAAGTTGTAACTCCTCATTTTAAAAATGATTGTTTATGTGCAAGAAGGGACACCTTCATGCACATAAACAATCATGCATGGCAGTTTGCTGTTTATATGTGCGCTGAACAATGCAGCACACATAGCATTTCTCGTAGTTTTGCCATGTTAAGACAAGGTAATTTTGGCACTGCCTGCTATTTACGCCACCCTTGTAAATAGGGGGCAGTGTCAATTTCAATGGGTCCCTTTGATGCTTGGAGGCCCCCCCTTACTATGGATTCCTACTGCAAAACTTATTTAAAAGCCCCTTACACTTCTGGTATCTCACATTTCCCATATAAAAAGTGAGGCACCAGTAGCGCAAGGGGCTTGTAAAAGTAGGAATCCCTTGCTTACCAAAGGTGGGTGTTCCTGCGTAGAGGCCCTTTAGCCCACTGTGTGATACATGAAAAAGTCTGAAATTTCCTAAATACTGCTTGGATGTCATATTGATGTTAGGGAGCCAGGGGGAAGCTGTCATTTTGGTAGAAGCCCCTTCAATAAAATAGTAGCTCGGCGTTAAATACAATTTTTGGGGAAATGATTTAATTCAGATGACACCAAAGAAATGTCGCCATAACAAGGTCAGTCCAATTTAAATATTGAATGTTTAAAACCCAGAAAACAGAGCAAGATCATAAAGACATTGAGAGGTTAATGACACCTCAAAAGAGGTGGAAATCCATTCGCAAATGGGAAAGGGTCCCAGAAGGACAGCAATATTTTTTAGGGGTAAGTAGTGGTACCATCCTAAAAAAAGTTTGCGACAATTTTCACTATTTGTTTATAAAAAATCTACGTTTCTTTAAGGAAAACATGCTGCAATTAAAAATTTCCGATTGCATATATGACCAGAGGAGGTCACCATCCCTGTGATGGCAGCACATTGTAGTGGGTCTAAATTTATGAGATAACTCATTAATATTAATGAGGTCGATTGAATTGCAACGCACTATGATTCAGTATTTTGGGAAGCAACCTACTCGTACATATCTACTGGGTAAGTATAAAACCGATATTTCGATTGAGTAACATGTTAGAGAATTGTTTCTGAATGCATACCAAGTCACAAATTGGAAGGGGATTTTAGCGTGTCCCTACAATGATTCTGTAAGGTATGTTTCAATGAGTTGCAACCCCAATGTAGGTTGCAAACCATTGATATGATACTGACACCTCAAAGGAGGGAGCCTATCCTATTTGAGAATACTGAAAAAACATTTTTTGGGAGTAGGCAGTGGTTCATTGAACCTTTGCTTAGTACTAAAAAAAAAAGTTTGTGAAACTTCTCATTATTTTTTTTTAAAATTCATCTAGTTTTACTTTAAGGCAAATGGGCTGGATAAAAAAAATATATGAGTGTTTAATTTAAAAGCAATCACAGACATGGTGGTGTCTTGAACCTAGAAGGTCACTATACTTACGATAGCAGCAAATCATAGTGGGGTGCAATTTACAACTTACATTACTAATACTAATGCATCCCATTAACGTTGGTGTGCAAATTGCGGCCACTTTCACCAAATGCAATGTTCATACAAAGGTCCCTGATTCCAGGAAATCTTTGAAGTCCATCAATCTTTGTTGATTGAAAGCCTGGATTTCTGCTTAGTTGAGAGTTTACTCTCACTGATGTAAAAAGTGAAATTATCTACATCCTTGATGACAGGGCCTCAGCGCTGATGATGTTCAATCCATATAGATACAGTTCTTGACGCACTGAGACTTCCCTTACTGATTTCCACAATCCAGGAGTGGGAAACGTGACAAGCTCATTCTTTAGACATAGCATGACAAGCTGGCAATCTGAATTTATAATCTTCTAAATTAGACCTGGCACCATTGGCGTGGGTCTCTCTTCCAATTTTTGCTGTTGTCTACTGCAACAAAAAATAACTTTATTCGGTGTAAAACAAATTAAAACCACAAAAGTTAATCAATACATTTCATCAACTTAATAACATAGTATTCCTAAATCTAACTGCCCCAGTTAGAAAAGCAACATTTAAACAAATATTAACATAATTTAAAATCTGCAAATACAATAGTGCTGGCCTGGCTTGCTTAAAATTCATGTCTACCAATACAGGTTTCAGAAAATGCTTCTGCAAATACTCATAGTAAGGACGAATCTAGACAAAATGCAGCGTATCCTGTGTGGCTAAAAAGTCACACTGACAGGGAACACGAACCTCCTCTCTTGACCAACTCTTTGCCACACGCAGCAAGTGGTGCAACATATTTAATCTAGAAAGAGTCATGAGAAGCCAGTGAGTATTAGACAGGTGAAGTAATAAATACGGTTCTATTGATGATGACACATGACCTGGTGGATGTTTCAACAAAGCTCCCGATTCTTGTTCATCCTGTTTTTGTGTCATAAAAGTATTTTTTACCCAGACTTTTTCTGCTTTATCTATGCCATTAGTGTTATATAACAGATCAGAACGACTTAGCTTTTTAAAACCAGCCAATACATATTCTAGCCAGGGTATTCCAGATCCACAGAGTTTTTGAAGACCATCTTGTTAAATTCTAGCTCGGGTTTCAGCCATACCATACCCCACAACAATAAGGGTCTTTTTCCTATGTATCATGCATGTTACCATGCTTTGAGGGAGAGAAAGTAGATATTTGAAGAGCGCATTCTCAACGGTCTGTTGGTCAGTAATGTAAACCCTTCACATCACTTCTATACACTGCTATGACAACATAGATCTCCGACATAGAGTCTCATTTATGAAAACTGTTGCATTGCTGTGATAAATGAAATGAAAAATGATATTTATATAGCGCATAAACTACCCGGAGGCCTCGCAGCAATGCAATAGTTTTCAAAGCGCATGGATGCGCCGTACTTAATGTACAGGGCTCAAGCGTGCAAGGAACGACAGATACGTCTGGAATCCTGATGTATCTGTCTCCACAAAAGTCATGCATTGCTGGAGTTGCATTGCAAGCATGATGCAACTCCAGCAATGCATGGGGTAGGCCTCTGCCTATGGCATTGCGTCACCCTTACTCCTTCCATTAGGCAAGCATAAGGTTTTGACACAGTGACGTCCTAGAAGTCCTAGAAGTGTTGCATTGAAATCTCATAGATTTTACTGCGACACTTCTACGCCCCTTTCTCTCTGGGAACACCCGCCCTGCATACATTATACCTGATGTAGGTATAATGTGGCACAGGGCTTTACAAGGCTTTGTAAATATGGTGCAACGTGGTGCATTGTTTAAACCACCGGTGTGTGACAAAAAGTGTTGTAAGGCCTTCGTAAATAAGGCCCATAGCTTCCACGCCTTAACCCCTCAATCTTGTTGCAAAACCAAAGACTGAAGAAATACTTCCAACGAAAGCATCTCTTCGAGCTCAAATCAAGGGTGAGCAATGAAGGGATGAATCAAATAAGACACTTAAATACAGAAAGTAGTTCATCCTACTAAGAACACTACACTTATAGTGTGTTTGACTTCTAGTACATCTGAGACCTATTCCTATACTGTGTAGCTTAAAAATGTTGATGCTCAGATCCAAACTATTCATATAATTGATGACGTTATCTTTTAGTCACTTTACACCCTGAAATGTTCTCTAAACCAGAACAGCACCATTTACATAGAGGAGCCCCGGCACATGTCATCCTCCAATAATGGGCATGCCACGTCCCCCATCTGCCAAAACCTGTCTCAACTTGTTAACAACATAAAGTGAACAAGAAGGGGGCCAAGATACAGCCCTGTCCTCTTTAAGGAAAAATTCTGGTACATTTACCTCTTAGCCCATATCTTATAAAGACTGATAACTCGGAATTTAGATTCCTCAAGAACAAAACAATATTATTATAGATTTCCATTTCCAACATAAGAGACCACATCTTGTCATTATTTATCCTGCCGAATGCAGAGCTAAGTCATGAAGGAATGATGCATTGCCCCTTCTTTTGCCACAGTCCATTTGTTAATTAAATAGGCATTTGCAATGCAATCAGTCTTGCCTTTGGGACCTTAAATGTATTTAGCTATGCAGCACATTAGCCTGGGTGCTGAAACATCTACTGTTCTTTAACATGGAGGGAAGGTAAGCACCAAACTGCGTGACATGCCAGGTATAAGAACACATGGACAGAAATATCACCTTTCAGCTGAAAATGGTATAGTCCAAAGCTCTGTTTTTATTATAAAATCAGGGTCTCCGGTGAACATATCACTGAAAATACAAAATTAAAAAAATATATTATCGTCTAGGGGTGCTTGTGAAATTTCTATGGACTGGAATCTAGAGAATGCTAAAGTTATTCTGGTATTTTACTGCTGGTCGTTTTCTATCAAGAAAGTTAAGTAGAGGCAGTTGCCAGAAAACCTAAAAATAGAAAGTTCCTCAGCAGAAAGCAATTCTGGTAATTTACTGACCTTTACTGTTTGCTTTCTATCAAGACAGCTAAATAGAGGCAGTTGAACAGAAAAAAGTCCTTAAGCGGAAGCAGAGAAGCCCTAGGGCTGATCTCCGGAGCACACAAAGTACCTACACATATAAGTATATACTAAAGTATATACAAGAGGTCTCGAATGCTCGACCTTAAAATACAGGTTTAAACATTGGTCCAACGCCCCTCTACCACTTCGAAACCTGTAATGTGCATCTGACAAAACCCGGTGTGCACTTACCCACAATCTCAGCCTTTCAAAGTTCGCCCTCCCTAAAACTTCACAAAATAGTTTATGAGAAACATAGGCTGATAGAAACGGGGATCATCTTGAGAACCTTTTTTATAGACGGGAATGATGAATGAATTAGCCCACTCTGCTGGGAATCTATGTCTAATGGCTGCATTTATATGATTAGTAATAACGGGGCCCATAACAAAGTATTAAACTTGAACAACAAATCCAGCGGAACCCCATTCAGATAGGCTGGAAGTACCTAATGCAGACATCTGTCAGAATATGCTGCATTAACAAGGAACACAAATTAGGCTTAAAAAATCAGCAATTAACTTTCTCCAAAAATTTGTTTTTGTCACTACTCAGACTTGCAAGCAGGATGTTACTCTTGCCCTGTCTCTAGGGATCTCTCGCAGCACCATTATAAGTTCACAATTGGCCCTCAAACAAGGATGACCAAACCACGTCAGTGGTACAGATTATGGCGTCCCCTTAGTTGTTTATGATTTCCAACTTGCTGCCTAATATCCATATTTATATTTCAATCTACTGGCTGGTGGCAAGACACACCAATTTGGCATAAAAATAAATATTAATCAATGTTGTGTGGAAAATTTTAGGGCAAATGTTCTTCCATTTAAATATTCGACCCTGATCACATGTGGTCTTCAGTACTCCAGTCAAATAAACCACAGGTGTAAATTTAGTTTCCCAAGAAAATGAAGCAAAGAATGGATTATGGTCATACCAAAAATCCCAGAGGACTTCCTACTTCTGAAGTAGTGGTTCCAACTCAGATGATTCAAATATATAATCGGTTACTGTGAACTGCTACCTGCCTGTAAAGGTAGATGTGTCCCTTTTAATACCATAGTCCAATGGGGTAAGATTACAATTATTAATAATCATGTTCATCAATTCACCCTGTACAGAATAAAAAAGTGAGGACTGATGCAGATAGAAACTGGATTCAAATGCTTTTATCTGAATGTAAAGTGAAATCGCCCAACAGTATTACCGGGATATATCCCAATGAAGGGCCCAATTTTGATGCAGTTAGGAAATCTTCCCAACCAAATGTGTTTGGAAATGGTTTTTGACCCACTCGGATCAGGAGAGTCAAACCGACTGAGTATGATGCATCTGATGCTTCCAGATACAATTGGGTCGGACTCCCATTGACTCAAATGGGAGTCTATGTGCCAACCAAATGCATAGGCTCCGATTGAAGAAAGGGGAGTCTGGGGAAAATCGGGCACCAGGGGGCAGGCACTCCCTGGTGCCTGTAACACTGTGCATGGCTGGTAAAGGGGCACCCATGGGTACACCCATGGACCCCATTCAGAAGGCTCCATGTGTACGGGGGCCCGCTATGGGCCCCCAAAGTCTGATTCCGACTGCCGATTTGAGTCGTAAGGCACGATCCAGAAAGGCTGTCCGAATCCAGCATCATACTCAGTCATTTGGAAACGCTACCTGTAGAGATGTACGATTCTGCTCCATACGGCTCGGTCATTCCAAATGCTGCCTGGTCTGATTGGGATACTCCTAATGCCTAACTCACATCATACTGGGTCAGTCGGAAACCTTTACGATGCAGTCTGAAAGATACATTCCTGATCCAATTTGGAAGGAGCAAATGCCATTAGGTGGCCTTCCTAATCGCATCGGAATCAGGCCCTTAATGTTTATAATACTTTCTAATAATCCTTTTATGCAGTGAATATCTTCTGCAGTACTTAATAGACTTATTCGACTTTTCACATTATAAAAATTAACAATCAAAAGTCGGCATGAATTAGAGAAAGTCAGATAAACTGCAAGTAATTTGGACAATCCAGTGTCTAACTGTTGTTACAATCAAGGCTTAGAGAAATTATAACTATCAAACCTCCTTATACCTTCCATAGATGATCTAATTGGTGAAACAGAAAAACTACAATAGCTATCCAAAAATAAACTGTTGCTGACCTCTCATTTTTACTGAAAATTATAATATTGTAATTTTGTAGTAAAGTCAACAAGTAAAGTCATTTTTACTCCCTAGACCCGTTATCTTCTAACACAGAATCTCTCGGAGTAAAGATAGAATGACCACTCTTATAATGGTAACTCTAACATTCGACTTCAACAGGGCTGTCATTCATTGACATCTAAATTGTTCAATACCTCACAATTACTTATTGGAACATTGAAAACCATGTTATTGCATTGTGTAGCTGGCTCTTGAGATGTTACAGAAGTACTTGGTTGAAGGTGTTTATAAAAGAACCCCAAGGGTAAGAGTGTAATTCCAGAAACAATTCTGTTTTTAACATTAAATTCAACTTACAAACGACCAGCAATATGAGCATTAAGAAAATTCACCAATACAAAGTCAGTATTTGTAGTTTTGGGAGTCCTGCCCACCCATGGAACTCTTCACACCATATAAATATATTTATACAAATAAGGCGTGTGACCCAATCTGCCTTCGAACGATCCAGTGAACAACTTTGTTTTTCAAATGGGAGAAAAGTTTTGAAGATCCAGATCTCCAGAAAACAAGAACAAAAAAAGATGCAGCAGGTGGTACATCAAGCAAATCTCTCTGTAAGATGTTATTTTCCCCCAGTCCACAATGACCTGCTCCTCTATCTTCCTTTCAGGTGCCAGTTTGCAAAGCTGGTGAACCATTATTAAAAAATATGATGTGGGCCATGTTCCTTCTCTGTGTGCCTCCTTATGCACCCTCCTACATCATCCTTAATATATATATTCCTTTTTAAGGTTCATAGACTGGCTGGAATGTGTGGAGTCCGAAGTTAAATGTTGTGCTTAAGAATCTATTGGACCTTTTGCTATTTGTTCTTCTGGGGGCATTATCAGCACCACATGGGAGTAACAATAAAAGGTTAATTTGGCAATCCTCTCATTGCATGTAGCAAAAGATTTAGCAACAAAAGTTTCTAAGTTTCCAGAAAGCATACTGATTTTAATATCCAGCTCTTGATTGGACACACCATCCCTACCTTGGCCTCTGACAATCAGTGTACCTGACCCAGGACCCCCTGCTCCTATTTGGTTTAATTTTCCCCACACTATATGGTACATTGGGGTCCTTATTCCAGGGGTGGTGTACAGTGGTCTGTATGATTTGAGGATTACTGTCTAATGTTGCGGCTGTAATAAGAACAATAGGATTGGAAACAGGCGATGACATGGGACCCACAGATTCCCCATTCTTAGTAGCATTTGACACTAAACCCAATTCCTCTTCCGCTATTATATTCCCATGGGTAACAGAGCCCATTTCAGATACCAGAAAGGGCAATATATCAAACCCTTTAAATGCTTGCTTATTGTTTCTTTGAGGAAGTGAGATGTTGTGCTTACCCATCTTGTTGACTTTCAGAGCAAGACCAAGAGAGCTGGCCCTGTTGGGTCTTGATAGGGTGCAATCAGACACAGACAGGCCCACTTTTAGCCTAGTCTTCACCAGGTCATGTGCCCAGACATGTTTGCATTCGTCCCACGCTCCAGCAGGACCAGAGCTCCTTTATAGCATGGCATGTGATGTCAGGTCCTCCTTCCTGGGATGATGCTTTCTGTCCGTGTCGTCTCCAGTGTCCCTTCTCACAGCAAGCGCATCCCACACTGCTGGATGGCCAGAGCAACTTTATAGCACAGAGTTTGATGTCCAGCCCTCCTTCCTGGGTTGATTCTTTCTGTTCTGTGAAGTCCCTAATACCCTGTCTAACTGGAAGCGCGTCCCGCACAGCAGGAGGACCAGGGCACCTTTATAGCATGGTGTTGGTGCTAGAGCCCCTTTCCTGGTCCTTTCCTGGTCTCAATCTTTCTGGTTCTGAAGTCCTTGATGCAGCGCAGCAACTAAAATTCTGCATAAATGATGTCACTATCTACCACCATACTTACCAATCAATACCAGGCCCATAAAAACAACAGAGCAGCTGAATCAAGAGGCGAATGAATCTAATATGTTTGTTTAAGACATTCACAATAAACAAGACCAGCTTGTCATTTTAAAAGTTTATTCAAACATATTCAGGAAAACTTAGGTTTGGAACTTTATTAAGCAAGCATTAAAAAAAGTCATAAGAAAGTTTTATTCAGCATTTATAAAGAGAACTTAATTCAAGAAAATATTATTCATTAACAGAAATAAGTGAAAAAGAGCATTTCCAAAACCTAACTAACTCTCTGTCTCTACCCTCATCGCCTGAAAACAAAGTCTTAAAAAGTTACATATCCTTACGTGTAATCATCGGACAGCAGAACACGTCCCTCTGGAATCAAAAACGTAAGCCAAAAAATCTACAGCTAAAGCCTATTCTTATACCCTAAATTAAGCTGAGCTAACTATTTTTCACATTCCATTAGCTGAATTCTGGCTCCCCATTGGCTGAATCACCTCATGCCACAGTAAACTGTGACATCTTCCACCACGAGACCGGGCTTTCACACAGAGCCATTGTTCATGCACAGAATCCTGACGACAGTTCCTTAGTCTGCTACATTTTGTAGCAAAGATGTTCAAGCAATACAAAATCTGTCACGTCTCTTCCTTTCAACCTTGAGCCTGTCCGTTCTGAGCTTTCCGTGGCACATCCAAACCCACTCCACAGAGTTGTCTTTAGCAGTTCATTGTCAAGTGATTTCAGAATAAAAGTTTATCATCCACTTCAAAATATGGTTTTCTCATGTGGCTTTCAACAACAGCAGGCCTTTTCTGCGCCACTTCTGATTGCGTCACTGCGCCACTTTTAACTTGCGTCACTTTCCAGAAAAAACTATTATTTAAACAAACACAAAAGAATAATTAATTCAGGAAATGAAAGTCATTCTGTTTTCTACCTACATAGCTAAAGTTAACCCATTAATATAAGTCACCTAGCAGAAGCACACAGAAAAGCAGCACATTTAATATCTACCATTCTTCATGTAATCCAGCTTTATGTTTCTGAAAGAGTAAAAAGATAATTAAATAATACACAGACAGACAAACACAACATAGGACAAACATGTAAGCACATATAAAAGCACATGCCATGAATGATCAGCCGCATATTAATAGTGACAAAGACAATAGGACAGACATAACAGACAAAACAATATTAATCATGTGTTACAAAACAGACTTGCAAATGCAACAAGAGCACATGTAATTAGTTTCCCGCGTGTATATGTGTGGTACAAACTTAATCTAGGTTGAGTTAATTAAACAAATCATGCAAACACTCATTAATATAATATTTCAAGTTATGAGAGTAGGACATCACGAGCTAGAATAAAATATTTTCTAAAGCTCGCTCCATCAACTCCCTCATCTGGTGATTTCAAAATCACCAAACAACACCCAAAAAATTTACTTAAAATTTTATCTTTTGAACATGTTTCAGGCTTACTCTGGATTAGTATTTTAAGCTCTAATTTCATCTATCTCATAATTTGTATTGAGTCTTATATCTTACTAATTCTGTATCCTTTACCCTTTCTTTATTTAGCTAAGTTGGATCCTTTCCACCTTTGAATCCCCAACCCCCAATGAATTTAGGTAACTAAGTTTTAAATTGCATAACTACATTTTGAATTGCACCAACAAAACAAATATCAATCTGAGTAGTATAAAACAAAACAAAAAAAACAAAAAAAGTAAATTTTTGAAAATTTTAAAAAAATTAGTGCATAGTATATACCCCCTCTTTTTTTTTTTCTCAAATTCTAAAACATGTTTTCTTCGACCTTGCGTCTTACATAAAAGTGTTTCCAGCTAACACAATTTCTTCGACCTTGTGTCACCCTAACACAATTTTTTCAGCCTTACGCCAAAAATAAACCTCAACTTAAAGAAAACTAAACCTAGTCATTGTCACCATTTTGACTGCTACTGCGCTCCCCAACTATTGGAGGGATAGTTATGTAGGCCCATTCTGAAGACTTGTATTTTACATTTGGTCTCAATGGTCTTTTGCTCTTCTTGGTAATCACTTCAATTTTCTATTCAGCTTGCTCTTTTTTGTCTGAATCACTCTTCTGACTTGACACTTCATATTTGAATTTTAAATCTTTAGGCCAAACATCACCTTTTCTCAAGAGTTTCTTTTTAGGCTTGCTTTCTTTACATTCAGCTTTCCAAGCCCTTTTTCTGAATTTTCTTATTTCAGACTCTTCATCACTCCCATCTGTATTTGTTTCTGAGACTTCAAATCCGTACCTAGGAACTTCTTTACTTGGCAGCTTCACTCCATTAGGAACATCATCCTTACAGCTGGTACTTGGTAATTCTTCCTCTACTTCAGGGATCACCTTCAGCTTCCCAGTTTCAGGATTCTTGTTCCTGCACACTGAGCTACTATTCTGCTTTTCAATACTTCCCTGGACTTGATTATCTTCTTGCTCAGAATTTTCTGCTTCTGAATCTTCTTCTTTTTCTTGAGATTCTTTTTCTAGCAGATTTTCATCATTTTCTGAATCTAGAATCACAATCTCTAGATCCTCTTCATTCAATGTTTCATTCACATTGACATCCTCATCCAGATGTCGACCACCTTGTCGATCTTCAAGATCTGGATTTTCTTTAGAAATTTCTTCTTCAGAGTCTGAATCAGTTGCAATGTCTTCACTAACTTCATCAGTGTTATCAGGTGCAGGTGCACAAAGGGTATTACTGATATGCATCCATCCAGTATCTGTTGTCACCTGACTTGCTTCCTGCCACCTGGGTACTAGACAGTTTCTCCTCCGATGAACCTTTGTTCTGACCAAGTCTCTTGGCAATAAATCATGAGCGTGCTCCTTTTCCACATCTGTTCCCAACTGATGGAATACAGAAACTGTATCATTCTTTCTTGTTGGAAAAGCTTCTAACCATTTTGAAAGTAAACAAATGATGACTAGGACATATCTCAGTTTGTTATGTTGGGGCATTTCAAAGAAATCTATTTGAATTTTTGCAAATGAACCACCCTCCCGGCCTATGGTTCCCAAATTCTCAATTGTTTTTTATCTGCATTGTTTTTCAGTTGAATCATTGTGTTTTTCCTAAATGACCTGAATCAACGTACATCCGTGCCATGTCAGCAATCATGCAATTGGGCATAATAGGTCCGCTATCTTTGTAAACCCTTTCATCTTCCTCTCGCTGTCTGCAACCTTCTTTGAGCCATGTGTTTTTCTCCTCAACATGTGCCTCATCTTGTAATTGTTTTAATTCTTGCCATGTCTGAATTGCAAAGATTAGTATGAGGATGCATGAAACATGTTCATTGAATTTTTCCCCATTGATCGCAACCCACTCCTGAGCACAAGACTTAACAATGGTACCTGCGTGCACATTGCCTTTTGAGACAAAATTATTTTCCTCTCCATTTGCAGCAAATTTTATCACTGTTAGTTTTTCAAGAAGCTCAATTTCTTTGTTGAAGTCTGAACAGGAGCTTCACTCAAACTCTTTTTAAATTGCTCAATGGCCTCGAGCTTTATTTCTGTCAGGACAATTGCGTCTTTTATATCTGATTTTGTCAGTCTCTGCAATGGTTTTGCAAACACTGAGAACGCACCAATCCATTGGCAAAAGTATCCAACCATGCCTAGGAACATTCTTACCTGTTTTTGTGACTTTGGGGATTCTATTGCCTGAATCATTTTAATTCTCTCAATAGTTACCTGTCTAGGAATTCTCTCTTGGAACCTGAAAGCAAAAATTATTTGACTCTCTGGGTGCATTGGAGCCCAATACCACTCAGCCTCATGTGGTATCTGATAAAATATCTCTGCTGCGTTGGGCACAATAGGACAACAAGGTATAATTATCTCATTAACCTTTTTCTGGTCCTGTACTATTCTGCACATTTCATTTGGCTTTCTAATTCCCATATCTGGTGAATTACAAAGACTGTTCTCAATCTCTTCTAGGACACCCTCCTTAATGAATGTTTCAATAACAGGAATTGTTTCTGGCTTCATCTTGTACTGTGGAACATTAGGAAATGTGTTTCCCTGCTTGTTTGTAACTTTAACTGGATCAGGTCTGTTTTCCTTGTCTCCACTGAATCCTGTATCTGTATTGTATTTCTGCTCATTAACATAATTTAAAAATGGCGGCGGAGGTATCTCATTCTGCTGAATCACCACCTGTCGCTGAATTTGTAGCTGTTGATTCAGCAGCTGTCGCTGCTCATTTATCTCATTCGTAGAAACAATTGGAGAGATAGGGAGATTGAGAAACTCTCTCTTATTCCCCGGTTTAAGGTTATAAATCAACAGAAGAGAGGTTTATATGTATCTCAGAAGCCACAGAGACGGAGTCATATAAAGAATATGCCAGCCAGCCCGATTTGGGAGGATAGGAAAGCCCTCACACACCGACCTAGTCAGTGTCATGCTTCATCATAGGGCCCCACCTCAGAGGTCGAATACCTCCTTGGTGTGCTACGACGCCAGAAGACTGCGGAGCAGGTTGTG
Organism: Lissotriton vulgaris; assembly: GCF_964263255.1. Classification (NCBI taxonomy): domain Eukaryota; kingdom Metazoa; phylum Chordata; class Amphibia; order Caudata; family Salamandridae; genus Lissotriton; species Lissotriton vulgaris. The sequence goes on from NC_141691.1 coordinate 362,274,491, forward strand.
TGTGATTAGGCGTGTAGTGAAAGATAAATTAAAAGTGTCTAATGGGTATCTCAAAAAACTTTATTGGTAGATCCCTATAGCACGATTAAAAAGGACTTATGTGATTGAATTTAAAGCCAATCACATAAGTCCTTTTTAATCGTGCTATAGGGATCTACCAATAAAGTTTTTTGAGATACCCATTAGACACCTTTAATTTATCTTTCACTACACGCCTAATCACACACAACCTGCTCCGCAGTCTTCTGGCGTCGTAGCACACCAAGGAGGTATTCGACCTCCGAGGTGGGGCCCTATGATGAAGCATGACACTGACTAGGTCGGTGTGTGAGGGCTTTCCTATCCCCCCAAATCGGGCTGGCTGGCATATTCTTTATATGACTCCGTCTCTGTGGCTTCTGAGATACATATAAACCTCTCTTCTGTTGATTTATAACATTTATCTCATTCTGCATCTGTGAATTTTTACACTCTCCTACAAAAGCTAAGGTCGCTTTTTCCTTCTCTTTTTTCTTTGTCCATTTTGTTTTCCATTTATTCAGACTACCCCTTTTTCTCAAAGCCCAAATTAAATCTTTTATATGGACAGAGGCAATCCTACCTGTATTGTGCAAGCCTTCCATGTCCTCATCATCCTGTAATCTTTTTAATCTGTCTGTACTGATTGTATTATCCAGTAATTTATACTCACCAGGCTGTGTCAAGTCAATCAGGTCAACGTCAAAGTTTTCACTAGGTAAAGCTAGAGTCATCACTCTCTCTTGCTGAGTTGGAATCATTACTAGCTCTTTTTCAGGTACATTAGAATAACGTTTTTCCGCAAACTTTTGAATTGAAACCGTTAGAGCTGTGGGACTAGTTTCATCTTTTCTAAGCACTGGGGGAACAGGTCCAATTACCACAGGAACTGTCACTGCTTCCATGTCTGACTTTAACTGCTCCATTAAATCATTTGTAGAACTTACATGATCAGGAATATTAATTGCAGAAATACTAGGCATCTCATCATACCTACCTGTTGTGACACCTTGAGAAAGGGTCTGGACTGGGACTCCATTAATCTGAACTGGGACTCTTGGTTTTACAATAATCTGCTTTCTTGGCGTCACATTAATCTGTTCTGGGGATCTGCTTTTATTTCTGTCCTTATCTGTATTTACAACATAATTTTTAAAATCATCAATTAATTCTTCTCTGACGTGTTTATTGTTTACATTTGCTGATTTGGGAATCGAATTTTCATTAAAAATCATTTCTTTTGGGGGAGGTGGTATTCTTTCAGAATATGTGTCGTTTAAAACTGCATCTTTATCATCTGTATTTTTATTATGCTTACTAGTTACTTCATTACTCACCTGTTTATTAATTAATTTGCTCTCACATGTAGCAACAACCCTTTTAAATATATTTTTCATTTTCTGATGGCAGAAAAACGTTTTCTTCTTCTTTTGATAATTTTGATCCATGTTTTAATATACTTACCTTTATTAAAATAATCTCAATTTAAAATAATTACAATAAGTAATTGCGTTCACTTAATTGGCCTAATAGCGTTTGCTTGATCAATTAATTAATTAATTTGACAAGGTCAAGTGAAGTAAAACTTTATAACCTTATTAATTTAATATAACTCCTAATTTACCTGCATTGCTAATTTTAATAAACCTGGAAAGAAAAACATAAATTTGCAAAAACAATAGCAACGCAAAATATTTATTTACAACAATAAATACCAACATATAATCACATGTGTTTTAAATGTACTTATTTTTCACTTACACACCTTCTGGAACATATACCTGTGAAAAGTAAGCCTAAATATGCTCGCTTTTCTAATGTACAGTGCTGTTAATGCTATAATTTTATTTGCAACCCTAATGGCAATTATTTTTACTTAATTTTGTAATATTTAATATTACCAATGTTCTTGCTCAAATCACCTTTGCTGCTGGGTACCTGCTATGTTATCCACTTAATTTATAGCAAATTCCGCTTCCCAATACTGTGGTAAATATGAAAAAACGATCAAATATTTAAAAACAAGCTCTGGGCAATATCAGCGTAGTAAATTAAAACCTCGTCAAAAAGTAAACAATGTGCATCAGCACAAGTGTTTCAGCCAATCAGCGTGTGGCTGCACAGCGCTCAGCCAACCACAATGTTCACCCAAGCCTCAACCAATCCGGTTGCGGCCCTTCTATGACGCTGCGGCGTCGTCAGCCAATCAGGACACAGCTTACTCTACTTGAGGAATAATAAATCAATCCTCAAACCAGCCAGCCTAAACTCTACAAAGTGTAGCGCGATTTCGCTATCAGCGCTCACCAGCACTCCCTTGCAAAGGAAATAAAAAGTTTTTAATCATACACGAAGGTCTGACCAATCAGGTCACAGCTCGTTACAGCACACGTCACAGCCAGCTCCTTGATAACACTCGAGAGAGCCTCGCCCAATCCTAGCGCGACTCACGAAGCCTCGCCCAATGGCTCACAAAACCTTCCTTAACCAATAAGGTCAAGGCCTAACAACACTGACACTGAAATCCAGCCTGCTTCTTAATTTTTCAAATCCCCAAGCAGCAGGCACAAGTATAATGTTTATGCAGGAAATCCCTTTTTAAAACAACTTCGAGGCTCACGAAGCCTCAACCAATGAGGTCGCGGCCCTTGTGTGACGCTACGCGTCAACAACCAATGGGTGCACGACCTCTCCATGATGCACCGGGAACCAGGGGTGTGCGCGTCACCAGCCAATGGGTGCGCGACCCTGTTCTATCACGAGGAACAAAGGGCGTCTCCCTCTACGACCACCGCAGAGTCAATTTCTTTCACACGCGTCCCTCTAATGCGATGCGCGCAACACTAAGCGCAGCTCACAATGCTTCGCCCAAATCTTTAATTAACAAAGCACCGGAGCCTCACCAATGAGACGCGGCTCGAAGCTTTGCCCAATCAGAGCGCAGCACTGCCTCTGACGCGACGCGTCAGCACCCAATGGATGCGCGGCTTCGCTATGACGCGACGGAGCACTTAACCAATAACAGCGCGGCGGCTGACGCGCTGACAGCTCTTTCACTCGCTCCAGCCCCCCTCCTTCACAAAATGCTCGCGCAACACAGTTAAAACATTAGCGCACATCTATAAATTATGTTTAAAGAACGGGGATGTTTACAAGTGCAAATAAAAGCCCACAACACTACGCTTCACTCCCAGATTAATGATTAGTGCAACGCTCACCAGCACACATCAGCTGTGATGTGACCTGCAATTTAAGCAGTATTTTCTTAAATATAGCGCGATCTACAACAGAAAAACAGAAATCAAAACGAGAAAACACTTGTAAAATAAACAGTATTTATCACACCTTAACCAATGAGAGCGCCGTTTTGCTCAGACACTCTAACCAATCAGAGCGCGGCAGGCTCTGACGTATGCAGCAGGCTGCAGCTGCAGGCTCTCCTCACACGCTTCCACTCCTAAATCAGCCCCTCCTTCACAATTTTCGATCGGGGCACTTTTAAATGAATTTACATAGCGCGCAATGCTTTTAAATGCATTTAAATAGCGCAAAACACTTTGCAATACTCTAAAATAGCATGTTCTTTACCATAAAGGCTCAAAAACGTTTCCAATCATTTTTATAAAAACGCAATTAATAACAACATTGAAACAAACCATTTGTCTTCTTCTCTAACAAAGAGATAGTTTTAAACATTCATTCAAGTATTCTCAGTGTGGAATAGACAACGCTATTCTCACAGAATAGTTTCAATTGCTAATAGAGTAATTCTTACCCTACCCTTCATTTTTACAAACCATTCACACACTTTCAAACAAGAAAACCCTGATCATACACACATGAATTCTTGGCAGGACTTGAACCAACTATAGAAAACATCAAGCGTTGATAAGAATAGACAACGCTATCTCACCCTTCCCTCAAGTTTGGATAAATCCTACTACTCTCTTCACAGAAAACTTTATAACAGGCTCACCAGGTCCCTCTGCTTAATGCTACAATTTCATAGGCAATCCTCACTATGCATTTAACCATACAATCTAAGGTCCCTAAACTTGTGTTGTACGTCCACAACACGTGATATATTCTATACCACAATTTTGAAACAGACAAATGCACTGTGTAACTCTTCTAGTCACACTACCTTGCCGGCAATTAACCAGGAACTTTTCACACCACTGGAAAAATTCCTTAAGACTACATATAACAATCTGACATAATCAAAAAAACTTAACAGTTGTTAAACATCAATCCTATGTCTATACCAACATATATTTAACATGCATGTCAAAAACAACATATAACTGTCTGAAGCTACCAAATTGATGCAGCGCAGCAACTAAAATTCTGCATAAATGATGTCACTATCTACCACCATACTTACCAATCAATACCAGGCCCATAAAAACAACAGAGCAGCTGAATCATGAGGCGAATGAATCTAATATGTTTGTTTAAGACAGTCACAATAAACAAAACCAGCTTGTCATTTTAAAAGTTTATTCAAACATATTCAGGAAAACTTAGGTTTGGAACTTTATTAAGCAAGCATTAGAAAAAGTCATAAGAAAGTTTTATTCAGCATTTATAAAGAGAACTTAATTCAAGAAAATATTATTCATTAACAGAAATAAGTGAAAAAGAGCATTTCCAAAACCTAACTAACTCTCTGTCTCTACCCTCATCGCCTGAAAACAAAGTCTTAAAAAGTTACATTTCCTTACGTGTAATCATCGGACAGCAGAACACGTCCCTCTGGAATCAAAAACGTAAGCCAAAAAATCTGCAGCTAAAGCCTATTCTTATACCCTAAATTAAGCTGAGCTAACTATTTTTCACATTCGATTTGCTGAATTCTGGCTCCCCATTGGCTGAATCACCTCACGCCACAGTAAACTGTGACATCTCCCACCACGAGACCGGGTTTTCACACAGAGCCATTGTTCATGCACAGAATCCTGACGACAGTTCCTTAGCCTGCTACATTTTGTATCAAAGATGTTCAAGCAATACAAAATCTGTCACGTCTCTTCCTTTCAACCTTGAGCCTGTCCATTCTGAGCTTTCCGTGGCACATCCAAACCCACTCCACAGAGTTGTCTTTAGAAGTTCATTGTCAAGTGATTTCAGAATAAAAGTTTATCATCCACTTCGAAATATGGTTTTCTCATGTGGCTTTCAACAACAGCAGGCCTTTTCTGCGCCACTTCTGATTGCGTCACTGCACCACTTTTAACTTGCGTCACTTTCCAGAAAAAACTATTATTTAAACAAACACAAAAGAATAATTAATTCAGGAAATGAAAGTCATTCTGTTTTGTACCTAAATAGCTAAAGTTAACCCATTAATATAAGTCACCTAGCAGAAGCACACAGAAAAGCAGCACATTTAATATCTACCATTCTTCATGTAATCCCGCTTTATGTTTCTGAAAGAGTAAAAAGATAATTAAATAATACACAGACAGACAAACACAACATAGGACAAACATGTAAGCACATATAAAAGCACATGCCATGAATGATCAGCCGCATATTAATAGTGACAAAGACAATAGGACAGACATAACAGACAAAACAATATTAATCATGTGTTACAAAACAGACTTGCAAATGCAACAAGAGCACATGTAATTAGTTTCCCGCGTGTATATGTGTGGTGCAAACTCAATCTAGGTTGAGTTAATTAAACAAATCATGCAAACACTCATTAATATATTATTTCAAGTTATGAGAGTAGGACATCACGAGCTAGAATAAAATATTTTCTAAAGCTCGCTCCATCATCCTCAATGTCCCTTCTGACAGCAAGCATGTTCTGTGCTGTGGTAGGACCAGAGCACCTTTATAGCACAGTGTATGGTGTCAGCCCCTCCTTCCTGAGCTTCTGCTTTCTGGGCTGTAAAGTCAATGCCCCCTCTGACAGCCAAGTTTGTCAGCCCTTTCAATTTCAAGGTCACTGTTAAATTTTTTCTGCAGATCCAAGTAAATCCAAGTTTCTAAGGAAATACAGCTATTAGTACTATTTTAGCCTTCTTCAGGAAGACCAGAAAGATATCGATTTCCCCATCTAATTCTATTATCCTAAGCAATCAAGTCAGCATTCATCAATTAGGGTTAATTTCCACACACATTTTTCATCAGCACTTCCATACTGATGGTTACCCCGGCTTTGCCTTTGATAGGAGAACATGTCACAGATCGGTCCATCTTCATTTATTCAGTGTTTCAATGTTGCTGAGTTTTTACCCTTTTAAGGTGATGTTTTCAGAAGTGATTTCAATGGGGGATAAGCAATGCAGAAACTGGCCTTTTCAGAGAGTATTCACTATCACAATAAAAATGACTGTTCATAAATGACCTGAAACAGATCTACAGAACATAGTACACTACAAACTGTCGTGAGAACAGTACAATTGTTGCTATAATAACAACTCTGCACCAGACAAAGTGTGAATACTGGCAAATAGATGTCAATCACTGTAATTGGTCTTGAAAAGGCCACTAAGACTTATGGTGTGCCAAGGATTCACAAATTGTAAGGCGTAGATAGATTTTAAGTAATCTCCTACTAAAAGTAGATTGTAAACAAGGTAGTACATGATATATTTCAAATATTCATTGTATCTAGTTAAGATACCTATTTTCGATTTCTAATACATTGATATTATGATCCACACCGTGGTGATTTCCATGATGACTTGGGAGTACCATCATGCCAGACTGTGAAAGTCCCTAAAACAGTGCCCTACCTGTGTCAAGGGTCTGTAAATTAAATGCTACTAGTGAGTCTGCAGCACTGTTTGTGCCACCCACACAATAGCCCTTTAAACATGCCTTAGGCCAGCCATTGCAGAGCTTGTGTGTACAGTTTACCCTGCCATGTGGACCTGGCATTTAAAATCTGTTGCCAAGCCTTAGACTCACCCCTAAGGTAGATCCTAGGTAGCCCATACTGCAGGGTGCTGTGCAAGTAGAAGATAGCTCATATATTTTTAAGTTTAACATGTACTGGCAATGAAAAACACCTAAATCATTTTTCCACTACTGTGAGGCCTACCCCTCTCATAGGTTAACATTGGGAATTCCTTATTACACTTTTAAGCCTGAATCCCTTATTGAGAAGGAGTAGCTGTGTAATACCATTGCAATCGTATTGATAAATCCTCCTTGAGGGCAAAGTTGGACTTAACATTGCTATTTTAGAAATGTCACTTTTGGAAAGATGCAAAAAGAACAAATGTGGATGGAATGCTGAACAATGTCAAACACTCACCCCCAGTACAGATTTCTGGGGCTAAACCCATCTTTATTTTGCTCACCACACCATTCCAGTTTGGACCAAGCCATATGCAAATACGCCTTGATCCTACTTCCCACGGGAGCAGCCCAGCCTGAACTGCCAGGCCAGACCTTCCCTGGACTGGAAACAAGCATACTAGCACCGGTTTTGGGATATCACCCCTCGTCGGCCAGATAGCGCAACCAGATAACCCCCATAGGTGTTTACTGCTTCTAAGCACTATGCTTACATTTAATCTTTAAAAATAAATATATTGTCTTCTACTTATTGGAATTTTGTTGTTTAGGTCTTGTTTCATTTATAAAATAATAATCTATTTTTCTAAACTGATGTGGAGTCTTTTTGTGGTGTTATCACTGTGTTTCTGTTTGTAGTGTTTCCACAAATACTTTACACATTGTCCCTTAAGTTAAGCCTGCCTGCTCTGTGCCAAGCTACCAGAGGGTGAGGACAGGTTTATTTATGGTGTGTACATGACGAGGAATGTGGTTCCTGCTTGGACAGGGTGCATACATCTGCTAACTAGAAACCCTTTTTCTAACAGCCTTTATTAAGATTTGTGCCTGCTAATTTAGTTTTTCGTACCTACTTACACGTGGGGTTAGGGTTAGCCAAGGTCTAGAGGGACTAATACATAATGAGTGGGAAAGTTGTCCTAACCCCATCACTTGATCAAGCCTCTGAAGTTAAGGAAGTACCGCTCTTTGCATGAGCAGTAAGGACAACTATTGTGAAACAGCTGACATGCCAGAAGCAAGTCAACTGTGCCGTACAAATCTGCACATGTCATCTTTTGAGCCGGTTCAGATGCTGAGAGGGTATAGGAGCACAGCAGGCTATCTGTTTGGCTAACAAATGTTCAGAACAGTCTAGTGAGAGTTTTCTTTGCCTGGTGTTGAAACTGATTGTAATTAGACCACCTATTTGAAAGCTGTAGAATACAGAGTAAAATGAGCTAAACCAAGTTTAGTTAAATATTCTAGGAAGAAGTTAACATGGCAATCAATCAATAGGCTTTATTTTGAGAAAGTCAAACATGAAAGCAAACCGATTAATAAAAATACATCATTCTCAACAGAATTTCTCAAGGCGGAATACTCACACGTTATCTTGGGGTTCAGTAAGGTGTCATCTGCAAATAACAGTGTAGGTGTTTGTATACTGGCCAGAGTGGGATACTCAGTTGGGAAACTAGAAAGAGAATAAACAATATCATTTAAGAGTAAAAAAACAGGGCGGGATCTAAGAAGCAGCCTTGGCAGGCACCTTTATTGATGGGAAACCGATCAGTTAACTTACCTAGGCTCCCCCATTAAACATGCACATAGTTTCCCTTATGTATACAGATTAATAGCGTGAGAAGATTCATGGGCACGTCCTTATCACTGAGCACCTGCTATAACTTCTTAAGAGGAACCAAATCTAAGGCCTATTTGAGACTGATGAAGGCAACATACATGCTGACCCCACCGATTTCCACAATCCTCCAATATAAAAGGAGAAAATGAAAAACAATATCCATTTTAGATGTTTTTTGTGGAAGCCAGCCTGAAAGGCTGATATGATATCATTGTCAGTGATCCACTCCTGTGTTTTGCACAAAACCAGATATGCAAATATTTTTGGAATGTAGTCAATTAAGCTGATTGACCTGTAGTTGCATGGCAAGGATATGTCACCTTTTTTATATGTGGGGATGACTCTGGGTTCTTTCCAGGAGTCTAGTATTCGCGCGCCAAATACAATAGCATTTGACAGGATAAGAATATACTTGGACCAGTTGACTCTGTCCTGCAGAAATAATTCTGCTGGCATGCCATCTGGTCCTTATGCTCTTACCATGGCAATTGCATCCAGGGCAAGAGAGACATCAGTTAGATCAAATGAGAGCTCAGATGATATAAGACAATTATCCGAATAGGGAACACTTGGCTTATCATTCGCTTTAATGGAGGAAGGACTTGGTAAGTAAAGATTTGAAAAATTGCCAACCCAGCCCAAAGGGGCAATGTAATTGTGTGGGGTTGGTGCTCGGCTATTCCTTCGCAATTTAGCTAGTGCCCAGAATCTAATAGAATCCTCAGTGGTACAGGCCAATTTCAGATCCTGCAACCTCCCATCACTCCATTCCCTTTTAGCCTGAATGTCCTTCATTCTCAATGCCTTCCCCAACTGCCCACGTAATAACCTGCACTCCATGTAAAACCTAGTTTTGGCTCTGGGTGATCACCTTCTTGCACAAGTTGTTGGAATAATAAAATTGGATTGAATTTTCTTTAAAATGTTTTGTGGATGTCAGTGGTTATGTCTTTGAGTGATGTACAAGAGGAGCTTTTGAACAATTCCACTAGACAGGTTTACAGATTTTAAGTTATGTGAACAGAAGATCAGAGATCAGGGGACTCTATTGCCAAGGACAATTTGATTTGTCATGTATCATTTGCGGGGTCTCTAGCACAAACTGTGGTGTGGAATTTATTTTCCAGAGTACAGCAAAAAGATTCCTTAATGAGACACAGTAATTGTGGTCACTCTCCATTATATCTGTTACCAGAATGTCTTTGAGAAGTGGCTATCATTGTAGATCAGTTAGGATGTAGTCTATGCGACTAAAATGATAGAAATTGTTATATGTTTTGGCCCCCTTCCTGTCAGATTTAGTTCTTTCATTTGTTAATCTTAGCCCATATTCTAGGGAAAGTGTCTTTAGCTGTAGTGCAGCCTCTGTCCATCTTTGTATGGGGAAACATTTTTAACATGGCAATGCAGGGAAGGGCAAGAAAAAGCATGGTAGGAAATATAGGAGAGATCAGACAGAACTTTCATCTCAGAATATAGGATAATCTTTACAAATCGGATAAGATTCTCTTTTCTACAAGATGGTCGGTCCAGTCAAGTGCTTTCTTCAGACTACCTCTGAGATGTTACATTATTGGGCAAGATAAAAATGACATATATTTGTCTCTTGGAACTGGTAGGCTATAGGTGTCTTTCTAACCTATACATGACAGGTGTTAGGGTGGAGTTTAAAAAGGGGAACTGGAAACAGGAACAGGGATATTACTACAACTAAAGTGATCCCTAACCCAGCCTTTAAATGGGCCTTAATTATTGCTTCATCTTTAAATATTCATCGTATTGAAGTTGGCTACACTAAAATACATGAAGCATTGTGCAATTTGTGAATAACCAAGAGAGGGTCTCTCAGCCTAACCCCTTACACACAACACACATACTATCACACATGTTATGGAGAGTGAATAGCCCAGTCGCCTAAGATGAAGGCTAGCAATCAAATATGAAAACATTATCTGCACAAATGCCTCTCCACTCCACTGACTGCATTTAAACATATGACATTGAAGGATAACATATCATTCTCAGAAACAGTTAGTTTCATATTGCTTTTTCTGAAAAACATTGAAGCAGTCTTACCTTTAGGGGAAGCTTTGAATACCCACTTGTTGTATTTATTCCTGTGTGAAATTTTGTTATCATAGAGTAGTCTCACAAAATTCCAGAACCTCTGTAACACAAAATGTGCAAAATGTTGCGAAATTGAGTGTGATTTTCCATGAAGAGTGGATGGTCCACATAGAAATTGCCTTAACAAGAGACACTTTCTCCTTGAACCAAAGTCCTGCTGGTATCAGAACATTTTTGAGTGCGTTATCCCATCAGAGAGAAACATTACTGGACGTACTGGTAAAATTTATTTTTCATAATATGTAATTTCACAAAGTTTGCACTCCCCTCTGTGCTACTATTTTTATTTATTGAGAAAACAATTACCAAAGGGAGTTGTGACACTGAGTTTTAGAGAGGTGCATGAGCAAGAGACAATAAAATGATGTTACAAACAGAATAATCATATTTAAGCTATTTCCAAAACTTCATTAAGTTAGTTTCCCTTCTTAAATCTAGAAGAAGGGAGTTCTACTTGGTAACTAGTAGGTATATAAAGAACCTACATCTTTTCCTGCTTTTCTTAATCTTATTGGTGTTTCATTTTGATGTTTTCTGAGCAATTCAAGATCGAATGCCCTTCAAATAGGTCTGAAATAGACCGACAAGTCAGAGGTCTTTAAATACTGATGAATACACAGGATAAAGAGGTCTCAACATATTCAAGTGATTATTTTCAAGATTGAAAGGGTCAGTCTCAACAGTCCACCCACTGAAAGTAAGTATATTGTCAAGCTGCATGGAAACGACTCTACAGAATGATACATCTAAAAGTCTGTACAAGACACAAGGCTTTTGCTGATCATTACAGACATAATTTTGCTTGGACAAAGCAGGGGCTAACATAAGAGTGAACAACTTATTGAAGATAGTGTTTTAAAATATTTATTTCCTGGACCAGTAACCAATTAAGTGGATGAATTACAATGGAAACAATGTCTAGTAGTGTGAGTTCCAGCTGCAAATGTGTTGTAGCATCTTGTATTCAAAGCAAGCCAGGATTGATGGAAATGGCCCTTTTTGCAGGGTTTTCCTCATGCTTTTTTCTTCACCTTTTTTGCTTCTTCCTCCTATTTCCTGACCTGTTTTGTAGGCTTTAGAAGTCTGGGCTCTGTACCACTGCTAATCAGTGCTAAAGTGTATATGTTATCCATGTTAATTATGATTATAATTGGTTATCCATGATTGTCATATTTGATTTACTGGTAAGTCCCTAGTACAGTGCACTGTATGTGCCCAGGGCCTGTAAATACAATTCTACTAGTGGCCTGAAGCACTGATCATGCCACCCAGACCTGTAAATGTATCTCAGACATGCCACTGCAGTGTCTGCACATGCAGTTTCACACTTCCATATTGACCTGACAAGTGCAACCACATGCCAGGCCCTACCTTCCCTTTTCTGATATGTAAGTCACCGCTCAGGTAGGCCCAAAGTGCCCCAATGACAGGGTGCAGTCTATGTAAAAGATAGGACATGTACTGGTGTGTTTTACATGTTCTGATAGTGAAATACTGTACATTTAATTTTTCACTTTTGAACGCCATCTGCCCCATAGGCTGACCTAAGAGTTGCTTTGTAACATCTTACAAGTATAACTTTCCTTTGGGACAGCGTAGAGAAATAGTAATGAGGCTCTCTGAACTCAGAATTTAATGACACATCTTTTTCGGAAGATGTTTTGTAAATTGTGGGTTTTAAAATGCCACTTTTAGAAAGTAAGCCTTTTCTTGTTTAAAAATTAATTATGTGTGCCTCTTCTGTTTTGTGTATTGTCTGTCTGGTTTTGAATTGACAGGGGCTGTTTATTTACTGTAGGCGGACACAAGGGGGGGTTGATGTGTGTCCTGCCTTTCCTGCGTGACAAATAGCTGGGTGCAACAGACCTTGGCTGCATTTAGAGTGGTGGGAGGTGTTTCACTAGCACCAGATTGGACAGTGTTTCCTCTGCCACACATCTCTTTTAATGAAGCTAGGCCATAGAAGGCAGAATTAGTTTGGACTGGGCTCAGAGTCCCTTGCCATAAACAAAACACAGTGAAAATGTGGTATAAGTATTGGACTTTAAGCCCCAGAGAATTAGATCTCTTGTGGACTCAAAAGGAACCTCTGCCAAGTAGAGCTGTCAGGTGGAGTACTGCCCTTTTGTGTGTGTGCTTTGCTGGGTTGGCCTGCAGCTGCTGCTTCTGCCAAGGAGAGGACAAAGACTGAAACATTGATGTAAACCTGCTTGAAGAAGAATCTCCAAGGGTCTTTGTGTGCCGGCCTCCTGTACTGAAGCCTCAGGGACACACAGACTTCACCTGCAACCCACTGAGCAGCACCTGGACTCCTCTGTGGCTTCCTGCATTCAGAAGAGTGCCAATTCCAGTTCATGTGCCATAAGAAATGTGTGATTGGTGCTGCAAAGCAAAAAAACTACTCTGACTCTGTCAGAGATGCCACCAGTGACCGTGCAACCTGCCGCCAGGCTGGGGGCTTTTTTGAGCTAGGCTAGTGGTACTTGCTAGGTTCTGGCGCCACAGGGGGATGTTCACCTTTCCTAATTCTAGATAACTGATAAGCTTACATAAATACGGTGCTACAAGAAGAAGAGAACCACTTAACCTCTTCTAGCTCGGCAAAAGCCACAAAATGCTTAATACTCCTTAGCACACGTTTAGTATTACAGTTTCATCAATATACATGTGTTTCCACCATACACCAGTCATACATTCAAAAAATATTTTCAGTTCCTTTTTATTCAGGGATGTCGTTGGTGTTTTATTTTTGGAGATGTCACAGCCGACACGTGTTTCGCTGTTTAGGGAATGTAACCCACGACTTTCTCAAGGCTGTTAGGTAAAGAAATTTGATGTTGTGACATACTGTTTGTAATTATTCCATTATATACATTTTCATTTACAAACATTTTGTGAGTATTGGTAATTTTAGTGTGATCAGGTGGTGATCTAAGTTAAAACATCTTGTACATAGTTGCATTGATAGTTATATTTAAATGATATTTTGACCATTTGGTTTACATAGAGTGCTTCTGAAAATTCAGAAGGATTATGAACCCATTAAGAGAAAATGGAGAGACCAGTGGTATTCTTTTTTACACCGTGCAGTCGGTAATTACTGTGCAGAGTGATTATTGTTTATTAATTTATCATAGTCGTCTATTGAGATCGGTGATAGCATGTATAACTATGAATCATGCAATGGGTACCTATTTTCCGAAATGTATCACACTGTGAGGAAGAATCATGGAGATTGACTTTAGATCAAATCTTAGCCAACATGAGTAACAGGAGTATTCACTCATAGGTTCGGTATTGTTTAAATGACGTTTACTCACATTATTTGAGGTGATAATTCCAACCCTCAAAGGGGTTCTGTATGGGGAGTTCGCTCGTATTTGGTCCGTTCATTTGTGTCGTAACCGGAGTGTCGGTTAGCAGTAAAGCAGCTGGAAATTAATTTAAACCCTTGTTTTAGTTCTATCATTTTGGAAATATCAGCGCAAAAAACACACGGTTACTATGCCAAGTGCTAGAAATGATGGACTTATATTAAGGTCTTATCTTTATCCATCGAGTTTAATTAAGTCATGTTTATAATGATTTACGGATACATGTTAGTCCTATTAGTTAACCAGACTCGGTTTGTTCAGATTCTGTGTTTGTCAGTTGTTTATTTTCAGCCTGTTTATGTGCCTAGAAAGTAGTGTAGATCGTGGTCAATGTTAAGGCCTAGTTCTACACTTCTAAGTGTCATTATCCAGATTGCCTTTCTCCTTCATAGAGCAAGTTCTCTATTTCCCTCTCTCGGGTGGGTAGGTACATGTTCAAATCCAAAGAATTGGAAAGAGTGGTAAGATGTTTGTGCTGGACAGATGGACATGTGCGCTGCCACTGGGTAGCGCATGTCGCCTAGTTTCACTGCCCTGATGTGTTCATTAATCCTGTCCCTCAGTGGTCTCTTAGTGCTTCCTATGTATCTTTTGCCGCATTTGCAGTCTAAGGCGTATATTACAAATTTGCTTAGACAGGTAATAGTAGTGTAGATACGATGTTCCTTATTGTTTGGTCCTTTGAATTCCTTTTTCTTTTTGTATGCCCATTTGCAGGCTGCACACATCCCACAGCTATAAAAGCCTGGTTCCGTTAGCCTGAATAAAAAGGAACTGAAAATATTTTTTGAATGTATGACTGGTGTATGGTGGAAACACATGTATATTGATGAAACTGTAATACTAAACGTGTGCTAAGGAGTATTAAGCACCCCAGGCTGGGGGCACCGCTCGTGAATTGTAAGATGCACCACAGTTCTGACGCCTTTGGGAGCCTGCAGTCATTGGCCTTTCCAACACCAGCGCTCACACCAACACCGTCACCACCAGTGCCAGGATCCCCTTATCGCAGAACCAATAAACAACAAGGGTGACTTTACGAACTCTTCGAAGTTGAAACGCCTCACTGGAACTGATTCCTCATCGCCGATGCTGCCTAACTTCCTCTGTCCTGGACTCGACGCCTAGCCTCTCCTGTGGCAGAAAGGAACCAGCTTTGCCTTGGCACCTATGCCTCACCTTCATGACGTTGTGCATCATCTGTTGACTTAGTTTCCAAGGTACTTATTTGGAGGTCCATGTGACCCCATGCCCAGCTTTGCCCATGTTACAATCAGCTTCATACTTTGGATATATGCCTGTGACGACATCGTTATAGGCCCAGGTGAAACTCTTTGTTTCTATAAGTGCTATTTTTGAAGTAACTGTTGTAATAGTAATATATGTATATATGTATGTTGGATTTGTGTTGTTTTGGTCTTGTTTAGTTTAGATAAAGTTACTTTATTTTCCTAAACTGATGTGTTGTCCATTTGTGGTGTTTTCACTGTATTACTGTATGTTTGGGTACAAATACCTTACACATGGTCTTTTGGATAAGCATGTCTGCTTGTGCCAAGCTACCAAGGGGGTGAGCAAGGGTTATCTAAAGTATTCAATCCGCATACCCTGACTAGAAGCAAGGGTCCCTACTTGAACAAAGGTGCATAGCTCTACCAACTAGAGACCCCCATTTCTAACAAGGGTCTAAAGGCTTAAGAATACCAAGTAGGAGATATTATTGAAATCCATCAGTTGTGGTGCAGCTTTTTCCCAAGAGGACACATTTCACCAAATTTATCTAATACAGTTCCAAATCATTAAATGCCACTCCAGTGATTCTGTACAGACATTATTAGGCATAGGCCAGATGTGGTGCCTCCTCAGTCAAGATATTTATTTTGATGTGGTTCATCTTCATACAGTTTTTTTTTAAGTCAGCACACAGGAAACATGGAATTTGTCTTATTTTTGGCTAGACATTCTTTGACTTTTGTCTTTGTTTATGTGTTTTTTCACTAGTCTTCAGCTTTATGGTTTATGTAATGTTGACTATGTTTATATATCAGTGACCTCGGTATTGCTGAATTGATACAGTTCATGTGATAGAAAGGACAAAAACAAAATGGCCCTATTACACATGTTAGTAAGCAAGGCTTTGAAAGGTGAGTGCATTCCCTTCAGAGAAGTCTTTGATTAACCAAGTAACTAACTTGAGTGACAAAAGAAAAGAGAAAAAACAGTAAATCTTTAAAATAGGGCGAGGCAGGCCCTTCCCTCTTTGAGCTGCAGTCGGATCAGAACTTGTTCCCTTAATGTTTTGGAAAGAAACATATTAAACAAGGTGAGAAAGGTGGTGAGGAGGAATACATGTAATTCTCTTCAGGTAATAATTAAAGGGAGGTATGTTTTGTTTAACTGTCTGTGTTTGGATCTATTTCAAAGGTGCTGCAAATAAGACAAATCTAAAAGACTCGAGTCCAGGGGGCTGTTAAATAAAATGTGCACGCTTTGATGTACAGGTCTCTCTCCAGTAATGTCACAGAAAAGGAATGTGTCACAAGTTGGGGTGCAGGGTGCCACCCTCAGGAACTGTGTCGCACTTGTCCCCCAATGGAAAAAAGGCTGGTGATCCTTGAAACCCCTCAAGAGCCCACAAATTAGTCCAAAAGAGTACAGATTATTTCTTAAAGTGAGTGATGAACAAAAGAGGCAAGTCTCTCTTTCTCTTCTGAAACCCCTTTTCACAGAGGTTGATCCCCTTCTCACTGTGTAACATCATACATGTGGGACGCATCAGCTTCTGGAGGAACTGGCGGATGAATCTTAGCTTCTGCAGATTCTTAAACTTTAGGTGAGTGGAGTAGGCCTTGAAATAGGTCAGTTTGCATTAACTCTGCAGCAGCTGCCCAGCCTATACTTAGCATTTAATGAGGTGTGAAATTCCTTTCAGGAACCGTACAATAGACCACTTTGATTGAGAGGTTCACCTGAATGGGCAGGAATTGCACCTCTGAGTTCAGCTGAACATTCATATTGGGAGCTGCTGCCCTCCTGTTACCAGAACAGTTTCCTGCCTCAAAAGCCTGTCTTAGGCATCCGTAAAATGTGCACCCTTCAAAGGGTTAAAACAGGACCATATCAAATTCTTGTGTATCACCTGTCTGCAATTTGCTACCAGACGTTTTGTCTTCCGGTGCCTCTATTGACAATGGTAATTGTTTATAATTGAAAATCAAAATGGAAAGTTACTTTTAGTGATTCTAGATTCACGTTACTATGATCACTGTGCTATTCACTACCCCAGGTCCTCATACTAGACCCCTGTAAATCCTTGGTGTTGGAAAGTGGTTCATTAGTAGTCATACGTAGGCACCTACTACTAGTAATAAGGCCACAAACACTATAAATGGTTCAGTCAAGGTCTCAATGAATTATTCCCTTGCTCAAACCCTTGGTAGCTGGCAACGAGCACGCAGGCTTAAGTTGGGAGACAGGTGTACGAAGCATTTAAAACACCAATTCATGAAATAGGTAAGACACAATAAAAATCCAACACCAATTTATAACAATAGGAAATATTTTTAGGATTACAATGACACCAAAACAACAAAAATCTAATGTAAGGAATCAGAGGTATCAATTTGTAAAGATTAAAAGTATAACCAATGCTTAAAATAAATAGCGCTTAAAGTTAAAAAAAGGTTGTGCAGGACGGGGACAAAGCCCAGCGTTCAGGCCACGCATTATGTAACACTTTTACACTTACTGCCAGAAGTGTTTCTTATAGCAGGAAAGTGGTCCATAGCACCAGCCAAGGGTTCAGATGCATTGGCTTGCCTCTTGAGGTCTGGGACTAAAGCTCACACAATGCACCTGGTCTGCTTATGGAGCTTTTTACAAACGTTGCTCCAAACTTCTCCAAACTTCTGGAGCTTCTTTTTGAAGTTCCTCTTGTGGGTTCACAATATCCAAAGCACCAATCTAAGGGTCTAGAAGCTCTGAGATGGTCCTTGGGATGCTGGGACTATGTTTCCCACAATGCACCTGGTCAAATCCTTAAACGTCCTCTGGACACACTCTGAATGTGTTCTTCTTGATGGCGATGATGCAGGGGGAGTTCTTTTAACCTGTTGCTGTCAGAAAGTTCACTTATTCCACTTTTGAAGTAAGGCAAAGTCCTTATGACTGTAGTTCCAAGTGTGAAGCAGGTGCAGTCATCCAGAGTGCAATACTTTCGGTGCAGGCCAAGTTCCCAACAGAGCAGTCCTTCTTCTTCTGTGTGGTTGGGCAGTGATCTATTGTAGCTATTTTGTACCTGTTGCTTTCAGGGCATTCTTCCTTAATCCTTTTTAAGCAAGGCAAAGTCCCTAGGGCTATAGTTCCAAAATGTGCAGCAGGTGCAGTCCTTATAAGTTCAGACCAGGAGTTCCAGCAGGGTAGACCTTCTCTTGATTATCCAGGCAGGGATCTGAGTTGCTGGGAAGCTCTTCCATTTTTATCCATAGTTTCTGGGTGTCAATCATAAGGGCACCTCTGACCAATGGGTTGTAGGGTGTCGCCCTCAGGTATTACCACTTCCTCCAAAGTGTGGCATATTCTTGACCAGAAAGCTCTATTCTTCCAAAATCCAAAATGGAGAAACTCTCTCCTGAAGGTTAATCTGGAAAAACCATCCCACTGGTGAGGCTAGGTTTCTCTAACACTTACCTTCCAGCCCCACTGCTAATCTAATTGCACAGGCTCCTGTCTGGCTGAAGGGAGCAGGATGAGGGTGTGAAACTGTGCTGTTCTAAAATGTCATTCCCTCTATGATGACCAGTTTGGCTATTCCACCCCTATCCTGTCTTTTACTCTGCACCTAAATCTCCGCCCACAGGATGTCTTTTTCTCTCAGTGCAGGCCACTTCACAACTCATTAAGACAGCTTGGCTTAGCCTGGCAGAAGCTGGTCAATCAGAGAAGGGCTGCTGGAAGGCTGCATTTTGGTTTACAGAAAAGAAAGTTATTTAAGTTCTTTTATGAATAGGTATAATAAATCTAACAGTGGCAAGTTGTTGGATTTATCTGAACTATCATTTTGATGCTTTGAAGTATATTTTTCTCCCTTCTTCAAATAGTTATATTTTAATAAAGTATTCCCATTTTAGCCTATGGAGCAATTTTGCTTAAATAGGGAAAAATGAAATTGACAGTGTTTTCCTTCCATAGGCATATAATCCCTGCTTATAGTTACAAGGCTTTATACTCCTGGGGCACATCGGGGAGACATTAGAGGTGACTTAAATGCAAAACTAGGATAGTTTCAGACTTTGGAAGTACCTTTAATACAAATGTCGAATTTGCATATAAGTAACTTTTAAACGCAGCCTGCAAAGCAGGGATGCTTTTAAAATGACAGCAGACAGCACAGCAGTGCACTATTAACTGTATTAACTCTACCGGGCCTCTGAATCTAAAAGCCCTACCATATATTAGGGACTTACAGGTAGGTTGTCAGTACCAATTGTAATGATACCTAATTACCACGTACAGAACACAGGCCCTGGGTCTGGTTAGCAGAGCTCAGGGCACAATCAGAATCAGAAAACCAGCTTCGAGTAGTCAAAACGGGCTAAAGAGTAGGGGGACAATGCAAATAGGTCCTGCTTTCTCAAACATATGATAATTTCAGTGTTTTGTAATGCATAGTTCCATAATCAAACTCACTGGTACTGGAACTAGGGGTTTAGCACCCCCATAAAGCCTTAAAGAGTTTAGATGGAGAATGAACGATAAAATGGCCTTTCAAATGTTTTTCACATGACAGCATTTAATATGTTTTCAAGGGCAGACTGCCATATATCATGTATGCCTTTAGTAAGGCAACATCAGTTGCACCACTGGACAAACTGAACAGAAGTGAAATGAGATCTGAGTTCCCTAGATAAGCTCTTCCTGCAAAGTGTCAGAGACCATAAACGCAGTCTTTTCTTAGTGGCTTTATTGCTAATAAAGGTAAAGTGCTCTAAGAAAAGGAATCCGATGGCTCTCAAAAGCTGTCAAGATAAACTCAGACATTTTCGCAGCTTTGATTTAAATAATGGATTTGGCAAAGGAGGCAAATGTATTTAGGATACCAGGGAATCTCCCTATGCTGACTGCTTGGAATCAAAAGGATTTTTGCCTACTCAACAATAAAAACATGGCTTTATCCTCAAAATGATAAACTGCTTTTTATATAAACAGTTCCCAAAATTATTGACAAGTAAACCAAGAATCCCCTCTTTGGGAAGCAAAACTATATATATGATGAGAAAGAGAAACAACATTAATCACTTGCTGTTGACTGGGACCAAGTCACCATTTCAAGACAACCTTGTTGAAGAGGAGATTATATAAAAAAGTAGGTTGCTGTGATCAAAGTGGTTACATTAGGTTTTAGGACCAGGCTTAAAGTTTGACAGACAGTACTCTGTCAGCGCAGCAGAAGACATTAGGTCCACCACTCTGAAGGACCATTCAACAAACTTAGGGATAACTGCTGGGCAGGTTGTGATATCTGCACCTTGATAAGTATCGGTGTCACAACGTTTCCTGTCAAGGTGCAAAATTTGATGGCTGGCCACCCTCGGTTTTGATGGCTGTCCAACAAACTGTAGCAACAAATAAGAAAACATTACCATCAGATTGTCCATTGTAAATAGAGTGGGTGCTGTGATGACTTTACTCCACAGTTCTCTACTATGCTGGGACATCAGTGATAGCTTTCTGTCAACAGAGCCTTCAGAGGATCCATCTATGGAAAGCTGATGGTCCATCCATCTCTCAGTAGGAGGCAGATCATCAAGTTTGTGAACAGGAAATTCTGCTGCATTTTCGATGGAGTACTGTGTGTGCAAAATTCTAAATCAGCCCCTTAGCATCTGAAAAGTAAGTCAAAATTCCTTAGAAGGACAGGTTTCCGAGCTGAGGCCAGAGAGGGTCTCTCAAAGTAGAATAATATTTCTACTGAGTTCCCACTAAAGGGGTTGATTTTGCACCAGAAACTCCTGATCCAGCGATCAGGAATCAATAATTTTTCACAAAGAAAGGCCCATTTACACTACCCAACTAATCCCTTCACGCTGGGGTTCAGTGTAATGCAAATTTATACACAACTTACCAAAAACACAATAGAACCTGCATTTCTCCTTACAATATGTATATATCTGAGGCAAAAAACCTTGGCAAGTTGAATAGTTTATAGCAATAATATGTACTTATCAATACTACTGAATAATAACAGACTCAGTAGGTAATTTATAAGGTTTATCATGAATAATGTGAAATAAATGTTCATCAAGTACCGCCATACAATGTAAATCATAAATTATCACAGAGAAAAAGTATTAGCAATGTACTGAATCAAACTCATGTCAAATAAACAATGCATTCAAGGAGTGGATAGGGGAAAAAAGACAAAATAAATTTGCAAATGATTATGCAAATTCATTATATTATCTATACTAACCCAAGTAAGAATCAGGGAAATCTGCCCTCTGGCCAAAGGGCAGTAACTCCAGTAAGGCACCTCAAGAAGAGTCGAGTGGAAAAGATTAAGTCAGGAATCAGGAAACAGGTATGCCTCTATCTGGAAACAGCAACCTGGCAACAGCGATGATCTCCCGCTGCCTAAACACCAGCCAACCTCTCTAAACTAAACCCCCCCAGGCACCTCAATTATACCCTAAAACCCAAATGTCCAAACCACATTTGTTTCAATATGAGAATAAACTTTTTCTCTCATTGACTTAGGATGAGGGTGTACAGTCACACCACTCTCATCATGACTATTTTATTCAATGTCCTTTTGTCCTAAACTTTCAGCATTACGACAGATCCTTTCCAGAAAATATCTTTGAACACAATTGTAGTACATAATTCCTGCTGCTTATTTTATGTATCAAGCCTTTGTGCTTCCATTGTTTGCCTCTGCCATCTCGTGAAGGAAGTTGTTCGCTTATACTGATTATAACAATTTCTTTTCCGTGGCTTGGCAGTCACACAGTACATTATGATGGTCACATTTATGCCATTGCGATCTCTCTTCTTCATTCAAAACGCTCTTTTGGTCATTTTAATTTCTCTACCAAATTTTAACCACAGACAGGCATGTAGAAGAGTAGGCCCATGTTTGCTTTCCTACAGAAATCAAAAGGTTCAAAGGTTCAAAGGTTCAAAATAAGCTTTATTCGATATTCAAAAAAGAGATATCATATAAGCATACATTATTATACATTATTTTAAAATAGGATGATGAAAAAAGAAACATAGAATTTCGATTTAAAATCATCAATTACTCAGAAAAAAGTTAAAATACACTGATAAGGGAACGTTTAAAAACAGCAATTAAAAATAACATTTAAAAACAACATTGTTATCTCCCAAATCATTCTAGGGATTTCCTAAATTTGATCAATAATTTTAAAAACTGTTCCATTGTAGATATCACCTCCCTATCTTCAAGTTCTTGTAGACGCTCGAAGGCGATTTTACAGGACCTAACACCCCATCTCTTAAATAGGGGTAACAAAAGGGCTTTCCTCAATGTCACGTAATATTTACAAAAAAGAATGGTGTGGATATTAGATTGTAGTGACATATCGTCACAAGGGCAGGGACAAAGAATCCGAGTCCAATCATTACATGTAGGGAATGTTACAAGTCGGAAGAAGGAACCCAGTCTGAATCTGGTAAGCAGCATCCTTGAATAACACGAGAAATCCGTAGAAAGGTATAATTGTAGACCCTTATGGGATGTCACCCTTTGATATGCCTGGATGGTGTTAAGATGTTTTTGCTTGTTCCATCTGATTGTTTCCAGGTGGGCCATTAGGGTCTTTCTTAGGATTTTTCTTGGGATATTTTCCAATAGCAAAGGATCTGTAAACCACTCTGGACGCCCAATTTCCGCAAAGAAGTTCTTGACATAGGCCAGCCATTTAGATTGGTTGGCGTGTTTGGCCTCCTCCAGTTTTAAGATGTCTAGAATCACTTCTCTATTCAAAGCAGTCTCGGGGGTAGTCCAGATTTTGTGCCAGAGAAGAGGAGGCTCCGCTTTTATAATGTCTGATATGTACGGCAGGTCCAATTCAATGTGCATCATATACACAGAGGTTGCTTTTGTGGTGGCCAGAAGATACCTTACAAAATGATTTTCCACTGTTTGTATCGAAGAGATGTTTTTATCTATTCCCCAAAGTCCAGCCCCATAAGTGGCAGTAGAGGCGCATTTTGCTTTGTATATAGTTATTAGTTGTTTTACAGGCCTTCCCCCTATTTTTCCTGCAAAGTCTCGAAGCCCGCCAATGGCTCTGACAAACGCAAGTTTCCTCTTCTCTAATGCCGATTTCCATGATAGTTTTTTATGTAAACAAATACCCAGGTATGTAAAAGCCTCCACTGTCTCAAGTCTTTGGCCCTCAATAAAAACGGGGCATGGGATTTTTTTATACCTTTTGTTACATAGCATTGTATGGGTTTTTCCTATGTTCACTTTCAAGCCCCTATCATTCATGAACACTGTGAATGCTGAAACAGCTTTTTGTAGGCCCACTCTAGTCTGGGAGAGAATTGCCGCGTCATCTGCATATAGCAGAATTGGGATAGGTTGACCTCCTACTTTTGGGAAGTCACATTCGATGTTTTTGAGATGTTCGCCGATGGCATTTATATAAAGGGAGAAAAGCAGGGGAGCTAAAATGCACCCCTGCCTGACCCCTCTATTGATGTTAAAGCGCGGCGAACACTCTCCCTTCAGGCCAAATCTGACTCTGGCTCCGGCTTCTCTATACAAGGCCTTGATAAAAAGGAGGATTGATGGATCTATCCCCAGTTGTTTTAGAATATCCCATAATTGGTCATGGAGGACGCAGTCGAATGCTGAGGTTAAATCTATGTACGTTATGTACAAGCTTCGCTTCTTGATATCGACATATTTGGACATGATCAGGTGTAAATTGAGGGTCTGTTCTATTGTTCCTCTGCCTGACCGGAAACCATATTGTAAGTTCGAGAGTATGTTCTTATCTTCCGTCCAATCAGTTATTCGTTTCAAGATGATGCGCCCGACGATTTTCATTAGGGTATCGAGCAGGGATATGGGTCTGTAGCACGATGGCGAGTGCCTATCTCCTTTTTTGAAGATAGGTATTACTATTGCCTCAGCCCATGATGGAAGAAGATCAGAAGTATTTATGGAGTTTAAAACAGAAGTCAGTAGGGGGGCCCAGAATTGTATTTCTGCCTTATACACGTCTGCTGGGATGGCATCCGGTCCAGGTGCCTTCCCAGAGGGACTTTCCTTGATGGCCAGTTCTACCTCATCATACGAGAATACAATTTTACAAGGACTCTCCCGAGATGGACTTAAGATTGGAGGTGAAATGCAGTCTAATGTAGAATTTTTTAAGCATGTGGGTTTGCTATATAGTTTTTGAAAATGGGCCGCCCACGTCTCGCCATCTATTGCCATGTCCAAACTCCTCTCGGGCATTGTTACCCATGGCAGGGGGGTGTTGATGAGTTTCCAGAAGGCTGACATGTCCCGGGTTTCCGATGTTGTCACCAAGTTCTGCCATGCTTCCACTTTCAGTGCCCTTTTTCTATTTTTAATGGCTAGGCGATATTGGATTCCAGCCTGGCGTATTTCTGGAAGTGGTTTGGGTGTGACACGCAGCAAATTTTTCAGAGACTTTAAAGCCATGGAACATTTTTTATCAAACCACCCTTTATATATGATAGGTCCTGATTTGAACTGTCTCGTCAATAATTCTTTCAAGGTGGCCTGAATTTTGATGAAAGCTTTACAGATGTCATTGGGGTTGTCATTGTTAGAAAGACAGATATGAATCTCCTCCCTCCTCTTGATGACTAGGTTTTTGAGAAGATTATTGGGGTGGTTATTATTCCATTTAACAGAGTATCCGTTAATAGCTCCCATTTTGATTGGTTTTTCATAATTAACCTTTAGGCTATTTTGACTTGTGGTTGGAGTAAGTAGCTCGACAGTTATGGACAAAGGATAATGATCACTATATGGGTGGTCGAGGGTGTCCCAGCCTAGTATTAACGGAGCATGATTTTTTGAGAAGAGTATAAAGTCTATGATAGAGTTCGTTCCTCTGCCATGAAAGGTTGATTTGAGAGATCTTGGGGTGTGAAGAAGCTCATTTGCGAAATGCAAATTAAGCGAGGTCAGGAAATTGTTAAACAGATCCCCTGATTTGGTATGTTGGAAATGATTGAAGATAGCATCAACAGAGTCCAATTCGTGTGTCTCATAGATATCACAAGCATCTCTCATTGTGTTTGGGCAGATGTGACAATTAAAATCGCCCATAAAAACTATTGCACACTCTCCTCCAGAGGTTTCTTTGATCGATAACAGGGCTTGTTGTAGGTTGTCCACAGCTTTCTCCAGTTGTTCTACAGTCAAGTTGTTGTAAAAGTTAACAATTAACAATAGGAGGGACGGGGCGATATCCATAACAATTATTTGGAATGAGTCCCTAAGTAAAGTTTTTCTGATCCTGTGGCCAACTGCTACACTAATATACGTACAGAGTCCCCCTTTGTGTCTGCCCTGCTTACTCACGGACGCCGGTGAGTGAAATGTCTGAAAACCCTGTAGGTGAATAGGAGAAATCACCCAAGTTTCCTGAAAGCACAGGATGGAATACTGATTAACCACCTTTATCCAGTCTGGTAATGTAATTTTCGAGGAAAGTCCCGCCAAATTCCATGAGAGGAAATGCAAATTGGAGGTTTTATTCCTATCTCCCTTTTGGGTGGAGGGTATGTTGTCAATGGGTTTTGGGCTTAAACTTGGCGCTCTTTTAGCTTTGCCCCTTTCAATAGTTTTTTCTCTATTTCTCGCCCCGTTAGCTAAAGGGTTTTTATCAGGCCCATCAACCGGATCATCCTGAATGGCATAGAGATGGTCAGTTCTACTAACAGCATTCCCACTACCCTGGTTTTCTTCTTTGCCTTGTGAGAGTCATTCTACATCATCAATACCGTAGAGTGGCTCATAATAGTTGTGACAAGCAAAGTTCCAGGACGGATTTATGAATGGTGAAGCTTGAGCATATCCCACAGGGTTATATCGTGGTGTCGGCAATTGCATATAGTCATTAAAAGGAAAAAATGTCTGATCCCTTACTCTATGCCTTGGGGGGTATTTATCATGAAATGGTCTTCTGGGCTGTGCCAATGTGAATTTGTCATAATAAGTTTTGGATTGATGTGGCTTTGGGGGCATTAGAGCTTCAGGATAAAAGTAAGCCAGGGGTTTTGGCGATATTGGTCCCCTGTTAAAACCAGAGAACCAATCTGTAATATGTGTAATGACCCTTGGATCTTTAAAGGTAACAATTACTACATCCCCTTCTATGTCTTTCGGGCGAATCCCGACCCAATTTGTTCTTCTTACCATTATTATATCGCCGTTTATATTAGGAGGTAAAGGTCTGTTTTCTCTGAGCCAAAAAATCACCTTGTTTTTTAGGCTATGGTGGTTTTCATGCCCTCCTGTAGCGGATAATGGTAAGACCCCCGTTAATACAATAACATTCTGTGATGCAGCGGGGGGTAGGTCGGCATACCTTTCACGTGAGCGTTTTTCGTATTGGGCGACAGACTTAGTTTTTTCTGGTGTGGGTTGAGTATTGCCCATTTTTGCCGAAGCTATGAGGGAGTTTATTTGTGTCGATTGCGCCTGGGTATTGGGAGGCGCTTTTGGGAGGGGAACTAGATTTTGGTTTGCTACCCTCTTCTTGGTTGGATCTAATGGTTGGGTTTTTTGTTGATTTGAAGGGGTCGTGTCCTTCGTAGAATTTTGGACCGGGATCGTTTTTTCTTTATTGGACGTTTTTTCTCCAACTATCGATGTAGTGGACTTTACTATGGGCATTGTGGTTTTTACGGTGTTATGGGTTTTGTCTCCATTTTTTAAGCCCAAAACGACATCTTGGGTCCTTTTACCAGCTTGGTTTTGAGTCAAGGTTCCTGAGAGGGTGTCCACCTGAGTGCCTATTCTCTTCACTCTCTCAAGTATTGGTATTAATAGTGCCTTGATAAGGTGTTCCATTGCGTCTACAAAGTCTTTAATTGTAGGAGGGACAAAAGAAGTAAGTGTTTCCCGCTGTAAGGTGGATGTACCCTCTACAATTTGTAACAATTCTTTAGTTAGTTGGTCCTTAGCCGATTTTTGGGTTTTAAGAATCCCTTTTACTGGGGCTCTTTTACGTCGTTTTTTAGGTGGAGATCGGATGATGGCCTGTTCCTTTTTAGGTTGATTTGTGGAATGTGAGGATTTATCTGACCTTAATACAACGGGTAATGGTTGAAACATAGTTAACTTTTGTGTCCCCAAAGAAGAAGGAACTTCTATTATATCAGGTGCAACGAACTCTGCGATCTTTGGCAGGTTTGGGGTGACCAGGTCGATAAGATCAGTAGATGCAGTGATTGTATTATTGGGTAATTTTAATGGGGATGGAGCGGATGAACCATTTTTCGGGGAAAAATAAGATTGAAACAATAATGGAACGTTATCTGTATTTAGTGGATCATCATCTGTGTTTTCCAGGGTCGAATTTAGTGGGAGAGGCTCAGGGGTAAGTGTCAGACAAGGATCTAAGATGGTGTTTTTAAGTTGCTCTATAGATTGTCGCCGTGCAATTCGACGCTCTACCAGGGCCAGATCTCTATCTATTTCGCCGGTTGCTTTGAAGAAGAATTTATCCAAAGGTCCCAGGATAGAGCTACCTTCTGCAGTTGTGTGGGCCTCAATGCCCGATTTAGCCATGGTCCTAAGTCGGAAAGGTGTATTAAACTAATACACACTTAATGGAGTTGGCCCAGCCCGGCCTTATCAGGCCTTGGAGGGCCGTAGAGGGCCCGCCCTTTGCCCGGGCTTCGCCCGGCGCTCCCGCGCGCTCCCACGTCGCGGGTGGGGCTCGTCGAATTTAAGCGCCTGCAGCGCGCTCTCGGGTCCCGCCTCCTCTTCCTGGTTGCAGGGCAGCTGGGAAGGGTAGTTCACTAACCCTCTCGGTCTGCTGAAAGACCGGCGCGGTACACCCACAGGGGCTCCGCCTCCAGCGGCGACACTGCAACGCTCTCGTGGTCCTTGGCAATCAGGTACACAAGTTTACAAGTTTACTCCTCTGGTCAGTCCCCCGCTCTGCCGGTGGGGCTCGTCGAATTTAAGTGCCTGCAGCGCGCTCTCGGGTCCCGCCTCCTCTTCCTGGTTGCAGGGCAGCTGGGAAGGGTAGTTCACTAACCCTCTCGGTCTGCTGAAAGACCGGCGCGGTACACCCACAGGGGCTCCGCCTCCAGCGGCGACACTGCAACGCTCTCGTGGTCCTTGGCAATCAGGTACACAAGTTTAGAAGTTTACTCCTCTGGTCAGTCCCCCGCTCTGCCGGTGGGGCTCGTCGAATTTAAGCGCCTGCAGCGCGCTCTCGGGTCCCGCCTCCTCTTCCTGGTTGCAGGGCAGCTGGGAAGGGTAGTTCACTAACCCTCTCGGTCTGCTGAAAGACCGGCGCGGTACACCCACAGGGGCTCCGCCTCCAGCGGCGACACTGCAACGCTCTCGTGGTCCTTGGCAATCAGGTACACAAGTTTACAAGTTTACTCCTCTGGCCAGTCCCCAGAAATCAAACACAAAGATTTATTATTGTTCATGAAATGTGTTTTTATTGCACACCAACCAAGCATTGCACTACCCCATGCACAACCCTTGGTATTTTCCTTGCAATCATTATTAACGTGAACAAAAGCAGCATTAGTCTTTTATTTTTCTTTAGCTAAAAGCGTCTGCGGCCTAGTTCAATGCATCAGTATACGCATGCTCAAAAGCATTTCCCCCTATTCTAACGTTCATTAATAATATTTTTCACAGCACACTGTTAATAAATGGTCACTGAGGGTTTAAATCCGAGCAGGGTTTATTTTGACAAAACTCCTGCTCCATCACTCCTAACAAGAAAAGCTGGATTCGGTATAGCTGTTGAGAACACTTTAATATGTGAATGTATTTTCTGCCTCACCCTAGTTCATGGTTTTACCTTAGGACCTTTTCGATTCTCAAGGTCTTCCTGTAGGGCAAGGCTGAAAGCTGTTGTAGGGCACAACTCCACAAGGCTGGATACCTTTACTAAGAAGTCCAGCTGAACTCATTTACAGTGCTGCAGCAAGAAGCTCAGAATGAGGTGAACCTGTTTTCTTGCCCACGTATGGGTGTAGCCTCCCTATGCAAACCTCTGTACATAGTTCCTCGGACTTCTGCAGGGTTTGTGCTCTGTGGATATGTGAGTCATGTTGTAGTTAGTAGTCCTCCTATTTTTTCCTCCCTTGATTAGGGAAACAAGAGGTGACCCACCTGATACTTTGGGAGCATTTCCAGTTCTTGGGCACCAGGAAGAAATCTAATATTATGTTTCTTCTAGCATAGCAGGGCCTTCTTCATCAGATATTACTTTTGTGAACGTTCTAAGAAATGAATGGAGATGTTTCCTTACCCAATCCTGCCTTATGGCAAAATTGTTATTTAGCACTGCCTTTTAACCTTAAAGTAAAAATTCACTAAACACACTTTAAAAACACATTTTAAAAAGGTTGAACTCTTCTTCCATTATGAGTTGATCATTGACAACCACTTACAGGATATCTGGCATCTTTCACATTATAATGTGCACAAAGTAACAAGCCTCTCCTCACATTATAACACATAGTCAAGAATACTTTTGATTAACATCCAAAGATGCGCAGACTTGGACCAGATCACTAACTCAACTTCCACATACTTTTTCTGATCATGCACTGGTAAATCTCATTTTACAAGTTCCCCAAACTCTGCCCTGAGCATTCACTTGGTGTTTGCAACCGGGCCCACTGTGACACTATATTCAGGGAAGAAATACGTACAGCCATTATTGAATATTTTGAAAATAATGCAGGCTCCCCATTATGGGAGGATTTCAAGGAAGTCATGCGGGGGGTCTCCATAGCCAAACTGACCATCATACACATGAATCTGACTTCTTTCATTCTCAGGACACCTCCATATTAGTCAATATCTGCAACAAATTGTCAGAATACCAAGATGAGGTGACTCGCGAAACACACTATTCAAGTAAAGAGGGCCAAGCTTGTCGATATGGTGAAGGAGACCTCCCAGGGAAAATGCTAGCAGGGTTACTTCATAAACCTTGACCTTATGTGGCAGAGCTGCGTAACGTAGAAGGCCAAACCATTTCTTCCCCAGTTGAACTCAAGAGCGTTATGTCCTCTTTTTATGCCCAACTTTACACTGCCATCCCCATAGCTGACTCTGAAGAGCTTAATGCCTATCTGGATACTATTAAATTATTATGGCTAGACAATGCCAACAGAGAATATCTTGATTTACCCCTAACAACAGAGGACATCTCTCAAGTGATAGAAAGCATACCTGGTGATAAGGCCCATGCCTTGATGGCCTAACAACAGACTTTTATAAAGAATATGCCCCTATCCTAGTTCCTCGCATCCGGGAAATGCACCGGGATTCCATTGTTGTGGGTTAAATCACCCCTAGGTCTGCCTTTGCTATGTCTATCCTAAACCTTCACTATGAAAATAACTGATGGTAATAAAGGGCTGATTATTTGTGGGTTTGTAATTAATTGTGGGTTTGTAATGCGCTAGAATCGACTCCCGAAGGAGTATCTCTGCGCAGTAGACCGCTGGGGAACCCGTCCTGGCTTTCCCTGTGAGATGGTCCCTACTGGGTATCTCCAAGGTGAAACCAGGCATCCCCGGCATATGTGGGGGGCCGTTGTGGAGATGAGGCAAGCTAATGCCCAGAGTTGCCGAGTGTGATCCCTGGTTAGAGTAGGCACTGAGATGAGAATTATATAGTCCGCTGACCCTGGTCCATGACCCTGCCGCGTCGGGAATTGAACCCTGGTCCCGGGCTGTCCTCTGCTCCCGGGTCTGCCGCCTCTAACCAGTGAGCCACACCACACCATTATGATGAAATCAGAAATCGGTACCACCCGACAAACAGTCAGCAGTCCTGACATAGGCATTATGATGCCACCTTCACCACGGCAGTCGCAATGCCTCTCTTTTGTATTGCAGAGGTGCTGCTGCTGCAGCACACGCCTCAATACAAAAAGGGGTCATGTGACATATCCCTGCACTATGTTGCAGGCACCATGCAGTGCCTGCACATGGTGCAGGGACATGTAGGGGAGCACCATAGGTGCCCCCCAGTGCCCACATCGCAGGGCCAGGTGGTAAGGGGGGCCTGCTACAGACCCCCAAAATCCCTTTCCACCAGCCTTTCCATGGCGGGTGAACCACCATGGAAAGGCTGGCGGGGAGAGACACTGTATTCCCTACGGCAGTGCCTGGCAGGCACCGCCACCATTGTAGGGATTACGAGGCCCTCTGCTGCACACGCGCGCTCATGAAGCCCATCAGATGCGTGTTGGTCAGTGCTTCAAATCGCCATCACACCGACCGCCATCCTCATGTGGCTGGCGGTGAAGGTGGTTTCAGTGGCGGTGAGACTGCCACTGACAGCCTGTCGGTGGCTGTCTCGTCACCATGGTAATTAGCCCCTTAGTCACATGACGCCACACAGCTATGCAACGTGCACATTTTTACCTATTAAGCACCCAGCCTTGTGGGTTAATAAGGCACATTTACGCTATAATTTATTAATGTATAAAAGTACATTTTCTTACCTGGTAAAGGCACTTACTTTGTCATGTGTTACTGCAGAGCTTTTAAAATGCAGCCCAGCCAGAGCACAGAAGCGTTCCTAACAATCATATATTTTTGATATATATGTGGGTCATGTAAATAAACACTACATTCTAAAATATGATATTTAATTTCTGTGCACGTGGTGAATTTTCTGCAATATCTACTATGCACTCACAGCAAATAAAAATAGGCTAATTGGATTGAATAAGTTTTACCAATACCATTTTAGGGCCACAACACAGTGGTCAAATGGCAGTGCCACAAAGCACAGACTCATATTAGCCAAAAATAGGGTCCGAAAATGGTGAAATATTAGGATTGGCCATAAAGAAGAGGCAGCGTTCCTTCACATTATTACAGTAAAAGTTTCCCAAAGCAACATGGCTAATGTCATACCGATTGTGCAACTCATCTAAAAACAGCTGGAGTTTGGAAATGAATTGATACAGGACTAACAAGCCAAATAAGCTAATAAAGAATGGCACCCATTTTCCTTTCGGAGAGAGACTATAAAAATGCTATACCTCATTGAAAGTTGTGCCTTTTAAAAGCTACTCCCCTCTTCTTCAATCAGCAAAGGAAATAAATAAGCCCAACAGAAGTTGCTGAGTGTCCTGGGAATAGCAATATTTAAGACCTTAAAATTGTCCTATTTGTAAGTAACTTTGACAAGAATTGAAAGAGAAAATAATAATTGCAAGAAAGAAATGAAAAATCCCCTTTTGGTGGATTCCTTTGAGAAAGGTTGGCATTTGCTGTCAAGTAGCGTAATATAATTGTCGAAAATCACAGGCGAAAAAAATATTCTGCCAGAAATGATATAATTATATTTTGCTCTCTGCATCTCTATAAAGTATTCTATCTAGGGCAGCAGAAAGCTTTACACACATTGAGAAATTAAGTGCTGTCATTCCTTAAATAGAACAGATGGCATTGTTTATAACTGAAAACATCCAATTTCTAAACTGCTTTTCCTTCTCATTGTGTCTAGGAGATTAGGAAGAAACCTCTATTACCATGTCTTGGAAGGGCTAATGTTTTGGAGATCATAAAACAAAATCAGTGCCAGCTGTCAAACTACCTTGTAAAGTATCCTTTCTTGTGGCTTCAAGGGACCAGCTTTGAAAGCATCTCCGCGCAAGTTTAAATGTGCTTCAGAGATGACATTATTGCTTTATATTCACCTTATCTGTTCGAGACGAAGTGGAATTGTAGAAAAGTATATTTAACCGATGGTCATTTGCATTTTGCCCATTGGCACCGCATGTTTTGTAATTCAAATCTTAGCTGGAGAATAATACGCGGTGCTGCTCTCATGCATACAAATGTCCACGTCTTTAAATGGCGGAGGAGGATTGCAGTGAATGTCGTGAACGCTGCTGCATTGTTCTCATCGTCTGAAAAATCAGTCTCCTGATGGTGCCTACAGCGGATGTAGAAGCATTCACCAGCACACATCTAGGCTCATGGTGGCCCTGTGCAGGGAGCGTAGGTGGGGGCCCCGGAAGAGGGGGTCTGGACGGGGCGGAGCCAAGTCTAAATATGGTTATGATTTCTATGCCTATATACAGTGGCGTCACTAGGGTTAGTGTCACCCGGTGCGGGTAACTCATGGTGTCACCCCCTCACGACTTACCGCATGGACCAAGGATACCAGTAAAAACCCTGGAGCTTATTTTATTTACAAGCCCCTTGCGCCACCGGTGCGCCACTTTTTCCCATATTAAAAGTGACGCACTGGTCGCGCAAGGGGCTTGTAAATAAGCCCCCCTGTTCCACTCACTAGTTATAGCTGCCACCAGCTAGCTGCCTGTCTCCCTTAGACTGGTGAGAGGGCACTGTACCAATACCCCAGCGGGCTTCAAAAACAACAAGGAGCACGTCCAGTGAGGTCCAAGATAGGAAGCCTTTCGTCCTTACAAAAAATCTGCTCTGCCTTCCCCTCCACAAAAAAGACCTAATCCAGTTGGCTCTGAAATGTTATGTGTTTTGGCGAAGGAACTATGCCAGCAGCGGTGTTCTAACAAGGCGCCATTTTCTTGTTGTTTTTAAGCAATCTATGGTTTGTGCACTCATATAATTCACACACATTGTTACACTTGCCATAAGCCCTAGCTTTCCGCTCAAATCATTCTTTTATTGTTGTTGGCCCTTGAAAAAAAGCCTTCCTGTTTGGAAAAAAAAGCAAAAATGATGGCACGCGCGCTGCTAGGAACAGTAGTTAAACATGAGGAGAAAATTACAAGTGAACAAATTACAAAAGCAAAAGTTAAGTTACAATTGGCAAAAGTGACAATTGTGAACAAACAAAATACATGAGGTTGCACACGGTGCATTACAGGAGGAAAAAGTGACATGTGTGCAGGTTACACAAGTCCTTAAAAGATGACTGAAGGCAGCCAGGTTTTGAATTTTCCAATCCCTGAATGTAAGAGCTTCACATCCACTGTCTGAATGCTAGATGAATTATCTACACGAGTAGTTAAACTAATAACAGTGTATAAAAGCAATTACTACTAATTTGTCTTTATTAAGGAACACTTTTGGGAAAAATTTGAATAATGAAATACTGAGCAAAAAGCACTGTTTCTAAACTTAAACCTTGCAGTTACCATCCATGCAATTCCTTAAAGATGGTTCATAATTCATTAAGCAGGTATATTACAAGGTGGTAACCTGAGACCTATCTCACTAAAGAATGTCTGCAACTTCGCCTACTCCTTCCGTGAGTCCCAGTGGCGGTGCGTCCATTGGGGGGCCGGGGAATTGCCCCACTAACCTTGTCCCATCTTCCAGAAAATACAGTCACCTAACATTCATCAATAATGAAAAATACATTAACTCGCATCCGGAGTCACGGCTGCGGCTCACTGACGCGGCACGCCCCAGGCAATCGGACGCTAAGGGGGTAGGACTCGGGTGGGGCTGGTGTTTGACTGAGTGACAGCCTGCAGGTCAGTGTAGCATAGTGCAGCAGCAAATAGTGCACATGTTACGTTGTGGGCTGATCATTGTTACGATCAGCCCGAACATGCGCACTACTAGCCTTCCCTTAGGAGACCGAGGGTTGCTTCATGCAACAACCTCCGGTCTTCTATGGGCAGAGAGTATCTGGCGCTGCTAATGCAGTGTCTGGATTGGCTGAGTCTCCAGACACCGCGCAGGACTGGGTTATTCATGTCACTGTTCCAGAACTTAGAGGCGCCAACGTGGGACCCTGGACCAGTCAGGCAGGTTTGTATTTTATTTTTAAACTCCCCCAACCCGTGCAAACCCCCCCCCCACCTGTATTGCGAGCACAACTAAGTGGGTGCTGAAGATAGGACTGGGGTGCATGGGAGGGCAGTGTGCGGATCGGAGTACCGGGATATATACTGGAGGATAGAACTGAGTTTCATGGGGGACGGGGCGTGTGTGGATGAGGATCTCAGTGCTGACACTGCACGACGGGCGGGAGGTGCACGTACGGTATCTTGGTCTCACTCTCCGCACTGAAATATAACGCAGAATAGGTCTGAGTGCCGTTTTTATGAATCTTCTCTTTCGTTCTTTGTGACTGCTGCTTGTAAACTGTATAACTCGATTTAAAAAGATCTTTCTGTGAGGCTGTGAGAGGGATCGATATTTTATGAAAGTACATCAGAGAAGTTTTTGTCTCGGTGCTGATGGCTGCACTTGGAATAAAGTCTGCGTTGGGTGCTTTTGAGTCATGTTGTGCATGAGCTATGGGTTTCAGTGACGCTTGTAAAATGTACCAGAGGCGCTATGAGGTATGGAGAAGTCGAGGTACACCTGGATAGAGAGAGAAAGGGTGGGGGAGGGGGCATCGGCAGGAGGGATTCTCTACGTCGAGATGGTTCGGCTGGGGAAGGCAACCACGGGGGTGGAGGAGGCTGGAAGAGACCGGAACACTAGAACACAGTCTAGAATACAATGTCTACACAAGGGTGAAGTGCTGACTGTGTGTAAACATCATTGCATTGCCGTTTGTGTAGCACTTCCCTGCCCTCTGCTTGGCACAAAGTGCTGTCTTGGTTGTGAAATTATTACCTGTCTGCATGAATTATGTGTCTAGCACTTCAGTGCCCTAACAAAGTCATACAGCGCTGTGATTGGCATCGGGCGCATGGTGAGTCCTGTGTGCATGCAGGCGTGTTCATGTGGGTGTGTGCAGGTGTGAAGGTATGTGAGAGACTCTGTACAGGTGTGTGTGCATATTTGTAAGTGTGTGTGTGACTGCAGCTGTGAGTATGTATTTACAGGTGTGTGCACAATTGTGTGTGTGTGTGTGTGTGTGCATGTGTGAATGAATGTGAAAAGCTGTGTGTGTTTACAGGTGTGTGTGTATTTACTAGCGTCCGTCTTCGTGAATGTATGTGAGATGCTGGGTGCGAATAGGTGTATTGTGCCAAGGTGCCAGGGCGGGGGGCCTTCCACTAAGTCCAAGATGCATTTCTGGCTCGAGTTCTCATCTCTAGATAAGGTGTGTGTTCCTGCTCCCGTGTCCCCCCTGCTTTCGTGTGCCTGACCCCGGGTGCTCCTGTCCCTGTATGCCCTTGCATGCTCCTGACCCCTTGTTCACTCCCCGCCCTACCCACCCCTGTTCATGCCCCTGGGTACGCAGCCGGTGTCTGTTGCAGGGGTGAATTTAGCGGTGGTCTCTGTGCCTATTCGCCTCTGGGCCTCTCAGGTAGGGAGAAGAGGTGACGGTGCCACCAGTCAGTGAATGCCACTCGTTGGGGCCCCCTCCTCGGCTGGCAGTTCCTTGTCCTCTCAGGCTGACAGCTGGAGCAGAGGTATTGGCGGGGATTCCTCTGCTGTTTCCAGAACAGCTGCAGTTTATCCACGAAAGCAGAGAACACAGCCTGTGTCCCAAGCAGTGGAGTGTGAAAAGTAAAGCCAAGACGTACACAAATGTAGTTATATGTATTTAGAGGGGAGGCGCAGACATCTGAAGTTGAAGATCATCGACCTGCATTGGGGCCGCCAGTGATCCTTCCGATCAGATCCTCGTTGTGGCGGCCCCTGGGGTTTGGCGGCCCTGTGCAGGTGCACAGTTTGCACATGCCTTGGGCCGGCCCTGCACACATGTATGTGATAGTACCTCCGAAAACAAAATGTACAGTTTGAACCGAATATCCGTCAGACTTGATTAGATATGAACCTCTTTTATGAAAAGTTAAAAGCGCCTTAGTGTCCATGGCCAAATAATTGTCTCGGCCTCATCTTTCTGAACAATTGATTTAATGGAAACCTAAAAGTGAACAGCTTCTGTGTATTCGACACCACCAAACTCGGGCCTGTGTTATGAACTCTTTGTTCTTCTGCTGTAAACGTGCGTTGTGAAAGGTCCATCGACACTGGTTATATCCCCTGATTCTGAGTTTTGTGCATAGAAAGTTCTCTGTCCAGTGGTGGTTGTCTCTTGCCATTCCTCAATCATGTATACTACTGTGCCCAACAAAATTAAGAATATCACCTAAAGGAATCAGAGAATACCTAATGTGGAATCTCATGCCTTGTCGCCGCTGAAGTTTGAGCTCAGATGGACCACAAACCTCCTAGTAAACTGGTTCATTCTAAATGCATATCACTCTTTACCACTAAGCACTTTTTAGTAGTCGCCACATGTTACCGTTATTAACCCTTGTGGGATACCTAGGGACAATTTCACAAACTGCATTTTGTAGTCCGTAACGTAATACTACAGTAGTACAACTTACTTGCTTCTTTACACATTCACAAACCTAGTGGTGAATGTTTCCCCCTCTCCTATATTTTCTATGGGAATATTTCCACACATGTAAGTTTACTACTAATGCCCTCATTACAATGTCAAATGCAAAAACAACAGTTGATGGACAGAAGGCAGAACGATGTCATACATTTACCCCAGTACAGAGACCTGAGCCTAAATCCATCGTTTTTTTTCTCACCATGCCAATCCAGTTTGAACCTAGCTACATGCAAATCAGTCTTGACCTTGTGCCCCATGGGAACAGTCCAGCCCGAACTGCCAAGCCAGGTCCTCCCTGGACTGGAAACAAGCATCCTAGGACGGGTTTCAGGCTTTCGGCCCTCTTCAGCCAGGATAGCTTGACTCCAGTGGCATGGAGAGCAGCGGGACTCACGTCTGAGCATACACGTACCACTCGGTATGTGACAAATTCAAAAACAACAGTTGATGGGCAGAATGCAGAGCAATGTCATACATTCACCCCAGTACAGAGATCTGGGCCTAAATCCATCATATTTTTGCTCACCATGCCATTCCAGTTTGAAACTAGCCATATGCAAATCAGTCTTGACCCTGTACCCCATGGGAACAGTCCAGCCTGAACCTCCCTGGACTGGAAACAAGCATCCTAGGACCTGTTCGGGCTTTCAGCCCTCTTCAGCCAGGATGGCTTGACTCCAGTGGCATGGAGAGCAAGGGACTCACGTCTGAACATACCAGTCCCACTCGGGGTGACAAATGTAGTAGTATACTTGTAAAGCGCACAGCTGCCCCAGCAACGGGGCGTCCCGGCGCTGTATAACCCTGTGGAACCCTTCCTGGCTCTCCCTGTGAGATGCCCCGCCTGGGCACCCCCAAGGTGAAGCCAGGCATCCCGGGGCCATCGTGGAGATTAAGCAAGCTATTGCCCAGAGTTGCAGCATGGGACCCATGATTAGAGTAGGCGCTGAGGCGAGAATTATCGAGTCCGCGGACATTGAGCCCAAGACCCTGCCACGTCGGGACTTGAACCCTGGTCCCGGGCCTGATCTCTGCTTCAGAGTCTGCCGCTCTAACCAGTGAGCCACACTTCTCCACAAATGCAAAAACAACAGTAGATGCACAGAATGCAGAACAATGTCATACATTCACCCCAGTACAGAGAAATCCATTGTTTTTTTGCTCACCATGCCATTCCAGTTTGAACCTTGCCATATGCAAATCAGGGGAAACATCCTTTACAACGTAACTGGTACAATGCGGTACCGTTACGACGCAGCTTTAACAACGAAAGTCATTACAACGACTTTCGCTGGAGGGCGTTCTAGGATAGGGGATAGTTTAATTTACTATCCAACACCTTCCCTACTATCCACGGGGACTGGTGTTGGAATAGTAAATTAAACTATTCACTATCAGCGCCCCCACCCCCAACGCAAGTCGTTTAACGACTTGCGTTGTTAAAACTGCGTCGTAAAGGGACGCGTGGTAACGGTAAGCGTTGTACCGTCATACATCCGCAAATCAGTCTTGACCATGTGCCCCATGGGAACAGTCCAGCCCGAACGGCCAAGCCAAATCCTCCCTGGACTGGAAACAAGCATCCTAGGACTGGTTTCGGGCTTTCAGCCCGCTTCAGCCAGGATAGCTTGAATCCAGTGGCATGGCGAGCACGGGACTCACATCTGAGCATACCCATCCCACTCGGGGTGACAAATGCAAAAACAACAGTTGATGGACAGAATGCAGAACAACATCATACATTCACTCCAGTACAGAGATCTGGGCCTACATCCATTGTTTTTTTGCTCACCATGCCATTCCAGTTTGAACCTAACCATATGCAAATCAGTGTTGACCCTGTGCCCCCTGGGAACAGTCCAGCCGGATCTGCCAAGCCAGGCCCTCCCTGGACTGTAAACCAGCATCCAACTGGGGTGGCTCGTGAGCAAAATAACAATGGATTAAACCCAGATCTGTGACTGGGGATGAATGATTTGCCATTGTGCAACATTCCATCCATCATCTTGTGTGTTGTGCTGTTCACCCTATGTGGGAAGGTATGCCCAGATGTGGGTCCCGTGCTCTCTATTCCACTGGATTCACGCTATCCTGGCTGAAGATGGCTGAAAGCCAAGGAACCGGTCCAATGATGACTGATTCCGGTACGGGGAAGACATGGCTTGGGAGTTCGGTCTAGACTGTTCCCATGAGGCACAGGGTCACGACTGATATGCATATGGCCATGTCTGAACTGGGGTGGCTTGCTGAGCAACATGACGATGGATTAAACCCAGATCTGTGACTGGGGGTGAATGTTTTGCCATTGTGCAACATTCCGTCCATCATCATGTGTGTTTTGCTGTTCACCCTATGTGGGAAGGGTATGCCCAGACGTGGGTCTCGTGCTCACTACGCCACTGGAGTCAAGCTTTCCTGGCTGAAGACAGCTGATAGCCAGAAACCGGGCCTAGGATGCTTGATTACGGTCCAGGGAGGACCTGGCTTGGCAGTTCGGTCTGGACTGTTCCCATGAGGCACAGGGTCAAGACTGATTTGCATATGGCCATGTCTGTACTGGGGTGGCTTGGAGAGCAAAATAAGGATGGATTAAACCCAGATCTGTGAATGGGGGTGAATGTTTTGCCATTGTGCAACATTCTGTCCTTCATCGTGTGTGTTTTGCTGTTCACCCTATGTGGGAAGGGTATGCCGAGACATGGGTCCCGTGCTCACTATGCCACTGGAGTCAAGCTATCCTGGCTGAAGATGGCTGATAGCCAGAAACCGGTCCTAGGATGCTTGATTACGGTCCAGGGAAGACATGGCTTGGCAGTTCGTTCTGGACTGCTCCCATGAGGCACAGGGTCAAGACTGATTTGCATGTGGCCATGTATGAACTGGGGTGGCTGGGTGAGCAAAATAACAATGGATTAAACCCAGATCTGTGACTGGGGGGTGAATGTTTTGCCATTGTGCAACCTTCCGTCCATCATCTTGTGTGTTTTGCTGTTCACCCTATGTGGGAAGGGTATGCCCAGACGTGGGTCCCGTGCTCACTATGCCACTGGAGTCGATCTATCCTGGCTGAAGATGGCTGAAAGCCAGAAACCGGTCCTAGGATGCTTGATTCCGGTCCAGGAAAGACATGGCTTGGCAGTTCGGTCTAGACTGTTCCCATGAGGCACAGGGTGAAGACTGATTTGCATATGGCTATATCTGAACTGGGGTGGCTTGGTGAGGAACATGACAATAGATTAAACCCAGATCTGTGACTGGGGGTTAATGTTTTGCCATTGTGCAACATTCCGTCCATCATCTTGTGTGTTTTTCTGTTCACCCTATGTGGGAAGGGTATGCCCAGACATGGGTCCCGTGCTCACTACGCCACTGGAGTCAAGCTATCCTGGCTGAAGACGGCTGATAGCCAGAAACCGGTCCTAGGATGCTTGATTCCGGTCTAGGGAAGACATGGCTTGGCAGTTCGATCTGGACTGTTCCCATGAGGCACAGGGTCAAGACTGATTTGCATATGGCCATGTCTGAACTGGGGTGGCTTGGTGAGCAAAATAGCGATGGATTAAACCCAAATCTGTGACTAGGGGTGAATGTTTTGCCATTGTGCAACATTCTGTCAAGCATCTTGTGTGTTTGGCCATGTCTGAACTGGGGTGGCTTGGTGAGCAAAATAGCGATGGATTAAACCCAAATCTGTGACTAGGGGTGAATGTTTTGCCATTGTGCAACATTCTGTCAAGCATCTTGTGTGTTTTTCTCATTACAATGTCCGGCGGACTTGCATCCGCCGGCACAGTTTGGGCGAGGGAACAGCCCGACCATAGGTGGCAAACTTCCATTTCTCAATGGGAGCTTGTGCGGCGGGTCAAGACCGCCTGCAGCACAAGCTCTCATTGAAAAATGTAAGTTTTTGCAAATACCTGCACCGTGTGGCGGACACCTCATGGTGCCT
Source organism: Lissotriton vulgaris (assembly GCF_964263255.1). Taxonomy (NCBI): domain Eukaryota; kingdom Metazoa; phylum Chordata; class Amphibia; order Caudata; family Salamandridae; genus Lissotriton; species Lissotriton vulgaris. Next base: position 362,316,118 of record NC_141691.1, read on the forward strand.
GCCACATAGTGCAGAAATTTTAAGGGGGGCACCATAGGTGTCCCCCATGGCCACAACTGGAGGCCCAGAGGAAAAGGGGGCCCATCTAGGGGCCCTCAAAGGCACTTGCGGACAGCAATCTATGTCAGAAAGGCCGACATGAAACTGCTGTCGGAAAGTGCCATCATAATCCCGACAGCGGAAATGCTATCCGAGATTGTGTGGCCTTTCCAACTGGCTGACGGACTCCTTGTGCCGTTGAACCCAGTTGGATTAACTGGCCAGTTTAAACTGCGACCACTATCTTTGTAACACAGTGATTGGAGTTTAAACCTTAGAAGTTAGTCAGAAAGCTTTCCAACCAACATCCAAATAAGTCCCTAATAGTAAATGTGGGAGGGACCAGGTGAAGTGGATATAAATGAGGAATATCTACTATGAAATGGGAGGTGTTTAGTGTGGAGTAAGTGTGAGGTTTAGGTAGAGGTAAGGTGATGTTTAGAGAGGGACAGATACACACCTAAAAAGAGTAAGCCTATTGCTATTCAGAAACTGCTCTTCTAATGTTATTAGAGCCAAAGAGGACCCACAACCCCTCCATACTTGCCTTCAGAAAGTCTTTGAAGACCTGGCTTTTTCACAAGACTAAGAGGCACTCGATTCCCTGCAAGAAAGCTTTCTCTCCAACTGTTCCGCACCTCTACCCTCTCCCTATAGCGCCAAGACAACCTCGGGCATGAGTTTTGTGCTTTATAAATTATATTCAAATTCAAATTCAAAACAGTAGTAAATGTACTCCAGATCAGACCAGGAATAAGTACAGCACCAAACATGGCCATCCAAAGGTGCTGCAACAACCTCCCTCAGAAAATAGGCAGAGAAGTAATATAAAATCCAGTAGGAAACAATGTTAAAATTAACTAATTTATTTTGTTGATCAAAAATATATCTAAATGTACCTTTATGTTAAAAAATATATCCAACGATTATTTTATTGTAATATACTCCAATACCCTTTTTAAATGTAAAAACAAATGTAACTTCTTTTTTAAATTATTTCATTAATATAAATAAATCCTGTATATATTGCTTTATAATTTTAAATGCATAATAAATAGATGGAAAGAATTTATTGTAGGTGGGATGTTTTAAAATAAATCACAAAAGAAATTATATTAGTTTAATATATTATATTTAACGTAACTAGATATTTAAATAAAAAATAAGTTATTTTGTTTTCCAATTAAAATAAACATGTAAAATAAATTTACACTATGATTTATCATAAAACTACTTTTACTATTTTCTTTTTTTAAACTAAGTTTTCCATCTACTTTACCATGGGAAGATCTCTGCTCCGCGATGTTGGAGAGCTCTGACTATTTGTGAAAAGTTACATGTAGTAACTTTACACTCATAAATTAAGCTCAACCCTCTGAATTCAGGTGATGAAGACATGTAATCCTACACTTTGTAGTAACTGTACACTCAGAAATAGTGAATATTTTAAAGTAGTAAAGGTACTACAAAGTGTAAGATTAAATTCACACACGCATATTTACTCATATGTACATTTTCTTTGGTGAATTGTCCCCCCAATGTTTGTCATATATGTTCCCTAAGGAATCCAACTGTGTGAAACTAGAACTTGGCAAATTAAACATCACACTATCAAATATTCAACAGATGCATTTACCCTTGTTCCTTAAATATGATCAGCAGAATGATTATTAAAAATCACTATGAAATGGGGTACTTAGATAACTACTCTAGTCAAACATTACATATCATTAAGGCCTATCCCTAAACAACTGTATGAGTAATCCTAGAGCATTTTCATGAAAAAGATGGCAAACAAGAATTCCTATTTACAATTAATCATATTATTTTTTAGGGACAACCCTATATAATAAATTAAGAGGTTAAATAGCATCTATTTAAAGGTTAGATTTTAAATCTATTATTGAGACATCGCAGCATCCCTAATGCTAATGTATACATAAATGTATATAAGGTTTCCCCTTGTCTGGTCAAGTCCTGTGTTGTTGCAACTCTTAGAAACGTGTTTTGTTACATATACCAGTCTCAGGAAGATGGACAAAGTGGGTCACTTGACCATTTATTAAAGAAATAAACATGTACAATAGTTTGAAATCCTAATTTTCACAGTCATACTTTGCACGAATAGCCATCTATACTTCACTAATTACATTAACCTTTAAGCTCTTTCTAGTACCCTCCATGAAAGAATTATGTGAGAGAGAATTAGAAGTAATTGAGAAATGTAATGACAGAATGAAACTACCTTTCAAACTAAAAACAAATGGCTTCCAGCCTCATCACTACTATATATATCCCTATGTGGCCCTATGAATGGTCCCGACCTGGTCATCTAATAATACATTATCATAGAAAAATGTCTATGACCTACTTATGTTTTAGAATCTACACAAATAAAGGTTATATCTTGATTTAAAGACCTTTTACTATCATGAATGTCAACTCTCCAAAATGCCAGGGATAGCGGAAGTGACATCACACTCAATTTAAACGTTGATTTCACTAACACGCGCATGCTTACACATAGGCACACATTCAGACACTCAGTCTCACAAAACATACTCTAACCCTCAAGCACTACACAACATACATTTAAAATCATGTTTTACTTACCTCAGCTGCCAGGGAGAGTCACATCAGCTAATTGTAATCCATTCTTTGTTACACTGATAGTGAACAATTATCTGCTGTTCACTATTAATGTAATACAAAATTGACAGAAAACAGGTAAGTGGATCCTCAACTGACGTCCATAAGGAGCAGCTTCCCTTGAATTACAGGCACTGATTTGGCACCTCTGAGGCCAGGGATCGCCAAGTCAGTGCCAGGGGCCACAGGGGGCAACAGAGGGGTTGCGGCTAAGACCCCTGGTGGCCTCTAAATGACATTGTTGCTTACTATAGCTACAAGTAGATTAATATTAAAACGGTTCCCTTTTCCATCAATTTTGGAATTCTGTGCCATTGGTACCTTAGAATTAAACTCTCCTATTATGTTCATAAATCTATGATTTATTTGGGTACATATATTATACTGGCCATCGAGGATAGTAACAACCAAATCAAGAGCCCATCAAATGTGTACCATCAGGATCTGGTTAGGGTAAAAAAGGTAAACCTTTGTTCAACCTGGGTAACAATGGCACAAGCAGCGGGTGAATCATCAGCGATATGCATGTTAAGTTAAAGCAATACATAATTTTTTTACAGACAAGAAAAGAACAACATTAAAATTTACAAAACATTTTAGGAACATCAAGACAAAATAAATAGATTAAAAGACAGCAAAATGATTACAATTGTGTGAGGGGGAACCATAGTGTTACATTTGCAATACCTAGGTTGTATTCATGTGTTATTATTTGTTGCATGTTCTAATTCCATTGGAACACTAGAATATTAGACTCCAGACAATCAGTTGCATGGTGTTGCTCTGGAGAGCTGTTGTGCATGTTGCTGTGCTGCAAATATATTTATATTAAATTACTTAAATCTAATGAATTAAATGGAGTTCTTTTAATGGCGACGAGGGAAAAGAACACTTCTCACAACAAGGGAGAGCAGCACAGACAAGTGGTGTTCTTGAACTGAAGGAAGATATCATTTTTAGAGATCTTCATTCAAAAGAAAAGTTGAGGAAAATGTTTAATTGATATCTACAAGAGAATTATAAGCTGGATGTTTCAAGAGGAACCTGGATTTAAAATCATTCCGATTTTCATTATAAAACGATTTGTCACTGATCAGTTTTTTATCAACCGACTTTGAAAGGAAGGTATCCATTTAAAAAAAAGGGAAAAAACACCAGAGAATAAGACAGGAAACCAACACTATTGTTTCATGAAGGTATTGTACTCTTAATTTATATTTTTTTTGCTCCCAACGCTGACGATATTTAATATTTCTTTGCTTCCAATGCTGGCGATATTTAAAAAGAAATAAATGTGCCTACCAGCCAACGAGTGCAAGCATCTTTCAAAATTCGGCTCAATAGTTTCACAATCTCCGTGTTGGCAAGAGCCAGATTCAGGAACTTCGGCGCCATTCTTTTTCTTCACTGCGGATTCTCGCAAGCCCATTGAATGCTGGAAGACGCCTGAAGCAGTCTGGGACGCGCAATGCAATCTGGGTAATACTGACGACAGCACGCAAGAACGTGGGGGATATTTTCTTTTCCTTGGATACAGCCTTAGCAACGTGTCAATTGGTTTCTTTGGGTGCTGTGTTACTAAAATTAAAAACCGCATTTCTGGAACATTTCAAGGAAGATAAATACAAGTAAGTTATTAAACCTCTAAAAAAAAATCGATTGGTCATAAATTACTTGTTGACAAAAAAAAAATTATACAAAAAAATGGGGCACATTGACTCATATTTTGAAACTGAAGGAATAATATTAAGGCGCACCAATTTTCAACATACAATCCATGGTGTATTAAAAAAGAAAAAGACAAAAAAGCGAGCATTAAACTGTTACGCTCATGTATATTAGTTATTAAATACATGTAAACATATAAATATATGACAATTTACATGAAAAGGAAATATTTACAGTTATTGCCTATTAATAAAATTGTAGTTTGAACCACCAGCTACATTTTTACAATGTAAAGGGGAACCACCACTACCATGGTCAAGATGGAAAGAAGAGTTTATAAATGACATGAAAGCTATAGATAGAGAAAGAATGGGATCAGAAAGAAAAAAAGTATTTTGTTACATTGTCTTGGTTCAGAAGGACAGATGGTCTTTAGAGCCTTGCCTCAAATAACTGTCTCTGAGAATGGAGAAGCTACCAATGTGTACAATGAAGCGTTGCTTAGGATGGAGAAAAGATTTAAACCTACTAGTAATATTGCGTTGAATAGGTTTAAATTCTATACCAGGATACAAGAAGAGAATGAGTTGTTTGATGATTTTTTAACCGCTTTACGCACCTTAAGTCTACACTGTAACTTTGGTAACATTTGTGATGAAATGATAAGAGATCAAATAATAGTGCATGTCAGATGTAAAAAAAACGCAGGAACAACTGTGGGTGATGGGTGATCCTAAACGTTATTTCAACAGCAAAAGCATTTGAACAAACAGAAAAATGGATGCATACAGTTAAGAATATTAGTAATAAAAATGAAAATCTGAAGAAGTTTGTGTAGTAAAACGTCAAGATGAGATAAAGAACGATACACATAATATGAATTCCTTTCCGAGTCAAAATTTACATTTCAATACTAATGAAAGATTTTGAGAGAAATGGGGAAAATATATATTGCTACAAGTGTGGCAATAAAAACCATGTGTCTTCATTTAATGGATGTCCAGTTGTTAGAATAGAGTGTAAAAACTATGGAAGAGTCGGACATTTTGCAAGTAGGTGCAGAGATCAAAGAAAAAATCCTACGCAATATCGCCCAAGGATTTCGTCTATGATAGAGTGTTCTGGACAAGGTGAAAACAATGGAGGAATGGAAAAAATATTAGAAAATCCGACAAAATCAGGGTTTGTTGTTTCTCTGCGGAATAGCATACCAAATGTTGAGAATTCAAATTACATGCCTGTTACTAATTCTCCAATGTGCATTATTCAAGTATCGAAAGTGGAGGTAAGTCTCATGGCTGATTCTGGATCACCATTAAGGGTGGGCGTAAAATCCGTTTTGCGGGCAAATTTGTGGATTTTCCGCGATTTCGCGATCCGCGAATCTCGCGAAATCGCGGTAAAATCCGCGATTCAGCGGGGACGATTTTTCAGCCAAGCAAGGGTTACAGCAGCAGGTGCAAAAGTTGAACCTAATTTCTTTGTAACCTTTTACAAAAGGGTTACAAACAAATTAACTTCAACTTGGACACCTGCTGCTAATTACTTCCTGGTGCCTCGTTATCTACTTGCAACTATTCTCTGACCCTGCTCTGACCCTTGAAGCAGGGTCAGCGAATAGTTACAAGTAGGCAACGAGGCACCTGTCCAAGGAATTAAACCTCATCAGGAAGCACTTACAGATAAAAAAAACAGGAAGAAGGGAGAGGATGGCAAATACACCCATTTTGAGTTGTCAGGAGGGGTTAAACTAAAAGAGACCTTTACAGCACAATTTTCATATGCATTTTGCTAAAAATAAAAAGCTGTATGTTCTGTAGGGGCAACTCAGGAATCTGGCCCTTCAGAGGTCCGGCCTCTCTTTCTTTCTCTCGTTCTCTCTCTCCCTCTCACTTTCCCTCTCTTTCTCTATCTATCTATCTATCTATCTATCTATCTATCTATCTATCTATCTATCTATCTATCTATCTATCTCTCTCTCCCTCTCCCATAAACAACTGCATGGGTAACTTCGCTATGCATGCGGCTCGCGAAGACGCAAAAAGCCCCGCGAACACGCAAAAAACCCTGCGAACACGCAAAAAACCCAGCGAACACGCAAAAAAAAAATCTGCAAATTCGCACAAATTTGCTAATTTTGCGGATCGCGAATTCGCAAATCCGCAAATTCGCGGATCGCGAATTCGCAAAATTCGCCCATGCTTAATCACCATAGACCAGTGGTTCCCAAAGTTTTTTGACCCGTGGCTCCCTTGACCTAATCGGCAGTTGGCCGTGGCTCCCACCATTTTTTTTTTTTACTGGTGGGTGGGATGTAAGCCCGACCTCGGGAGTACTTCCTGTTGTCTTCCTTAAAGTAGTTGGGACGCAATCAAGGTATTATAATGATATTAGTAACAAAATAAGAAGATAACAGTAGTTTAATAAAAACTTGTTAAATGAGAAACAATACAAGACTTTTTTGGACCACACAATAGTTTAAAAACTTCTGTATAATAAAATATCTTTTTCAATGAACAGGAAAAACAACGGAGTCCGAATTTACCTTACAAATCCTAATGAGATGGATGGGCTTGTTTTTCCTTACATAGCTCGTACTCACCGTCTGTCCCGGGGGCTCCAGCGAGCTGCGGATCCGAAGCTGTACCCCTGCTTGGTCCGCGGCGTAGAGACCGGGGACTTGCCTGTGGAGGTCGGCTGGAGTGAAGGTGTCGGGGGCGGCCCCTGGTGGAGGAGAGGGGTAGGCTGGGATTGCCGTTGTGCGGTTATGCCGGTGGCGACTGACCGGGCCCGGTCCAGCAGCCGGGGTGCCCTGTGGTGGGGCGCGGCAGGCCGTGGATGGGAAAGACCGCGCAGGAGGCATCCCCCCTTTGTTGCCCTGTCCGGCCATCTTGAAGCCCTGTGCCCAGAGTCGGCGTGTGGCGTCCGCGGGGCGGTGGCGCTGGCGGTCCCCCCTTTTCGTGGCTCTCCTTTCTGCCCCCAGGTTGCCATTTCTGGGGCTCGAGGGGACTCCAGCGGTGGCCTTGCTTGGGAGCCCGCTCCAGAAGTTGAGGTGTGCGGAGACACGGCTGGGCCTGCAAGATGGCGGCCGGCGCCCTGGGTCACGGATTTACTCAGGGCGGCGAATTTGGGTCGATGAAGTGCACGGGGGCCTGGTCCTGTGAGCGTGAGCCCACGCTTGGCGATGTCCTTGACGCCCTACAGTCTTTACGCGCGACCATGGCCCTCGACGCCCTTGTGCACGATAGAAGGTCTGCCGCCATTTCTGTTGGGCCGTCCCTCATGAACGCGGCTCGACTTCGAGTGTGTGCTGATTCGTCCCCCTCAGTTGCTGTGAGGAGTGCTGCCGCCGTGCATCGACAAGACCAGACGCCTGCGGCCCCGAATCTCAAGGTAGCTTTGATGGTGGCGGGCGCAGGTGTGAGCTCCATGCTGGGGCCCGTTCCTGCTCGACTGATCGGGGAACTGCGTGGATTGCCAATTCGAACTGGCTCGGTGAGGTCCCGTTGTTACCTGGCGGGGGAGACTTTACTTTCCTGGGCGACGAGACTGCACCCACACTGTTTGCTGTTCCAGTTGTCGCTATTGGATAGTCTGGACTGCCGCAAAAAGTTCTTGCTTTGCCGCTGGTTGCCGGAGTCCTCTGGTTTACACCCTTGGCCCGTCTTGTTCCGATCATATGGACTTTCCACCTTGAAATGTTTGCTGCCCACTACTCTACCACGCGTAGTAGCGATGACTAGGAAAGGGCAGGGGTGAGCCGGTTTGATCCCGGAGGACTACTGGTTACCGGATGGAGATGAGGAATGCCCCCAACCAAGATAATGTGGACGATTCCCTCGAAGGTTTATGATACCTGAGACTGTGTCGATTTCGTTTTGATGTTGCATAAATGTGTGTGAAGGCGGGGGGCAGGGGCCGAACGACTTGATTGACGGCTTCCTCTCCCCCTGGTTCTTTTTCCTTTTTGTCTCTTTTGTTTCCTCTCCCTCTCTCTAACTTTTCCTACATTTCGGGTTTCCTATTTAGGGCGACAGGCACGCTGCTGGGGGGGTAGGCCGTAGTCTTCTGCAGGGGTGCAGGGTGGGGTGGGTGGGTTGGGGTCTCTTTTCTGTTCGTTTTCCCTTTAGTTCTATGGCTCTTTTGTATCTCTTTATCGGGACGCCGTGTCTATGCGTGTCTCCCATGGTGTGATTGCTGGTGGGATGGGGGGTGAGCTACTTTTCTTTCTACGGTATTGATTGCACATATATCATGACTCCACGCCCCACCCCCGATACCGAGATCCTCAGTCACTTTGCGCGCCTTTACCGCTGTGGGGCGCGTGCAGCAGCGCAGCGTTCTTTTTTTTCTTCTTTATAGTACTCCCCTCCCTTTTTTTCTCTTCTTCCTTGGGTTAGTATAGAGGATGATTTTAACTACTGTTGCTGTTCTGGTTCCTCCGTTATGTATCAGTACAATAATTAGGTGGTCGATGGGCACGTGACGGGCCACGGTGGGCACTGATTTGAAATATGGCGTCTATATTCTGATTGCTGTGAACTGTTGCTGATAACCGTCTTTATCGATGCCTTTATGTCTTGCTGCTTGATTCATGGCCCGCTATGGGTAATTAGATGATTAAAACTGCAACTGATCCTGCTATACTTCCTATTATAAAATTAACCTTTTTTGATCCTGCTTCCAGTGGTCGTACTCAGCTTTTCTAAGATTGAACTACTTGCTTGCACAATGCTGGGTGACTGCCGGGAAACCTCCTTATTGAATTACGTGCTTCTCATACTGTGTCGTGGCCGGCCTGATTGGTTGTAGGCCCATATTTGTATGCTTCTATCTGCACAATAAAGGTTTTAAAATTTATTTTTTTTTAAATTAATTTATCAGCAAAACAATGTTCATCATCATGTAAATGTGGGTATATTTCATTCCTCAGCTCATAAACTCTAAGCAGGGAATTACCAAGAGACAGCCACCGAGAGCTGCTGTAGAACAAGAGGCATGAGTGGTCGGCACCCAAGTCCTCACACAGTTTAACAAAAAAACGTGCTTTCATTGGTCTTGTTTTAATATGATTTACCACTTTGATGACTATTTTCAGAATACCATGCAGTTCTTCACTGAGGTTTCCTGCTGCCAGTTTTTCTCGGTGTATTATGCAGTGTGCCCAAACAGCATTGGGCGCTTTAGATCGTATGCGAGCTCGAAGTCCTTGGTAGCATCCTGCCATTGAACGACTCTCATCTGTACAAACTCCAACACATCTCTCCCAGTCAATTTGATTCTGTTGCATAAAATCATCCACAACTACACACAAGTCTTGACCTGTAGTTCCACCTTTGATTTCTTTACAGAACAACAAATCTTCAGCCATTTGTTTTTCGTGTAGAAACCCGACATAGCAAATAAGATGGGTGTCTTTGTGGTTGTCTGTTGCTTCATCCAACTGGAGTGCAAAGTCTTATCCTCTTAGATTACAGATGAGCTGATCATTAATATCTTTAGCCATATCATTTATCCTCCGGGTGACAGTATTGTTAGAAAGAGGCACTTTCAGCAGCTTTTTACCCGCATCTTCGCCGACCATGTTTGTTTCCATTTTAACAGCAGCAGGCAAAATCAGCTCTTCTGCAATTGTGTTTTTTTTTTTACTCTGTGCAACTAGATAGGCCACTTGATATGAGGACAGGAGGGCATTACTATTCATTTTGGTTTGTTTAGAGAAAGAGGACTTTTGTAGTTTGGCTTCTGCAACTTTCCTTACAAAAAATTCCCTTGGCTTTCCGACCACATTTGGGTGAAGACTTTCAAGATGCCGCTTAAGTTTACATGGAAGCATGGATTCCAGAGCCAAAACTTTTAAACAGATTGCACATTGAGGATGGTCCTCATTATTAACCTGAACACACGTGAAACCATAATCCAGATACCTGTCATCGTACTTTCTGTACTTGGCCTTTCGTTTCCCGTTGTCTGTGTCAGAAGAACCTGCAACTTCACTTTGCAAAGATGAACTTGAACTTGGCATTAGAAATCTCTTCATTGTCAATCAGAAAGAGGGAAATCAGTTCCACGTGTCTGAATTACTCAGATGGAGGGGTCTTTCTATCTGTAATGTTCCTGGTCTTCTTTTCTTTTCCTTTGCTCAAGTATTTCCAGGTTTCTTCCGGGTCTCATCCAGTCTCAACTGTATAATAAGTCTGAAGTACAAAACATCCAGGTAAGACAAGTATAAGAAGAACAAAAGTTATCCTCTTTCTAATGATGGATCTATTATTGATGTTAATTTCCAATAGCAGATGATGATGATGATGACCATTTGGATTAATTATTCTTATTGGTACCCCACACAGAGAGAAAGAGCATTCAGTTTTGTAATGAAATCTAAGATGGCACATTTTTGCAAACAATGAAGAAAGCCAAATTGCAGCTAATGTGTACATCAGACTGATTTGTAACACCAAAGACCACACTTCAACAATTCCTGGGCCCAGGCGAGGACATATCACAGTAGTACAGAGTACGCTATAGAACGGACATATAGTTTCTAATCCAAATCAGTCTAGAGATAACAGAACTACCTGCATCAACTTTGGTGAAAGACTACAGCAACTTTGAAAGTAAGCATACTGCATTTACCAGGATGCAATGGGATGAACTCTGCTGGGATGAGAGGCAAATGCTGCAAAGCACGAACAATTTCTGCAAAAGCTAAACAGGCATCCAAGTAGCTTAGTAGCAAATGCAACAGAGCACATTCAAGTCATTGAAGCAAACACAAGACTGCACACACAGATACACTACCATTCACACACAAATGCATGAAAAATGCTAACACAGCGTTGCACACACATACACACCATCACAGAAAATGTAACTACAACACCCACACCAATTCAGCATATGCTGTGGATCACACACACACCACTGCAAAAGTGCAGTACAACACATGTAAGTCACGCATCTATATGCAGGACTATGCGTCTCAGTACCTGCTCAAAGGCGTGACGCTGCGCCGCGCAGGCCTATTCGGAGAAATCTATGTGCCTGACTTCATAACTCATTGACCACTAGCAAGAGAGGAGCTGGAGTGAACCAGGGCAGGCAGCTACATGGAAGTGCAAAAATCTGTCAAACGTGTACATGCAGATCAGTGTGTGTGAGCATGTGTGTGAAAGTGAGCGAGAGACAGGAGTGGACATTCTGAATACCCCCACTGCATTTATGGTTCCATTCCTGCCCTCCCTCTCACTCTTGGAGGGGACTTGAGCCATCTGCAACCTCCTGGTGGGCATACTACTGGTTGAGAGGGCCCATGCCTCCCCCACTGAAATTGAGTGAAGAGATGTGTGGGATAGATAGACTGCAAAGGAACAGCATTTGGTAAAACTGCGTGCTTACCACACAGCAGTCAGCACCAAAACAGGGTATCAAGGACCAAGTACAGAACGCTTGCATTAGTGCAAAAACTAAATAACATCCTTAATAAAGAGCCTTCAGGCACTGTGCGTGGCACCTATCAAAGCAATAATGGGAGCGCAGCAGAACAGCTTTGAGCCGCAGATAGACTGGAGTCATGAACAGAGAGCATGTTCATCAAAATATTGCTGCATGGAGGCGCCCTTGGACATGGTGGCCCCTGGATCAGCCACACTCTGTTTAGCAGTCACTAGTTTCACCAGGGAGTGACAAACTCGCCCTGCTTGGGGGCCTTTTTCTCAGAGAAAACCAATTTTGTCTGCATGTGTTTTGAAGCCTCCACCTCCTCCCAGGCCTTCAAAACTGACCTCCAAGTTTGCCTCCTTCAAAGACACTTCCAAATGTAACTCACGCCCTCTCTATTATCTTAAGGAAGACCTTCCAGTACAGAAAATTCTTTTCTCCATGACTATGGAAGTGCCTTCCCAGTGTGTTCTTGTGGTTTGAGTGTCTGCCATTTATTGCAGTATTATCCTTCTACCTGTGTTTGGTACTCTTTTGTAACATGCACACGTCACTTTTCTCTTGTAACACTGTTTGCTACCTCTTACATTTTGTTTGCTTTAGATACATGCACACGTGCCACCATTGCCTACATAACATTTGTTCTTGTGCTTGAGTGTCCGCCATTCATTGCAGTATTATACCTCTACTTGTATTTTGTACGTTTTTGCAACTTGCACACATGTCACTTGTCCCCCTGTAATGTACCTTTTGCTACCTCTTGTATTTTGTTTGCTCATATTACGGACTAATGTAACTTAACGTTCGCTTTTGTAATTTGGTCACTTGTAATTTTCGCATGTCTCATTACTGTTGTGAAGTGAAGTGCTCTGACATCTTCGGGCATTCCACGTAGGCCCACAAGTGCCTGACCTGTGCAGCACTTTTACGATAGCCATGTGAGGTGAAATTACATATAATGATGCCCTGATTTTGAGCAGGGTGGTATAGGGGGGGGGGCACTTAATGCACCTGCAGAAACTGGAAGATGAGGAGCGGGTATTTACTGGAAGTGGTAAATACCTCCAAATTCTGAGCTCCACTCCATTGTAAATGGGGCATAACATGAAGATGTGGCATTAAAGCACCAGACTCTTTTGTTTTGCCTTTTTGCCTTTACCCAGAGTTTTTGCAAATACATTTTTGGAAACCCACCAGTGGAAGTCATGACTGCAAAATACAGATGTTTCATTTGTGTGTGCTTTGCTTTGTTCCCACCTGTCCTGGTTAATTTTGTACTATTTAGCACCCCCCCAGACCTGCCACCGTGCGCCCCCTGTAATGTACCTTTTGCTACCTCTTGTATTTTGTTTGCTCACAATTGTCACTTTTGCCTCATGTAACTTAATGTTTGCTTTTGTAATTTGGTCACTTGTAATTTTCTCATGTATCATTACTGGTTCTATTGTGAAGCGCTCTGATACCTTCGGCCATTTCACGTAGACTTCCCTTCACACTATCTCCCACTGAAAAGCAGAGAACACACGGGTACAAGGAAGACAAGCTGGAAAAAGACTATGAAAAGCCACTGTTCTGAAGGGTTTGATCATCTGGCTCGCTTTTTAAGCTTTGCATGAATCTCCTGTTACTAGCAAAACCGAAGGCCTTTCATGTGGAGCCCAGTGAAATCGCGCGCGACTACACTTGCTACTGTTCAAATGATTGAAGAAGCATTATGATTCGACATTCCTACATTCCTGCATTCGTCTGCAACTACTCTGAACAGGGTCAGGCGAGGCGAGGCACGGCACGGCAGGGCAGGGCAGGGCAGGGCAGGTCAGGTTACAACATGGGGGTCACCAGCAATGTTTCTCCAACGCTCCAAGCTTGCTAAGGCAGTAATGGTGAGCCTACGCAGCTTATGTACAACGCGTACGTGCGTGCGTACGTACTCACGTAAGCGTATGGAGGCAGTGTGCTGGGCAAAACCATTCCGAAAGTGGTATTTTAAACCCCCCCGCATTTTGGGCTGCAATTTATATCACCCACTTCCTGCGTGGTGGCGCGGCGCACCTGGCTGCTGATCACGGTGCACCAGGGCGCCGCGGTGCACTCTTTGGGAACCACAGTCATAGAGTATAATTTCAAAACAATACTTTGAAGAAAAACGTAGCCACATTTTTGATATAAATAAAATTTCTCCATCTGACATAAATCCGGCAAGCTATTATGGTTCACACATTGACATGGTGGGTTATTTTGTAATACTCTTGCATTTTAAGATAAGAATTGAAAATATACATCTGTATATTGCTGTTAAAGGAATAAAGGTACTTGGTTGGAGGGACCAATAGAAACTGGGGATAATGTTGAATCCCAGACTTAAGGATCCTGTGATTTTGGATGAATCGGTAGGTATTAATGACATTTCAGTTACAGGTGGTGAGGATATGGAGAACTTTGTAAAGGACACATTCAAAGAAGTTTTTACTGATTCTTTCAGAGAACTTAAATAGTACTTTCCTCAGATCAACCTTAAAGTTAATGTTATACCAGTTAGACAAAAAATAATACCAGTACCGAATAATGTAAGGGAGGAGCTCAAGGAAATGTTAACAGAGCTTGTAACAGAAGGTATTCTTGAACCAATCAACACATCTGAATCAGTTTCACCAGTAGTTTTGGTCCATGACCCGGATAAAAAATTGAGCCTTCTGTCGGATTTAAGAGCCTTCAATTCTGGAATTATTGTGGACTGTCACCCATTACCAAATATAAATGAGGTAGTTTCTATGTTAGAGCGGGCCAAAGTTTTTTCAATATTAGACTTGAGATCAGCGTATCATCAGGTTCCTTTGACAGATAATTTGAAAATGTTAACGGCATTCATAACTCCACAGGGGTTATATCAGTACACAAGAATGCCCAACATTGATAATTTCCTCAAATGTTTTCAAGACGATATTTAAATTTTTTCAGAAAATGATCAGGATCATCTAAAACATTTGTCTGAAGTACGTTATAGGTTAATAAGAAATGATTTGACTCTGAAACCTCACAAATGTAAAATGTTTAAGAAAAGTGTAGAATATTTAGGTCATACTCTAACTGGTGACGGAGTTGTACCAAAAAAATCTAATGTTGAAGGTATACAGAATGCTCCAGCTTCTAAGAAAAAAGAGCAATTACTATCTTTTGCGGGCATGTGTGAATATTATTCTAAGTTTGTGACAAACTTTGCTACTAAAAATGGAACCTTTGAGAAGGCTGTTAAAACACAATGCTTTATTTGAATGGACGGAACTGCAACAAGATGCTTTTATGAGATCAAACAGGACATTGTGAACGCACCCACACTCAGGCCATTTTGCATGCAGAAACAATGCATTATCACGTTAGAAGCAAGCCTATATGGTATTGGTGGTGTTCTGTCACACAAAAGTGGAAATGAAGAAAGGAATGTGTGTTTTGCATCAAGAACTTTGAATGAAACTGAAAGGCGTTATGCAGTTATAGAGAAGGAGTTGCTTGCATCTGTTATAGAGCATTATGGAAATTACATTTGGGGAACCAGTTTTATTTTGAGGACAGATCATAAGCCTTTGGTGAATATTCTTTCACCTGGTGGTGGTTGGAATTCTATCGCAAGAATTGCTAGGTTAACTCAAGATTATAGGAATATTGTTTCAAAACGGAAATTGTCACGTCATCCGTGCAAGTTAAATTATAATGAAAAGGATGATGATGTAGATATTGTCACCACACTTCAAGATGTGGTGATTGGTGCCTTTTCAGATATATCAGAGGAAACACGGAATGACAGTGAAAAGAATGATGTCTTATGGCAAGTAGTCAAGAGATATATGGTGGAAGGTTGGCCCAAGAGGAATAATATTCCTGAAGAACATATGCCCATCTTTAAAGTATCAGATGAGTTAAAGTTGGATGGGGATTTCATTTATAAGAGTGGAAAGTGTGTGCCACCTGTTGGAGAGCAAGAGATTATTCTTAAATTAGCACATAATTCCCATCCAGGTATGTCTGCTGTGAAACGCTTAATTAGAAGTTACTTTTGGTGGCCAGGAATGGATCGCATGGCAGAGCGTGTAGTTAGAGAATGTGAACTTTGCACTTCAAGTGATAAAATGCTGAAGGTCAATGTTCCTCCTCTTAGATGTGTGGATTGGTCGCAGGAACCTTGGAAGAAATTGGCATTTGACATATCTTGTCCTTTTCTTAATTAACCATTGGATTCACAATATGCTTTAGTTTTGGTGGACTATCATTCAAAATGGCCAGATGTTAAGTTGGTTCCAATAGCCACTACCAATAAAGTCTTGGAATTTTTCAAGGAAGTTTTTGCTAGGGAAGGTTGTCCCTCAACGATTGTTACAGATAATGGAGTTCAACTGATTTCAAATGATATGGAGGAACATCTTAAATGTCAAAGTATAAAACACATTACTACATCCCTGTATGCACCACATGAAAATGGCCAGGTTGAACGCTTCAATCGGGTATTGAAGGATTACATTTCTGAAGTGATTAAGGGAAGAGAAGATTGGAAAAATTTGTTGAGGGAGAGATTGTGGATGTATAGAATCACACCACATTCAATTACAGAAGTTAGTCCATTCCGCCTTTTGAAGGGCAGGGATCCAGCTTCAAATATTTTTCCATGGTGGCCCAAAGAAAAATGTGGAAATAATATAAGGAATGATTGTAATAGGGTTTAAGAGTAAAGGAAAAACAAGAGAAGCACAAAGTTTGGTATGACAGAAAATGGAATACTAAGCAACATAGATTTAGAGTAGGAGAATGGGCGAGAATGAATAAACCTGCCTTATTGGATAAGTGTGTGAGTAAATTCTTTAAACCAATCAAAATCACTAGGATTTTAGAAACTCTCTTATAACTCAAGATGGTAAGTTATGGAATATCAGACAGGTTTCTTAGTGTCCTGAAAGTTTTAAGACCAATATCATTTCAACCAATGACAAAAATGTTGATTTGGATTGTCACATAATTGTTCCAAATCCTTGTCATAATGTCCAACCAAGTTATTCTGATACCACTTATGTACATGATGATTCGGTGGCCAATAGGGTCAAGGACTCTACACGTTCGAGATTGTTACCTGTTAAATTGGTAGATTATTTTAGATAGTTTATTTGCATTTATATTTCTTGTTTATTCCTCACTTGTTTCTTTTATTTTATATAATGTAGATATGTTACATTTGCAATATCTAGGTTGTATTCATGAGTTATTATTTGTTGCATGTTCTAAATCCATTGGAACACTTCCATAGAATGTTAGACTCCAGACAATCAGTTGCACTGTGTTGCTCTGGAGAGCTGTTTTGCATATTGCTGTGCTGCAAATTTATTTATATTAAATTACTTAAATCTAACTTGATTTAAATGTAGTTCTTTTACATAGATATGGATTTTGAAAGTATTATGACAATAGTTGACAATCAGAATTCCCAGTTTGTGGTTGGGCCTAGGTGTGATTTCAGATGGACTATAATGGAGTGGAAGGTGAGAAACAAGGCCTGGTCATATTTTCAAAATATGACTTTATTTTCTGTAGAATCAAGTCCTTCTGCAGGACAACGCAAGGACAAAGAAGAAACTAAAGCAGATGAGGATCTATTAAGTGACCCACCAATGTCACTTCACCATTGAGGTAGATTTGCTGCCTCAACCCAATACAATTCTTTTTCAACATGAGCCAGAAGGGCAAAGTTGGAAGTTGCAGCTGGAAATGGCTCCACAAGCATGATATGTTTCCGTGAGGTACTGTTAAAGTATTTTTCCTTGTTGTAAAGTCCAATGAAACTGGATATCTTGGCTGTCTGATGGACCAGCCTCACGGGGGAAGCCTCAGTGCCTTCCCTCAAGCTTCCAGGGTTGCAAATGTGGATAATGTGCACTCATTTCTCAGTGGTTCAAAAAGCACTCTTAGTTCCACATTCCCCATTGCGGGCTTGCATTCACTACGTCTCTCTCCAGTTAATGCTCCTGCTGTGTTGCATCAACAGACGTTAACTGAACATTTTGTAGTTAGGAGTTTTTCTGCTTTTTGTGTACCTGTAGATGGAAAAAAGAGACCAACCACTTGAGAGTTGTAAAACAGCAACAGTCCTTGGGTGACATCAAGAGTCCCTGAGCCTCCTTTCTTCCAGCCTTCAGGCAGTTGTCTTAATCCAATATGTTTCTGGAAGGGCTAGGAATGTTCTATAGAACTTGTGAGAATCTAAAAGTCCTATCGTGTGTACTATCAATGCTTGGAAATATACCCAACTCTGCCTGTTTTCCCACAGAATCCATACTTTCATTTCTATCACTTTCTTTGTCTCCTTTCTCATTTTACTGGAGACTGTCCCAGAATCCTTCCCCAAAGTTTGCTCCAACATTTCCCACCTGGAGGAGCCTTATCCCTATTTGTGGCCATTATGTAAAAGAAGTGTCCTTCCCTTTTCTAGTGCTATAATTGTTTTTATCTCCAGCTGGGAACGCAGACCGACAGTCTAAGGAGATTTGGGGAATCAATGGTTAGAGTTGTTCCTTTTAGAACTCTACTACAAAGGCATAGTTGAGAAAGCGTCTGTTTGTGTTGGCAATTGTTTCTGTGCCCTCCCAGGTGGCTACTCCCTGCTAAGTGGCCATTGTTAAGATCACTCCTGTCTTCCTGCTGCAAAAGGCCACTGTCTTTCTTCTATGAAGAGCGTTGTTAATAGCTAGCAGGGGTGTGCATTCAATTCCTAGCTAGGTCTCTGAACCCAGTAAATTGGGTTCCTACTTTCATATTGCGTCCCTGGAGGCCGACCTAGTCTTTTAGTTCCTCCTTCTCCCTCCTTTTACTGTATTTATTCAATTCCTAGAACAGTGCAGTGAGCAAAACATTTCTTAGCCATTTTACTTTCAGGGAGCACAAAGAGCACTTTTCTCAAGTTATTTTCACACTAAAAGCTTTCACCATCTACTTGCCACTATTGAATTACATTATTAAAACTAAGAGGGAAAACATTTATTGACCACTCTCATTGTTCCCAAAGCCAATATAGGATAACATGATATGTAATCATAATGCAGCTGTTCAAAGTAAATCCTATGTTACCTACACAGCAATAAATAACCTTTTGAAATTGTTCACAATGTTAATATCATAGCATGTCCCACATTTATATTTTAAGGACTCAGCCATGTGGGCTTACAAGGTACACTTTATGGATTACCTAGCTCAGCTATAAAAGTAGGTGTTTCTAATTGGCAAATCCACTTTATCTTGACACAGGTCACTACAATACTCTGAAACTGCTGGGCAGCCAGAGCATTATGGTGCACTGTGGTGCCTTAATGTGTGCATGATCTAAATACACACTGCAGTCCACTCGTCATATTTTACTTCTGCAACATGGGTGAATCCTCTCTGCCATTTATCATGGCCTTACTGGAAAGTTAAATAAGCCAATTAGGTGAAACGAATGCACAGAACATATTTTAGGGGAAAATCACACGCACTGTGACATTATTTAGTAGTGACATAGATCACTTGGGGGCATATTAGCAGGAACCTCATTAAAATTATCGCCATTTGAGCGGCAAGAAACTGCTGCTAAAACAGCGACAATGGGCTGGCTAATATTCGTTATAGAATTCCAATAGAAGCCTATTGGAATTCTATAATGCATTTTAGCAAGTCTATTATCGCCGTTTTAGCGCCAGTTTCCTGCCGCTACAATTGCGATAATTTTAACGAGGTTCTTGCTAATATGCCCCAGAGTTACAAAGCAAGCATAACCAGACAGGAAAAAGTGAGGGATCACACTAAATATTATGCTCTTGAGAGAGCGCAATTTGAATAAAACGTATGTATACGCCATATGTACAAGCCCATGGCGTAAAGTTAACTAATGTAACTTGAGAAATGAGAAAATGTATCCGTACTTACTCAAGAGTGTTCTAGTAGAAATAGAAAGCCCCTATAGAGTATGGGCTATAATAGAAATGTGTGGAAATGCTTAAGAAATATTAGACGTGATTAACCAGAATCCATGTTATGTAGCTGCTAAAAGGAGGAATGTCATGCTGCAAAGCATAGAAGGGAACAGGCCTCATGGCCAGGGCAAGAAGATTGGAAATGTACAACTCATACATGATGTGGATTGCACTATGTTATTTAGTAATTCTGTTTATTCGTTAGGTTTATATTCCATAGAAGTGTTTCTCATAATTAACGAATAAGGTGTTAACATGTTATTTTAGTTCTCGAAAGGATTTGAAGAGAATAGAATCTCTGTGAGAAGGGTTGTAGGCCTGAAGGGAGAAAAAGGTTTTTCTAATTTGCACGTGCTGATACATGTCGAGTTGTGTCGAGAAATAAGTTGCAAACTTCTGTAAGAAGTCTATGAGAAATGGGATCCAAGTTGCGGATGTCTGTCTGCAGGTGCGAGGGGGGTTCCAATCAAAGTTTGATGAATAGAGCTCTGTTCGAGTAGACTGGTACAGACATGGAGGAGGATTCAGGAATGTTTAGGGGGTATCAGCGGGCCGGAGAAGAGCCTGAGAAGCAAGGTCAACGCTAAACACGAGGCCCAGAGGAAGATCATCATGGAAAAAGCCAGAACCGACACCACGTGAGGGGCGTCTCGTGAGGGGCGTTTCAACTGTAATTGTGTTTTTGTATTAGGGATAGCACCCCTGGGGGGAGAGAGAGCAGATGCCTGGGGACCTTTTCAGAGAGCGGATGGGTAGGCAGAGAGGGGTCGTGACTGGAGATCATAGGTTTTCACCTAAGACTAAGAGTGAATGAACTTCTTAGGAAGTCATTCACAGCTGACACCTTTGATAGGTAGGGACTTTGTTATGTAGGGATACCATCCAGTACAGAGTAGGGACAGCCTAATCTGATTCCTTCCTTCCTTTGTAAATGACGGATAGAATACAATTTGTGTCTATCATTGCAACCCTGATGATTTTGGAGCTAATCATAGTGATATTCTTTGGCCGCCTAAGAATCTTTAGAGAACATATGTATGTATTAGTGCCTCTATATCTTTTGAATCTCGTTTTGAGATGCCTGTATCTGCAATTATCTGTGACCTTATAATAAACCTTTGAAACTTAGAAGTAGTATGTGGTTTTTCAGAGTCGAACCCATTATTAGTCAAACTAACCTGGTATTGGATGCACTTTCTTTCCTCAATGACAGGCAATAAAGATTCAGTCGACCCGAACGGGGTTTAGATCTGGAGTGGTAAATTAGAGATCAAAAATCCCGCCCTCCAAGTTGGTAGCTATAGAGGATGGTTGCCTTCTTGAGGAAGGTGATCTAGGCCAGGTTAGATTACCCCAAGGCCCCTAGAGATCGATGACCAGAAGAACCGCCCGCCGAAGAGGGTGCTGACGGCGTGAGAAAGAAAAGCAGCAGTATCGGTCGAGAGTGAGTATAAAGGGTCATGCGTGTTAGATTGCGGTGTTTTTGTGTTTTATCTATGTTGTAATGTCTTGCGGAGTTGAATGCCTGTAGAGTGACTGTGGAACAGGTTGTGAGCGCGCGCAACCGGTGCAAATCTTAAGTTCAGAAGAGAGCTTAAGTGGTTCGGGTGTATTGGACATCCAGAGTAATTGTCAACCAGTGTGAAGGGGGTCATGAGGTACCATTGATCGCCCGCAGGACCGCGATAGGGGGAACGTAAGAGTGAGTGTGTGAGTAACGGACGCTGGTCGGAAGTTACTGTGTGTAAGCAACCTATCAGAGAGACGATTGCCTGGAAAGGCATTTCGTCAGTTGTGGTGACAATTACAGATAGACTGTGGACGTACAGTCAAGAAAAGTGATCGCTTGGTCGGAAGTAGTCATTTTTCAGTGTATGAATGGGACGCATGCGTGACCGAGAGACGAGCTGAGAAAGGAGGGGAACTGCTGCAGAGGGGAGACGAGTGACGTCAGAAAGTGCCGCGCTGGGATTGGCCGGTAGGAGTGAGACCGCGCTGTGATAGGCCAGCTAGCGAAGCCGCGCTAGGATTGGCGGATTGTCACCAGGAAGTAAACAGAATAGCGAAGCAGGAAATTAGTCATTTGATCATGAAGTGTTTTAAATGGTTAAGAGCGATGTTTAAGAGAGAGAGGCGGAAATAATATGATGGGGAAGAGGCCCCGCCGGAGGGTACGCCGGCTAATTATATGGCGACGAATGTTGGGTTGCATACTATAATGTGGATTTCAAATTGGTGTAAGATTACAGAAGGGAATGAGGAACTGACGTTTCCAAAGTATGGGACGTTTAGATTAGAGATATTACATCAGTTAAAAGCAGTTATGACCTCAATGAGACCTCTGCCTAGACCGACCCAGTTTGAAGCCCTTAATGCATGGATTAGGGCGGCGCACGATAGAAACCAGAACAGGCGCCAAGAAAGGGTGAAACGATCGGTAAGAGCAGTACAGGATGCCAAGTGGGATGCGGATGCTAAAAGATGGAGAGTGCATAACCTTGAAGTAAACAAACTGTACCCAGTGATAGAGGTGGCGGAAAACAAGAGCCCATTCGAGGAAGATGATGAGAGTGAGACAGAGGACAGCCTGATAAACAGGTTGCTAATAGATAGGCCACCCCCGTACAATAGAGAGACAGAAAATGCCGAGCCCAGCAGAGAAGGGGGGGCTGGCATAGGGGAGTATAGACCGTTTCCTAGCACAGATTTGGATCCCACTGCAAGTAAAGAATTGCCTCAACCTAGTCCGGTGCAGAAGGTAGTCGGAAGGTTTGTGGTACAAAAGGTGCCAGAAACGGAGCGTGCCACATCCTATGCACTACCAGACGCCCTGCAAGTACCTGTTACGATAGGTCCTATAGTATCGATCTATGACCCAGAGAGAGCTAGAGGGGAGGAACAGGTACGGTTGGACAGGGGGAGAGCAGAAATGGCGAGGAGGAACGATACAATCAATTCCCCAAGACAGCTGCCAGGACCAAGGGACTGGAGCACCCCAGTACATACAGCAGTAGATCCCACAAGAGATCAGGGGGGCCCGAGATGGCCGGTAGATCTGAGGGGATCCGAGCCGAAATCCTTCCAGGAGTTAAGAGAGTACCTGAAGGAGTGGGATGCGGCAGTAGAGGCTCACAAGAGCTTGATAGCAGCGGAAGCCGAAAGGGAAAGCCAAGATAGCAGGATCCGGACTCACTGCGGGGCTGGCGAAAGCAGTCCAGAGTGGGACGGGAAGGGTCAGGAAAGTAGAGGAGATACTTGTCATACCAGGAGTGGAGGTAGACCAGCAGTGGAAAACAGGAACCCTGAGTGTGGAGGGGTGTCCCGCCCAGTTCACAGCGAAGGGGAAAGGAGAACGCAGGAGTACAGGGACAGCTTTAAGTGCACCCACTATGCGTCTGGCAATAGTGGACAAAACGAGAGTTGCGAGAGGTCTCGCCATGATCCCTGTAATCAAGGACATGAACGGAATACCGGGGACATGGGGAGTCGAGAAGGAGCTTACCAGGTACTGAGTGACACTAGGCAACGAGGGAATAGCGCCAGGGTCGAGAATAGCAGAGACTCCTACCATGGGGCTAGGGAAAACAGAGAGAATGGACAAAATGAAATAGGGGGAAACAGGACGGTGTTTCACCACCCTCCAAGGGAAGATGGCCGAGCATGGGACTTAGAAAGATGGGAACAAGGGAGGACTCTCCTGAACACCCCCGAGCCTAGGCGTAGGACTCGGAGCTGGGATGGGAGAGATACCAATGAACCTCCTAAGAAAGACATGTTGCGAGCCGAAATAAAAGCAAAGAGACTCGATGTCGCCAGTCTAAAATCAGATCTGGATGACATGGTAGATGGTACTTTGCCTTTGGAGAGAATGGACATGTACGGGCAGGATGAGGTACTGTTCATGGCAAAGGACATCACTCGGAAAGCGAGAGCAGCACATGAGAAATTAGCTGAACTGGCAGGGAAATACATGGTAGACTTGTCAAGGACCAAAGCATTACAGGGTAACCACAGGCTACATTATTCAGATCAGGACCTAGATGAGAGAAGAACTATAGGATTAAAAACACACATAAGGGAATTGATCACGGGAATAAGGACATGGAGGGCGCTGGATAAATGGGAAGAAAGATGGTCCAAGAAAGGGACCGTCAGGAGAAGCACACTTGGGATGTCCCCAGAGGGAGGGCTGCAGAAGATAGAGGCATACCCTTTGCGTGAGGTTGCAAACGGGAGCTATGTGCATGTGCCCTGGAGTAGGGGGGACTTAGCTGCCTTTACCAATTCCTTTCCTAAATTGAGGGAGAATCCAGTGGAATGGTACAAGCAGGTAGAGAGGTTCGTAAAAATCTCCAAAGTACTCTGGATTGACCTGAACACCCTGTTTGACATTGTGGTGCCAGGAGACTTGTGGTCAGCATGTAAGGTTAGTGCTGAATGGCCCACTTCACAACCAGAGAGAGATGCACGGACTAATGGACCGTCCGAGACAGTAATGACAAAATATGAGAGAGTGATGACTTGGCTGAAGGATAAGGTGCCAATGCAGGACATAGATTGGGTCAAAATAGATCGAACTAGGCAGGAACCCAAGGAGACAGTCCATGAATATTATGAGAGATTGCTGAAGGCGTTTAAACAATATAGCGGGTTGGACGTAATGAATCCTAAAGACATAGGGCAGTTTGTGTCTAAATTCGTTTTGGGCTTAAGACCGGATATTTGTTTAATGATTCAGCAACCCTTGATTTGTTGGCAAAATAAACCTTTGGACGAAATTCTGAGATATGCTAGGTACTGCAGTGATGAGATAGATTCAAAAGCCAAAAAGCTAAAAGAAAAACTGATGGTGGTACAGATGCAGTCAGCTGGTAAGGGAGGACAACAGCAACAGGGAACAGGGACCGTGGGCAGGAGACAGAATAACCAGAATAAAGGTAATGAGGAGAACTCCAACTCCAGACCTAGGGTAGACATTGCGACTTTGAAAAAGACGACCCGGTGCCATCAATGTAAAGAGGTGGGACATTGGAAACGCGAGTGTCCCTACAACGTTGAAATTGGGGAACTAGAGATAGAGGAGGAAGAGGTTCAAAACACTCCAGGAAAGGGGGCAACAGCATACCAAGGAAAGGTGGTCAAAGGGGGGACCCCAGCTCCACGAGCCCAGTTCCCTCAACCACCCCGAATAGCGACAGGGGGAAAGACCTATAGACAGATGCCTCTTTTCGTAGGAGGAGAAGAGTGTTACTACGTTGATCCCCTAACGGGACAGAGAGTGGAGAGAGAAGACTGTACCCTCGGGGCAGTCTTAGAGGTGGACCAAAGGGGACCATACGTGGAGGCCGAAGTGGCAGGGTGTCCCACGACTTTCTTAGTAGACACAGGGGCCACTCGATCCACGTTGAGATCAGCCGTAGTTCCAGGCCTGCCCATGTCAGGAGAAACGATTCAAGTGGTGGGGGTCGCAAACAGGAGAATGACAAGCCCATTGACCGAACCAGTGCTAGTGAAAATAGGGAAATACAGCGATGAGCATCAGTTTGTGGTTTGTGATTCTAGTCCTGTATGTCTATTGGGAAGAGATTTATTGTGCAAGGTAAATTGTACAATATACTGCACACCGCAGGGAGTGGAGGTACTGACTAATGATGATGACGCTGACTTTAAGGTCGCAAACTCAAGAACGTACGTGGAGCTGTATCCCACTTTGACAGTGGATGAGCTCCCCTGGGATCTAAGGGAGACCGTGGCACCAGAAGTGTGGGATTTCACTGGGGAAGAGATTGGACTAGTCAAGGGAGTGGACCCAGTGAAAATCATAGTAAAACCGAATGCTGAGTTTCCAAGAACACCCCAATACAAATTGACCCCAGAAATGATTGCAGGTATAAAACCCGTGATCGAGTCCATGATTAAGCAGGGAATACTGAAAGAAATCGTGGGTAGTCCATGTAACTCCCCGATTATGGGTTTGCAGAAACCAAGTGGGAAATTCAGAATAGTGCAGGACCTTCGAAAAATCAATAACATAGTTGTCTCATGTTGTCCAGTGGTACCGAATCCATCAGTGATATTGTTTCAGATACCGTTCCAAGCCGAATGGGTCACAGTGATAGACCTCTGCCAGGCTTTCTTTTCGATCCCTTTGGACGAGGATAGCCACTTTCTTTTCGCTTTTAAGCTGGAAGTCGCGTATTAACATGGTGTCGTATCCCACAGGGGTATACAGAGAGCCCATCGATTTTTAACCAGCTTTTGAAGAAAAATCTTGAAAGTCTGGTGCTGCCCCAGAATTCGGTTCTGGTCCAGTACATAGACGACCTACTTGTTGCGTCAGAAACTGAAGAAGCTTGCAAGGAGGACTCCATTGCTTTGCTAAACCACCTAGCTGTAAACGGACACAAGGTGTCTCCGAGCAAATTGCAATACTGCCTGACAGAAGTGCAGTATTTGGGGCACAGAATTGAAAAGGGAAAACGGAAGGTGTCACCAGACAGAATAGAGGCGATCATGAAAATGAACGCACCTAAAACACAGAGAGAAGTCAGGATGTTCCTAGGGATGGTGGGTTATTGCCGACAGTGGATAGCGAACTTTTCACTGAAAGCAAAACCCTTGCAAAAACTGACGCACAAGGAGGTGAGTGATCCGGTGCCATGGGACAAAGATTGTTTGATGGCGTTCCTACAGTTGAGAGAGGACCTGTGTCGTGCTCCTGCTCTGGGAATGCCAGATTACGACAAAACATTTTTGCTTTACTGTTGTGAAAGAGAGGGTTGTGCGTTGTCAGTCTTAGTCCAAATCCATGGGAATGCCCGTAGACCAGTCGCCTATTTTTCGGCTACCTTAGACCCAGTAGCCGCAGCGTTGCCCGGATGTCTCAAATCCGTTGCTGCAACGGGTGTCAGCATTGAAAGGTGTGAGAATATAGTCATGGGACACCAGTTAGAGGTGTATGTGCCACATTCTGTTGAACTGTTGATGACCAGGACCAAAACTCAGCATCTGACCAATAGCAGGCTCACGCGCTATGAGCAAGTCATTCTTGCTGCGGAGAACGTGACCCTCAAGAGATGCTCTGTTTTGAACCCTGCTACATTGATGCCACTCCCAAGTGACATCGATGATGATGAATGTACAGATCACGATTGCCTCGATGTGACTGAACTATGCACCAAACCGAGACCAGACATCGTGGATGAGCCACTGACTGACCCTGATGAAGTTTTCTTTGTTGATGGCTCATGTGTAAGAGACGATGTTGGTCAGTTGAGAGCAGCTTATGCTGTTTGTACAATTACCGGAGTTGTGGAAGCCGCCTGCCTGGAAGGAGTACACTCCGCTCAGGTAGCTGAAATTATTGCATTGACGCGTGCCTGCCTGGCAAGCAACAAAATTCGAGTCACCATATACACCAATTGCCAATATGGTTTCGGGGTAGTTCATGATTACGGGCAATTGTGGTCTCAAAGGGGTTACATGACCTCTTCAGGTTCCCCCATTCGAAATGGAGAGTTTGTACGCCTATTGTTGGAAGCCTTGCAATGTCCGGCAGCTATTGCCGTTGTGAAATGTACCGCACACACCCGAAATACAGACTTTGTGTCACAGGGCAATAGATACGCTGACGAAGTGGCACGATACTGTGCCGAACAAGGATACTCTTTCACGGAGGTGGAAGTGGGTGGAATAAATGCAAGGACTGAATTAGCTATGATATTGGAAACCGTAGATACTTGGGACGAGTTAAAATATATACAAGAAAATGCCCCAGATTTTGAGAAAAGAACATGGGAGACTGCAGGATGTGTGATGGGCGAAACTAACTTTTGGGTTTCAGCAGATGGAAGGGCAGTGTTGCCAAATGAGTTGGTGAGCCCAATGGCAAGACAGATACATGGTCCAGTACACCTAGGGAGAGACGCTATGTTGAGGGTATTCAGACAAACGTGGTACAACCCCAAGTTTAGAGTAGCCGCAGAAGCAGTGTGCCAGCGTTGTGTGACCTGTCAGCAGCTGAACATAGGGAAAAGAACACCAGTTGCATTGAGTCACATAGGGAGGTCTGGGGGTCCGTTCAATCGGATGCAATTGGACTTCATTGAAATGCCAAGATGCAACCGCCTCCGATACGTCCTGGTGGTTGTCTGCATATTTTCCAGATGGGTCGAGGCATACCCTACACGCAGGTGTGACACCCTCACAGTAGCCAAGTTATTGCTCAGGGAACTCATCCCGCGCTTCGGGGTACCGGCCTCTTTGGAATCAGATAGGGGAACACATTTTAACAGCGAACTTGTGAAGATGATCTGTGCAGCCCTGAACATAGACCAGAAATTGCATTGTAGCTATCGACCAGAAGCTTCGGGAATTGTGGAGCAGATAAACGGCACCATAAAGTCCCGAATTGCCAAAATGTGTTCATCCACGTCTCTGAGTTGGCCTGATGCCCTGCCACTAGTTCTCATGAGCATCCGTAGTACCCCAGACAGAAGAACGGGACTATCACCACATGAGGTGTTAATGGGGAGGGCAATGAGATTGCCATCAGTACCAACTGCAGCATTGTTGAATATCACAGATGATATGATCCTGGACTATTGTAAGGGTCTGTCTGATGCCATTCATTCTGTGTCCCTTCAGGTGCAGGCTGCCGAGGTCCCGTCGTGCCAGGACTTGTGTCATGACCTGTGCCCTGGAGACTGGGTACTGGTCAAAAAGCACGTCAGAAGAAGCTGCCTAGATGTCCGGTGGCGTGGGCCCTACCAGATCATCCTAATATCGAACACTGCTGTGAAAGTGGGAGGTCTGCCCAACTGGATCCACGCGTCTCATACGCAGAGGGTTCCAGCACCTCTGGAAGAAACAGCTCCTCTCTCGGATGTGAGTCCAGCTGCGGACAGAGAAGCCATAGAGGGGGCCAGCCAAGCTGTAGAGGTGCCAGAAGAAGCTGGGAGCGTGTCTGACCAGGCCGAGGACGGTCAGTACAATAGTGAAACCGACGACGCTACAGAAGGAGGAAGTAGCTGGGAATACAAATCAGACGCTGGCCAAGCTGAAAGTGAGCACGAGCAAAGCAGCCGGTCAGGGAGCAGGAGGGCAAGGCGTGGAGAGGCCAGCTGGCCGCAAAGGAGAAGGTTAAGCCTGAGGTCAACTCCCGAGAGATCCCTTGCTCCAATATCCGAAGACTCAGACCTGGACGAAGGCGCTCTGGGCGCTGAAGCGGCAGGTCCAAGAAGGTCAAGGAGAGTACGTGTGCCTAGCAGAAGATACGCCACTCCTGAGTGGACATACTTGGCGACAGATGTCTTGGGAACGAGCTACAGGGAGAATAAGGGCATTGATAGTGACCAGCTCTGAACCCATCATCACAGTAGAAGTACAGCTGTTGGTGCCTGGAGTCGAAACGAAGGGTCACTAACGTTCAAAATCCCCAACCCTCCCTACCTAAGCAAGTTAAAGCACATGTTCTTCACCGAATTACAATTCCCCGACTTTGGAACAACGATAACCAGTCATGAAGAGCACATTCTTCGTTTGGAAATATTGAACTACGCTATCCAAGCCGCCGGTTCAAACCTCATTGTAGATGCTTAAAGACTTTGTAAATAAACGAGAGTGAGTAGATAACCTAGCGCCTAGTGAAAGCAGAGAAAACTTAGGGGTTTCCTTTAAGTTGACGGAGAAGGGCTAGGGTTGTCTGTGTAAAGGTTCAAAAAAAAAAAAAGACTTTGCAAGAAGGGATTGCCAGCTTCCGATTGTGTGGTTCTAAAGACTGAAGTATCAAGAGGGACTGTAAAGGAACTCAAAGAGAAATAACTTTGTATTGAAAAGGAGAAAGGAATCATACTGTCTGAAGAAAATGGAGGCCGGTAGTCCGAACCGTAGAGCCAAATGTATAATAGGCACACTAATAGTGGGAGTGATATTTCTTATAGCTTTAGTAGTCACTGTATCATATGTGATGGGACACGAGAGTGAGGCAGGGGTACCAGACGCAAAATCTGTAGTGACACCAAACCCCACTGCTGCTGGTAAGAAAGGGGAAACAGCACAGGAGAAAGCGTTATTAGCAGCAGAAGCCCGTAGGTTACACATGGATGAGTCCCAGGGAGACTTTAGGTCAAATGCGTATGCCAAACTGTTATATGAATATGTAGATGCCATGGAGGTCAAAGATTGTTATGTGTGTATGCAACTGCCTGCGTCGGTGGACGAAGGCATTAGATACCATCATCTCCCACTGACTTATGGCATTACATGTAGCTTATTGCTTAGCATATTTTACGGTAGAGATAGTTTTGAGTATTATTTTTCTAATTACGATTCAGTGTTACCAGAAGTCCCAAATTATAAGCAAATGAATAAATGGGACTATTATAAGAGTGAAGACAGATTAGCAAAATTCTTCATTCCTTGGGATACTTTAGATACTTCACATGCCCGCAGAAATAACCTGACTTGCAAAGTGTCAGAAGTCGAGAAGAAGTTTATAGGGCAAGCGGATGATCGTTACAGAAGGCAAAAGATTCTGAAAAAATCAGGACAGTGGAAGACAGATTGGACCGAGGAGGAGAAAGCACACAAAAGGAAGGGTAGTAGTGGTCCAATAGCTTTGGATAGAACACAGAAAGGGAAGTTATGCCTTCACAGAAGCCAAACGTACTACGGAAATGTATTCGTGGGGGAGGTCAGTTGTGAAGATGCTTTCAGATTAGAATATTACACAAAGGACTTCTTGAAAGGAATGCAAGTGATTCCAAATGTATATTTTGTATGTGGAAGAAATGCCTACGTGAGACTACCTGATAACTGGTACGGATCATGTTATTTGGCAATTGTCTTCCCCAAAATATACCATGCACAAGACTTAGAGATCATAGAGGGCAAAGTCTCAACAAGAGGAAGAAGAGACTTAGGGGATGCAGAACTAGTTGGAGATGTATTTGGCGCTGCATTTCCTATTTTAGGACTGATCCTCAATGATGTCAAAATTAGGAGACTGGCAACTGTCGTAGACAGATTGTCTGCCAGTACTGCTAGATCCTTAATGCTGGTGGAAGGAGAGATGCAGTCGATAAGGGCCATGGTGCTTCAGAACCGTCTTGCGTTAGACGTCCTCCTAGCCAAGGAAGGCGGAGTCTGTAAGGCTTTGAAGGTCCAGGAATGCTGTACTTACATTCCAGACAATTCAAAACCCCTTGAGAAAGTTATTATGAACATAACTAACATCCACAAAGAGATCGAAGACCTAACTAAAGTAAATGTTTCGGAAAAAGTGGGTCATGGAATGGGTGAAGTTGGAGGTTGGTTCGCCAACATAGGGAAGAGCTTTGTTTGGTATATACTGAAACCTATCATCATAATATTGATCTGTGTGATCATATTGTGGGGATTGGAGAGGTCGTACCAATGGTACAGATCCAATAGGTTGGAGAGATCCAGGAGAGAACAGGAACAGAGATTAGCTGCAATGCAGGACAATCAGTACAGAAGTCTGAGGGCTTTAGAAATGCTGAAACGAGGGAGCCTTGCAACAAGCTCTGTATGAAAATTCAAATTGATGTACTAGTGATGACCCCTAGAGGTCATCAAAGGGGGGAACTGAGAGAGCGCAATTTGAATAAAACGTATGTATACGCCATATGTACAAGCCCATGGCGTAAAGTTAACTAATGTAACTTGAGAAATGAGAAAATGTATCCGTACTTACTCAAGAGTGTTCTAGTAAAAATAGAAAGCCCCTATAGAGTATGGGCTATAATAGAAATGTGTGGAAATGCTTAAGAAATATTAGACGTGATTAACCAGAATCCATGTTATGTAGCTGCTAAAAGGAGGAATGTCATGCTGCAAAGCATAGAAGGGAACAGGCCTCATGGCCAGGGCAAGAAGATTGGAAATGTACAACTCATACATGATGTGGATTGCACTATGTTATTTAGTAATTCTGTTTATTCGTTAGGTTTATATTCCATAGAAGTGTTTCTCATAATTAACGAATAAGGTGTTAACATGTTATTTTAGTTCTCGAAAGGATTTGAAGAGAATAGAATCTCTGTGAGAAGGGTTGTAGGCCTGAAGGGAGAAAAAGGGTTTTCTAATTTGCACGTGCTGATACATGTCGAGTTGTGTCGAGAAATAAGTTGCAAACTTCTGTAAGAAGTCTATGAGAAATGGGATCCAAGTTGCGGATGTCTGTCTGCAGGTGCGAGGGGGGTTCCAATCAAAGTTTGATGAATAGAGCTCTGTTCGAGTAGACTGGTACAGACATGGAGGAGGATTCAGGAATGTTTAGGGGGTATCAGCGGGCCGGAGAAGAGCCTGAGAAGCAAGGTCAACGCTAAACACGAGGCCCAGAGGAAGATCATCATGGAAAAAGCCAGAACCGACACCACGTGAGGGGCGTCTCGTGAGGGGCGTTTCAACTGTAATTGTGTTTTTGTATTAGGGATAGCACCCCTGGGGGGAGAGAGAGCAGATGCCTGGGGACCTTTTCAGAGAGCGGATGGGTAGGCAGAGAGGGGTCGTGACTGGAGATCATAGGTTTTCACCTAAGACTAAGAGTGAATGAACTTCTTAGGAAGTCATTCACAGCTGACACCTTTGATAGGTAGGGACTTTGTTATGTAGGGATACCATCCAGTACAGAGTAGGGACAGCCTAATCTGATTCCTTCCTTCCTTTGTAAATGACGGATAGAATACAATTTGTGTCTATCATTGCAACCCTGATGATTTTGGAGCTAATCATAGTGATATTCTTTGGCCGCCTAAGAATCTTTAGAGAACATATGTATGTATTAGTGCCTCTATATCTTTTGAATCTCGTTTTGAGATGCCTGTATCTGCAATTATCTGTGACCTTATAATAAACCTTTGAAACTTAGAAGTAGTATGTGGTTTTTCAGAGTCAAGCCCATTATTAGTCAAACTAACCTGGTATTGGATGCACTTTCTTTCCTCAATGACAGGCAATAAAGATTCAGTCGACCCGAACGGGGTTTAGATCTGGAGTGGTAAATTAGAGATCAAAAATCCCGCCCTCCCACTCTCATACAATTCATATAAGCTATACACACAAATAAAAAAATGGTGCTGAAAACATGGTAACATAATTATATAAAATTTCATATGGATTTAATTTTATACAAATTCATCAAAACTGGTGATAAAAATACAATTAGAATGGAGTGATATCTAACAATGGCAAATAACCTGAATTATGTCAGACTAAAAAACAAGAAAAGAGAAAAACACTGTCTGAGATAAAAGGAGCATATACAAAACCAAATATAGCTTCATAAACCTATAAATCAGCTACTAAGCACACCAGTGCTGTTTTTTGTTTTTATACAACTGTTTTTATGAAAGACAAGGTCGTTTCAGCCATTCAATACACAAAGCTACCAGACCATCTTCGGGGAAATGAATGTGTCCTCAAATTCATGTGCTTCACTTAAATTAATCAGTGGACATACGGAGCGCAAGAGCAGAAACAATTGTTTGAAAGCAATGCAATGATTTGAAAGCACGTGCTAAAGTCGCACGAACACTGAAGTTGGTCGTAAATGTCAGATTGACACTTCTTATATCAAAATATCATGTCATGAATCTATTTTAATGTATAGTTGATAAAAACCTTTACAAACAGATAAAAACCATATGATAAAAACATTGTTGGGTACCAAAGGAGGAAATACAGAGAATTATTGTTTTTTTAGTAGAAACACATACAGCACTTAGCAAGATGGGTCTTTGTGGATAGGTCTAATCACTAGGCCTAGGGCACAACATAGAACCCAGACACAATGCTAAAGAAGTGAACAGAAGAGAAAACTGATCTTGTAAAAAGTGATTCAGACCAGCAAACAATGCATTAAATAAGACTAGCTAAAAGTGTTTCAAACAATGTGCAAATTTCGCAAAGCACAGGCGTAGATGTTAAAC
Source organism: Lissotriton vulgaris (assembly GCF_964263255.1). Classification (NCBI taxonomy): domain Eukaryota; kingdom Metazoa; phylum Chordata; class Amphibia; order Caudata; family Salamandridae; genus Lissotriton; species Lissotriton vulgaris. The sequence goes on from NC_141691.1 coordinate 362,349,851, forward strand.
AGTTAGCTAAATGAGAATAGGTTACAAGAGTTCTCTTGCTCCAAGACTGGCCTGGTGCTGTCCATACAGTGCATTTTGGAGTGGACAATGCAACGAGAGTGATCAGACTGTGCATAAAAAGGAGGTCAGTTTTGCACAAAGGTGTTGCAGGTAGTGTGAATTTCACAGAGGGTGGGCCTGGGAGTAAAACAGTAGATTGGAATGGAGAACAAAAGTTCTCTTATTCGAAGGATGACCTGGTGCAGCGCATTTTAGAGCAAATCAGTGCAAGGAGTGGAGATAAATATTCTAAAAACGTGGACGGTGGCCAGCCTAAGAAAGTTGAACTGCAGCTAGTGTCATTATAAAGCTCTGGTGGGCAGCTGTATGCATAAGGTAAAGGACACTGCACATGAAAATATGAAGTTATGCCTGGACCCGCCCGTGTGCATACTGCTATGAGAGGCATGAAGCTGTCACCAAATGGATGAAAAGCAGCTGCCTACAACTCCAGACTGACAAAATAGAAGTACTCATTATAGGCCCACAGCCCGATGCCTGGAACAACACCTGGTAGCCCCCTGCCCTAGGAAGCTCACCCACCCCCACGGACCACGCACTTAACCTTGGAATCATCCTACATTTCAAGCTCAAAATGGACCACCAGATCAACTCTGTTGCTCCCTACTACTTCCACACCCTCTGCCTCCTATGTAAGACCTTCAAATGGATCCCCCTCAAGCACAGAAAAACCATCAACCATGACCTCGTCACCAGCAGACTCGACTACGGCAACTCACTCTATGCCAGAATGAACAAAAACCTCACCTGCAAGCTACAAAACATCCAGAACGCCCCCACAAGACTGGTCCTCGACCTACCAAGGCACTGCCACATCTCCCAGCACCTGCAAACACTCCACTGGCCCCCCATTGAGGCTAGAATCACCTTCAAGATCCTCACCCACACACACAAATCCCTCCACAATACCAGACCAGCATACCTCAACAGCCGACTCAGCTTCCACGCACCCCAAAGAACCCGGCGATTAGCCCAGCTCTTTTATGCCATGGTTCCCTGTGCCAGAAAGACCAGATCGGGAGGCCGCGCCATCTCCTTCCTCATGGCCAGAGCCTGGAACGCCCTACCGCTCCATCTCAGACAGACTACATCACCCCCCATCTTCAAGAGAAACCTCAAAACTTGGCTCTTCGATAAGCCTCCTCCTTGATGAACTGGAACCTGCACCTCCCCTCCTCCCCAGTGCCTTGAGACCTTACAGTTAAGTAGTGTCTCTACAAACACTTGATTGATTGATTGATTGATTGGTCTCTCGCTCGATGTGCTAAACATGTCGTGGTGGTTCTACCAACCCCGTGTTTGCAATAGAGGATGGTGAGCACAAGGGGAAATGAGTAGAGCATTTAAAGGTGTATTGCTGCTGCACTTATGTCATTGGCTGAATCTAGTTTGATCACTGCCATCTGGAGAAATTTGACAGTTTTAATATTTAGTAATGGATTTAATGGATTAAAGCTGGCGACTACTGCCTGCAGGTATGTTCTCCTGGCCGAATAAAGTTGGCACAGAGAAGAGTTCTCCTTTGTTGCTGTGATTGGGGGCGAACACATAAAATGAATTAAGGTTTAGTTTCCTTGTCCGCATAAGCTGCAGCTTAAGTCATGTGTGGCTGGGCCGCACCAGGAAGGAAGGTGATCACAACAATTCCACCCACCCAGTCTTAGAGCCACAAGCTGAGCTTTAATCAATATAGGGTAAGTGTAGGTGATGTAATTCTGCTACTTGGTTGAAGAGTATGAGTTTGAGTGCTTGCATAAGGCTGTCAGATCCGCCAGTTTTGAAATTTTTGGGCCGTGAGAGATGGCAATTTCTTAAAGACCTGTTGGGAGAGGTGTTTGCTCTAGGCTTCAGACAGTAGGAATTTCCTCAGTTCATCTTCAGGATGTAGTCTGTATAATGATCTCTCAAAAGTTGGGAAAACATCTGCCTGTGGCCTAGTTTTGTGTTGTGAATATATACTTGACTTTATAAATTCTGTTGGCCAGTTTGTCCACTGACCCAACTTCCCTTCCTAGGGTGATTTCACTCACATCTGTTAATGTTGGACGTATTTTTTCTTTCATCACCTGGAGAAGTGGGTCAAGGCTGGGGCCTTGTAGCTTCAGGGCGATGGATGAGAGAGCAAGCATTAGACTAGTGCCCTTGTTATTTTTAGTGTTACAGCAAACAAATGATGGACAGAATGCTGACAATGCAAACATTCTTCCCCAGTCAAAAGATCTGGGTTAACTTGCAAACATTCTTCCCCAGTCAAAAGATCTGGGTTAAATCCATAGTTCTTTTGCCCACTACGCCACCCCAGTTTGGACCCAGCCATATGCAAATCAGTCTTGACCCTGTGACCCATGCGAACAGCCCAGACTGAACTGCCAGGCCAGGTACTCCCTGGACCGGAAACAAGCATCCTGTTTGGTCTGAACTGTTCCCATGGGGCACAGGGTTAGTCAAAGTACTTGGTGGTGGCACTCTTCGTGAATAAGGGAAGGTGGTCCAACTACCTGCAGGTCCTGATGAAGGTGGTCTAACTACTATTCATATACCCCCAAAATGCGTGTCGACCCTATACTTTGCCTAGTGCTTTGAACATAAGAATCAATCTGGTCGTGGAGGCTTTTTTGAAGTACTTCGACTAAAGAAATGTGGGCTGTCTCGTAAGGGACAACTGTATCCTGGGAAGCAGTAAAAGCGGTACAGTGTGCAGCAATTCTGAAACTCTATTGAATAAAACTTAAAAATTCATCTGTGAAAAACAAACTTATGAAGGATAACCAGAATAAGGTCACCCTTTATACTCCTTCTCCGCACTCCATGAAAATCTTCTGCCTTTTTCTGCACTGATTTGTAGGAATAAAAAACATTGAATCGTGCACTTACAAAGGATATCACCTTGGAGAGAATGGTGGCACTCTTTGTGAATAAGGGAAGGTGTCCCCCTTGATAAATAGTATGAATAGCAGCTATGGGTTTTGACTCGACAATCCTCTGCCCCTGTCCCCTGGTTGCTCTGAAATTGATGTGGATATCTGGAAAGGTCCTGATGAAGGTGGTCCAACTACTCTTCATATACCGCCGAAACGCATTTCGACCCTATGCTCAGCCTCGTGCTTTGAACATAAGAATCAATCTGGTCGTGGAGGCTTTTTTGTCATACATAACCTCCACCTTGTTCAGATGCTGTTTGTATGAAGTTTTTGAGAGTGTGTATGTGCTTGAATGTTTGTGATATGGATGTATTTATCTGAGTCAGTCCAGGGGGTGTTCTTCATCATGTGGATTTGTATATGTAAAATGTGTAATATGTACATTTTATGTAACTATTGAAATGATTTTGTCATTTTTGTTTTTCTACTTATTAGAAATTAAAAATATATAGAATGGAAAAATAGAAATGAAATGCTATAAAGTATACTAAGCAATGAAATAATAAAAGTAATGAAAATTGAAATGTTAAGCTTCAATGTTGTGATTATATGTATGAGATAGCCCAAGACAGATTAAGTCTCTGATATAAGGAATAGACAGACTATGAGGGAGTATATTTAGTGAAGTGTCACTATAGTGCAAAGGATGTCTACTTGAGAGTCTAGTTTGTCTGCATGATGGGGTAGAACAGCAGCCATTGCATGAATTGTACTCAGCAGGGAGGGCAGCACATATCGATTTAGTGTGTGGTTAAAGTAGGTGAGTTGTTGTATTACAGGTGATGGCCCTGTGCTGAGGATTCTGGGTTGCGAGAAGGAGAGTTGGAACTCGACATGCACTGGCCTTGGTTTTCAGGGCCCATTGCAGGCACTGCTTCCTCAAAGAAGCTTGATGTAGATAAAGGGGGTCCGGTTCAGAATGAGCACCCCAGAGCGAGATGAACCACAGGACCCCTTCTGACCCTCTTTTGAGCCTGTCATTGGTAAGACCCGATCGCTGAACCACTCTGAACTCAGCTTGCCATCCGCAAGTCTGAGCAAGGTGTTCCCAATATGAATCTTTTTGTGTCGTCGGGATTCAAAGCCGACTTGAAAAGGTAAGCTGTCTGGCTGGGTTTGTGCAGTGTTCTTGAACTCCCAGGTCGAAACCGAGTGAAACAGGTATGAATACTCCTGAGAGGGCTCTGAAGCGTGGGGAAACAGAGGGAAATGGAGACTGACTTCTGCTTGAGGCGGCTGTGGCTGCAATAGGAGCTATAGCTGGCGGCATCTCCTCATGACAAATCAGTGAGACTGTGGGCATCGTCCATGGAGCCGTCTGCTCCAGGCTAAGTTCTTGCACCATGGGAAAGGTTTGTGTGGTTCTCTGCAAGTTTATTGTGCCATCTGCTGTGGTGTCTGAAGCTGAATAAATTGGTGCTGAGATGGCAGCTTCCAAGGGATCTAGGGTGTCAGCCTCTGTGCCAGTTGTCGACATTTGATTCGTCAACAGTTGGGAGAAGTCCGGAATCAGGGTTCTGGAGATAGGCAGGGGCTCTTCTACTCTATCTCCTCTTGTGGTTGCCTGAGAAGCCAGGGACGCTAGGAGACTAGAGGGTGTTGGTAGATTTCGAGGTGCCTCCTCATCCATATCCATGTCATTCTGAATCCTCCAATGCTTGAGGCCCCTGGAGTCAATTGTGCGGGCCCTTGTCCTTCTCAGTCTGAAGGTAGTTTTCACCGCCATTCTGCCTGCAGTCTGGCCAGAGAGATTATAGCGACTCATCTGACTAGTGCTAGGACCGGTGGATGACTTCTGGTTATTGCCAATTACAGCTGGTTGTTGACTGTGGGCAGCTGCCAATTTGTTGTGTTACTGTTCCGCAGCTAATCTTTCACTGCTGCTGGGCTTTTTGCAAGCTGGGTGAAGTGCATTTAAAAGCTTAGACATGTGCTTTTAAGTTTTATATTTTCTGGGTTTTTTTCACTGCTATAAGGCCAATCACTCCCAAAATATCATATTGGGGATTCCTTTCAATAAGGTTTACCTTGTAGATTGGTATATCATGTTTGGTGTCTATGGAATTGTAATGAAGCACCCACTTTAATAGTAGTCAGGCCAATTCTGCAATACAATTTTGAAAATACCACTTTTAGAAATGTGGCATTTTCCTGCCCTTAACATGTTTGTGTTTGTGGCCTGTCTTGGGTACCATGATGGGGTGTAAATGACATTTAGATGTTTTTGAGATTCCTCACAGAAAGTCACACAATAGTCACCCATTGAGGTGTGCCTCAATGGGCCATCTGATGGCAAGATGGGGAGGCAGAGCTGAGCACAGCACCACTTGCAACTGAATATTCTGTGTTATGCCTACAGGCAAAGGGCTTAACAATCTCACATTGTCACTTAAGCCAGCTTGGTGCCGGGACAGAGGAGTTAGGAAATTCCATACACTTAAAGGCCACTGTCTGAAGCTTCTTCCACCTTCCAGAACCAGGGTATAAAAAAGAGACCTCAGACACCAAATCTTAAGTACACTCTGTACCTGTGCATACTCTACCAGAAAAAAGGACTGATTTGCTGCTGAAAGTACTGCCACTCTGCAGGACTGTTGACCTGCTGCTGACTTGCTGAATTTCTGCTGTTCTACCTCGCTGCCCTCTTGCCTGGGGAGGAGAACCAAACCTGATACTTCATCTTGAACCCAGGCCTACCATAGTCACTCCAAAGGCTTATAAGCTGGCCTCCTGATTTGAGTCTCAGGGACATAAAAGTTTCCCCAACATCCAGCACCAGCAATTGGATCTAGCTTATTTTGTTCCTCACCCCCAAGTCATGCCCCTCAGGACTGTTACCCTTGGTGTTGCTTAGAGAACTGTATTTGAGATTTTGGGCTCTTTGCACCCACAAATGGGCCCATCTCCACCGAGACTGCAACGCTTCCACCACAATTCAATGTGAAGCTCTCTCAGCCCAATACTTTGCGCCACAGCATCAACCGCTCACATGGACTGCCAATGCTAAGGTCTAGTAATGCCTGACTGCAACGCCTGACCTGCTCTTCGCGCAACACCTGTAGCCTCCTGTGATGCTTTCCCTGATCCTTGTGGTCTGCTTCACCAAGAATGGGTCTCCTGACACAGATTAGAGAAGGTAAAACTTCAGCAGGGTAAAACTAGGGTGCCCAGAAATGTATGACTTCCCTGAAAACATTGTAAAAGGTGACATATTGTGGGTTAAAAAGCATTTCTTGTCCCTGAGGCTTCAGGAGCGGGAGTCGGAGGAACTGCTAAAGCCCACGGTGAGATCTCACTTCCTATTAGTTACCTCTCCTTCTATTGAACCGTATTTAAAAGTGGTAACAAAGCCTTACCATCGCTGGCTGCTAACTAAATTTCAGTTCAATCAGATTCACCTTTTATTGGGAACATATCAGGGATGGTCTGTACCTGAAAAGGCAGCATTTTGTGACTGTGATAATTGTTCAATCCAAGATTCTACGCATTTTATGTTCTTTTGCAAACATTATTCTACTATCAGGGAAAGGTTTATTATCCCACTTGTAAGAGGCATGGGGTTCCATCAGGTTAAACCTGCCTTAATGTATTTGCAATTGCTAAACAATACTTGGAACATTTTTAATATTGCTAGTTACCTTGTTGCAGCCATTAGATGTAAGAAACTAAGAGGCTGGAGTATAAGTGAACTATGAATTTTATTGTAGCCCTTTGCATCTGTATATACATGAAATACATTAGCAACCACCATATGGATTCTCTATGACTATTTTACTGTTTTATATTGTATATAATGAATGTGATTTATTTGTGTACTTTTATGATTTTAATTAATCGAAATAAAATGATGATGATGAAATGGACCCATCTGCACCGAGACCTCACCGCTTCCACCACAATTCAATGTGAAGCTCTCTCAGCCCAATACTTTGCGCCGCAGCATCAACCGCTCACAAGGACTGCCAATGCTAAGGTCTAGTAATGCCTGACTGCAATGCCTGACCTGCTCTTCGTGCAACACCTGTAGCCTCCTGTAATGCTTTCCCTGATCCTAGTGGTCTGCTCCACCAAGGATGGGTCTCCTGACACAGATTAGAGAAGGTAACTTCAGCTGGCCTGCACTCCATCAAGATCAACCTGAACTTGTAACTTTGTCTTTGTCCAGTGCGACCAGATATCCATAGTTGCCACTTTTTGCTTTTTGGCGCTATGGTTACTAAGATCTTTAACAATTCATACCTCTAGTTCTACAGATTGGATTTTTGTCATTTTGGTTTCCAATAAGTTATTCAAATCTACTATATTTCTTTAAATTGGTTTAGGATTTTTACACCTTGCCTCCAAGTTAAGCCTGACTGTTTTTGTGCCAGCTACCCAGTGTTAAGCACAGGTTAATTTAGTGACTTTTTGTTGTTCATCCTGCAAGTTATTGTGAATGCTACTTGACCAGGGTTCACACCTCAGTCAACCAACAACCCCATTTCTAACAGTTAGTAGCTGGGAACTTTTAGTTAGGGACTAGCAAGGAATCCACTAGCTAGTGCCAGGCATAAATGGGGCATCTCCAGACATCCTACTCAGGACACTTTCCAACCTGCTATCTGTGACCTGAGAGTAACCCTGAAGGACTGAACCTGCTCACTCTTGTACCCAGAACAAAGATGGAGGCTCCACATGTCTGTTGGCTGACCTCCTGTGTGGCTACAGTGCTGCAAAAATGTAAAAGAGGTGTTTTCCTGAAGTTCCCAGCTGACCAGTACTAGCTGTACCTGACCTGGACACTGCTGGTAGCCTCTGCTGGCAAACGTCTTGATCCCCAAGTGATGTTTCCTGAAACCATGGAATCCCTGGCTGCATCTAACTGGCCACCTCCTACCACTTCTGAAAACTTGGTACTTAGAAAATATTTGGACTTCCAGACTTCCGGAGGACCGGGCAAAGCACTCCAGCCTATTCAACCAAATTGCGACTTTGCTGGGCTATGAAATTAGGCTCCTCCCACTCGGAGTTTCTCTGCAGAAGAAAAATAAAGTTCAGCTGACCCTTTTAGAGAAGGCATCCTACCTTGTGCAACTTTGGATGCAGCTGCTGGCATGTACCTTGTAGCTAGGGAACTTCACTCAGCATGGAATTAGTATTTTTCTTGTTTGGAACTTTTGTCGCCACACCAACAGCTTCAATGGTACCTCACCGAATGCCTATCTGACATCATGAAGAGTTTCTTGGGAACAGCCTGCTGCCCTCCCTAAAAATGTTCCAAGGTAAAACCTCTGAATCACTCCAACCTGGTTAGTGTTGCCAACCAAGCCTTCATCGAGGTCCTCAGCAAATCATACCTAGTTCCAGGTTTACTATGACCATTGACGACCAGTCGTGCTTTGTGCTTTTTGGTGATATTTTTACTTAAAACTTTACCCCATTATAGGATTTTTGTTGTTATTGTGTTATTTTACTCATTACATTTTAACTTTTTTTTTTTTTGTCCTCATACACCATGATGGGCATTTCTTGATGGAAAACAAACATCCCCTCTCCTAACGGCCAGCCTGTTCCAACACTTACATTAAGGCCTATGAAGAAAGAAAGATGGAGATCCCTCAAGCCAGTACTGTTTTCTTAGTCCGCTCCAGTTCACACTCCAGACAAGAACCAGTGTTACTTTGGAGATCAAGAACTATCAGTGCCCAGGTAAAATCATAGGACCACCGTTACCTATTTCGCCAGGCCACTAGAGCCGCCCAGATTTTATTATATCTTGTACTGTCACAGGCCATATACGATTCACTTTTAAGGATTACGTGTTTTAGACACTCCGCAAAGGTTGGGGCATTTACCGCTTTCCAGGCTCTACATATCTCTCACCTAGCCAGGACCATAACATAAAAGATGAATTTGGATATTAGATCATTCAATTTGTAATCTGCTGTTAAGACCGAGAAAGATTGTCCCCAGGGTAACCTCGACTTGTTGGTGGAGCACATCTTCCAGAAATTTTTGTATCTCGATCCAATACTTGGAGATCCCCGGGCATCCAAAAACATATGAATATCATCCCCATCCGGGTGGTTACATCTAGGGCAATGATACTCTAAGCCCGTCATATTTGCTAATTTTTTAGGTGTCAAATATACCCTATGTGCAGTAAATAGATGGTTTCACTTAAGGGCAGCAGGTTTAACAACTGCCTTCAACATAGTAAAGGAATCTCCCCAGGTACCCCTGACATCACTAGAATTGGCACTGACGACATCAACCCATAATTTCTGGAGTTCAGATTCAGTGACTCCCCGGCTTCCAATAAAGTACAAAACCAAAAGGAAACCTCCCGTTTCCATCCTCGCTTCCTTGAAACTGCTTCAAACTTGTGGCTTGACTCTTCAGAATCCCAGGATTTCGTTGTCCACCATCCTGACAGTTGGTAATACTTAAATCTAGTGAGTGCCCCACTTGTCATACCCAAGAGAGACTTCCAGCTAAGAAGCTGAGAATCTTTCTGCAAATCATCCCAGCTTGTTAGATCTGCCATTTTCAAAGGTCGAGATAGTTGATCCCGGAGACAGTCCGGCGTACCCGGAGAGTCCCATATTGGGGCCAGGGATGTATAGTAAGGCATTTTTAAACTTTTCCCAATGTAATGCCAGTTCTTCAAGGCAGCACCTAAAATCTTAAGCCTAACCTTCTTGTAATACTTCGGGTCCCCAAACTTAAAAAGAAAAAACTCTTGCCCATGGGGGATGTCATACAATAACGCCTGAAACAGTAAACCCCATGCAGATGTGTCTATCTTATTGTTCAATATTCTAAAATGTATAAAATGAAATGAATAACCGTATACAAATGAATCTGGTAAAGCTAAACCTCCCATATTTAAACTTCTCATGAGTTTTTTCCAGGAGATTCTGGAGGACTTGGTGTTCCAAATAAAAGAACCGATTTTTCCCTGCAATTTCGCAATGTCAGGTGCCATAAAAGATAACAGAATCGAGTTAAAGAGGATGGTTATTTTTGGTAATATGATCATTTTTATCAGATTAACCCTCCCGTAGATGGTTAAAGGGAGGCTTGACCACCATTGAAGCAAACCACACACATCCTTAGAAACTCTAGTCAGATTGATTTTAGATATCTCCCTAATTTTCTGGGCCAAGTGGATTCCCAAACACCTTATTCGAGGCTTAGCCCTTTGTGTCCCCACATCCTGGTTCCATTCCATAATCTCGGTCTTATCTTTATTTATCTTATAACCCGAGATTTCACCAAACCGTTCAGCCTGGTCCACTAATCGGGGGATGGCTTCCCTGGGGTTAGATATAAACATGAGCAAATCATCGGCATATAAAGCAAATTTTAGTTCCAGATCAGCTATTTTAAAGAGATTGATCAGAGGGTCACACCTGAGTTGACAGACAAAAGGTTCAATATAAAGATTGAACAATAAGGGTGACAGTGGGCACCTTGCCTGGTGCCACAAAAAATCATAACCCATTAACTAAAATTCTAGCCTGAGGGTCCGAAGCAGTTAGGTCTCTTTATTCGGACCCTCAGGTTAACTTAATTTTCTAATCCAATTTGCAATTTAAGTTGCTTGGCGTTTTGACTTTATCACTGTCCTAGTACTGCATAAATAATTTACACATTGCCTTAAATTAAACCTGTCTCCTCTGAGCTATCAGTTCCAAGGGTTTGAGGCAGTATACTTTAGCGACTTTGAAGGTTTGCACAAGCTGTGATTATTCCTTGAGGTGGGTAGTCACCAACCCTAAACAATAATCCAATTTCCACAAGGGAAGAAAGAAAAGGTGTATGTGATTTTTTTCTCTTTCCGAGGGGTAAAATTTAAATCCCACCATTCTAGAACTCAGGAAAAATAATGCTTAAGAGACTCAGATTCACATGAATAGAAAAGCTGATTGTGATTTATCAATAGTAAGAACACAGAGAGAAGGAATCCAACTATATCATGTGGATAGTGAGTATCAATGTTAAAGTTTGTTTTGAAGAGACCCCAGACCAGTCCCTTGGAATCAGCCAAACTCAAAAAGTAGTCTAACCAAGGTGATTAATATACCTTTACATTCACTATAATAGTGTAGTCTTTGTGATATTTTGATATGAGTGTTTTAGTGTCTAGTTCATCTGAAATAAATGTTAATTCAAAATAATTTGATCATTAGCATTTACATATGAAAGTTGGCCATGAAATCATGTCACACATGAATGAGTGATAGTATCTACAAGATAAAGAAGCATGAATTATCTGCCTGATGGTACTGTAAAGATTCCTTTTGGTTGTGCAGCCACCTCTGACTTGTCATCTGATGACACATTTGTTGTAAAGAGGTTTCTGGCTGTGGTATAGAAGTAGGCTTTCACACTATGGTGAAAGTTGATATATTGAATTACCGTCAGTGATTAGGTCAAATATGACTGCCTAATATGCAAAGCTGATAAGGAATGTCAAAGCTTTTGTTGGATCTGTGCACCCTGCTTTTGAATTATATCATGAGTGGGGGATGTATTAGGTAACTCAAAGTTTGATCTAGTCAATTTGTTGTGGTGTGGGGGGCAGATTAGGATTTTCAAGGTGGTGCAGATGAGGAGCAACATTTTCTCTGGTGCATGTGGGTGATAAGGGTGATGGTCAACAGGTTGAGGAAGGTATCCTTCCTGGACTTTGTGGATACACTGTATCAAAGTTTAAAGTTGCTCGGACAGATGTTTCTGGTATAACCTGTGGATATGGCTGTGATGGAGGCAGACATCTTAGACTTGAATATTGCATTAGCATGGTTTGGTAAATAGGATGATTTGAAAGAAGATGTCTTTATGGCAGATAAAGTCAAGTGACTAGAGAGAAGCTTGAAGTCGATAAATGTTTGTTGAAGATGAATCTGCATGGCCATGAAAGCTGTGGTTAATCACAAGTACTCATCTTGTTTGGTTTGGCTGCTCAATCCGCTGGGTGCAGTATACATGGTTTTGAGATTTTAAGTGTAGGGCTGGTGGGATAGACAAACCATGCTCTCTAATAGAGATGGATTGAAGATAATTTGTAGTGGTAAGCGTGGTAATATGTGCTGCATGTATGTCTCCAAAGTGAAATTGATTAGCAGAAAGTTCATTTTGTCTTTTGTTAGAGGTGATAAGTGATTTGTGGATGAAGTTGTTTATGTTGGCTGTGCATGGTGGACTCAGTGTGAACATGTAGTACATGTCCTATTATTATTAGAGGTAGTGCACAGTGCACAGGAAGGAAGAGATACTTGGTGAAGCTAGAGAAAGAGTTACTCACTTGAGAAACCTGATAGGTGCTAGTCCGAGTCAGTGTACCCTTTGCTCTGGATATCCCGTTGAGGGGTGTCCTAGGAGTCCCTCTAGGGAGTGGTAGTGAAAGTTAGATAGGCCTGACTAATAGATAGGGCAACAGCTTGATCAAACTGTGCAGATGTACTCCTCTCTGACATGGGGAGCTTGAATATTTTGCAATTGCTGGTAGATGGGGTAGAGACTGGATTGTGATTGGCTGTTTAATGGGTTTATCACTGTGTCATGGACCTCCATCACATGGGAATTGCTAAGTACTTCCTTTGATCTTCACTTTGAAAACAAGTTTGTACTATTCAAGAAGCTCCTGAAGATCCACCTGCCCAGAAAAACCTTTGAGCTGTAACCAAGCTGATATTCCAGACTCAATCAATTTGCAGCCCCTATTGCTATCCCCCTACACCTGGCAATGGTGTCACTTTGTCTTCTTGTCATGCCCCCTCCACTGGCATAGATTCTCCTAAAATATTCTGGGATGAATTAGCTTTGTATAAAAGCAACAAAATAGCATAAAACAAATTAAGACAACACATATTTTTAGGCAAAATACGGATGTGGAGGGTTCCTTGATCTTTTATTTTCTTAATGCTGCCACTGGATTTCACCGCATTGAATCGGACTATCTACCCACACTAGTTTTTTTTGTTTTGTTAATGGTTTATTATATTTCTCTAATTCACTTTGTAGTGTGCTCTCCAACCTATCTGGTGAGGATCACAATATAAATTATTGTGATTGTTTTCAATAGATATAGTTTGAGCTACATCAACGATCAAGTTGTCAAGGTTGTATAACTTGATTCATATAAGAGTAAAAGGGTCAAAATACACAGGCATATACTCACTACTGATCTTCATCAATATTCACAATTAAGTGTCATAACTACAAACACAGAGATAAAAAAGACAACACATCATATGCTGGTGAGGTGAAGAGATAAATAGAGAAATACATTATGATGGCATACTAATAGCACTAGCAGAAGGCATAGGTCCAAGAGTCATATGACATCAATCTAAATCTCTGGCTATATAATTATACTTGGGAAATGTGAACTTCATGTTTTCACACTATATCCACCATCAAACACTCAATAAATTGGGAATTTAAAATGGCTAAAAATGAAAGTACCTATTGTCCAGAAATGCCTTGAATATTTACAGCATGAAAACTATAAACAACACTGGTACAAATAATTCTATACATTATTGGAAAGCTGACTATGCAATACTCTGTAAGGTAGAGCACAAATATGTAAATGATGACCATCCCTGCCAATTACAATGGGTCTGATTTAGTTTGCAGCAGACTGGTTACTCGATCGCAATGAAATACATAATTTCTCGCCATACAGGAAATCCATCACCATTGTGATGGAGTAACCAGCCCTCCGAGATCTAAATCAGGCCCTATGTATTTTCAGGAGGTTTGGTAGTCCATGGCACATAAGTATTTTTGGGATCTACTTGAGGGAGTTTGGGCCTTTTACTGCTACGTCTGAGGGCTTGGCCTATTAAGGACACTGATAACTGAGCACAAGGTGTAAACCATTAACACTTGACTCTCAAGATAGCGATGCAAGCAGTCCAATGCTTATTCAGAAATGTGGTATCGGATAGAGGGTCAGAACTTAACAATCAACATAGTATTGCTCAATAAAACTAAGTACAGTTAGTGTTTTGATTTTATGAAAACATGACATACTTTTTTACACTGGCTTCTTAATACAATACAAAAATATGGTAAAGGGGACACAAGATCTACTAATATGATTCTACAGCTAACTGTTTCTGGGACACATCGGTAAGTCTTTAGTGTGAATTGTCCTGATTTAGTGGATTTATCTGGCTAATAATAAAGTCTGCAAAAGCTTTCAGACTCATAGGAGGTTCTTTGTAGTGTTCTACTGAGAGCTCTGCAGCGGGACTCCAGATGAGGTATCCTCCTTACTCTCATGCGAGCAGCTGTTTCAGAGAAGCAGGTCGTAATACAGAGGAACAGTCATAGTTCACTATGTGATTCAGGTCAAAAGCAAACACAGGGCCCAAACAAAGTTGAAACACGCACTCACAGATCTTGAAGCAAGTTTGCAGGTTGTCTGAGAGTTGGTACCAAAACCCACGTTCCAGAATCACCGGAACATGATACAATGGGAGTCCAAGGTAGGCATGGCAGGGACGCTTGGTAACAGTGACCTTTGTGGACACTACAGTCATACTTGTGTTATCTCCAGTAGTCATTCCCCACTGGCCCAGTCCATTCACTCTCATGTCATGGATATAGAGATGAGAAACATCTCAAGGCCCACTGAGGTTGTCAGGGGACACGCTGCAGAAGCAGAGAACACATCACAGCTCTGAAAAACAGCTGCCATGATCTTGATGTGAGCTGACAATTTCTTAATTTTTCAGTTCACTCTTTTGGGCACCTCCTTCCCCAGGTTTCTGGTCTTCTTTCTCTGGATAGATTCTGCCTGCTGGAATACCTTTAGGTCTTGGCTGGCAGGACAGGCTCCTTTACCAAGGCAGACCTGCAGCTTTCTTGAATAGATCGTTGCAGACTTCTTCAGGTTGTGTTCCCGTACCTCTGGGAGGCTGAGTGTCAAGTATGTCAGTGCTGGCTTGTAGAGGTTTCCCACAAACCTTCATGATGTCACCTCCACCAGTCAGTCAGTCAGAATTCCTAGAACACAACTGACAGTTTAAGTCCTTCTCTTATACTTGTTTCTCAGAGATAATTTGTATATTTCACATGTGCTGTTCTTGAGTCAGTTCAAAGATGTTGCTTCACTTTCTGAATCCCTCTTGATCCAGAGTCGACACAGCTTTTCTCCAGTTGATTGTAGGCAGCAGACTGGGAAAATGGGAATCTCCAATCGAAGAACTCCACAAAAGGAGCAAAAAGACATAAACCGTCACACTTGACACAAAGCAGCCATTTGGGAGCAGCGCCACTAGGGAACAAGGAGGGCAGACCCTTATAAAGGCTAACTCTGCACTTTAGAGGAGAAAACAGCCTCCAGACTTCAAATACCCTTCATCTAAAGTAATGAGAGCATTCCGGAAAGGAATAAAAGGCATAACACAGTAAAGGTCACTTCTGCTCATCAAAAGAGACCCCTGTCTCATTCCTGAGACACATTTATACAAAAAAAAGCATCCCTTGGAAAACTGCCATTTGGCGTGCAATCGGAGAAAATACAAATTACATTTGAAAAAAGAGTCCGTCAACCCTACCATCTAAAATATTCACTTAATATAGAGAGCAACGTATGCAAAGCAGAGCACAATAGAGAGACACAAGGAATTTATACAAATATTTGTATATATTTGGTTCAGTATTCAACCTTAAACAACAGTTTTATCATAATCAGTGATTTATCTTGCAATTTACATGCATAATTTCCTCAAGGTGATTTTTAAATGAGTAAACAACATCACGAAACAGAAACAATTAAAACATCAAAATCCACCCACCCCTTAGTCATAACTCATCAAGTCATTCATACAACAAATTAACATTCACATCCAACAGTTACTCACCATCCACAATCGATAATAGATTAATGTTCAATGTATGGCCCAAAGTGAGACTGATACAAGGGCAAGAGAACACAATTCCTGAAAAACAATTCGCTGATAGAAATAGCGTCTTTTGTCTTCTAATCAGCTATCTTCTGTTGACTTGTGTTTCATTGCATCATAGGACGACACAACAGAAGAAATATTTGGAGAACAGCAAAAGGAGAGGGGCACCACCTAAAATGATATACAACTGAGGAATAAAATGTTTATTGGTGGCATGCCTGTAAACATTAATTAGATGGTTCTGTAAACGTAATGATGAAAGGTTCCATGTCACCTGATGGAGCAAGGTTTCATAGCTACAGAAACTTGCTTGTATTCAGCCCTTTGTAAATAAAATGTAATTAATTAATCAACATGTTTTGTTTACTAATATTTGCATTACACAACATTTCTAGTAAGATGGGGAAGCTTGTCTATGTGCTTTTACTAACTGTAACCTGAGTGTCCTAAAATGGCCGCCGAAAACGCGGGAAACTTTCTGCGCATGCGTCCGCCACATCTTCGTGGTGTGACGTCTTTCGCTTCTGGTGGAAACTTCTTGCATCTGGGCACTAGTGCCAAGATCACCACTCCGTGCTTTCTCAAACTAATGCAAATGCTCATGCTTGTATTAAAACGTGTGTGTTCTGCTTAACTATTAATGCTATGGTTTAAATGAAGTAAAGGGGTTAGAGTAAATATAAGTGGTATACAGTGCATTCATTTATTATTGTATTCTAATGTGTCTCTCTTTGACTTTATCAATAGCTCGCATTTGGGCCTGACGGTGACATGAACAGCCATATTGAATCCGCTCTACGCATGTGCTAAGAACTCTGAGAGACCTTGAGCAGTGGCATTGAACTGCTGCCAGTGACTGTCTTTCCGGCAACGCGCCTGGGAACCACAACCCATAACCTGGGAAAGGAAGACAACTTCCAACTTTATTAAACTTTGTATATTAAATTAAATATTATTGATGGGCGGAATATAAACATGGGAAAATAAATAATGGGCGGGAACATTGATTCTCTATATTGAATTGAAATGATCTCATCTTAGTGTGGTGTGATGACCGCTCCTCATCTTTCTGACCAATCAAATTAAAGGGAACACATAGAATTTGCAACATTTAGGGGTGGTACACTGGCCAGAAAATGGTATAACTAAGGGAGGCTTAGATAGATGATTTGTCCGACTTTTCACAGACTTGTCACTGACCCAACGTATGCTGAAGGAGAAGCGAGAGCAGAAGTGCTGGCTGAGCACTCTGTCAGAAGAATCGGGGTTTGCTGAGGGACTGTATCGATTACCCAGTTGGGTACCAAATTATCGTTGAGAGGGGTGTGACGCTGGCGTTGCACTAGCGGAGGTTACCTGTCCTGATCAGCACCTGTCCTGTCCCGCTGGCACCTGATAAGTCAGGAGCCTTTCTTTTGTCCCAGCCCATGGCCAGGGTTAATCCTCACACCATTCTAGGTAAATATAATCCATGTGGTATGTCCTTGTGCTATTTCCCTTTCTCATCCTTCCTAGGTACCAATGTCTAAAGGTGTTACTATAGTTTCTTGCAAACTTTATGTTTTAATTATTATTTTCTTACTTGTAAAATTTGTGGTCACTCTATTGTGGCCCCTGACTAATCCAAACTTGCAAAGATAAAGTGTTTAAAACTTCTCCTGAGTCTGTGGTTATTGCAGGAACTGTAAATTATTAAATTGCTACCTTTTTTGCGAACTCCCTAATCGATCCCTAGGACTTATACCATAAGTGACAAAGGTTTGGTAAGTCATGGTGTACAGGTATAAGTCCTAAGAATATAAAATCCTGATAGGTAGTAAGTAGAAGCAGAATTACCAGTTCAAATGTGTGAATTTTTATGAGCCCAAGTGAGAATGACCAACTGAGCAGGTAATCCCGCGTCCTATCACACCTCCGACTTGATAACCCTAATAATGCAAAGTTGCAGACCTCCTCAACCAAACATCACATCAAAAATGCATGAAAGGACATTGACTTATGATTGATTTTATAGTGTTAATGAGTGTTGGATGTGGCTGTTTAGTTGCTGTATGAGTGACAGAATGAGTTATGACTAAGGGGTGGGGGGTTGTGACTTTTTAATAGTATATTGTTCTTCATGTTATTTACTTATTTGTAAATTACCATGATGAAGTTATGTATTTAAACTGTGAGATGAATTATTGAACGTGCTAAAATTGTCATCTAAGGTTGATTGTTGAAA
Source organism: Lissotriton vulgaris (assembly GCF_964263255.1). Lineage (NCBI taxonomy): Eukaryota > Metazoa > Chordata > Amphibia > Caudata > Salamandridae > Lissotriton > Lissotriton vulgaris. The sequence goes on from NC_141691.1 coordinate 362,367,967, forward strand.
TAAATATATACAAATATTTGCATACAGTCCTTGTGCAGTTTGTCCTTTCTGGGAAAAGTCAAAATCTATTTCCATATAAAAACCTCAGGAATGCAAGCAATACACAATGTTCTTCTGGGAGGCTACACTAGACTCCATCTTGTACATTATGTGGTGACAGTATACGATGGATTTCACTGACTATTTGCCATACAGTGAATACAATCCACTGACATATACTATTATCTACCGGTAGCACATAAATGCACTACACACGGGATGTAGGGAGGTACCTGGTCATGTAAAATGTAAGCAAAACTTACAGAAGTTTAGGTCGCTAGACCTCTCATCAAATGCAGAGAACAGGGTAAAAGACATGTTCTGTGACTATGATTAAAATATACACTGCCACAACTGCCAAACTCCTGTTACTTGATAAGTGGACAGTAAACACTCTTGATAAAAGAGGTATACATGGTTGACCCCTTCCGATTGAAGACCCCCCACTCTCATATGCTGATTACACTAATAAAACCTCATTGTGCACAGATGCTCACCATGCAAGATGGAACCATAAAAAACAAAAGCACAGAAGATACATGCTTTAGGGTAACATGAAAGGTGTGCAAGTTGCAAAACTATACTGAGGAGATTTCTATCCCACTAGATACCCCTTCCAAATCTGACAACCAAGATCTTTTCTGTGCCTTTGGAGAAGTCCTGTTGTTTAATTGGCAATCCTGTTGGGAAAGTTCATCTGCATTCCCATGCTGCTGTCTGCCTTTGTGATCCACAATGAACCCAAAAGGATTTAAGAGATGTCCCAACCGAGCAACAGGGAGTTCTTGACATCTCACCCTTAATTGCCATAAAACTGAGTGGCTGCCTGATTCACAAAGGGAGTCAAAACCCGTAGAGTTATGAGTGGGGAGTCTCGGCACTTAGGCCAAATCTCCGCACTAAGCAGTGCAGAGATTCTGCCCTGAGTATGGAGACTCTGCCCTTGTAACTTAAGAGACATGTTAGAAATGGGATTTCTGGTTGGCTAGGCCTTGCACCAAAGCCAGGCAGAAACCACCACTCTAGTTAGGGCAAGGGAGTTACACGCTGAAGATAACCACGGCTCACCCCCTTGGTAGCCTGGCACGAGCAGTCAGGCTTATCCCAGAGGAAATGTTTAAAGTGTTTGCGCAACACTCACAGTAGCAACACACTAGCAACACCACAAAAGGTTATATAAAACAATAGCCTTTGTTTGATCATAAACACATTAGAAACATAATCAAACATTTACACTGTGCCAAATTGCACTGGCATTATTCACAGGGGATTATATACAGGGCCAGGCCAGGCCAAACGGGCCATGGTCAGAAGCATCAGGACAGGTAAGTAAAACCACAACCAGTAACTACTGGTACCATAATGACCTAAGCATTATCAAATTAGCACTAGACACCCTCCTAAAATATCATAGCATGACATTAGGCATAACTAACATTAGCGTTAGACACCCTCCCAAGCATAAACACATTACGTATTAGGCCTCACCAGCATAAACACATTATGCAATAACCTCATGAGCATAAACTTCATTAGAGGCATACAACAGGGTGCATAAATCACATTTAGCACATCATACTTTAATCACATTAGGGCCCTGAAACCTACCAACCTATAAATGACCCCCAGGCCAACTGGCCTTCACAGAGTGCTCAAATGCCCTATGTCCCAAAACTCAGGAATGGCTGCCAGTGCAGCAGAATCCCAAAAGTGCACTATTGCGCAGGCCTTAACGTGGCAGTTGCCACTAATTGTGGTGCCAATATAAAGAACAAGGGGACCCGGCTAGGTAGTTGAGGACCTCGGGTAGATAATGATTTTTGAAGAGACAAAGGTCCTAAACTTTTGGATGCAATGCAAAACAATGAGCACAGACTTAAAATAAGAATTGTGTTCATGAACCAGCTACTACGCTGACCGGACGGGAACCCAAACGCCCGCTTCCCGCGATCCCATTGAGGATCAGTAGGAATTGGACTGCTCCACCGTGCAGCGGCCTCTTCTAAAGCCTCCCACATCCTTGGCTTGCAGCAATCGAATACTTAAAAAGGCTGCCCACACCCGGAAAGGAACGCTACCGTCGCTTCCTTACGCACCAATATCTCTTGACAGAAGCCCCTCCAGGCTACTGGCTCGGCTGTCCATATCACACCCCCCACAAGAATCCTCTTGCTTACACCGTGGTTGTACTGCAATTTAGTGTACAGGCTTTTATAAAAACAATCAGGCAAAAGTAAATTCGATAGTCCTGAAGATGATCCCATTTAATTTTTGGAGATAGGGATCGAAACGTCACGTCAACTGTTTTAACAGTACTGCTTCTTTCAATTGTGTAATATGTGTTGCAGTCACTGTTGGTTTGAGCTTACACAAGATTACATTGTATTGTATGCCACCTCTTGCTCCAATCTGTTTGCCTGTTATTCTTTCCCCCATTTATTGTTTTCTCCTTTCTTACTTGGTACAGGCTTGTGCCCAGTTATCATTTTGTGTTTTGTTTCACTTAATTCCTGAATTCTTTTTACTTAATCTTTTGAAATAAACATCCCTCTGTCCGGCTGGACATTGGAGAAAAAGATACACAGTTCTTATTTTAAGTCTGTGCTCATTGTTTTGCATTGCATCCAAAAGTTTAGGACTAATTCTGGTGCAACTGTGCGGAAATCTGTAGGCACTGGCACTCACTGTGCCCTCTGGAGCACCCAATGTGACTCTCTACAACACATGTGGCCGTACGATGCAGCTGCCTGGAGTCAGGGTGGTGCAGCTGTAGAAATGAGGCTTGGGCACCACTGTGCCTGTGGAGCCCCCAATCTGGGATTTTAGGAACAAATTATGCTCCTTGTTGCAGCTGCACTGCTCTGGGGCGGTGCAGCTGGGGATAAACAAAGAGGCCCTGGCATGCTGGGACCTCGCTCTGGGGCTCTGTAAGGCAAATTGCTCCCAAGAAGTAAAATAGACACAGGCACTACACGTTCCTCAGGGACCCCTAAGACGGCTCCTCTGGTGCTCCCTTTGACGGGGGAGGCACCGACTATAATTAAAGTAAAGCACCACTCACCGGGGCTGTGACAGTACTTTTTGGAGGCTCGCCTCTCCTCTGGAGCCACCTCCGTGGGGTTCTCCTCCTCTCGCGGCTACATGCCTCAGGAGAGCCTTCACCCGGCGGAGACTCTCTCCTCTTCTGGTGCCGCGGGTTTCCTTCAGCTCACGTGAGGCCCACTGAAAAGCTGCAGCACCTCTCCTGAATGCCAGGACCTCTCTCCTTGGTGCGGTATGCGGGAATGGAGGTCTCGAGGCTCCAAAACATAGGCAGGCCCTGCCCACAGTCTGGCGAACCACCTGGCTTCTGGGTCACTGAGCGATCGCCGTTTGTTTTTTTCCTCCTTTTCTTGGTGTAATGCAGGGTGGGCACCCGCAAGACTCAAGGTTGGCGCGGGGTGGTCACCAGCATTTTAAAAGTGTATAAGAGCAGGGTGGGCTCCTGCTGGAGACCAAATAAGCGGGTGGGCACCCACGAGTATCCAACAAGCACGGGTGGGCACCCGCTTAAAAATGCAACGGGCACCTGCAATTTTAATATTTATATAGCTGGGTAGGCACCTGTTTGCCATGCTGTGCAGAGGAATCCCCGCACTGGGATTCACTCCAGATGCTCTGACAGCCCAGCACTGTAGAGCACACACGCTCTTTCTTTGTCTGCAGTAAAAGGATTGCGCTAACGAGGCGCTATGAGGCCTTTAAAGTCCAAGGGGCATAGCTGGGCCAGCACAGGGCCCACCAGCAGGAAGGCAGGCCCCCGTGGTGGGTCCTCCTGGGCACCAGCAGCAGCAAGCTCCTAAAGGTCCAGGAACAGCACAATCTTCATGGGGTCACAGCCCCTATATTTATATCACCTTCTCCCTTTGATTGCGCCAGTACGGGGCTTGGGTAACCAGCAAAAACTGGTTATGGGGCGAATTGGAGCACTCTATTGACAGGGCTCTTCTTCTCCATTGTTAGTGGGGGTTCGTCATCAGACACACCACAGGGGGGTAGAGCCAGTATTCAGTAGAGCAGGCACAGTCCCATTCAGGGACCAGGGACTTCTTCTCCCAGCACTCCAAAGGCAGATGTCCCATTCAGATAGCGCTGACTCACCATGCCCCTCCTGGAGCCACACACACCTCATCATCCCCTGTCACTCAAAAGCCAGACATGCAATTCACATCAGGCAGGCAGACACATAGCACACAGAAATTCCGGCTTCAAAAAGTGGCATTTCTAAAATTGTTATAATAAATCTGCGTACACCATTGCTCAGCGTTTATTATCACTATTCAAAATATACCAAACTTGACCATGCTGACAATGGCAAAGGCCTGAGATAGGTTGGAAAGGCTACTTAGGTGGGTGGTGCAATCAGCGCTGCAAGCCCACCAGTAGCATTTAATTTACCACCCCTGAGATACCACTTTACAAGGGACTGACAGGTAAATTAAATAGTCCAAACAGGTGTAGACCAATCTTACCACAATTATCACAGAAAGCACACGCACTTTACACTGAATAGCAGAGCTAAAATGCCCAGAGTCCTAAAACCACCAACACGATGTCAGACAAAAGGCTATGCAAATGATTCCGACTCCATGACAGCCCAGTCTCAACTGATGAAGGCAACTGGACACTCACCTTTTCTTGTTATCAAGTAGAATGAGAACTGCTTCAATTACATTGTACAAAGCATCAGTCTGCACCAAGAAGGACTGATCGTAGTCAGGTAATTTCAACACATTAGCATTGCATAGTGTGGCCTTGAGGTCATCAAAAGCAATCTGGCACTCTGCAGACATATCAACTTCCTAATCTGTTTCTTGGAGGTCAGTTGAGCAACTATAGTTACATAAGTGAGTACAAAATTCCTGTAGTAAGCTGTAAGATCTAGAAAGGCTCACAACATAGTTTGTCTTGTGAGTAACACCCAATCCAACACTGCTAGAATTTAGGCTTATAATGAGCTGACCTTCCATTTGCCAACTCAGTGTCCAAAATAGGTTACACAGGACAGACCTTCTTGGTACTTGGTAGCCTTAATGATCAGTTTGAGCTCCTAAAGCCTGCTCAACTCCAGTTCATGAAATTGGTGGTCCCTCTTTGAGTTATTGAACACAGGAATATTGTTAAGTTGGCTATGCCCACCTGACAACATGTAGTTGAACAGGAACTGAAAAGTGGTGAGGCATTCCTCAGCTGGACATGAATCATCGTACTCTAGTATGATCATTCTAGCATCCATTTGGCACTAGGCAGCAGGGCATTATAAAAGAAACCATTGGATAGGCCAAAGGCAATAATTTACATAGAATCTCCCAACCTATGCATTAGTTCATCATTTAGGAGAAAAGGGGTACATAAGCTTTGGTCACCACACTTAGAGGCCGACAATCCATGCATAGGTGTAGCTCATCCTTGCATTAGAACTAACACTACTGGGTTTGTCCAAGTACTACAGGTGTACTCAATAAATCCCATGTCCAGCATCTTTGAAACCTCTGCCATAATGTATTCCTAGAACTGGTTTAGCATCCTATATATTTTGCTTTCTTCAGGCAGGCAAACTATCCCCTGTGTCTAGGTCTTGAAGAAAAAAGGGTGTGTGCCCTTGGGACAAAGGATAAGAGGTAGATAAATCATCCCCAAACCCCCCACACTCTACTTGATGTTCAGGAGTTAGGTCAGCTTCACACTTTACCCATTCCTCAGAGGTCTCTTTGTCATCCTTGCAGCCAATCAGAGATTGATCATTGTACTCCTCAACCTCCTATGATATTGCCAGGGTCTTCACCGTGTACACTTTGAGCCTGTTTACAAGTTCAACCCTCCTGAATTTCTGTGTGGCATATATGTCAAAAAGGTAATTAACCTCAGACACATTCTGGACAACTTTGTTAAACCTCACCATTTGCCCTCTGAGGTTCAGGCGATACTGGACTTCCGAACCAGTAACTCTTAAACCTCTTGATACCCAGTCAGCATTTATTTCTGGTGATGAGCTTAATAGGCCTTGTGCACAAACACTCTCATTCGTACATGTTCATGTTTAAAGTTGACATATTTTTAGATGATAACTTTTAGCACAATTTGCTTGCAGGGTTGTATGTGATTCTGTACACAGAAAGTGTTTTGCTTAAAAACAATTTTTTTCATAGACATATTATCATATCAATGTACATTTTGTCAAAGAACAAAGTACACTGTGCAAACTGCCCTTGCATAATATTGTATGTTCGGAGACAGGTCTGAATTGGTAGATTTAACAATGACAGCCGGATCTGAACTCATGCACAGCGTGAATGGGTCCAGTTTTCATTATATAAACTGCCCTAAGCCTTTGTTTGACAGAGGAGCATTTCCATGAATAGTTGTGTTCATCCCGTGCCTGAATTCTAACCTAGCCTAATCTCATCACTAAATCAATGGGGTGTCACCCACAGAATCAAAGGACCTGGGTATAGGTAATTTAGAAAACTAGGTGGTGCTCGATATTGATTCAAACAAAAATATATAAGTATAAATGATGTCTTATTTGTGCGATTAAATCCAAGCACATTGATTCAAGCAAAGGGAGGGAGATATATTAGCATTGATATTATTTATAAACACATTGAATGCAATGAAAAACAGTACCCAAAAATAGCAATTTAAGCTAAACCGGAAAGATGGATTTTAGCCACACTCTGTATTCTTGTTATACCAAAATTTGTATACTTATTTACATCATCATAAAACAAATATATACGCCGCACAGGACTGTCAGAGTACAGTCAGAAAAAGAAAAAGGGGTGCTCTCGTGATTTTGAGAAGGAAGGAAAGGAGAGATAATTATTATAATGTACAATATTAGTATTTACACCAAAAAGGGGGCGGAAGCTATCCGCTGTAATATGCGCCTGTCCACATCAATTAAAAAGGGCATAAGATTGGGGTGGGGGAGGTACAGGCCAAATATGGTAAACCGTCGACGTTTTGACCCTAGTGCTCCAGGGGTGTTTGGGACCTCGGCTGCGGGTCTTTTTCAGGACAAAAACAGTGGGACTTGGGGGAGGAGGGGGGGTGTTGATAGGCTTGGTATGGCTTCCAAGATGATCTAGACCGTGGTCCAGCAGGTTGTCTGGATCGAACACCTGAAGTATAAGGATGAGGCTTATATTAGGTGCTATACGGGGTATATTCAAATACAGGATGTGGTTCATTGCAAGATGCTGGGTACATTACCAATGGTGCTGTTAGGGGGAGACCTCCGTCTGAGCGTCTTAGAGGCAGGTCACCTGTCTGATATCAAAGAAAGACACTGGGTCAGAGCCCATCTCCCAAGGGCAAACCAACTCCAGATGGTCAATCTACTGATGCACCGGTCATTCGTGATTCTCAACTCACCTAGTGGATTGGTGGTGGGCTGGGATGTCACTACTAGGTTGTGGGCGCAGCGTAGTCACGGCCTGTTCGACTGGATGAGGCCTGTAGAGTAACGAAAGGAGCTAATCAGGTACCGGTCTGTATGGTTTTGCTTAATACACCTACTGCTTGGGTACATAGAGGGACTTACCAAGAATGGGGTCAGGTGGGAAATCCTACCGGGGCCCCCACGGGCAGACCGGTGGTGGTGGCCCTTGAATTCGCCTTGAAAAGGTCTAGTTCGGTTTCCGGTAAGCAGAGGTAATATGAGGTACAGGGGTTACCTGGTATGGAAGACAAGAGAGGGGCAGTATTCAGTATCACTGCACCGGTTCAGTTGCATGTCCGCTTCCAAAGTCGAGTTGAGCTGGAACATGTGCTTACCTCTTGAGTTCGTCTGTGAAGGTCTAAAGCTAGCGGATGATTTTGGGCAGCTAGTAGTAGACTCACAACCGCACACAGGCTAAGCACTTACTTCCGGTTTCAGGTAAGTGGAGGGAAAGCGAGTTACCGGGGTTACCTGGTGTGAAATACAAGAGAGGGGAGGTAATATATGACACTTCACCGATTCGGTTCTGAAGTGATTACATGTCCGGTTACATCGTGGGGTTAGGCTGGGACATGTTCTTACCTCTTAAGCTTGTGTTTGACGGTCTAAGGCTAGCGGGTGATTTCTTGCAGCTTGTAGTCGGCTCGCAACCGCACACGGGCTGAGCGCTCACTTCCGTGGTTTAAAGTAACATCACGGGACCCTGCACTAGCCAATCATTGGGTGCTACGTCCGAGCGTAGACATTGAGGACGGACTTGCGTTTGTGGCCCGTCTGGGAGATCAACAAAGGACTCTATTTGTTAGATTTTGTGGTTCACGACCCACAAGTCGTCGTTTACGTTCCACATTTTAAGCACAATGGAAAAGAAGAAGAATAAAAACGGCAACCATAGTTATCGAAAATTAGTATATACATGCCGATTTTAAATTCGGAGGTATGTATTGGGTTAATGAGTCATAATTGACTACACACAGTCATATTATAGGAACTGCTGGTGACTATGGACATTACGTCCTTATACACCAACATCCCCCAAAAAGCAGCAATGGATGCGATTGAAACTGCTCTCGATGGTAGAGCACGCCCACATCGGGTCCCGACTGATTTCATCCTATCACTCTTGGAAATAGCAATGAAAAGAAATTATTTTATCTTTGATGGGCACTTTTATGAACAAACGAGTGGTGTAGCTATGGGGGCAAGCTTTGCTCCGAGCCTTGCCATTATTTACATGGACGGTTTTGAGCATAAGTGGATTTTACATGACAGTAACCCCCACAGGACAAAAATCCTCGAATGGCGTCGATATATCGACGATGTGCTCCTCATTTGGAGGGGCACACAGGAGGAGTTGATGGCCTTCCATTCTTGGTTAAATGAGAGAAATACCAACATTCAATTCTCAATTGAGAGTAGCAATCACTCAATAAACTTTTTAGATCTGACCATAAAAGAAGAAAGTGGTGGTTTATACACAACACTTTTTAGAAAACCCACGGAAAAAAACACACTTCTCAGATATTCTAGCCATCACCCTCGCAACCTCAGGGATAACCTACCCTTTGGTCAGTTACTGAGGTTGCGACGAAACAGTACCAAGAAAATTGACTACTTCAGGGAATCGGATGTTCTAGTTGAAAGACTCATGGATCGAGGATATCCTAGAAGTTTGGTTAGGAAGGCACGCAAAAGAGCATGGTTCAGCCATAGAGAGTCCCTATTAGAACCCAGACAAAAAGCGGATTCCACAGAAAGAAGACTCATATGTGTCACTACCTTTAACACCCGTAGCACAGAGATCAAGCAAACTATCAATACACACTGGCACTTAGTAGCAGACGAGATAGGTGTAACTGATCCCCCGATGCATGCCTTCCGTAAAGGTAGGAGTGTGAAAGAGTTTGTAGTACACTCAATGTTAAATCAACAGAAGGTTGAGAGTCAAACAGCGCTATGGAACATTCCTCCCTTGCTGGGTCATTTCAAGTGCGGCACTTGTAAGGCCTGTGCAATTGTATCAGAAGTGTAAGTATGTACCTATAATAACTACACCCATACGATGCAACAACACACCAACTGCAATACGATGAGGACAATCTATGCCTAATGTGCCCGTGTGGCTTCATGTACATTGGCCAAACCACCCAAAAGACCAAGACCCGTATCCTACAGCACTGCAGCAAAATACGCTGCAAGGTACAAGGGGCACCATTAGTTGACCACTTCTTGAAATTCAACCACCAACCAGAAAGTTTTACATGGTGGATCTTGGAGAAGGTTACAAAAAACCCCAGGGAGGTAACTATGCTAAACTTCTGAGCACCCGCGAATGTCGCTGGATGCATCTGTTAGACACTGTCAATCGCGGTTTGAACGATCGTGAAGAGGTCCTTAGACAAATGGTGGCAATTCGCAATGGTTGAGAACAATCCCACAGCACTTTTCATTCAATCATGTAACACCATACTGATATTCATTGATCGCTTTGCCACACGTAGAACTTTCTAGTCCACATATCATGTATCCTGTTTTTCTGGTAGCTACTGTGATATGGGAAATGTGATGCATACATTGTGATTTGCACCCTATACAACAGTGTTGTCTATGTAATAATGTTGTATGTAATCAGTGTCTAATATTGTAATAATGTTGTATGTAATCAGTGTCTAATTTTTGGTTTGTAATTATTGTACATTTGTTTGTAATGTTGCTAATGCTCATCCAATGCCTTCAGAATTATGTTCCACATTGTGATCAAATAGGATCTACTTACCACTGAAAGTCGATTGCGATATAATATGACTGTGTGCAGTCAATTATGACTCATTAACCCAATACATACCACCGAATTTAAAATCGGCATGTATATACTAATTTTCGATAACTATGGTTGCCGTTTTTATTCTTCTTCTTTTCAATTGTGCTTAAAATGTGGAACGTAAACTACGACTTGTGGGTCGTGAACCACAAAATCTAACAAATAGAGTCCTTTGTTGATCTCCCAGATGGGCCACAAACGCAAGTCCATCCTCAATGTCTACGCTCGGACGTAGCACCCAATGATTGGCTAGTGCAGGGTCCCGTGATGTTACTTTAAACCACGGAAGTGAGCGCTCAGCCCGTGTGCGGTTGCGAGCCGACTACAAGCTGCAAGAAATCACCCTCTAGCCTTGGACCTTCAAACACAAGCTTAAGAGGTAAGAACATGTCCCAGCCTAACCCCACGATGTAAGCGGACATGTAATCACTTCAGAACCGAATCGGTGAAGTGTCATATAATACCGCCCCTCTCTTGTTTTTCACACCAGGTAACCCAGGTACCTCGCTTTCCCTCCACTTACCTGAAACCGGAAGTAAGTGCTTAGCCTGTGTGCGGTTGTGAGTCTACTACTAGCTGCCCGAAATCATCCGCTAGCTTTAGACCTTCACACACGAACTCAAGAGATAAGCACATGTTGCAGCTCAACTCGACTTTGGAAGCGGACATGCAACTGAACGGGTGCAGTGATACTGAATACTGCCCCTCTCTTGTCTTCCATACCAGGTAACCCCGGTACCTCATATTACCTCTGCTTACCGAAAATCGAAGTAGACCTTTTCAAGGCGAATTCAAGGGCCACCACCACCGGTCTGCCCGTGGGGGCCCCGATAGGATTTCCCACCTGACCCCATTCTTGGTAAGTCCCTCTATGTACCCAAGCAGTAGGTGTATTAAGCAAAACCATACAGACCGGTACCTGATTAGCTCCTTTCGTTACTCTACAGGCCTGATCCAGTCGAACAGGCCGCGACTGCGCTGCGCTCACAACCTAGTAGTGACATCCCAGCCCACCACCAATCCACTAGGTGAGTTGAGAATCACAAATGACCGGTGCATCAGTAGATTTACCATCTGGAGTTGGTTGCCCTTGGGAGATGGGCTCTGACCCAGTGTCTTTCTTTGATATCAGACAGGTGACCTGCCTCTAAGACGCTCAGACGGAGGTCTCCCCCTAACAGCACCATTGGTAATGTACCCAGCATCTTGCAATGAACCACATCCTGTATTTGAATGTACCCCGTATAGCACCTAAAATAGGCCTCATCCTTATACTTCAGGTGTTCGATCCAGACAACCTGCTGGACCACGGCCTAGATCATCTTGGAAGCCATACCAAGCCTATCAACACACCCCCCGTCCTCCCCCAAGTCCCACTGTTTTTGTCCTGAAGAAGACCCGCAGCCGAGGTCCCAAACACCCCTGGAGCACTAGGGTCGAAACGTCGACGGTTTACCATATTTGGCCTGTACCTCCCCACCCCAATCTTATCCCCTTTTTAATTGATGTGGACAGGCGCATATATCAGCGGATAGCTTCCGCCCCCTTTTTGGTGTAAATACTATTATTGTACATTATAATAATTATCTCTCATTTCCTTCCTTCTCAAAATCACGAGAGCACCCCTTTTTCTTTTTCTGACTGTACTCTGACAGTCCTCTGCGCCGTATATATTTGTTTTATGATGATGTAAATAAATATACAAATTTTGGTATAACAAGAATACAGAGTGTGGCTAAAATCCATCTTTCCTGTTTAGCTTAAATTGCTATTTTTGGGTACTGTTTTTCATTGCATTCAATGTGTTTATAAATAATATCAATGCTAATATATCTCCCACCCTTTGCTTGAATCAATGTGCTTGGATTTAATCGCACAAATAAGACATAACTTATACTTATATATTTTTGTTTGAATCAATATCGAAGACCACCTAGTTTTCTATATTAATCTCATCACTATCCTGAGAGGGATGGCAGCCTGTTCTATACCAGACTAGATACCGGATAAAGCACACACAGGTAAATGGGGTGTTAGAACACTCCATGTATTTGGCAGATCCGCATTCACCCTATGCTCTCTAGGGTGGGTGGTGCTAGTTAGGAGTACAATTATTTGTATTCATATAATAAATGCAATAATTATAATGGTCAAATTATTTATCTTTTTCAACATTCTTGTAATTCTGGTCACAATGCTCTGCTTCCTTCTACTGATCATTGTAATGCATGTATTTTACACAAGAATACAATTGCTTCAAAAAATGCCAATTTGTGTATATCTTGTGTCTCCCTTTGGACATGCATGAGATAACAACAAAAGAGTAGATACTTTTTCACAATTTCATTGGAGGAATTAGGGTTGTCATGTTCTGAGATTGTTAACATCATTAGGTACCCTTATAGGTTTACGGGTCCAGATTGCGCACTGTGATCTAGCCAGGAGCTAGTGCAATATTTTCTAATGGAAAAAGTGGACATAGTCCCATAGTTTTGAAGCTTATGTTGCCCTAAGGAATAATATTACTGAATTAGTGGGAATGGTGCAACAATATCACCTCTTCATTAGCTCTTGGCTAGCCTGAAGACTTTTCTTTGAATTGTCAGTGTTTCATGTCATCATCTTTCTAAGGCCAATCATATACACAGGAATTAATTTCCAACTGTTTCAGTAGACTGCAGAAAGTAAATCCAAATAGTAGTTCAAAGGGACTAAATCCTACACACTTCCGTGGAATCCCCTTGTAGATATAGAAGAGACATGACAGGAAAAGACCCCTACTCTTCATGTGGTTTTCAGATAAAATACCCTTTATATGTGTATGATTCAATTGGCCTGTAACATGTGCTTTGTGGGGAAGTGTTGTGTCAGCTGCACTTGCTCCCAAATATCTCTTATGTTAGAGGAGATGAATTTAGGGGCATATTTACTATTATTTCATGCAATGCAGCACAGCAAAGAAACTTTCTGCACTGAATTGCATGAAAGGGAATGAGCAGAAATGCTCCGTATTACATGGATGCCTGTGTTATGGTCAGGATTGTTCCTGTGCAGAACGGGGTACCTTCCTGCACATAAACAATCCTTAGAGGTAATTTACTTTTCCTATGTGTGTTCACACATGGAAATAGGTAATGACTAGGAAAAATAAAGTTATTTGTTAGGCCTCCATGTGGTAGGCACACTATTTTGGTGCAATCACAAGATTAAAAGAGTTATACATCTGTAAATCTGAGTTTGCATCAAATTCCATGGGTGGATGCACACAGGGTCAGACTGGGACAGAAAATTGGCCTGGGCACCAAAATACAAGTGGCTCCCCTCAGCGAACCACATGGGTACAACAGTGGCCCACATTTGTAAATAAGGACAGTTTAGAATTCTTAAAGACACACTGTGTTGGTTTTCTTCGGGGTATGGAAGACTGCATGCATTTATGTTTGCTGCAGGCAATGCTCTAATAATATCAGGGAAATCAACAGTATGAATTGGCCCACAACTCAGCCTTCCTGAATTTAAATTTATTTGAGAGGGGTTGCCAGTGGTCAATGACATGAAGACTACCTTGGAAACTTAAATAGACACAATAGCAATTTACCTCAATGTATAAGTCCAAGGAGATCTTCAGAATTTTCTTAAAGGTCACAAATGTTGAGGTCTCTATAGGGACCAACATGGATAATGTTGCAAATTCTGAAGCAGCAATCATGCATTTACAAAAGAAATAAAAGCAAGTTGAGGATGCAGAGGGTTGGTCTCAGGGAAACAATATAAAAATTGCGGGCCTAACGAAAAAGTCTGAATCAGGTCCATGGTGTCAAACAAGTAGAGAGGAACCTACAAATGACCTCCTGCATATCATTTTTGAATTCCTTTTGTAAAACAATTTTGGCAGCAAATAGGATCTACACTACTAGAAACGATTCCTTTTTCACTCCCTTTCACACCTGCCACTATTTTGCTACATGACTTTAGAAGTTTTCCTACTATTTCACGGCCTCAAAGTCGACTCTTACACACTGCACTTACTGCTGCTAAACTGTGTGTTTCAGGCTGTGGCAATCACCCAACCCTCCCTCCAAAGAGGACTGGATGGTTGTGATGATACAGACAGCATCCTATCAACAGGTAATTTATAGGATACAAGACCAAGAACAAATATTCCAGCAGGTGTGGACCCCCTTTCTTTGCGATTCCTGAAATTCTAATTCTCTTTTTTTCCCCTCCCTTATATATAGCTTTTTCCCTTCTCCTTTTTCCCTTTCCCTCCTTTGTTCCTCTTCCTTAATATATTACAGGTGTATATTATTTGTCACATACTGATTTATATTTACTATATTGTTTTGTAACCTATGAAATTGGCTATCTTTGAACTCCAATAAAAAATTATGACACAAAAAAAAAAGTCTGAGGAGAGAGAGGAAGCATGGAATTCTTCTTGAAGCTCTGTATCGTGCAGGTGCTGTGGCTGAAGGACATGTCTATTTTTTCAGTCGAAAAAGCACACAAGTTCATCACATTTAAGCAAATCAAAGCAGGAACATTTATTTATAAAGGTCTCATGGCACTGGCGGACGGCTTCTGGGTTGTTAGCATAAGATGGACAGAGCTAATGATCAAACGGCCATGTTTTTAGATTCTGGCGGAAATGGTTATAGTCAGAGGTGATACACAGGTGTAAAGGTTGTTTGTTTTACAGATTGGGGGCAAGAAAGGAAAAAGCCCATCCCCCGTTTCTGACAGTACAGACTCTGAGCGGAGTGAGGAGGGATTGGTTACAGGATCTTAAGGGCCTGCTTGGCTGGTACCAGCTGAGTTTTTTTCTTGTAGACCGGACCTCTACCGTACATGTTTTTATGTGTTAGGCATAAGATCTTAAAACAGGTTCTCTTCTTTACTGGCAACCAGTGAAGATGTCTAAGGCTGGGCGCTGAGGGGGCTCCTGATGGAAGATTCAGCACCAGCCTGGCTGCTGTGTTTTGCAGGACCTGAAGTCTGGAAAGGAGGTCTAAATTTATTTCCGACAGCAGAGAGTTGCTGTAATCCATACGGTTCATAATCAGTCCCTGTACCAGTGGTTTCCTGTCTTCTAGCAGGATCCACTTAAAAACTTTGAGCAAATTGCGCATAATGCCAAAACAGGAGCCAATAATATGGTTGACCTGTTTTTTCATTGATAATTGATTATCAATTTGAATTCCTGAATTCCTCACTGTCTTCTTTGGGGGTGGGCAGGGACCGAGATTTGGAGGCCACCAGTCGTCAGACCAATGCTTGTGAGCCTTACCAAAAAGTACAATCTCAGCTCTCTACGGCCCTCGTCCACCTTCAGATCTGATAGGCCAGACACAACACTCAGTCCAGTTGTGGTACAAAGCCAACAGGCGTCTTAAATGCTTGGGAACTATTACCCAAATGACACTGCTGTGGGACTCCAGCAAATTGGGCTCCCTCCGTAATAGTAGGGGATTCCGGGCCTGGGATACCATTGGTACATCGGTAGTGGGTGATCTCTGGAGGAGGGGGGGGTGGTGGAATATGCATATCTCCAAAAGCACTACGAATTTTCACAAATGGAAATGTTTAGATACCTACAAATTAAGCATGCGCTACAATCAGCTATACCGATGGGCACTGTCCTACAAGACTCATCGCCTCTTGAAGAAAGACTCCTAACCGAACACATGCAGGAGAGAGTAACCTCCCTCACGTATCAAAAACTCATAAATAACCTCCCAGAGGTATCTGTGACTTTGAAACAACACTGGTCGGAGGAGGTGGGCCCCTTCGATGAAACTGAGTGGCAGGAAGCCCTCGCCTCACCCAGGGAGACTGCTATACCCTCCAGATTGAAACTGATACAACTAAATGTACTACACCGCACATACTACACCAGAACGATTTTATACAGGATAGGAAAAGCAACACATACATTTTGCTTATGTGAATGTGGGGAGGAGGGAAAGTTTTTTCACACCATATGGGAATGCAGGTACATGATGCTCTACTGGAAGGCAGTGATGCGCACGATTTCCCAAACCTTAGACATCCCCTTACTCCCAGAACCTCGCCGCTGCCTGTTAAATGTGTGGGAACCCAATGACCTGAATCATAGCCAACAGGGCTGGGTAATGCTGGGTATGTTAATAGCAAAACGTAATATCGCCAGACTCTGGGGCTCGGCAACTTCGCCGACGCTTCGAGATTGGTGTAGGGATGTAGATGAGGCGATGGTGGCAGGAAAGGCAGTTTACGTTCACCGCGGCTGCCCGAGAAAGTGGGGCAGAATATGGGGGGCATGGAATGCATTCAGAGGTAATATTTGTGAACCACCAAGTGTCACTGAGGAAGGTGAGGATTCGGACCAGTGGAACTGGGTCGAGATATGCAAAGTGAGGTGATAATGTACTAAGAATATTATGTTCGAGGTTTATGGAACAAAACTCGATGTAATTGTGTTGGACCCGCAAACAGTATCTATGTATCTGCTGTAACGAATTCATGCACAGCTGTCATATTTACAATGTTAACTAAAAATAAAAATATTTTTAAAAAGTACAATCTCGGTCTTGCTTACGTTTAATTGTAAGTGGTTGATGATCATCCATCTATTTATGTGAGACAAACAATTCTTAAAACGTGATTTTGTCTCCATGGAGTCAGGTTAAAGGGTGATCAGAATCTGAGTATCATCGGCATTTGACACCAAGTCAAAGCCCTATGATCTGTTCACCGTGGCCAGAGGGGCCATATAAAGATTAAGTAGCGTAGGGCTCAAAATTGAGCCCTGTGGCACTTCCATCTTAACAGGCCTGCTATATGAAACTGAATCTCCAATCTGTAGTGCAGTGACTCAATCTGTTAGATAACTTTTAAGCCATTTCAGGGCCTTCCATCCGAAACCAATACCCTAGAGCCGTTGTTCAAGAATGGTATGGGATATGGTGTCAAAAGATGCTGATAGATCCAGCAGAATGAGAATAGATGACTGCCCTCTATCCAATGTTAGTAGGATGTTGTCAGTGACTTCTACCAGCGCCGTTTCAGCACTATGGACTGCCCTGAAACTGGACTGTGAAGGATCGAGTAAACCATGACTCTCGAGATGGTCTACGAGCTGCCAGTTAACCTGTGACTCCAGTACCTTCCTGAAGTAAGGGAGCAGCAAGATTGGACAATAGTTGGTTAAAAGTTTTGGGTCCGTAGTAGATTTTTTTTTAATTTATGCTGACTCTGGCTGCTTTCCATATCTTTGGGACCACCATTGTTGACAGTGACCTATTAAATAGGTTTGTGATACTGTCCAGAAGCACCAGAAGAATTTTAGACAGAAAACAAGGTGACACAGGATCAACTGGTGAGCCTGATTTAATTCTTCCATGGCCTTGGCCACTTCCTTAGAGTTGTATTGAGAAAATTCCTCTTAGAGGGGGAAGAGGCCAGTGAAGGAAGTATGGTATTTTTCCTCAGTATTTAAATATTCATGTGAAGGAAAGGAACTGTGAATAGTGATAATTCTTTCTTCAAAGAATTTGGAAAGTGAGTCCGCCCAGTCCTGTGAGACAGGAACACCTAACTGAACAGGGGGCATCGTAAATTCCTTTAAGATGGTATAACGTTCTTTATTGGAATTTGCTGCTTTTTCAATTTGGTTTAGGAGGAATATTTTTTTTTACTTTGCCTGATATTTTCCATATAGCTACTGTGGACATTTTTATAGCTCTCATGGTCAATTTGGGCTTTTCATTTCCACCATTTACATTCTGCGGTCCTACAGGAGGCCTTTAGTGTTTTTAATTGCTCAGTGAACCAAGGGGCAATTCTACGATTTTTTTTAACCTTAGTAGGAGGAGTGAGCTGATTTAGTGTGGTTGTTATTTCTCCTTCGAAGAGGGAGGCTGCCTGATCAATGTTCTCCTCTTGACACTGGGGAGGGAAGTTGAAATGAGCTGAAAAGGTGGCAGGAGTGACTTTCCACCATATTTTTTCCCATATAATCTCACTCCTAATCTCATTTTCAATGGTCAGAGTTGGAATTGTGAACTTCAATAGGTCATGGTCTGACCATAGTAACGGGGATGGAGCTTCTACTATGATGTTTGTGGCATTCATAAATAATAGATCGAGCAAATGGCCCACAACATGGGTAGGGCCAGTCACCATTTGAGTAAATCCAGGGTGCTCATAATGGTGATCAACTGATTTGTATCTGGATCGGAAAAAAGCTCTCCATGATAATCAAAATCACCTATTAAAAGGAAAACATCGCAGCCAGGGCGTGAGAGGCAATGGCCTCGAGTAATTTATGGACAAAGTCGTTTTTCGGGCCCGAAGATCTCTATACTAAGGCTCCTCTCATAGTACTATGTTGAGCTATACACTTTATTCCAAAAATGCAAAGTTCAAGTTGGTCTGTGCCTATAGATTCCAGTGAAATTATTTCAACACCCTCACTGGTGGCTATGAGTAATCCTCCCCCTCTACAGGCTACTGGGAACAATACATCAGCTGTTGGTAAAGACAATTTGACATCGTGGAAAATTAAAATGAGTTTTATGTAATGCATATAAACATAAAGTTAACTCTTCAATTGAATGTTCACCCATTTCAAAGTTTTACATTTACACACAGCAGGCCTCTTGCTCCCGGTGGCTCGTAGACATGCTGCCATATTTATAACTCAACAATAGAGCAACAGGAGAAATCTAAAATGCAGAAAAATGTTCCATCAAGTACAGAAACATTTTCATTTTTAGGGAAATGTTTGCAGAACATTTTTCTGCACTTTACATTTCTCCCAGTTTAGAAAAAGTTGGCTATTTGTTTCTGTTGTACATGTAACAGTAGCACATATGGTGAAAGGTTTGCCTGTGCCTCAAATACATATGACACAAGTTCACAGTCACCCATACACATATCCCATTCATTCCCACATATGTTCATACATCCACACAGACCATGCATTTACTGATGTACATGGCTTCCCTATCATTGTACCCCAAGTCACAGTATTTTGTTCAAACCATAGTATTGGTTTCCATGGACATTAGATTTAAAGTCTGTGAAGCTGAGCGTTGAAGCGTTTGGTGACAATGCACAAGTTAAACGGCTTCAGTAGCTCACAACGATTTTCACTTATCAGAAGTAGCTCACATTACAGAAAAGAAGGAAGACCCCTGATATAATACTTTGAAATGTAAAAATGAAATATACAATGAACATTTATTTAAAATTATTACATTAATTCTATTTAATTTCATAAAGCACCTTTAATAATTTGTATACATCATAAAAACTATATTTTTTCACTTAGGGTTGGATGTTTTTAATTTAAACGTCATCATTTTAAAAAATGTATACATGCAAAATAATGAAATTGCTAATTCAAAATTAAGTTATTAATGCTTTAACTTTGTATCTTGGTCAATTCTTAAAATAATTATACAACTAATTAGCATTAGTATTTAACATACACATATATATATATTTTTTTAACAAGTTGAATAAACCTTTAAACTACCTAACCATAGGGAGATCTAATCCCAGTAGTGGAGATCTACGCCAATTGTGCAGAACTTCAAATACAGTTCTAAAGTCAACACTAGTACTAATGTTACAGTTATGTATGCCATTTTTTTGTATTCCACCCTTTACTTTTTAGAGTGGCTTAATGATCATTTCCTACAAGATATTGCCATCTCTTTGCCTTTGGGCTATATGAGATTAAAATATGACAGACCCACACCAAGGTGGGGTCAAGGCCATCAATTAGAAAATGATATGCTAAGTCTTAAACTAACTCCAAAAATTAGTGACCCCACACACTGCAGACCATTCCTTAGAATTGCTGTATTCTTATTCTAATAGTATAAAGAATATTGAAATCTCTCTCCTCACATTGTCTGATCCCTTCAGTGCAAGCTTCTTAAACAGTCAATCAATCAGGCTTCTTATAGAGCACAACTATTCACCGTAAGGGTCTCATGACACTGGGGGGCTTGGAGGGGTTTTTCAATTCAGTCTCAATTGAGGCAGTGATGGTGATTGGTGATGGTGATTGCCTGAGGTACATATGTAGCGAGTTCCAGGTCTTTAAAGGAAGGTAGGAGAAGGATCTTCCTCCAGCCGATGTCTTGCAGATCTGTGGGATAGTAGCCAGGGCCAGATGGGAAAAGCGAAGGTGTCTGGTCGGTGTGTAGAAAGAGAAGCTGTAGTTGAGGTATTTGGGTCCAGTGTTGTGCAGGGCTTTGTAGGCATACATGAGGAGCTTGAAGGTGATTCTTTTGTTGATTAGGAGCCAGTAGAGGGCTCTCAAGTGACAGGAGATGTGGTTTCAGCGAGGAAAGTCCAGGATAAGTCTGGATGCGCTTCAATTTCTTTTGGAGTTTTTGGGTCGTGCCAGCGAAGAGTGCGTGGCTGTAGTCAAGCTTGCTACTGATGACCACCTGGGTAACAGTTCTCCTGGACTTGGGGGGATCCATTTGAAGATCTTTCAGAGTAGGAGGAGCTTATGGAAGCAGGAGGACAATTCGGTGTTTGGTGGCTCACAGACTGCGAGGAGTCGAGAATGAGGCTGAGGTTGCGTGCATGGTCAGTGGGTGTGGGGGGTTCTGTGTGCTGCTGGTCACCAGGAGTTGTCCCAAGTGGAAGGAGTAGAGCCCAGAATGAGGACTTCAGTTTTGTCAGAGTTGAGTGTTAGGCAGCTCTCCTTCATCCAGAGGGCTACTGCCTTCATCCCGTCTGGAAGTCGCTCTTAGCAGCAGTAGGTTTGTTGGTGAAGGAGAGGATCAGCTGTGTGTCATTGGCGTAGGAGACAATGTGTTAGACTTGGCTGTCTCTAGTTGGCAGAGGTATACACTTCTGACAAATAGGGACTCACCAGCTCTAGTCAGGGCAAGGGGATCACACACTTAGACAACCCCTGCTCACCCCCTTGGTAGCTTGGCAAAGCAGACAGGCTTATCTCAGAGGCAGTGCGTTAAGCATTTATGTCCACATACAGTAATAAAGTGAATACACTACAAATGGACACGACACAGTAGTATTATAAAAATAAGGATTTTTATATAAGGCTTAGCACAAGACCAAATAACGACAAAAATATACCACAATCTTAATAAATACTCTTGGAAGGAAAAATAATACTTCAAGAGTAGTTTCTTCTTAGCACAAAGTCTTTCGGAACAAAAGCAACTCTTCTTCTGTAAATCACAGTTCTTGGCAACAATGTAACCCACACGGGAGTCACACAACGTCGAGGCAAAGGTAATCCAAAGGTTCGGCGTCGACCACGAGGAGCGCTACGTCGAGCCCGGAGTCGCACAGACCCCCACAACACAGTACCTTGGAAAAGCGAAGCACACGATGATCAGCGGCTTCGAGATGCCCGGCGTCGCGTCTTCGGCGTTGATCGGGCCTCGGAGTCTGGGCGACCTGCAGCTGTGGCAGGAGCAGCGCTCATGAGGTGGAACAGGATACGGCGCCGTCGTCGATGTCGATGATGATGTTGCAAGAGTGAGCAGCGCTCACGGCGTCGAGAGGGCTCAGAGTCGATGCGATCAGCGGCGGCGTTGACACTGGGTCACTTGGAGCTGGTGCCGAACTCACTACTCACTGGCGTCGCTACTGGCGTCGATCGGGCCCGGCGGCCGGCCTCGAGGAAGCGGGACACTGGAGCCGTTACTCACGATGTCGAGCTGGACTCGGCGGCGTCCGTCGGCGTCTAGATTGCTGGATTCTTCAGAGGTGCTGGATTTTCAGGTTCCAGCAACAAGCACTTTTAGCAAATAAATGAAGTCCTTTGACCCTGTGACTTCAACAGGAGGCTGGCACTCTTCCAACCCTTGGAGATTTTCTTTAGCAAAGCTTGAGAGTACACACACAGTTCCTCTCTCCTGGTTCCTTGGCAAAAATAAAGAAGTGACTGCAGGATTCCCCCCAGCAAACAGCACACTGGCAGAAGGGGTAGGCAAGTCCTTGGATCAGCAGGCTTCTTGTCCTTGGTTCAGGTTTCCTTGTCAGAAGTGATCTAAAGTCTTGGTTCAGGGGTCCTTCTCTTATACCCCTTTTTGGCTTTTATCCCTTTGTCCATGCAGGGGAATTCCCCTCATCCTGGGTTTGTTGTAGGTGTAGCCAGGCAGAGGCACCTGGCCTATTCACTGTGCAGGGCTGGGTCCTCACACGCCCAGCAGGGGGTGGAGCCAGTATTGTCACTGGCAGGAGCAGAGCTATCAGTCGCCCGGCAGGAGGTGGAGCCAGCATTGTATCAGGCAGGGCAGGCTATCAGGAACTACTTCCCCCTACTCTCAATGCAAATGCACCACTCACCCCACACTGACTCATACAGAACTCTGGAGCCACGCAGCCCCTGTCACACACACACCAAACCAGCAGAAACCAGAAATAGTTAGACAAGAAAATAGCCACTTTCTAAAAGTGCTATTTTCAAACCAAGAGTCCAAAAACCATCCACACCAACGGATGCGTTATTAAACCCCGAGTTCAGGGATACCAAACTCGACATTGCACCATGCTCCCCGAGCCAGCTAGGATTATAGCATTAATAACCCCGGCAGCCCATTCTAACTTATGGAGAGCAGGTAACCTTACAATAGTGAAAAACGAATAGGGCTGTAATTCACTATTAGGACATGCCAACCTAGTCAGGCTTGTCCTACCTTATGCTTACAACGCACCCTGCCCGTGGGCCTACCATAGGGGTGACTAACATGAAGTTGAGGGAAGGTTTAGGGACTGGCAGGTAGGTGTACTTGCGCAGTCTGCGTGACAGTACCAAACTGCACATAGGTCTCGCAATTGCAGACCTTTAGACATACTTTTACTAGGCCGCTCTTGTGGGTGGCACAATATCTGCTAAAAGCCCACGAGCAGCATTTGTATTTACAAGCTCTGGCACTCCTGGTGCACTAGACTAGGGACTGACAGTAAACCAAATAAGCCAAACATGGAATTCAATCAATATAAATTTAACATAGGGAGCACTTGCACTGTGGCACTGATCAGCAGTGGCACAGTGCCCAAAGCGATATACCAGCAAAAACATTGTAAACAGAGGAGACAAACAGAAAAAAAATGGAGGAGAGACTCAGGCCAATGATGTCAGGTCTAACACGTGTCCCCTCCAGCTGAAATGATGGGAGAACTTCCCTTGACCTAGGGAGTCCTCATCACTAAGGCGGAAAAATTTGGACAGACCATCTGCATTGGCGTGATCTGTACCAGGGCGGTGTTCGACCGTGAACTCCATCCCCTGTAGGGAAATGGACCACCTCAACAGCTTTGGATTCTCACCCCTCATCTGCATCAACCATCTGAGGGGCCTGTGGTCTGTCTGAACCCGGACGTGAGTCCCAAACAGGTAGGGTCTTAGCTTCTTCAGCACCCAGACCACAGCAAATGCTTCTTGCTCTATCGCACTCCACCTCCGTTCCCTGGGAAGTAACCTCCTACTAATGAAGGCTACAGGTAAGTCTCTGCCCTCTTCATTCACCTGAGCTAGAACAGCCCCCACGCCATGCTCTGAAGCGTCCGTCTGGACAACAAATTCTTTAGAAAAGTCGGGTGCCTGGAGTATGGGTGCTGTACACATTGCAGTTTTCAGGGTGTCAAAGGCCGTCTGACAGGCGTCAGTCCAGATCACATTTTGTGGCTGCTTCCTGGAAGTCAGCAAAGTCAAGTGGTGCACAATGTTACCATAATCCTTGACAAACCTCCTGTAGTTACCCGTGAGACCTAAGACGGCTCTCACCTGAGTTTGGGTTTTGGGCGGCGCCCAAGCCAGGATGGTATCTATCTTGGGTTGCAGGGGGGCCACCTTGCCGCTCCCTACTTGGTGCCCCAAGTACACCACAGAACCCTGCCCAATCTGGCACTTACTGGCTTTGATTGTGAGGCCTGCTCTGCGCAGGGCCAACAACACTTCCTGGAGGTGGCGCAAGTGTTTCTCCCAGCTGGCGTTGAACACTGCGATGTCGTCCAGGTAGGCGGCACTGAAGTCCTCCAGTCCAGCCAATACCTGGTTGACCAACCTCTGGAAGTCGGCAGGGGCATTCTTCATCCCAAAGGGCATAACCCAGAACTGGTAGAGCCCATCTGGTGTGGAGAAGGCTGACCTCTCTTTTGCTCCATCAGTTAAGGCGATCTGCCAGTACCCACACGTTAGATCAAACGTACTAAGGTACCGGGCAGCCCCCAACCGATCTATGAGCTCATCAGCTTTGGGGATGGGGTGCGCGTCAGTCTTGGTGACTGAATTGAGTCCTCGGTAATCTACACAGAACCGAAGTTCCGGTGAAGCACCAGGCGCTGCAGCCTTCGGGACCAAGACCACTGGGCTGGCCCAAGGACTGCTAGAGGACTCAACCACCCCTAAGGCAAACATTTTAGAGACCTCCTCCTTAATGTATGCTGTGACCTTGTCAGTCACCCTGTAAGCCTTGTGCTTCACAGGAGGGCTGTCCC
This sequence comes from Lissotriton vulgaris, assembly GCF_964263255.1. Taxonomy (NCBI): domain Eukaryota; kingdom Metazoa; phylum Chordata; class Amphibia; order Caudata; family Salamandridae; genus Lissotriton; species Lissotriton vulgaris. Next base: position 362,392,791 of record NC_141691.1, read on the forward strand.
CGGTGTCCACATCATGGACACACCACTGAGTGACACCAGGAATCAAGGAGAACAGATCAGGGAATTGTCCCAACAGTTGGCGACAATCTTGCTGCTGCTCAAGGGTCAGTGTGTCAGAGAGGACAACACCATCCACTGACCCATCTTGCTCTTTTGCGTACAGGAGGTCAGGAAGAGGCTCACTCTCCTCCTCCATTCCAGCATCTGTAGCTAGGAGCATGCCCACTTCGGACCTTTCTAAGTGGGGCTTTAAACGGTTGACATGCAGGACCCTCAAGGGGTTCCTGGGAGATTTCAAGTCCACCAAGTAGGTGACATCGCTCTTCTTCTCCACAACCTTAAATGGTCCAGTCCACCTGTCCTTGAGCGCACAAGGTTCCACAGGGGACATGACCCAAACTTCTTGACCAGACTGAAGTTCGACCAAAGTGGCATTCCGGTCGTACCACCGCTTCATCTCTTCCTGGCTGGCCTCCAGATTTGCCTGAGCAAGATCTCTGAAGCGCCGAGTCTGGTTCCTAAAGGCCAGCATGTAACTATATACATCCTGGGGAGGTTTCCTGGGAGATAGCTCCCAGCCTTCTTTGACCAGACTCAAAGGTCCTCTTACCGGGTGTCCATACAAAAGCTCAAAGGGGCTGAACCCTAGAGACTTCTGTGGCACCTCACGGTAAGCAAACAGCAGGCATGGCAAGAGGACGTCCCATTTACGCCTCATTGGTTCTTCTAGACCCATGATCATGCTTAAGGGTCCGGTTGAATCTCTCAACCAGCCCATTACCTTGAGGGTGGTAAGGAGTGGTGAACTTGTAGGTTACCCCACACTCCTTCCAGAGAGACTTCATATAATTGGAAATTAAGTTGGTGCCCCGGTCTGACACCACCTCTCTGGGGAACCCCATTAGGAAAAAAACACCCATCAGTGCCCGTCCCACCACGGGGGCCGTCACTGTTCTGAGAGGGATGGCTTCCGGGTACCGTGTGGCATGGTCCACCAAGACCAGGATGAACCTGTTGCCCAGGGCTGTCTTGGGGTCCAGGGGCCCAACAATGTCAATCCACACCCGGTCAAAGGGGGTACTGACAACTGGAAAAGGTTGGAGGTGAGCCTTCTGCTTCCTTCCACTTTTCCCACTTGCCTGGCAAGTGTGACCGGTTTTACAATGGATGTCTACATCCCTTCTCATCTGAGGTCAATAAAAATGGGTGACAAGCCTGTCATAGGTCTTGTCCTGCCCCAGATGTCCAGCTAACGAAACGTCATGAGCCCAACCCAGTAGGAAGGCTCTGAAGCGCTGGGGTACCACCAGCACATGGGCTGACCCAGGCTCAGCAGCCTTAGGCTCGCTATACAGGAGGTCGTTCTCCCAGTAGACAAAATGTGTCCCTGACTGATCACCTGCGGTTTGGGCTGAGGCCTGCCGCCTCATACCCACAAGAGAAGGGCACACTTTCTGTTCTGCACAAAATTCTTCCCTGGAGGGACCACCATCCTGCTGCCAGTGGGTCAGCTCGGGCAGGTCTCCCAGTTCAGCAACTTGTTCCCCTGTGGGCTCCAGGGCATCCCCCTCAGGGTCTGCCTCCTCCTGGACCACAGGAACTATGGGGGACGGTTTCCCATGCCCCCTGCCTCTTCTCTTTACAGCTGGGTCCTGGGCCATACTTTCAGGCTCAGGGACCCCATCGACACCCTTACTTGCTGTCATCGATCGAGTGGTTGTACACACCCACTTTGGCACACCCAACATTTTCAAATGTGTCTCTCACTCCACCTTAGCCCACGGGGAGTCTTCCAAATCATTGCCCAGGAGACAATCAACAGGCATGGCGGGCCTCACAGCAACTTGAAGAGTACCTGAAACTCCCCCCATTCAAAGGGAACCTGAGCTACCTCACACTCTTTCTGGGAGTTGTCAGCAGCTATCACAGGGTAGAATACGTGGGGAACCACCTGCTCTCTGGACACCAAGTGACACTTGACAGCTGTCACACTCGCTCCGGTGTCTCTGAGAGCTTCCACTCTATGGCCATTAATGGTCACCCACTGCCTATATTTATTAGTGTTACTAGGCAGAGGGGGTGGAGGGACCATTTCCATGTCTCCTAAAGAGACCAGGGACATCTCTGCGGGACCCCTCCCACCAGGGGCAACCATCTCCTCCCCTCCCAGGGCTACACTCGCCAACTGACGGGGGGGGGGTGCACGTGGTGCATTCGAGTCCCAACTGCTTACAAACATAACAGGTCATTGGGCCCCTATGAACAGGTTTACCTGTCGGGCCCCTGGCTTCTTCACAGGGGGAGGCTGAGAACCCTTCCCTTGGTTCCCTTGGGGATTACTTTGGGGCCCTTTCTGGAACTCCCTCTGTTTACCCTTGTCCCCCCCACTCTTCTGCTGGGGACCCTGCCCACCTTTGGCTGAGTCTCCCACTGGACCCTTGTGGACCCTGGTACTGACCCAGCGGTCCGCCCCCTCAGCAAGTTTTCTAGGGTTAGATATCTTGCTATCAATAAGGTGCTGGGGCAGCTCTGGAAAACAGTTATTAGACAAGTGCTCCCAATCAAACAAATCATAAAGAGCTTCATAACTTTCCACTTTGCTGCCCTTTACCCAACCATCCATGGCTCTGCAAAAAAATGACACATATTCAACCCACGTAGTACCAGGCAATTTCTTACATTCTCTAAAGGTTTGTCTGTACTTTTCTGGGGTTAGGCCATACCTTAACATTAAAGCATCTTTCATATGAGCATAAGACGTCCTGTCCTCAACAGGCATGTCCAACAGGGTATCTCTCCCTTCATTCACAAAGCGACCCCACAACCCCGCTCCCCAATTCTTCTCAAGGGACCTGGTGGGCCAACAATGCTAACTCATATGCTTTAAACCATTGACCAATATCCACATTCTTCTGAAAATCTTTGATCACATCTTTGGGAAAATAAAACCTACTTTCTGCAGGCACAGATAGGATGCTGCCACCAGAGGGATTCAATTCTAAACTTTTAGCTTGGAGTTCTATCTCCCTTAACCTTGTGTCATGCTCCAAAGCTAACTTTTTTCTTTCAAACTCCAACCTTTTGATCTCCATATCAGCTTCTCTCCTACCTCTTGCATTTTCTATCTCCAACTGCCCATTTATCTTAAGTTTTGCCATTTCCATGTTGTATGCTCGCTCCTTCGCCCTTTCTTCTCTTTCTTCAGGGGAAAGACCTTTAGAGGAAACACTGCTACCGGGAGGAGACACGGGCCCATTCACTAGCACCTCCTCCTCCCCTTCCCCTGGCGGTACCACCACTGTATCAGAGGGATCTCTGGCCTCTAGCCAGGCCTCCAAGGCTTTCAGATATTCCCCTTTCTTGGAGATGCTTGGGGTAGGAACATTAAACTGCTTGCAAAAGGATTTCAGCTCACGTACCCTGTAGTCGTTTATCTTTGCTCTATCAAATTCCTCCACAACAACAACAGGGGTAGTGACTCCAACATCACTCATGGTCAAAACTGGCAGTGTTCAAAAATCAAGCTTCAGAAAAGCGGAGAACAAAAATAGAATATCCTACCAAAATAGATTGTGGCTGTGCTATGGTCTGCTTTCACTATGTAGCGCACACTAATCACTGCACATGGGTCATAAATGCAAAGTTCAAATCCTCACCGCTGCCACCAATGTTAGACTTGGCTGTCTCTAGTTGGCAGAGGTATACACTTCTGAAAAATAGGGACTCACCTCCTCTAGTCAGGGCAAGGGGATCACATACTTAGACAACCCCTACTCACCCCCTTGGTAGCTTGGCAAAGCAGACAGGCTTATCTCAGAGGCAGTGCGTTAAGCATTTATGACCACATACAGTAATAAAGTGAATATACTACAAATGGACACAACACAGTAGTATTATAAAAATAAGGATTTTTATATAAGGCTTAGCACAAGACAAAATAACGACAAAAATATACCACAATCTTAATAAATACTCTTGGAAGGAAAAATAATACTTCAAGTGTAGTTTCTTCTTAGCACAAAGTCTTTAGTAACAAAAGCAACTCTTCTTCTTTAAATCACAGTTCTTGGCAACAATGTAACCCACACCGGAGTCACACAACGTCGAGGCAAAGTTAATCCAAAGGTTCGGCATTGACCGCGAGGAGCGCTACGTCGAGCCCGGAGTCGCATAGACCCCCATAACACAGTACCTTGGAAAAGCGAAGCACACGATGATCAGCGGCGTCGAGATGTCCGGCGTCGCGTCTTCGGTGTCGATCGGGCCTCGGAGTCTGGGCGACCTGCAGCGGCGTCAACAGATGTCAGGCAGGAGCAGCGCTCTTGAGGTGAAACAGGATACGACGCCGTCGTCGATGTCGATGATGATGTTGCAAGAGCGAGCAGCGCTCACGGCGTCGAGAGGGCTCAGAGTCGATGCGATCAGCGGCGGGGTCGACACAGGGTCACTTGGAGCTGGAGCCGAACTCACTACTCACTGGCGTCGCTACTGGCGTCGATCGGGCCCGGCGGCCGGCGGCGAGGAAGTGGGACACTGGAGCCGTTACTCACGATGTTGAGCTGGATTCGGCAGCGTCCGTCGGCGTCGAGATTGCTGGATTCTTCAGAGGTGCTGGATTTTCAGGTTCCAGCAACAAGCACTTTTAGCAAATAAATGAAGTCCTTTGACCCTGTGACTTCAACAGGAGGCTGGCACTCTTCCAACCCTTGGAGATTTTCTTTAGCAAAGCTTGAGAGTACACACACAGTTCCTCTCTCATGGTTCCTTGGCAAAAATAAAGAAGTGACTGCAGGATTACCCCCAGCAAACAGCACACTGGCAGAAGGGGTATGCAAGTCCTTGGACCAGCAGGCTTCTTGTCCTTGGTTCAGGTTTCCTTGTCAGAAGTGATCTAAAGTCTTGGTTCAGGGGTCCTTCTCTTATACCCTTTTTGGCTTTGATCCCTTTGTCCATGCAGGGGAATTCCCCTCATCCTGGGTTTGCTGTGGGTGTAGCCAGGCAGAGGCACCTGGCCTATTCACTGTGCAGGGCTGGGTCCTCAGCGGCCCAGCAGGGGGTGGAGCTAGTATTGTCACTGGCAGGAGCAGAGCTATCAGTCGCCCGGCAGGAGGTGGAGCCAGCATTGTATCAGGCGGGGCAGGCTATCAGGAACTACTCTCCCCCTACTCTCAATGCAAATGCACCACTCACCCCACACTGACTCATACAGAACTCTGGAGCCACCCAGCCCCTGTCACACACACACCAAACCAGCAGAAACCAGAAATAGTTAGACAAGAAAATAGCCTCTTTCTAAAAGTGCTATTTTCAAACCCAGAGTCCAAAAACCATCCACACCAACGGATGCGTTATTAAACCCCGAGTTCAGGGATACCAAACTCGACATTGCACCATGCTCCCCGAGCCAGCTAGGATTATAGCATTAATAACCCCGGCAGCCCATTCTAACTTAAGGAGAGCAGGTAACCTTACAATAGTGAAAAACGAATATGGCTGTAATTCACTATTAGGACATGCCAACCTAGTCAGGCTTGTCCTACCTTATGCTTACAACGCACCCTGCCCGTGGGCCTACCATAGGGGTGACTAACATGAAGTTAAGGGAAGGTTTAGGGACTGGCTAGTAAATGTAAATGTATAGGCATTTACATAGCGCACTACTTACCCGTAGGGTCCCAAGGCGCTTCGACCGCTGCGAAACCCTTCCTGGCTTCCCTGAGAGATGGTCCCTTAATGGGTATCTCCAGGGTGAGACCAGGCATCCCCGGCGGTCTGGTGGGGCCGTTAGTGAAGATGAGGCAAGCTAATGCCCAGAGTTGCCGAGTGTGATCGCTGATCAGAGTGGGCACCGAGGCGAGAGAATTATCGAGTCCGCTGACCCTGGTCCAGAAACCTGCCGCGCCGGGAATCGAACCCTGGTCCCAGGCCGTCCTCTGCTCTCGGGTCTGCCGCCTCTAACCAGTGAGCCACACTACTAGGTGTACTTGCGCTGTCTGCGTGACAGTACCAAACTGCACGTAGGTCTCGCAATGGCAGACCTTTAGACATACTTTTACTAGGCCGCTCTTGTGGGTGGCACAACATGTGCTGCAAGCCCACGAGCAGCATTTGTATTTACAAGCCCTGGCACTCCTGGTGCACTAGAATAGGGACTGACAGTAAACCAAATAAGCCAAACATGGAATTCAATCAATATTAATTTAACATAGGAAGAACTTGCACTGTTCTGATCAGCAGTGGCACAGTGCCCAAAGCGATATACCAGCAAAAACATCGTAAACAGAGGAGGCAAACAGAAAAAAAATGGAGGAGAGACTCAGGCCAATGATGTCAGGTCTAACACAATGTTTAGTCCATGGTTTCTGACAATGGCTGAGAGCGGGGCCAGGTAGATATTGAAGAGGGTGGGGCTCAGGGAGGAGCCCTGGGGGACTCTGCAGCTGATCTCTGTACGATTTGAGGAGAATCACGGGATCCTGACTCTCTGGGTTCAGCCGTTGAGGAAGGAGTGGATCCACTCTAGTGCTTTGCTAAGACTGCCAGCGTCATGGATTCTTGTGCAGAGGGTGTTGTGGGGAGACAGTGTTGAAGGTGGTAGAGAGGTTTTGCGTCAGTCGAGGAGAGTGTGGATGTCATCAGTTGATGCAAGGAGTGCAGTCTCTGTGCTGTGGTTGCTCATGAAGACAAATTGGGAGGGGTTTGGGGTGTGGTTTGTTTCAATGAATTCTGTGACTTGGGCATTGATGGCCTGCTCGATGAATTTGGCTGTGAAGGGGCAGAGAAATGGGTCTATAGTTCTTGAGGTCCGTCGGGTCAGTGGAGGGTTTCTCTAGAAGGGGGTTGATATCTGCATGTCACCAGGCCCAGGGAAGGTGGGGGATTTGATGGAGCAGGTAATGATGTGGCAGAGTTCAAGGTTGGTGGCTGTGCCTGCTTGGTTGAAAATGTGGTGGGGGCAGAGGTCTGAGGGAATCCCCAGAGTGGATATTTTTCATCATCCTTTGGTTGTCATCAGCAGTGAGGGTGTCCAGTTGAGCAGTGTCAGCTGGGATTTGTAGCCTTCAGGTGCAGTGGTTGCTGTTTGTGTGGATGGGTCCTGGATTGTGAAGTTGTCATAGATGTCTAAAATCTTGCAGTGGAAAAAGGTGGTGAGGTTGCTGCAGAGATCCTGGGAGGGGCAATGTCTGTGATGTCCGCACAGGGTTTGACAACATCTTGGATCACAGTGAAAAGTTCTTTGCTTTTGTTTGCATTGGCATTGATGAAATCCTGTATGGCAGTTTTCTTGGTTGTTCTGATGAGGTGGTAGTGTGGTTTGATGGCGGTCTTGAGGGCTTTATGGTCCACCAAGGTGTTGCTGCTTCTCAATATTCTTTCGAGCCATCTGCAGGTACGCCTGGACTCTTGGAGAGCGGAGGAGAACCAGCTGGCTTGGCCAGAGGGCTGCTTGCCAGAGGGTTTTCTAAGAGGGGGGGGGGGCAGTGTGTTGGTGCAGTTGGAGATCCATCGGTGGAGGTTGCGTGTTGAGGCGTTGGCGTTCATGGTGGTCGGCGGCGGGACCTTGCTGAGAAAGGTGGAGATTTGCTCTTGGAAGACCTTGTTCCAACTTCTGCATGGATTGCAGTGAATGTGGTGGTGTTCAATTGGTTTGAAAACCAACTCTAAAAACCTTGATTTCCCCCAAAAGACCTTGGAGTAAAATTAGTGTTGAAACCTTCTCAAATCACTTCTTCCCTCCTGAACTAAATACGGATATCCCCCTTGACAGCTGTCTGTCTAGAGCAATTCAATACAGTCATAACTTTAGCCTCCTGTGCTTCCTGGAAAACAAATACCCCCCATAGGATCACCCTATCGGAAAAATAGTACTCCCCTGAACTAAGGAGAGAGAAAAGAAAATGCAAAGTGTATGAGCGATCCTGGAGACTTTCGAAATTTCCAGCCGACGTGCAACCTACAAACACCAAATAAATGATTTCACCAACATATTAAGAAAGCAAAGAAAAACTATTTCATCAAAAGACTAAATAAGCTTTTAAAAATTCTCAAGGAACTGTCCCAGCCAGTTAGCCTATCACAAGCTAGTATTCCTTCAGTTCCCAACAGTGAAGCAATAGCCAATTACTTCACAGACAAGATTGATAAAATATATTCTACCTTCAAATCCCAAACTTCCCTTGAAGAATTTCCTCGGGCCCTAACAGGTTTACACCCATAAGCAAGAGTTCATTTAAGTAATTTTGCTAGTGTATCTAAGGAACAGGTAGAGAAAGTTATGATTGAAGTCGAGTCTGGTTCAGCACTACATACCTGTCCTCATTTTATTTTTTCTCGGCTAACATCTATCTGGAGTGAAGAGGTGACACAAATGTTTTACTTGTCACTGAAAACAGTTGTTTATCCGGACATTTGGAAACAAGCACTAAATCATACAAAAGAGAGCTAACTTTAAGCTTCCTTGTCATGCCATAGGGCTCCTCATGAATCTGTCCTCTGCTTCTTAGACCGAAGGTGGAATTTTATCAACCTATGAGAAATCTAGGATCTAGTCTTGCACTAGCTAAAGCAAAATGATTCAGGAAAGCCGGAGCTGGTGGCTGCCCTTTCACCACCTGGCCGCAACCCACTGGAAATTAATTCCTTTGGATATTTGTCTTATGGAGAACTACTTTGGGTTGAGGAAAAAACTGAAAACATGGCTTTTCCCAGATTAATGGACTTTCTTCTACCCTGCCCTCCCCAGTTGTTCCCTGATGACTGAACGAATGGCCGTATTAGAGCTGCAATATCCTTCTAGGGATGTATGTTAGCACTCTACAAATAGAGCAAAATAAATAAATACATTAAACTGGGGACATTTATGTCTTCAATTTTGAGTAACTTTACACTTGTAAATGGTGAATAGCCAAAAGTAGTAAAGTTACTCAAAAAGTAATAAGAAATGTACTTGTACTAAAGCTATATACGTAAATTTATCTTTGTGAATAGGCCCCTGATTGTTCATTGTAGTAATGTTAGAAGAACACATCTGTTGTTGAATGAATATGTGATCAAAGAGGAAATTTGGACATCTAGAAAAATTATCCTCTACAACCACCACCCTCTGTGAGACATTACCTTTCATGGTGAGAGGTTGACTGGATACCATGTATTGGAAATGGCCATTTTTGCAGGGTTATCCCTAAACTGCTTGTTTTTCCAGACCTGTGGTTGTAGGCAATAGGACTCTGGGCACTTTACCACAGCTGATCAGTGCTAACGTGCATATGCTCTCTGTGTAAACTATGATTGTAATTGGTTATGCATGATTGGCATATTTGTATCACCAAGAAGTCCCTAGTAAAGTGCACTGAGTGTGCCAGGGCTGGTAATACAAATGCTACTAGTGGGCCTGCAGCACTGGTTGTGCCACCCACATTAGTAGCCCTAAAATGGTGTCTCAGGCCTGCCACCGCAGTGACTATGTGCAATCTGTGAACTGCCATGTCCTCCTGGTCAGTGTCCCCACTAACCAGGCCTAACCCTTCCCTTTCTGTACACATTGTGCCTGCCTCCCATAATGCTGGTGCCACCTCCTGCTGGGCGGCTGACGACCATGCCCTCTCTGAAAGGAAAGGAGAGGCCAGGAAAACAAAGTGCTCAAGGAACACCCAGAACTGGTTCAGACCCGGCTCAGAGCCCTCCTGCACAAAGGGAACAAAGACTTTTAGGGGTATAAGTACAGGACCCAGACTACAGAAAATTATATCATCCTGGAATCAAGAAGGAACCTCTGCCAAGGAGAAAGCTGACACTGAATAAGGAAGACTGTCCTGCTGTTACTCTGCTGGACTGACCTGCTGTTGCTTTGCTGCCAAGGAGAGGGGAAGGACTGTGCTTTGTGCTGTGTCCCCTTGCTTGAAGGAATCTCCAAGGGCCTGAAGAAGAGCTGGCTCCCTGTTAAGAATTCCCAGGAACAAAAAGACTTCACCCGCAGCTTCCCTGAACTCTGCTGAGAGAGTTCAGTCCTTCCTGGAGTGCTTGGCACATGTGTGGTGCCTCTGGAAGTTGTACCTGTGTTGGGAAGCTGGAAACCAAGATTTAAAGAACTTTCTGCAAAGTTTATCGCATCGCTCGCTTGCGGAGCGAATCCCCACCTGTTGCCGCTGCCAGAGCCGTTGCATCCTTCATTTGCGGGACGCACCAGCCCGGTGCGGGAAGATTACCATCACTGCGAGTATCGTCGCAGAGCCTGCTGTCACTGGGGGAGATCGTCGCACCGCTTGCTTGCGGACCGCATCACGTCGCTGCGAGAATCGTCACAGAGCCATCGCATCGAGGGGCGGCGAGAGTGGAAGATCGACTCTGAGACGCGCATTGTCGCCGCACCGAAGATCGTCGCCGCCCAAAGATCATCGCATCTTACCTTTTGCGAGGCGCTTCCCCCGAAACCTGTGCACCGGAATCCATGCAAGGTATTGCATCCCTCTCTGTACACACCGGAGTCACCGCAACACGCCCGCTACGTCCAGTGGGGTTGTCGCATTGCCTTCCCAGGGTCTCAGGAGTGACGCATTGCTTGCTTTTCAATGCTACAGTTTTCACTAGGAACTTTTGTCGCTACTAAAGGTACTGTTGGCTAAAACGTGACGCAACTGTGAATAATTCTAACGCAACCTTAAGAACTTTTTTGAAACCACATTCTTGATCTGGGTATGTTGAATTTTTGTCGTTTTGGTAGTGTAGACTAAAATACCTGTATTTTTCTAAACTGTTGTGGTGTCAATTTGTGGTGTTTTCACTGTGTAACTGTGAGTGTTGGTACAAATACTTTGCACATTGCCTTTGATAAGCCTGACTGCTCGTGCCAAGCTACCAAGGGGATGAGCAGGGGTTATCTGAAGAGTGTTTCCTCCTTACCCTGACTAGAAGCAAGGGTCCCTATTTGGACAGTAGTACCTACCTCTGCCAACTAGAAACCCCCAGTTCTAACACCATGCCATAATATTGCCTCTGCTACATTGAGCGATCACTTCATTGCAAAAGGATACATAACTACTGTTCTTCACTCCACTAGGGTATACCTATAAAGAAGTGTGGCTCAATGATTAGAGTAGCAGACCCTGATGCAGAGGTCTAGCCCGGGACCAGGGTTCAATTCCCCACCTCGTGGGTCTTGGGCTCAAAAATTCCACGGACCTGATAATTCTCGTCTCTGTGCCTATTCCAATCATTGAGTCCCACTCTGCAACTCTGGGCAATAGCTTGCTTAATCTCCACAACGGCCCCCACAACGCTAAGGATGCCTGGCCTCCACCTTGGGGGTGCCCAGGAGTGGACACCTCACAGGGAAAGCCAGGATGGGTTCCACAGCGGTATTCGTACAAGCGCCTTGAGACCCTTGCGGGTGAATAGTGCGCTATACAAGGATCATTTTACATTTACAATTTACAAGAATAGTAAATATGAATTCACTGTGTAATGTAGTGATAGGTGATACAGTAGCTGCAAAGTTATTGAAGTTGTTGTAGGTAGATATGTTTGACCTCAATATAGTTAATAGTAACATGCAACCTTTTATAGAGGTGGAACTGACATGGTTATGGACAAATTATACAATGCGAAGACCCCAGTTTGCACAACCAGGGACATAAAAGCCAAGTCCTAAGATGAAAGTAATGGTGTTTTCCATTATGCCTGGGGAGAAGGTAAACATTGAGAATGCTCAACCAATTTGTCTCTTATCTGCTTTTGACAGAATTTAGGACACTTGAGTAAGACACTCATCAGTGAACCATGGCTGATATCAGTAGTTACTGTGGAGAAAGGTGCCTGTGGGCCGCACTGGCATTTATTTGGCGAGACCTGGTCAGGTTTTTATCCAATGTACTGGTAGCCCCCCCAGTCAGTCGCAAGCGAGCCCGGGTATGAAAAAACGTCCTTGCAGAAGGCAATATCAGCTGTCTCCTCAGCGCTGCCTCTCCTAAAAGCAATGGCCTGTTGCCTACCCTCGCCCAGAAATGTCATTCTGAGTGTCTCACAGCATCACAGTTGCCATGTACTTGCTTGTGCTGAAATCCTTAAAGGGTAAACTGGGAGAGCGGACAGAAGCTCTGTACTGCTCATAGGCTTCATTCAAAAAATTATGAGATGGCGATTAATGGTGGGTTCGTACAAAGTAAAAGAAGATCTGCATAGATGTATTGGTAAACTGCTTGTAATAGAAAAAAACATACTAATGGTTTTAAAAATAATTTTTGACTTTTAAAATGGACGTCAGATCATCTTTTAATCTAAAAATGTGACAATATCCGAAAAGCAGATATGGTTTTTCAATCCCCACTGTTTCACCACGCTGTTAGAACAATCTAATAAATCTCCCCCCAAAAAAAGCAATCTAAATCCAGCCAACTAAATCATTCCACCCGCTGCATCCCTTGAGCACCAGCAAATCTCCTCTTTCCCTGCATTCCCAGGGCAGCATCTTTAGATTTAGTGTCAAGGAATGCTTTATCTCTGGGGATTCTGTAAAAATAGATTTAAGAATCTATATGGACCTACCCCCAGGTAGAAAAAAAACATCACTGAGCTTCTCGCCATTTCAGTGACTCAGACTACATACGTCACAACTTTTTTTTGAAAATAATTTAGTCCACAATTCAAGATAGAACACGCTGCAGCTGAACGCTAAAACTATGAAAGCTGTCAGCCAGTCAACTGAGTCACGGCTCATTTTACTGCCATCACTTTCAATACCGCGATGAGCCACGCTCTACCTGGGATTCGTCAGAACTCTTGGGCCCTTTCGCAGTCCATGGATGCATGTGCATAGCGAACAGCCGCCCTGGAAATCCCTGCTTCATTTCGGCTCCTTTGATTTCCTTCCCCTGATCTAAATATAGAATCTTACCTCCACTATGCCGAAGGGATGAATTATGTGAGCAATTTTACACACTTCTGTAACTACAGTAAAGTTATCATCATTTCTCTTCAGTCTGACCTTTACCAGAGGAAAAAAAAACTGTGTGCACCTCCAGACAGATCTATATTTGTAATCATTTGCGCCGCAGTCAAATACACAGGCTCACTCGTAATCGAGAATTATTCGGCCCATTTCAGGAGAGTAACTGCACTCGGCGGCCACATATGAATCTCTCTCCAGTGAAGCCTTCTTTAAGGCGTAATTAAATTAATGCTTGTAAATAACCCTGAGATCTGAGAAATAGAGTGCCGTCTATGCAACATTCCATCGATCTAACGTGTGCTTTCTGCTTCCATTGAATTCATGACCAGATGATCTGATACAGACAATAGACCTCACGGGAACTTGATGCAATCTTTCTCCTGACAAATAGTTTATTTATCTTGCAGTAAGTTTTGCTCAACTCTTATAATACAACTGTAATAATATAGTTTCAGAAAATATGCCTAATTAATTATAGATGTAATTAATTAGCATAATATACATTATTTAACATAATAATGTATTTCAAGATTTCACTTATTAATACAGTATTAATAAATAATTAATTAATATAAGTAATTATTACGTATTCTAAGCAACCACAGGTGTTTTAGGAATTGTGGTGTTTTGGACATATATTCAGTTTCTTTACTGATTGGAATTGCTTTTTTTACTCTGCCCAATGGGGCACAATGTGCGAAGCCACAGTGTATGTGCTCTGTACCCTAAAACATGGATTGATGGGATAGCTCATAATTGAGATATTTAACTTCCCAGTAAGGCCATAGTATATGCTGCAGGAAATACCCTAATGGCATGGAAATACACAAATAGCATGGAAAATATAAATGTCACCTTTGCACTGCCATCCAATAGGCTGTCCAATGAAATATGGCTTCAGGCTGTGTAGCCTGTCTCCTACATGTGGTAAACCTGCAAGCAAACCTGTCAGAATAACCCTTTTCTTTTCGATAGGAAATAACTCTACTCTTGTAATATTAAATAAGGCACACTCAGGTTGGCCTTTTACCCCATGTGGAAGGGTATAAGTATTTAAAATGCGTATTGCACAAATTTTATCTTGCCATGCACTCAGAATGACTTGCCACCAAAAGCTATTCTCACTGTGAAGGACTGTAGCTGTCCTATGAAAAAAAATAGTTTAAGAATAAAAGCATACCTATGCTATGTCTATCTTGGGACATGCTACTAGAATATTTCAAACACTATTTCTGTCCAATTCAGAGGTAAAATCAGATTTTTGACAAATGTTTAGTAAAATTGACTTTTATAAAGTCACACTTTATCTGCCTACAGGAGGCTAATTAGCATTAGCTTCCCTTTTACTGAGATGTAAATGCTGCTCCCATGGCAGAAACAATTACTTTGGCGTAGTGGCAGGAAGTCATGGGTTTGAGGAATGTGGCACACATCGGCTCAGTAATGGCACCTGTGGAGGGTTCATGAACTTTATTAACCCAAAAGAGACCAGGGTAAGGCCTTACCATTCATAGTGTAAGGGATACCCAAGACTTGCCCTTGGGAACTATGTCTTCTTCATTAATTAGGGAGTGTCCAAGAGTAATCACCAGTACCGGCAAATAAATCTAACAAATGCGACAACAAACTCACAGCCCATGAAAATACCTGCTGGAACTGCGGAAGGATGGAAGAGGACTGGACCTGCTCTTTTAGACCTGTATGTAGACCTGAAGACCTCTTGTACCCATGACTAATTACTTGACTACAATGATCAGCTGAATAACTTCCTTTGTGGCTACAGAAAGACAATGATTTTTTTCTGCCCATCTGAACAGTGACAGCAGAATCTGAACTAGGCTCAGACAGTGGCTTTTTTGCTGATGGCCTTTGCTGGAGTGAGTCAGTGCTAAGTTAGAAGGCAAAATCTTTGACCTGTGGTGTATCTGACCTGCACTCCATTGCGAGCAACTTGAAATCATTCTTGGTCAACTTGAAATCGGTCCTGACCAACAGCAAACTATCACTACTGATTAGAATGTTAATTTTTCTTGGTACTTTTTGGCTTAAATCTCTAAAATTCATAAATCCAGGTCCACTTCTTTGATTTGTCTTGTTTGGCGTCTTTTTATTCAGTAGTCTTTTTAATGTTTCTACATTTTTGTGGGATTCTTATCGTATTGCATTTTAACTTCATACTGTTTGTTTTCTTACTGCTGATTACTTTACACAGTACGGCATTCCCCACCACTAGCCCCTGTTGGCACAAGGAAGATCTCGGGCACCCAGAAACTGGCCATGAAATCCCACAAAAAAGCGATTAATAAATCTTTAAGACTGCTGAAAAAAAGCCCGGGGGATAGAATTCTCCTAGCACAGCTTCACAATCACCGTGCGGATCTCAAAAAGTTGAAATTGGCAATCAAAAGAACTAACGAAGAAGACTTCTGGGCCAAACTTCACCACGCTTCCAAGGGCAGTAACAGCGCTCAGTTCCGGTCGATTATAAACAAACTGTTAAATCCAAAAAACAATGGTATAGCATCTCACATAACAAAATTGTCTTGGGAATCATTTCTTGATGAACACTTCAATCACCAGGATGGCAAAATAAGTGAGCCTCACAATCTTCTCGAGAGCTGACAACCTCAAATATGCTCACCACGTGAAGACAACAAACTGGTACCCTTTGCAGCCCAAATCAGGAAATTAATTTCAAAAGGTAGGAAAGACGGCGTAGCTGGACCTAACGGTATTCCGCCGGTCCTCTTCAAACTCGAACCGGAATACTGGGCTGATATGTTGATCCCTCTCTATTCATTCGTCAATAATTCTGGGCGCCTCCCTGCCTCATGGAGGGGCTCAATCATCTCACTGATTTATAAGACGGGGGACAGACTCCTTCCAAAAAACTACCGCCTGATTGCACTCCTTGATATTGAGGCTAAATACTTTTCTGGCCTCCTATTGACCCAGCTGCGAGAATGGACTGCAAACCAAGCTTAATACCATCTTGCCAAATGGGATTTTGCAAAGACATGGGAACAACAACCAACCTGGTGGCATCTCGTTACTCATCGACAAGGCCAGGGTGACCAAACAGGCTCTCCACCTCTGCTTTGTGGACTTCAAGGCGGCCTTCAACAATGTCAACCGAGAAATCCTCTGGCGAAATCTGGCCTCCTGAATGATCCCCTCGCCCCTTTTAAGCCTTCTGATTGAATTGCACACGAACACGTGGGTCCAGGTAAAGCTTGGGAACCGATCGCACCTCTCTAGGCGTATTCCTACCACAAAGGGCCTAAAGCAGGGGTGCGTGTTAGCTCCAACTCTTTTCAATCTATTCACAGCTGACCTGCCACCCGCCCTAGAGGCGTGTAATTCCCACGCCCCTCGGTTAGGGGGCAAAGGGCTGCCCAGCATTTCCTACGCTGACAATGTGGTCCTGGTCAGCCACACGAAAGTTGGTCTTCAAATCCTCATTAACACAGTTCATGGCTATGCAGCTGAAAACCTACTAGAAGTGCACATCAGCAACAAAAATGTTCTGTCCATATCTGGGAACAAAAAGTTGCACACTTGGTCACTTGGCACAAAAGTAATTTCAAATTGCTCTGAATACAAATATCTTGTGATCCTAGTCGACAAAGGTGGCCGCTACCTAAACCAACTAGAGACCATTAAGAGGAAAGGCATGCTAATAGCCACAACACTGAAACAACTAAAGCCCAACTTGAGCTGCGAGACTCTACTGCCACTACTTCGAGTAGCCAAAATCAAAATAGAGTCATCAATTACGTATGGCAGTGAGGCTCTAAGAGGAACTGACGCAAAACTTCTGGACACAACTATTTCAAAGGCATATAGACGTCTCTTCTACCTGCCATTGTATACCTCGCAAGCCCAGATTCGGTTGGAATTTGGGCTGATGATCCAAACCCTTGCACGAAGAGGGTTATACATCAAGTGCTGGCACAAATTAAAGAACTCTCCAGAAAATACCTTGAATCGACAGCTCTGGCAAGACATGACTAGCTCATCCAAAATGCCGGCCAAAAAATACTTAGAGGAGTCCCTGACCATCACAGGATTGAATGAGCTATGGGAGACCCCTCTATCGCATACACAATTTAAGCACACAGTGAACAAGAGCTTAAAGAGACACTCGCATATGGAGGATAAAGCCACATTTTCTCACAGACGTCATGCCTGGATGACCCTGTGTACATACAAAACACCGGGGCTTCAAGCATATTTTGGTCTGGGGTATGGCTGGAAAACCAAAGAAGCCTTTTTAAAACACAGGCTAGGGATCCTACCCGCCATTCCTCACCTACCATGGTGGCTGAGACAGAACAATGGGACTAAATGCCGGCTTTGCGGAACTGGGACTGAAGACTTAGAACATCTACTATGCACTTGCTCGAGGCTGAACGAGGAAAGGGCAGCCCTGCTGAAAACAGCCTTTAACAAACTAGGAGTCCGTTCACGTAGACAAGCCGTCCTCGCCTGTTTCGATCCTGGTCTCCCGCCACTAAATGGGAAGCTGGTGAAATTCCTGAAACCAGCAGAACGGAAACAAACAACCTAGGCACTTGTCTAAGAGGAAACCTCGGGCTAGGACCAAGCTGCCACAAACAATATATCCCATCCGCACATCTACTGTCTTTTATCTTTGCTAATTATTTTATCAAAATTCTTGCTTTTAAAGGTTTTCTTTTAATTTTCTCTTGTGGTGACTTGTTTTTTAATGCATCTTTTTGTAATGGTTTTTATTAACCTAAAAACAATAAATATTTACTTACTTACTTACTTACTGCTGATTACTTTACACAATTTCCTATGCTAAGCCTGTCTGTTTATTGCTATAGGTACCTGGGGACTGAGCCCAGGTTTAACTTATTGAAACTGTGGTTTACTTCAGCATGTTGTGGGCATACTTCTTGTGGTGGACTTCCAATCCATCCCAATGAATATTCAACTTTCCTGCAGATACCTATACATATTAAAGTGTAGTAACAAGGTAATAGACCCTTTGAAAATTCCTGCATGATTAGGAGACTCCGGAGCAGTTCTTTTTTTTCACTATCATATGGCTTTGTTAGTTGCACCACAGAATCAAAATAAATCTATCCAAATCAGTATTATGAGAATTTCTGTAATAGAATGTACAGCCTTATTCATCAAGGCCAAATCGGCTCGCAAAGGGCCAGATTCTGAGAATCTGGCCCTTTGCGAGTGTGATTTTTGCATTTGGGATTCAACATCCCAAATGCAAAAATCGCTATTTGCTAATTCGCATATTTGCGAGGATTTACATTTAAGGAATCTCTATTTAAGATTCCTTAAATGTAATTCATCATCCATTTTACAATTGCGAAATCGCAATTTCGGGCCGCAATTTACCGCGAGGTCAAACCTCGTGGTAAATTGCGAAAACTCAGAAAAATGCATTTAAATGCATTTTTCTGAATTGCACGTTACACACACACATGTCCTTTGGACATGTGTGTGTGCAACACCTATGTTAATTTCCATTGCAGGGGTGCGACAGGGTGTCCTTTGGACACCCTTGGCACCTTTGTACTCGCAATCTCATTTGCGATTAGCTAATTGCTAATCGCAAATGAGGAATGACTCCCCATGCATTCCTATGGGCCTTTTGGCCCATAGGAATGCATGGGGAGTTATTCCTTATTTGCGATTAGCAATTAGCTAATCGCAAATAAGGAATCAGTGGGAATCGCAATTAATATTGCGATTCCTACATGATTACCATTTTGCGAGTCTCAAATAGCGATTCCTTATGATTCACTATTTGAGCCTCGCAAAACGGCCCGTTCATGAATCAGGCTGGTAGTATTTTATGGCCCTGTGATTTGGAAACAGTTCCCCAAGATCAAATGTTGAATGATTGGTCCCACGAAAAATTCTTGGAATTACACAATGAATTGTTGAAATTGACGAGACAAAACCGAACTCCAAGTATTTCCCCATTAGGATGCACATAATGTTAATTGAGACCAATCATGGTCTAACAAACACAAAGACAATTAAAGAAATAATAAATATTTCATGCAATACATTGGATACCCTGATATCATTCCAAATGAAAATCTTTCAATATACTTAGTATAGTCGACTAACTATCATGTATCTCTAATTATAGATTATGCATTTCCTTTGCCTACTTTTATAACGGAACAGAATGCTTTGCTGAAATTGATACATCAAAGAAGTGCATTGCCAGTTCATGCAATAGGTGCAGGGTGTTAAAGAGCTCCATATTTAATAAAAACTGGTGTAAAACTACCTGCTTTTGACTTTTAAAACATATATGGTCTTATATCACAGGTAAGCAAATTTAATGTATGTTTGAAGTCTGTAGGACTTGGCCCTCTCTGCATGATCACCCCCAAACATTTTGCCTTTCTTGCTCCCCCTTTTCTGAATTTTGTTTTTATTGACATTAGCTCTGTGGTCACTTTACCACTGCTGACCAGTGTTTGAGTGCTCTCTCCCTAGTACCATTGGCTTATACTTGTTTGGCATATTGTTTTATATGTAAGTCTTAAATATATGGTACTTCATGTACCCAGGACCTGTAAATTAAATGGTACCAGTGGCTTGCAGTACTCATTGGCCACCCACTTATGTAGCACTTTAAGACATGTTTGAAGCCAGCCAATGTAGCTGTAGTGCATTTTAAACAGCCAACTGTTCTTTTGCCAGGCCTTAACTTTCCTACTTAAAACATGTAAGTCACCCCCTAATGTAGGCCCTTATTGCCCAATTGTGTTTTATTTATTTATTTATTTATTTATTTAAAGTGTTGTATATAGCGATGGCTAGACCTGAAGGTATCAGAGCGCTTTACAAAAGGTTCCACAAAATTACACAGTACATTAGATTCGGGTAACATCAGTTGCTAGATAGACATTTCAAGAGCATGGATGTGAAGAAGGGTAAGGGGGCAGGGAAGGTAGGGTAGGGGAAAGTAGGACAGGGAGACGAAGGAGTATCTGCCCGAAGACCAGCTATGTAGGTGACGGCAGAGGGGGAAGTCCAAAGCCCATCTCCTCTTTAGCTATCAGGTACCTCCCCGAGCAACAGCCAGAACGCTAGGGGCCCCATTAGGATAGCGGGCAGAAAATCACCCCAACCACCATGGAATCAACCGCCCACCGGGACCGCAGATATACCGGCGGTCAAATTAGAATCAACCGCCAAAAAAGACCGACCGCGGCGGTAGCGGGCAAACCAAAACCGCCCGACGCGGGCAGTGACATCCAAAAACTGACCGCGGCGAACGGAAACGCTGCAGAAAAACTACAACCCGCCGCAAGCAAAGCGGAGACACCGCACGGGAAATTAGGATATCCCCGATGGTCCCCCGGTACGTTCCGCTGTTTCCGACCGCCGCAGTCGCACATAGGAGTGAATGGGAGAGACAGCGGAAGAGCTGCTGCATAGCCACAGCAGTGGACGGTACATGAAAAACATGGCGGACGATGCCAAAATACCGCAACAATGCCAAACTTTGCATAAATCAACGTAGCCATGCCCTCCAAATAGACAACACACATACCAATGAAAAATTAAAAGCCAAAAAACTAATACATAAAATTCCCAGGACAACACCCACAACACACCCGACAGCAAAATCCCATTTGGACACACCCACAGAGCCGTGTATAAAACTAGCCCCTTTACTGACCACAATCCTTTGCAAGACTCCAGAAGAGAAGGGCACACACCAGATATGACAGGAGAGGCAACAGTACACAGCACACACACCCCCACCACCACCATCATTACCACCATCACACCAGCACCAACAATCCCCTACCACACAACACACCTCACACATCAACACCACACCCACCACACACACCCCTGCACCCACAAAGACTTCAAACACCACGCACCATGGCAGCACAGAAACTGCCCAAATTCACAGAGAGTGAGTTGACAGTCATGGTAAATGAGATAGTGAGAGTAGAACCACAACTGTTTGGTAGCCAGGTCCAACAGACACCATTAGCCACAAGGACACAAATGTGGGAAAGGATAGTTCAAAGGGTCAATGCAATAGGGCTCACCCCGCGATCCAAGAAGGAGATCATGAAGCGGTGGCATGATCTCAAGAGGGTTGTCAAAGAAAGGAGGAGCAAGAGCTGGGAACTGGCTAACTGGACTGGCAAAGGCCCTCCCATCCCACTGAAAACATTCACACCATGGGAAGAGAAGGTGCTTGCCATACTGCATCCTGAGAGTCTCACAGGAGTATCCGGGGGCATGGAGGCTGGTAAGTACAAACAAATGGCAACCAAAACACTGATAAGTACTTCCTTGCACAACCCAAACACCATGGCATTGTTCACCCTCACCTAACAGGTAGGTAGACATCTTGCTTGGGAGGCTTGTATGTGGGTGGGAGGCCTGTACCACAACTCCCACCATGCCCCCTGTCCCACACCCCAGCAGCATGGAGCACTCCCTCCCACCCAGGAGCATGTGTCAGCCTTCACACTATTCACCCTCACCTAACAGGTAGGTCGCCATCTTGCTTGGGAGGCTTGTTTGGGGGTGGGAGGCCTGTACCATGACTTTACCACGACTCCTACCATGCCCCCTGTCCCACAACCCAGCAGCATGGAGCACTCCCTCCCACCCAGGAGGCATGTGTTAGCCATTGCACTGTTCACCCTTTCCTAACAGGTAGGTAGGAATCTTGCCTGGGAGGCTTGTTTGGGGGTGGGAGGCCTGTACCACGACTCCCATCATACCCCCTGGCCGACACCCCAGCAGCATGGAGCACTCCCTCCCACCCAGGAGCATGTGTCAGCTATTGCACTGTTCACCCTCACCTAACAGGTAGGTAGCCATCTTGTTTGGGAGGCTTGTTTGTGGCTGGAAGGCCTTTACCACGACTACCACCATGCCCCCTGTCCCACACCTGAGCAGCATGGAGCACTCCCTCTCACCCAGGAGCATGTGTCAGCCTTTGTACTGTCCACCCTCACCTAACAGGTAGGTAGCCACCTTGCTTGGGAGGCTTGTTTGGGGGTGGGAGGCCTGTACCATGACTCCTACCATGCCCCGGTGCCACACCAAAGCAGCATGGAGTACTCCCTCCCTTCCATCCAGAAGCATGTGTCAGCCATTGCACTGTTCACCCTCACCTAACAGGTAGGTAGGAATCTTGCCTTGGAGGCTTGTTTGGGGGTGGGAGGCCTGTACCACGACTCCCATCATACCCCCTGTCCGATACCCCAGCAGTATGGAGCACTCCCTCCCACCCAGGAGCATGTGTCAGCCATTGCACTGTTCACCCTCACCTAACAGGTAGGTAGCTACCTTGTTTGGGAGGCTTGTTTGTGGCTGGGAGGCCTGTACCAGGACCACCGCCATGCTCCCCGTCCCACACCTGAGCAGGATAGAGGCCTCCCCCACCTAGAAGCATGTGTCAGCCATTGCACTGTTCACCCTCACCTAACAGGTAGGTAGCCATCTTGCTTGGGAGGCTTGTTTTGGGGTTGGAGGCCTGTACCACAACTCCCACCATGCTCCCTGTCCCACAGCTGAACAGGACAGAGGTCTCCCCCACCCAGAAGCATGTGTCAGCCATTGCACTGTTCACCCTCACCTAACAGGTAGGTAGCCATCTTGCTTGGGAGGCTTGTTTGGGGGTGGGAGGCCTGTACCATGACTCCCACCATGCACCCTGTCCCACTCCTCAGCAGCATGGAGCACTCCCTCCCACCAAGGAGCATGTTTCAGCCATTGCACTGTTCACCCTTACCTAACAGGTAGGTAGCCATCTTCCTTGGGAGGCTTGTTTGGGGGTGGGAGACCTGTACTACGACTCCCACCATGCACCCTGTCCCACTCCCCAACAGCATGGAGCACTCCCTCCCACCCAGGAGCATATGTCAGCCATTGCACTGTTCACCCTCACTAAACAAGTAGGTAGCCATCTTGCTTGAGAGGCTTGTTTGTGGCTGGGAGGCCTGTACCACGACTACCAACCTGCTCCCTGTCCCACACCTGAGCAGGATTGAGGCCTCCCCACCCAGAAGCATGTGTCAGCCATTGAACTGTTCACCCTCACCTAACAGGTAGATAGCCATCTTGCTTGGGAGGCTTGTTTGGCGGTGTGAGGCCTGTACCATGACTCCCACCATGCCCCCTGTCCCACATCCCAGCAGCATGGAGCACTCCCTCCCACCCAGGAGCATGTGTCAGCCATTGTACTGTTCACCCTCACCTAACAGGTAGGTAGCCATCTTGCTTGGGAGGCTTGTTTGGGGGGTGGGAGGCCTGTACCACGACTTTCACCATGCCCCCTGTCCCATACCCCAGCAGCATGGAGCACAGCCTCCCACCCAGGAATATGTGTCAGCCATTGCACTGTTCACCCTCACCTAACAGGTAGGTAGCCATCTAGCTTGGGAGGCTTCTTTGGGGGTGGGAGGCCTGTACCATGACTACCACCATGCCCCCTGTCCCACACCTGAGCATAATAGAGCCCCCCCCCCAGAAGCTTTTGTAAGCCATTGCACTGTTCACCCTCACCTAACAGGTAGGTAGCCATCTTGCTTGGGAGGCTTGTTTGTGGCTGTGAGGCCTGTACCATGACTACCACCATGCCCCCTGTCCCATACCCCAGCAGCAGGGAGCACTCCCTCCCACCCAGGAGCACCTGGAAGCCATTGCACTGTTTACCAAACAAACTTACAGGTAGGGAGCCATCTTCACTGGTCTGGCTGTTTGGGGGTGGGAGATCTGCATCACTACACACAGCAATTGCATGCAATGCATCAATACCTGACATGTACGAGTAATTGATGTTCCTCTGCACCATGTAATTAAGCCCAGTATTGCACTTAATAATAATAGTGAAGATCTCTCAATTGTGTAGTGTACAGACATTAGATGACACACAACTAACAGAATACTTGCACAGTGCCCAACACTGAACATTCCCCATCTAATCCACAGGTGAGGAAGTACTCGCTGCTGAGGACAACAATGACCAGCAGAGCCAGTCTCCACCCCCGCAACATGGACTCTCGGATGTTGACTCCCAGGATAGTTTGGACGATGAGCTCCAGGCCGGCCCATCTGGTATGCCAGGGACCAACAGGTCCCAGGCCCCCATCCTCCCCACCACCACGTCTGCTGCAACATCAACAGCCCAGCAGACCCCTGCAGTCACGGCCTGTGCCTCTACCGCGGTCACCTCCGCCACCACCACCACCACCACCAGTACCATTTGCAGCACCCTCCCTGTCCCAGGGGATGACCAGGACACATCAACAACTGTGGAGGGCAGGGAGAGTGTGCATGGGCCCAAAGTGGTGAGGCAACCGGTCCATGGCAGCAGGGCAGGTGGGAGGGCCAGGGTCACCCTCAGACCTCAGGAGGTTGGCACACCATCCCTGGACCACTTCACCAGAGTCATCGGGGCATATGAACAGGTCCAGGGACAAAGTGGATGGTCTGACGAACTATTACGTGAGCTCATTCTGCTGATGAGGTCCATTGACACAAGCATTGGACAAATAGTGGGCCTCATGGCCCAGCAAGGGGCGTTACTGGGGGACAGGCCTGTGTCCCAAACAACACCTCCTGTTGTGCAGCAGGATTACAGTGCACCATCCTCCCCTGCAGCCACAGAGAGGGGTGAGTCCTCAGATGCCGCTGGCCATGCAACAGCCCCCCCACCAAAGCGATCAAGGGGGCATCCAAAGAGCCTGGGAATCTCTGGAGGCAAAGCAGCAGCCACATGCCAGTCACGGAGCCAGCCCTGATGGCAACCCTCTTTCCCACTGCATTGACTGTTTGGACTGTTCTTCCCACACTGCCTTGTGACTGGCAACTGTGTGTTGGACTGGGTCACCACATCGATGTGGTGTCTACTCTTGCATCTCTTTTACCATGACTGTCAACTCACTGCTCTATCACCACCTTTATGTAAATATGCCCGCACCCCTCACATGTCAATATTTTGAATATTCAATTCAATATTGCTTTATTTCGATTTTGGTTGCAAATCATAAAAGCATACAAAAAAAAGTCATACATATGTACATAAATAAATACAATCAAATAACCATTTATAGTACAATTTTTAAAATACAATATACAATATTTACAGAATAAGATATTAGAAATTGGCAACCTGCAAATTGAACTCATATAAAAGACTTAGAGTTACTTGTTACAGTGTTAAAATTCAAGTTTAAGTATTATACAGGGTGCAATCTAAAGTCAGGCGGTGGCGAACAAGACATTTAAGAAAGCTCGCCACTAAGAAAACCAACCGCTCACCCTTTAATAATTGTAAAAAAAAACAATGCAGGACGATATTGTGTAAATCCAGTACTCCTTAGTATAGGTATAAGCCATTTTTTCCTGAGCTTATGATAAAAGACACAAAAAAATAAAATATGGGCAGTAGATTGTGGCGAGACACCATCACAAGGACAGGGGGCGAGCACCTTTACCCAATTATTCCTGGTGGGAAATGCAACTAATCTATAAAAAGAATTCATTCTGAACCTTACTAACAGATGACGCTCATAACTCGTGGTGTTATAGGTGAGGTACGGCTGTATAGTGGGTTACACTTGTATAAGCTGGGCATGAGTAACAGAAGGTTTGGTAATCTCACTCATCAATCTCAAATTCTCTAGATGAGCCAAGCATTTCTTTTTTAAAACCTTTCTTGGTACCTCGTGAATTAGGGAGGGATTTAAATAATATTGATCCCACCCCAAATCATGGAAAAACCTCGCTATGTACCGCAACCACCTTGAGTTATTAGCGTTATCCATTTTCAAACAGTCAGAAAGAATAAGTTGGGTAAAGGTTGCCTTATCTGAAGTCCAAATCCTATGCCACAGTAACAAGGGTTCCGTATTTGCTAGGTCCATTACATATGAGAGACCTAGCTCAATGTGACAAGCGAAAGTGCCCGAACTACCAGGGACTCCTAGAAGATACCTTAAAAAGGAGTTTTCTACACTTTGAATGCTATCGAGAGCGACAAAACCCCAAAGACCAGCCCCATACAAGGCCACAGAGAGACATTTGGCTTTGTATATCTTGATAATTTCTGAGGGAGCTCTCTTTCCCAACTTTCTGGCGAAATTGGTTAGGGCAGCTGTGGTTCTTAAAAAGAGCAGTTTACGTGTTTCCACGGCTGCTGTCCACGAAAGTTTGTGGTTTATTGTTATACCCAAATAAGAATATTTATCAGTAGTCACTATTTTTTCATTATTGAGGTAGATCCCCCTCATTTTATTTTTACGACTCGATCCCACCCTCATAACAAAGGTTTTGCTGATATTTATTTTCAGATCCAGACCTGCCATAAACGTAGAGTATCTATCCAGATTCTTTTGGAGTTCGATGGGGGTGCGGGCTAATATGACTGTATCGTCCGCATAGAGGAGTGCGGGAATTGGGCGATTTTTCACCATTGGAAGGTCCTGGCAGTCCTTCAACATCTCACTTTCCAACCCATTCGTGTATAAAGTAAAGAGGAAGGGTGCCAGGACACACCCTTGCCTCACCTCTCTTTCCACTGGAAACTCCTCCGTCAACTCTCCCCCCATCCTGTAGCGGACTTTTGCTGTGGCATTTGAGTAAAGTTCTCTCAGGAACTTTACTTCGTTCGATGGTGCCCCCATGTCGATCAACAAATGCCAGAGTTTGGAGTGGGAGACACAATCGAACACGGATGATAAGTCCACATAGACCATATAAAGGTCTCCGCCTTTGATGGAGACGTATTTATCAATCAGGAGGGAGAGGTTTAAGGCCTGCTCAATAGTCCCTAGGCCTTGACGAAACCCATATTGTAGGTCTGAAATAATTCTGCCTTCCTCTGCCCAATCTTGTAATAGTTCTAAGATGACTCGACCAGCCACTTTACCAAGGGAGTTTAAAAGTGAGATTGGGCGGTAGCAGGAAACAGACCCTCTGTCCCCTTTTTTAAATATGGGAACTAACACGGATCTCGACCAAGATTCCAATAGACCAACGTTGCAAGTTGCATTCAGGACTCTGGTTCGTAGGGGGGTCCAAAGGTCCATTTGGGCTTTGAACAGATCAATTGGGACGCCAAAAGGACCTGGCGCCTCCCCATTTTTGCTGACTTTCAGAGCCTGTGCAATTTGCGTTGTTGTGAAATGCAGGTCAATAGGGTAAGAGCTGGATAGATCATTAGGTCTGGGGTCCCTTAAGTTTTGAGAGTCAGGATTAAGAGAAAAGATCTTAGTGAAGTGTTGGACCCAGTCTTTCTCTTCTATTGCTATCTCTATTTTTGGGAGCTTGTTGTTGTCATTTAAAAAAGGGGATTTGACCACTTGCCAGAAAGCAGCCGAATTCTTATAAGTGCAGCTTTCATGCAATTGGTCCCAAAGTTGGTTTTTTAATTCCCTTTTCCTCATTTTAAGTACTAAATTGTATTTCTTCCGTAGATCTTTTACCTCTTGTGGGATCCTAACTGATTTCCTCATGGCAGTTTTTAAATTAGAGTAGGCAACCGTACAAATGTGGTTAAACCAGCCCTTTTTCTGTCTGGATTTTTGCTTTACTTCGATCCACAACGCCTCATTTATTATTTTTATGATTGCCTCAAAGTTGGTAATAATATCTTGATCGGTTACATCCAAGCTAAAACATTTTGTAAGATAAGGGAAAGCCCTTACTACCACTTGATTTGTTATTTCTGTGGGGTCTATTTTCCCCCATTTCAGAGCGTAACCATTTATTCTATTTAAGGCCAGATTGTTTTGTGCTAGAATGGAACTATAGTAGCTCCTTGGATTCTGGGACAATGGCATAGAGATGCTAATTGGGGTGTGATCACTTAATGGAATTTTATGTGAAGTGAACACTACTTCTGCCAACATTTCGCCATTTGAGACCAAGATGTAATCTATAACTGTTTGGTGCCCCCTCCCAAGAAATGTTGGGATGAGTAACAAGTCTTCCTTGTTAACATTGTTTGCTATGACTAAATCTAGTTCAAACATTATTTCATTAAGGAGATTGCCTAAGGTGCAGTGCCTAAAGTGTGTAATTGGGTTGCTGGCTTCATCTACGATACCACGGATATAATTTCCTTCAGAAATACATGGACCTAAGTTGAAGTCCCCACCCCAAATAATTAACTCCTCCTTGACGGCCTTTCTCTTACAAACTAGTAATATAGAACGAATCGAAGTTCCCACATTCAGTGCTTCAAGATCTACCAGATTGTTATAAAAATTTACTACAAGGAAATTATCCTTGTTATTGAAGCATAGCCTTAAAATCTGAAAATGTGGATCTAGTTTGATAGGCACAACTTTAGTCGTGTTAAGGAGGTTTGAAACATAGATTGTTAGGCCTCCTTTCGCTCTGCCTGAGGTAGAAAGTTGGGCAGGTGAGAAATAGGTCTTAAATCCCTCCATATGTATCGCATCACATGCCCAGGTCTCCTGTAATGCTATGATGTCAAATTTAGGAATAAAGTCTATCCATTTATCATTAGTCACTTTAGCCCGCTGCCCTGCCACATTCCAAAATAGAACTGAGACACAATGTTTTTTCTCAGCCCCTTTAGGTCCCCCATTGTCTGATTTCAGTCTATTATCGGTTTTAGAGTTTTGGTCCTGTTTAGAGGTGGAAACTAAAGAAGAGTGATTTTGACCCGCGATCAAAGTCGCGGGATCATTCACTATATCCTTCAAGCAGGTTTGCTTTGGGCGTTGGGTAAGTGAGATGCCATTAGAGAAATGTTGCTCAATGATCGTAGATGGCCCCTTTTGTAAGCTGTCAGAACTATTTTATGGTAAAATCCCCGTATCGAGTCAGTCAACTCCCTCCATGCCTGAGAAAACGGCGTAACGATTGAACACTGGAATGGAATAATTGAGTTGCTGATGGGGGAAGGACCTATGGTAGCCTTCCAGATTTAAAGGTGGATGCCTAAACCAGTCATTCTGGTTTCGAAAAGGGGGCTCTCTATGATTTCTCATGGGATGGAGCAAGGGCCGAACATTGCTTACCGGGGACTTTGGAATTCTAGGATAGAAATATGTCAGGTCACATGTAGTAATAGTGTTACTGCCATTTTGGGGGATCCATTTAATGATGTTGCCAACAGCTCTTTCGTCTTTGAAATTTATTACTATTATATCTCCCTTTATGTCTTTTTTCCTTTGTCCTAGCCAGGGAAGACGTCTAACATACAAAATGTTTCCATTTATATGTGGAGGGAGTGGGCGATTCTGTCTTAACCAGAATATGACTTTGTTCCTTAGTTGGTATTCAGCTTCAATTGTCCCCTCCTCTAAGGGTGGCACGCAAGTAAGAACCACCACATATGGAACTGCTTCCGGCGGCAATTCCACAGTGAGCCTTTTAGATGGAATTTCCCTCAGAGCCTTATCTTGATCATTTGCTTTTGAGACGCTCCAAGGGGGGTTCAATATCCTACTTGCTAAGGCCTCCTTGTCTTTCCGTTTTGTATTTATATTTGGCACTGTTGTTTTGGGGGGGATTGATTTTGTCGCTTTTGATTTGGGTGGATTCGCAGATTTAATTTCATTTTGTTTTGCAACTTTTTGGGGCTGGGACAGGTATTGGGGGAGCTGGTGTAAGCTTTTGTAGGTTTTTTATGGCCTCTTTGATTTCCCCCATGACTTGTTCCAGAGTTCCCAATTGCAGGCCTATTCTTTTCAGCCTCTCTGCTACCTGGCAATATAAGAGATTTAATTAGATGTTCCATATTGCCCATTATGTCAGTGGAAAATAAGTCTTTTAATGGCACATGTGGTGGTGTAACTACTACAGGTGTTAATGATGGGTTATCTACAGATATTTTGGTGTTTCCATTAGTATGGGTAGTCTTATTTTTATTTTTATTTTGACCACTGCCTCTTTTTCTTCTTTTTTTCGGGGGTGGACCAAAAGCTGGAGTGGATTTATTGGTCTTTTTCACTTTTTGGGCTGACTTAGTTTTTGATAGTGGGGTATCTAACAATAGTGGGGTATCTAACAGTATTTCGACCTCTGGAATTGGGTTAGAAGAGGGTGTTGAGACATTGATTGTTGGGTGGCTGGTTTCAGGCAATGTAGGGGATCTATCCTGGAAAAGTAATGGGATGCTATCATCAGGGGATTCAGCACAATCCTCCTTTTCACAAGTAAGACTAAGTACAGGGGAAACAGCCTGCTGCAACGCACCCATAGACGAACGCTTGTTCTTAATGAGCTCCACTGAGCGGCGTCTATCGGCACGATGCTCTGCAAGCATTGTTTCCCTGTCAATCTCATTGCCAACCCTGAAAATGTAATTATCGAGCGGGCCTCGATTGGTTCCTCCGGGGTGATGTGATTTTTCCTTTAAGATGGATGACATTATAACAGACAAATAATGGCTAGGAGGGCCTACTTAAATCACACTTCAGCTCTTACAATGATAATATCAAACCAATCTATAGTAAGAAAATTTTGTCCGAGGAGCCGTTTACAGTTATAATTGATTCTGCTTACTCAGTGGTTTGTAGTTGAAGTATGTACGCAGTCCTGGACATCAGTAAGCCAAATGGAAAGAGAATAGGCCCAGCCCGGCCTCCTTCGACCTCTGAGGGCCTAAGAGGGCCCGCCCTTTGCCCGGGATTCGCCTGGCGCTCCCGCGCGCTCCCACGCAGCGGCGGTCAGTAGTCAATATATAGGGCGTGCAGGCGGTAGTGGGCGGGTCTCGCTGTTAGCGCTGGACCAGGTGATGAAAATCGAGCAGAGACTCTTAGGAGATTGAGTCCCTGCTCCGCTGCTCCTCGCGCCTCACAGGACATCCAGGTACCTCCAATTGGCAAATGCAGCCGCCCAATGGCAACAACCCAGGTAGGAAAGTCCTTTGCGGCGTAGCGGCACCCGTGAAGCGGGTGCAGCAAGATGTAGCGCTGAAGCGCTAAGGCAGTCCTTTCACAGCAAACAAAGCGTTCCTCTCCGTGAAGCAATCTCACGAGGTGTCCCAGGGTCGACGGGATGGGGTGGGGTTTTTGACCCGTGCAGGCGGTAGTGGGCGGGTCTCGCTGTTAGCGCTGGACCAGGTGATGAAAATCGAGCAGGGACTCTTGGGAGATTGAGTCCCTGCTCCGCTGCTCATCGCGCCTCAGAGGACACCCAGGTACCTCCAATTGGCAAATGCAGCCGCCCAATGGCAACAACCCAGGTAGGAAAGTCCTTTGCGGCACAGCGGCACCCGCGAAGCGGGTGCGGCAAGATGTAGCGCTGAATCGCTTAGGCAGTCCTTTCACAGCAAACAAAGCGTTCCTCTTCGTGAAGCAATCTCACGTGGTGTCGTTGAATAAAATAACTTACACACTTGAATTTGTGCAGTTTTGGTTTTAGTGCAATATTTACAGTGTTGAAAATGTCCATGATGTATCCAAAAGATGTAAAGTATGTAAGCCTGGATAATTTTGCGGCACATAGGGAGACACAACAGAACAGCAGTCACTGGTGTTAGTATGGCATCACAGACATAACACTACACCAAACATCCACATAAGTCTACAGGCAGACAACACAATGTGCAACAAGTGTCAACAAACAGAGTTCTGTATATGTTCACATGTGAAATGTCACTGCCACATTTCCACACATAGGTGACTCAACATGTGCCTGTCTGTACCATCCGTGCATAGCCCTTCACAACAACAGCAATCACACAAGACAATGTACAAGTCATACCTCCTCACCCATCCTCAAGTGAAGTAGCGGGTGATGAGCTATTGATGCATGTCCACTCCTTCTTCCTCTCCACTATCCTCATCCCTGGACTCAGGGCCCTGAACAGGCGGGGCCTTGGGTCCTCACCATCATCCAGGAGCAGGGGAATCCTCTTGTGAATGGCCATGTTGTGCAGCATACAGCATGCCACCATGATCTTGCAGACCTTCCCAGGCGAGTATGACAGTGCACCTCCAGTCCTGTCAAGGCAGCGGAATCTTGACTTGAGCAGGCCAAAAGTCCGCTCAATGTCATGCTGGGTCCTGCCATGGGCCTCATTGTACCTGATGTCAGCCGGGGTCCTGGGATTCCGTAGTGGGCTCAGCAGCCATGGAAGGGCTCGGATATGCAGAGTCACCTGTGAATGACAAACACACATTGCAATGCAGCAGGTCACACACACAGTATGCCTTATCAATAGACATACTCACCCACAATACAAGCATGCTCAGGAAGCAGATTTGCCATAATCCGGGGCATCATGCTGATCCACAGGATGTACGAATCATGGCCTGAGCCGGGGAATCTTGCACACACATGTGATATGGTCATGTCCGCAAGGCACACCACCTGCACATTGAATGATAATGTTTACGATTTCTAAAAATGTGCTCACTCGCCTCTGGTGGCACCAGACCTACATGGGTGCAATCGATGGCGCCAACAACATGCAGGATGTGCCCAAGGGAATAGAAGTAGCCCTTCACACCAGCCAATTCTGCTCCCCTGGGTAAATGTATGTATCGATCCTTATATATCATCATTGCTGCAAGAACATCCCTCAGCACCAGGCTGAACATGGGTTGCGACATCCCTGCAGCGCTGGCCACGGTCTCCTGGAAGGAACCAGTTGCAAAAAAGTGGAGGGCTGCTATCACTTTGTATGTGGGTGTGACTGTTGTTGGGTAGTGGTAACGAGGCTGCAGGTGGGGCTCCAACAGATCACAAACGGTCTTCAGTGTCGGTCTGTGGAGGCAAAATTTGCGAAATATCACTGTACTCTCTATGTCCTCCAGCACTGTCAGGTGAAGTACAAGATTAGGCCTCCTCCTAGTTGAGATGTAAATTGACAAATGTCACTGACAACCATCATAAGATGGCCACAGCACATACTGTTAAGGATGTCATGGAAAAACCAAAGACTGCCATGAGAGATGTGTGGCACACCAGGTTACATGGGTGGACATTTGAGACACACAGAGGGCACACCTCTCCATTTACAATACACAAGTGCCGCAAACAACATATAGGTAAATGTGAATGCACACAAACTGAATCCCACATTTCTAATGTGCACGCCTCATACCGTACCATCCACCAATGTGTGTAAAATGACCATGACTGACTCATAACCATCTGCTGTACTTGTCACACCTCAATGCAGCATGTGAACTTGGCACACATCCACAACCCAATTGTCACAGTAGCTGGAAAACTGTCACTTGTGTGCATGAGCTGATCTGAAAGCACAAGTAAGTAACATCACCATACAGTGAGACAAACCTTGCCAAGGTCAGCACTGACCCACAACACATTGATTTGTTACACATTATTGACACCAGTGAAGCATCATCAACCATAAAATGCATAAGTGAAATGGCAGGGACCACAGACCAATGTGCGTCACACATAGCGTGCGTCCACCTGTGGGTTATATGGAATAATGGCATTGTGTGCCCAATGATGTGCCCTTAACCATGTTGCTGCTGTGTACTGATGCAGTGTTCACAATGGACATTGGCATTGCATGTGCCACAAATCGCAGTAGCTACCTCCTGGCGACTGCGGTGTGATACCAGCACCACCCCCTTCACAAGTGCGGTAGCCATTGGCATAGAGACATGGGTAGATGGCGGTAGACATGCTGCGCCAGCCAAATCGAGGTAGCCACTGCAAGGCCACGGCGGTGTGACACCAGCACCACACCCCTTCACAAGTGCGGTAGCCATTGGCATGGAGACATGGGTAGATGGCGGTGGGTATGCTCGGGCACCCAAATCGCGGTAGCTACCGCATGGCCACAACGGTACAACACCGCCATGAGGCATTGCCTACAGCTAATGGGAGTGATGATTGCGGTGGCAGGATGCAGTTTTGAAAATCGCGGAAGGCGTGCTCCGCCACTGCGGAGGCGGTCATTGGATGCATATGAACGATGCACCATCGCGGTAGCCCACCCCGGGCCCCTGCGGTTCATCACCGCTATGGAGCATTGCCTACAGCCAATGGGAGCGATGATTGCGGTTGCATGATGCAGTTTTCAAAATCGCAGAAGGTGTGCTCGACCACCGCGGAGTCTTTCATTGGATGCATTTGAATGAGGCAGACCGGGACAACCAATTGTTGCAGCTTTGCACCTTACAAATGACCCCCGGGGGCTATAAATCAGTGAGACTCTCATTTCCACTGCTCACAGAGCCTGCTGCTTGGTGCCCACTCCTGCTGCTGCCTTAAGTGCCTGCTGCCTGGGACCCTCTCCTGCTGCTGCCTCAAGTGCCTGCTGCCTGGGACTCCTCACCACTCACTTCCACCACAGGAGTTCCATGTCCACAGGGATGGCAAGGACAGAGAAGATCCGTGCCAGTTCATTCACAAGCGAGGAGCTGGAGGTCCAAGTGGATGAGGTGCTGGTACAGTACCCAAGGCTGTAGTGTAGCCCCAATGTAGTGGTAAGTCATCATTAAGGGAGCTGGAAGGCTGGGGGGTGTCTGACTTGTAGTTGTGCTGCTGCAGTTTTTGCCTGAGGGTGTGGGGTTGTGTCATACACTGACAAACAAGCTGTCTCCAGGGCGAGGGAGTGTGTGTGTCCCAATGTCACTGTTTTCCCTGCTTGCAGTTGTATGTGTGAGTGGAGTGTGTTACATTGTCAGCCATACAGAGCCACCGGATGTTGGGCATGTAGGTGCCAGGACAGTAATTGCTCGGGTGAATGTTTCTGTGTGCCCCTGTTGTCTGACTCAGTGTGAACCCAGAGACTAGGCTCAGTGCCAGCCCACCCAAATGACAACAGATCACTGAACTTACATGGTCCTTGCTGCTGTGCATTCCCACTGAATAGAAGATATGTACCATCTCAGCCCTGTATAATTGCACACAAACACACTTCTGTAGATGGCTATTATGTTGTTGAGTCCATGTGCCCAGAGGCCATACACATTACAAACACATATGTTCACAGGACATTCTCATTGAATGCTGCCCAGTCATGCAAACAGTGCTTCTAGACACAGACACAGGTAGATATGTAGTGGGCAGACATGCATGGGACTGGTGATATCGGCAAGCCACTGAGGGGGTACAGTGCAGTCATCCAGCATGTGTGTGACATTATCAGAGAGCCTCTACGCCCTCATGTATGCATCTGTTTGGGCAATGCAGAGTGCCCTTGTGAGGTGTCCCCCAGTTTGGGATGGATGGAGATTACAATAGGTCCTGAGTCTGTGTCTTGCTACTGTACTGATAGATGTTGGTGCATGACACAGTGTAACTAGTCATTTACCCTTCTTTTATTCCATACCTGCAGCTCAAGGTACACCAGCCTAAGGCCGTGTGGAGGGCCATTGCAGCAAAGGTGCGAGCCCTGGGGGTATACAACCGACAACGCACCCATTGCCACAAGAGGTGGGACGACATCAGCCGGCTTGCAGAGAACGTGCCAGAGATGGCATTGGGGCTGCTACCACGCACTGGGCGTTGGCAACATAACTGATGGTCCGCATATTGGCAGTGACTAATCCGGAGCTGGATGCACGTCTGAAGGAGCATCGCCAGCAAGGCAGGGGTGAGTATTTGTGTAGGGTGACTTTGGCTGGGAACAGATGCATGTGTACAGGGCCTGTGGCAGCGGTGGCCCATGTGATGTTCGTGTGGTGGTGCTGTGCTGTGTCATGTGAGTGGCTGCTGGGATGTGTGCCAGTGTCAAGCATTGGGCCAAACTGGACTTACAAAGCTGATCCTCACTGCTGTGCTTTCTCATAGCCAGATGTGTTAGGATCTACATAGTCACTCAGCATCGGGATAGTATGGGGAATCTTATAGGGGGTGAACAGCAGGGTCCACTATCTGAGTGTGACTTCATGTATGCCTACTTTGCATGCACCAAGATCAGAGAGGCCCACACATCTGACAACAAGGTGCCCCAGAGTACCACATGGTGCTTGGTATTACCTACTTGGCATTGTGGACTGTCATGTCCTAATAGGTGTGTGTGTTGTCTCCTCCTGTTCCCTAAATGTCTGTCAGCGGCAATGAGTGTTGTCCCCACACCAAACCCCTTGGTGTGGGCAGGGCAAGTTGTGTGTCTGGTACACTTCATCCACGGGCAGGGTGTTGTGCTGTGTGGCCTGAAACTTGGCTCAGTCATGGCAGATATTCAGGGTTACAGGCACTGTTGTGGTCTATGTAGTGTATTGCTGCAATGTGATTGCAGAGTGTTGTGGTCACCATGTTGATTTGGGCATCTCCTGTACTGCATTGATTGGATTGCTTTGTCCTGATGATGACACTCACAACCCTGCATCTGTCTCTCATACAGAATCACCAGTGGACAAGGAGGAACAGGAGCCGGACAACAGTGGTGGCGAGAGTAGCACCACAGCTGCACCAGAGGCCAGTGACACAGAGCTCACCTGCGCATCTGAGGGGGACCGTAGAATGCAGGAGTAATCCGTGCCTGAGACACAGAGTACTACATCATCTGATGCCAGCGGTGATGCATCCATGTTGGCAGGCACAGGGGATGGTGAGTCTGCAACATCATCTACCACACAGGGCCAGTGCTCAGCCTCCCATCCACTTCATCTGGTGCTGCCCTTGTCCGTGTCAGTAAGAGGGGATGAGTTACATTCACACCTGGCACTGCTGAGCCTGCACCTGTCCCCCCTGCTGCCCTCAGTGCAGAGTCTGTAGAGCTCCTGCACCATCTTTGTGTGGGCCAGACCGCCCTGCTCAATGCCTTCAGTGACCATGACAAGAAATTAGGCCAGGTGGTTGCCTACATGGAGGGCATACACTCTGACGTGGGTGGGCTACACCGTATAGTCCAGGCTTTGTCATCCACAGTGACATCTGCCCTTCAACAGGCACATGCTCCCATTCCTGCTCAGGTGCCTTTGTCCACCCTTCAGTCAGTGACCACATCAGATTGTTGTAAATCAGCGGCGATTAGGTTAAGCATTAGCAGAAGACATGCTTCGTTTTGATCATTATCGTAACAAATGTGCCGACTTTTATATTTGTAACGGCCATTTTGTATGCCATACATTGCCATGTGCTCATCATGTGCGTTGTCCTATCTTCTTGTCAACTGCTCCTGAAGTCTGCTTGGCAACAGGCTATTTTTAGTATTCCCCGCTTCCAGCGTGTCCAGACATGCGCAGTAGGGTCAACGATCGTTACTAATTGGTTCCAGATAGGAAAGTGTTTACCAGTTACCGAAGACTGTTAACTCCGCCCATCTATCAATTGTGCCTTCCAATATGTCCTTGTATGGTCATGAAACTGCTCTTGTCTTCTGTACCGCCTTCTCTTGAGCCCCTTCATTGTGTATAAAAGGGGCCATGTGCTTTAGTTCGGTGTGCTACTCGATACAATACTGAAGGGTGTTGTGTGGACTGTAGTACCACCTTTAAAGGTTTAATAAACTTTGCTTTTGTATTTTTTCCAGTTTCATTGCCAACTTCTTCCTAAGGTCTGAGGACTCTGTGCA
The DNA here is from genome assembly GCF_964263255.1 of Lissotriton vulgaris. Lineage (NCBI taxonomy): Eukaryota > Metazoa > Chordata > Amphibia > Caudata > Salamandridae > Lissotriton > Lissotriton vulgaris. The sequence continues at coordinate 362,430,218 of NC_141691.1, forward strand.
GAGAAGGGCGAACCCTTGCACTAAGTAGGCCTAGCTGAGGTTTGCTTACAACAAATTGGCGCCCAACACATGGGGCTCATCGACGACTCGGATGCCCGAAGGAGTAGTCGTGACGAAGGATTGGAATCTCGCTGCGGACGCGATCGCATGCCAGAAGAGACACGAGTCTTGGCATCCAAGGAGTTTTTTCCTTTCTTTCCGATCTGACCATCCAGGTGGTGCCGGCCCTCGACTGAGATCTCTTCTGTTGGTTTGCCGTGCAGTGGCCGTTTGGTCAAATTCAGAACTTGGCAATTGGAATCTGGACACCCTGAGATTGGTAAGAACCGTTGTACGGTACTTGCTGTGGGTTTTGGAAGCCTGGGGGTGGCAAGGAAGTTTTAGGATACACTTGCTGTGGCAATTTTGGAATGACTAGTCAATGATGTGTATGTGTATGTGTAATATATGTGTTGCAACACATATAGGCAGGTATGAGGAGATTTTTCTCTACAATGCGATTTTGATTTGAACGACACAACGTATTACGGATACTTTAAGTGCTACTTTGATTATAATACTGCATATTTTGCACTATTTTTGGCATGCCTGCTTTTAGCGCACTCCGTAGGAAGTGCTGCTTTTGTGGAAATAACCGGTTAAGTCTTGAGGAATCGCAGCCAGCTCCCCCAGAGGGGACGCCTCATAGAGACATGTATTTAAAATATGGTCTTTCTTCTATAATGTACAGCACATTGTGGAGGAAATACACGCGAAAGGATCCAGAGTTATGTTGGCCGAAGTATGGGTGATTTGATTTGCGGAAAATTAAGTATGTGGAACAGTGTATGTTTAAGCAAAAATCTAGACAAGATATGTTTGAGAGTGTGCGAATGTGGGTGAAAGAAGTATGTGAGCGTGAGAAACGTGAGCAAGCGCTTATTGAGAAAGAGCAACGGAAGAATGTGTATGAAAAAGCACAAGAACTAAGAAAGAAGGAGGCGAAAGAGTTGGAAGAGAGACAGGAGAAGGAGCGTAGTTTACAGATATCTGGCCAATATGCTGTTCGACAACCTCTTTATCCTGTCCTTAATAAATCGCAAGATGATTTTTCTTTGTTAGATCGTCCTCCGCCTCCGTATGTCGTTCTGTCCGCTCCATCTGGCGTAGATGAGGATTCCGGGGCAGATAAAACGAAACGTGACACCCGCTCCATAATTCCGGTCGATCGTGCGGCTGAACTTAGAAAGATTGCTTGACATTCACTTAAGGAAATTGTTGCTGTTTCTGATATTTTAGAGACTTTAAATGGATGGCAAGATAGAGAGCAGATATATTTTACTGAACATTTTGCAGAAGAAGTTGTTGATATGTTTCGAAAAGTATCTGATGTTCTCGAACCTGATGATGTGGCAATCGATTGTAAACAATTTTGAAACAGATAAGACCACGATAGTGCATGCAAAGCCAATGCGAGAGGCCGCGCCTCCTAAGGGAACGGGTACAAGTGACGATAAATATTCTGTAGATGCTAAAGGGTATTTTATTTATAATTGGGTATATACTTCCTGGAATAGAGCAGATGTTATGGCACTTAAAGGTGCATTGCCTGATCCGCGTAAAAATCCTGCCGCTTTCTATGAGGAAGTTGAGGGAGCCTTAATTTCTTGCACCTTGACATTAGCTGATATTGATTTATTTTTCGGGCTCATATTGCCGCCCGATATGTGGAGATCCATGCGTAAAAAATATGATGGTGCAGCGTATGGGGCATTATGGAAGGAGATAGAGAGGGAAGATGAGGACAGGGAACCAGCGAAAAAGCCATGTCAGTTGATTTTAGATCTTCCCGGTGCAATATTAGCTAAGGTAAAAATGATTATTCCCCCTAAAAAGATTGATTGGACTATTCTAGCATCTTGTAAGCAAAAGACAGATGAAACAGTTTCAGATTTCTTCACACGTTTTGAGGAAGCTTTTCATGGTTTCAGTGGCTAGTCGCTAACGGACGATACGGGCCGACACTTGTTTGTAGATAAGTATGTTACGAATTTATTACCAGGAGTGGCTAGCCGCTTGAAAGCTAGCGGAAGCTCTTGGACCACCTCTTCTCTGGCATCCGTCCTGACGATGGCTCAATATTACGAGTGTCAGGAACTAGAAGCGAAGGGCAACGAGGATAAAAGGTCTAAAGAATTAAAAACAAAGGTTATGTTATCTCAGGTTTATGGTCCACCTCTTCGAGGTAACGATAGAGGTGGACGAGGATTTTCTAATTCCTCCTATACTCGTCCCTTTTTGGCCGTTAATAAATGTGCGTATTGTAGGAAATTTGGTCATTGGGCAGATGAGTGTCCATTGTTGCGCTCACAGCGCTATGTCCGTGGCCGAGGATCCATGAGGAGTCGCTCGGGGAACTCAGGACCCAGAGGTGCTATGAATGATCGGGCTAGGTTTGATTTTAATATGCGGGTACAAAATGGGTTCTATACTTTTGATAGGCGCAACCAATACCAGATGTCTGATTATGTGCAGCCTGAGTTGTAGGATTCCGCTTATGCATAGGATTGCATAGGATGGGGTAAGGAATCAGTTGAAGTTCCAGTATATCAGAGGGGTCCTTACGTTACAGCACATGTTTTGGGTTCTACTGATCAGTTTCTGGTTGATACAGGAGCTACTCGTAGCGCTTTGTCTAAACAATTGGTTCCAAGGGCTCCCCCGTCTGGCTTAACGATTACATCGATAGGGTTCGATGGAACACCTTCCCTTAGCCCATTGTCACAACCACTTGCAACCACTGTTGATAGGTTTGCTGCTCCACATCCGTTTTTGCATTCCCCAAATACACCAGATAATATTGTGAGTCTTGATATGCTCAAGTATTTCAGAGCCACAATAAGATGTTCCCCTGAAGGAGTGCAAGTGATTTTGAATGACAATTACCCTGTAACAGACAGAGTTTGTATTGTTCAAGAGGATGCTGCATTAGCCTCCCTACTTAACACTCTGTGGGCCTCTTCAGGTACTGATGTGGGTCAGATGGTTATTCCACCAGTGCATATTAGTGTAAAGGAGGGAGCTGTGTTGCCACGTTTGCCTCAATATCAAATTTCACAGGAGGGTGAGGAAGCATTCATACGAATTGTACAAGATCTCATTGAGGTTGGAGTTGTTGTAACAGTCCGATCCTCCCCATTTTGAAGAAAGACACTGATACGAGGATTTACAGATTTATTATTGATTTACGGGAGGTAAATAAGATAGTGGTACCACAATACCCAGTGGTTTCTGACATCATAACACTTCTTACTTTAGTTCCACCTACTGCAACTACGTTCTCTGTTATAGACTTGAAGAATGCTTTCTTTTCAATCCCTATTCATCCTGATAGCCGATATTTGTTCGGTTTCACTTTGAATAATCAATCGTATAGATTTTGTAGAGTTCCTCAAGGCTATACTGAGAGTCCTAGTATTTACAGCCAAGCATTGAAAAGACAGCTTGATTCTTTTGTCATACCCGAGGGTGTGGCGCTCATTCAGTATGTTGATGATATTTTGTTAGCAGCTGGTACCCCTGAACAATGTGAGAAATGTACTCTGTCTTTGCTTTCTTTCCTTGCCTTACATCACCATAAGGTATCGAGAAAGAAACTGCAGTATTGTAGACCAAAGGTAACCTACTTAGGTCACCTTTTGTCTAGGAGGGGCGTGCACTCACATCAGATCGCATTCAAGCAATTCTAGACACAACCGTACCTTCCACACAGAAAGAAGTTCAAGCATTTTTAGGTCTTACTTTTTTTTGTAGGCAATGGATATTAGGATTTTCATATATCGTTAGCACTTTTGACAAAAGACACTCCAATACTTGGACAGATGAATATGAGAGTGCTTTTCGACAGTTACAACAAGCTCTTTGTTCAGCACCAGTGTTAGGTATTCCAGATTATACGAAGCTCTTTACATTGTATGTATACGAGAGGGATGGATGTGCATTGTCAGTTTTAGTACAGACACATGGTGATAAGCAACGCCCTTGTGCATATTTTTCAGCAGTACTTGATCCCGTTGCTCGAGCGTTGCCTGATTATTTTCGCTCAGTAGCAGCAACAGCTGTGTCAATACGCCAGAGTGAAGGGATAGTCTTATCACATAAGTTGTTGGGGCTGGTACCCCATGCTGTTGATGCCCTTATGAATCAAACAAAGATGCAGCATTTGACTAGCGCACGTCTGACAGGATATGAGTTGACGTTGTTAGCTCGTCTGACAGGATATGAGTTGACGTTGTTAGCTCCTCACCTTAACATAAGCATGGGCGAATTTTGCGGATCTCGCGTTCGCGAATTTTGCGGATTTGCGGATTCGCAATCCGCAAAATCCGCGAATTCCCGCGAATTTGCGGATTTTTTTTTTTTTTGTGTTCGCCCGTGTTTCTGCCAGTTCGCGAGGGTTTTTACAATTTCGCAATTTGCGAACTTACCTGTCGGGTCGCAAGTTTTGCGAACTTGTTGTTTCTACATGTCCAGCCTGTTTGGGACACTCTTCTTCATCACTGCCACTCTCTGTCACCACTGCCACTCTCTGACTACTCATGCCACCCTCTGGCCCACCCATGCCACCCTCTGTTTCATCACCACACCCTCTGGTTGTCCAGTGTACATTATTTTCGGCAAAGCAAAGCACACCTTCCCTGCCTCAAGTGACCTGAATTAATTTGGGGCTGATTAATGTGTCACAGAATATTTTTTTAGCTGGCACCTGCTTCCTTAGTGCGCCCTGATTAGTGATCTTTTGCACTTGCTAAGTGCTTTCATTGTTGCAAAATTAGTTACAACACCTGCCCTGCCCCAACTGACAATAATGAATTAGGGTATAATTAATGTGTCACTGAAAGAATTTAAAGTTCCAGCCTGGCACCTGCTTGTCTGCTCCTTTAGCTGTAAATCAGGACCTTTGTGGCATACAGTTAAGGTCAGAGCAGGGTCACACAAAATAGTTGCAAGCAGGCAACCGAATTCTGGAGGGCCCCCTCAGGAAGCACTACAAAGAATCGTTACAAATCATGAGGTTGACCTTTTGCACCTGCTCATTGCTTTTGCTTTTGCTGAAATCGTTTTTCGGTTTTTTTCGCGCTATTCGCGGGGCGCGGCGTCGTGCGAAACCGACCGCGGAAGCCGCCAATTCGTGCGAATGAGCATTTTATTTTTTTGCGGCTTGTTGTTTCGCGAGTTTTTTTGCAGTATTCGCGAGCCGCTTGCAGCGCAACACGCGAATTTACCCCAAGGTCAAGTACGGGCGCGGCCATTTTGTTTGCGTGACGTATTTCCGTTTCCGCCCGCTATGTATAATCTCGCGCAGTAAGCGCATTGCGAGTAGAGGTTCGCACGAGATCGCGCGGGAAATCTAGAGGTTCGCACGAGATCGCGAGGAAAATCTCGCGCGAACTTACTTTCGCGCTCGTGAACGGGCGCCGGCCATCTTGTTTTTCATTCATTTCCTGTGTCTGGGCATGGTGTTTAATCCTCTTGGTATCTTTGCCATCCTTTGCTTGTTTTCAGTTTTTTTTTACGATTTTGCTTCTTATCTATCCCTCTCTTTTCCTAGCTGTATATTTTTGTCTTTTCTGCTATTTTTCTTTACTTTTAAACTACTTTTTTAAACTCTTTTCTTTTCTTCTTCCCTATCCTATTCTTTCTTAATTTTCTACTTCTTCCTACCTTACCTGCCCAGACCATGGTCAAGCCAGGCGCCGTGAAGCTGCCCAGGCACTTGAGGGCCGCAGCGGGGAGTAGTGCTGGACCCAGTGCCAGGACAGCATGCGGGAGATTGAGGGGGGAGCAGGTGACGCGACGGGAGATATTCAGCCCGGAGGAAGTGGGCGCGCTGGTCTACTTGGTCCAGCGCCGCCTGCCCAGGACCATCGCGGGAGGCGGCAGGATCGCGGCCGGCCGCTACAACATGCGGGAGCGCCGGAAGCGGTGGGAGAAGGTGTGCTGGGCCATATCCCACCTCTACGGGGTCCAGCGCACCTACAGCCAGGTCACCCATCGCTGGACGGACCTCCTGGACCGCGAGCGCGACCTTCTGGACCAGCTCGGCTTGGAGATCCCCGGGCTTGGTGAGTAGTAGTAGCCATTTAATCACTCACTACTATGATGTTTTCTCCTGCTCTGTGTTGTTGTATTGCAAATATTTGTTTTTTACATGGAGCAAGCCAATAATGCCGCTGATGACGATTACATTGTAGTTAAATTATATTTCAAAATCTTCTGTGCATTTCAGGTGCACTGCTCTCCTTCTCAGTGGCGTTGCTACTATGCTTATTTGTTTTCTATTTCGTGGTCTCATTGGCCTGAGTAACTATTATGTATGAGTGTACTTTACAGAACTGCGTAATGCTAGACACTAGGGGGCAGATTACATTTACAAGCCCCTTGCGCCACGTTTACGTTGCCTTGCGTGACGCAACAGCGGCGTAAACGTGCCGCATCCCTGCGAGTCATTTACAGCATGACGCATCTAGGGAGATGCGTCACGTTATAAAGCCATGGGCCTGCACCACAATGGGTGCGTTCCTAGTACGCAGGGTGGGCGGTCCAGCGGCTGTGCGCCTCGCAAAATTGCCTGCGTGAAATGTACAAGATTTAACGCAGGCACTTCTGCGACGCTGCTACGTCAATTCAATTCCTTATGTCTGCTCGAAGCAGGCGAAAGGACTGACACAGCATGTTAAGTATTGGGTGGCCCTGAGCATTACTGGAGTTGCATTGCGTTGGCGACGTGACTCCAGCGATGCGCCGCTCTTACGTGACGAGATGCGTCACGCAAGTGCCTACCCTTGCGCCAGGGCGCGCCGCATTGTAAATGAGGCACATCTGCCGTGTCGCAAGGGTAGTTTTGCGTGACGCATTTGATCTGGCGCATCTCTGGAGATGTGCCAGAACGCGTAAGTAAGTATGCCCCTAAGGGGCAGAATTGCAATTACCGTCGCATCCCTGCAAAGTAGCAGGGATGCGCCATTAATTGTGCGGCCCGCTACCACCACCAAACATGGTGCGCCGTATTTGCAATGCGGCGCACCATGGGCCCAAAACGTCACCGAAGCTTTACTGCTGGAGTTGCGTCGCAACGATGGCGCAGCTCCATCAATGCTCTGGGGTACCCTATCTCCCCAATGCTGGGTCAAGCCATACGTCTGCTTCAAGCAGGTGCAGGGTTTGTGTGACGCATCATTGTCCTAAAGGTGACTGATTGATATTTTGTAGATTTCCCTCAGCCACTATTAGGATGTGTTCCAGCGCAGGAATGCCCTCCCTTGCGCCGGAACGCCCCCTGATGGCGCAGGGCTTTATAACGGGATGCATCTCCCAAATGCGTCACGTTGTTATAATATTATACGCCGCACCATGGCGCCCTTTTTTGTTTAGCTGCTGCGTCACAAAAGTCACGCAAGAACGGCGCAAAAGAGCCGCAAGGGCTTAAATCTGCCCCTTCCTTTGTAACCCTGACAATAAGAAAAATAGTGGCGGTGGATTGATAGTTTGACTATTTAAATGACTGGTAATGTAGCAGGCAACTGTTAGTGTTGTCACTGATCTGACTGAAATCACAATGGAGTTTGTCTGTCACTTTGCGTCTTGCCTGCGGACTGCGGACTGCCAGTCCTAGGTGAACGTTTCAGTACTTTGTTTAGTGAGTTACGTGACTTTCGAAGTCACAGGTCCGCAAATAAATGAAAAGTAACCATAATCAATATAATTTCGCGGAAATATTTTGTTATTGTTCTTTTGAAATGTTTGATTTGGTTGACATTGACAAGCAACAATCATCCATGTTTTCTGTTCTTTCTTTCATGTTGTACGTCAGCTCCCCCCAGGGGCGAGAGGAGGACACAGGAGCAGCAGGCGGCGGATGCTGTTCAACAGGGCCAGGATCGGGCAGGCGAGGGCTCCTCTGCTGGCCCCAGTAAGTTTTCATTTTAGACTAGTACCTATTTTTCCTAGCGTTCCTCATTTGACTTTTTTCAAAATTGTCTTTGCTCTTCTTGTAGACTGTATCTAAATTCTTATCCTGCCTCTACTATGACTCCCTGTGGTATTACTAGATTATTCTTATTAGTCTGTCTGTGTAGCTAACTAAGATTGCACGGTTGGCGAAACTCCCATGATTCTAGTCAGCAATAGCTCTATCAACTTAGTGCAGTCCTCTGGGATTGTCCATAATGTCTTTTGAAGTGTTCTATCTGGACTCATGCTTGCAAAAATTGCAAAACCTTTCGCTCAGTCACTCTAGTCTGGACCAAAAAACACAGATTGTATTTAAGTTTAAAAGCTTTATTAAAAGTAAACACATTTATTAAAATGAAGTCATAATAAAACTAAACGTTTAACTGATAATGGAAAAGTGGTTAGTGCTGACGATTAATTGAAGACATTTCTTGTGGTCGAGCCGAGCTCTCACCTGGTTTCAACTTGATCTTGTTGTTAGAAGTCCATCTTCTGTCTGTGTGGAGAAAAATGGTGCGTGTTAAAAAAACAGCCTTCATCAGTTGTGCCAAAAAGTGCAGCAAGACAAACTTCCCTGGAAAAAGGGACATTTTTTTTAACTTTAACGTAGACAGTCACAAATTACATTGTTTTCACATGTCTTCATTCCTAGACCAAATACTAGTGACTAGTGAGTGCTTTATTCTAACATTGTTAAATGTACTTTGTAGGTGGAACATCTGGTGGCGGGGCCAGTGTGGAGGTGGTGGTGCTCGACACGGAGGCGGAGGCCGATTCTTCAGGGGAGGAGGCGGCGGCGGCGGCTGTGAGAGTTGAGACGGTGGTGGTGGCGGCCAGAGGTAAGCTCTTATATATTCCTTACTTATTGAGATTGAAGACTAGCTGGGAAGGCAAGAATATGAGATGCATGGCTGGGTGAATGATGAAGCAATGATGGGTGGAAGGACAACAGCCTGGGTGGGTGACACAGAAACTGTATGTGGCCATATACCTGGATCATGCTACTATCTGACTCTTAGATAGCATATGTGTATCTAGAGCAGGGGTACTCCTAGTACGGCCCGCGGGCCGGTGGTGGCCCGGCAAGCCTTCCTTGGCGGTGCGCAGACCTTGCAGACAATCACTGCTCCCCCGGCCCCCACAGAGCAGAGGCTTTTTTGTATTTCACCTGTTAGGGCCCCTGCATCTCCACTCTGACAATCACTGCTCCCCCGGCCCCCACAGAGCAGAGTGGAGATGCAAGGCCACAAAGAGGTGAAATAGAACAAAGCCTCTGCTCTGTGGGGCCGGGCAAGCAGTGATTGTCAGGGTGGAGAAGCAGGGGCGCTAAAACAAACAAAGCCTCAATAATATGTTAATGGTCTTTTAAAGACCTGTTAAGTACTTTGGTGTTGTTGTCTGTGTGTGCGCGTTGAGGAAGCGGTCTCAACCCGGGCTGAAGGCTGACACAGATAGACACACACACAGTGAGATGACAGAGGGGGAGGGAGAGGGAGGGCAGGAGGGAGAGAGAGATGGAGGGAGGGCAGGAGGGAGAGCAGGAGGGAGAGAGATGTATGTAAATGCTGGGTCTGGTGGCTCAGTGGATGAGGGCATCTGCTGCAGGGACCTGTGTGCAACCTCATGGTCACAAGTTATCGTTTTGCTTTAGCCCCGCCCCCTCTGACTCCGCCCCCACCAGTGCGGCCCTCGGCCCCAAACTACACTGTAAATGTAGCCCCTGAGAGAAAGTTTGTGAGTACCCATGATCTAGAGAGAGTAGACGGTCAGTGGATGAACTAAGTGTAACTTTGAAGAGCATGTAACACTGCACCCGCACGTCCGTTCCAGTGTAGGAAAGGCAAGGAAAAGAACTTTTAATTTTGTCCAAATACTACCATAAATAGTAGCAGTAGTTTGTATTGCAAGCACTGCATAGATCCGGTTATTATGGTGGCCACTCCCTACCTCTCTTAATAAGTTTAGTAGTACTCAGTCATTCATGTGTGGATGTATCACTGGTCACTCAATAAAAAGCAAAGCACCTAAAGTCATCCCATATATAAGCAAAAACATCCCATGTGAAGTGATAGATAATCAGATTATTTATCTTCTTCAATTTTCCATTTCTAGTACTCATTTCCACTGTAGGGTGAAAGTTAAATTAATTAAGCAGTAGCCCTTGAGTTGTAACAGAGTATTCTCAGTGCCACCCGTAATAGAAAAGTAAGAGCTTCACCACCTGCATGTACTGGACGGGTACAGTAACGCAACGGCAACGCAAGTCTAGGTCACTCCTCATGGCGTGCGTCTCTTTTTCTCGGGTGCAAGTTTACTGCGCTGGCATTATGCCGGCTTGCAGAAAATAACGTACCAATTTTCCAAAACAAGAGATAAGAAGAAGAATAAGACTGGTGTACTTTCATAGTCGACTCCAATGGAAGTCCACAGTGCTCGTAGAATTTGTTCCTTAAACTCCCACTAATGTTAGAGCAAGGATGAAGAAGTGTGAGGTTAGATAGATACTGGCCTCAATAGTTAAGTAATGCGCTTGCAAGTTGCTAGTTGTACTGCAACACAAATTTCTGCTGAATGATTGAGTTAATCTTAAAGAGCATTGGTTACAGACTATGTCTTTCTTTCTTCATATAGGTTCTCCTTCCAAACGAACAAGGAGGAAGGAGCTGGCTAGAGCGGCCCGGCAACGGAGGATCGAGGCCACTGTTGCGGAATATCGGCGGCTGGTGGCCCTGGAGGACGTGGAAAGTGTGCAGTCGACAACTACAACAACGTCGTCTGCATCGGCCTCCGTGGCCCCACGGGCTGCCACCCAGCACAGTGGTCCACCCAGACTGAGCCGGGCTGCCAAAGGCAAACGCCACCGCCGAGCAGCAAGGCCAACAGCTGCCTCTCACAGGCATTGCACCTGCAAGGCAGTGAAGGCACGCCTGCGCCGCACTACCCTGATGGTGTCCCGCCTTCAGCAGGAGCTCGCCTTGCTCCGCGAGGAGCATGATGCCCTGGCCCAAAAAGTTAACAGCATCCACCCATAGTGTCCCTTGCCCCTTTTTTAGAGACTTTTGGGGGGTGGGAATTGGGAGTTGGGTTTTTGGGGACTTTTGAAGGACAATCGTTGGGGTTAGGGAGGGTCTTGCGGGAGATTATTTTGTTAGGGATATAAATATACTTTTTCAAACTTTATCTGAGCATACCTGTTTTTTACTGCTTGCCTGGTGGGTGGGGGTTTAACGTTGACTGTTTTCCTGAAAGTTTAGTTCCATTTTCTTCCTTTAAGTGTAAATGCCCAAATGTTTTCAACACTAAGTGCCTCTCACAGACTAAGTGAAGTGAATCCAAGAGTCCTAGGACTTTAGTAGTACTACCTTCAGTCTCTCGTCTCTCGTACTAATACTCCATTATACCCCCAAACCACCAAACGCTTATCTTACCTGTAATTTGTGTTTGAAAGTAGGGCTAGACCCAGGGCTGGCTCCACGGGAAACACCGAATAACGTTGGCAATCTTGGTCGGATAAAATTTCCTCATAGCGGTGGTACTAGTGGTGTGACACAGTGGCAGTTGCATGCCTATGAAAAAAAAGAAAATGAAATCTGGTTTGTCCTTCTGAGCAATTCAACGGTACAACTGAGAATATAGCAGGTGACAGAAGTACAGTAGAGCAGTGCCACATTGTAGCCTAACAAATGGTAAAGTATAAGTACTAATTCGGTTGAAGTTCTTTCACATTAGCAATGGTTCTTTGTCAAGCAGAGTAAGAATATATCCTCGGATTTCTTCACCAGCCTGTTGCTATCACCTTATCCTCCCCACCCAGCAAGTGTGTGGATTTATTGCTGTAATAATAATTTAGTCACACATCAATCAAAACCACACAGCCCGGGGGAAGAGGGTTAGGGTTTGAAAAATGGATGGGTACGGGGGTTTTTGGGAAAGGTTTTGGGAGACAAGAAAAAATAGCACAGCATAGACAAACTATTGTGAACATAAACAAATCTTTGGGTACAAACCTATCCATCAATCTTTGAAAGTGCATGCACTACTGCATGCATGTCAGTGAAAAGTAAGTAGTACATTCGACAACTGTGGAAAGAAAGAATGCGACAGTACAGGGCCTGTGTGGAATTATTGATAACGATATTCAACATAAGGTCTCTGTAGCCAGATACCCGAGAGCCTTGCTGGTCACTATAAATCCATTCACAACAACACTCAATGGGGTTGGTCTGGAAGGTGTCAGGTTTACTCCCCGTGATCCAGTCGATGCAAATATGGTTCCACCTCCAAATGTCACCAACACCCAGAAGTGTAAACACAGGGTGTTCGAGCCATTAGGCGGGGGAGAAAAATAACAAACTAAAATAAAAAATGTGGGATGGGTAAAGGTAGGGTCAGCAGGGAAAGGATACCTGTAACAGAAGACAAGACAGGCATCAGTGAAGTGCTGTCCTAACATACAAGGGTACTCTCATATAGTCTCACTAAATAACCAAGGAAGTAGACAAGTACCTGAGCACCAAGAAAACATGACCTTGGATAGGAAATACTATAGCCCTTCTGCCACAATCTGTGAGGAAGACCTAAGAAACACATAAACATATAGTTAACGAACACACTCCTGTCGCACCAAACACACTCGCGTTATACTAAGACATCAAACCCACTACTCACAACATACCACAAACATGGTAGAGGACTCAATGTACAAAGGGGGTTCCAAATAGTCAAAGCAAAGATGTATGGTCCAACAAAAAGGAAGAGGGAAAAGGTAGTGTGTAGGAAGCAAGAACTACAACACTGCGCTCTCTAAGTAATGACCCAGTAGAGAATCTTTGGTGAAGGTCAAACAGAAAAACGTAGTTGCTGTTGCGACCACCACTGAATTCTGCCAACAACACACCCCACGGTGCACTACACAAAGAGAACTGGGGTAGCCTGTAGTTACCTCACTACATGCCCAGTTATGGAGGTCCTTTGAAATACACAGTTATACAACGGAGACGCGTAGTTGTCCTTACTACCGCGCTCCGTTTTAATAGTACAAAAACGATCCCCGATGTGAACGCTAACACGTGGTATAGACCGCCACTGTGCTCCGCCACACACAATTCAACCAAACAGGAATTCATCAAAGCTAGAATTCTGTTAGAAAACAGTCACAGAACCTCCCTTAACAATCCGTTCAGGCAGTAATCAGCTGACCGCACGGGCGCCGAAGAGTTTAGAGCGGCTTTACCTGAAGACGCGTGAAGTCCGTCTACCGCCAAGGACAGAACACGGAAGCGCTCCCCACTGAGCCTCAGGGGGGGGGAAGGTGATAGTCCACAGGAGACACGATAAAAAAGCATGCAGAGCGTCCGCTCTCATGCCGGTGCAGAACAGAAACCAGAATAACGCGCAACAGGAAGCGCGTCTGTTCCCCAGATAAACTTCCTGCAAGTCTCCCGCCTACTCATGGGAAATGTAGTTTCATAGTACGGTAGGCGCTTAGGGGCTGCGTAACCTGACAGAAGGTATAGTAGATAGAAAAGGAGAAATTGCTTTTTTTCTAGGTGTCCCCTCACTCACCAGGGTTGCCCCTTGGTGACATGCTTCATCATTGGGGCCATCCCAGTCCTCTACGGCCTGGGGCGTGCTGCGACTTGCGAATTACGTAGGAGCACTTACAAATGACTATGTGTGGTGCAGATGTGATAGTGGAGTGGACTAAGTGATGTGTTAAGGGATCAATTTAGAAGCCTAGAGAGAGCCAAGAAATGCAGTCACAGTCAGAGAAAAAGGCAAGGGATACTGTATGTATGTGGTTGTAGTGGTCCTGTTGGAAGTGGTAAGTAAGTTGCCTGCAGAAAAAAAATCCTCCTATTAGCGGCACTCCTCCATTGCAGCCGACGCTTCGTCCATCGATGTTGGTCACCAGAAGACACCCTGTAAAAAAAAGCACAGCATAGACAAACAATTGAACATAAACAATTCTTTGGGTACAAACCTATCCATCAATCTTTGAAAGTGCATGCACTACTGCATGCATGTCAGTGAAAAGTAAGTAGTACATTCGACAACTGTGGAAGAAAGAATGCAACAGTAAAGGGCCTATGTGTAAATTATTGATAACGATATTCAACATAAGGTCTCTGTAGCCAGATACCCGAGAGCCTTGCTGGTCACTATAAATCCATTCACAACAACACTCAGTGGGGTTGGTCTGGAAGGTATAGTAGATAGAAAAGGAGAAATTGCTTTTTTTCTAGGTGTCCCCTCACTCACCAGGGTTGCCCCTTGGTGACATGCTTCATCATTGGGGCCATCCCAGTCCTCTACGGCCTGGGGCGTGCTGCGACTTGCGAATTACGTAGGAGCACTTACAAATGACTATGTGTGGTGCAGATGTGATAGTGGAGTGGACTAAGTGATGTGTTAAGGGATCAATGTAGAAGCCGAGAGAGAGCCAAGAAATGCAGTCACAGTCAGAGAAAAAAAGGCAAGGGATACTGTATCTATGTGGTTGTAGTGGTCCTGTTGGAAGTGGTAAGTAAGTTGCCTGCAGAAAAAAAATCCTCCTATTAGCGGCACTCCTCCATTGCAGCCGACGCCTCGTCCATCGATGTTGGTCACCAGAAGACACCCTGTCCACTGCCTGCCTGATGCTGAATTGTGGCTCGCTACTGTGAAGCCTGACTCCATCCTTTTTTCCCCATTGCAGAGACTGAAACCCGGCCTGTAATTATTCAACGAAAAACAGGAAGTGATATAATATTACAACACCACTGATAAATAAATATAAGGTATGTAGGCTGTGGAGTGCAAAAAGTCACAATTTGATTTTCCTAGTAGACAGTACAATATTTTTGAAAGTGCGTACTCTGAGTCACCTTTTGAAGGATAAATAAGTATGGGCAAATTAATGTAGCGGATCTTGCCCCTCAAGCTAGGTGTACTGTAAACTGTGTTTTAGAACAAAATTAGATCTTCCTAGCAGTGCTCCCACCCAGACCCTTACTAAAGCCAGTCGCAAAAATGTAGAAGACCCCCAATCAAATCTCAAAAAACAAGGCCTAGCAGAAAACTGGTGACAAAACTTACTTTGAAAGTAAAAGTAGGCCGAAGTACCCCCTTCCTAATTACCCATTACCCACCGTGGATTGCATTCAAACCACTTGCAAGCAACCAAGCAAAAGTAGCCATAGCCAGCATCGCTCCAAGACTCGAAATCCCCCCCACTCAAACACATGCAATAGAAATACTGCTAACCCTAACGAACCCTAAGTTAAGAATAGTGGCAAAGGCTTTCTTTAACTATGCCAAATCCCCCCTTTCCCACCATGGATTTTCTTCAAATGACTTGCAACCAAAATTACACATTCTCACGAGTGCTCTAAGACCCCAGAACTCAGTTGGAAAAATCTAGAACACCCCGAAACACATGCAATCCTGCTGCTAGGGCTAACCCTAACGAACCCTAAGTTACAAAAAGTGCCAAAACTAAAGGCTTTTCCGCGCGGATTTTGTCCCAACCACTTCTACCCGGTATTAGACCTTCCCAGGAATGCCCCAAGACCCGGCAACCCACCCGCCAAGAAGCATAACACCCCCAAACAGGCCAAAAGCAAAATCTCATACTTGCAATATTTCTGGGCCTTCGGTCCAAACGCGCTGCGTAGCTAGGCCATAAGTCGGGGTTGGCACGACGGATTTCCTGAAAAGCAAATGCAATCAAGATTAGAGTGTCCCAGCAGTGCTCCCAGACCACGAAACTCACCCACAAACACCAGGAAGCCCCCCAAACAGGCCCCCGAAAACGCTACATAGAGCAAAATGTCAGAAATAGCGAAAAAAAAAATCGGCCTTGATTTTGTCCCAACCACTTCTACCCGGTATTAGACCTTCCCAGGAATGCCCCAAGACCCGGCAACCCACCCGCCAAGAAGCATAACACCCCCAAACAGGCCAAAAGCAAAATCTCATACTTGCAATATTTCAGGGCCTTCGGTCCAAACGCGCTACGTAGCTAGGCCATAAGTCGGGGTTGGCACGACGGATTTCCTGAAAAGCAAATGCAATCAAGATTAGAGTGTCCCAGCAATGCTCCCAGACCACGAAACTCACCCACAAACAGACGGAACCCCCCCTAAGAGCACCTCAAAGGCAAGCAAGTCATCAAAAACACAAAAAAAATTCCGCCTGGGATTTGGTCCAAAACACTTTTATCCGGTATTAGAGCTTCCCAGCAATGGCCCCAGAGCCGTCAACCCAGGAGAAAACGAGTAGAAGACCCCCAAACAGCCAAAGAGCAAAAGTACAAAAATGGGGACTTAGTCAATTTTTCACAAATTTCCCAAATCACTCCGCGCGCGCTCTGCAGCTAGGCCCTAAGTCCCCTCTGCCACCATGGATTTGCTTCAAACCTCTTGCAAAGTAAAGTATATATAGCCAGCAGTGCTCCCAGACCACGAAACTCACCCACAAACACCAGGAAGCCCCCCAAACAGGCCCCCGAAAACGCTACATAGAGCAAAATGTCAGAAATAGCCCAAAAAAAAATCGGCCTGGATTTTGTCCCAACCACTTCTACCCGGTATTAGACCTTCCCAGGAATGCCCCAAGACCCGGCAACCCACCCGCCAAGAAGCATAACACCCCCAAACAGGCCAAAAGCAAAATCTCATACTTGCAATATTTCAGGGCCTTCGGTCCAAACGCGCTGCGTAGCTAGGCCATAAGTCGGGGTTGGCACGACGGATTTCCTGAAAAGCAAATGCAATCAAGATTAGAGTGTCCCAGCAGTGCTCCCAGACCACGAAACTCACCCACAAACACCAGGAAGCCCCCCAAACAGGCCCCCGAAAACGCTACATAGAGCAAAATGTCAGAAATAGCCCAAAAAAAAATCGGCCTGGATTTTGTCCCAACCACTTCTACCCGGTATTAGACCTTCCCAGGAATGCCCCAAGACCTGGCAACCCACCCGCCAAGAAGCATAACACCCCCAAACAGGCCAAAAGCAAAATCTCATACTTGCAATATTTCAGGGCCTTCGGTCCAAACGCGCTGCGTAGCTAGGCCATTAGTCGGGGTTGGCACGACGGATTTCCTGAAAAGCAAATGCAATCAAGATTAGAGTGTCCCAGCAGTGCTCCCAGACCACGAAACTCACCCACAAACACCAGGAAGCCCCCCAAACAGGCCCCCGAAAACGCTACATAGAGCAAAATGTCAGAAATAGCCAAAAAACAAAAATCGGCCTGGATTTTGTCCCAACCACTTCTACCCGGTATTAGACCTTCCCAGGAATGCCCCAAGACCTGGCAACCCACCCGCCAAGAAGCATAACACCCCCAAACAGGCCAAAAGCAAAATCTCATACTTGCAATATTTCAGGGCCTTCGGTCCAAACGCGCTGCGTAGCTAGGCCATAAGTCGGGGTTGGCACGGCGGATTTCCTGAAAAGCAAATGCAATCAAGATTAGAGTGTCCCAGCAGTGCTCCCAGACCATGAAACTCACCCACAAACAGACGGAACCCCCCCTAAGAGCACCTCAAAGGCAAGCAAGTCATCAAAAACACAAAAAAATTTCCGCCTCGGATTTGGTCCAAACCACTTTTAGTGCTTCCCAGCAATGGCCCCAGACCCGTCAACTCACCTGCAAAGAGGTAGAACAACACCCCCACAAGTGCTGAGTCTTTCTTCATTGGGCGTAAACCAGCCCTCTGCTTTGATGGAAATAGGAGTCTGGAGGAGGAGGATAGAGGAGCATGTTCTTCTGAACTTGTGAACCTGAGGAATGCAGACTGCGGCACGTTCAAATAAATTAGCAAACAAGTGAAGACAGTTCTGCTGATGGGCTTGTTTTTGTGATTATCTGATTAAAGTTTGAATTATATTAACTGTGCACAACAAAGAAAGACAGACACACAGGAATAAAAGTGAATAAGGATGAAAAAGAAAGTTATTGATTCGTTGTCTCATTTTCAGGGCTCGAAGTCGGAATCACGGTCCAGGAATAAGAATAAGGCTTCGTCATCATACTCTGCGAATTCAGGCAGGGTGAGGTCAGTGTCACCTGACAGAGTAGAAATTCCCTCATCTATGTTGCTGGCCACCTCCTCTTCATCCGGCACGCTCTCTCGTACTCTGAAATCTGGTGGTATGAGGTGCTGATTCATCTTGATCATTGTTAACCTCTCCACATTTTTGGGCGAGAGGCGGCTCCGTTTGGGAGTTACAATCCCACCAGCCGCACTGAAAACCCGTTCAGAAGACACACTTGCGAGTGGGCAAGACAAGTAGTTTAAAGCCAGGTTGGTGAGCTGTGGCCACAATTCTTTTTTCCCATGCCAATACGCCAATGGGTCAGAATTAACATAGACCTCTGTTGAGTCATTCAGATAGTCCTTCACCATCGACTCAAGGTCCTCATCCAAGGTTCCTCCACTTTGCTTAGCTCTTGCTGTGCCTCTGACCTTTTGAGAACCAAACCCACGCAGAGCTAGCCAATCCTCTTCAGCCTCCAATGTTTCTGTTGTCTTTCGTGCAGATGATCCGGTTGCCGGTGTCTTTAACGGCTGAGAGGTCACTTGTGCCACAGCCACAGGTGCAGAAGTGGATTGTTTTGACTGGGGATGGCCTGCTGATGTACTGCCATTTCCTTCAATTTCCAGCCGTTCTGTTTCAAACTTCTTGGCTGACAAGGCTAGCCAACGTTTGTACTTTGGAACATGTTCATCATTAAAAGGAAAGAATGCTTGGCCTGCCAGCGCCTTTTTGTAGCGTGGATCCAGAATAGTAGCACAAATGTAATGCTGTTCTGAGTGGATCTTTTTAAGACGTTCATCACCTTGTAGGAGCTCTAATAATTGCTCAGCCAGAAGCAAAGAGTCTTGCTTTTTGTCATCTTTTCCAAACACAGAACACACCTCCTTCAGTTGGTCCTCCAGCATGTACAACAATGGGATAGCTTTTCCCAAATTAGAGTCCTCCTTGCTGACTGCACGCGTGAAGACCTCAAAAGGACGAAGCATGCGTGTCAGGCTTTCAACTATGTTCCATTGCGGCCCACCCATCCTCAGCTCCTCTATACCCTCTTTCAAGAAATATTGATCGAGTTCCGTAAACTGCTCATACAGACGCTCAAGCATGTAGAAGGTTGAGTTCCAACGTGTTACCACCTCCTGGATGAGTGCTTTCACTGGCATTTGACATTGATATAGCATGCTCCTCAGCTGCTTCCGGGCCTTAAAAGAATGCCTGAAATGCTTGCAAATTTTTCGGCAGGTCTCCAATACACCGTACGCTGCACTGCGTTTATTACCCAAGAATTTTTGGACAACCAGGTTTATACAGTGCGCCAAACACGGCACTCTGAAATAGTAACCGTCCCTCATGGCCTTAACTATATTGGCGCCATTGTCCGTGGAAACATAACCAACCTTGCGTTTTAGTGGGGACAGACAGTTAAGGACCTTTGTGTTAAAGACATCCAAAATGTTTTCTGCTGTGTGACGTTTCTCCAAACCAAACATGGCTAGTGTTGCATGTTTCCGAGCACCTTTAAAAACAATGTTAGTGTCAACACCTGAGTTTAGCTTTGCTTTAGCCCCTGAAAAAGAGACCCAGTGTGCAGTGATGCACATGTAATCAGCGCCTGCGCCACTGGTCCACATGTCTGTTGTCAGATGTATAGTGTGAACAGCACTCTTCTGCAAAGCTGCCCCAATCACCTTCAGAACATCTTCATGTAGTGCTGGAACCGCAACTCGGGCAAAATAGAACCGGCTAGGAACCTTCCATTTAGGGCAGAGCGCTGTCACTAATTCTAGAAAACCAACCCCTTCTACAAAAGAAAAAGGGAGAAGGTCCAGAGCTAGCATTTTAGCCAGCTTAGTGTTATACAGACGGGTCATTGGGTGGTTGCGTTCATATTGCGCTTCTGTAAACAACATCTTTTTAATGTTGCCCTGGACCAATGATTTACGGGATGATGATGATCTCTTCGACCCAGTTACGCTCGCTGATGAACTTTTCCGCATTGATGTCTCACTCTCTCCCACACTCTTAGTGTGGCTCCCATGGGGTGTGCTGCTGACATGGGAACTGGGTGTAAGTGAAGTGTTTGAATCGTCTTCTTCTACCTCCTCGTCATCAGCAGATGAAAAATCAACGTTTTCATTACGTGCAATTCCGGCTTTCTTGACCGCCTCTAGGTGCGGAAACCATTGGACAGCGTGCCTTCTCTCAAGATGACCTCTCTGGCCTCCGGTACCATAGTTAGAACCAAGCTTACCACGACCAACTCGAAGCTTACAAAGGCTACAAATGGCTACGTTTTCCTTTTTTGGGCAAACACTAAAGAAGTCCCAAACTGGAGACTTGAAATGTCTTTGGGGGCCGGAGGAGGCGGCGATACTGGTGGTGGTGGTCCTGCTACTAATGCCAGATGAAGTGGAGGATGTGGATTGCCGAACTTCAGTACGTTTTGCACTTTCACCACCACGAATTGAGGTCGAGGACGAGGTGGGTACCTTCTTGCGAAGAAATATGGAAGCGGTAGGTTTTGGTGTACTACTTAACTCCAAATCTAATGATTCCATTTCCATTGCCTCCTCGCCGACATCATCATCACGCTCAGCAGCTTCTCGGGATAGGGTCAAAATGTCTCTTTGCTGCATGCCCGGTGGGGCTGCAGTGACCTTTGTGATGACTGGCTCGTCGTCATCGTGAGAGGCTTCATCACCAGCAGTATCTGTCACTTCTTGTTGAGCCTCATCACACTCCATAGGTTTGAGTTTTTGGACGACCTTCCTTTTACGCTTAGGTACCGGTGTCAGATCATGGTGTGCCTCACTGTCAGACCGCAGTTGTGGTTCCCAAGACAGATCACTTGCATCAGAAGGAGGTGGGCTTGAAGAAGATGTAGACACCCCCCTTGATCTTTTCCTTGCTAGGGATGTGGAAGACAATGAATGATCATCAGGAGGAGTGGCTTCCAATGATACCTCGGCTTCATTGTCGATTTCCTGATGTGCCCCTACTTCGGGAGGAACAACTATTGTGGGCACTTGTGAACCTCCATGCACCTTTGCTTGCGCATCTCCTTTTGCTGCCTCTCCTTCCACATGTACTTGGGCGTGTACTTGCACATGGTGTTGTTGTTGCGGCTGTGTTGATTCAGGGACATTGCTGCTACTTTCTTGCGATGAGCCAACATCACTGGTCGATGGTGATTGGAGAAGTACACTGACTGCCTCTGAAGCACTCAAGGGCTTTGACTTAAGTTGGCGTGGTGGTGGAGGCACTGAACCCAATGGAGCAGGGGTGCTGCTCCCAGCTTGGTCCCCAGCAGAACCTGCTGCAGCAGGCTTACTTTTTTTTTTGCTCCCAAAAAACGTGGCGGGTGGCACACCAGCCTCCTTGGTAACTTGCTTCTTCTGCTCCTTACTAGCAACTTTCTTGCTAGAGGAGCTACGGAGAACTTTCTTTGGGGGCGGGGCCATCTTCTTCAGAGCAGGTCAGACAGCAGGCCGCAGTTGCACGAATAGTAGAGTTGTCTGAGGCCAGACGTGACGTCGCGTGACGTTATGCTGCACACACACACCGCTGCAGGACTTCTTCCTGGCACTGGTGGTTCTCTTGAGTCTTGTGCACCTAAAAAAAATGGAAGACAGAGGAACATCAGTTCAGTTATAGAGCACAAAAAAAATCGAAAAACACTGCAAAATCAGCACAATCCCAATCCATCCATGCCCTCCATAATGTTTAAATTCAAGACAACCCACAGAAAGACTAGGCCCATGCAAGACTCACTAGTACCCCTGGGCATAAATAAAGGTTGAAAAGTAGGCAAAATGGTTGGAGGCCTAACAACAAAGCCTGCATTCAAAATGGCCACTTGCCTCCTAGCACATGGCCAGGGCCTGCCTGTACCAGCACTCAAAATGGCCCCCACCCACATGGCCTGTCCCCATGAACACCCCCAAAAATCGAAAAACACTGCAAAATCAGCACAATCCCATTCCATCCATGCCCTATATGATGTTTAAATTCAAAACACCCCACAGAAAGACTAGGCCCATGCACCACTCACTACCCCTGGTCAAGGCCCCAACAACAGGTCAAAAATCGAAAAACACAGAAAAATCAGCACAATCCCATTCCATCCATGGCCTCCATGATGTTTAAATTCAAGACAACCCACAGAAAGACTAGGCCCATGCAAGACTCCCTACCCCTGGGCATAAATAAAGGTTGAAAAGTAGGCAAAATGGTTGGAGGCCTAACAACAAAGCCTGCATTCAAAATGGCCACTTGCCTGCCAGCACATGGCCAGTGCCTGTAGCTGCACTCAAAATGGCCACCAGCCACATGGCATGTCCCTCCCCATGAACACCCCCAAAAATCGAAAAACACTGCAAAATCAGCACAATCCCATTCCATCCATGGCCTACATGATGTTTAAATTCAAGACACCCCACAGAAAGACTAGGCCCATGCACCACTCACTACCCCTGGTCAAGGCCCCAACAACAGGTCAAAAATCGAAAAACACAGAAAAATCAGCACAATCCCATTCAATCCATGCCCTCCATGATGTTTAAGTTGAAGACAGCCCACAGAAAGACTAGGCCCATGCTAGACTCAAATACCCCTGGTGAAAAGGCCACAAGTACAGGCCCAAAAAACGAAAATCACTGAAAAATCTGCACAATCCCATTCCATCCATGGCCTCCATGATGTTTAAATTCAAGACAACCCACAGAAAGACTAGGCCCATGCAAGACTCCCTACCCCTGGGCATAAATAAAGGTTGAAAAGTAGGCAAAATGGTTGGAGGCCTAACAACAAAGCCTGCATTCAAAATGGCCACTTGCCTGCCAGCACATGGCCAGTGCCTGTAGCTGCACTCAAAATGGCCACCAGCCACATGGCATGTCCCTCCCCATGAACACCCCCAAAAATCGAAAAACACTGCAAAATCAGCACAATCCCATTCCATCCATGGCCTACATGATGTTTAAATTCAAGACAGCCCACAGAAAGACTAGGCCCATGCACCACTCACTACCCCTGGTCAAGGCCCCAACAACAGGTCAAAAATCGAAAAACACAGAAAAATCAGCACAATCCCATTCAATCCATGCCCTCCATGATGTTTAAGTTGAAGACAGCCCACAGAAAGACTAGGCCCATGCTAGACTCAAATACCCCTGGTGAAAAGGCCACAAGTACAGGCCCAAAAAACGAAAATCACTGAAAAATCTGCACAATCCCATTCCATCCATGGCCTCCATGATGTTTAAATTCAAGACAACCCACAGAAAGACTAGGCCCATGCAAGACTCCCTACCCCTGGGCATAAATAAAGGTTGAAAAGTAGGCAAAATGGTTGGAGGCCTAACAACAAAGCCTGCATTCAAAATGGCCACTTGCCTGCCAGCACATGGCCAGTGCCTGTAGCTGCACTCAAAATGGCCACCAGCCACATGGCATGTCCCTCCCCATGAACACCCCCAAAAATCGAAAAACACTGCAAAATCAGCACAATCCCATTCCATCCATGGCCTACATGATGTTTAAATTCAAGACAGCCCACAGAAAGACTAGGCCCATGCACCACTCACTACCCCTGGTCAAGGCCCCAACAACAGGTCAAAAATCGAAAAACACAGAAAAATCAGCACAATCCCATTCAATCCATGCCCTCCATGATGTTTAAGTTGAAGACAGCCCACAGAAAGACTAGGCCCATGCTAGACTCAAATACCCCTGGTGAAAAGGCCACAAGTACAGGCCCAAAAAACGAAAATCACTGAAAAATCTGCACAATCCCATTCCATCCATGGCCTCCATGATGTTTAAATTCAAGACAACCCACAGAAAGACTAGGCCCATGCAAGACTCCCTACCCCTGGGCATAAATAAAGGTTGAAAAGTAGGCAAAATGGTTGGAGGCCTAACAACAAAGCCTGCATTCAAAATGGCCACTTGCCTGCCAGCACATGGCCAGTGCCTGTAGCTGCACTCAAAATGGCCACCAGCCACATGGCATGTCCCTCCCCATGAACACCCCCAAAAATCGAAAAACACTGCAAAATCAGCACAATCCCATTCCATCCATGGCCTACATGATGTTTAAATTCAAGACAGCCCACAGAAAGACTAGGCCCATGCACCACTCACTACCCCTGGTCAAGGCCCCAACAACAGGTCAAAAATCGAAAAACACAGAAAAATCAGCACAATCCCATTCCATCCATGCCCTCCATGATGTTTAAATTCAAGACACCCCACAGAAAGACTAGGCCCATGCAACACTCACTACCCCTGGTGAAAAGGCCACAAGTACAGCCCAAAAAAACGAAAATCACTGAAAAATAAGCACAATCCCAAGCCATCCAGCCCCTCCATGATGTTTAAATTCAAGACACCCCACAGAAAGACTCAGTCCACCCACCACTGAGTACCCCTGGGCAAAAGGCCCCAAAACAGCCCAAAAATCGAAAATTCCAAAATTTTAATTGCAGCAACTGTATTGCCCCAAACAAACTTACTTGTAAAATTTCTAATCCAACAGTGATCCAAAGAAAGTCAAAAAGGCCTCAAATCCAAAGATCCAGCAGCATCCACAAAAAGTAATCCTTCCAGCTGCACATCCAAATGAAAAGTGGATGGACAAAGCACTGGGAGGAGCCTGCTGAACAGGAACAGGAAGTTGAAGACTATGGGGCACTTCCTTCCTCCCACCCCCCTGCCCCCCTCCCCAAAATGGACTCCTCGCTAAAAAAGTGCAGGCAAATGTCAAACTAAGGAGTTATTCACATAAAAATCATCATTTCTAGAAGGTTTATGCTGCTTGCTGGTGGATTTCTTGTGCAGAATTGCAAATTTATATTTTCGCTCGCCGCATCTCAAATCTCGCAATTGCGAAGTACCGCGAGACGAGATCTCGCCGTACTCGCGTTGACAAACTATCGCTGGCAAGCCGCGATGACGTAATCGCGCTCGCCAATTCCCGCGGGATCACACAGCAAGATCCAAAATGGCTCAGCACTCGCAAACTATCGAAAAAAACAACTCGGCAAACGATGATAAACGCCGCGCGCCGCAAAAATTGTATCACCAACGCCGCGCGCCGCCAAAAAAATCCGCTGCGTGCGAATTTGCGGATTTTGCGGGAAATCCGCAAATCTCGCGGATTGCGGATTTCCCGAAAATCCGCAAAATCCGCGAGCGTAACGGATTTTCCGCCCATGCTTACCTTAACACCATGCGCGCTAGCGGAATTCCGCTCGCACGCTGGGTTTTGCGGAAACGCACTTTACGTGACGAGCTGGGCTCGTCATCAGCATGCGAGGAGGCTACGCCGTGACGAGCCCAGCTCGTCATCAGCGTCGAAGGGGTTAAACTGAAGAGATGTGCATCACTAAACCCAGCCACGTTGTTGCCATTTCCGGCGACTCAGCCTGAGGCGCAGGAAACACATGATTGTATTTTCCTGACTGAGGAACAGACAAAGGGTCATATTGATTTGCAAGATACGCCCCTTCCAGATGTGGATGGAGAATTGTGGGTTGATGGGTCTTGTCTGAAGTTACCGGATGGTACAACTTCAGCCGCATATGCAATTACTACGCCTCACACGATAGTAGAGACAGCTCGCATACCACAGAAGTCAGCTCAAGCAGCAGAACTAATAGCTTTGACACGAGCATGTGAGCTTAGTACAGGATTGTGTGTGACTATTTATACAGATAGCCGCTATGCTTTTGGAGTGGCGCATGACTTTGGCATGCTCTGGAAGGAAAGAGGCTTTCTGACATCAAACGGGATGCACACAATGCATGGAGAACTAGTGCATAATCTTTTAACTGCATTAACATATCCAAAGAAAGTAGCTATAGTGAAATGCAGTGCGCATAAAAAGGTGACAGATAAGGTGGGACAAGGAAATGCTTTTGTAGATCGAGTGGCACGTGAGACTGCGATGCAGCCTGACACTACTTCTCTGTATGCAGTGATGTCACAAGCTGAGCAGTGGCACGATGGAAGGAAGGAAGTACTAGAGATACAGAGGACCGCTTCTGACAAAGAACGAGAGCTATGGTCCAGGGATGGAGAGTTGGATGATGAAGGTTGTTGGCGAAACAAGCAGATGGATAGATGGAAGTTGCCTATAGCTTTTGTACAACCTATGGTTCAGATGGCACATTGGCTAGCACATGTTGGAGCTCAGCAATAGTGAAATTGCTTACACAAGTCTGGGAGCATCCAGAAATTGCTAGCACAGCTAGGAGAGTAGTACAGTCCTGTATGATCTGCCTGTAATTTAATCCTGGAAAAGGGACACGAACTCCAGCAGGAGGATTTGCTACACCAACTGCACCTTTTGAAGTTTTGTAGATGGAATATATTCAGCTTAAACGCTGTCATAAATTGAAGTATGTCTTTGTGGTGGTATGTGCCTTTAGTAAATTGATTGAGGCATACCCCACAAAGGACAATACTGCAATTACTATGGCAAAGGTGATTTTGAAGGAATTCTTTCCTTGCTATGGTGTTTGTAGATTTTTGTGGAGAGATAACGGACCTCATTTCGTAGGGGACGTTATAAAATATGTCCTGAAAGGATTAGGGATCAAACAGAAGTTTCATGCAGTGTTCCACCCACAATCGGCAGGTTTGGTGGAAAGATACAATGCTACTCTGAAAATGAAATTAGCTAAGATACAGGCTTCTACTTATCTGAATTGGCCAGATGCGTTGCCACTGGCATTGTTGTCAATCAGATCAGTGCCTCATTCTCGAACAGGTCTCACACCTTATGAGGTCTTGTTTGGCAGGTCCATGAATATCTGGTGAATTCCTAAACCGAGTTCTGTGTACGATGTACCTTGTGTTTTAATGAATGACTATTTCGCACAATTGACTGATAACTTGGTTTCTATTCATCAACAGGTTCAAGAAGCACTTCCTGACAGATCCACAGGTGAGGGCCACAACCTCCGGCCTGGTGACTTCGTCCTTCTAAAGTCCTTCGAGAGGTCGAGCAGTTTGGAGCCAAGGTGGCGTGGGCCAGAGCAAGTGCTACTTGCCACGAGAACAGCAGTTCGAGTCACGAATCGGAGAAACTGGGTCCATGGTACCCATTGTCGCTGAGTACTTCCGACTTTGGTGGACCTGCTGTGTTGACCGACCATCGAGAGGTTCTGACTGCGGAGAGAGGCCGTGCTGTGATGCCTGACTGATCTGAGAAGTTCATCTTGGACCAGACAGTCCCTGGACCAACAAGATATAATTTGAGACCGAGAGAGAAATCTGCAGCTTTTGTGAAAGTTGTCTGAGCATTCCCTGGGTCAGTGAAATGGAGAGCCGATGTGGCAAGGGGGGGAGGAATCAGCCCTGCATTAGAGTAGTGACACCAGTCTTGGCCCGTGGTGAAGAAATCAACGGCTATCCAGGGGTAAGAGCTCTGACAACTACTTTAGTTTCAGGAAGATTTGTTTTGTGTTGTGACTAAAATGGAAAAGAAGAAGAAGATTTTTTTTGCTGTAGGGTTTGTTGTTGCTTTGGTGATTACGGCAACAATAACATGGTCAGTTGAGGAGACAACTTCTGCTCGTGAGTTGTTTGTTGTTACTACACCGACACCAGAGGAGCATTATTTCTTTATGCTCCCATATCAAGAATTGAAACATCGACAATCTTATCTCAATAATACCTTCCTTCAAATGCTACATCATACCCACATCGCTACGAATGCTACAAACTGTTGGATTTGTGGGATGATGCCTGCACATCAAAAGAAAGGAGGTACACCATTCATACCTCTCCCTTTTTTGCATAATGGCTCTTGTCGAGCCTGGTATACTTTGCTCTTTGCGACCAGGAAGCCTACTGTGGGCAGACTGCTTTTCCACTTAAATAAAGAGTGCCATCAAGACAAAGATGGGTATCCTCAGGTGAATGGAACTAAATGGGAGTGGCAGGAATATCAAGCGGACAATATTTCAACACCATATATCTTCACCAATACAAGAGACTCATCCAATGCCGAACATTTTGTCATTTCCGTTACTCAAACTCATGCAGAACTATGTGTACAGAGCATTGGACATATCCCTGTTGGGATTAGTGAATGTATTACTGTATTGAACATAGATGGCTTAAATAATAGTACCTTTCTAGCTTCACACAATACTTATTTTGTGTGCGGAAATCGTGGATATTATCGATTGCCAGCCGGCTGGACCAGCATTTGTTATGTATCATTTTTATTGCCCACTGTGTTTCTAGCACCTCCATTGTATCATCGAAATCTTAAACTGTTTAACAATATTGCTGAAAATAGATACAAAAGAACTTTGACTACTGATAGCATTGATCAAGCCGACACATGCCTACAACAATATATAGATTTTAATTTAGGATTGTTCTTTTTTGTGGGTGCTGCATTAAACAGCAGAAAGGTGCGACGACTGACTAGAGTAGTGGAAGCTGAAACAGATCAAACAGCTGTAGCTTTAGGAAACATAACTGAAGAATTGCAAATTGCTAGAATTGTAGCTTTGCAGAATAGAATGGTTTTGGACGTTATGCTAGCAGATAGAGGTGGTGCATGTCGTGTTATAGGTAGTAGCTGCTGCATGTTCATACCTGACCACACCCCATCAGTGTATAAAGCGATTAATAAACTTCATAAAATCGCTGCAGACCTTCACACAGAAAATGGTACATGGACTTTTACAGGGTGGCTTTGGACTCTGATTTCTGCTTGGGGCTGGAAAGTATTAACAGCCCTATGTATAATAATTGCAATAATCTTCACTTGTTATGTATGTATTCAGTGCAGTCCAATGATATGTTCTATGTGTGTTACTGCTTGCATACCGACCAAAAGCAATATTGCAGAAGTCAAAATGCAGAATGATTTTAAAAAGGAGATAGCTAGCATGATGATCATCGGTATAAGGGATGAGTATCTAGTTTTTCCCAGGAAGTCGAATGTCTTCAGCTAATGCTGAAAGGGTCGTCTGTTGTAAATCAGCGGCGATTAGGTTAAGCATTAGCAGAAGACATGCTTCGTTTTGACCATTATCGTAACAAATGTGCCAACTCCATTTTGTATTTGTAACGGCCATTTTGTATGCCATGTTGAGCAATGAGTGGGGTGAAAGTGAGTAGGTCATTAGGGGAGAATATGTTTAAACTGAGTGACTGGGTGTTTGTTGTAGGGTGGGGTGAAATAGAAATGTACGGTGGAGAGCAGGGGAACTTGTGAGCACGCCAAGTGAGAGGAGGACTGAGATTGAGCAAAGAGGGAGAATGAAGAGAAGCTGGGAAGTTGTGAGTGCGTGATTGTGGATAGTGTGCAAGGTAAAGGGTGGGTGATAGCAGAAATGTAGAAAAAGGAAGATGGAGATCTGGATAGTTTGTTAGCATGCTGAGAGAGGAGAGGATGGACAAGAAGCAGAGAGGGAGAATGAAGAGGGGAGATGTGAGCAAAGTTAATGGGTAGGTGACAGGGAGATAGTAGGGGTTAAAGGGGAAGTAACTTTACCGTTTGTGAAACGGAGGGGTAAAGATTGAGTCATTTTTTGAGCTAGCATTGTATGACTTTACCAGTGGAGTTAAACACAGGTTCGAGTGAAAACCATTGTGTTATGAGCATATGTATAATGCATGGCCAGTAGTGAGTGATTAATGAAGTATTATAATGACTATTGACAGTCTGCGAAAATCATGAAAAAACGTTAATGGTAAATGTTTTATCTTTTATTGTCATTTATAGTTACCCCTGAAGAAAGGCTCTGGTAGCCTGAAATGCAATGGGTTTCAAATAAATTCTGCCTGGACGAATTATGCATTTGTATGTGTTTTAGTACGAGGTCCGGATGGGCACAACTTAAACATGGGAAGCTTTTGGAAATGGCATATATTCCTGCGTGTGGACAGAAAAGGTGTCTCTATAAAGTGTTGACTTAAAAAAATGGCTTTAAATAAAGGAGTACATGGATTAGAAGAAGAAAGATGATGGTAAAAATGAATCGCTAGATTAGCATAACTAAGCAGTGTGACCGGCATTGGGGTGAGATGACGCCCCAAATGAAGAAGTTGTTATCCAAATGAAGTGTCAGTTGGGCAAGACACTTATACCGGTGGGCACGCATTCCTGGAAATTGAGGACGAAACAAAGAGAATTTGAGGATAAAAAAGGTGTGCATCCATTACCCACAGAAGTTGTACTCTCCCCTGTGCCATGGACACTGGCCCAGTTGCTCTGCTGTGTTGTACTCTCCCCTGTGCCATGGACACTGGCCCTGTTGCTCTGCTGCGTTGGAGTCTCCCCTGTGCAATGGACACTGGCCCTGTTGTTCTGCTGTGTTGGAGTCTCCCCTGTGCAGCCTCTCATGTACTTGCTGTGCCACCTGCCATGAACTTTGGCCTTCCTGTTTGGAGTTTGCCTGTGCAGATTATCTTGCATATGATCAGCATAATGTGCCTTGCTCTTACCTACTGTTGTTCTACTGTCACATCTGTGCAATATGTGAATAAAGACAGTTACTCCTGTTGTGTGTTTTGTCAGTATCCTTGCTGATTAAAGTTATTTTTGTGAGTGCATTTGGTTGCCTGTGCCCCATGCTCTATGTGTCACTTCAACATTGCCAAGCTCTTTGCCCGCTTCATATTTTTAAACAGGGGTGACTGGGTCTTCAGTCCATTCAGACACTGATACTTGTGTTATCTGTTTAGGCTCTTTTGCCTGTCATGCAGTTCTCTTTTTAGTGGTTTGCTATTGTTGGCTACGTTGTTGCCATGTCAGCTTGGGGTACACTCCCAGCACAGGGTGTGATGCTATGCACAGGTTTGCATGCAGGCTGGGCAATGTCATGATGTATGTGTGTTATTCCTGTATATGTGCCCAGCTGTGTATGTATATGGTCATTTTGTGTTGGCCCTTAGTCATGGTCCCCTGCCCTACATGCGATGTTTGCTCTTGTGTGGTGTAGAGGTGAGCAGTGAGAAGGGTGTGACTTTGTAGTGGTTGTGGATGTGTGTGCTACTGGATTGTGATAGACACACATGTGTCACCCAGGACTTGTGCGCCTGTTGTTTGGTTTGTCCTGCCCTTTGTAAATGATTGTATGCACTTGTTTGAGTTGTCTGTTGTGCACTGTGCAGTTGTTGGTGTGTCCATTCATTTCTCTGTGGCTCATCCTTGTTGTTTTGGTCACTTATGAGTGTGCAATGTGTGTGACTTGCACATCAGTGTTGTGTTTGCTTGATCATAAATGTGTCTTGAGTGTGTTTGTGTAGACTGTGTTGCCCTGCTGCTCCTCAGTGGCATTGTGTTTGTCATGCATTGCAGGCACATGGTGTATTTTCTCCTCCTGTATGGCATGGTGTGTGTGGTGTAATGCCTCCACCTATCTGTGCCACTTGTACCTAGCCATTGTGGGTCTGCACTCCCTCTATTTCTGTATGGTACACCACTTACATGTCTACTCCTGACATGCTAGTCAGTTTACTTGGATGTCAGCTGTTCCCTTGGTTTACATGTGTATGTGCCTCCCCATCACTTCATTTGTGACACTGTGCCTTGTGGTGCAGTTCGTGGGCCAAGAGTCATGTTCCACTCTGGACATTGCCCCAATGGTTTATGTGTGATGTTCTTGAGCTATTTATCAGTGAGGATTTTGCTCATGTGCACTTCAGCTGTGTGTGCTGCCCAGTGCTCTGGTGAAGATGGTTCTGCTCTTGTATCCCAGAGTGGTGTATCCTGTTGTTGTTGTGTTGGATGTATGTGTGTTGGCTGTGGTATTGCTTCACTTCCTATGTGTTCTTTTGTATTAGTGCTGTGCTGATTTGTGGTGCGTGTGTTGAGGTTATGTCAGTCATGTCTGTGTGCAGCTATTGTGCTTGGTGTGCACAGACTGCTTGTTGTGCATACAGTGTGTATGTG
This sequence comes from Lissotriton vulgaris, assembly GCF_964263255.1. Lineage (NCBI taxonomy): Eukaryota > Metazoa > Chordata > Amphibia > Caudata > Salamandridae > Lissotriton > Lissotriton vulgaris. Next base: position 362,462,158 of record NC_141691.1, read on the forward strand.
GGCTTGGCATTGCCTGATGTGCATCCCCTGATGTCCTGTGGTGTTTGTTGATTTTTGCTTTCATGTGCATGTGTGGTTGGTTTGTTGTGGCAGTGTAGTTCTGTGCAGGTGCACTTCTTGTGTGATTTGTGGTATGTTGTGTGTGTTTTGTTCTTGAGTGATAATGTTGTACACTCATGTTGTGATTGTGCTCACATTGCCTTCCCACAGTTCCGCTGACAGGGTATGTCTGTTTCGGTTGGAGTTCTGTGTGTGTTCCTGTGGTGTTTGTGTGTTGTTTTTGGGCAGGCATCTGTTCAGGCTTCCCTGTGTGTGTGTTCTGTTTTTGGCTACACCCAGGGTGTGTGTTTGTTTGTGTGTATATGTGTTGGGAGGTATAGGCAGCCTTCAATGTGTGAGACACTGGTATTGTGTGTTCCTTGTCAGCCACTCCTGTAGTGGCTGTCTCCCTGGTTGTTTATTGTGTGTTGCAGGGTGTTTATTGTGCTTGCTTGTTGCTGTGATTGTTGCTTGTTGCTGTGCATGGGGGTGCACATGATGGGCACCTGGCCTGTGACTTGATGGGGTGTGTGGATGTGTGGTTGGTGTGTCCCTGTGGAATTTGTGCCCTGCCCATGCCTTGGAGTGGCCCTGCCTTCTGCATTGTGCGCATGTGTTGGCCGCGATGGTGACATGACCGGGACCGGCACGTTGCTGCAAGTTCGTGGTCGATGTGTGTCCCGGATTCAGAGGGGTGAATTGGTGGCAGGTGAGTCATGTGTGGGTGCCCTTGTGGATGTGTTGTGGCCCCCAGAAGGGTTACTCAAAAAGGGATGTCAGGGGGAGAAAGGCTATATAGGGCAGCCCCCCACTCAACGCATATGAAACAAAAAGCCCTATTCAGCCTGCATGATATAATTCTCAAACTCTGTAACTAATGGGGCCACACGTCATATTGGCTCACCAAAGAAATTTTAATATATATTACTGTGTTACAGGTCCGGACATGCCTTAAAATATGAACATGAATGTGTACAGACTCACCCACATAGAAAAAATATGTGAGAACGCCAGGAAAGTACCTTACGGACGCAACACCCGAGGGGGTTCACGGTTTGTTAATCACCGGTATACCCGCTTCTCATCATCGGCTACTTTCCTGGCAAGGAGGATGAAACAAGTGCAAAAGAGATGTGCACCAGAAAGAATAGAGAAGGAGACAGACAAGGAGTGTACAGTTACACTTCCTAGTGGGACAGACAAAGTTATTGAAAAAAGAAGTGCCCACACCCAACAAACAAAAAAATTAAGAATGTGTAGTTTGGCTGGCTGAGTCGATTTTGTTCTGGTGCTGCCAAACTCCACGTTTAAAAATGGTTCAACTGATACCATATGTTTTTACGACTGGACCGACATGTTTCATTGCCTTGTCATTGGCAACTTCGTCAGGGCAAATAGTTGGGTCTCTATTCACAATCCTCCACCTTTCATATGAGGACCTTATGCTCGAATGTGGTAATCGTACCCTGGTCTGGTGTGAGACGTCGGAAGCGCCGGAGGGACTCGGCAGCGGTAAACTCACATCTCGGAGTTTCCAAGACAGACTCGTGATCTGTGACACTCCGTCTTTTTGATGCTCGAGGGTACGATTATCTTTTAGAGCCAATTTGTGTTGCTTGTGAGATGCGCCCTGCTCAATTATTATGCCAAGATATTTATATGAGCGCTGCTCTTCCAAAGTTTCCCCTTTTGCCGACCTTTTAAACTTGTTTTTTTTTAGGATCCACTAAACAAACAATTTTTGTTTTTTCTTTGTTTAGCTCCAGTTGTTCCTGATCCAAGTAGGATGCTAAATTGTTTATTGATCTCTGTAAGCCAATAGGAGTTTAGCTCAACAAAACAATATCGTCTGCATATTGTAAGATGGCGACTGACTCGTTGGCCATGTTCGGAGGGTGACAATCGGCTTTTTCAATATGCTGTGCTATATCGGAAAGAAACAAATTAAAGAGGCTGGGAGCTAGAATGCATCATTGTTTCAATCCTCGCTGCGTAAGAATGCTCGGGGTTGTGCTGCACTCGCCGCCCAGCTTTACTCTAGGCCAGGTATCCGTGTATAAGGCAGTTATGGCGTTAAGCATTACTCCTGGCAAGCCCCAGGCCTTGAGTTTCTTCCAGAGATAACTCCTGCTTACTCGATCGAAAGCGGAATTGATGTCCACAAAACATGCAAAGAGTCGGGATTTCTTTCTTAACGCTTTTTCAATTAGGAGTGCTAGGTTGGCCAGGTTGGTTGAGGTGCCCATCCCTTGCCTGAAGCCCGTCTGGAACTTGGGGATTATGTTCTTCTCCTCCATCCATTCATGAAGCTGGGCTAACAGACAAGAAGCATAAAGATTGGCCTCCACGTCTATCAGTGAGATTAGTCTGTAATTACCCAGCGGTATACAACTGTTACAACAAAGTTTTTACCACGCACTACCATTACAACGCAGGCATTACCACGCATACCATTACAACGCATTGCGCTGGGGGGCGCCTTAGGATAGGGAATAAGTATAATTTTATATCGAACACCTTCCCTAGTGTCCACGGGGACTGGAGTTGGAATATAAAATTATACTTACCACTATCCAGCACCTCTAAGCGCTATGCGTTGTAACGGTATTCGTTGTAAATACCGCGTTGTAATGGTATGCGTGGTAAAAGTATGCGTTGTAACGTCATACATCCTTACCCAGCTTACGGTGGTCACCCTTTTTATATATAGGGTGGATGATGTTTCCTTTCCAGGAAGCCGGGACATTGGACTGTATGTAGATCTCGTTGAAGATGGGAGTAAGGTAGGAGGACCAGAAGTCTAGGTCGTTCTTAAAGATAGCATTGGGAAGGCCATTTGGACCTGCCGCACCCTTGGACTTGAGTTTTAAAATATGACCTCTTAGTTCCTTTGCGTTGGTCAAATTGTTCGGCTCTTTACTAACTGCCTCTGAATTTGTTACTCTGCCTCCCGCATAATCCGGGTTTGGAACTGATTGTATTTCCTCTTGATCAGGATGCTGCCCACTAGGCCGTTCTGCAGGGCCTGATACTATGTTGCTGTACAGGGTTTTCACATGGTGAACCCACGTTTCTTAACCGATTCCCGCTTCTTGCTTTAATGTTGGGCCAGTTGACAATTTGTTTATTATGCCCCAGAAGTCGCTACTGTTGGTCTTTTTGCTTGCGGACAATAATTGTGTCCAAATGGTCCCCTTGTACGCTGTTTTTGCTCTCCTCAGGTTCCTCCTATGATTGATCCGTAATTGGCACAGCTTCCAATTTTTGATTTTTCTTCCCGTGTTTGCTGCACGTGATTGTTGTCACACCTCTCTTGCAAGCCCTCTTTTTTTATCTCGTAACTCATGATTGAACCAGGGCTCTCTTTTAGTCGCCATCCTTGAAGTCCGACCTAATATGGCTGGGAATCTTTGGACTAATAACTGGGCCAGCTGTTCCATGTTTTGATGCAATTGGCTTCTGCTTGTGGGCCCTCTTTGCCCAAGTATTCCCTAGCTGTCTCCTGAATGGCTTGTGACACTACTCCCTGCCATTTTAGTTTTCGAAGGCTAAACTTGTCAGGGTATTGTGCTATGGACAAGCTTTTCTTTGATGATCATTCTTACAATAAGAGGCAGATGATCACTTTCGACTTGTGGTGTAATTTTAAAAGTGTTGATTTGTGAGAGGAAATTGTTACTGATGATGGTAAAATCTATTGTTGAAGACGCCTTTTACTTTCGTGCAGGGAATTCGCTATGAGGTTGTAATTAAAGTCACCTGAAATAACCATTTGGCAGTGCTGATGACTTTTCTGCAATGATTTTATTAAATTCATTAGAATTGTGTATTTTTTGTTCTGATTTTTTCTTTCTGATTAGATATAGACGTTGATTACTAAGAGTTGCCACTGACTTTCATCAGACGAATGTTTGCTGCTTAATTTGGTCACTTGGACCCAGTTAGTCCCCATGTCTAATTTTTCTGTTGACCCGTCTAGATTTTGTGTTACGTAAGTTGAAAGGCCCCTCTTGGGTGCCCAAAGCTTGAGAATTTTTCTGCCAAAATGTGGAATTCTATGAATCGGGGGTTTGAAGTTGGAGTCAGATTCCAAGTTTCCTGGAGCAGGATTACGTCATGATGAATAAGGAACGCTAATGTTTCATGGTCCTGCCCATATCTTTAAAGCCATGGACATTCCATGAATATTTACAACAAGGGGTGGTGAGGGACAGAGTCTCTGAATTAAGCAGAAAGCTCTCACCCAGTCAAGAGATCAGGGCTAGATCCAACACCGTTTTTTAGCTCACTGCACCATCCCAGTTTCAGAACCTGGCTGTATGCAAATTAGTCTGTTCCTGTCCCAGTGCATGATGGGAACAGGGCAAACCAAACTACAAAAGCCAATTCTTACACTGGGAAGGAAACAAGCTCCCGGGGACCGGTTTCTGGCATTACAGCCGTCTTCGGCCCGGTTTGCTTGAATCCTGATGGTGCAATGAGCAAGGGTCTCACATCTGAGAATACCCTTCCACGCTTAGGGTGGACAAAAATATTTACAACAAGGGGTGGTGAGGGACAGAGTCTCTGAATTAAGCAGAAAGCTCTCACCCAGTCAAGAGATCAGGGCTAGATCCAACACCGTTTTTTAGCTCACTGCACCATCCCAGTTTCAGAACCTGGCTGTATGCAAATTAGTCTGTTCCTGTCCCAGTGCATGATGGGAACAGGGCAAACCAAACTACAAAAGCCAATTCTTACACTGGGAAGGAAACAAGCTCCCGGGGACCGGTTTCTGGCATTACAGCCGTCTTCGGCCCGGTTTGCTTGAATCCTGATGGTGCAATGAGCAAGGGTCTCACATCTGAGAATACCCTTCCACGCTTAGGGTGGACAAAAATATTTACAACAAGGGGTGGTGAGGGACAGAGTCTCTGAATTAAGCAGAAAGCTCTCACCCAGTCAAGAGATCAGGGCTAGATCCAACACCGTTTTTTAGCTCACTGCACCATCCCAGTTTCAGAACCTGGCTGTATGCAAATTAGTCTGTTCCTGTCCCAGTGCATGATGGGAACAGGGCAAACCAAACTACAAAAGCCAATTCTTACACTGGGAAGGAAACAAGCTCCCGGGGACCGGTTTCTGGCATTACAGCCGTCTTCGGCCCGGTTTGCTTGAATCCTGATGGTGCAATGAGCAAGGGTCTCACATCTGAGAATACCCTTCCACGCTTAGGGTGGACAAAAATATTTACAACAAGGGGTGGTGAGGGACAGAGTCTCTGAATTAAGCAGAAAGCTCTCACCCAGTCAAGAGATCAGGGCTAGATCCAACACCGTTTTTTAGCTCACTGCACCATCCCAGTTTCAGAACCTGGCTGTATGCAAATTAGTCTGTTCCTGTCCCAGTGCATGATGGGAACAGGGCAAACCAAACTACAAAAGCCAATTCTTACACTGGGAAGGAAACAAGCTCCCGGGGACCGGTTTCTGGCATTACAGCCGTCTTCGGCCCGGTTTGCTTGAATCCTGATGGTGCAATGAGCAAGGGTCTCACATCTGAGAATACCCTTCCACGCTTAGGGTGGACAAAAATATTTACAACAAGGGGTGGTGAGGGACAGAGTCTCTGAATTAAGCAGAAAGCTCTCACCCAGTCAAGAGATCAGGGCTAGATCCAACACCGTTTTTTACCTCACTGCACCATCCCAGTTTCAGAACCTGGCTGTATGCAAATTAGTCTGTTCCTGTCCCAGTGCATGATGGGAACAGGGCAAACCAAACTACAAAAGCCAATTCTTACACTGGGAAGGAAACAAGCTCCCGGGGACCGGTTTCTGGCATTACAGCCGTCTTCGGCCCGGTTTGCTTGAATCCTGATGGTGCAATGAGCAAGGATTCAAGCAAGCCGGGCCGAAGACGGCTGAAATGCCAGAAACCGGTCCCCGGTAGCTTGTCTCCTTTCTGGTGAAGAATTGGCTTGGTAGTTTAGTCTGCCCTGTTCCCATGATGCACTGGGCCAGGGACAGACTGATTTGCATATAGCCAGGTTCTGAGCTGGGATGGTGCAGTGAGATAAATAACGGTGATGGATCAAGCCCTGATCTTTGGACTGGGTAAGAGTGGTCTGCTTAATTCAGACACTCTGTTCATCACCACCCCCTTTTCAGAATCGTTTTTGGCCACTATAGGTGTGGCAGGGTATACTCAGACATGAGTCCCTTTCTCACTGCATCATCAGGATTCAAGCAAGCCGGGCCGAAGACGGCTGAAATGCCAGAAACCGGTCCCCGGTAGCTTGTCTCCTTTCTGGTGAAGAATTGGCTTGTAGTTTAGTCTGCCCTGTTCCCATGATGCACTGGGCCAGGGACAGACTGATTTGCATATAGCCAGGTTCTGAGCTGGGATGGTGCAGTGAGATAAATAACGGTGATGGATCAAGCCCTGATCTTTGGACTGGGTAAGAGTGGTCTGCTTAATTCAGGCACTCTGTTCATCACCACCCCCTTTTCAGAATCGTTTTTGGCCACTATAGGTGTGGCAGGGTATACTCAGACATGAGTCCCTTTCTCACTGCATCATCAGGATTCAAGCAAGCCGGGCCGAAGACGGCTGAAATGCCAGAAACCGGTCCCCGGTAGCTTGTCTCCTTTCTGGTGAAGAATTGGCTTGGTAGTTTAGTCTGCCCTGTTCCCATGATGCACTGGGCCAGGGACAGACTGATTTGCATATAGCCAGGTTCTGAGCTGGGATGGTGCAGTGAGATAAATAACGGTGATGGATCAAGCCCTGATCTTTGGACTGGGTAAGAGTGGTCTGCTTAATTCAGACACTCTGTTCATCACCACCCCCTTTTCAGAATCGTTTTTGGCCACTATAGGTGTGGCAGGGTATACTCAGACATGAGTCCCTTTCTCACTGCATCATCAGGATTCAAGCAAGCCGGGCCGAAGACGACTGAAATGCCAGAAACCGGTCCCCGGTAGCTTGTCTCCTTTCTGGTGAAGAATTGGCTTGGTAGTTTAGTCTGCCCTGTTCCCATGATGCACTGGGCCAGGGACAGACTGATTTGCATATAGCCAGGTTCTGAGCTGGGATGGTGCAGTGAGATAAATAACGGTGATGGATCAAGCCCTGATATTTGGACTGGGTAAGAGTGGTCTGCTTAATTCAGACACTCTGTTCATCACCACCCCCTTTTCAGAATCGTTTTTGGCCACTATAGGTGTGGCAGGGTATACTCAGACATGAGTCCCTTTCTCACTGCATCATCAGGATTCAAGCAAGCCGGGCCGAAGACGGCTGAAATGCCAGAAACCGGTCCCCGGTAGCTTGTCTCCTTTCTGGTGAAGAATTGGCTTGGTAGTTTAGTCTGCCCTGTTCCCATGATGCACTGGGCCAGGGACAGACTGATTTGCATATAGCCAGGTTCTGAGCTGGGATGGTGCAGTGAGATAAATAACGGTGATGGATCAAGCCCTGATCTTTGGACTGGGTAAGAGTGGTCTGCTTAATTCAGACACTCTGTTCATCACCACCCCCTTTTCAGAATCGTTTTTGGCCACTATAGGTGTGGCAGGGTATACTCAGACATGAGTCCCTTTCTCGCTGCATCATCAGGATTCAAGCAAGCCGGGCCGAAGACGGCTGAAATGCCAGAAACCGGTCCCCGGTAGCTTGTCTCCTTTCTGGTGAAGAATTGGCTTGGTAGTTTAGTCTGCCCTGTTCCCATGATGCACTGGGCCAGGGACAGACTGATTTGCATATAGCCAGGTTCTGAGCTGGGATGGTGCAGTGAGATAAATAACGGTGATGGATCAAGCCCTGATCTTTGGACTGGGTAAGAGTGGTCTGCTTAATTCAGACACTCTGTTCATCACCACCCCCTTTTCAGAATCGTTTTTGGCCACTATAGGTGTGGCAGGGTATACTCAGACATGAGTCCCTTTCTCACTGCATCATCAGGATTCAAGCAAGCCGGGCCGAAGACGGCTGAAATGCCAGAAACCGGTCCCCGGTAGCTTGTCTCCTTTCTGGTGAAGAATTGGGTTGGTAGTTTAGTCTGCCCTGTTCCCATGATGCACTGGGCCAGGGACAGACTGATTTGCATATAGCCAGGTTCTGAGCTGGGATGGTGCAGTGAGATAAATAACGGTGATGGATCAAGCCCTGTTCTTTGGACTGGGTAAGAGTGGTCTGCTTAATTCAGACACTCTGTTCATCACCACCCCCTTTTCAGAATCGTTTTTGGCCACTATAGGTGTGGCAGGGTATACTCAGACATGAGTCCCTTTCTCACTGCATCATCAGGATTCAAGCAAGCCGGGCCGAAGACGGCTGAAATGCCAGAAACCGGTCCCCGGTAGCTTGTCTCCTTTCTGGTGGAGAATTGGCTTGGTAGTTTAGTCTGCCCTGTTCCCATGATGCACTGGGCCAGGGACAGACTGATTTGCATATAGCCAGGTTCTGAGCTGGGATGGTGCAGTGAGATAAATAACGGTGATGGATCAAGCCCTGATCTTTGGACTGGGTAAGAGTGGTCTGCTTAATTCAGACACTCTGTTCATCACCACCCCCTTTTCAGAATCGTTTTTGGCCACTATAGGTGTGGCAGGGTATACTCAGACATGAGTCCCTTTCTCACTGCATCATCAGGATTCAAGCAAGCCGGGCCGAAGACGGCTGAAATGCCAGAAACCGGTCCCCGGTAGCTTGTCTCCTTTCTGGTGAAGAATTGGCTTGGTAGTTTAGTCTGCCCTGTTCCCATGATGCACTGGACCAGGGACAGACTGATTTGCATATAGCCAGGTTCTGAGCTGGGATGGTGCAGTGAGATAAATAACGGTGATGGATCAAGCCCTGATCTTTGGACTGGGTAAGAGTGGTCTGCTTAATTCAGACACTCTGTTCATCACCACCCCCTTTTGAGAATCGTTTTTGGCCACTATAGGTGTGGCAGGGTATACTCAGACATGAGTCCCTTTCTCACTGCATCATCAGGATTCAAGCAAGCCGGGCCGAAGACGGCTGAAATGCCAGAAACCGGTCCCCGGTAGCTTGTCTCCTTTCTGGTGAAGAATTGGCTTGGTAGTTTTTCTGCCCTGTTCCCATGATGCACTGGGCCAGGGACAGACTGATTTGCATATAGCCAGGTTCTGAGCTGGGATGGTGCAGTGAGATAAATAACGGTGATGGATCAAGCCCTGATCTTTGGACTGGGTAAGAGTGGTCTGCTTAATTCAGACACTCTGTTCATCACCACCCCCTTTTCAGAATCGTTTATGGACATTCCATGAGCAGAACGTGATGTAAGCTGGACACACTTCTTCCATGTTGGGAGCCCGACTCCATTCTCCTGATACACTTTTCTTTTCTGCATTAGGTATACTTATTGTTTAATGTTTTTGAGACCCAGGACCAATCCCTGTTTTCCTGAGAACTTTCATCCGTTTTTCCAGGACTTCCCTTTTTATTCGACCTGTTCTCATTAAAAGGGGTGGGGGCCGCATTGGATTGTGTGCCGCGCAGGCATGTGTTATGATTTTTCCCTGTTGAGTCCACGTCTTTTAGATTTTTAAGGAGGGGGTGCGGATACCTGGGACATTCATGAACCTTCAGCATAATTCCCCAGGCTCCAAACTTTGCGCTTGTTGAGTATATTTTATCCACCACTTCCTTTGAGGACCAGGTTGTCAGGGTCTCCTCGACTCCCGTCCTTGGGGATTATTTGAATTCTACGGCTATTAGATCTTGAGAACGGATTCCTTTTAGTTCTGGAATTTCATTAAGTAGCCTCAACAGGTTCCCTCTATTTAGGATGTCTTGTTTTCCTTTGGTCGTATATTCGGGAACGAATGACAGTTTCGATTCAAACCCCTCTCACTGGTTATAGTCACTATGGCTGGGGGATAAAGTTTCCTTGCTTCCGGTTTTAAGGGGTTATTGTTGATGGGGTGACCTTTTCAGGTCGTGGTTCGCTCTCCGTGGGGGGCTTCATTTATCTCCCTCGTGTTCCATTCCCTCATTCCTGATTTTTTATTTGCTTTTTTCCCTGTTTGCAGCGTCTCTAAATCCTGATGTTGGAGTTTGCAATGACGAGCTGTACCAATTATTGTGATCTCTATTGGATTGATAAAGATTTCAGCCTGAGAGGTTGTTATTGCCTGAAAATTCTTAGTGGGGGAGACTTTTCGGTTTACTGGTTCTAGCCCTTTTTTCCTTTCCTCTTGGGGGCAATCCTGTGCATCTATACTTGGATCTCTATTACACCTAAATTCTCTTTTGCCTGACAACTGAATTGTTTTTCCTCGCCCCTCTCCTTTTTTTTTTTTACTTCATTGCTTTTTATTTGCGGCGCTTCCTGAGTAGTTTTCTGGCCTGCTTTGCCCTCCGGGGAGGATCCTGTGTTCGTGTGGAAGATTTGATCTAGCTTTTGGAGTATCGGGGGGCGTAGTACTTTGTTGTGATGCACTGGAGGCATGCGGGGCTTTAGAGTGATCTATTTCCAAGTGTGCGGCACCACAGGAAGGAGAGTTATTCTTTTTCCCTTGCAATGGTTTTGTAGTAAATAGCGGGATAATTTTCTCCATAGCTGGACTGTTTGTTATATTTAAGCCGGGCCTTTCTTGCGCGCTTTCTTTCCTGTTTTGTAGGTTTTGCAACCACCTCTGGCTTCAGAGTGGGCTGTGAGGCGTCTGTTTGGTGGTCTGTTATATCCAGTTGGACTTGGGGCTCCACTTTCTTTGTTTCGTTGTTGACGCTACTGGTTTCCTCTGTTACTAATTTAGTGGGATTTGTTTTTTTCTCTGGATCGGCTGTTTTTTGCGTTTTATTATGCTGCTTGCTGTTACAGGATTGTTTTACTAACCCAGGATATCCTTTAGGATTTCAGGGAGGGTTACCAATTTCTCTATAATTGAGCTGCAGCCACAATTCAAAGGTTGTTTGTTGAATCCTGTTTGCTGGTCCATATTTCCCCTGCGTGTTAGTAGGGATGTTATTAAGTTCATTTTACTGTTTATGCCCGATATGTGGCCGGCGATAAGATTTACGAGGTCTATTTGGACGTCCAATTTGTCTGATTGGAAATTCAGAACCCTTATTGCTTGTTCCAAGGTGTTTATCAGGGTTTGGGTCCATTGTGTGCTGGAACAGTCTTCGTTAAGCTTCGCCGAGACCTCTGACCCAAGGTCTATCTTACTGATTAATGAGATGGTTATTGGTGGTGAAAAATGTGGTTGCTTGGCTCTTATAGAGCTATGCGTGTCCTCCACTGATACAGAATACTGGTGAGCTGGCTTGCATAATGAGCTTCTGGGAGTGGATGCCGCTATTTTGGATCTATTCTGTGGAGTTTTTTTACTTGAATCTAGTTGTAGATCCTTTCCAGGGAGTATTTTTTCCTGTCTGTTGGATTCCAATATTTCCAGGATTTCCACCAAGTTGGAGTCATTTAACATAGAAAATGATTTGGCGGGAGAATCTTTTGTTGGCGCTGCCTGGGCTGCAAGTTTTATTGAAATAGATTTTTCGTTCTTTGTCCCTTTTATGCCTGAGAGACCTTCTTCATTTGGGTCTACTAAAGGTTTTTCCTTCTTTGGTCCCGTGACAGTTATCTGACCATCCAGAGCTGCACTGAGAGCTGCAGAGCTGCTGTTATATTTTTTCTATTCTCTCATTTCCTCCATGGGAGTGTCAGACCCCCCCCTCTTGTACAATATTATTAACTCGCTCGAGTGCTCAAGAGTTAGAAATTTCGGCAGTCACTTCGAATTTGTTTGTGAGTGTTGAGGCGGGCGTAATGGGCGTTGTCTGATACACCTGGGCTGTTGTGGTTACAAGCTTTCCCGCATATAAGCCTGCCATGTTTTTTTGCGGGAGTAGATCCCATTGTGATGCATTTTTCGAGTTTGCGGGTGTCTGTAAAGGGGGAGCTCTTGGATTAACAGGGAGAATTGGGCTTGGTAGCTGAGCGGCTTCAACTGTTGGAGCGTATATTGCCGCCATTAGATCCTTTAAGAAAAATAATTTACGGATCCCTGTTTTATTTTTCGGGCTTGGCGTTGTTGTTGTCGGGGTTGGTCTGAGACCAGCCTCTCCCTTAAACCTGTTTCCTTTGTTGTTTTGTTAAAGTGTGAGATCTCCTCGTTAGATTTTTTTGATTTAGTTTTTTTGCCTGTTGCTGCTTGGCGGACTGTTCCCGATCTCATTTGAGCGGCCCAGAGTTTGACCTAGACCTGAACTGATGTCTTCTCCCTTTTTTGGAGAACTTCGTTACTCAGCCGGTTATATTATGTCTGGTCGTAGCTGAACTTCTCAGCAAGGTAATACTACCAGCTGGTCAGTTTGACCGTGTTTGTTCTCGATGGTCAGAGTAAATGAGTCGGGTTTGGTCAGAGCTATGTTGGTTCCTAGCTGTGACTTTTCCTCGCGGGTCTTTAGTCTTTAGACTAGGATGCGTGGTTTAAGTGACTTCTGTTTATTGGTTTATGGGAGTTTGGTTGTTGTGGCAGCGCTTGAGTAATTTTCCACTGCGTGGTAAAGCGCTTTGTGTAGCGGGTATTTACCCTCTCCAAACTCGCTGTGTGGCGTTAAGCCTCCCTCCTGGCAAGCAGTGACCAACAGTATATGATGAGCAGCGTTGTGGGGTGGCCTGACTATGAACAATGTGGGGGCTTGGCTGAGCCCTAAAAACTTGCCTCTAGCCACTGCCCTCATAGCCTCATCCATTTCCTGCTGGCAGCCTCTGTCTACTGCCAGCGCCAGCAGCCCCCCCAGTGCCCCAAGGCTGCTTGTGCGGTGGACCTACCCGGACATTCGGGATCTAGCAGGCCTCTGGCAGTCTTGTAGATCCAGATGGAGCAGACTTGTGCAGGCTTGTGTGTGCTTTGGGCGGGCCTGGGCAGGCTAGGGCAGAGCAGCGCTACAGCTCCAATGCGGGCTCTCTTCCTACGGGCACTCTCCACTCTCCGCTCTCTCCGCTACCCACACGCAGCCCCCTTACCACGGGCACAGCTCCTCGAGCCTCTCAGCTCCACCCTTGGGAGCTCCACATGGCCAGCAGCGGTGTCGGTATCGGCTGGAAGTACCTGGAACAAGGCGATTTTCTCTGCGGTTTTGCTCGGCGTCAAAATTGAAATGGGGTTGGTTCAGGGGTCGGGTGGGCGGAGGATGAATCCTCCACCTCCCAACGTTCTTTCCAGGACTCTTTTAGCGGACCGCCGGCAGCCTACAGACTACGACCTCAACTCGGCTCGGGTTGCACTGGACTCCGGACTGCGTTAAACTCCGGAACAGGCTGCACTCCGTCACTCCATCCTCCGAGAACTCGCACCCCCCCGCAAATTGAAATCCTTTCCCAGGCCCGTAGTCCGCAGTTCACGAGGGAGGGCATGGGGGGAGCAGCGTTGACAGCCAGGAGCCGTGGGAGAGGAAACGGCAAGCAGAGACATCTGCAGCGGCGGCAATACGGGACTCCTCCTCCTCCTGCTCAGTACCTCAGTGAAGCGTAAACTATCGGAAGCGTGGCAGTGAAAACTGGATGGAGGCTATGATTTGCGTTCTGTTCGAAGTCCAGATTTCGTCCCCGAGTGGTAGTACAGAGAAGAAGGGGCCACTGAGGTAGCCATCTTTGAACCGGGAGGGGTCCGCAGTAGGAGAAGAGTTGAGGTCAGATGGTAGGTGTTGGGCTGTAAATCTGAAGTGAGTCGCGGTCATTCCGGGCAGGGTCCGCAAAGAGCACAACTAGAGGTCAAGTCAAGGAGCGCACTTCAGAAAATGCAGGCGCTGCTCCCCTCAATATTCATGCTCTTACAAAGACACTAAAGCTGATCGAGTAGATAAAGCTGATTGCTTTGTCTAAATTGGCTGCCATTTTAGAGTCAGGCACTGATCCGTTGGGGGTCATCACGAGTCCACTGCTAACCCCATTGGTATCACTCTTCCTCAACCACAACCAACAATTTTCCGCTTGGTCACCACTTCGCTGGCATAATATTGAAGCCCTAAGCCGGTAAAAGAAGCTCTGCTTAATGCGTATGGCTGCCATTTTACAATGAGGCAGCACTCCTCAAACACGCACCACCAAAGCCCCTGTGTGACATGGAGTGCAGAGGCTGGGTCTGCGCTGGTGCTGGGTGCATGCCCGTCCCCTTTTCTCCATCGTCGTTGTGTGTGGGGGGGTGGGACAATGGAGAGCTCCTTGATTTGCTGATACCGAGGTGGGGGCAGCCTCCACAAGGGGTGTGATTGCGGCCCGCCAGGGCCTGAAGACACTCCTTGTTTGCCCAATTGTATGTAAAGTGTAGGACATGTTTTTAAGTTCTATATGTCCTGGTAGTGAAAAAGGTCTAAATGTATTTTCACTAAAGAAAGGCCTATGTCTCCCACTAGATAATGTGGGGTTACCCTATTACATTTAATAAGTGCTAATTTTTGATTGGGAACCGGTGGGGATGCTACGTTCAAATAAATTGTAATTCCAAATCACCTTGGGTGGTTAAGTCACATTTCAAATCGCAATTCTGAAAATTCAGCTTTTTGAACTGTGGCAATTTATTGTCCTAACCATGGCTCTGCCCTTGGTTACATGACTGTGAATAGCTTGGATGTTGGACTTTGTGTATTCCTGACAGACAGTGAGACAAAGAGTGTCTAGATATTGCTAGGATGGGCCATCCTGCCAGGAAGTGTGGAGCAGAGATGTTCTATGTCCCATCTACATTTCAAAGGGCTCCAGCACCCTAGACTACTTGCTGCCTTGGCAGGGGAAGGGATGAACTTTCCAGAATCAAATGTGGAGGTAGTTAAGATGTCACTCCCACTTCAAAGGCTGATACTGGATATAAATATTGGACCTCCTGAACCACCTCCTCAGTATATGCCTCGACAAAGGGACATTACAGAAGAAGGACATCATTGTTCCTTAGAGGACTGGCCTTTCATTTGAGGCCTGCCTTGTTTCCCAGAGGACTGCATTGCTGCTACCAGAGTACTGTTATGCTTCTAGAGACTTGCCTTGTTCCCCAGAGGTCTGCCCTGCTGCTTGATTCCTGTCTGGATCCCTAGAGGACTGCCCTGCTACTTGAGGCCTGACCTGCTCTCTGAGAAGGAAGACTAGATCTGTTCACTTCATCCATGGCTATCTGAGTGACTCAAACGGTTGGATGACTGACCTCCTGTTCTGAATTACGGGCACACAGAAATTTCCAGAGGGCTCACTGAACTGCTCAGCTGGCCTGCTGCAAGTGAACCTGCAACTTTCCCAACCTGCGCCCATCTGGCCATGACTAGAGCGAGTCCTGGGCCCCAAAAATGTGCCTTCCTAGGTCCTGGACCTTTGGCTTGCATCAGAATGCCTTTCTCTTTAAGAACGCAATCCTGAATTTTTTATCTCTTTGTGACCTCAAATGGGCCCGCTCATACCAGGATCTGCTTCCTGGGATGACCGCAAATATAAAGCTCCGGGAACTCTGACTCTGCGCTACCGTACCTCCTGCGACAACCAGCAACATGATATCTGTGCATCGCCCTCCAGCAATGACAGCCTGCAGTGACCTGCAATGCAAAGCTCTATTAACAACTGTCTGTGGTATCCAATCAGATCTTCGTACTACAGGGACGACCATCTGTGACATCAGACCTGCTCTTCGCGCTACAGGAACAACCAACCACATTGCTCTCCCTGCTCTTCGCGGCCTTCTTCACTGCAAACAGAAGTCTTCATGCTGGAATTCTGAGAAGGTAACTTTTTGGAGGGACAAACCTGGTCCCTATATCCAACCAGCGCTCCATCTCTGTCAGCTTGAACATGTGACTTTCCCTCTGTCTAGCACTATTAGGTGACCAGGTGTGGCACTTTGTGCTTTTATGTGCTAAATCCAACTAAAACCTTGGAATTTTATACCACAGGTTCTACTTATTGAATTTCTGTTGTTTTGGTCTCATTCTATTTATAAAAATGTTCAATTTTCACTAGTTTTCCAAATTGTTGTGGTATTATTCTTGGATTGTGTTTTCACTTTATTACTGTTTGAGTGCTGCATAAATACTTAGCAGAGTACCTTTAAGTTAAGCCTGACATCTTTTGTACCAAGCTACCAGAGGTTAAGGAACTTGTCAAATTTGTGACTTTTGTGGCTTCCCATGACATGGATTGTTGTTGTTCTTTGAGAAGGGTTTACACCCAGTCCAAATTGCGCAAATATGTATTACGATTTAGTCATAACACAAGAGAGTTTAAATAGGGTCAGAGGCCAACGTTTAAAGACTCCACGAGATACGTAGCCCAATGCAAGATATTCTTAAATACAGAAGATATCCTGAAGTCTGAAAAAAGGGAATACGAATAATCACAAACCAAGACTCTAACAAAGTATAGATAAAATATACAAAAATTTGTATGGATTCCCATCACTCACCGTTCCCGGTGACATGCTTCATTATCTGGGTCTCCTTTAACCGGGCTTCAACCCCACTCTGATAAAGGAGGAGCCCAAGGATGTTTTCAATATGGACAAAACAGATGTGAGCAAGTGTATATTGAAATTGTATGGGAAAGTGCAGTGCTGTGAAATGAAGTGAGATTTAAATTGAGGCGTAGACAGACCCTGAAATTTATTATTGTCTGCTACGGTCAAGGATTAAAAACAGTGCTAGAAGACAGTTTCAACAGATAGCTGTCTATAACTATTCAATTGGTCGACATGTTTCAGCAAAGACTGGCAAAAAATCAACCTGATGCTTTCTTCAGGACCCAATATAAAATAGTGCTACTGCAACATGAAGTGAAAATATATGTACAAAAGTGTGAAAATACAAATAAAGGATACACTGTGAAAGAATATAGCTTCAGTAGTCTATTTCTCACAGTTTATACTTCTTGTATCTTTTGAAAAATTTGTAGGAGATACAAGAAATACAGAAAGTGTCTAGAAAGTGATATCACTGTCCCTTTGAAAAGTCTATGCATTGCTCCGTTGACATGTCAGACTAGCCCTCCAACTGGGCTGAACTCCACCCGATCTTACCTCAAAAGTGTGGAGAAAATACCTCACCCACCTGGCAACGGCTCAGGATAAAGGAGGCACCGCTCTAAAAGGGGAAAACAATACACCAAAATGACCATTTGTATGGTGATTGGTTCACCCTCAACATACCATTAAAATCTCTACAATACGTTGCAACAAAAAAGTAAAATATCACCCAGAAATTAACAGGCGCTTCATAAGAATGTAATCTCTGCTTTATAGTGTCATGTCAAATGGTGTCATGAATTGTAACACAACCCCTTAGAAGATGTGCACCTGCATAGTGCCCCATAGGTAATGTCACGCATTACATAGTCATAAATCAGGCTTATGTTACTGAGGAAGACACATTAAAGTGACCTCCTTAACTAGAACTGTGTCTACAAATATGTCAAAATTGTTGTAATCAAAAATGAACAGCCCGTCTTAACTGTTTAGCAAGAATAGATGGCTGGGAATATATAAAAAACAAGCTGCCCTATAAACACCTCTCGTTACCGCCCTATATAGAGTAGCTAGTCTTAACAGGGAAAGTTAACATATAAAATAAATGACAGAGAGTTATGCCTGTTGAGTCATCCTTACCTGGCCGTTGGTAACCCTCGTCAAAGCCGTCAGGGAGGTACTCAGCCCTGGACGACCCGGAGTTTATACAGGACCTAGTCTTACTTCCAGCTTCTCGCCCCATCCCCAATCACGGTAGCGCGAAGACGCGCACTTAGCGCGTGACGGCGTGCACGTCATGGCAAATACACGGCGGAATCATGGGAAATGAAGTCCGCCATGTGTAACTCGCCCAGTTTGCCCTTACGCAAGTCAAAAACAGGAAAAGATTGTCTGATGACTGACATACTTGAAAGTATAAAAGTACTCTTTGAACATGGGAAACATTCAACTTATCTAATTCAGGTACTTCGGCAACAGTGTGCTTGGGGCAACAATCGATTTTACAAAAAAGGGGGGATGTGCTTGGTCAATACTATAAACTAAGACACCCATCTTTCCTAATTTGAAGAAACAGTTTGAGCTAAGATATTTGTGTGCCATCTAGATATTCATAAAATACCCCTTCTGATAAAGTCTTTCTTATTGATCATATAAGTGAACAAAGGTGTGCCCAATTAGTCTGGTCCAATAAAAACACAGAGAAGGACTAAGACCGCTATAAGCACACCCCATGCAGTAGTCAGTGTAAGGGTTAGTATATGTAATATCTTATGTATTATCACAGCATGGACCAAGGGATACAGTCATTCAACCCCTGTGTGTCAGTCTTGAGTCTAAACACCCACTGTTGCTCTTACAGCAATAGAAACTTAGATATGTCAGTAATGTGTTCGGGGATGAAAGGTTTCTCAAGAATAGCCCAGGACATATCTTCCGGGTGATGATTCATCTCTAGATAGTGCGACGTCAGGCAAGTTGCTTGTTTTTTGCACCTCACGGTGCTCATATGTTCCATTATCCTGAGCTTTATTTTACGCATCGTCATCCCCACATATTTTAAGTTACAAGGTCATGAAATTAAATAGACCACTTTCTCACTATTACAATTAGTTAGTTTCTTCTGTATCCATGGTCAATCGGTCCCAATCTCAATGGTTTTGGATTTCTTGGTTAAGGGGCATACCTTACACATACCGCAGGGAAAATGTCCCTGCAGAGCTGGAAGGCCCCATATGGTTTCTTGGGTCTCACCTGGCATATTAAGTGGTCTGGTATGCACCAATTTGTCGCGCAAATTGCTGCTTCTTTTGAAGGCGATCAATGATTCAGGAAGACATTCTCCTCCAATATTCAGTATCTTCCAGTGCCGTTTAACAGTTTTTTTTACTTCATTGGACACTGTGCTAAAACTGTTGACATAGGTCAATCTGGGTGTAGTTTCTTTAGATGTCCTAAGTTCCAACATCCCTTCTCTGTTGTTGTTACCAGCGCGCTTGGCCGCACTGTGCACCAGTTTCACTGGATAGTCTCTTTCTACCAGGTGAGATGTGAGCTTCTGGGCGTGTTTTAGATAGCTGTCTTTGGTGGAACAATTCCTGCGAACACGCAGAAATTGGCCATAAGGCAGGTTTTCTTTTAATTCTCTAGGATGATGGCTCTTATAGCTCAACAAAGAGTTCCTAGCCATGGGTTTAGTATAGAGCTCACTTTCTAAGCCCTGTGGAGTTGCCACAATTAATAGATCTAAAAAGGGCAGTTGGTGCTTGTCTACTTCAACTGTGAATCTGAGAAAATCATTGCAACTATTTAGCCAGGTTAAGAATTCGTTGACACTGGATTTATCACCTCTCCACAAGACAAAAATATTGTCAATATAGCGCCTCCACAGGCGTATAGATTCACGATAAGCATTAGATTCATTTAACACAAAGTCTTCTTCAAATCCATGCACATAAAGATTCGCCAAACTGGGAGCGAAAATGCTTCCCATGCTCGTGCCCGACGTTTGAAGATAAATAATATCTTCAAATCTAAAAAAGTTATCTTTCATAGCAATTTGTGCGAGGGCCATGATGAAGTGAGTAGGAGTTATAGAATTGAGATCCCGCTGTTCTAGTAATGAGTTGATTTTGTCAAGTGTCTCATCTTGCGGGATAGAAGTATATAATGACTCAACGTCAAAAGATACAAGTAGGTCTGTTTCTTTTTTTTTTTCTTGCCCTCATTTGCCTTCCCTTCAAAAAAAGGGCGATACCAACCACCTTGCCCGACTTGAGGGCGCGATTTGATATTTTGGTGGTAGAGATGTCCCAAAAGAAGCAAGGGTGATGTCTTTGACTCCATCTAGGTATGTTTCAACCTGCAGGACCTTAATCGAAACTGGGCTGGCCCTGGTCCAGGAGTGTTCATGACATAATCATTGGACCCGGGGGAAAAAAAAAACCCGGAATCATACCCAGTTGATTAAGAAGTCCCAGAAGGCCAAGTTACGCTTACTACCTGTTCTTTTAAGGTGCATTTTAGATGTTTTATATAGGGATGAAAGCCACCAGGAGTGTAATGGGGGTGTGTTCTCTATCCAGTGTATACAAATTTGTCTTCTCGCCAGTAGAATTGCGTAGAAAAGAAAAGATTTCGCCTTGCCTTTGATATTATCTTCCAATCCAAAGATGACAAGTGAAAGAGTTATTGACAAAGATGTATTTAAAGTATTCTTCACTTCTTCCCAAACATTTGAAATGTCAGGACATTCTAAAAACATGTGTATATCACAAGCACCTACCAAGTTGCATTTGTTACACTTTTTATCTGGTAGAAATTTAGAAAGTTTCAATGGTATTATGTATGCACGGTGTACGGAGAAGAGATGGTTTCGTCTTAGCCATGAAGGCTTTACGGTTTTATATAGTAGTCCAAAAGAATTTTGCCACCTCTCCTCAGAAATTATTATGGAAACCTTGCTTTAAATAAAATTTCTGTGCTAGCAATAGTATTTTAAAATTACTTACTGTGTTATTGTGTTGTGATTTTAAAACGCCGTAATCCAGTGCCCACTGCCACCTGACCCCAGTCCGTCACGGCTTGTGCCGCTTGAACGGAGGGTCGCATGTAGGCATTTTTAGTCCACTTCCGGTGGGACCACCGGAAGTGTAGTGTAGCACACCAGCCTTCCACTGCTCAAACCCTATTTAGAGCAGAGCAGGGAGTGGACGCGCGCAGCGGCACGCCAAAGGCAAGCCAAAGGCAAGCCCGTCTGCGCCCGTCCGCACCTGACCGTCGCCAGGTATCCAAAATTCTGGTCCTTTAAACAGGTATTGCTTTTATTATCCTGACCCGACTTCGGGTATTATGTCCCTGTTTAGGTATTCAAGTAGTCATTTAAGGGATCTAAATAACATAAAACACAAACCTACTGATACCCTATTAGCCGACTTAGCTAGCTGTCCACAAAATGCCGGGGTCAGGTACTCCACGGACCAGACAACGATTCCCTCTTTTTCCGTTTCCTTTCTCCATGGCACAGATATATCTGCAAATAAACTTAGGGCTATATATTTTAATGCCCGTTCAATTTCCAAACATGCTGTAGAAATCTGGGCCCTACTTGATTCAGAAGCCCCTGATATATGTTTCATAACTGAGACCTGGCTACATGAGCATACTAACCCCGACCTACATATTGCCTTTCCCTCAGAATATAAATTAATTCACCTGGATAGGAAAGAAACTAAAGGAGGGGGATTACTGATTGCCGCAAAAAAATAATCTGAATATGCTCTATTTGGAAGGCTTTATGACTAGCCATTTAGAAATCATCATATTCCAGATCGAGGATACATCAAGCAATATTTGGAAAGGAGCATTAATATATCGCCCTCCTGGCACGAAAGGAGATTTTTCCAATATTTTGCTTGAAACTATTGCTCCCTATGTCCTTTCATCAGACACATTTTTTGTAGTAGGGGACTTCAACCACCATGCTGACATATTAACTGACCCTGACACAGGAAAACTGATGTTGAGCATGAGTGCTATAGGTCTTGACCAGAAGATTATGGGCCCTACACACCAAGCTGGCCACACACTTGATCTTCTTTTCACTAACTCTTTCGACCTGGAAGTAGCCCCTCCCATCCCATTGTTTTGGTCTGATCATTATATGGTGCATTTTTCCTTTCCAATGGCCAAAACAAAAATAGCACCAGTAAATGGTGTAAAGCTGCAAAGACAAATGAAAAAGATCACTCTACCCCTTTTTCATAAAAACGTTCAGCTCCCGCCACATACTCCTTCCTCAAGTGCTAGTACTATAGCAATGCAATTTGATCTAGCACTCGAAACAGCACTGAATAAAATCGCTCCTATGAGCAGAATTAAACAGAAAATCAGAACGGCGCCTTGGTTTACAGCAGAACTAAGAATTTCAAAATCAAAATGTAGAACCGCAGAAAAGAAATGGCGGAGGAGTAAAGACCAGAAAGACAGGAAAACAGTTAAACTTCTGCACTCTAGCTATATGCTGGAAATAAAATTGAGGAAAAGAGCATTCCTCACGGAGCGAATAGATAGAGCCCACAACGTCTCCAAGGAACTCTTCGAAATAGTGAAGGAATTTACAGCTCCCAGTGCTGCATTAGAAATCCCTAATACTCTGGAATGGACTAATGCAGTGTCTCAGTTCTTTGAAGACAAAATTACCACCATTCATCTCTCCTTTCCTGATCACCACGACCAACTGCAGTTGGCTGCTCCGGTCACACCGTATCTAGACCCCCCCCACATCTTGGAAGAATTCATTAAATGTGACCATGAGATGATGATATCAGCTAGTTTAAAAATTAAGTCAGGGACCCCTACCGATCTCATTCCCCCTAAATTATTTTCTACACTTGCACTGGTGTTGGTCGGACATCTTACTGATCTTTTTAATAAGTCTTTTACGGATGCTGACTTTCCGACAATATGGAAAGCCGCTAAAGTTAGGCCCATTTTGAAAAAACCCACGGCTGACCCTAAAGTCCTGATAAATTATAGGGCCTATATCCCTGCTCCCATACCTTCGGAAAATACTTGAATCACTCGTGAACAAGCAACTTGTGAGCCACCTCGAAAGCCATGGACTTTTGGATCCTTCACAATCCGGTTTTAGGGCTCATCATAGTACTGAACCCGCATTGGTTGAAGTGGTTGATAACGTCAGGCTGGCACTAGATAAGTGCTGATCAGCCATCCTCGTGCTGCTGGATTTATCGGCAGCATTTGACACCATCTCCCACTGTATTCTAATTCACCGGCTGTGGAAGATTGGTGTCAGAGGAAATGCCCTAAACTGGTTTGTTAGCTATTTGTCCAACCGCACTTCGATGGTCCAAATTGGAGAACATAGTGCACATGAAAGACCTGTCAAAATGGGTGTCCCTCAGGGCTCTATATTGAGCCCAACTCTTTTTAATATCTATATGACCCCCTTGGCCAATATTATCAGAGATCATGGTTTTGATGTTCTATCGTATGCCAATGATACGCATATTCTTGTCACACTAGACTCTGACTATAATGAAACCAAACAACGTTTCAAAAACTGCCTGGTACAAGTTGAAGAGTGGATGACCATCAATCACCTTCAACTAAACGGCAGTAAGTCAGAGATTATGCTCTTCGGCAAAGCAGCTGAATATTGGATAGATGACTGGTGGCCTACTAAGTTGGGTGTATGCCCAGTACCAAAGGATCACGCCCGCAATTTGGGTTTCTTATTAGATAACAAACTGTCCATGAACAGCCAAATAAACAGGACAGTTGGCACCTTCTTTGGACTAATGCGGAGCCTGAGAAAAATCTTTAAGTGGATCCCCATTAAGGCCCGCAAACCTTTGGTCCAGGGCCTAATAATAAGCAGAATGGATTACGGGAATGCTCTCCTGTTTTCTATAAATTAACACCATATGAAGAGGCTCCAGGTTCTTCAAAACACAGCAGGCCGGCTGGTTCTTAACCTCCAGAGAAAAACATCCTCTGCTGCTTGTTTAAAGAGTCTACATTGGCTGCCAGTAAAAAAGCGTATCCTTTTCAAAACACTATGTCTGGTGCATAGACAACTGTACGGAAGGGATCCAAAATACTGGTCCAAAAAACTCAAATGGTATCAGCCATCAAGAAATCTCAGGTCCAAGAATGAATTTTTACTAACACCTCTGAGAGTACGTACTTCCAGGAATGGTGGCCGAGCATTCTCGTATTTGGCCCCAGCCGCATGGAACAAAATTCCGCTCCATCTCCGTAACTCCCCTGATCATGGCCGCTTTCGCAAAGGACTAAAGACCTGGTTATTTGCAAATTAGTGCAGTTTTCTGATGTCAGAGTCTGCTGCAGGCGCCATGAGACTTCCTGGAAGTGATTTGCGCGCCATATAAATATCCATGACTTGACATGGAGTACCAGTCACTGTTCCCCATAGCTCATCTGGAAGTTGGAACTCCCCATCATTTTCCAACAACTGCCAATACCATGTAGCTACTTCTTTCCCTCCTATGGGTCTTTCTACCAACTTTTGTTCCGTTATGCTCGTTTTTCCAATATTAGCATCTGTGCGACTCTACGATCTCGCCCAGCTGTTTATTTGAATGTATTTGAATCTGGACAGCCCTGAGCCAACTAATTCGTACAACTCGTCCCAGACTATTAGTTTTCCATCTTTAAGTAGTTGGCCCCATCTTGTAATACCTGCTTGTTCTATTATGGTAGAAAGGCTATCTCTCAAACATGGTGGTAAACCGGGTGAGTCCCAGATTGGGGAGCAGTTGGAGTAATATGACAAGCCAAGTTTTTTCCTAATATTAGCCCAGTTTTTGACCCATGATTGTGCCATTTTAAGTTTGATATTTTTAAAGAATTTCTGACTTCCAAATTTAAACATGAAACCATCTGGTGCTAGATTCGCCCCCATTAACATAGCCCTATACATAGAATCAGTAGTAAGATTAGATGGCATTTTTAGGAGCATTCTTGAGTGTGACATCTGTAAAGCCCATGAATAATACAACAAATCCGGCAATGCAAGGCCCCCTTTTTCTCTTCTTCTTCTTAGCTTTTTCCATGCTATTCTTGTGGTTTTATAATTCCATATGAAAGAGTTGATTTCTCTTTGAGATTTTCAATCATTTTCGGATCAAAGGCTATTGGGATAGTATTAAAAATAAAGGTGAATTTTGGAAGGATACACATTTTGACTAGATTTACCCTACCCATTATAGAGAGTGGTAGATGTGACCAAGATTTTAAAAGTTTTTTGCTCTCAGTGTGTATTCTATCCAAATTAGTTTGCCCAATATTTCCGACTTCTTGGGTTATTGTTATTCCTAGGTATCGCATTGAAGTTGATATGTTTACCCCTAGCTGTATATTTGGTAAATTCCATGCCATTATCTCACTTTTACTAGAGTTAATGTCATACCCTGAGATGTGACCAAATTCTTCAGCCCGTTGAATAACGACTGGAAATGCCTTGACTGGGTCAGATGTGAAGAACAGAATGTCATCTGCATATAATGCTACCCGCCTTTCCCACTCTCCAAAGCTAAAAGATGGAATATTAGCCTTGTCCCTTAAAAAGCTGAGCAAACGGTTCAATGTATAAATTAAATAGGAGAGGGGAAAGCGGGCAGCCCTGCCTTGTACCTCTAGATATATTAAAGGCTTCGGTCAAGGCCCCATTAACCAGCAACCTGGCTGAGGGTGCACTGTATAGTTGTTTAATAGTCCTACAAAACCCTTCCCAACACAAGGCAGTAGCAATATCTATAGCCCCCACAACTTCATGTGTTAACTCCGCTAGTTGTCTGCCCTTAAAAGTCCTTTTTGGTCTGAGTGGACTATATTGCCGATAACGCTAGCCAATCTTGTGGAGATGATAGTTGTATATATTTTGTAGTCGTTATTGAGTAGTGATATTGGTCTGTATGACCCGCACTCTAATGGAGATTTTCCTGGTTTCGGAATAAGTCTGATTGTGGCCTCCCCCCAAGATTTAGGCGGCGGATCTCCATCTATTAGGATACCGTTAAAAAGTGCTGTGAGCACAGGGACAATAATATTCTCGAGAGATCTATAAATTTCTCCTGGCAGACCATCCGGACCTGCCGCTTTTCCTTTTCTTGATTGGTGAATTGCTTTTTTTACCTCATCCTCTGTGATCTTATTCTCTAAGGATTTACTCTGGCTTGTTGATAGGGTTGGAAGGGTAATGGCATCCAGCCAACTGTCCCTTGCTTGCTGGTCATTGGGAAGATCTTCTTTATAGATCTCCTGAAAAAATTCAAAGAAGGCTCTCCCTATTTCTTGGTTGGTAGATCTTGTCTCTGACTCTCCTACTATATTAATTTCCCTGATATAATTAAGGGCTTTGTCAGATTTTATTTTCCATGCAAGTACTTTGCCTGCAGCTTCTCCGAATTCAAATTGGGAAGATTTGCTCACTTCCCACCTTTTGTTTATTCTCTCTTGTAGAGTGTTTTCCAGTTGGGTTTTTAGCTCGACCATTTTTTCATGTTCTTCTGATGTTGCTAAAGACGGGTCGATCTTTGATTCCAGAAGTTTAATATCTAGTTCTAGTCTCTTTACTTTTTCAATATATGATTTCCGCCTATAAGAGGCTCTGTTAGTAATCTGTCCTCTTAGGAAGGCATTAAAAGCCTCCCAAACAACTGTTGGACCTGCAGAGTTTCTATTTATTTCGAAAAAGATTAAAGCCTCGTCTGACAGAAATTTGACCTCTTCCTCTACAAGCAAGAGTGTCCGGTCAAAGGACCAGGATTGGTGTTTAACAAGATTATCAGATTTCAGAGTAAATTTTAGTGCAGAGTGTTCTGATAAATGTGATGGTAAATAATCTATTGATACCAGAGTATCCTTTAGACAGTAACTGAAGAAAGCGTAGTTAATTCTAGATTTATGTTTAAAACGACTGTTCCTAAAGGACACCCCTGGCTTATTGCCAACTCTTTCTCTCCAGAAATACGCCAATCCCAGATGTGTCTTGATTGATTCAAGGGTTTCTCTCGATTTAGCGGAGCTACAAATTCTAGATTTTGTTGATTTATCTAATCTGGGATCGAGAACAATGTTAAAATCTCCCATCCAGATTATTGGCTCCTGGACTGATATTAGTTGATTTCTTACAGCGTCCAGGTGTGAAGGTTCATCTGAATTGGGACCGTAGTAGCCCACCAAGGTCCTGATCTGACCGTCGAGAGAGACTCTAACTATTAACCATCTCCCTGTATTGTCTTCCTTGCATTCCAGTAATTGCGCTTTTACAGATTTTTTAAAGATACATTTTACCCCTCTTATGTTCGCGTTATGATCTGTGGAGCAGAATTTGTCTATCCACCTTTGTTTTTTTAGTATAGTGATAGCCTCTGATTTAAGAAGATGAGTTTCCTGCAATGCAATGATCTGCGCCTGTGAGTCTCTCAGATATTGTAAAATGCGGTCTCTTCTTCCTCTCACGCGCAGACCATTCACATTCCAGGACATGTAATTTATAGTTGTCATGTTTTGGCTTCCATCCCTAACATCTTCATTCTTTTACTTGTACTTATTATTTGATGACTTTTTGATTTTAGCATGTTGAGAATTTGATTTTGAGAAAAGTAGAAGGCTGGAACCTTAAATCGGACTGACAAATGAGGATTTTTTTCTTTTTATTTTGATAATTTCCCTTTTTTTGTCCTACTACAAGGTCTGTGTACCTTCAGCGATACCTAACTTAGCTTCTTTTATGAGCCTGAGCTTGGGCATGATCTCTGATGGAATCTAATAGGTTGTCGGCATCAGGTATAGAACGAACGTTATGCATCTTATTATTGTACATGATTCCGAGAAATGCAGGAAATCTCATCTGTACCGTCGCACCAAATGATCTAAATTTGTCCATGCGCTGCCCCAGCTCCCACTGCCTATCCAGTGTAGTTTTTGAGAGATCTCAGCGTATCTCAAAGGAGAAATCAGGGCCGTTTATTGTACCAGCTTTCAGAGCAAGATTTAATATTTTTTCTTTGAGAGCATAAGTCAAAAAGTTGATTAGCACTTTCCTTGGTTTGGTCCTTGCCGGATTCATACGAAACTGGTCTCTGTGTATTCGCTGAATGTCTTTATCTAGTTCTTCAGCCGTTTCTTCCAAGTTAAGTGAACCTGTTATTAATTGTACTATAAAACCTTTGAGATCCCCACCTTCTTTTCCCTCTGGAATTTTTAGAAGTCGTATGTTGTTGCGTCTGGAATAATTTTCTAAGACTTCAATTCTCTCTCTCATGTTGTCACCATCTCTTTGGAGAGTGTGTATTTTTGATCTAGCCGACTCCAGATTTGTGGTCAGTAGACCTACCGAGCTTTCTAGTACTTCTGTAATGTAATGTAATGGTGTCTTGTAAAGCGCATGTATCACCCTGCAATGGGGTGTCTCAGCGCGGTAGACCACTGGGGAACCCATCCTGGCTTTCCCTGTGAGATGGTCCCTGCTGGATATCTCCAAGGTGAAACCAGGCATCCCCGGCGTATGTGGGGGCCGTTGTGGAGATAAGGCAAGCTAATGCCCAGAGTTGCTGAGTGTGATCCCTGGTTAGAGTTGGCACCGAGGCGAGAATTATCGAGTCCGCTGACCCTGGTCCACGACCCTGCCACGTCGGGATTTGAACCCTGGTCCCGGGCCATCCTCTGCTTCCGGGTCTGCCGCCTCTAACCAGTGAGCCACACCACTCTCACAAAGGCCATCAACCTTTTGACCCAGTTCCTCGCAAGTTACTCTAATCTCTGCCTGGTTAGTTTTAGAGACTGCGAAATTGTGTCTTATCTCCTCTCTCATTGCTGCAATAGAGGAGACTATGGCCTCAAGTGCGTTACCGACAGGGCCGGTCCTAGCCATGGGCGGTATGGGCAGCTGCCCAGGGCCTCGCGCTCAGGGGGCCCCTGCCGCGGCGCCGGCCCCACAGTTGCGGGAATGGATGGGAAAAGTGCTGCGCACAGCATTCTCGCGCTCGCGCAGGGCCGCAGGCAGTAAGAGGCAGGGAAGAAGGGAACTAGTTTGTCACTGTCTGCGCACTAACCCAGACTAACCCAGCATTTAACCTTTCCTTTCATGCAGCAATGGCACTTACCTGTGAAACATGCACACACGCATCTGGTTCCTCATGTAGAGGTATGCAAGCTGCAGGCGTTAATGCTACTGGAGCACACGAGTATCTGCTTCCTCATGTAGTGGAGTGCAAGCTACAAGCACTGAAGCCGCTGGAGCATGCACGCATCCGTTTCCTCATTTAGCAGTGTGCAAGCTACAAGCAATGATGTCACTAGAACACACACGATTTGGTTCCTCATGTTAGCGGTGTGAAAGCTGCAGGTACCAATGCCACTGAAGCACACACATCTGGTTACTCATGTAGCGGTGTGCAAGCTGCAGGTCCCGGTGTCACTGGAGCCCACACGTATCTGGTTCCCCGTGTAGCGGTGTGCAAGCTGCAGCCAATAATGGTGTCCAGGGCGGAAGACCAGAGGCATTGAACTTGGAATCAATTCCCCTCCTACCAGCAGTCCAATCCTCATCCAAGACGGTGATGTAAACGGGATCCCGTCTGGTATTGATCATCGAAGAAGATTCCGAATTGGCACATCTCCAGGCAGGCACAGCCCAATTCCTCTCTGTTGTTTTTCAAAAGACAACACATTTTAGTTGTCCCAAACAATGTACCAAATCTCCTAAAGAGGAGAAATGCATATAAGTAAGCCATTCAATTGGGTGGAATCTACATAATCCACTCGAATAATTGACAGACTCTGAGGAGTGGAGGCCCTTCTTTTTGCCAAAGCAAAAACTCTGCTGCATGTGTGAGTGAAGTGCGTTTAACAGAATGGAGTGCCCTGACTGCTGCAAAAGGATTGGCTGCGGTTTCATTAGCCTGCCAGGAGGCAGTGTGAAAACCATGAACTAGTTTTCCTGTTCTTTCTGGCTGTATTGCATCTTCTAGAATACTGTACTGTTGTACCGTTTTCACACATTATTTGCACTTTGTCAAACAAAAGGTTTAGCCTTGTGTGTTTGCATTTCTCAGTCAGTGCCAGAATATAATTACGTCAAAGCATCAACACTTCTGGACTTTCTCAGCAGAGAGGCGCGGTATTAATAATGAGCAATATTATAGAACTACTTGTCCCCTATATAGCTATGTATGGCCAGATTTACTAATGCTTTTGTGCCGGTACAAGCGTCATGGAAGTGGTGCATAGCAGTGCAAAGTGGCGACAGGGATTCACTTTTACGCACAAAATGTGTTTTCCTTTGGAAAGGTGGCCTTTTCACAGAGGCAAATCTACTTGGTGCTGCTTGGCATCAAAGAGGTGTGTATGGGGATGAATCACCGCCTAGTGGAAACAATGACGCTCCTCCCCCCACGCCCCCACCCTCTCACCCCCTCCGAATCCCACACACTGCACGCCTGCTGCGGTGCAACGAGCACTTTCAGTGCATCGGACCCTTCTACAGGTGTTTTACATAGAAATGTGTACTGGAAGGGTTTGCTTCCAGTACAAACCGTGCAGTGTTCAGGGCCTTTGCACTATGGCGTAATTCTGTGCACGGTCCAAAGCTGCACCGCTCATCGGCAGTTAGCCTCTATTGAAATACGATTTCATCCCTAATATTGTAAAACATTGCAGAATAATATTCATAACAATAATAATAATAAATAAAACACCTAATGCACACACGATTAAAAGAACAGCTAGCCAATTTGAGTGTATTTGGCTATACCAGTTCAAAAATCCACGTTGTGACTCAAAGAATCATTATAAATTATTGCACTTAAGATGCAGGGAACGGAAGAGGTTTCTCGACAGGTAGAAAAAATAAATAAATGTACAAATGCACATTACTAAATGAGCCAAGTTGTTGAAGTGTGTACATCCACTTCAGTTCTGTCACTCTTCTGTGAACAGGGAAGATTGCGTCCCTGAAAGTGTGTGATCCCCGTCATTTAGACAAATGTGAGGCCAGACCTTGAAATGGTGATTCACTAAACAGACTAAATGAAATGAAATAATATGAAAGTGAGACTTATAGAGCGTACTAATACCCTGAGGTGTCTAGGTGCTGGACTCGGAGCAAACAGGTAACCATCTAAATTGGTAAGCAGTGAAGAAAGGAAGCTACTGATTGAAAATCCAAGAAGTGTTAAGGCTTTTCTGAATGCTATCCGTTCAGGTGAAAGTGGAAGGGAGTTCCAGAGTCGTGATGTTCTGCCTACAAAGTTTCTTACACCCCATTGAGACTTTTTAAATTCAGGGACTACCAGATTGTGTGCCGCAGCCGAGCGGAGTGATCTTGGCGGGAATTTGGGGACATGTCCAACTAATCATTCAAGGAGCCAGCAAGTGTTACACTCATGGATATTTGCTCACCTGTTTTCCAGCCCCTCTACGTTTTGTCCATGTTACTGATATCCACATTAGTTTGCTTCACTGATGCCAAATAACTAAGATCAAAAGTCCTACGAAGTCACTTTCTGTGATGTCAGTTCTTGCGACGCAATATGCAATTAGAGGGGCCTCACATCTTCCCTTTCGCCCGGGGCCTCAGAAGGCCTAGGACCGGCTCTGGTTACCGAGACCTAAATCAGAATTTTGGTCCGTTGCATTTTTCTTCTTGCCCACTTCGGTTGTTGGAGTCTCTTTTCCTAATGCTTCCTTTTGTTGGACAGATATTATGTTATCAGTGAGACTCTTTGTATGTATTTCTGATTCGGGCAGGATAGACTGGGTAAGTCTTACAAGGGCCTCAGATGATGCCCCCTCTAGTGATGGAACCAGGGATAAATCTAATCTCGAAGTGGATAAGCCGTGCTCTATTTGTTTGTCCTGTTTATCCTGTTTGCCCTGCTGTAATTTTTTGTTTTCCATAGCCGCAGCCATATCCTGTGTGATCTGCAATACTTGTGGCAGAGCTCTAAAATATGAGCGCAAAGATGGTGTTATATCACATGGGGCTTTTAACTTTTTACTCCTATTTTTACTCTTAAGCTGTTTTTGAGTGGTATGTCTGTCTTTCACTAATTCTGACTTTTTTCTTTGTGTCTGAACTTTCTTTTGAGTCTCTCCCAAGGTGCACTCTGGGAACTGTAGTACATTTTCCTCTAGCCCAATCTCCTTCCCTCTGTGTTTTGTTTTACTCCTAGTTACTCTTACTTGTGAGTCTTGTAGGTCTTTATTTAAATCACACTCTGCGTTCGACCCCTCCTTAAACAATTCAAAGACCTTACTTGATTTGTGAGAAAAAAAGTCTTGGACAGCAGAATCCACCAATCCAGCCTCTGCAGTTGCTGTCTTGCCGTACGTCCCCTCCACGGCCGAACCGAACAATGCCACAACTCTCAGCGATTTCTCTCCTCTCCCTCCGCCGAACACTGCTGCCGTGTGTGTGCTCCGAGCAGCGGCCGCTCGGCCACGCCTGATCTCCACGGCTGCCCGCCCCCCAGCACAGGAGAGAGGCAGAGACAGGAGAGGCGAACGGCGGGCACATTCGCGGAAGCCCGTCGTTTGATCCGCGGTCGCTCTATGGCACAGAAATCACCACCGAATCACCTTATTCAATACTTCGAGCCTCCCCTGTAAGCTCCACAAACAGGTACACTCAAAATGCAGTAATACTGATCATCCGCGGCAGTAGCAGCGAGGGGTCTCAGGAATCAGCTTCTGGGCGTGCAAGCCGCTTTAGCCTACGGCCGCCATGTTTCCCAAGTAGGTCTGTTTCATAATCAAACTCCACATCAGGAAGAAGTCTCAGTATATCAGCTGTATCCTGTAAAAAGGTTGCCATGTTTTTTCCAAAGGACTGAGGAAAAGGTCTACGAAGGTAGACAATGGTTCGAGAAGTGAACCAATTCCAGAAATGATAGGACGTCCCACGGGTGGTCTAGTGGGCTTATGAACTTTAGGGAGGATGTAGAAATAGCGCACTATTGGATGCTTAGTTTGTAAATAGATAGCCTCATGTGCTGTAATCCATCCTTCACTTAAAGCTTCTTCCACCATAATGGAGATATTAGATTTAATTCTCTCCGTGGGGTCTTGTTTAAGAGGTCTATAAGCTTTATAGCAGACTATGGCTTGTCAGCTGGTTTGATAGTAATCTTAGAGTCTGACATGAGGCCACACAGAACTGTCTCTTCCCTTTTGGTTAAGTTGGAAAATTTCTTGTGTTCTTTTTCTAGAATGCGTGAGATGTCATCACTTACTGCCTTCTCAAAGGTAAGGACCTGAGGTGGTATCAAGTGAGTGGGGGGATAAAAAGTGGACCTCTGTCTCAATCTTGTATTGGTATCAACAAGCTCTAAATTATCAGTTTTGTCTTGAAAGAAAAAATGTAATCTCACCTTGCAAAAGAAGTTGGCCATCTCCCAGTTGGTATTAAAGGGATCACCATTGGTCGTTGTGACAAAACCAAGACCTCGATTTAGAATACTCTCCTCATCTGTATTCAATTCTCTAGTGCTGAGGTTTATTACTAGTCTGATTCCGTGTTGGATCCTGTTTGTCCTTGTTTCTACTTGTTGGAACTGCGTAGATTCATAGGTGCAGCTGGTGGACTCCAGTGGACCTGTGTTCTTTGGTTCCTGTGTCTCCCTCTCGGGAATCCCCGGCCAAAAATTAAAATTTTCAATTTTCACTAGTTTTCCAAATTGGTGTGGTATTATTCTTGGATTGTGTTTTCACTTTATTACTGTTTGAGTGCTGCATATATACTTAGCAGAGTGCCTTTAAATTAAGCCTGACATATTTTGTACCAAGCTACCAGAGGTTTAGGAACTTGTCAAATTTCTGACTTTTGTGGTTCCCCATGACATGGATTGTTGTTGTTCTTTGAGAAGGGTTTACACCCAGTCCAATTTGCGCAAATATGTATTACGATTTAGTGTCCCAACATTTCTATACCCTTGTAAATATTAACCTGAATTCCTAAACCCACCTTCAGAACTTCAGTCTTTAAAATTGTGCCAGATAAATAAATTAGGCTATGATGAAGCTTATCACTACCTGTTCACCCTGCTGATGACACTGGCATTTTTATTTTTGTCAATACCTATATATCGAATCCCTCAAAAGATTTTAACATGAAGTTGACCTTTTGGATACTGTAGTTACAAACGTACTCAGCCATAACTTAATCATTTTCCAACAAGAATAGAATTCTGTTTGTTTCCGTCACTTAGAGAGAACAAGACTCACAAACTGTAGGCCCAAGCAATCTAATTCCATTGCTTAAGAACCCACCTAATACAGGAAAGTTTGAAGCACAGGATTCGAACCCTCCTCATGGCACTAGTTAACCTGTTTATCCAGGCTTAGGAGGTGGGCCCTATAGAATGTATGTGGTAAAATGTCACATTAAAAGGCATTAGGGGGGCTGGATAATGTTTGCTATATGTTCAACGAAAGATACAGCAAATCAAATATAGTAGTCTTTCTAGGTCATCATCCCAAATTGCAGAGGATACCGATTCCCTAATACCGATTCCTTATGGCCTTGCATTTAAGGAATCGGTAATACCGATTCCTTAAATGCAATGTAGGTAGCACTTAAAACAGTGCACCTCAGCCTTAAGGAATCGCTATTTACTACCAACTCCAAGTTGGTGGTAAATAGCGAGTTCCTTTCAAAAAGCACTTTTTTGCTTTTTGAAATGTGCCATGTGACACACATCCATGCTCTTAGGGCATGCATGTCTGCCACATGTGCACATATGCATATTTCAGGGGTGCTACATACCCGTAGGGTCTCAAGGCGCTGGGGCGGGGGGGGGGTGCCGCTACTGCTCGAACAACCAGGTCTTCAGCTTCTTCCTGAAGGAGAGGTGGTCTTGGGTCAGGCGCAGGTCGGGAGGGAGGGAGTTCCAGGTCTTGGCGGCCAGGTAGGAGAAGGACCTTCCTCCTGTAGTCGCTCTTCGGATGCGGGGGACGGCGGCGAGGGCGTGGTTGGCTGATCGGAGGTGGCGTTTGGGAGCGTAGAAGTTGACTCGGCTGTTGAGGTAGCTCGGGCCTTGGTCGTGTAGGGCTTTGTGTGCGTGGGTGAGGAGGCGGAAGGTGATTCTTTTGTTGACGGGGAGCCAGTGAAGGTCTCTCAGATGTCCGGAGATGTGGCTGGTTCGTGGGATGTCGAGGATGAGTCTGGCTGAGGCGTTCTGGATCCGCTGGAGTCTCTTCTGGAGCTTGGCGGTGGTACCGGCGTAGAGGGCGTTGCCGTAGTCCAGTCGGCTGGTGACGAGGGCCTGGGTGACGGTCTTCCTGGTCTCGGTGGGGATCCACCAGAAGATCTTCCGTAGCATGCGTAGGATGTTGAAGCACGCCGAGGAGACGTTGTTGACTTGCCTGGTCATGGAGAGGGAGGAGTCCAGGATGAAGCCCAGGTTGCGTGCATGGTCTGTCGGTTTGGGTGCGGTGCCCAGGGCGGGAGGCCACCAGGAGTCGTCCCAGGCGGAGGGTGAGGAGCCCAGGATGAGGACCTCCGTCTTGTCTGAGTTCAGTTTCAGGCGGCTGGTCGTCATCCACTCGGCTACCTCTTTCATCCCTTCGTGCAGGTTGGCTCTGGCGGCGGCGGGGTCGTTGGTCAGGGAGAGGATCAGCTGGGTGTCGTCGGCGTAGGAGATTATGCTCAGGTTGTGTTTGCGTACGATGGCCGCGAGGGGGCTCATGTAGACGTTGAAGAGGGTGGGGCTCAGAGATGATCCTTGGGGGACGCCGCAGATGACTTCGGAGGCCTCTGACTTGTACGGTGGTAGGCGGACTCTCTGTGTTCTTCCGTCGAGGAAGGAGATGATCCATTCCAGCGCCTTGTCCTGGATTCCGATGTTGCTGAGGCGCCGTACTAGGGTGCGGTGGCAGACCGTGTCGAATGCCGCGGAGAGGTCTAGGAGGATGAGGGCCGCTGTTTCTCCATTGTCCATCAGGGCTCGGATGTCATCGGTGGCGGCGATGAGGGCGGTCTCGGTGCTGTGATTGGCTCGGAAGCCGGACTGTGAGGGGTCGAGGGATCCGTTCGTCTCGAGGAAGGCGGCCATCTGCTTGTTGACGGTCTTCTCGATGACTTTGGCTGGAAACGGGAGGAGCGAGATGGGGCGGTAATTCTTGAGGTCGGTGGGGTCCGCTGTTGGTTTCTTGAGTAGAGCGCTGAGTTCGGCGTGTTTCCAGCTCTCAGGGAAGATGGTGGTGTCGAAGGATGTGTTGATGATGTCTCGCAGGTGGGGTGCGATGACAGCGTCGGCCTTGTTGAAGACGTGGTGAGGGCAGGGGTCGGTCGGTGATCCGGAGTGGATGGAGTTCATCGTGCGGATGGTGTCTTCGGTGCTGATGGGGGTCCAGGCGTGGAGGGTGGTGGTGGGGGGTGGTTGTTCGGTCATGGTGTGCGTTGGTTGGTTGTTGAAGCTGTTGTGTATGTCCGCGATCTTGTTGTGGAAGTATGAAGCGAGGGAGTTGCAGAGGTCTTGCGATGGGGTGATGTCGTTGTTTCCTGCGCTGGGGTTGGAAAGCTCTTTCACGATGTTGAAGAGTTCCTTGCAGTTGTGTGCGTTGTTGTCCAACCGGTCCTTGAATGCTGTTTTCTTGGCGGCGCGGATCAGCTGGTGGTGTTTCCGGGTGGCAAGTTTGAAGGCGGTCCTGTTGTCCGGTGTCGGTTCCCTTCTCCAGACTTTCTCGAGGGCTCGGCAGTTCTTCTTGGAGCTCTTGAGTTCGTTGGTGAACCACGGGGCCTTCTTGCTGCCGGGTCTGCTAGGCGGGGTCCTCAGTGGGGCGAGTTCGTCCGCGCAGTTGCTGATCCATTTCGTGAGGTTGTCGGCGGCCTGGAATGAATGGGTAGGTATTCGTTATTACCAAATCTCAATTACCGATTCGGTAATAACGTATTTTAGGAATTCAGTATTTTTTACCGAATTCTTACCTACATCTGGAATACCGATTCCTAAATACGGAATCGGTAAAATTTGGTATTTAGGAATCGTTATTTCCCTGTTACCAACATCTAGTCCTAGATCACGTAGTGGGCATACATGACAACATACTCGCCTGTTGAATAACTAATGGCATTGTTGTCAGGATGGGGAAGACATGAGTGTTTCTTAATTCTTACTTGAGGACTATCACTTTTTAAAAAAACCTGTTAAGGCAGTAAGATGATCTGATGCAATAAGACTAAATGCTTCCTCATGATAATAAAAAATATTTTTAAAATGTTGAAGAGTGTCGTGTTTTTACATGATTGTTGCACAATGTCTTTTAAAATGAAGGTGCTTATAAACAGAAGTGATGGGGGGCACCTTATTTGCTTTTTCTTTTACTTCAGTTACTTGCCCGTTTGACAGCTTTCAGAACATCAGTGCGGAGTCAAGTAAACAGCAGGTCAGGGCCATTGATAAAGGTCAGGAGGGCTGCAAGCATCCCTGGATATACTGTGAGCATCTCTGGTATAAAGCAACACTAAGATATCCGGGTGGTGCCATGTATAAAATGGCACCATGCTTGATACACTATGTAAATTTATCCGTAGAGGGATGCCCGCAGGTATCAGAGTGAGGCCTATTTGCTGTGCATTAAAGGACAGCATGCATACTCTGGTAACAGTGTCAGCCGAAGATCACTAGCAACCTTGGGCCTGTTTATTTATACCCTCAGACCGAGCCCGGTCACGAGGGGTGATGTGGATGATAGAGCGTCATGTTCTTCTGAAAATTGAAGGGGTACATCATAATCACCGATAGTCAGCATCGCATATCTAAAAGAAGGTATCAACGTGTAGTCATTAGGAATGTAGTTTTAAAAATAGCATATATTTGAGTGAATAGAAATGTATTTGTAAAATATGTTTAGATGATGCAATGAATTAGTTTACGTATAAAGTGATGCATTAGATTTAAATGTGCACAATATTAAAGTCTGGACTTGAAGTTATGCTTATTATGAATGCAGAGTAATGGATCAATGCTTATAATGTGATTTTAGAAATGTATGTGTAAATGAGTAAAGGCCTAGTTGATTTCTATGCTTTGCAATGGGAACGCCTGTTTGTAATTTCCTAGGTTAGCTGAATATTGTAGGCCTGAAATTTATTTTCCTTGGGAAGAGGTTCTCAATTTGAAGGTAGTCAGCAGATTTTGTGTGCGTGCAAGGTTGCTTTGTTCACATGCTAATTGTTGCAGGTGCAAGGACATACATCTCATCAGGAAGAATAACTCTTTATTTAGGAGTTAGGATGGGAGGGAAAGCCGCCATGGGAGTTTACAGGAATGCAGATATGATACTTTTGGCGGAGAAGGTGCCTGCGACCCAAGGACATTCAAACGGTTGTTGGACGAAGACAGAATTCTGATGGAAAAGTAATAGAAGGAGACCCCTCAGAGGGGGAGTGAACAGGGCGTGTTCTACTGTTTTGTGATTTTGTATTTGCATTTGTGATTTGTATCCTGCCGCGTTCGATACCGTCCCCTATGAGCTTCTCCTCGCCAGGCTGTCTGCTATTGGTATCGGGGAGTTGTTCTGGCCTGGTTGTCCTCTTTTCTTTCCGCCAGGACTCAGCAGGTCTGGATGCCTCCCCACGCCTCTGAGCCTAAACCACTTCTCACGGGGGTCCCTCAGGGATCCACTCTTAGTCCCTTACTGTTCAATGTTTACATCACCCCCCTGGTTTATCTAGCGGAACAGTATGGGGCTAAGATCATAGGGTATGCAGATGATACCCAACTGCTGTTTACCTGGCCAGACGACAATCTGGATACGTCGGCAGTACATCTGTGTTTGTCCTCTGTATTTCGTTGGCTAACCCAGGCCCAGCTGAAATGCAATGAGGACAAATCCGAAGTGCTTTTTTATGGTTCCTTTCCCCCCTCGTTCAAGAACACACTCTGGCCCCCTAACATTCCCAGCCCTAAAGAGATGGGGAGACCTGCAAAAAACCTTGGCATCTGGTTTGCAGAGGACCTCAGATTCGAGGACCATATTAAAAAGCTGACAGGCACCTGCTTTGCCACGTTGAGAATGCTCCGCAAATTCTTCCCTTTGCTCCCTAGGGATGCCAAGGAGACGGTTGCTCGGGCTCTCATACTGGCAAGGCTGGATTACGCGAATGCACTGTTCAGTGGCATTCCGGCCTACCTGGTGAAACGCCTGCAAATTATTCAGAATGCGGCTGTCCGTCTACTACTTAACATCCCTAGATGGAAGAGCGTACGCGCTGAGATGCGCACTCTTCATTGGCTTCCTGTTGCGCAGCGCATATTGTTTAAATCTCTGGTGCTCACGTTCAGAGCAATCCATGATCAAGGCCCCCTGTATCTGAGAAAGAGATTCACTTGCTATGCCCCAGCACGTACCCTCAGATCATCCACTCTGTTCAAACTGTCTCTTCCCCGTTTTAAACGAGCTAGGCTCGGCGGCCAATCGATCTCTGTGATCGTGGCTCGGGCCTGGAACGCCCTCCCTCTCCACCTGCGCTCTATGCAAACTGTGGCTCTATTCAAGAAAAACCTGAAAACACATTTATTCAAGAGCGTAATTTAAGATGCCTTCCCGCTGTTCTGCTTTCTGCCTCTTCCATACTCGCGCCAGGATACTCTCAAGTAACGGAGCGCGTTATAAAATGGTTTATACATACATACATACATACATATTAGGGATAGAGTCCCGAGGGAGGGGAGGCAGAGCAGGGGTAGGAGCATCTTAGAACAAGCTCTGTGGCTTTGGCTACTTACCTATGAAATCAAGTGACTTTCTAAGGAAGTCCTCACTGCTGACACCTTTCTCTCTCTCGCCTGGAGATCATGTTAAGTAGGGATGTCACTTTAACAATAGAGTAAGGATAGCTTAAAAATTCCTGTCTAGGTTAGTGAGTATGAGGATACAGATTGGAGCTGTCATTGCCTACTTGATGCTTTTGGAAATAACTATCCTTCTCATTCTGAGTCGGATGAGAATTCTGCATAGGATTATGTTTGTATTAGTGCCCATTTATTTCCTTTACCTCGTGCTGAGTTATTTTTGGATTTGTAATAAATTCTCATAATTAATTTGGAGTGAGTAGTCCTTTGAATTGAATCGCATTGGTCATTTGGAAATTTACGATTACAAAAGTATTTCCCCTTTACACTTCTTAGCAGATTAGAAGCTCCAGTCGACCTAGGATTCCTATAAATTTGGAATGATTAGATAAACAGATAAGGAAAGAATCTGGCTTTATCATGGAGATACATTGTATTGTAGGGGCTGGATGGCCCTCTGCATCCCTCCTTTCCTTTAGATAGAGAGTAACGGGAAACGTCAAAAGAAAAAGGACAGAAACATTAGAGCAAAAGTGTTAACTCAGCATATATTGTGATGCTTCCTCTGTGGCCAGGTTTGCTTTCATCCCGTGATTAAGCATTCATAGTCTCTTAACTTCTGGCTGGGTGCAGGGTTGGGTCTCAGCATGTACCACTTGCTACGAGATTGGAGTTCATCAGGATCCGTCGCGACACTCTCCTTGGATTTCTCTGTCTCTTCACTCCCAGGTGAGCCCCAAGGGCATTCTCCTGGTGTACTCCTTTCCTCCCAGCCAGTCCTATGGACACATCCATGGAGTCTTCCTCTTCTTCCAGTGATGCCCGATTGGTGAGCGGGGCACCAGTGGCTTCCTTGAAACAGGATACATTGCACACAACCGTGTGTCGGCCTTGCCAAGCCATGACCATGGTACCATCCACCCTGGTGACAATCCATATCTATAGGGTGTGCAAAACTTCCAGCCGGGATGACAATCTTTAAGGACCACTCGGGATCCAACACACTCGGCTGGAGTCTTGGCCCCTCGGCTCCCATTGGCCTTTTCATCGGTGACTTTGCGTTTCTATTGAGTTCTTTCCGTGTCCAGCATTGGCGGTGCCCAGTCGGGGTCATCGGGGTACATTTCAATAGGAGCATAGCTGGGGCGCACTCCGTGGTCGAGTGGGGTGTCTGCCGGTAGGCGAGCAGGACGTAGTGGAGGCTTCTCTCGATGTCCTGTTGCTTGTCAACTCCTATTCGCAGTGGTCTCTTGAGGGTCTTCATGAACTGCTCAACATCGCAAGGCGAGCCCACTGCGATTCACAATGGCTAAATATATTTGAGTTGCTGAGGCCGGGAAAATCACAGGAGTTTTGGAACTACATATGCAACATGGGACAAGGCCCAAATCATAGAGAAAATGCCCTCGAAGCTTCCATCTGGGTCGCCCATGTTAAGGCATTATATACCAATGATGGTTTAGGATACATGCAAAATGTAACATCTATTCCGGAAGACTACCTTGATTCTACCATCGAGACGATGGTCTCACCGGAAAAATAGTTGGTTTCTAAAATCTTAAAAAATATTAGACAAAATGCCGCTCCGGGTCCCAATGGGCTTCCTGGGCATTTATTCAAGGCAAATATCGACTTTTGGACCAAGAACCTGACCCATCTGTACTCCGAATGTTGGCTCCGGGGGGGAAGTTCCGGATTCGTGGAGAGGCTCGCTTTTACAGCCTATCCGCAAAAAAGGCCCAAAATCGGAACCTGCCAATTACCGCATGATTGCCTTGTTGGATATTGAGGGACCTCGC
The DNA here is from genome assembly GCF_964263255.1 of Lissotriton vulgaris. NCBI lineage: Eukaryota > Metazoa > Chordata > Amphibia > Caudata > Salamandridae > Lissotriton > Lissotriton vulgaris. Next base: position 362,503,293 of record NC_141691.1, read on the forward strand.
AGACTGGTCAAGTGCAGCTGGCATCCTTCCATTCTGCCAACCGGATTTAGACCTGGGTCAGCCACAGTAGATAACATCATTGCTCTCTCCTATCTGGCGCATAGCGCACGGACAGGCAAAAACCTTCCACTCTTCGCCTGCTTTATTGACTACTCAGCGGCATTTGATGGGGTCGACCGCGCAATCCTGTGGCATAAGCTGGTCCAATGAAACATCAATCCGGGGCTGCTAAGAGCGATACAGTCCCTGTATCAAAAAACTTGGGTGCGTATCAAACTCTCAAGGGACCATGCTTCTGCTAAGATCTACACAGACAGAGGCCTAAAGCAAGGGTGCGTGCTAGCCCCATTACTATTCAACTTATACACGGCGGACATGGAGAGGGCCTTGACTGGTGCAGCCCTGGCCACTCCAAAGATCGGCAGACACAAAATATACTTCATGCAATATGCTGATGAGCTGGTCCTTTTGGATCATACGAGAATGGGGCTGTAAAAGGCGTTGACGGCACTGGCCCCATACAATGACAAAAATAGGCTTGTAGCCAATCGATCTAAATCAAAGGTAATTATATTTGGGCATCATTCAAGGAAAAAATCTTTGAAATGGAGGCTAGGGGATCTTTTGCTGGAAAGCACACAGCGCTACATTTACCTGGGCATTTGTTTTCAGGAGTCGGGGCTCCCAAGTGCCCATCTTAAGTCTATCAAGACCAAAGGTAAATCTATCACCTATGCCATCTGTAAGCTGCAAGCCTCCCTTCACAGCCCATCTACTACGGCCATTAACAGAGTGCTTAAGCCAAGCTCATGCCGGCACTCAACTACGCCCTTCAGGCATTCCCGGGTAAATTGAGCCATGAACTGGAAAAAATTCATTGCAGGGCATACAAGAAACTTTTCTACCTCCCAAGATGCACCAGAAACACCCTTGTTCGCTTGGAGTTCTCCCTCTCCCAGCAAAATCTGGAAGAGCTGGCCGCCTTAAGCAAATACTACTTTTTAACGACGGCGGCACAAGAGAACACTCTGAAGGTAGTCCTGAAATGTATTTTCAGAGAGCCAGGGAATCCTTGGTCGGCCTCCCTTGAAGTGGCTAAGGTCCATCTTAACCTTGCCATGGACTCCTGGAATCCTGAATATGTTACATACCCCACAATCAAAAACGTGATTAAAAAACAAGTGCGCGCGCGGTCACGGGATTTGGATCTGGAGTCCCTGTGGTGAAGAAAAGACCTGCATGAGACCCTGTGTTTCCCGCACATCATGAACTCCCCCAAACAGCATCTCACGCAGGCAGTGGGAAGTGCAACCCTTCACAAGATCCTGGCCTACAGACTACACCCATTGCCCCTAAAATAACTTTATCCATGTGGCAAGGCGAGCCCAGGTGCACAGGTATGCAGGCTCTGCAGCTATAAACGGGAGTCATTGGCACATCTTCTTTTCTGTTGCCCCGCCTTGCGGTTGCCCCGCAGTCTTTATCTTAGGCCATTACTCAGACATTCTGGGTCAAGCTCTGCAAAGGATGGGATTTTTCATCTTTACACCCTGTCCAGAGTAATGCATATGGTTGCCTTTGGGAAGTTTATCTTTAAAGCACGGGCAACGCTGATGACTGCTACTGGCCAGACCACAGAGCCCGCATGAACCTTTTTTCCGGCTTCTTTGCATTTTTGGATTAACTATACAACTTGACTTTTGAAATGTCCTTGATTTAAATTTTTTTGTAATGTGATGACTTTTGTATTGCTGGTTTTATGTAATGGCTTTTAGTAACCAACAATAAATATTCATTCATTCAATTCATTCAATGCTCAACATCGCCGTTGGCTTGGCGCCATTGGGGTGTGATCCGGCAGTGTTGAATGGTTCACTGTACCAGGAAGTTGTGAAAGTCCTGACCCTGGAAGGGTGGTCGGTTGTCTGACTTTACTTCTTCCGACAATCCAAAGGTAGCTAAAATCTTTTCCAGAGCCGGTTGAACGTGTGTGAATGCTGTGTATGGCACCAGCTCAACCACCGGAAATTTGGAGAATGAGTCCATGATGACCATGGTATGCCGCCCGTCCGGAAAGCTTCCAAAGTCGGCACTTACTTTGGCCCCGGGTGTGTAGAAGGGTTCTTCAGTGATCAAGGGCACAGGAGCAGGGTCTGCGCCAGTGATAGTGCAGGGATGGCACCTCCTTCCTTCTTCGTCCACCAAGTTGTCCATGCCGGGGAAACACACCTTTGCTAGGAGCAAGGCTTTTGTCTTGGCTGTGCCTTGATGACTCTGATTAGCCAGGGTGACCATCCACCGATGTAAATCTTTTTGGCACTATGATTCGCTGTCCTCTGAGAACCAGCCCGGACCCCTGATGCTGAGTTTGTGTCTTACCCTCCATATTTGTTGCTGGGAGTTTTGCTCCTCCGCTGTAAGTAAGGAGAGACCATCCAGAAATCGGTGCCACCATTCCTTCTCTAGGGCTTCTTTGACACTTCTCATGGTGTCATTCATTTCCGTGGCCTTGCACAAGTCTTCCTTGTTGACTGCAAGGGAGCAGGCATTGTCTTCGACCATGCAGCTAAACACCTGAGTGTTTTCAGTGTCATCCAGGACCTGGTCCCCATCCATTATCATGGGGTGTCTCGACAGGAAATCGGCTGGGTTATCTGCACCTGGTCGATATAGCAGATGGAATGAATATGCCTGCAGTTGGACCGCCCACCTTTCGATCCTTGGGGTGCCAGACTGGTGGACCCAATGAACAGTGGTATGAGAGGTTTATGGTCTGTTATCCCCCTGAAGGGGTGGCCACATAAGCACATATGAAAATGCTGGCAGGCCCATCGTATGGTGAGGGCTTTTCACTCTTTTTGTGCGTATCTTGTCTCCATTGGAGATAGCGCACGACTGGCATATTCAACATGAGCGCAGGTTCCTTTGGTGTCTTCTTGCAGTAGGACTGCCGCTAGCCCCACCGGGCTGGCGTCGATGACCAGCTCTGTCTTTCTTTTGGGGCAGTAATAGGCTATTGTTGTTTGATCCAGGAGTGCTCTCTTGATGCCTTGGAACGCTGCTTCCTCCTGAGGAGTCCATTCCCAGGGTGTCCCTGTCTTGGTCAGTTGCCTTAGTGGTTCAGATATTGTAGCACGGTTTGGGAGAAACCTTCCACAATATGTTGCCATCCCCAGGAAGCTTCTTATTTCAGTGGGGTTCTTTGGCACTGGGCATTTCGGATGGCTTCTGCCTGGCGAGGATCTACCAGCAGCCCATTTCTCGAGAACACATACTCGAAAAAGACTATCGACACTTGATAGAAGGCACACTTTTTCTTGTGGAGGGTGAGTCTGCAGTCTCCTAATGTGTGAACTCTGCTCTGCCATCTGCCTCCACCCTCCCAATAAGAATGAATTAAAACTACATTAAAAGTAAAAGATGAAAGACTTACCTTGACTGCGGCATCCCAGGGCTGTCGTCCTCCACTTCATCGCTGTCTCAGGGTGATCGGCACATGCGCGCATGCATGCGCTTGCGCATTTCTTGCGAGGAATATGCGTGCGCGGCCGCACACGCATGCGCAGATCACCCTGAGACGGCGATTAAGAGGAGGACGACAGCCCGGGGATGCCGCAGTCAAGGTAAGTATTTATTCTTTTACTTGTAATGTAGTTTTAATGAATTCTTAATGGGGGGGTGGAGGCAGGTGGCAGAGCGGAGTTCCATGGAGTTTGTCCCCTACTCCCTGGACCTTGGTGTAGTCCCGCTCCGCCAGCTCTGCCCAGAGTTAATCTCTAGTGAGTTGAGGTTAAGTGGGGAGAGGATGTAGCCTTAGGTCTAGAGCGGTCTACCTCGAAGCTGGGAAACCGAGTTTGAGTCTCAGCAACGAAGCTCAACATCCTGTGATTCTAGGCAAATCACTTAATCTCCCGTGCCTCACAAAAAAAGTGCCCATCTGTGAGGAAACTGCTGCTCATGTAAAGTGCTCTGGTAACCGATGTCTCAGGTCTAGTTTGCACTATAAAAAAACTCTAAAAAGGCTTACCCAGCTAAGCTAAAGCTGGCATCTGAATGAAAGTGTTACACTTTCTTCCAGAGAGAGTTCTGGTACCATATTGTCTTCATTTTATTGGCAATGTGATATTTGACAGTGAGATCTGTATCAAGCATGAATCAGAGGGATTTTGCATTGTTTGTCAACTTGGGGGTGAAGGTATGTAAGTTCATATTGGAGAGCCCTTCTTGAGTCTGTGGTTCCTTGGTACTGTTTTTGAACAAGAGAAATTGCTGTTTTCCCCGAGTTAAGAATCAGGTATGTACTTGATATGCAGTTATGCACGACATTGAGGCAGGATTTGAACTGGTGTGTGTGCACCTGATCGAGCGCGCAGGTCACCCGGCTCTGAGTTTACCAGATTTTCACGCACTCGGGCCCATGAGGTGATTGAAATACAATTTTGTGAGTCGGGCGAGTTTACACGCTACTATCAGTACTTTATATGTGTTTTCTGTAACACTATTACCATGGCACCTGACTTACCACAGGTACTTACTCTTCCTGATGAATCAGGAGCTGTTAGAGGATAGGTGACAACAAAATTCTAAACATTTATTCTTTTCATTAAATAACACTTTGTAAGTCTTCAAAAGACCACAGACACCTGAAGGGGTTTAAGAGTTTTTATATAAGAAGTAAAATTCAAAGTGACAAGAGTATAAGGCAGATGCAAATCAAAACATCAATAATCAGGATTACTAGAATGATATAACTATGGATAAGGGCAAGCACCATTGGGTGCGAATAGGACTCTATTGGGTAAGGGTAACAGGGAACATGCTATTCAGTTTCAGGCTTATACTAGGGAAGGTAAGTTTAAAACACATTAGTCAGTGAATTCCTAAAGCCTATAAGTGATTCAAACCCTAATCTTAGTCTATCTAACTTAGATCCTACACATCAATAATATTCATCACACTTTATTTAAGCAGAAACAGTTTCAATATTCCCTACAGGAAAGGGAAACAATGGAACATACTAATAAACAGTTTGCATAGGCAATATTAGAGAGGTCAGAGAGAATATCATGGGCATAGAGGCTTTATTAAAGAGCAGGAAGGAAAGGATAGTAGACGGACACCCACGGGTATATTTACCTAGGACAGGAATGAGGACTAACCCTGGCCACGGGTCAGCTTCAGGAATAGACGAGGACAAGGACCCTCAAGGATTTAGGATGCCAGTAGGTGAGCAGGTACAGCTCACGGACAACCAGGACAGGATACCCCTCAGGATTTGGGTCAGGACAGGGCTCACCAAAGGGCACGACCAACACCTGCAGCTTCGGAAGCAACGCCTGCGCTACCCCCTCACTGCACGGAATCCGCCAGTAACCCCGATTGGGTTCTCGAATCTCCAAGCAAAGTGCTCCGCCAGCACTTAAGACTATTTCCACCCCTTGGAGTTTGTGGAAATTTCGGACAGAGCGCTCCGCAGCTCTCTGTATCAATCACCTATAGAGTCGTGGGGTCGGTGACAGGTCAGCTATTCAGACAAGTCGGACCATTTTCCCTAACTAAACTAAGCTAGATATACCCTTTTTGGGTCCCCAGACCACCCACAAATGTTGCAAGTGACAAGGTCCCAACTTACGATTGGTCAGGAGAGGTGGTTAGGTCATAGTCACCACCTAAAATTCTGGGTTCCCATACTTAATATTTATTTTTCAGTACCCACCCCTTACATTCCAGTTCCCAGGGTATGAGAAAGGTGTAAAACAATAGAGCACACATAAGAATATACATTTGTAACAATTTTAGGTACAGCCGAATTCTCTTCCCAGTGCATGGAAGATGTTCTCAGGCGCATCTCAGCTTCAGGAGCCAACTGGCTTGGGCTTGCTTCTGCGCGGTTCGGCTTTTCCCTCATCACGTGACAGGGTTGTAGGAGGTTTCAGAGATGGCGCCGCTCCCCACTCCCAGGCCCCAAATACGCGCTACATGAAAAGTAAGAGAAAACAAATTAGAAACACAGAAAAAATGAATACACTGTACACCATGATAATCTACTCTGCACCCCTTACTTCATAATAACTACAGCGGTTAAAGATTAAGCGGAAATAGATAGAAATGCAAAGCAGCATGGGCAAGTAGAAAGCGTGTTTAGAGACAAGCGGCCATTTATGCTACAATGCGCATGAGCGAACTCTCCCTCCAAAACTGCGAGTGCGTCACATCACATAGGTATGACCGACGCATGCGCAGACTGAATTTCTGCGAAGTGGCCATTCTGTAGTATGCAAGCGGAGTTAGGATTAATAGACACATAGGCAAGCGTCTCTAGGACACCCGTGTGTACTGTAAAAGTGTAATATTAATGACGAACAGGGTTGGTTAATATTATTACAAGTTAACGAGGTTCATGAGAGAGAGCAAGTCGCTTTATGTGCGAATCCTTACTCCATCAATCCCCTCTTTGATGATATTTACTATCATCACTATTAATGGAAACAGATGCCAACTTCGTTTTTCTCACATCTCACTCATTTCTATTTCAACAAATTTGTTGTTGAGCCTCTTTTCAGCACCCTTATTAGGATGGAAACTCTTGGCTTTCTTATATATCTGGTTTCTTAACTCTTCTAACTCAAGTTCGTCAATATTTCTCTTGACTCCTTTCTTATTTACTGTATACTTCTTTCTACACTTTTGACATTTGCAGCAAATTACTATTATGAACACAATCAGACTTATTCCAGCTATTGGCATCAGTATTTTCCCTACAATACTGCGACCTATGTTAGTAAACCAGCTACCTACAGAGGAGAGACCATCAGTTAGTCTCTTCCAGGCACTATCAACCTCCAGTGGTTTGAGTTCTTTTTCCAAATTAGTTATGTTTTGTACATATTTCTTTATTTCTACACTCTTATCAGGAATGTAAGTGCAACAATGTTGCGCCTTCAGCATTCTGCAGACTCCGCCCTCTTTTGCCAATAAGGTATCAAGAGCAAGGCGATTCTGTAAAACCATTGATCTGATCGCAACCATTTCAGTATTGACCAGCAGGAATCCACCAGCAGTGTCAGTTGACAACCGATCCACTACTGTAGATAATTTGCAGATACGGTGAGTATTCAGAACCACTCCCACTCCAGGTATCAGTGCACTAAATATATCACCTATAATTTCTCCTACACTTTCACGTCTACTACGCACTAAACCATTAGTATCTTCATTGCTTCCAGCGGCGTTGTTCACATGGTATATTTTCGGGAAGACAATGCCAAAATAGCAGCTTCCATACCAGTGATCCGGTAATTTGAAATAAGCCTTGTTTCCACATATATAATAAATTCCAGGAAACACAGGTTCTGACCCATTTTTGAAACCCCAACCTCCAATTACCTTGTAATTATGTTCGCATTCACTGGAACCGATGAATACATTGTTATAATAACTAGTCTTCTCTCTATAAAGACAGAGTTTACCTTTTCGTTCAAAATCCAACAACAGTGCAGGATTTGCTTCGCCATTTGAGGTGCCTTCCATGTTTTCAGCCCATTTAGGAGTTTTCTGTTTCTTATCATTGGCCTTTCTTTGGAAACTCTCCCTTCTCTTTTCTGCCATTTTCAAAAACATTTTCTCTTGCTCATGCAATGAACAAGTCAAATTATCTCTTCGAGCTTCATTCAAATCTATATCACCTATAGTCAGAAAGTATTCTCCCATGTAACGAGTCACTTCGCTTCTGACATGCACAATATTCAGGTGTCCCCGAATAGGCAGTTCAGAAAAAATCACGTCAGTGTTTGAATAGTAGTACTGTAAAGTGCTTCTATAAAATAAGCTTGCTAATATACTACAGGAAATTCCATAGGTCAGGGGTAAATGATGATAAGTCACGCCTTCAGCTACTGAAGTAGGTAGCTTCATGCAAACATAACAATCTTCTATTTCCATAGCTTCTACATAATGCACTAAAAGATTTGCAAAGACATTTAAATGTGATCTGTTTCTCATTTTGTGAAAATGTAGACCTTCCTCATCTGGTGCTTCTAAGTCAGGTCGTGTTTGTCTTAGGCTGACAGAATTGTCACGTCTTTCTACACTTCGTGGTGTTTCTTCAGTATGCACGACTTCTGAATCTGGGGTCATCGGTTTAGTAGGGTACAGGTTAGTATCTTTACTTATCATAAAAGGTATAAAGACTGTTAGTCCTATCCATACTACTATAACTATTGCTACGCTGCATAAGCATATTTTACAGCAAGTTTTACAACAATTCCCTCTAGGTCTTCCATTTACATTTGAATCAGACATTTTAGCTTACAGGTGGCTTTCCAACCCCTCTTTGTTTCTTAATACAAGACGCTTATGCAGTTTCACTTTTCAAGGTGGGTCTTCTACCTCAGAACTCTAATCCTCGATCGAATCTTGATCGCTTCTGTCACTCTCTTCAGGGTCATCGATCTCTTCCAACACCAAATAGGTCCATTCAGGACTCCGATAGTTTTTATTTAATCTTTTCACTCTGGTACTGCGTCTATTTTGCTGAGCTCCTGCTCTCTGTCTTTCACTAGCAGCTCTTTTTCGGTCTTCTATTTTCTCCTCTACTGTTTTCAATCTTAGTTTCAACCTCTTTATGTATCTCGGTTCACTTTTCTTCTTGAGCCTTTTAGTGGTCGAGGAAACTTGACCTTCTTTGTGAACTCTTTTATTTTCGCTCTGTTGTGACACTATTGTTTTGGCAGTGTCGTTTTCCCTTCCTGTCTGACTAGTTCCAGGTCTTTCATCAGTTTCTTCTGCCTGGTTTCTAAGCTGGCCTTGTTCAGGTATATTTGGTATTTGATTTTGATTTTCAACTGGTTTGGACTCTGCTTCCTGAACACGTTCGTCTATTTCTATCTGTTCCTGTTCATGCACTTCGAACCCTTGATTTTCTTCCGCATGAACTTCGGCTTTAATCACTATCTGTCCCTTTTCAGTCTCTGCAGTCTTTGGAGGAGTGTCGATGACTTGGTCTGTCCCTACTTGACCTATTACCTGATCAGGTCTGACTTGAATCTCGATAACCTGACCTTCTTCTTCTAGTCCTGTCTCGTCCTCACTATCCCACTCTCTATCTAGGTAGGAATATTTTCTGGTTCTTATTGGATCAAGAATCAGGTCGTCAGCCGGGAACCATTCGTCTTGACTGGTGCTCGGTAGTATTACGTCAGCTAGATCCGGACCCTCGTCTGGAGTCTCCTCAGCTGCACCACCTTCAGCCTCAGCCGCCTCTTCTTCGGTTACCTTCTTGGTATGGCTGGCATGAATCCACTTCGGCACGCCAGCACACTTTACAGCAGTGGTAGTTACAAGGATCACTTGCCTTGGCTTTCCCCACTTTGGTCCAAGACAACTCTTCCGGGTGTGCTTCTTCAACACCACCCAATCTCCAGGTTTCAGTTTAGGGGCTGGAGTGGTTGGCCATTCGACAGCAGTCTCCCCAATCTGGTGAGAGATAGAACGCACTTGGTCACCCAGCTGCCTGCAGTATTCTAGCACCAAATCATCAGAAATACTCAGCAGTTTGTGTCCAGGTACCCATGCCTGTCGCATCACTCTTCCCATTAGTACTTCATGGGGGATCAAGCCTGTCTTTCGGTTTGGAATACTTCTCAATCCCATCAAGACAAGGGGTAAAGCTTCTATCCAGTTCAATTTTGTGGAATTACACATTTTGGCCAATCTTGACTTTATAGTGCCATTCACTTGTTCGACTATTCCAGAAGCCTCTGGACGGTATGCACAGTGTAGCTTAGGCTCAATCTTGAAAGCTGTATAGAGCTCTTTTAGGATTTTGTTGGCAAAGTGCCCACCTCTGTCTGTTTCAATTGTCTCTGGGAAATCGTACCTAGGTATTAGCTCCCTGAGTAACAATTTGGCTACGGTAAGGGCATCATTTTTCTTTGCTGGGTATGCTTCCACCCACCTTGAGAATAGGCAAACTATTACCAAGACATATTTGTATCCTTTACACATGGGCAACTGAATAAAGTCTGCCTGTAGTCTGACAAAAGGACCTTCTGCCTTTCCAATTGTACTTTGCTCTACCACAGTCCTCTTTCCTGCGTTGAACTGCTGACACACCAGGCACCTCTGGCAAATCCCATCCGCAATGTTCCTGAACTTTGAGTTATAGAACACTTGGTGAAACATTCGGCACATTGCATCCCTCCCAATATGGGTATCTCCATGAATCATCCTGGCCATTGGGGCAGCCATGCTATCTGGTAACACAGGCACACCCGTCTTATCAACCACAACACTATCTCTTTCCCTGAGCTGACATTCCTCAGTCTCCCATCTTTGTTTTTCCTCCTCCTCTGCTGCTTGCTGCAACTCTTTTAGTTCCCTCCAGGTAGATACATTCTCAAACACCATAAGTTGGCAGCTGTTTCCGCCCCCCCATAATTTGATTTTTAGGGACATTTTGTATCGGGCACAATACTGGGCAATTTGGTCAGCATATCTGTTTCCGGCTGTCACATCGTCATTACCAGACTTGTAAGCAGCACATTTGACTACTGCCAATTCTTTGGGCAACTGGACTGCTTCCAGTAGGGTTTGCACCACTTTTCCATTTCTGATGGCGGTACCTGAGGAATTCATGAATTCTCTTTGTAACCGTAGCTGGCCGAAGTCATAAACAACCCCGTAACCATATTGACTGTCAGTGTATACGGTTACTCGTTTATTTTTCCCTTGCTTGCAAGCTCTGGCCAATGCGATTAGCTCGGCCACTTGGGCAGACTTTATTTCACTTAGATAGGATGCTTCTAGGGTCGTTTCCAGTGTGACTACAGCATAGGCAGCACTCAACCCGCCATCCTCATGTCTCAAACAGGAGCCATCCACAAACATCACTAGGTCCTCTATGGGAAGGGCTGTTTCTTTTATATCAGGACGTGGTTTTGTGCTAAACTCAGTTAAGTCAATGCAATTATGCTCAATCTCACCCTCCACTTCTGCATTTTGGGTGAGGGGCAACAGGGTCGCAGGGTTTAAAATATTGCATCAGGAGATTATCACATTTTCTGCACCAATAAGAATTCTCTCATACTTAGTCAGCCGACTAGGAGTGAGATACTGGGTCTTGGTTCGGGTTAACAGAATCACAACTGAATGTGGAACATAAACCGTTACCGGATGTCCCATGACAATGTTTTCACTCTGTTCCAGACTCGTCCAAGTAGCAGCTACTGCCTTCAGACACCCGGGAAGCTCAGCAGCGACTGGGTCCAGAGTGGCTGAAAAGTAGGCCACTGGACGTCTAGTCAGACCATGTTCTTGTGTTAGGACTGAGAGTGCACAATTGTCTCGTGTGTTACAGAATAATTCAAAGTTCTTGGAGTAATCAGGCATTCCCAGTGCAGGAGCAGAGCACAGACAATTTCGTAATTTTATCCAGGCTGTCATGCTTTCATCATCCCAACTAACTGGATCATCTGCCCCTTTCTTGGTCATCTTTATCAAAGGTTTGGCTAGAACACCAAATCCCACAATCCACTGTCTGCAGTATCCCACAAGTCCTAGGAACATTCTGACTTCCTTCTGGGTTCTGGGTAATTCCATATCTCGAATTATCCTAATTCTTGCTGAAGTAACCCTTCTGATACCTTTTTCTATCTGGTGTCCCAGATACTTCACTGAATTTTTACAAAACTGCAATTTGTCAGGTGATACTTTATGTCCTCCTTTACCCAAATGATTCAGCAGGGCAATGGTATCAGTAACACAGTCGTTTTGACTTTTAGACTCCACTAGAAGGTCATCTATGTACTGAACCAAGACAGACTCTTTTGGTAGAACTAAGTATTCAAGGCATCTTTTTAGAATCTGATTAAAGATTGGGGGGTTTTCTGTGTACCCCTGAGGGACACGATTCCAGACGTAGACATGACTGTCAAACTCAAACGAGAAAAGAAATTTGCTGTATGGATGCAATGGGATGGAAAAGAATGCGTGGCACAAATCTATGACAGTGAACCATTCTGCATTCCAAGGAATCTGATACAGGATTACTGCAGGGTTTGGGACAATGGGACAAAAAGGTACAACAATCTGGTTTACCTTTCGCAGGTCCTGCACTACCCTGTACTTTCCGCTAGGCTTTTTAATTCCAATTATGGGTGAATTACAAGGACTGCTCATTACTTCCTGTATTATGTCTGCCTCTAGCAACCGGTTTACCTCCTGAGCGACTCCAGCTTTTACTTCTGCACTCATTTTATACTGTCTAGTTTTTGGGTAAGTAGCATTGGGTTTAATGGCTATTTTAACTGGGTCTACATTTGCCATTAACCCTACATCTCTCCCGGTGAAATCCCATACCTCTGGTATCACCCTTTTTTGGAGTTCTTCAGGTAAGTCATGGATTTTCAGAGCTTTAACTGCTGCATCAGGCCTTAGCAACATTAATTTGTACAGGCCGTCTTCATCTGGGGTCTGAATTTCGACGCCTTTTGGTGTGCAAAAGATGGTACAGTTCATCTTGCACAGCAAATCTCGTCCCAGTAGGTTTACCGGACTGGAGTCGCAAACAACAAATCTGTGCATTTCTTTGAAATTCCCTATGGAAATCTCCATTGGTTCAGTTACAGGAGTACTAATTATCTGGTTTGATACGCCCACAACTTGGATTGCTTCTCCCGAGAGGGGTAGGTTAGGAACGTCCGCTGTTCTCACAGTCGAACGGGTAGCACCAGTGTCCAACAGAAAGGTGACATCATTTCCTTCAACCTTTCCTTCAATGTAAGGCCCTGTCTGGTCTACCGGTAGGGAGGCGCCAAGCACGCACTCCCCTTCCTCCCCCCTCAGGCCCCGTCAGTATGGTTCATCACAGAGGAATGTATCATTTAACAGGAATTGTGAAGTTGCTTGATTTCGCTCATTCTGTCCTTCCCATACTTCAACCCTCTCATTCTGTTGAGCCTGATTCTTATAATTAGGTCTAGGAGCTCGAGGCAATGGAGGTGGATTTACCTGTTGCTGATTCTTTTGTGGCCCCTCTTTCTGCACCTGTGGATTTAAACCATTTATGGGGGCATTACCAGCCTGCAAATGTGGACACTCGTCTCTCCAGTGCCCTATCTGCCCGCACCCGTGACAGGGGAACTTCTTCTTAGCCTCTTCTTTACTCATTTTTACTCGAGGTTTCCCCCCTCCCCAGAGTTAGTGTTTGGAGCATTACTATTCAATTTGCTTAACTGTTTCTCTTGTTGCTCGGCCAATTTTACTTGTGCCCACATCACCTTTTCCTTCAGGGCCTTCTTTTTGTTCTCCATTTCATCCTCGCAGTACTTAGCGTACTTGAGGACATCATCTATGGGCTTTCCCTGCCAACAGATTTTATTGTCTCTAATCCACTGGGATATTTCCGGTCTCAAACCCAACACAAATCGATAAATGAAATGAGTCATATCCTTCATTTCAATATTATCGATTCCACTGTAGGTCTTGAATACCTGTAGCAGCCTTTCATAATAGGAGTGCACTGTTTCATCACGATTTTGGGTGGTTCTATCTATTCGAGTCCAATCAGTTTCTTTTGCTGGCACCTTTTCTTTTAGGTATTGTATCACCCTATCATATTTTCTCATTACTTCTGGCAAGGGAGCTCCCGTTTTGGAGTCCCTCTCATATTCGTCACTGGGCCAATCGATGGCAATTTTGCACTCAGTCCATAAGTCTACAGGTACTACAATGTCAAAGAACCCATCCAGGTCCTTCCAGAGACACTTTTGAACCTTCACAAAACGCTCAACCTGTCTGTACCACTCAACTGGTTTCTCTCTTAATTTTGGGAAATCATTGGTAAAAGACACAATGTCTTGTCGTGACCACAGGACATGTACATATTTCCCACCTGGCACTTCTCTCATGGGACACAGTTTTTCTGCTTGACCTACTTCTTTTAACACGTATTCAGAAGCTTTTGGTTTTACCCTACTATCTTCCTTTTTCTTTGCCCACCTGCCTTTCCATTTATCTAGATCTCCCCATTTCTGCAGTATGTTCAGCAATTCCTTTATCTGAGTTTTCTTCCTTGACACATTCATGTTCTATACAACTTTGTCTGAGAATTCTGCTCTATAGGGTTTCTGCAAGACTTTGGATCGACTTACATCAATTCCCATATCCGCAGCAGTGTCCATTAGTTTTTCCTGGAGCACTCTAGTATTCCGGGTAAGGCTTTTGCTGATAGACAGCAACTCTTCTTCGTTAAGAGTATTTAATCTGTCTAATCCCACATTTCCGGCCATTAATTCCTCCATTTCTACCCTTAGCCTGTAAATGTCCAAAGGTTTGGGCAGTGATGTTCCTCGGTCCATTTCTTTAGTCCATTTATCTAGTTCCTCTGGAGTCACCACTGTGGCACTCCGGATCCCTGATGTTGTTTCGATTAGGACTTCCCTTGCCTTAGCCTGACTCCCTGCCCGAGATTCACTGTTCCCAGGCTCCCTTATGGGCAGATCCATTAGGGAGATTACAGACTCACATTCGCTTGCCTGGTCATCAATGACGAGTGGCTCTTTTCTTGGGGGTGCTGGGATTGGAGTAATGACTGGAGTTTTTGGACGAGCCTGCCTATCCCCGTAAAGGGGTATAGCAGGACCAATAGTTACAGGGATTGTCAGGGCGTCAGGACTAGGATGTATCTGAGCTATAGTCTGAATTAGATCATTTCGCTGCTTAATCAGGGCATCTCTTTCTCGTTCTTGTAAAACTCTTTCTGACGAGTTATCATGCATTATTTGGGGCACCAAAGGAGGGTATATATTCGGGGCAGTGGGGATGGCTGACCCTGGTCTATCCTCACCAAAAGGTCGGTAATTTGGGACTGCTGTACTAGGTCTGAAAAAGTCATCGCCATTACTGGGTCTGCTACTGGTACCAGTTACATCTGTCTCGCTGGCCCTTCTACTTCTGGGATGGTGGAAAAAAGGATTTTTCGAACTTAGAGTTCCTGAAGCTTCAGCATAAGGAGGTGGATTTTTCATCAACAAATCCTCCAGATACTCATCTTCTGAATCCCCCATGGTCATTAGGTGTCGAGTTTTCTCTGCCTTTTTCCCTTCTGTTTGTTCGGTTACCCCAAGCATCGGGAACAGTCCCTCAACCATCATATTCTGTCTCCACTGCTTCATCTTCTGCTCTTTTGTTTCTCGCTGTAATTTTGGATACCATTTGCTCACTCCCTTATCCATTCGGGGTCTGTCTCGCTCTAGAGCCTCAATCTCCCATTCCTCTAAAGCTTCGTACTGCGTTAATCTGGGTCAGGGGTGTAATTCATTCATTCGGGTTCTCAAGTTAAACAGGATTCTACCATTAAAAGTACCATCGAGGGGAAATGCTAGGACTCCGTCATCTTCAGTGTACTTTACCCAATTTTCCAACCACACACAAGTATGGTACCCTTTGTCAAACATCATAAAGGATGCGGGAGTATCAGGAGGTGGAATGATCACTCCCTCCCTAGTTCTAATGGGTTTGTCTTTCTTGAAATAATTCTTGATCTTTTCGGCAAGAGTCAATTTTCTCTTTCCTCCGTACATATTGTAAGGTCTACCTCTTAGCATCTGCTCCTTATGAAAACCTAAGTTTTGCGGATTAGGTAAGAATTCGGGATACCACATACACCTCTCCAAACTATCCTCAAGCTCGGATTGATTAATTTTGTTTACTTATGAACTTCCAATGCTAGCGCGTCTTTCAGCTTACGGCAACCAATCAGCACTGAGGTTGCAAATTCTATCAACCAATGGGTGCGCGGCCCCTTCGTGAGACGCGGTCTCACTCTGCGGCACTCACCCCTCCCTTACAATTCTGGCTTCGCTACACACCCGCTGGCTCAACCAATACCAGCGCGGCACGGAGTGACGTCAGCGCAGCCTTGCGACCGACTCCCTCCTTCACAAGGTAACGGAAACTTTGAATTTTTCTTAAAGTGCAAATGCGGATTTTAGTTAACAACGTATAACGTTCGCCGCTGTGCTTGAGGGTTTTAAAAAGAAAGAGAGTTTTTCTTTTACTGCAAGTAAACCACTTTGTCTACTTTTCATTCACTACGGATAGATCCCTTCTGCCTATCCTTTTCACACAAGCAATAGAGAACCTGCTACTCTTTTGACTAATCCACTTCTTTCCGGGATATATACTAAGTCAATTTTCACCAATGTCCTCCCTTGCTGTCATTCAAGCTCCAAAGAACCTATTACTCCAGCCGTCTGTGACCCTTACTAGGTGATATCACAACGGGAGTTTCACCACGGTTTTGGTAGCTAACATTTACACATCAATGATTTTATGAAAGTCCTAATTAGCGCTTCCAGTTCTGCCTAACCATGCACTAATCTCCCTCCTAGCCAGTGACCTCACAGCCAAGTGGATTCTACTCACCACCTGCTATTTCTTTTTCCCGGGGATCCCCATAACATGAAAACAATTACTCACAATTGGTTAGTAATATACTCAATATTTCATGAAATATAATAAACTTATTCTATGACATTTAAATGAAAATAACAATCCTTATGTAGCAGCAAAAAAAAATATTCAGCAGCACATTTTTTTTTTCTTTCACGGTTCAACAGCAACTATCTTATCTACCTATCTTAACTAGTCCTAACCATAGCTCTGCTACCAGAAAAATACTGATAGAGCGCGCAGGTCACCCGGCTCTGAGTTTACCAGATTTTCACGCACTCGGGCCCATGACGTGATTGAAATACAATTTTGTGAGTCGGGCGAGTTTACACGCTACTATCAGTACTTTATATGTGTTTTCTGTTACACTATTACCATGGCACCTGACTTATCACAGGTACTTACTCTTCCTGATGAATCAGGAGCTGTTAGAGGATAGGTGACAACAAAATTCTAAACATTTATTCTTTTCATTAAATAACACTTTGTAAGTCTTCAAAAGATCACAGACACCTGAAGGGGTTTAAGAGTTTTTATATAAGAAGTAAAATTCAAAGTGACAAGAGTATAAGGCAGATGCAAATCAAAACATCAATAATCAGGATTACTAGAATGATATAACTATGGATAAGGGCAAGCACCATTGGGTGCGAATAGGACTCTATTGGGTAAGGGTAACAGGGAACATGCTATTCAGTTTCAGGCTTATACTAGGGAAGGTAAGTTTAAAACACATTAGTCAGTGAATTCCTAAAGCCTATAAGTGATTCAAACCCTAATAAAAGTCTATCTAACTTAGATCCTACACATCAATATTATTCATCACACTTTATTTAAGCAGAAACAGTTTCAATATGCTCTACAGGAAAGGGAAAAAATGGAACATACTAATAAACAGTTTGCATAGGCAATATTAGAGAGGTCGGAGAGAATATCATGGACATAGAGGCTTTATTAAAGAGCAGGAAGGAAAGGATAGTAGACGGACACCCACGGGTATATTTACCTAGGACAGGAATGAGTACTAACCCTGGCCACGGGTCAGCTTCAGGAATAGACGAGGACAAGGACCCTCAAGGATTTAGGATGCCAGTAGGTGAGCAGGTACAGCTCACGGACAACCAGGACAGGATACCCCTCAGGGTTTGGGTCAGGACTGGGCTCACCAAAGGGCACGACCAACACCTGCAGCTTCGGATGCAACGCCTGCGCTACCCCCTCACTGCACGGAATCCGCCAGTAACCTCTTAAGACTTAAGACTATATCCACCCCTTGGAGTTTGTGGAAATTTCGGACAGAGCGCTCCGCAGCTCTCTGTATCAATCACCTATAGAGTAGTGGGGTCGGTGACAGGTCAGCTATTCAGACAAGTCGGACCATTTTCCCTAACTAAACTAAGCTAGATATACCCTTTTTGGGTCCCCAGACCACCCAAAAATGTTGCAAGTGACAAGGTTCCAACTTACGATTGGTCAGGAGAGGTGGTTAGGTCATAGTCACCACCTAAAATTCTGGGTTCCCATACTTGATATTTATTTTTCAGTACCCACCCCTTACATTCCAGTTCCCAGGGTATGAGAAAGGTGTAAAACAATAGAGCACACATAAGAATATACATTTGTAACAATTTTAGGTACAGCCGAATTCTCTTCCCAGTGCATGGAAGATGTTCTCAGGCGCATCTCAGCTTCAGGAGCCAGCTGGCTTGGGCTTGCTTCTGCGCAGTTCGGCTTTTCCCTCATCACGTGACAGAGTTGTAGGAGGTTTCAAAGATGGCGCCGCTCCCCACTCCCAGGCCCAAATACGCGGTACGTGAAAAGTAAGCGAAAACAAATTAGAAACACAGAAAAAATGAATACGCTGTACACCATGATAATCTACTCTGCACCCCTTACTTCATAATAACTACAGCGGTTAAAGATTAAGCGGAAATAGATAGAAATGCAAAGCAGCATGGGCAAGCAGAAAGCGTGTTTAGAGACAAGCGGCCATTTATGCTACAATGCGCATGAGCGAACTCTCCCTCCAAAACTGCGAGTGCGTCACATCACATGGGTATGACCGACGCATGCGCAGACTGAATTTCCGCGAAGCGGCCATTCTGTAGTATGCAAGCGGAGTTAGGATTAATAGACACATAGGCAAGCGTCTCTAGGACACCCGCGTGTACTGTAAAAGTGTAATATTAATGACAAACAGGGTTGGTTAATATTATTACAAGTTAACGAGGTTCATGAGAGAGAGCAAGTCGCTTTATGTGCGAATCCTTACTCCATCATACCTACCATTCATAATGTTGAATCCCCGGCCCTAAATCACAAAACGATTTGTTTAAAAACACTTTAAATATACAATCTAATTGATTTGGTTATACATTCACAAAGTAGACTCATGAATTCCACACACCTGCAAGTAACACACACTTTCTATTTTCTAAAGGGTGAATTGCTAGATTGTGGGTATTTTGGGAGGCAAGCTACACAAAAGCAGTTGAAAACCTAAAAAGAATGTTCTTTTGAGGATTTTCCTGTACCTCTTATCGGTTTGCTTCAGCCAAATCTAGGATTAAGTGTTTTTCTTAGGGGAGAAATGGGCTGTATGGTAGTTGGATTTTGCACTGCCAAAATGATTTTGCTCATGGGAAGAAACCTGTTACATGTTCAGAAGCACAGTAAGGTTGACATCTGCAAGAACTATTTTCCACCTTCAGGAAGATCCACTCTGACAATATTATGCATTAGAGTACTACAATACAACTTTGACTTCCACAGATTTGATTGTACAGACTTTGTGAAGTACTCTTAAGGCCATGTGATTCATAAAAAAGTTGTACATCTGCTGTAACTTTAAAAGTAACTCTCCCGGAACTTATTCAAGACTTTTCAACCAGGTCATTTGTGAATCTCCCTCCTAAAATATGTGTTAAGTTTGTTTTCTGTAGATTCTGTCACATAATAGATCAATAATTTCATTTGGACCATTTGACTGGATTTGAGTACTTGGACCACATGGGCTCTCTTCTTGGTGAGTTTTTATGTCAGTAAACAGTATTTTAAAAGTTTCTCCTGGACCAGCTGGAGCATCTGCGAATCTAGTCTCATTCCATGCCTGAAAATCCTTTTACATGATGAGTTTGTTTTCCTATCACTATGGGGCTTTTTAGCAAGAACCTTGTTAAAAATATCGCCTATTTAGCGGCAGGAAACTGCCGCTAAAACGGCGATAATGGGCTTGCTAATATGCATTATGTCCTGCACATCTAACCTGGGCTTCTATTGGAATTCTAGAACTCATATTAGCAAGCCCATTATTGCCGTTTTAGCTGCAGTTTCCTGCCGCTAAGACGGCGATAATTTTAATGAGGTTCTTGCTAATATGCCCCATGTTCTTTGTTAAATAACCCTCTTGTAATTGAGTATAACTGAAGCATCCTGTATAAACAGCTGATACATATTTAGAGAGTTTATATTTTTTTGGTAAATTCGGGATGTCAAATATATCGTAAAAATATCACATACAGGGAGACCTTTGTGCTTTACAGGATGTTATATACTTTTTAATTTGTTTTAAAGAGGAGAATATTTTACCAATAATCCTGACTAAATATTACAGGCTGAATGGGCAGCCACTTACGTGGTAATTGTGGGATATGCCTTTACTCAATTGAATTTCAACAAGTTCAGAGGCATCTTACCTTGTGATGTCGTAGTTAAAGTGAGTTAAATGTAAATATTCAAATTCTAAAAGTATCAGCTTTGCCATTTAATGCTGCACCTGTAACCCAGTTCTGCCAGTCAGCAGCACTGTGAATAACATGTAAGACTTTTGTTCAAATGTAATGATAGCCAATGTGCCTGCATGTGGAAGATGAAGGGCTTTTTCTGCACGGCCAGGACCATAACCTCTGACTTACAAGTCATATTCAATAATTCACAGTGATCGATTAGCTCATTAAATTATCTTTGCGCTGCCCATAATGTGTATAAGGGGTAAACTCTTATGAATGCGGGATCCCGCCCAATTTACTGTTAGTAGGTGATGGTCTAAAAATGTGAAAGGTAGAATGCATTATTACTGAAAAGCATCGAGAATAATAAATTCAACGTCCAGACATAATAAGAGAACCTGTCAGTATCGAGAATAGAAAAAGTAATTACTTTACATCTGTCTTGTTGTGTACGAAGTACGCTATTCCCCCTTGTACCAATCAATGGAAAATGTAATTCGTTAGCTCCTCTCAGTGATGTAGAAAGATATTTGTTAGTCATTACTGATCTTCTTAAATGCCTACTTGCATTGTGAAACAAGTATTTTCAAGTATTATTTTTTTAACAAAACACTAGTGTGTTCTGTCCTGCGGATAGGATGGGTCAAAAATGCACAACCGTTGAAGTAAATGATGGTGCTAAATTTGAATGCATAGTGGTATGTTTCCGGATTTAGTGCTGTATCAGACAAAAACACTAGGGGGTCTATTTATGAGAGGCTCACACCGCTGGAGTGTCAATTGTTTTGACACTCTGGCCGCGCTAGCCTCTCATTCGCATCTATGAGGTGACTCAAAGCCACTCTGAATGGTTTTAAAGGCCTTATAGATATGACAAGACAAGCAGCACAAGTCACTGCCTTGCTTTATTATGCTTCAAGGAGGCATTCCATGGGCAGAGCAGTGGGTTTTCCCATGCAACACTGCCCCAGATTTACTTAACCATGTAAACCTGGGCCAGCACCAAAACCTTACACCTGGCCAGAGCAGGCATAACAAGGAGAAACATTTGCATTTCTCTTTGTTTTTTCCTCTTTCCATTTTCAGCACACATATGAAGAGGAAAACACCCCTCTGGATTGGTTTTGTGCAGGAAGGCATCCCTTCCTGAACAAAAACAATCCTTTCTGCAACAAAGACACCCTTGCACCATGGTGCAAAGGTGCCTACGTTGGCGCTAGGCAGCAAATTGTACACTAGTGCAGGGGTAAAGGACAGGAATGTTTTATAATTATGGTGCATTCCTGCCCTTTCACAATGATGTAGGGCGGTGCAGCAAGAAGACTTGTGGCG
Organism: Lissotriton vulgaris; assembly: GCF_964263255.1. Classification (NCBI taxonomy): domain Eukaryota; kingdom Metazoa; phylum Chordata; class Amphibia; order Caudata; family Salamandridae; genus Lissotriton; species Lissotriton vulgaris. The sequence goes on from NC_141691.1 coordinate 362,524,805, forward strand.
CTGCCCTACACCAATTCCTCATAAATGAGGACCTAAGGGCAGATTTATCACTCTTTAATGCAGCGCAATGCAGTAAGCCACCTTAATGCACTGCATGAAATGACAGAAATGCACCTTATATACCATTATATGGTGCATTCCTGTTCTTTCATAGCTCTGGCTCACTTTTGGCTGCCTAGAACCTACACAGGCACCTTTGCGTCATGTTGCAAGGGTGCCAGCATTGTAGGCAGGATTGTTTTTGTGCAGAAGGTGGCACCTTTCTGCCCAAAAACAATCCTGAAAGACATTTTCTTCTTTCTATGTGTGCTGCAGAATGCAGCACACATAGAAAGAGGAAATAACAAGGATAAATCAAAATGTTGCTCCTCGTTATGCCTTACCTGGTGAGGCATAGAATTTTGATGCATTCCCAAGTCTACCACTAATGGTAAATCCGAGAATGCAACAAAATCCATGTCCTGCCTATAAGGCGCCAAGGGAATGCTGGCTTAAACCACTTTGTAGAGAGTTGGGTACTCGTAGTCATGTTATGGCGCTGCGCATTTTTAGGTCTGATGTGCGAGCCCTGTACGCATGTGGTTTGGCCACATTCTTGAGATGGGCCTGGAACATTAGGTCGAGAAAGTTGAACTCCATTCCTTAAGTACCCCTCTTTTTCCTTGCTGCTATGTGTCCCTCTTTGTTTTAGAAATTTACTTTCTTATATTTTTAATGCTGATATAGTCGTTTTTTTACTATTTATTAAAAAGTAGGGGATGAATTTTATTAATAGGATGTGTGATGTGCAACTAATATCTGTTACAATGTACTTTGTTTTTAATAGTATAGATTTTTTCCATGTATTTCTGTTCTACAGCTTTTAAGATTTGTTTTTATCGAAATAAAGCTATTTACTACTGCTACTACCAAAATCCAAGGGTCGATGCGCGAACACCCAAGCTCCACCTAAGCTCCACTCATGGAATGACTCCCTGCTGCAGAGTTCCTCAAAAGCTAGCAACAATGTCTCAGCCAGATTCAATAATGAAGGCAAATACACATGTATGTACACGACATTACAGAAAGGAAAGAAGGAGAATCCTGGTAGTTTGCTCAAAAGTGCTTTGTGTTTGTTGAAATCGCAGTTCTTCGCAGGTTTCTGAAGGACCCCTTTCCATTTGCGACTGTCTTCCACCAAATTTCCATTGACAGTAAAATAAAAATGTTTTCAACCACATTTTGGTTTCAAAACATTTGTACATGGCACTGCGAGTCGCTATTCGGGAGGGACTCCCTTGACACGCCCCTTCCTAATAACGAGTCGCAAACTAGGGTTTGTACATACCACAAACCTTTTTAGCAGTCGCAAATGGTCCAATTACCCATTAGAGACACCTAAAAACGGTTGTACATCTGGCCCCTTTTTCTTAGAGAACGATTCTGGATGAGCATTAAGACCAGGGCCAGATTTACTTACTAATCATGCAAAGGAACACAGCGCAGCAATCAAAGTAACTGCATGGATTTGTGTGAGAAGGAAAAAGAGAAAGAGTGCAATATCCACTGAGATATTGCACTGTTGTTTTTATTGCCTGTGCTGGAAAACTTTAGGCTGCCTTGCGTCAAGCATACACATTTGCACCACAGTGAAGGAGCATGTGATATCTAGCAAAGATTTTTTATTGGGAGAGTGCTCTGTCTTTTCAAATGGCCATGGTTGAATCTAGCTTAACACGTTTGTTTGCTTGAAATCTGTTTCCCGAAAAGTTTTGGGTGAATAAAACATTTCTCACACGTTATGCCTGGCTTGAGGAAGCAAGCATATTGAGTCTTGTTGTCCTTTTGTAGTAGATAGGGCTTTACGTTAAAATCCTCGAATGGCTGTATAGGAGTACCTGTGCGCCACCCATGAAAAGTCGATGTGATATAAAGTAGCAGAAAGTGCTCATTTGTAATACGTTATGATTACTATCAAGTGCAAATCAAGACGTGCTGGAAGGTAAATCCCAATTCAAGACTCTGTGATTGTTTTTATCACCTTTTGTGACACTGCATTGGCAAAAAGCCTTTATAAATCAGGCACCAAGGATTAAGATTTAGATTTTCACTCTGTAGTCGCTCTAACAAGGATTACATATTCTACATACAGGAATCATCCTTTCGAGGGTAACAAACTTTATGGCACTTCCTCTTGGAAAGAGTTAGTAAATACTCCATATTGCATAAACTTTAATTACATCATTTGAATGTCTTATAGTATTATGGTATTGCCAATGGTGGGGAAGGCAATTGTTAGGCCTTGCATTTATTGGCGTGGTTTCGCCTGTCTCTTTATATGACTCTGGGCACATTAGCACTACTGACCAGTGCTAAATTGCAAGTATTCTGTGTCTATAATCTGATGGCAATGGGATTCTACATGATTGGCCTAGTTCATTTACTAGTAAGTCCCTAGTACAGTGCATCATGTGTGCCCAGGGTATGTAAAGGCAAATGCCACTAGCAGGCCGGCAGGACTGATTGTGACACCCAGATGGGTAGCCCTGCAAACTTGTCTCAGGCCTTCTACTTCAGACTCTGTGTGTGCAGTTTTAAACCGCCATTTCGGCCTGACAAGTTCACCTACTTAGTTTACAACAAGATATGCCCTGGCACTCCCTAATGTATAGATTCTAAATATCTAACAATATTAGGTCAAAACTAATGAGATTGAAGTCTGCTTTAACACAGGAGAGCACAAGAGATTTTCTTATCCAAATATTCATAGATTTATTCTGTACAAAATAAAAACATTAACTAAAAGCATTCTTTAACAATATTAGTAGGGACTGAAAACATCAAAGGTTCAGACAAATAGTTTAAAAAAAGAGTCTCTTAAATTGTGGTAACGTGATCCAGTCCTTGAAACAGAACATGGGAGCAGCCAACACGTGCTTAGTCACATTTACATATTTCTACACGGAGTGACACTTTTTTGTTTCTTTTTGAAGTACCACTGTGCATGATCATTCTGGATCGCTTATTGGAAGATAGGAATGTACCAGGAATCAGAAGATGATCACATGAGAGCAGGTCACACCAAGTTTATTAGTTCACAGTACGAGAAAGAGTCCTGGCCATCCACAGTCTCTAGCTGCCTTAAAGAACCACCCTTCCAGATTCACCATGCGAAGTTTTCCCCAAAAATGTTCTCAACTTAAACATTGTTTTTTAGAGTTTTTCATAGCGCAAACTGGACCTGAGACATTGGGTATCAGAGCACTTTACATGAGCACCAGTTTTATTACAGATGGATGCATTCATTTTTGTTAAGCACAGGGATTTGCCCAGAATCACAGGATTTTGAGGGTCGTTGCCAAGACTCGAACCCAGGGGCATATTACAAATAGCGATATTATCACTAAGTAGGGTTAGCGGCAATATTTGTATCGCCGGGCATCACCGGTTTTTATCGATGAGATAACTTGCTATTAGCAAGGTTTATCTCAAAAGCGATAAAAATCCAGGTGATAGCAGCGAAATGCATGAATATCGCTGAGAATACAGCGATATTCAAGCATTAGCGATGAAATGCTCTAAGCCATGTTATCCACCTCCCATTGGATGACATGGCTAAGAACTGGTCTGGGCAGGGGTTAGTATTTGTAGATATTCACGCGTAGCGCGAATATATCCATCGCAACGCCTGCCTTGCTAATAGGCGATAGCGACGTTAGCGACTGCTGTCAGTCGCTAACGGGTTGGGTACACCCACTTTGCATGTCATTAGTGATAAATATTGCTGACATGCAAAGCGGGCCCCAAACCGCTCGGTTTCGCCTAGAAGCTGTCGCTAACTGCTGTTAGCGACAGCTTGTTAATAGGGCGATAGAATTATTGCTGCTTAGCGGCCAAAAACGGCTGCTAATGCGGCGATATTTGCCTATCGCCCTCCTTGGTAATATGCCCCTAGTTCCCCAGCTTCGAGGTTAACCGCTCTAGCCATAAGGCTACATCCGCTTAATTTGCTAGCTACAGCAATCAGTTATAGCTTACCACACACATCCCTCTATTCAGAAACAGGGATTAAACTTTCACAAGAAAAACAAATGAAGCTATATACAATATAGAATAAAGGGAAGCATATTTATCCTGACACAGTATTGAATAAAACATAGCATCTTGAAAGTGCAACAAAATAAAACATTAAATTCCAGAAAAAATTCCAATAAACAAAGTTTTTCAGAGACTTAGGAATTTTCGTCCCTGTAATACTATGTCTCAAAATACTCCCATGAATTGTAATACTTTGTTGCACTTTTTCATTTACACTTACACCGCCATTCCTTTCACTGCGTTCAACCATCTCACTACAAGCTTCACCACACTTGCAAACGATGACTCTATTGAGGGTTTACACCAGAAAATCTGTTCCTATTGCATTTTTAAACACGTCAGTTACTCTCACTGTATCTGTGAACCTTGACTGATGCTAAACAGTCCAGTCTTCATAGGAATCTATACCTTACCACAGTGCATTAGCTATCATAGTAGAAATAGTGCACTGTAATATGCTGGACCAAATGCTAAAATAATGATTACATTTTTTTAGATTTCTGAATTTCTGATTCCCCTTTCCCTTGATCTACTTCTTGCCGGCATAGATATTCTCTGCGTGGTCAGTGGGGTTTTTGAAAGTGTGGATACTAGCATCACTCTTTTTGGATCAGAATTGTCAGATAGGTGCAAAAGTGGCTTCAAATATTCCATTTTTTTTGCAAAATGCTTGATAGTAGAGAGGGGAGATTCTCCTCTAAATTTAGCTCAAATGGCTAGATTAACACCGAAGACGCTGTTGACAATTGGTCTTTTTTTTAAGATTCCTCAGTTGTTTTTCATTCAACTTCTAGCCCAATGTTGTTCCAGCGTATTATGTTGCTTCTGCCCGCCATCACTTCCTCTCTTTTTTCCCTTATTAGACTTGAGTTCCCTGTACCTATCCTCACCTCTAGATATCCATTTGGCCTCCCTAAATCATTATTATAATTTCTGATTAATCGGCATGAACGTAACCTAAACAATTGTTAGGAAAGTCACTATCTCTGTGTTTAGTGTATAAATGCATATATACAACCAGCATTAGTGCAATAAATCCCGATACATCTAAGAAATAAAAGTTGGTACATATTGACAGCTCATTTACTATGCGAATTGAAGCTTGCGATTACCGGCAGCAAATATTTCTCCTACCTCCCCGCCAAGTCCTGGAACACCCTCCCTATCCTAGTACGGCAGACCAAAGACCTACTAACCTTCAGGAGGTTACTTAAGACCTCGTTTTTCGAGCAGTAGCAACACCCCCTCCCCCAACGCCTTGAGACCGTCACGGGTGAGTAGCGCGCTTTACAAATGTATTGATTGATTGATTGATTGGGTGACACAGAGCCTTCCTTAAAATTATTATATCATTCATATGTCATTATGATTTATGATCATTAACTGGAAACTAACTTAAATAAGTATTGGGAAAGTAAGTAGCTCTGTGTTTTAATACATGTACACACTAAGTTAGCACATTTAAACCAGATATATCTAACAAATGAAAGGCGGTATGTATTGACAGCTAACGTGCTATGTGAATTGAAGATTGGAAGCCTTCCTTAAACTCATTTTATCATCTCTTAGAAAGAAGTAATAAAATATGATGATCGGCCCCTTGCCACTCAAGCTTAATTTCACATACAAACAAAAAGAGAACTGTAACAAATGAAAGAAAGTTTTCAATACAAACTTCATTTTATTGCTATGAGAAACAAGCGTTGGTAGCATGGGACGCTCACCTGCAGCTCTGTGCAAATCACTATGGTGCTAGGAGTGGAGACAGGGTGTGGAGGTAGTGAGGTAAAAGTGAATGCAATGGGTTGTAAAGTTGGTTTGAGTGCAACTAAACGTTTATCCCAATTGATGCACTTTACACATTCCCTGGCAACCCTCTTAATATAGGTGGAACTAACCTGCCTCCTCTGAGCAACAAATCTTCTTCTACAGATAATTCATTCCTGACCTTCCAAAAGGGAACCACATTTTTACGTAAATGAGCTATTTAGGGCCATCCTCTACGAATACACTCAACAACAGCAACTAACGCCTCATCTTGGAAAATGTTCTTTATACATTCTTAATGAGAGGCAGGGTACAGGGTAAAGGATGCCAAGAAAAATAAAGGCCAGGAAGTTGAATGTGATAGCAGTTGAATGAATAGGCAGGAGCAGCGAGACACATCGAAAACATTGGGTGGGAGGAACAAAGAGTGACGAATGTGAGGGAAGGACAGGGTAATGTAGGAGCTAGACAGAGGACCAGCACAATGGTGAATATGACACATGAGAAAGAGGGAGAGAAGCAGGAACACAAGGGGTAAAGAGCATCCTGGAGCCAACAGGGAGGCTTGTAATGCTAAAATATCCCTTTGTACGTTTCAGTGCAAGTACTCAATTGGCACAAATAGAATATGGTGAGAGAAAAATACGGCACTGGACTGAGCCAAGACATGATTAACAAAATCAAAAACCAAAATCGAAACCCAGTTGGTTTAAGGAGCTTGTTTGTAAAAGCCAATTGTTGAATATATTTGAAACATCAGATTTTACAGCTGTACCGTCAAAACACACATCTAAAAATGGCTTGCTGTAAATACTTTACATCACAAATCCTTAGTTTAACACATATCTTTCTGAGTCGGCTCTTTAGCAAGGTATTAGTATGCTCCTACTTTTCTTATACCCACAGCTCCCTCTAACACACATCTTTTTTTCATTCATTACTACTAATTTTTTTTTTTATGTTTGAAAGCATTATTAAAGTAAATAATCAGTACAGTAAGGTGACAACAGCATAAATAAATGAGGAGGAGGAAATATGAGGTAAATAATCATAATAAAGCCGATGGCACAAATGAGGAACAAAGCATTTTGAATTTTAAGAGAGGGGGGGGAGGGGGGATGAGAAAAAACCTAATAATAAATCAGAAATGGAAAAATTGCAATAATCATAAACAGCAATCACAATAAAGTACAGTAAATGCACAAATAACAGCAAATATATGGCCTAAGGGCATTAGAGAAAATATGAACGAAGTTAATAAAAACAGTAAATGTGAAAGAGTAAGGAATGTGCTTATAAGCAGGAGTACAAATATTCAAGGGGGTTTAAAATTGGCAGAGGAGAACGTAGAGGGTTTCTTTTTGGCGGATTGATCCAAATGGAGAGTAAGTGGTAACCAGTACAAATCAACATTACGAGAGGGTTTGCAAGAGGCTGCGAAGGCAACGTCGAGTCTATGGGAGTGACAAAGTAAGTTCCACCAACATATTATGGAGAGTTTGTTTAGAGACTTCCAATTAGAAGAAATGTGTTGTAGTGCAAGGGCTAACATGAGGACTACTAATTATTTGATGTCTTCTCGCCCCTCTAACCTCTAGTTGATCATATTAGCGCTGTCTTCCACTCACTTTCATGTGCCCACTCCCTCTATCCTCCTGACTCTGGGCCCTCTCTCCTCACCTTCTTGTGCATATTTCTTCATTTCCTTTTACATATGGTTGCACTTATTCATCCCATTCAATCGCAGATCTCACTTCATAAATCATCCTCTTCCTTATTTACTATTTTCTTTCTTTGAGTTTTCATTTCAGCAAGTGTTCCCAAAGTTCTTCATTTGATGATCGAATAAAAGATTTTTCTTTTGCAGCTGTCTCTCATCCATCTGCTACTTTTGTGACACTGTGCATTTGTATCTCAGGCCTTCATATTGTGCTCTGTCGCTTATCCGCTTGTTGGAACTTTTCTGGGACCATCTGCTCATCCAACTTACCAGTGATTCTGTCACCATTTTCTTTTGACCCTTAATGAGAAGAGACAATGGCTGCAGTCACTGTTCTTCTTGAAAGGTTGCCTGATCTGCTGGATTCTGTTGTGCCAGGGGTTGATAAACTATACTGTAAACACTGGGATTAATATTTGAGGAGGATGACTGCCCACCTCAAGGAACAATAACACTCCTTGTCAAGGTGTGTTGGATTTGTCCCTCTCTGCAGAGTCACCATCAAACATTTTGCCTTTAACCTCTTCTTTATGCTGGGATTTGTTTTCGTTGGCTCTAGGACTCTGTGTACTTTACTACTGCTATTTAGTACCTAAGTGCCTCTCTATTCCCTTTAAACATGGTTAAATTGGATTTCACCTGATCAGTATATTTAATCTATGACTAAAGTACCTAGTGAAGTACTACACCATATACCCAGGGCATGTAAATGGAATGCTATCAATGGGCCTGCAGCACTTATTGTGCCAGCCACTTAAATAGTCCCTTGAAACAAAGGCCTGCCATTGCAGTCTAGATGTAGTTTTAAAATGCCTGCCAATAGGACTTGCCAATATAACTCCTTTGTCAAGACTTAAACAGGGTGCCTTATAATTAAAAGGTTAGACATTTAGGGGCAAATTTACAAGAAAGTAATGAATCTGTAGAGATGCATCACTTTCCCAGTGCCACCCTGAGAAACCCTTGCACCACCACGGATTTGCCGTATTTATAATTCAGCACACCATGGCGCAAGGATTGACAGATGCGTCGGAAATTCTGACGTATCTGCTGGTGCATGAGTCATCCATTGCAGGAGTTGTGTCGCAAACATGACGCAAGTCCAACAATGCATGTTAAGCCCTACTTTTCACTTAGCCTTACATTGAGTAAACCAGTACCTCGGTTACTGCCTACTCTTCTTCTTTGTTTACCTATGGTGATTTAATCACAACACCTTTTCTCTCTTATACCCTGTCCTTCTTCCATGGATGTTGATTCATCGAAATGCCAGAGGTAACAGAAGTGACATCACATGCTATGTGATCCTCACCTGATGTTACAAGAAGTGACATCACATGAACTATGACCTGGTGCATCACAAGTAGTGATATCACCTGCCCTTTGACCCACCTCGATGATGTTGAAGGAAGTGACATTGCAAGGCATTTGACCTGGTGACATCACCGGAAGTGACATTACTGGACCGTTGGACCCCATTAAATCGAAGGAAGCGACATAATGACCATTTGTTTGGTGCTATTACAGGAAGTGATGCATCTATCTTTTGGTTACTTACATAACACACAGAGGCTGGAAAATCTCGACAGATACAAAATAAGTACCCTATAAACAGACATACTTCAAATCCTATTGAAAATTCATCTACATACATTGTTTCAGGTAGTATCTTCAAATATACATATAAGATAATGTAGCATTGATTAAGAAACTATCAAACAGTGTACAGCCCTCGAAAATACGCTAGTCTAGTTGAAATCAGCCATTAACAATATCAAATTACGTATAAAATGTTGAAAACACGTTCACTTTGTTGTTTGTTTTAGAAACTAAGAATACCATTTAATTAAATCTCAGTCTTGGAACGTAGATAACAGTGCTGTTTAATTCTGGTAAAGTTCTCCCAGCAAATTTCCTTTCCCTGACATGGCATATACACTTCTTAATCTGTGGAGCCATTGAAACTTTCCAGCTTTTCTATCATTAATTTCTTCTACAGAAAACATGCACATCACTGGTACGTAATGCAGCACAGAGAATTGTATGTTTATTAGCGTAGGTTTTCCCAGAGATACGTGTAGGTGCCAGATATACACTACGGGCCCGATTCACAGAACTAACTTAAGACAACATCCTAAACTTACTACCATTTTGGTATTCACAGAAGGCACTTACTCATTTTGGTATTCACAGAAGACACTTACTCATTTCGGTATTCACAGAAGCCTTGACGCCCGTTGGGCAAAGTTGCGCGTTATAAATTGCTTTTCATTTCATTTCATTTCAGAAGTTAGGAGTCCTAACTTTAGGACTCCTAAATGCCTTCTGTCAATACCGAAAGTCTTAAAATTAGGATTTTTCTCAATTTAGTAGTAGTAAAGTTAGGGCTCCTAACTTTAGGACTCCTAAATGCCTTCCGTGAATACTGAAAGTCTTAAAATTAGGATTTTTCTCAGTTTAGTAGTAGTAAAGTTGAGAAAAATCCAAATTTTAAGACTTTCGGTATTCACAGAAGGCATTTAGGAGTCCTAAAGTTAGGAGTCCAAACTTTACTACTACTAAATTGAGAAAAATCCTAATTTTAAGACTTTCGGTCTTCACAGAAGGCATTTAGGAGTCATAAAGTTAGGAGTCCTATCTTTACCACTACTAAATTGAGAAAAATTCTAATTTTGAGACTTTTGGTATTCACAGAAGGCATTTAGGAGTCCTAAAGTTAGGAGTCCTAACTTCTGTGAATACCGAAATGAGTAAGTGCCTTCTGTGGATACCAAAATGGTAGCAAGCTTAGGATTTTGTCTTAAGTTAGTTCTGTGAATCGGGCCCATTATTAGGGGAATGGTCAGTATCGAAGGCAATGATACTACGTAATACTTAATTTCTATATATGGATCCAGTCCGTGATATCTGCGGTGCGCTGCTCGATTCTAAATCGCCATCACCAAATACGTATTGCGTCGCACAATTTAAAGTCGTTTGTCAAACAACGTGAGCAAATATTCCCCAATATAAGAGGATCCAACCTGCCTCATTTTCGATATCCAGCTTATCACTTAAGATCGATAACAGTATAATCTATAGGATTGTTCGTTTCTTCCTTATCATACCCTTATTGACCAACCTTCCTGGCAACATATTAAATATATTATTTATCCCATGAACTTTCACTCATTTAACTTTCCTGCAATAGACGGTTCCCTGATGAAGGCAGTAGTGCCGAAACGCGCATAGTTCCCATCTATCAAGTTATCATCATCTAATTCCCATCTATCAAGTTATCATCTTCTGTGTGTCCTATTAAATAAATTAAGGACTACTGTGTATATTATTACCAAAGGATCTAATTGGACAATATCAAGATGATTTCTCCTTTGTCATTATTCACATTTTATGTATTTTTATGTTGTCACTAAAAAGGTAATATTTAAAAATTCTTGATTATGGTCTGAATGAAAACAATTCAAATGAATGCATTATTCAAGATTTAAAAAAGATTTAAAAAATACATTTAAAATATATTTTTCTAATGCAATGTTACCTTTTATAATTTTATGCATATTCCAGTATGTGGTTACTGCTCCATTGCACCTTGATTATGTCGGATTAAAATAGAAGCTTGCTATTGGTTTCTTTTCACAAAGTTTCCATGGCTTTTGCAAACAGTAGAGGAGAGCGCGGGCATCCCTGGCAAGTACCCCTACACAGTTCAACCTGTCTGGACACCAAGGTCCCCACTCTAATTCATGCCACAAGGGCTAGGTATTTAAGAAGCTCTCCTTTAGCCCCTATTTTCCGGAGGACTTGCCACAAGAAGGGGCATTCCACAGAGTCAAAGGCCTGTACTATGTCTAGTAATGCGAGGGCGTAATTGTCTTCCATCAGAAATGGGGCATGCCAGATGTGTGCCAGCTTTCTCAAATCATGAGTAGTGTTACTTTTAGAAACAAAGCCCGCTTGATCTGGGTGAACAATATGGGGGATTCCGGGGAGAAGTCGTGCTGCCATGACCCCGCTTAGTATTTTAATGGCTAGATTAAGTAATGATATGGGTCTCACAAAAGCATCGAAAAAAGAGCCAGGGCAACAAAACCCTGCACAAGTCGTTTACCGTATCATGGCACTAACAATGAATTTAAACATGGTGCACTGAACCGGAGACATGACCCTTATACGCCCCCCTAAAAATGGAGAAAGAACCTTCCCCACACAACTTTAGGCATAGATGGCTCTGCACTCAAACAAACATGTATACATTTTGTAAATGGATATTAGTGTCCATATTCCATCACACATAAGAATAAGTTGTTGGCTTTATTACTATACATATTGGACTTTGATGATAACAGGGATGAAATAATTGGCAACCTCTTTGATAAGAAAAATAATGCCATGGCTCAAACTACATTGAAATTACCTAAGAATGAGGGTCTGAACAGAAAAATATGTTTTCACCTACGGAGACTAAAAAACAAGAACCTGCCAAATGGTGGGACAGTGTCACTCTAAAAAAATACTTAGAGAACAAAAGAATACCCTGTGGCTTACGTATAATCATCTTTCCCAACTATGAGGATCTTGACCCAGAACATTTAGAGGAATGGGAGGAAGGCTTATATGTCACCTCTTTTAAAATGATGGACATTTTAATCAGGAACTTTGAGAGCAAAGTTAAGAAAATCAGAGAGGATATAGTGAAATTAGAGAAAGGAATAAAAATTACGAATCTTACAGATGTAATTAAAAAAAATGTCTTGCAAAAAGAATTAGCTAATTATCAGATTTATCTTAAAGATAAAAACAACAGAAGATTTAGAGGGATCAAGGTGATTATGAGAGGGGCCGCATATTTACCTTTGATAGGAAATATGGTGATATCGCTACAAAACCAACAGCTAATATCTCCAATGAAGGCAGGGGATCTAGTATTTCCTCCAGGAGCACATCAGTTTCGTCTGTAGGAAGTGACCTCGTTGAAGGCCCAAGTATAGATGCAAATTCTAATACACCTTCAGTTTTTTTACAGGCGGCACAACAATACCATTTAGGCAACAAAAAGAAAAACTTCAACAAAGAGCACGGAGGGGTGGCAAAAAATACAAGGGCGGGAATAAAAGCAAGAATGGAGAACACACAGGGCAAGAAATAATGGAGATTGTGAGTCACGATGTGGACAGTGGTCATGATTTGACTGAAACGAACACATTAAATGTTGTAAATTTGTCTATAAGAGTTCTGAATGAACATGAAATTTCTTTGTTATGTAAAGGGATCCATTTTTGTCCCACAGAAAAACCTATTATTGAAAATTTACATTTGGACTTGTTTAAATTTGTGCGCAAATTACAATTAAAAAATACTTTGCAGATCATTCGTCTGTACATCATCGATCAATTGATATTGTCATGATTCCGAATTCACCGTATCAGACTTACAAATAACACATTTGATTACCACCTTACATAATGAAGATTTCGCACAAGATCTGAATGTTCTAGAGGATGTAACAGTAGACAGTGGTCGTCCCAATAAATATAAGTTCATTCCTCAAAGTAAAACAAATTCTGTAATTGATGAATTTTCATCTAGGGTTACTCAATACCTATATCGCTTGGAAGACAGTCATGCAACAGATAAAACATGTACACATCATTCAAACATACCAAGGGATGATAGAGCTTTCCTTCAGACTATCAGAGACAATCCTAATTTAGTGATCCGTGAAGCAGATAAAGGTGGAAATATTGTTTTGATGGACCACAAAGACTACATGGCACAAATAGATAGAAAACTTGGCCATTTTACCTGTTATGAGAGATTTAAATCCAATCCCACAGCTGTGATTGAGAGAAACATCAATGCCAAATTAACAGATTGGCATGAGTCTTGCCTCATCACTGACCTAGAATATAGGTATCTCCTACCTCAAAACTCTAGACACCCATGTATCTACGTTGAGCCGAAAATACATAAAGGTGGCCCCTTTTCCCCCGGAAGGTTCATTATAGCTGTGGAATTTTAGTTTGCGATCTGAACATCATCTGCGCCAGCTTGTCACCTATGTACTACATGCACGGCAGCCATTTTAGATATCATGGTCTCCCTGTCCACGATCGATCGCCAGCGCGCCCCTCTGACCCAGCAAGCATCCTCCGCGCACCCTGGCTCCCCCTCCCTCCTCCTTATGAGCATGACCCATCTGCATGACCCTGTCCTTGGGAGTCACGCCAGCGCCTGACCAACACCTCCTCTCCTCCCATGAATGCCCCTCTGTTGATAAACCTCCCCTCTGCGCTGGATTGTTCACGCGGCATGAATACCACTCCATTGATGGCCTCTCACCCCGTGTCCGACTGTCCACACAGGTCCGAGGCCACTGCATAAGCCGGGAGATACCATTTACTGCCCCTTATTGTATGAGGTCACTCTCCTTCAAAGGACCCTCTATTGATCCAGGCCTCCCCACCCCCTGTGATATGATCAGGCGCACACATCCTAAGACTCGACGGAACACTCAGCTGCGTGATGACCCCCTCCTCTTATCAGCAGGTTGAGGACCTCTATTGTGGAGGTATATGGGGGTGGGATTAACACGAGGATTACGGGGATGTCTTTTTCTTGCTTTACAAAGTTCTTATTGTAATAAAGGAAGGTCACACGCCATAAACCAGTGTATAAGAGGCCAGGCCTCCGAGAGGCTGTTAGAGCACCTCGAGACGATACCTTGTTGTCTGATCTGATGTGTTCTGCTCCGTCGGAATAAACTTCTGTTTCCTGCCTTCTGGTCTCCGGCGCCTGCCTCATTGCTTGGTAAACTTGAATGGTACAAGGGCGGTTAGCGCCGGGCAAATCTTGAGAAAGGTCCTAGCCCTACCTTTTTCGACAATTGGCGTCCCAAAGCGTGGGGCCCATCAGCGACACGTGGATCCAGTGGGAGAGGTCCCGATGACAGAGTGAACGACTGCAACGATCGGGAAGAGCTCATGTCCGATAGACCCTCGTCTGACAGCCGATCATCCGACCTTCACTAGTTCTGAACAGACCTCTCTCGAGTGATCTACGGTCCTGACTGGGAACCATCAGGAGTGCCACGGGCATCGCGAAGAAGAGAGGACGATCGGGCGCTGGATCCAGAGGACAGGAAACCGTCCATGCGGTCCGGGTAAGGTCGTGTAAACACGACGAATTGAGGAAAATTGTTTGTTTGGATAATACTAGTATTACGCTTTGTTGAAACCTCTGGAGATTCGCTGTCTGCAAATGGGGAAAAACAAACAGGCTCTCTCTTTGCAAACAGTGAAGGATAGGTAACGCAGACTTTTGTCCCCATTGTAATCCGTCGTGCCTATCTTCCTCCCCCACTGTTTCCCGAACTATCGTTCGTGGATTATTGTCTGGAGATTCTTTTTCTGCAAACAGGGAAGAACAAGGTCTCTCTTTGCAGGGAGAGAAAGAGTAGGTAACGATAACTTTTTGTGCCCACTTATTCTCCCCACTGAATTGTTTTGAATGACCGATTGTTCGGTATTGGTTCGTTTGAGGTATTCACCGCCGGCAAACAACGGAGAATAGAAATATTCTGTCTAGTCTTTGCCCGCCGTGATAAGATAGGTAGTGCAGACTCTTTGTCCCCGGTGTAAACCGTCATGCCTATCTTCTCCCCACTGGTTGGTAGCCTGTTTAGCCCGGACCGCTTATTAGAGATGAACCATCCAGCTCCACTGGAGGGCACCCCTAATAAGGACATGTTCACTAAGTATGGACTAGTCGCTATAGCTTACACTAGACTATGGCATAAATACACGAAAAAGAACCCCGAAAGTCAGTGGCCACTGATAGGTTCCTTTAGTGAAAATAAAATAAAAACATTAGAAATAGCGCTCCAGAAGAATAAGACCACGCCCACTATGCTCGACAGTATCGGCATGTGGCGCAAAGAAACGGAACAACGAAAGAAAAGAGAAGAAGCAAAAATAGGGAAAGAATTACGAAAGGCAGCCCACCTAGCCGCAAAGCAACTAGAAGAGGAAATAAAAGAAAGAAAAGAAGCTACACAAAACCAAGAATCAGGGTCAACAGGCCAATGTCCTGTTAGGACCCCCTCTGCGCTCTACCCTGAACTACCCTCCAAACAACGGGCAAACGATGAGTTACTGTTAGGTCCCCCAATCATTTACATGCCCCCTCCATATGCTCCCAGCCAACGAAACCTGCAAGCCCCGAGTGTGAGTGAAAGTGACCCTAGTGCTAGTGCACCGGCCCTCACGGCCTCCGCACCAGCCACATTAACAACTTCGTCAGACGACCCCGAGGCTAGCAAACAATCCTCAGCCAGGTTAAGTAGGTTGAGCAAAGATGAGCGGGATGGGATCAACGAAATAGCAAAGACATTGGTAGAACGAAGGGAGAGCGAAGAATACACAATGAGCGTATATAATTCACATGCCGACAGCCACAGACGGCATTTCATTTTGCGATTCAGCTACCACACCCTGAACGCGTATGAAGATAGGTATCAGAGTAAGGGTCCCGCTAAACTAACAACACTGTATAGGAAGATTGATGTTGGAGATGGGACTGAACGTGAGGCGACGGAGCTCTTCATGCAAATGCTTGAGGTCTTCCGCCACCTCGCGGAACAGAAACCAGAAGCCAAGGTTACGGTCCCTGAAACAACCTCGGCAGAGGTAGCCAATACTATGATGCCTATCAGAGAAGCGGCTCCTTACTGGATCCCGCCACGGGGCCAGGGAACGAGCGATGATATTAATAATGAAAATGCAAAAGGGAGGGTTGTGTACAATTGGGTTTACCAACCATGGGACCGACAAGACATCCTAACCTTTAAGCAAACCCTGCCCGACTTAAGAAAGAACCCGACGGCATTTTATACCGAATTAGGCACAGCCTTGGGTTCGACAATAATGACTTTAGCAGATATTGACTTGTTCTTTGGGTTATGCCTGCCAGCTGATGTGTGGAAGCAAATCCGGAAGGTTGACCACACGGATCTGTTTGGACATACCTGGGACCAACTCGGTAAACTAGATAGACAGCGAGAGCCGGGGAGTAAACCACTGAAAGACATACTGGAACTCCCAGACAAACTGGTTCAGAAGTTAAAAACACTGGTCCCGGAAAGAAAAGTAGACTGGTCGATAGTCACGGCCTGTCGACAGAAACCCCAGGAAGATGTGTCAGAATACTTCTCCCGATTTGAGACAGTGTTCTCCGACTACAGTGGCCAAGACATGACCACCGCAACCGGACAGCACCTGTTTGTGCAGAATTATGTAAAGGGACTAACACAAGAAGTCTCCCAAAAACTGCAGACGAGTGAGAGTAGTTGGGGGGCCTCCAAACCCGCAGCTATCCTTCAGATGGCTCAGTATTACGAGCACCAAAAGAATGAGAATGATAGGGCGTCCGAGAAAAAGAAGAAAGATTTAAAGGAAAGGGTAATGATAGCCCAGATACAAGGTATAGCGCTAGGACGGGAACACCAAAGGGGGAACTACCAATCAACCACCCCTAGAGATCTACCTCCTAAAGATCACACCCCAGCACCCCACACTGGACGTAGAGACGTTAGCAATGACCAATGCGCCTTCTGCAAAGGGCTCGGCCATTGGAAATTCCAGTGTCCGGTTCTGCTAGAAATTAATAGAAATAGGGATTCCAGGGATGTGGCAGGTGGCCCGAGAAATAGAGTACAAGGACGAGGGAGCACCAACGACACCAGCAATGACAGATCAGGGAGACTGAACACGTTTGACCGTCCCCGACAGAACCAATATCAGCTGTCTGAAGGTGAACATGCCTCCGATTTTGCATAGGACTGCCAGGGGCAAGGGAGGGATCCAGTCGAGCTCTGTGTTGGCCAGCAAGGTCCTTATGTCACCGCTAAGGTCCTGGGTACAGAGTCTCCATTCTTGGTAGACACTGGGGCGACACGTAGTGTGTTATCAAAACGACTGATTCCAAGGGCACCCTTGTCTGGCTCACACATAACGTCGATAGGTTTCGATGGGACGCCCTCCACTAACCCCCTGTCCGTACCTATTACCTTTGACCTAGAAAACAACACCACTGACGCGACATTTCTACTCTCCTCCAACTCCCCTGACGCCATTATGGGTATTGACTTACTGAAACATTTTCGAGCTACCATTAGGTGTTCCCCAGATGGAATACGAGTCATCCTGTACGACAACCCAGACATGCCCAGATCCCGTCCCCCACGACACATGTGCTCCATAACTGACGCTGACATGTCCTTGCTTGACACCCTGCCTCCGTACCTGTGGGCCAAGAATGACTCTGATGTGGGGCGAATGATGATTGATCCTATTCACATAACTGTACGACAGGACGCTATGCTCCCGAAACTCCCACAATATCGGATATCGCCAGAGGGTGAGAAGGCACTGGTAGCGATCATTCAGTCTCTGGTAGATGCAGGAGTGGTTGAAGAGGTGGTTAGCAACGTCTGCAACAGCCCAATCCTACCTATTGTTAAGAAGCAAGGTGAAGGAGATGAGAAAGCGTACCGCTTCATCATCGACTTGCGAGAGATTAACAAAGTGGTTGTACCCCAATATCCTGTGGTCTCTGATATCACCACCATTCTGACCCTCATCCCGTCCACTGCCACCACCTTCACTGTTATCGACCTTAAGAACGCGTTTTTCTCTATCCCCATTCATCCAGACAGCCGTTATCTCTTCGGCTTCACCTTAAAATACCGTTCGTACCGATTTTGTAGAGCTCCCCAGGGGTACACTGAAAGTCCCAGTGTTGGACAGGCCACATGAAAGGCCGCTCTCCCCCAGCCCGACCAGGCCTGAGCCCGGTCACGCAGGTACTACACACCACCCTTGCACGTCCTCCGTCCCCTCAGGGACCCCTGCCCTCGAGCATGTCAACCTCGTGGGTCCGATCCACTGCCAGCCCACGCGCCCATCCCGGGGCGCCATCTTGGACACTCCACCACGTGGCCACCTGGCCCCCGGCCGACCTCAACCCTGGGCCTGGCCAGGCCTCAGACATCCCGGCACCACCATCCACCCAGGAGGTGAGCGGGCTACTTGGCAAGTCAATGGGAGAAGGAGGTGTCGATGGCTCTCCCCCACCAAGTGCCGCTCACCCATCGCCTCCCCGAGCGCTGGCTCCACCCCCCTGCTGGGTGTCTGGACTCCCTCATCCCGGACCTCCCGACCTCCAAGTGCGAGGGTCCGGACATCAAAGCACACCAGCCCTATAACTGGGGCAGCTCCAGAGCAGGAAGGCAGTTGTATCTTGGAGTCGAGAGACGTAAAGAGGAACTCATCCTAGACAGACTACTGGCGCTGCCGTAGCTCTGTCTTGTGCACCATCGTCTTGCCTGTTGGCGCTGCCACAAGACTTCGCAACCTTCATCTCCTTCATCGTCGTCGGGACCTGCTGGCGTGGCCGCGGACCGTTGTAACCGTCATCTTCACCGGGACCTGCAGGCTCCGCCGCGGACCGTCGTTTTTCCTTCGTCCATCTCGGGACCTGCTGGCTCCGCCGCGGCCCGATCATCTAGAACGCCGAGCTCGAGGATTGAGAGCTATTTTCCACTCATCGGTACCAAGACTGTCCCGCTACCCCTTTTCCTAATCCAGAGACCAGAACCGAGGGGACCCCTGAGTCCAGACCTCCTTGTATCATATCATCGTAACCTAAGAATTGCCTATAAAGCCTCGTTAAACTTCAACCTTGTGTGGTGTCCGTCTGTGGGGGGGAAGTTACTTGTCTGTACAGTCGTTGGAGACGGCTCTCCCCGGAGACCTCTCCCCGTAGTCTCGGCCGACCCTCCCGGTCCGTCTAACATTGGTGGCCAGCGACGCGATCCGAATCACCGCATAACGTACAGAGAGTAGCGCACCCCACGACGAAATCACAATGACAACTAAAGAAAGCGGATCAACCGAGAAGTTCCAAATGGAGAAATTAGAGGAGTACAGCCATCGTGAACTAAAACAATTCTGCATCGAACTGGGTATCGCTACCACCGGACTAAGCACCAAAGATGATTTCAAGCATGCCCTAGAATCTTAGGCAGAGACCGGGGCTGCCGGAACCCCCGATCAAAACACCGCAAAAAAAACCACCACGGCCCCTGAAGGGCAAAGAACGGGTCTCTCGCAAGACGAGATCCAGGAAAGAGAAAGAACCCGACTACACGAGCTAGAAATGGCCCGGCTCAAAATGGACGTTGAACTTAAGTTGGCCGAACAAAAAATCAACTTAGAGCACCTGCGTCTCCGAGAAGAAAGAGAGGAGAAACAGAGACAAAGGGAGCTCGAGGAAAAGAAACTGGCGTACGAACACGAACGGAACCTAGCCGAGATCAACCTACGCAAGCAGAATAAAGAAGTAGGGGTGCCCGAGCGACCCCACACCTCAGGGGCCACAGAAAAAAAGGTACACATCCCCAAGGATGTTGTCCGAGAATATTTCCGAGAGGACGACATCCAACAATGGTTTAAGGCCTATGAAATCGCTATGACTGCACACAGGATCGATAGAAGCGATTGGGGAGCCGGTCTATGGGGGAGATTCCTCAATGAGGGCCGCGATACCCTGCTACAGCTCCCGGACCACCAGATGACCTCCTATGACCATATGAAAGCGGCACTCCTCACCCGCTATGGCCTCACGCCCGAGATGTACCGTCAGAGGTTCCGAGACTGCACCCGCATCCCGGGTACAACTTGGGTGGACTATGTAACCTACTTTAGCCGAGCCTTCGAGGGCTGGATCAGAGGAAGCAATGTCACGACCTATGAACAACTGTTCAATCTGATGGTATGGGAGCATCTGTCGAACAATTGCTTCATTGAACTCCGCCAACACCTCCTCGACAGCAAGTTAACGGATCCCCGGCAGCTCGCAGCCGAAGCTGACCGGTGGGAGATCACCAGAGTGGGCCGGAATGGGTCCTACGAACAGAACCGGAACAACAATGGTCAGCACCGACCCAGAGGAGGAGGAGGGGGCCAAGGACGAGGAAGAGACAACGCTCCGGTCGCCCCCGCTACCAGCACCACCCCCCCGGCCAACCGGGGCAGCACCCCGGCGCGACCGGGGTACAGAGCCAATGTCACGTGTCACCGATGCCAACGGGTCGGCCACTATGCAAACGACCCAAATTGCCCGCAGTACCAGAGCCCAAGACCCCGCCAAGTGGCCGCTGCGGCCCTAGGGGAAGAGCAGATCTCCGAGGAGCAGGAAGAATACGAACAAGAGCATCAAGAGTGGGAGCCAGCCGCCATGGCTCTAGCATGCTTAGGGGGGAAAGACATGGTCCCGCGGGTCCCCCTACCCGCTAACACCCAGAAGTACAGCCAATGGGTGAGCATCAATGGACGCCGGGCCGAAGCCCTTCGTGACACCGGGGCCAGTGTAACAGCAGTCCGCTGTCACCTGGTGACCCCAGAACAGTATCTACCGAACATTCTCTGCCCTGTACGATCAGCCGATAACTCGGAAAGCCTGTGTCGGATGGCCTGCGTCCCTTTCGAATGGGGAGGGGTCTCCGGCATGTTGAAAGTAACGGTCCGAGACGATGCCCCCGTAGACTGCCTCCTGGGAAATGACCTTGAAAGCTCTCCGTGGGCAGCCGTGGAGCGAAGAGAACACCTGGGGATGTTAGGCGTCCCGGACTGGGCGTGCGTCACCACCCGGTCCATGGCCGCCCGTGCCAACCACCGCCCCGAAGAACCCGAATGGCCGGCACCACCGCCCCCAGTCGCCCCAGCCGAAACCACCGACCGTGACATCCCCCCCGAACCAGCTCAACCTTCCGACCTCGCTAACCTCGACCAGTGGCCTCAAGAGGGGGGGCCCACGCAAGAACAATTTCGCCAAGAACAGAAGACCTGTCCCTCCCTCGAGGGACTCCGCCAGCAAGCGCTCGCCCAAAGCGCAGGGGATACCTCCGGAACTCATTGGGTCTACTGGGACAATGATCTGCTGTACAGCGAGCAAAGAATCGCCGAGCTGGGGGCCAACCGAGTATTAGTGGTGCCCCTCCGTTTTAGAGACTTTCTGCTAAACCTGGCCCACGATGTCCCCCTGGCAGGACACCTGGGACAAGATAAAACCTACAGTCGCCTAGTGACCCACTTCTTCTGGCCCAAAATGAGGAACGATGTGCACCAGCATTGCCGGTCTTGCCCCACGTGCCAAGCCAGTGGAAAGAGCGGCCGCAAACTAAAGGCTCCCCTGCAACCTTTTCCTGTGGTCACTACCCCGTTTGAGAGGGTCGGAATAGACATTGTGGGGCCCATGGACCCGCGCACAAAACAGGGCCATCGATTCATCTTGGTGCTAGTGGAC
Organism: Lissotriton vulgaris; assembly: GCF_964263255.1. Classification (NCBI taxonomy): domain Eukaryota; kingdom Metazoa; phylum Chordata; class Amphibia; order Caudata; family Salamandridae; genus Lissotriton; species Lissotriton vulgaris. The sequence goes on from NC_141691.1 coordinate 362,546,730, forward strand.
CACGCCACCCGCTACCCTGAGGCTGTCCCTCTGCGGACTGTGACAGCCCCGGTAGTCGGCCGGGCTCTGATGGGAATCTTCTCCCATGTGGGCTTCCCCCGAGAAGTCGTCAGCGACAGAGGCACGAACTTTATTTCTAAATACATGAAATCCCTCTGGCAACAGTGCAGGGTCACCTACCGATTCACGACCCCCTATCACCCTCAAGGGAACGGACTCGTTGAGCGGTTCAACCGCACGCTAAAGGGGATGATCGGGGGGTTGGAAGAGCCCCTCCGTCGCCAGTGGGATGTGCTGCTGCCGTGCCTCCTCTTCGCTTATCGAGAGGTCCCCCAGAAATCCCTGGGCTTCAGCCCATTTGAACTGCTATATGGACACCCAGTGCGGGGGCCGCTCAGCCTAGTCAAAGAAGGCTGGGAGCTGCCTCCGTTAAAGAACCCTCCAGATGTCTTCCGGTATCTCTTAACCCTCCGCAACCAGACCCGGCGGTTCCGGGAACTGGCAAAAGCCAACCTAGAGGCCAGTCAAGAGGACATGAAAAAGTGGTATGACCGGAATGCCTCATCCATTGAATTTGAACCTGGCCAACAGGTATGGGTGATGTCCCCCACCGAACCATGCGCCCTACAAGACAAATGGACGGGGCCCTTCAAAGTAATCGAGCGCAAGGGTCCTGCCACCTATCTCATCGACATGGAATCCTCCCGGAACCCACTCCGGGTCCTCCACGCTAACAGACTAAAGCCCCACTTTGTGCGTACAGAACTCAGCCTCCTGATGGCCACAGACACTGGGGCTGAAGAAGACTCCGAGCCCCTCCCTGACCTCCTACGGACTCGGGAGCAAGACGGCTCCGTGGATGGGGTCCGACTCTCGGAGGCCCTCACCAGAGAGCAACGCCAGGAATGTCAAGTCCTCCTATCACAGTTCGCCAGCCTGTTCTCCCTCACCCCAGGTGTCACTTCCTGGTGTGTGCACGATGTGGACACGGGGGACAGCCCCCCTATCCGCCACCGGGCCTACCGCGTGCCAGATCGGGTACGGGCCTGCATCCAGGAAGAAGTAGCCAAGATGCTCACACTCGGGGTCATCGAGGCCTCAGACAGCCCCTGGGCCAGCCCTGTAGTACTGGTCCCCAAAGCAGCTGCCCCCGGCACCACACCAGAACTCCGGTTCTGCGTCGACTACCGGGGCTTGAATGCGGTCACCCGAACGGACGCACATCCCATCCCCCGGGCAGATGAACTGATCGACCGCATGGGAGCTGCCCGCTACCTCAGTATCTTCGACCTGACGGCGGGCTACTGGCAGATCGGCCTCACACCCCGGGCGCAAGAACGTTCTGCCTTTTCCACACCCGATGGCCATTACCGTTTCACAGTCATGCCCTTCGGCATGAAGAACGCCCCAGCGACATTCCAACGGCTCGTCAATCAGGTCCTGGCGGGGCTCGAAGGATTCAGCGCCGCCTACCTAGACGACATCGCTGTGTACAGCCACCATTGGTCCGAGCACCTCCACCACCTCCGAGCAGTGCTGCAAGCCCTACAGCGGGCTGGCCTCACGATCAAGGCCAGCAAATGTCAAATTGGGCAAGGGTCTGTAACCTACCTCGGGCACCAGGTGGGAAGCGGCCTGGTGGCCCCTCTGCAGCTAAAAAGTGCCGCCATCCAGTCCTGGCAGTCCCCCATCACCCAGACCGAGGTGCGAGCCTTCCTGGGCCTCACAGGCTACTACCGAAGGTTCGTGAAAGACTATGGGACTATAGTGGGGCCCCTCACAGAACTCACGTCGAAAAACCAGCCCAAGAAAGTCAACTGGACCCCAGAGTGTCAAGCTGCCTTTGAACAATTGAAAGCCGCCATGTGTTCCGCCCCTGTGCTCCAGGCCCCCGACTACAGCCGGGAGTTCGTCGTTCAGACGGATGCCTCCGACCATGGCATTGGGGCAGTCCTGTCTCAAGTGAACACCGACGGCCTTGATCAACCGGTGGCCTTCATTAGCCGGCGACTCCTACCACGGGAACAGCGCTGGAGCACCATAGAGAGGGAGGCCTTCGCTGTGGTATGGGCCCTCAAAAAGCTCCGGCCCTACCTTTTTGGCACACACTTTCGGGTACAGACCGACCACCGACCCCTGCAGTGGCTGATGCAGATGCGGGGGGAAAACCCAAAGTTACTACGCTGGTCCATCTCCCTACAAGGTATGGACTTCACAGTCGAACACCGGCCTGGGCCAGATCACGCCAACGCGGATGGCCTGTCCCGGTTCTTCCGCCTCGACGAGGAGAGTCCCCAAGAGGATGGGTAACTCTCCCCGCCTTCAGCTGGGGGGGACGCATGTTGGACAGGCCACATGAAAGGCCGCTCTCCCCCAGCCCGACCAGGCCTGAGCCCGGTCACGCAGGTACTACACACCACCCTTGCACGTCCTCCGTCCCCTCAGGGACCCCTGCCCTCGAGCATGTCAACCTCGTGGGTCCGATCCACTGCCAGCCCACGCGCCCATCCCGGGGCGCCATCTTGGACACTCCACCACGTGGCCACCTGGCCCCCGGCCGACCTCAACCCTGGGCCTGGCCAGGCCTCAGACATCCCGGCACCACCATCCACCCAGGAGGTGAGCGGGCTACTTGGCAAGTCAATGGGAGAAGGAGGTGTCGATGGCTCTCCCCCACCAAGTGCCGCTCACCCATCGCCTCCCCGAGCGCTGGCTCCACCCCCCTGCTGGGTGTCTGGACTCCCTCATCCCGGACCTCCCGACCTCCAAGTGCGAGGGTCCGGACATCAAAGCACACCAGCCCTATAACTGGGGCAGCTCCAGAGCAGGAAGGCAGTTGTATCTTGGAGTCGAGAGACGTAAAGAGGAACTCATCCTAGACAGACTACTGGCGCTGCCGTAGCTCTGTCTTGTGCACCATCGTCCTGCCTGTTGGCGCTGCCACAAGACTTCGCAACCTTCATCTCCTTCATCGTCGTCGGGACCTGCTGGCGTGGCCGCGGACCGTTGTAACCGTCATCTTCACCGGGACCTGCAGGCTCCGCCGCGGACCGTCGTTTTTCCTTCGTCCATCTCGGGACCTGCTGGCTCCGCCGCGGCCCGATCATCTAGAACGCCGAGCTCGAGGATTGAGAGCTATTTTCCACTCATCGGTACCAAGACTGTCCCGCTACCCCTTTTCCTAATCCAGAGACCAGAACCGAGGGGACCCCTGAGTCCAGACCTCCTTGTATCATATCATCGTAACCTAAGAATTGCCTATAAAGCCTCGTTAAACTTCAACCTTGTGTGGTGTCCGTCTGTGGGGGGGAAGTTACTTGTCTGTACAGTCGTTGGAGACGGCTCTCCCCGGAGACCTCTCCCCGTAGTCTCGGCCGACCCTCCCGGTCCGTCTAACACCCAGCATTTACAGCCAGGCCCTCAAAAGACAGCTGGATGCCTTCCAGCTACCAGAGGGAGTGGTGTTGATCCAACATGTTGATGATATCCTTTTGGCGGCCGATACCACCCCGCTTGCAACGACAGCCACCGTCCAACTCCTACACTTTCTTGCAGAGAATGGCCATAAAGTCTCCAAAAAGAAGTTACAGTTCTGTCAGCCACAGGTGACTTACCTAGGCCATCTTCTGTCCGAAGAAGGGAGGAAACTTACACCCGACCGAATCCAAACCATCCTAGATACCCCCATCCCGAAAACACAAAAGCAGGTCCGCTCTTTGGTTGGCCTAACCTCTTTTTGCAGACAGTGGTTGCCTAATTACAGCCTCATTGTGAAACCATTACTTGCCCTACTGACCAAAGATGTCCCCTCCCCGCTTCCTTGGACCGCTGAGTGTCAAGCCTCCTTTAAATAATTACGGGATGCACTCTGCTCAGCGCCTGTCCTAGGAACCCCGGATTACTCCAAACCCTTCTCCCTCTTCACCCACGAGAGGGAGGGATGCGCATTGTCTGTCCTAACTCAATCAATTGGTCCTAAGCAGCGCCCTTGTGCCTACTTCTCCGCCACTCTTGATCCTGTAGCCAGAGCTTTGCCTGACTGCCTTCGAGCAGTAGCCGCCGCTGCTGTCTCTATCCGTCAGAGCGAGGGAATCGTACTTTCCAACTCCCTCACAGTGCTAGTACCCCATGCAGTCGACACCCTCTTGAACCAGACCAAGACCCAACACCTGACTAGCGCACGACTGACAGGGTATGAGTTGACTCTGCTTGCACCCCACATCACACTAAAGAGATGCACGACTTTGAACCCTGCCACATTGTTACCCCTGCCTGAAAATGACCCCGACATTCCTCCCATCCACGACTGTGTGACCCTCACGGACGAACAAACTAGGAGTAGGGTTGACCTCCGAGACACTGCTTTTCCTGACCCCGATGGAGAGCTATGGGTAGACGGCTCTTGCATCAAACTCCCAGATGGCACCACTTCAGCTGCCTATGCAGTAACGACAGCCCGAACAGTAGTTGAGACAGCCTGCATCACACAACGATCTGCCCAGGCAGCAGAGCTGATAGCCCTCACCCGAGCATGCATCATAGCCGCAGGGACCACCACGAACGTATATACGGACAGCCAGTATGCCTTCGGAGTGGTCCACCATTTTGGGCTCCTGTGGAGGGAGAGGGGATTCCTGACATCCCACGGCACCCCGATCCTCCACGGAGATCTAGTCTCCGCTCTGATTGAAGCAGTTCTCCTCCCCAAACGATTAGCGGTAATCAAATGTCAGGCACACAAAAGGGTGACAGACTTAGTCGGACAAGGGAATGCGTTGGCCGACATCACTGCACAAACCACAGCTGAGAATAGGACGGTGACACGCATGTACGTGACTAGGTCACAAGCAGAAACATGGAGTGACACAAGGATAATGATCAGAGACATACAATCGGCCAGCACCCCTCACGAGCTGACTAAGTGGGCAAGGGTGGGTTTGAAGGATGAGGAGGGCTGTTGGCGAACGAAGGATGCCAGCAAATGGTTGCTGCCCGACTCATATCTGATTCCCATACTGACCATGGCTCACTCCCCCGCACACATAGGATCTGCACCCATGATCGAACTCATTTCCAAAGTCTGGCATAACGACAAAATCCCTGACTCAGCCAGACGCCTAGTTCAGCAGTGCCTTATCTGTCTGCAACACAACCCCGGGAAAGGAACTGTAGTACCCCGGGGAGGGTTTGGGACCCCCAATCACCCCTTCGAGGTCCTTCAGATGGACTACATCCAACTAGAGAGATGCCAAAGCCTGAAGTATGTACTAGTCATCGTGTGTGCCTTCAGCAAATGGGTAGAAGCCTATCCAACCCGTGACAACACTGCCATGACTACTGCCAAAGTACTACTGAAGGAATTCTTCCCTCGCTATGGCCTTTGTCGAATTCTATGGAGCGACAATGGCCCCCACTTCATAGCTGAGGTTATCCAATTAATCCTAAAGGGGTTGGGGGTGAAGCAACGATTTCATGCGGTCTTCCACCCCCAATCCGCTGGTCTAGTGGAACGCCATAATGCCACACTGAAGCTGAAACTGGCAAAAATAGTGGCCACCACTGGACTTAACTGGCCGGATGCCCTCCCACTGGCATTGTTATCGATGCGCTCCACTCCCACCAAGCACCATTTGACCCCCTACGAGGTTGTATTTGGGCGACCAATGAACCTCTGGACTGCTCCCAAACCGACCTCCATTCATGACGTCCCGGACGTCCTACTGTCTGATTATTTGTGCAAGTTAACTAAAACGTTGTCTGTCATTCATCAACAGGTGCAGCAGGCCATCCCCGATGCTTCCAGGGGCCCCGGCCACGACATCCAACCGGGAGATTTCGTATTGATACGAAATTTCCAGCGAACCAAGAGTCTGGAACCCCGGTGGACGGGCCCCTGGCAAGTGCTGATTACCACCCGAACGGCGCTTCGAGTGGAGGGGAAGAAGCACTGGCTGCACGCCCATCATTGCCGGAAGGTCTCTGCAAACCTGGCCACGACAGAAAACGTCAGCGCCCAAGAAGAGCTCCTGAGTAAAGACCGACCGATATTGGACTGTTATCCCGATACTGAGGCACTCGAACTTGCAAAATTCTCTGATCCCACTGTGCCATCCAGAGAAGGGTATTTCCTGCGTCGAAAGGAGGGAGTTTCGGCTAAGTAGGCCACGGACTAAGTTAAATCTCAGAACGGTGACCTAAACACAATCAAGGGTTACCGGAAGAGAAGCTAAACTAAGTCTGTGGTTCTGCCCACTACCGAGCCCCTTGAAGGTGATGGAAGCGCCAAATAAGAAGATGATGGAAGCGCCAGATAATAAGATGATGGAAGCAACAGGAAATACCCAGTATAGAAATCCAAAGACTGACAACCTGCACAAATCAAAGACAATTGCACTCTTCATTGTCTTCCTCTTCTGCCTCCTCCTCATGACCTCCTTCTGGATTCTGGAGGAAAGCACACCGGCTCATGAGGCATTGCTACCTACTGTACAGCCAACACCCCTGAAAGAGCATCACCTAATCCCTCTGTCGCCTCAGCTCCGAGAAAGGCGCAGGGAATTCTGGAACAATTCCTTCGTGCAACTGTTGCACCAACACAACCTTGCTGCAAATGCTACGAACTGTTGGATCTGCGGGTTGCTCCCGCATGCCACTGGACACTCCATCCCCTTCATCCCTTCACCCTTCTCAGTTCACGGCTCTTGCCTCGCCTGGTTGATCCTCATGCAAGAGAGCCACAGGGACAACGCCACCTCCAGCCGGACGGTGTCACACTTCTACTCTGGGTTCTGGCTGAACAAAACAGGAAAGACCCCAGCTGCCCTGTGTCCTGCGCTCGCAGGCGCCACCTTCATCAAAGACATTCCAGCCAAAGAACGAGTCGAAGTACAGGTGCTCCACAATCCGGCCAGAACCACCTTCACTCATCTGCAAAAGCAAACTACCGCCACTCTAACTGTGGCCCTGTCTGTTATCAATGTCACAGGTCTCGTGTGTCTCGAAGGCCAGGGAACGCAGCTGGTGGGTTACAGTGCCTGCCGAATCACCAGAACATTGGACTCAGCTGAACCCCCTTCTTTTGTTGCTCCTCCGAATATGTACTTTGTGTGTGGCACCAAGGCTTACACCTGGCTCCCGAGAGGTTGGAAGGGCACCTGTTATATTGCCTTCGTTCTTCCACCCACATATGTAGCCCCTGCCAACCACCACCGGCAGAGGCGTGCGGACGACCTTGGACAAGCCGACTCCACCGGAGCACAGTTCCTGGATGCAGCAAAGGGACTTGTTCCTCTGTGGGGCCCAATGGCAAACAGCCGTGCTATCCGACACCTGACCCAGGCAGTAGAAACAACGATCAACATCACGGCTGGCATCCTCGCCAACAACACCGCGGAGCTTCAGGCGGTCCGCCTCGTGACCCTCCAAAATCGTCTTGTCTTAGACGTGGTCCTAGCCGACCGGGGAGGAGCATGCCGCATCATCGGATCCAGCTGCTGCACCTACGTGCCAGACAACTCGCCTTCAGTCTACAAAGCCATCGAACACCTCCACAGACTTTCCTCGGAGGTTCACCAAGAACAGGAAGGATGGTCGCTTGGGAGCTGGTTTTGGGACACTTTGAAAAATTGGGGTTGGAAGTTGTTTTCCTTCGTGCTGATACCTGTTGTGATATTATGTGGGTGCTGCTTAGGTATCCAATGTCTGCCACCTTTGTGCGGCCTTGTTTCTAACTGTATGTGCCCAAAGACTCTGGACTTCCGAAATGAGCACATGAGCCCCCTCTATGAAGTAGAAATACGTGGCCTTATGGGGATAAATCCGAACTGACAAGTTGGCGAGACATGTTAAAAGGGAGGACTGTGGAATTTTAGTTTGCGATCTGAACATCATCTGCGCCAGCTTGTCACCTATGTACTACATGCACGGCAGCCATTTTAGATATCATGGTCTCCCTGTCCACGATCGATCGCCAGCGCGCCCCTCTGACCCAGCAAGCATCCTCCGCGCACCCTGGCTCCCCCTCCCTCCTCCTTATGAGCATGACCCATCTGCATGACCCTGTCCTTGGGAGTCACGCCAGCGCCTGACCAACACCTCCTCTCCTCCCATGAATGCCCCTCTGTTGATAAACCTCCCCTCTGCGCTGGATTGTTCACGCGGCATGAATACCACTCCATTGATGGCCTCTCACCCCGTGTCCGACTGTCCACACAGGTCCGAGGCCACTGCATAAGCCGGGAGATACCATTTACTGCCCCTTATTGTATGAGGTCGCTCTCCTTCAAAGGACCCTCTATTGATCCAGGCCTCCCCACCCCCTGTGATATGATCAGGCGCACACATCCTAAGACTCGACGGAACACTCAGCTGCGTGATGACCCCCTCCTCTTATCAGCAGGTTGAGGACCTCTATTGTGGAGGTATATGGGGGTGGGATTAACACGAGGATTACGGGGATGTCTTTTTCTTGCTTTACAAAGTTCTTATTGTAATAAAGGAAGGTCACACGTCATAAACCAGTGTATAAGAGGCCAGGCCTCCGAGAGGCTGTTAGAGCACCTCGAGACGATACCTTGTTGTCTGATCTGATGTGTTCTGCTCCGTCGGAATAAACTTCTGTTTCCTGCCTTCTGGTCTCCGGCGCCTGCCTCATTGCTTGGTAAACTTGAATGGTACAAGGGCGGTTAGCGCCGGGCAAATCTTGAGAAAGGTCCTAGCCCTACCTTTTTCGACAATAGCAGGTAATGGAGTCCCACAGAACGTATTGCAGAGTACATAGAAACGTTTTTTCAAACTTATGTCCAGAATCTCCCATCTTATTTGAAGGACATTAAAGACTTGTTATGCAAACTGGAAGACTTTAAATGGGAAAGAGACAGCTTTACATTTGTAACTGTGGGCGTAGATAGTCTATATACTTGTATTGAAAAAAATTCTGGAATTAGAGCATTGACTCACTTTTTGTACAAAGTCAATGTGAGTCATTTGAAGGGCACTCACATGCTCTTAGAAATGTCCAACATGATCTTCATGCAGAATGCCTTTATGCATGGTGATGCTTGACTCCTACAGAAACAAGGGACTGCCATGGGCTCCAGGTTTTCTTCATCCTATGCAAACCTCTTCATGGGGCTGTATGAGATGGGGCATGCCTGTGGCTCAGGCGCAAGTAACTGGATTGATAATAGTCTTTTCTATGCCCAATACATTGATGATGTTTTTCTTATTTGGAATGGCAACAGTTAGAATCTTGAGCAATATTTCACTAACTTGAATAACAATGAATTTAATGTGAAACTTGCCATCTACAGCTCGAAACAGGAAATTACATATTTGTATCTTAACTGTATTTAGTTGGGGATACTATACAAAGTGACATTTTTAGAAAATCTCCATCATGTAATAGTGTGCTCCACGCCACCAGTTGTCATCCCAAATCCACTATCTCTGCAAAACCATTTGGTGAAATGGTAGGAGCACGCCGTAATTGTAGTGAAGATCACAATTTTAGGAGAAAGGTAGAAAGGATAAAGAGAGATTTTAGTAAGCGAGGTTAGGATAAAAACTGCCTAATAAAAGCTGAGGAGAAAATAGAAAAATTTGACAGAAAGCATACTCTTGGAACTAGGAGTCACAAAACTCATACCTCACATCGGACACAAGTGACTTTCATAACAGAATGTAACGTTTACAGTGGCCACATTTTCAATATTCTGGGAAAGAATTGGCACTCACATATGTTTAACACACTACCCTCAGACATTGTACCCAGAAAACCTAGAGTCACTTGCCGCAAGGGGAAAACAATAAAAGATATGCTGTGTCCAAGCTATGTTGGATAACCTAAGATCATTACACAGACATGGTTATCAGAGAAACCGCAGGGCTTCTTTATCTGTCGGAATTGCTGTGTGTGTAGTTTAGGTGTCAATAAACTAACTTGTTTCCATTATAACAGCTCAAAAGAATTCAAAATTTTAACTTTTATAAACTGCAACACAACATTTGTTGTGTGTTTGATCAAATGTGCATGTGAAAAAAATATATATTGGGACCAGTATAAGAAGCCTGAAAGTCTGCATACAAGAACATGTAAGGGGTTTCAGGAATAGAGATGAGAGATATCCTGTCACACAACACATACACACAACTCAACATGATGATAGAAGAATTACATTTCATGCCTAAGATCATGTGAGAGTTATTGACAAAGGTGGTGAAAAGGTCACCTATTTGAGACAGATGGAGGTGAGATGGATATTTCGCCTCAGAGCTGTATCCCTTGGGCTTCATAATAATAACAAATCCCATCATTTTTTATGCGATATCATAGGGTTAATACAGAAATGCATCTGATGGATGATTATTGATGATAATTACTTGAATCGAATGCTTCCACTCTAGCCTGGAGCAATTGTGCTCAATACCCTGCACTCCCTATTATGTTTCAACTCTGCTATATCTTGGTACAGGCATGAGGTGTATTAGATGTATGATTGTTGAGATCAATTTTTTGAACTATTCTCTCCTCACCCTGTTTTCAATCTTACTTGTTTAAAACTTCAATGAAAGCATGTACAGGCACATGCATCAATATTGCTTTTTGCGATTCCTTAATTGCGAAAAATAAGTAATCGCAATTAAGGAATTGCAAAATGCAATGCATCAAGAAATCGCTAAATAAATTGCGATTTCTTAATATTCCTTAATTGCGACTCGCAAATTGCGAGTCGCAATTAAGGAATACCTCCCCATTCATTCCAATGGGCCTAGAGGCCCATAGGAATGAATGGGAAGACATTCTCAATTTGCGATTAGCAATTAGCGAATCGCAAATTGAGAATGCGATTTCAAGGGTGCAGGGGTGTCCAAAGGACACCCTGTTGCACCCCTGAAATCAATCTGTGCACATATGTTGTGCACACACATGCCCTAAGGGCATGTGTGTGCACAATATGAAACTTTGAAAAATGCACAAAAGTGCATTTTTCAAAGTTTTCGCAAATTACCATGAGGTTCAACCTCATGGTAATTTGCTCCCCCTAATTACGAAATCGCAATTTTTAAAAGTTTCATGCATTGCATTTAAGGAATCGCAAAATCTGATTCCTTAAATGCAAATGCAATTTGAGAATTTGCAAAAATTTGCGAATTCTCAAATTGCGAGGGCCTTCACCCTTAATGCATTCCAAAAGCAGATTTTGCGATCGCAAACGGACGATTTTTGCGATTTGCACCGTTTGCGATCGCAAAATCCTTTGATGCATGTGCCTGGTAGTCTCTTGTATGTCTTAGTTTCCCTATGAGGCTTCAGAAAAATGTGCATTGATATGTATCCCTGCTACTATGTTGCTCTGATTCAATGTTAAAGATCGAAACATTCTGGGAGCTAGATGTCACAGCTTTGATATGGTATGGATACAAAGCTTTTTCCTGCCTATACTCCAGCCAATTTTTAATAAACTTTAATACCGGATATTTAGCTCTGACTTTTATGTTTGTACATTTGTTTTTCTGCTAAAAAATGCTACAATCTTTGACAGCACACTTTTATAAACGGCTGTTTAAATTTAAATTTAAATTCCTACGGTCCCTCACTTATGATCAATGGGGAAACAGGAAGTTAAATAATGATACATATTTAGTGATACATCTGCTAATATGACTTCACTAGCCTGATAGCAATATTTTTAATGTTTCTGATTTTGTAATTAATATTTTTCCTTGTTTCGAACTTTATTTTTGACTTTGAGTTTCAAATCTGATGCGCTGCCTCATAAGACATTGATGCTCACTTGCCGTCTAAGTGGAGAATCTGACATTATAAAATGGCAGAGTTTATTGACATTAGGACCCATTTAACTGTATACGGTGTGCCGATCTAAGATGGCGCTGGCTGTCAGGTGATGACATTTCCTCAGTAATATTGTTTTTAAATGCGTCGCTTTTCTGTCTGAAGGATACATTTCGGGAAACCACTTATTTAAAGTCAACTTAGGACTGTGGTTTGAGATCCACTAGTGTTTTGCGTCATTAACAGACTTTTCACTTTTCTTACATCATGTCCCGGCTTACATATGGGATGTGCTGAGATCCATGTAGCTCAAGCAACTCAATTCAGGTGAGTGTAATTAGAGTGTAATTAGATACGGTATATACACCGTTTTTGTAGTGGTGCTCGGTTCTTTTTATCTTGAACCGGACACCACAAACACATTTTGGGAGATACGTATCTCGTGAGTTATAGTTTTCTTTCAATAGACAATGGGCATGAATAGTGCATGCCAAGCACTGATATGTGCTGCATTTGAGCTCAGAATAATATTATATTAATTTGAAATAATGTTATAAGAGACCTTCGGACCTAATACTTTTTTCTAACGTTTTATGCCTCAACATGCGCTAGTATGTACTTTATTAGTACTGAAATAAACAGTAGTGGTGCCCCTCATGGCAAACTAACCCACCTCACTCCCCAAGGTGACACCACACTCAGAGCCCTGTAAGGACATTTGGGTGAAAAATAATGTAACAAATTGTTGGCATCTTGGGACTCACCATACTCACACATTTGACATGTATTGAATTTGTTAATTCTCGATCTTGTGAAGAGAACACATATGTGCCTGCATGACAGATGTCTCACAATGAAATGCACACAAAAAACGGATCACTGAAATAATATCGAGGGACAAAATATCGACTTGCAAAAATATCGTGGACAAAATATCGACAGTCAAAATATCGAGTTTGTATCTACAAACAGGTAAGTACAAAAATATCGAGTACAAAATATCGTTTACAATAATATAGATGTAAAAAATATCGACTTTATTAAAACAGTGTTAAATTAAATTATTATTAAAATTTAATTACTAAAATATACTTAAAAATACTTACATTAAATAATTAAATAATAAATGAAAATAATAAAAAAAATGTTTACAATCTTATTTGTTAAAACATATATATATAGTAACATACTATAATTAAATAAGATACTATTATATTACCATACGATACCAGAAGTGTAAAAAATACTATTACCACTCCAAAGAGTGCAAGCGTAGGGAAAGCGTTGGATAGCGTAGGGGTTAAAATTACTATTCCCACTCCAGTGGGTGCAACAGTAGGGAAAACTGACCCTGAACCCTAAAATTACCCCTTTACCCAAAAACCCAAAACTGACCCTGAACCCTAAAAATACCCCTTTACCCAAAAACTGAAAACTGACCCTGAACCCTAAAAATACCCCTTTACCCAAAAACTGAAAACTGACCCTGAACCCTAAAAATACCCCTTTACCCAAAAACTGAAAACTGACCCTGAACCCTAAAAATACCCCTTTACCCAAAAACTGAAAACTGACCCTGAACCCTAAAAATACCCCTTTACCCAAAAACTGAAAACTGACCCTGAACCCTAAAAATACCCCTTTACCCAAAAACTGAAAACTGACCCTGAACCCTAAAAAAACCCCTTTACCCAAAAACTGAAAACTGACCCTGAACCCTAAAAATACCCCTTTACCCAAAAACTGAAAACTGACCCTGAACCCTAAAAATACCCCTTTACCCAAAAACTGAAAACTGACCCTGAACCCTAAAAATACTCCTTTACCCAAAATTAATTAATATTATTTAATTACCAATTAATTATTAATTAACAATAACAATAAAGTAAATATATTAGGACATTAGCTGTAATTAATTTAATTTAATAATTAATATTATTTTTTCCCAATTAATTAATTAATTAACAATAACTAAAAATTATATATATATAAATAAATTACTTTAATGTAATTAACTAATTAATATTGTTTAATGACCAATTAATTATTAATTAAAACTATGTACAAAATTATATTAATTAAGCCAAAGACCAGCCCGTCTACGCCCGTCCGCGACAGGACGGGGCTAGGGGCAGGGGGCCATGGCGGTCTGCACCCTCCCAGCAGAGAAGGGTCAAGGCACTACTCAGTTTTATTCACGCTAGACTCTTATGGAAATAGGCAGGTACGTTACCACACTGTGCCCCTTCTGGAGTCGTTCCAGTGCGGGGGGACCTTTCTCATGTTCGGGGTGTCACATGCAATTTACCAGCACTGCGGTTATCACTCCCTGTCATCTAAAGTGTGCCAGATCTGCTCAGAGCACCAATCCTGTAACACTGAACACCTATGCCCCTAATGATCCGCCCCTAACGTGTAAAAACCTTTTGTGCAATGTCCGCTCCCTTGTCTCTCACGCTACACAGGTCTGGGACCTCATTACAACAGAGAGACCCCATCTGTGTTTCCTAACGGAGACCTGGCTTAAGCCTCATACAGTCCCAGCCATAACGTTGGGGGTACCGACAGGGTACAAAATAGTAAGGTCGGATCGCCCGATTAAAACGGGAGGAGGGCTAGCTATTGTGTTCAAACAAGAGATGGAGGTTGCAGTCATTGAAACTGTGTGTACCCCAGAAATGGAGCTCATGATTTTTAAGATCAACCCTACTTCTAGGGAAACCAGGAAGGGTGCACTTGTGTATCGACCTCCTGGCTCGTGTGGGACCTTCTCCATTAAATTAATGGAAATTTTGGCTCCTCACATGCAAGCTAACTCTGAGTTCATTCTGGTGGGGGATTTCAATATCCACAGTGAGATCACCACGTGCACTGAGGCACAGACTGTGTTAACAGACTTGGCCACACTTGGACTTAATAAAAAGAATCAGGGGCCGACCCATTCTGCGGGCCATACTCTTGACCTAGTGCTCTGTAACTCAACAGATATTAACTGTCTTACTCCCAATCAAGTTGATTGGACAGACCACTCAGTTATTATGTTTTATACTCGTTCTAACTATAAAGTCAAAGCTATCCATAGGACGATGGCCGATGTTAGAAGGCCCTGGAACAAATTAATCCCTGCAGACTTCAGGGCAAATTACTCTGAACCCATATGGGAAGCATACGGTGAAAACGCCACTTTAGCCCTAAGCGCATTTAGTGAAGCTGCGTTAACAACTATTAATCATGTGGTCCCGCCGAGAACTTATAAACCCCGACCGGCCCCAAAACAAGAAGTCTGGTTCACTGGGGATCTCAGACAACAAAAAAAGACCATGAGAAAGTTAGAGAAAAAATGGAGAGTCACACACAAGGCAGACGATAAGGAGGACTTTAGGAGGTCGTTTAAAAATTACCATAAAGCAATCCGAGCTGCTAGGAAACAACATATAGCAGTCCAATTATCAGCTGCCGGTTCTAACGTAAAAACCCTGTATAAAATTCTACAGACGTTCACCAAGCCCACTGCCTGTGACACTGAGGGGATCGAATCTCAAGAACTCTGTGATAACATTTCACAGTTTTTTGTAAGGAAAATCGACGCCATCTATAATAAGATACTAGCGTCGAACTCCATCTCTAATAATCCAGTAACAACTGACTGTCGAATCCAGCTACATACTATGACTACAGATAATGAGGCTAAGAAGCTTACCGTTTTCCCACCCATCTCTATTGAAGAGTTGACTGCTCTTGTCACGCAAACAAAGAGTGGGTGCCCGACTGACATCATCCCAGCACGTATTATGCCACTTCTGCTGGATGATCTGGGGGCTGGAATACGGCATGTAGTCAATTTGTCCTTGTGTACTGGGCAAGTCCCTTTAGACTGGAAACAGGCTCTTGTGAGACCTCTGCGTAAAAACAATTTGATCCCCTGGTCTGATTTGACTAATCTGAGACCGATCTCTCTTCTCCCTTTTATAGGGAAGCTTGCTGAGAGACATGTGAATCAGTATTTGTCAAAATTCATTGAACACGCGGGTGGACTCGACTCCTCCCAGTCGGGTTTCAGGCCCAGGCACAGTACTGAGACCGCCTTGCTGTCCGTCGCTGACAATCTTCAGATGCTACAGGACAAGGGCTATTCCGTTGTCCTGGTGCTTCTAGATTTGTCAGCGGCGTTTGACACTGTGTCACACGGCATCATGACCTCCAGACTAGTTGACATCGGTCTGGAAGGCAAGGCCCTGGCCTGGCTAAGGAGCTTTTTCAGCAAACGCACCCAGAGAGTCATCTTGGGACCATACCAATCAGAGGTGGTGGCGATCTCGAAGGGGGTGCCACAGGGCTCTTGTTTGAGCCCTACGTTATTTAACATCTACGTGACACCCCTAGCTAACATCATGAGATCCCACGGGTTCATTCCAGTATCATACGCGGATGATACCCAACTCCTCTTCCCTTTTAAGATCATGACTCCCGAGGTGCGTGACTCCTTCGCCCAGGGGATGAAGGAGGTGGCACGTTGGATGGCAGCTAACTTCCTGCAGTGCAACGTCTCCACGACCGAGGTTATGCTCTTTGGAGAGGCCAAACGCTTATGGACTCCGGACTGGTGGCCTCAAGATCTTGGCCCCATCCCTGAGCCCAAAACAGTGGTAAAAGATCTGGGAGTGAAACTGGACCATGAGCTTACCCTAACACAACAAACTAATCAAGTGGTGGGCTCATGTTTTCATGTGATTGGGCTTCTCAGGAGAGTATTCCCTCTGTTACCGGATACCACCAGGAGAACATTGGTCCAGTCACTAGTGTTAAGCAGGCTGGACTATTGCAATGGTTTGATGCTAGCTGCCAATGAGGGTATCTTTGCTAGATTGCAGGTTGTGCAAAACACAGCTGCACGACTAGTTCTAAATGTCCCGCCTCGTACTCCCTCAAAACCGTTGCTGGCCAAACTGCACTGGCTTCCAGTAAGGCAGAGGGTGATGTTTAAGATCTGTTGTGTCATCCACAAATGCCTTATTGGAAAAGGTCCTGGCTACCTCACTGAAAAATTCATCCCTTATGTTCCGTTCAGATCCCTGAGATCAGGAGATCAGGAATTGCTATGTGTTCCCAGGGCCATGAAGGCAAGAAAGGGGGGCAGGGCCCTATCTGTAGCTGGCCCCAAGTTGTGGAACCAACTCCCGAAGGAAATTAGAGTATGTAGGGAACATTTCCCTTTTAGGAAAAAACTCAAAACGTTCCTCTTTAATTTCTAGCTGGCCTTAGGGCTATTTACTAAATTATGACTAGTTCCTGTTCTTTACTTGCTGCCAGAGGCGCGGAGATACTCCTTCGGGAGTGATTCACAGCGCCATACAAACATGCAAATAAATAAAATTACCAATTAATTATTAATTAAAAATATTTACAAACATATATTAATTAATTATTATTAAATTACTCCCCACCCTTATCCCCTATTAAACCAACATCCCGCTCCTAAACATTAACTACAATTTATATTACTATTAATAAAATGTTTTTATTTTTTTAACCTTTTTTCTACATATTATTGACATTTTTTACTTTGACTATTTATATATATTTTGTCGATATTTTTGTACTCGATATTTTTTTATCATTATTTTAATCGATATTTTGACCAACGATATTTTTGTTATCGATATTTTATTATTATCGATATTTTTAACTCGATATTTTGTCCATTCGATATTTTTGAGTCAATATTTTGTCTGTGCACCACAAAAAACATTTACACATTCATTGAAACAGCTGGCACCCTTTAGGATGAAACACTGTTCGAAACAAATGGCATTGCAGATGTGCCATATACATGGTCCAACAGTGGTCTTGATGGCTTGACACACATTAGTTTGTACAATTGACAACAAAGGAGTTTCAAGGCCTCAAGAACACTGTGGGGAAATGTATATGGAGATCAAAGCACAACATTAATCACCAACACTGGCCTCCTTCAAAAGCTGCCTGCTACTTCCCAAAAATTGCAACTGTTGTTTTGTGTGCACTACCTTGTGAGACAACTATCATGCAGGCACATAAGTGTTACTTACACAATTCGTCATATTAACACATTCAAAACATGAACAACTTTTAACAAGTGTTGGGAGTGCCAAGGTACAATCATCAATGTGAGACAACTTGAAATATGTCAGTCCTCACAGGGGCATCCATTACCTGATCATACCATTATGTTCTGCAAATTTTATTCCAGCCTTAGAAAGAGATGGCTTATTCCTGTGTTAAAGACTAACGGATTTAAACAGTGTCGTCCCGCCCTTCTTTTTTTACAGCTTTTACAGGACGAATATATGGTCTTGATTATGTCTAACTATCTTAAAGGCATTTTTAAACTACGTAAAAAGCTGGAGCGTATACACGCTATGGTATAACTAGACAACCCTCATCCACAGAAAACCCATAAACTGTTCATTGCCAAATTGTTTACATCGTTTTGGACTTTTTAAGAAAAAGAAAAACCTTGGAGAGTTTCCCTTTACTCTTGGTTTTAAATGTACTTTTATTAATAATGAATGTACCCTGTTGTAACTGCTTTTTATGATTTTAAAACCAAAATCGAAATAAAGTCAAACTGAACTGAACCTGATCATACAGTTGCTAGCACATAAGACCTACTAGCTGTCATGTGAAGTGGCTCACATGTCCCAAATCAGGACAATGCTTAAGCTAATGGGCCTGCAATTGTAATGAACAAAATCGTTGCTGCATTGTGGACATACCCTTATCCCCAGGCAAAATGTCAACACAGTAGTGTGCACACTAAGACAAAACAGCTTTGCACCAGAACTACATACATGTGGCAAAAATGAAGGAGGCACAATCATGTCTGGAAACAAATGACATAGACTATCAACCCCCAAATGAAAGCACTGGCCACCATCACAGGGGAAGTGCATGGTGAAACATCGACCAGCCAATTATCACCCACAGGTCACAACTGCCAAGGCCAAATCAGGCAGTCCCATTTGACCTCTACTGCACAACACCCCCATCCCTCAGTCAATGTGATTGATACAGCTCAAGAAGTGAGAACTCAAAATCTGGGTAACAAAAACTGGGCAGCAGCAATTCCAAAAGTAACCCAAGCTCACCACGTGGGGCTGGCAATACATATTAGTCACAAACAACCAACAACAGATTGTTGTGAATAGGCACACAGGCACTGCCCAGTGTGAGTATGCACAAGTCAAATCTTGTATCCATGTCCAGTGGGCACATGGAGCAGACACAGGATAAATACAAACTATTCCAGGGACCAATGCCACAGAGGCAGACCCATGCTGAAAACACATAGAATGGGCACAGTTTTGGATGACACACATGATTAGGAGGCCAGTGTGTCTCAGGGGACTGTGGTGGGCACACTGATCCGTGGGTCTGGAATGAGCTGACTGTTCCATGATTAGCCATCATGGCACTATGCATATCTCCCAACTGATGTACATCATGTCTGAGAACACAACATGGGTCATGCATGCTGCAAGGGTGTGCAGTTGAAACCTCACACTCCTATGTTGAGACTCATCATCAGTGCAAACAAATATGAAGCCCAAACACAGTGCACAGGTCATGGCACAGGCAAGGTCCTAACACATTTCACAGATCACCCTCCAACATGATGTGCTAATCAATGTGCATGCATGCATGCAAATGTGAATACACAAAGACCAGGGGACACATGTGAAGGAGGGGAAGAGATGAAAATGAGCACCAGCTGAATATGAGGAATTGAAAATACACTGCACATACAGCTTGTCTGACCAGACACCCCAACTGTGGGAGTGATTTCAGGCTTCAGAGCACATCAAGAAGCAGGTGACACACAATACAACAAACAGCCATGTACCTACCCCCACCTTGCTGGTGTCTCTCCTGCAACTGCCTATCGAGGTCTGGAAAGACCACTGCCAGGACCTGGGGCATGTGGGGGGTGAGGTGACGGCTTCCACCATGCCGGCGTGGAGGCTCCATCTTCAGCTGGACCCAGGCAATACGCCGCGTCCAGCATCGGATGTCCTGCCACCTTTTCTGGATATTGCGCAGCCGCTGGCGATGTACCCCCACAATCCTGACAGCCCTGACAATCTCCAACCATATCTCCCCCTTCTCGTAGGCAGTTACCTGTCAGGAAGACAAAGTGAAACAACATCACTACACCTTCTCCATGTCCCAGGGACACACACTTGCACAACATTGATAATGTGAACAGGGCATAGGATGCTGACAGGACTTGCATCATTGTCCATGTGAATTAGTCCTGTGGGCAAACCCCAATGCACTACATGACATTGAAAGGCAACAGATGGGGTAACGGTTGCAACACACTCATTGATCATGGCACACACTGGACAACACATGCAACTGCAGGGTGTGGGACAGCACGTGGCAAGCAGTCACATATCCTACTCCACTTAAGAACCCTCAGCAGACCAGACAGCCACACCCTGGCACAGATCACTCTCCTGTCACTGACAACAGTGGATACAACCCTCACTTTGCACATGTGCCACTTGACAAAGAGGTGTCACAGGTGTTGTGCTAACTTTGCAAGTCAGGCACACAGCACTGCTTACTTGTCACATCAGATTGCTACAGCTCCTGCATACCCCATGCAGCTGTGGTGCAACACATCACATACACACTCACCCAGATGACAAGGAACATTTACACACTTCAATGTCCATGAGGTTAAACACATCATTTGTACAATATCACCACAGGTCCCCACGAGTCATAAACATCTGTGAGTACATTCCGCTGTCACTCCGGGGGGAACATTGTTACACCTCAGTAAATTTGGGAATAAAGCCACCAAGGTGTGGCATGGTTGAATGTGTTACTCACTATGCATTGAATGTCACAGTAAGCATAATGCAAGTGAGGAGGGAACACACAAGAACTACATCATGCATGGGAGACACCACAATGTACACACCCGGGACACACTCCAAACCACATTGTACGTCTGTCCCACCAATACACAATGCCTGTTGTGACACTCACACAACAGGTGCGCAGTCAAAGCTAGTGCAGTGAGCACTCACCTGCTCCCCTGGTCTCCCATACAACTTGCTGTACTGTGGTAGGAGGGCATCCAGCAGGGCCTGGTTTTCCTCCTCAGTGAATGCTGGTGCCCTCTCCATAGTACGCGGTGGAAAAAAAGTTGCCTGAAATTAATCTATTCAAAAACAATGGTCTCAGACAATTATTTTTACTCAAGATTAATCAAGTGAATATTCAAAACCTTATCTTAGTTGTGGGACATGTCCAACAGATCAGCCCAACACATTCAATTAAATAATAATACAAACATTCATTGAATGTGTTGGGCTGATCTGTTGGACATGTCCCACAACTAAGATAAGGTTTTGAATATTCACTTGATTTATCTTGAGTAAAAATAATTGTCTGAGACCATTGTTTTTGAACAACATTTACTACCCGGGTCTTTTTGACACTCTGGGTCACCCCATTTTCTTAATGGTGAAATTAATCTATAACGGTCCCTGTACTATTGACCTAATATCGCTATGTCGAATGACATTACTGACTCCATGAGCTTATGAGGACATCGGGAAAGTAGAAATATTTTACAAATATAAAGTCGAACTTTAAAAAACTTTATGGCTCATGAAGTTGCTGCGTGCACATTTGAACTAAGGAAATGTGAATGTTTTATTCTCTTTTATTAGAATGATACTTTTATTATTCTCTGTTCTTGACCTATTTTGTATTGCAATGGTTTTAAGTAACTATGTGAAATAAAATTATTACATATATTACTCTCCATAGTACGCGACATAAAAGTCCAGGGAATGCAGCAGTGTGGTCCACTCCAATGTTGTGCAGGCAAGTGCTCTCTCACAGCCACATGCAGCCTTAAATCTGTTCTGCTGAAGGCCTTTCAGTCTCAGGAGTACAGTGTGATAGGCCAGATTACTTTGCATCCTACGTTTCATCCAATCCCTTTAAACATAAGGCCCTGACACACATTTGCATGGTTTAAAAATTGAGCTTCAGCTTCACAATCATTTTGCAACATTGTATATTTTTGCCCAACTGAATTTTGCAGGACACCTGTAGCACACACTCAAATCTCAGTATCCATGAAAACCAGGCTGCATTCAGGGCCTACTACTCATCCCCTAGGTGTCCCCTAAGTATTTTTAGAGATCCACACACGTGTACGGTGCGTTTCATGCCGCGTATGGCACCATTTTAATAGTGAGAGGATGCGCACACACGCCGTAAAGTTGGGGTACAGTTCACTTGCGTATGGCACGATTACAATAGTGAGACGATGCGCACACATGAAGCACACACCACGTAATGCTGGGGTTCGCTTCGCTCGCGTATGGCACGATTACAATAGTGAGACGATGCGCACGCATGCACATAATGTTAGGGTACGATTCGCTCGCGTATGGCACGATTACAATAGTGAGACAATGCGCACACACGCACGTGATGTTGGGGTACGGTGCGTTTCACGTGGTGCGTTTCACACACTACATTTAAACTACACATTTACTACCCGGGTCTTTTTGACACTCTGGGTCACCCCATTTTCTTAATGGTGAAATTAATCTATAATGGTCCCTGTACTATTGACCTAATATCGCTTTGTCGAATGACATTACTGACTCCATGAGCTTATGAGGACATCGGGAAAGTAGAAATATTTTACAAATATAAAGTCAAACTTTAAAAAACTTTATTGCTCATGAAGTTGCTGCGCGCACATTTGAACTAAGGAAATGTGAATGTTTTATTCTCTTTTATTAGAATGATACTTTTATTATTCTCTGTTCTTAACCTATTTTGTATTGCAATGGTTTTAATTAACTATGCGAAATAAAATTATTACATATATTACTCTCCATAGTACGCGACATAAAAGTCCAGGGAATGCAGCAGCGTGGTCCACTCCAATGTTGTGCAGGCAAGTGCTCTCTCACAGCCACATGCAGCCTTAAATCTGTTCTGCTGAAGGGCTTTCAGTCTCAGGAGTACAGTGTGATAGGCCAGATTACTTTGCATCCTACGTTTCATCCAATCCCTGTAAACATAAGGCCCTGACACACATTTGCATGGTTTAAAAATTGAGCTTCAGCTCCACAATCATTTTGCAACATTGTATATTTTTGCCCAACTGAATTTTGCAGGACACCTGTAGCACACACTCAAATCTCAGTATCCATGAAAACCAGGCTGCATTCAGGGCCTACTACTCATCCCCTAGGTGTCCCCTAAGTATTTTTAGAGATCCACACACGTGTACAGTGCGTTTCATGTCGCGTATGGCACCATTTTAATAGTGAGAGGATGCGCACACACGCCGTAATGTTGGGGTACGGTTCACTTGCGTATGGCACGATTACAATAGTGAGACGATGCGCACACATGAAGCACACACCACGTAATGCTGGGGTTTGCTTCGCTCGCGTATGGCACGATTACAATAGTGAGACGATGCACACGCATGCACGTAATGTTAGGGTACGATTCGCTCGCGTATGGCACGATTACAATAGTGAGACGATGCGCACACACGCACGTGATGTTGGGGTACGGTGCGTTTCACGTGGTGCGTTTCACACACAGTTGGGAATTATGGGGTACGGTGCGTTTCGCACGGTGCGTTTCACAGGCAGTTGTGAATGCAGGGGTACGGTGTGTTTCACAAGCTCACGCATGGCACCATTACAATAGTGATACGAGGCGCACACATGGCAGATATGTAGGGGTACGGTTCAAACAAGGATGTCTATCAAGTTCTTTTCATTGCATACTTACATGTGCAGGCCCTAGGTGTGGCAGGCAGTGATATAGCACAGGGCATCTGATCTTGTTGCACAATTGATGTGTGCTGACCTGTTGACACATGTCATGTGTGATGGACAACTATGTGGCAATTATCACCTTGTCCCTTGTCACATGTGTACCATTATGCAGATGTTGGCATGCACATCAACACTGGGATGGCACAGTCATCACTATGGGCACCTGTCTCATGATGCCAGGGACCGGGGCACTCTGTCCCTTGACATTTCACGCTCAGCATGACCCTATGTGACTCAATCCGGTGTTTGTCATGTTAAACCTTTAGCTTGTTGTTTGTGTAATGTAAACTACATCTGCTGTTGTTACATCTAACATGGGTCTCTGTTGAGATGGGGAATAGTTTCACATGTACGCACACCTTGCCACATGTGCATTCCCACGGCTTTTGGGTCTGATGGCATCAGACATCATTTTTCCCAAGGCACTTCTGCATCCTGACAAGAGCTGAGTTGTTTTGTTGTTACATGCACACCTTATTCGCAATGTGTTTGATGTATACATTTTCTATTCCATGTGACCTGTGCGTGTGCATTGGAGTCAGCTGTCTGGATGGGTTGACAACCTTCCACTGCAGGTTTGGTGACGTGTGTCACTCCAGTGATATCTTTGGCTGTTTACTCAGACCAGACCAGCAGCTTGTTTCAGGGCATGTCATGTTTTTTTAGGCAATCAACAGGTCATCTGGGTTTTCGTAGGAGTGCCAGAAAGCTGGCATATGTGTCCTGGATGTATTGCACATGCCAGACTCCATAGTGACCTTATGTCTAGTAGCAGTTTTGCATGTGCTATGTACCTTGCCATTGATGTCTGACAGTTATTCTCCATTCTTCCCAAATCTGTCTGGCAGGGTACCACCTCTACCAAGGCCATTTCCAAACTTGGCTACCATGAGGGAACGTGCCTGCATCTGATGTTACAGATTCACTCAACAGTTGATTCAGGACGTGACGAACAGGCTGGAACCACATCTCCAACCTCTACACAGGTATCCTACTGTGCTGACACCTAAGCTGAAAGTGATGGCAGCCCTCCATTTTTTTGCTACAGGTACGTTTCAATTGACCATAGCTCATGTAGGTGGAATGTCCCAAAAGATGTTCAGCCGTGTCTTGCGTGATGTGTTAGCAGCCATGTTGGAGCACATTGATGAATTCATCAAATTTCCTACTCCTGAAGAGTTGGGAGATGTCAAGGGTGAATTCTATGCCCTGGGAGGGATGCTACATGTCATTGGGTCCATTTATGGGACACATGTGGCTTTGGTGGCACCACATGCTCAGGAGTAGGCTTACGGCAACAGGAAACATTATCACTCAATAAATGCCCTGGTGGTGTGTCTTGCTAACATGCTGATTTCCCATGTTTGTGCACGTTTTCCAGGATCGTGCCATGATGCATTCATCATGAGGCATAGCAGGGTGCCAAGAATGATGTTGCAGCTGCACAACGTTGGTGGGTAAACTCTGTGTGTCCTGTGTTTTTCAGTATCTTTTGCTCTGTCAGCACCTCATGAACAACTTATTTACATGATGTATATTTGCAGGTGACTCTGGATATCCCAACATGCCATGGCTGATGACACCTCTCTGCAATCCAAGAATGGCTGCAGATCAGCGGTACAATTATGCACAACGGTAGACCAGGCGAGTGATTGAGCGGACATTTAGCCTCCTGAAGAGCCGATTCCGGTGTCTCGACAAGACCGGCGGATACCTCCCATATGCCCCGGCCAAGGTCTGTAATATCTTCATCGTGTGCTGCATGCTGCACAACATGGCATTTGAGAAGGCAGTGCCACTCATCCTGGATCCTGAGGAGCAGGAACATTCACCCGTTGAGGATGAAGGGCTTGCTCACGATGCAAGCGATGAGGAGGAGGAGGATGATATCCGGAGTCAGTTCATACGCAACTTCTTCTCATAATGGTGAGTCACTGCGAATGAGTGTGCAAGCTTGTACCATTGAGTGGCATGTGTTGCAATGTATGTAACCAGCTGACTGTATTCAAAGTCACTTTGATATGTGTTCTGATGTGTTACTCAAGTGATGATGTCATGCCACACAGAAATGCGCAATGACTTAGCTTTAAATTTACATGTGAATTACATTGTTCGTGTTTTGTACCTGCCCATGTCTTTATCAAAGATTTTTAACGGTGAGCCCTTGTGTGTCTGTCATTCCCAGGTTTGTGTCATCTCAGTCCTCCTGCTATTCCTCATGATGATTGCAACGTGAGCCGAATCAGCGTTCCATGCACGGACATGTGTAAATGTCAGTTCAAGTAAGAGATCCAAACAGGCTTTTTGGGGTTGGTATGGTTTGGGAATGTGTGGGAACTGTTTCGGTGCATGTTGAAGAACCATCCATACATGTCTTATCACCATGGATCAAATTACATTTTGCATCACTCCCATGACAGGACAGTCACCCTTCTTGACAGTCATCTGTTGTGGACTATTGACTCTGGTGAAGGCATCAATGTGTGTCAACCTTGACCCTGACACATTGCAGATTCCATGGGTTGACAATGTGAGGGACTTCACAACCACAGGCTCCATGGTGAATTGCAGCCTCACTGTGTGCAGCAGGATGTGTTTGTCTCATCCACGTAATCTTGTGTGCCAGTACAGTTTGATTTATAATCAACCACGTTGTCCCACATGTTCTGTCAAGTGTCCTGTGAGTCTGTTCGTATGGATGCATTGCCCCTTGTGCCAGTATGGTATATCATTGTCACGTTGCTTCCTCAGGGCCGGTGGAGAATACTGCTTTGCAAGCCTCCTCTGTCAGTTAATGTTAACTTTCTATTCCCATGATGCCAGGAATGTTGCGCTGATGATGTCACAACGTTGTGCTGTAGCAAATGTAAAGGCTTCCGTGGCACCAGTCAATCCCTGGATTCTTTTGTGGCGTGCTGCATATCCTAGTCACGGTAGAGGTGGTTTTGTGGCATTGCTCCTCCTTACTCTCTGTTGAGTTCTGGACCAGCAGCTTGTTATGTTAGGCATTTCAAAGCCCAGTTGGATGAGACAATGACTGTCTCTTGTGGGGCTTCCTTGTGTTTACATAATTCCCTCCCTCGTTGGTTGAGCTTCTTAAAGCTCTTGCGGGGGATGTATAATTTCCCTTGTTGACCCTCACTGATTGCCAAGGGTAACGACGGATTGTTGCATTTGTGTGAGTAGCAATGCAGTGCATTGGTATTTTTGAAAATTGGAGCATTATTCATACACTGTGAGTACTTTTGTGTCGGGTGATAGGGACAGGACTGCCCTAGGGAGATCTCTCTGGGACCTGCACTCAGGGCCATCTAACCCTAACTAGGCCTGACACGTGGCCCTAGAATAAACTCAGCCGGACACTGGGAATAAGTTTGCTTGCTCGGTCTGTGCGTTTCTCTCTGAACGCCCGCGCACGTGCTAGACCTCTTTTTATTATGGGGAGTCACATGACCAACATGTCCAGCCCTCAGGGCACCAGGGGCGGACCTTCGGGAACATAACATTCCTCCTAAAATAAGGAAAAGAAAACCAAAAACTGCACACATTGAACACAATTCAACCATAACTTTTCTTACTCATGAAACATTAGGACCGATGCCTTCAGCGTCCTTTAAATGCTAGTGCATTCAGTTCAAACATCACATGTCTATATGTAAATGGGAACAGTCTTACGTGAAATAATCTCTCAGCCAGCGGGAGGGGGTGGGATTGTCACGTAGCTGACGTTGGGACCCCCGATGAGTCATCAGTTCCGTTCCAACCTCCAACTCGTGTCTTGGCGCCTCTCTGTCTGCCCCCTCCGGATCTGGGGCCTCATCCGGGGCCTCCGCGTCACCTCCCACTTCTTCGCTAGAAACCTGAGGCTCGCTATTTTGTCTGACCTCGTGCCGAGGTGTTGATTCAACGGTCGGCAACGTGGTTGCAGTTTCGGTTTGTTCACCGCCTTGCTGGCGCCTTGGCTCGATGCTTGAAGGATGATACAGTTTGAAATGAGACACATTGCGAGTCACCCTGTCTCGTCCTCGAGTGGCCGTGATGCGGGTCCCTTTTACTCCAATGATTCGCCATGGTCGCTTTTCGTAGTTAAGTTTGAACTTGCCACCAGTTACGCGATTTCTGATGAGCACCACATCGCCTCTTTTGAAGTGCGGGGCTATAGCCCGGCGTCTCTTACTGATCTTGTCACATGCAGAGTTTCTTTTCTTCTCCACTGCGTGTTCATCTATCATTTCAGGTGCCCACTGGGGGTGATGAGGGATGGAGTCAGTTATTATTCTTCCTAAAAGGAGATGTGCGGGGGCCACCCCAGTGGTGGAGTGCGGGGTCTGGCGATAACTTCGAAGGAACGTGAAAATGGCCATTTCCACTGACTGCCCCTTGTCATGAGCAATGCGGATGACCTTGTTCAAGGTCCTCATGAACCTCTCGGCCTCCCCATTGGCTTGAGGCCACCTCGGTGTGATGCGCCTGTGCCGTGTTCCCAGGGACGAGAGATATTCAGCAAAGTCTTGACCCTGGAATGGCGGTCCATTGTCTGTTCTGAGCTCCCTCATGGCTCCATGAGTAGCAATGATTTTTTTCTATTTTGGGGATGACACAGTCTGCACTGGTGCTGGTGACAATTTCGACTTCAGGATATTTTGAGTGGTCGTCTATCATTACCAGCGTGTGTCTTCCATCCGGAAGGCTGCCAAAGTCCATACTGACTCTCTCCCAGGGCCCTCGTGGCCTGGGTTCCACAATGATGGGGGCCTCACGGGGGCTGTCGCCCGTGACTTGACAGGCCGCACACGTTCGCACCACGCTCTCCACCATGTCGTCCATGAGCGGGAACCATACCTTGGTCCGCAGCCGGGCCTTCGTCTTGACCATCCCCTGGTGTCCTACGTGTGCCAGTTGAATCACTCGTCCTGTCAGAGCCGTCGGAATTACCAGGCGATGCCCTCGCAGGAGGAACCCCGCCGCGTCTTCGTTTAGTTCAGCCCTCACGTGGTACAGACTGTCCATGATTTTCTGAGCCTCCGGTGTGAGTACTTTCCAGCTCTCCTTGGCTTTCTGCCAGTTGGCCGTTCGGAGCAGGTCCTTGGCCCTCTGTATGCAGGCATCCTGAGCCGTGGTGCTCACGACCTCTTCCAAGGATATGGGGCGCGGGCATGATCTGGCCACGACCCACTGTACATAGGCTCCCGTCTCTTCTGCCTCATCCATCTCCTCAGGGGTTGCAGGCCTAGGGTGTCGTGATAGGTAGTCCGCCGGATTCTTTGCCCCGGGCTGGTATTCGATGGCGCAATTATATTCTTGCAGTTGTAAGATCCACTTTTCAATTCTGGGGGGTGGCTTGGAGGAGGTGCCTGAAAACAGAGCCAGCAGTGGTTTGTGGTCCGTCACTACTGTGAAGGGCTTGCCATATACGTACAGGTGGAAGTGACGACATCCCCAATGTATTGCGATGGCCTCCTTCTCGATTTGGGAGTATCTTTGTTCTGTGTCCGTGAGGGACCGGCTGGCAAAAGCAACAGGGGCCCAGTCTACCTCCTCTCGGGCTCTCTGCATCAGAACGGCCCCCAGTCCCGCCGGTCCGGCATCGACTGCAATGAGAGTGGAGTGTTGTGGGTCAAAGAACGCCAACGTGGTGTTGCTGGAGAGTGCGCTCTTAATGTCTTGGAATGCCCTTTCATGCTCAGGTCCCCAGTTCCATGGGGTGGAGTCTTTGGTTAGTTCGCGCAGAGGGAGAGTCAGGTTGGCTAGGTCCCTTATGAAACGGCCACAGTAATTTACCATCCCGAGGAAGCTTCGGACCTCCGTGACCGTTGTGGGCGGTGGTGCATCCTTGATGTCTTTGACCTTGTCGGGATCAGGGTTGACGCCGTCGGCTGAGAACACATAACCGAAAAACCCTAGTTTGGTCTGAAGGAACTCACACTTGTCTCGGTGCAGAGTGAGTCCGGCACTGCGGAGCCTGCGGAACACCTGGGCCAAACGTTGGTTGTGTTCAGGGATTGTTCTTGCGTGCACCATGATGTCATCACTGACGTTGATCACCCCCGGTATGCCAGCAATCAGTTCCTGGATAACATTCTGGAAGACTTCGGCAGCACTGGATATCCCAAAACTCAGCCTGGTGTACCTGCGCAGTCCGATGTGGGTGGAGAACGTTGTGATGTTCCGGGACTCTTTGTCCAATACGAGTTGATGGTACCCCGCCCGGAGGTCCAACTTGGAGAACCACCGGGCCCCGGCCATCTCTCCGATCAGGTCATCGATCGTGGGGGTGATATGTCGCTCCCTCTTGATGGCGGCATTGGGTAAGCGCATGTCCACGCAAATCCGGACCGCTCCCGGCTGTTTTGGCTTCCTCGTGACCACGATGGGCGATACCCAGGGGGTGGGACCGGACACCTTCTCGATTATTCCCGCTGCTTCCAGCTTCTGCAGCTCTTCCTCAACCAGTGGTCTCAAATGGAACGCAACACAACGGTGTCGCAGGGCCACCGGTTGAACAGTGGGGTCCACATGCAGATGTATTTCCCGACCCTTGAAACAGCCAATCCCTTCAAATAGGTCAGAAAAGTCCGCAATCAGTTGCTGTACCGATTCCTCATGCACGCCGAATGCAAATGAGACTACCCCCAGATCCTCTGCCGTCCGGCAACTCAGGAGCATACCTTGACCTTCTTCCGACACAAAGATGTTGGCTCGCGTGATTTTGTCCCCGTGTCGGACCGCTGCTTTGAATTTTCCTCGGATGCGGAGGGGAACGTCCTGGCCGTAGGCAAAAACGGTGATCGGAGTGGAGCGGAGGCTGGGAGGAGTAGCCATGTCTCCGTAGAGGGATGCACTCATGAGATTTATCGAGGCGCCCGTGTCAACTGTCGCCATAATGTCCTGATCGGCCACTTGTATGGCGCACTGTGGTAGTGTCCTGGTGCGTCTGGTGGCGGTGCCGATCATGTGCACCTTGTGTACGGATCGCTCCTCCTCGTCATCGTCCATGTCACTATTGCTGGGTTCTCCTTCAGCGCCTTCGGGCTCAGCCACAGTGTGTATTGTCTGGCGAGGCTTGCCGAACTTCTTAGACCGGCACACTTTTTCAAAGTGATTCATCTTCCCGCAACCGGAGCATCTCTTGCCCCGTGCTGGGGGCATTCTGGCGCCGGATGTCTTGGGCCGCCACAGTAACCACATGACTGCGCTGAAGCTCCGCCCTGCGGAGTTGTTGTTCGCTTTGCCCACTTGGGCTGTGGGCGGACTTGCAGTTTGTTAACCGGCTCCACTTTCATGTTGGCTTGTAGTGCTGCTTCCATGTGGGCTGCCCTGGCCTTGGACAGCTCCTTTGTGCGACCCAGCGTGAGAATGTCTGGTAGGGGCTTCCCCGACTCCTCCAGTATTCTCTCGCGTAGTTTAGCAGAGGCACATCCCTGGATTATCTGGCCTCTGATCTCTTCTGTGACATCCTGAAATCCACACGTTAGTGCTAGTTTCTTTAGCCTGGAGTGGTAGGCATCCAGCGACTCGTCTGGTAGTTGCCGTGCTTGCCGAAAAATGAATCGTTCATAGTCTTGGTTGGCCATTGGTTCAAAATGCGCGTTGAGTGCATTGATAAGCGTGTGGTGGGTTCTGGGAGTTGCCTCCGTGAGGGTCCGGGCAATGGAGTGGATGTCCTTGCCACCAAGATGGAGAATCATGGCGCGCTTCTGTTCTTTATGGACCTTGGTGGCCTCGAAGAATATTAGGAGCCTGTCCACCCACTCCTTCCACTTCGGTGCGAGAGTGGAGGGCGCACCCTCCACCACAAACGGTTCAATGGGCGGAATGGTAGCCATCGCCCTGGACGCTCTGGAGGAGGTCCGTGGGCGGCCCGGAGATGATCCGAGGAGGCACCCCGATCAGTGCGGATGGGGCGTCGAATGCGTTCCGGCGAGGTAGATTCCACGGGCCGAGTAAAGGATGGCCCTGGCGCTCCAACGTCTGGAAGTAGGGTGAAGGCCCGGGACGGGTCAGCACCACGTCCCCTCGAGCAGCTGGGCAGGACCGGGCGCCGACCGGAGCGCCTCGCCAGGCGCGCCGAGGTGCGATTCACGCACGTGCAGCCAAGCACGGTGCGGCACCGGGCGTGGAGGGTCCACAGAGGGAACACCTCGCGCGACCAAGGGAGCTCCTGTGCGCAGCAGGAGGGTGCAAGCCAGCGCCGCTCACCTGTCGAGAGCCAGGGATCAGAGTCGTTCCTCCAGGCGAGCAGACCGGGGGGGTGTGTGGTGGCAAGGCACGAGCACCGCAGGCAAGTGGGAGTGCCCGCAGCCGCCTCACGCCAAGAGGGACACACACACACCCCGAGCGAGGGATCGACAACCACCCTCGTCGCCAATTGTTGTGTCGGGTGATAGGGACAGGACTGCCCTAGGGAGATCTCTCTGGGACCTGCACTCAGGGGCATCTAACCCTAACTAGGCCTGACACGTGGCCCTAGAATAAACTCAGCCGGACACTGGGAATAAGTTTGCTTGCTCGGTCTGTGCATTTCTCTCTGAACGCCCGCGCACGTGCTAGACCTCTTTTTATTATGGGGAGTCACATGACCAACATGTCCAGCCCTCAGGGCACCAGGGGCGGACCTTCGGGAACATAACAAGTACCTTGATTACTGCATGGCTCTAATTGCATTGAAGCAGCTTGCAGAGCTTTATACACCCTTCATTTTTGCTGCAAAACTCTGCTACCTTTTATGTGTCTGTGTTCAAACCTCAGATCTAGTATAATTTTCATTACTGTGATGCCAACTATGATACAGTGGCTGTTGTTTTCCTTTACAGGTGTAACCGTTACAGTATAGGTCGAGAGGTATTCTGTGATTCAGTGGCAAGATGATGGAGTTCTGGACTTTTTGGTTCCGTCCAGAGGTGTCAGGGTACAACACCCGAAGACCCCGGAGTTCCACCTGCCTTGGTGCACAAATGAACAGAAACACGGGCTTCTCGATGGTGGCGTCAAAGACCAAAGGTTTATTACTGCAGGGACACAGAAGTCACAGAATCTACACACGGGCAGAGACTAGGAGCCTGTTCGATTTGTACAAAGAGGGCTGCTCCTTATATACGGTTTTTTATGCTAGGGGCAAATTCTTTACATGTAATACATTCCCAAAACCTTTGTGTCTAAAACAATAAATATTTGATGTTACACAGGAACCGTCGATAATATCTGAGGCCAAACATTGCGAAAAGAGGGGTTCCCACTAGTTTGTCACAATCCCCTGTCAATATTGCATTCAGGACCCGGACCGCCTCATCGTAAAGTTCGTTACCTCCCCCTAATAAAGATTCAGAAAGAAAGAAACAGAGCCAGGTGTGGAAGATAGAAAAGCGGGATAAGGGATGTTTGTGGGTTGTAAATGGGCAAGGCTACCGGCTTCGGCCGCCTAATCATGATCAGGTACAATGGACACGAAGACCAGTTTGGCAGGACTGGCCTCGGGCAGAGGAGGCAGCCTTTGTCGAATCATGCAGCTACAGCGTGATCTGGTTTAAGGTGCACGTGTCATGTAAGAGGTGAATCTCCGGCTAAGGCTACGTGTCCTTAATCAAAGTGGAGTGAATGAAGTGATCAGAGGCTATTGCATATGTGAGGGCAAGGAAACACAAAATGGCGACCATGATCTAAGATGGATGCCGTGGGTATATCAGAAATATGTCAATGGAAGGAGTGCTCTTGCTCGTAGCGTAGCGAAAACACTAGGATATACTAAATGGATCATTTGCGGTTCGCTGATACCAATATTATGTATTTCCGACAAACTTGAAAACACGGGTTCAAGTCGTCACGGAACCGTCACGGAACCTCAGACCCTCCTTTTGCCCTTACATAGGCAATTACTCAGTCTATGTCAGAATCTAGTTCTATGCTCATCAGGTCAGTGACATGTTGTTGTATCATCATCCTTTCTCGTGTCTTTTCTCCAAACGCGGGTGGTTTTCTGAGACAAGTCGCAGCACAAAGACTACACAGAGCAGGACCACACTGGATAATCAGACAACATGAGAATAGGAATATTAGGATGACACCAATGACCATTAGAACCTTCCATCCCCACGCTGAGATCAGAGTCCAAAACCACTCCATGAAGGACCAGTTTCCCTTGTCTACATGTATGGAGTCCGAAATTTTGTGCAACTTAGAGATCGCCTCATAGACTGTTGGAGCATTATTAGGAATAAAGACACAGCAGCTCGATTGGATCATTCTGCATACAACACCTCGATCTGCAAGTATAACGTCTAGAACCATACGATTCTGCAACGTCATGAGCCTATCCGCCTGAAGCTCAGCTGTCAGATTGCTAAGGGCACCAGCAGTTTCAGTAATAGTAGATTCAACTACCCGTGTTAGCTGACGTATGTTTCTACTATTGGCCATAGGTCCCCAGAACGGAAGGAAGCCTTTGAAGAAGTCTCCGGCTTCCTGACCAGCGGTATCTTCCTTGCTGAAGACACCTCTCGCTACTCTTGTTCTGTGGTAATCAGGTGAAGCAGTGTATGTCGGAGGCAATAATCGAGCAATATAACATGATCCTGAGAAGTCGGCAGGCAACCATGTATAAGCTCTGTCTCGACAAATGAAATAGGTACCCCTAGCAGTAAGAAAGGCAGGGGAAGAGTTAGCCGGAAACACATAAGTCTCTACGCACTCACTCCTCCCTAGCTGAGCTCTCGGATTTCTCCCATTACCTTGCAAACAGACCTGACCTCGGTGAGGTACGACCCAGATTGGAGTTGAGCTTTTACGCTTGCTTTCTCCTAAACTAAGGCGATACTCTGAAGTATTCCAACTTAAATATACTCGCAATTCGTCTCTAGGGTATGATGGAGTATTATTGACGTCCTTGACCATGTCAATAATTCCCTGGACTAAAGCTTTGTTAGCAGAGTTATATTTAGTGGAACGTGGCGGACGTGGAGGATAAGTTTCAAGAGCATAAGCAAAGATGGTTTGGAAGGCCTGAAATGATCCATTATAGCTGTAAGGCAAAACCAAATAGGGAATACCTTTATCCATAGTGTGAGGTATCAAGCCACACACCCAGCAGTCTGTAGTGTTAACTACCAGTTGGTGTTGGTGCAAGAGCTGTACAAAAGTGTTGTTGGTGAATTCTGAGCGTCTGGCTTGCTCATGTTCCGGAAACGAGTGAAAAGAGTGTATAGAAGAAACAGTAGAAATAGCAGGATCAAGGGGAGGTACTGTAGAAACTGGCACAAAAATCAAATTTATGCTAAAGACGATTCCACCCACCAATGTTGCTAAAACAATCAAAAATGTAACGGCACATTGCATCAAGAAACATTTGCTGTGAAGAATTCTATTAAGTCTGTTTCTGCGAACGTAAATCACATTCTTTCGTTGCAGCGCAGGAAGCTCCATCTTCTACAATCCGCTCGCGACCACTGATGATGTGTACGTAGATGAAAATGCCTCTATCAGCCCTGGGAGTTCCCAGAACCAACAGAAAGATCGACCTTGTGTCAGACCCCTGCAAATTCAAACTAGGCACACAGCCACGACCCTACGGCTACCCAGACGGCAAGGCAATTTTAAAAACAATAAACAATAGCAAACTTCCTGGCTGAAGGCAAAAGGTTCAATATATCAAAATCACAATATGCAGTTGCCTGTTTTATTTGTCCTTTTTATGGCTTCTAAGGTTGTATTTCTGCTTCGCTGGTACTGTCTGATCGGAAAATAGTGTATCACTAGCAGCTGTTGCAGAGTTTAAGTTCGCAGATAGCAAAGTTTCTTCTGATGCTGGAGACAAATGTTCAGTGTTCAAAGGAGTCTTTTCAGGAGGAGAGTCAAGTTTCAAAGTGTCAGTAATCAAATCGGCATCGCTGAAAGGGATAAATTTCGGAGTGATTTCAGATTCGGAGGCACCAATTCCCTTCTTCACCCAGTCGTCGTAAGGCAGCGGCAACGGAGCACGCTTTACGTGAGAAGCGTGAATCCAGTGTTTTCGGCCAGCGACACGTACGGCTGTCCTCGTTGCCAGCAGGACCTGGAAGGGGCCGATGTAGCGAGGC
This sequence comes from Lissotriton vulgaris, assembly GCF_964263255.1. Lineage (NCBI taxonomy): Eukaryota > Metazoa > Chordata > Amphibia > Caudata > Salamandridae > Lissotriton > Lissotriton vulgaris. Next base: position 362,582,471 of record NC_141691.1, read on the forward strand.
TGAAGATTCTTTGTCCTCGCGAAGTTTCTGACCACCACGTGGTCGCCGGGTTTCAGCTGATGCCCTGGACTCTCCGGAGGTTTTGGCAAAGCATCGAAGACCTGTTGATGGATAAGACTTAATTTAGCAGTCAAGTCGTAAAGGTAGTCTATCAACATAGGATATTCAATGGAGCAAAATTGTTTAGGCCTTGGCACACCCCAGATATTTGCCGGGCGGCCAAACACAATCTCGTATGGAGAAAGCCCTATTCTAGAATGCACTGTTGCTCTCGTTGATAACAAGGCCAAAGGAAGTGCGTCTGGCCAGGCTAAACCTGTGGATGCTTGTATTTTGGCTATCTTAAGCTTCAGAGTGCCATTATAACCCTCGACTAAACCAGCAGACTGGGGATGATTTGCACTATGGAATTTTTGTTTCAATCCTAGACCGGCACACACACTCTGCATAACTTTCCCTATAAACTCACTTCCGTTATCTGACCATACAATCCGTGGCATTCCATACCTAGGGAAAAATTCCTTGAGAAGAATTTTGGCAGTTGATAGGGCAGTGTTGTCCTTTAGTGGGTATGCTTCTATCCACCTGGAAAAAGCACAACCTACCACCAGGACGTTTTTTAAATTGTTGCAGCGTTCCATGTGAATGAAGTCTAACTGAATCACTTCAAAGGGGCAGGAAGGAGGAGCGAAATGACCAGCTGGAGTTGGAATTCCCTTGCCAGGATTATGCATCAAGCACACCATACAATTTTTCACCACTCTCTCTGCACACTTACTGATTCCCTCATTCTTCCAGACCGGAGCCAACATCTTACATATCCCTTTAGAACTTATATGCGCTACTCCATGCGCCATTGTCACTACTGCAAGCACATATGCATCAGGCAACATCCAACGCTGCTGTTCTGTCAAATCAATCCAACATCCATTCGAGTCCAACTTGCCCGTACTTTCTCTCCATACACGTTTCTCTTCCTCAGTCGCTTCTTTCTGAATCTCTTTCACACTTTCCATAGTGTCCTCACACATTCCAGACTCAGCAATCCATCTTGCAGACGTAGCAACGTACATTCTACTCATCGTGTCTCTAGCTGTCTGTTTAGCAGTTTCATCAGCAAAGGCATTCCCACGACCAACATCATCCGTGATTGCTTTATGAGCACTGCACTTCACAATCGCAACTTCAGTCGGCAAGGTTAGAGATTCCAACAAGTCGTTAACTAGCTGACCATGTTGGATCTTAGTCCCATGGGACGTAATGAAACCTCTTTCTCTCCATAACCGGCCAAAACTATGGGCCACGCCAAACGCGTACTGACTATCTGTAAACACATTCACTCTCTTTCCCTCTGCTAAAACACACGCTCTCGTTAGAGCTATTAATTCTGCAGCTTGGGCAGAATTCTGACTTACTCTTGCAGTCTCCACAATCGTCTTCAAAGTCGTTACCGCGTAGGCAGCAGTCACATCACCATTCTCCAATTTAAAACATGACCCGTCCACATATAGCGTACCATCTGGGTCGGACAGGGGAGTATCTTTTAAATCGATACGTCCTTTTGTCTCTTCCTCCGTTTTGAAATAACAGTCATGTGGCTCAGAATCACTCGACTCTTGATCAGTCGGCAACAATGTTGCTGGATTCAATACATTGCATCTTTTGATCTGAATATGACTCGCTAGTAATGTCAGCTCGTAACTAGATAATCTCGCACTAGTAAGGTGTTGTGTCTTCGTTCGGTTCATGAGTGTATCCACTGCATGAGGAACCATGACCACTAGCATATTGTTCATCACCAAACCAGCAGATTGTCGAATGGAAGCTGCAGCTGCCGCTGTAGCCCTCAAACAACTAGGTAACGCTCTGGCTACCGGATCTAATGTTGATGAAAAATACGCACAAGGGCGTTGTTTATCACCAAATTTCTGTGTCAGAACACTCAACGCGCAACCTTCTCTTTCGTGAACGTAGAGCGTGAATGGCTTGCTGTAATCAGGTGTACCCAATACAGGAGCTGAACACAATGCTTTTCGTAATTCAGTAAAACTCTCTTGACATTCATCAGACCATGGCACCGGACTCGGAACATTTTTCCCAGTCAAAGCTACCAATGGTTTTGCTAAAAGAGAAAAATTTGGGATCCACTGCCTACAGTAAGAGGTAATACCTAGGAAGGCACGTACCTCTCTCTGTGTGCGTGGAACACTCATCTGCGTAATGGCTTTTATTCTTTCTGGGGTCAACTTCCTTCCCTCCTTTGACAAGAGATGACCTAGGTAGGTCACTTCTTGGCAGCAGTATTGCATCTTGGAAGGAGACACCTTATGATTCAAATTAGACAAATGATGCAATAGGGAAATTGTAGCTGCTTTGCAAGTTTCCTTGTCATCGGCAGCCACTAAAAGATCGTCTACGTATTGTACTAGGGCAGAACCTGGAGGAAGGACAAAGGAATCTAGCTGACTTTTTAAAGCTTGACTATAAATGGATGGACTTTCACAATAGCCCTGTGGAGCGCGTTTAAATCTGAAACTTCGACCTCCTAAACAGAAGCCGAAAATATCCCTACTTTCTTCGGCTATCGGAATGCTAAAGAAGGCATTCTTTAGGTCAATAACTGAGAACCATGTAGCTGTAGCAGGAATCAATGTTAACAAGGCAGTAATGTCTGGTACTACCGGAAACTGCGGAATTACAATCTTATTAACTTCTCTAAGGTCTATGACAAACCTATAAACTGGAGGTTTTGTAGGGTCAGTTCGCTTCAGAATCGGTAATACAGGACTGTTACAGACATTTCCTCTAGTTTCTTCAACTACACCCTTCTTAATCAAGTCTTGCACAATCAATAAAAGTGCACGCTCACCTTCACTCGATATTTTATACTGGGGAATTCTTGGAAATTTCACATTTGCTTTCAAAGTTACTACATACGGTGGAATTTCTAGGAGACCTACATCATTAGGACCAGTCGCCCAAAGAGAATCAGGGAGTGAACGTAGCTCCGGCGGGAGTGCGTCCATTGACAAGTACATCAGAGAAGTGATATTTTTACCCAATGTAAGCTGTACTCCTTCCGGAGAACAGTACAATGTCGCATATAGTCGTTTTAACAAATCTAAACCAAGCAGATTTTCATTACAACCTGTCGTCAAAATCAGGGGTGCTTTCAATTGGCACGGTCCAACAGAAATAGACAAAGGACCAGATATCGGGTTGTACACAGGGGCGCCTGAAAAACCTACGGAAACATTTGTTGAGCCAGACAAAGGTGCGCCAGGGAGTTTCGCATGCATGATAGAACTTTTTGCGGCACCAGTATCCAACAGAAACGGTTCGACTACACCTGATGTTGCTACTGCGACATAAGGCCCACTCTGATCCACTGGAACTGATACTACTCCCTCTCTTTGTCCATGGCTGTCCTAGTACCCATTTTGTTGAAAACCCTCTTCTACTTCACAATAATCTTCAACAAGATATTGCTGAGATCTATTTTGCTGAACAGATTGTCCATTTCTCTGATCAAAGTGATTGGAGGGACGATCATTCGTTTGTGGAGGTATAGTACCTCGTCCTCGTCCTCTAGAATTCTGCACAAAACCACCACGACCTCTCTGAGCTGCTGCTGCATTATTTTGCGCTAAGATCGGACATTCATTTTTATAGTGACCCTCTTTCTTGCAGTACGCGCACTGATTCCATTGATATTGAGGTCTTGATGTACTATAATCTGTCCTTTGGTATGAGTTTTGCTGCGTATTAGTCTGATTCGCGCGTGGCGGATACGCCTGCTGCAAAAGAACTTTAGTTTTTAAATCTTTCGTTTTCTTTTCTGATTTTTCCTTTTCCTCTTTATCTCTATTTTCGTAGTACTGTGCAGTCGCAAGTATTTGCGCTGTCGTAGATACAGCCCACGCACTTTCTGAGTCTTTTAATTTATTGCATAATTCAGGTAACAAATTATGCACAAATTTATCGACAAACAATCTTTGCCCTCCTTCTGTACTCATGTCCTGACCACTATGATCCACAAAAGTCTCTTCGAACCTCGTGAAGAAGTCCGAGACACTTTCGTCTTTCTTTTGCCTACATGCTGACAACTTGTCCCAATTAACACGCAATGCTGGCATCAGAGTCTTCATTAGATCAATTATTCTACCTGGCAGATTAGCGATCAAAGGTTCAGGTTTCGCACCACCTATTTGTTGATTATCTGCTGCAGTGATAGCTGCCCAATCACCACCTAAAGCAGCCTGATGATCCTCTCTACGAATTTTAGCCCACACTGGTTGCGGAACTACATTACCAAACAACATATCAATGTCGGCTAAGTTCATTATACAAGCCTCAACTGTCTGTGTTAATTCCTTGTAATATCCTGCTGGGTTCTTACGCGGATCTGGCAAGGCCTGTTTCACTGCTAACACTTCTGCTCGCTTCCATGGAATGTGTATCCACACTCGTTGGAACTGTGCTGGAGCAGCTGCAATTCCTGCATTATCATCACGTTGTATTGCTTCGCGCCAAATTGGAGGAACCTCCCTCATAGGATATTGGCGACTTAGCTTCGCTTTACCTTTCTCTAAATCTCTCGGTGAACGAAGAGATGGATCATTCCTTAAACTTAAAATGAGTTCCATCGCTTGTTTTATATTCTCACCCACTATCATTCCAGCAGCAAACTCCTTTTGAACCCTAATTAAATCTTCCAAATCTGATTCGACATCGTCTTCTTCTATCTCTTCACGTAACAACGAGCACATCTCATCAAAGACGTATCGTTGCGTTGGTTCTCCCCACTGCATAAATGTGTCTAGCACATCTCTTGTACTATATCTTCTACCCTTCGAAATCCATCTGAGAGCCGTGGAATCTAAAACTCCCCGTTCCTCAGTACTTGGAAGCTGACTCCGTCTCTGTACAGAGTCAGGAGTAGGAGTCTTAATCAAAGTTTTATATATAGGAGACAGCATATTAGTAACAGAATCAGTGATTCTTCGACGAACAGAAAGTGGAGTTAGTACACTCGCAGACATAGAGAATGCAGTAGAGGTAGGAATAGATGACGAAGCAGTAGGAGTATCGAGGAAAATAGTTTCTGGAGCAGTAGGTACAGAGGTAGGTATAGGGGTTGGCAGTGTAGGGAGAGGAGGAGCTGTAGGAACATTTACATTCACCACAGGAAGTACAGGAACTTGATTCTGAGGGATAGGAGCAGGAGCACCAGGTTGTCCAGCAACCGGCACTTGAACATTCGGGATGGGTGGAGCCGTAGCACCTTGTGCATACGGTGGAGGTGACCGTAACAGATAAGATAGCAGAGGATCGTTTTCGGAGTCCTCCAGTATCTTAGCCATTTTCGATGGCAAGGCAGGATAGCACTTGTCAATCGCTAAGTTATGCTCTCTAATGGCTACATCTATGGCCTTCTCACACTCGTTAGCCTGCAACTGTTTAGTCGCTTGTTCTAGAGTTAACTCTTCTTGTTCTTTCTGCTCTTTCTTCAACCTTCTCATTTCTCTCTGTTTGGATTCTTTCCGCCAATAACGGAAGGAATCAAACATTGCCGGCCGGGCTTTCCTTTTGAACAATTTCTCTTCTAAATTGTCGAGAATCTCTTGTTCAAAACTACCATGAAGTGGCCAACTAAGGACACCATCCTTCTTACAATAGCGGACCCATATCTCATTATAAGTTATAGGACCCACGCCATACTTACAATATAAATCATATAGGGGAGTCCCAATCGGAGGAACCAGACAAGAGTCCTCCAATCGTGAGTCACGGTTGCAACCAAAACAAGACAACATTTTCCGACTTACCATTTTCAGTCTGGAACACAAAACAAACAAAACACGGAACAAATATGTGCACTCGAACCAAGAACTTAGGCCTACCAAAACGAACTGATGTATCGATACCCAAAACTAAACCAAATAGATTATCGTAACTAGAACAACCAATGATAATCTGACAAAACCAAACCAAACCAAGAACCGATCAAGGATTTTTAACAATCCTCACAAAGTAACCAGCTAGCTATCACTAAATACTTAACTGAGTCACTGAAGACGTCACCAAGGAGAAACCCGTCACGTTTCGCCGTACTAAGGACTGCACCACTTCGGGTCCAAGACAGGGCGACGGTCAAGGCAACGGCCCACTGCAGCCGTCCTGAACGGGAAACCCTCGTGGAAGAGAACTTCGGGCCACTTTTGCGATATGCCGGGATCGATGAAGTGGGGCGCCTCCCTCAGGAATCTTCACACGAAGCTTCTCGAACTCTTCAGGCTTTTGGACCGGTACCGAATGACGTCGCCCCACGTTGGGCGCCAATTGGAGTTCTGGACTTTTTGGTTCCGTCCAGAGGTGTCAGGGTACAACACCCGAAGACCCCGGAGTTCCACCTGCCTTGGTGCACAAATGAACAGAAACACGGGCTTCTCGATGGTGGCGTCAAAGACCAAAGGTTTATTACTGCAGGGACACAGAAGTCACAGAATCTACACACGGGCAGAGACTAGGAGCCTGTTCGATTTGTACAAAGAGGGCTGCTCCTTATATACGGTTTTTTATGCTAGGGGCAAATTCTTTACATGTAATACATTCCCAAAACCTTTGTGTCTAAAACAATAAATATTTGATGTTACACAGGAACCGTCGATAATATCTGAGGCCAAACATTGCGAAAAGAGGGGTTCCCACTAGTTTGTCACAATCCCCTGTCAATATTGCATTCAGGACCCGGACCGCCTCATCGTAAAGTTCGTTACCTCCCCCTAATAAAGATTCAGAAAGAAAGAAACAGAGCCAGGTGTGGAAGATAGAAAAGCGGGATAAGGGATGTTTGTGGGTTGTAAATGGGCAAGGCTACCGGCTTCGGCCGCCTAATCATGATCAGGTACAATGGACACGAAGACCAGTTTGGCAGGACTGGCCTCGGGCAGAGGAGGCAGCCTTTGTCGAATCATGCAGCTACAGCGTGATCTGGTTTAAGGTGCACGTGTCATGTAAGAGGTGAATCTCCGGCTAAGGCTACGTGTCCTTAATCAAAGTGGAGTGAATGAAGTGATCAGAGGCTATTGCATATGTGAGGGCAAGGAAACACAAAATGGCGACCATGATCTAAGATGGATGCCGTGGGTATATCAGAAATATGTCAATGGAAGGAGTGCTCTTGCTCGTAGCGTAGCGAAAACACTAGGATATACTAAATGGATCATTTGCGGTTCGCTGATACCAATATTATGTATTTCCGACAAACTTGAAAACACGGGTTCAAGTCGTCACGGAACCGTCACGGAACCTCAATGAGTTGAATGCTTATGCTTGTTTATCCTTGTTTCAGATCTCCCTCCCTGCTCTTCCCTTCCTTTCCTTCCCTTGCCTGATCACCCTTTTGAGTCAATAATGTATACTCAGGCCAAGGGGCTATCGGGAGATGGACAACTATGATCATCACACCTTTATGAGGATTCAAGGAACCAACAGACCACACATTGCACATTGTCTCACCAGCATTAGCGGTAAACTCCTTGCATGACTGTTATTTTCTTCAGAGCAATGACACTGGACATGGACATTGGCTAAAGCAGCATGGCCTCATCACAAACTTTATCCATTTGTATAGCAAATGTGTTCCACACAGTACAATGTGCATCATTACTGTCACCGCAGATCTCTTGCCAGTTTGCATGCGTCATCTATGTCATAATTGACAAAGATTGTGCATATGGGAGTTTGTGTACTGTGACAACATGCATGCTGTTTATCATAACTAATGAACCATATTGTGCATGAAGTACATGGTTGTGTATGTATTGTTGCAGCTTGCTACACACATCGGGCAGCCAACACCTGCTGACGCTGTGAGTCCTGTGCGCAGCTTGGCCTTTTGGTGCCTGTTAGACGGACCGGGAGGGTCGGCCGAGATTACGGGGAGAGGTCTCCAGGGAGAGCCGTCTCCAACGACTGTACAGATAAGCAACTTCCCCCCCACAGACGGACACCACACAAGGTTGAAGGTTAACGAGACTTTATATGCAATTCTTAGGTTACGATGATGGATACAAGGAGGTCTGGACTCAGGGGTCCCCTCGGTTCTAGTCTCTGGTTTAGGAAAGGGGTAGCGGGACAGTCTTTGTTACCAACGAGTGGAAAATAGCTCTCAATCCTCGAGCTCGGCGTTCTAGATGATCGGGCCGCGGCGGAGCCAGGCAGGTCCCGAGATGGACGAAGGAAAACGACGGTCCGCGGCGGAGCCTGCAGGTCCCGGTGAAGATGACGGTTACAACGGTCCGCGGCCACGCCAGCAAGTCCCGACGACGATGAAGGTGATGAAGATTACGACGGCTGTGGCAGCGCCAACAGGCAGGACGATGGTGCACAAGACAGAGCTACGGCAGCGCCAGTAGTCCGTCCAGGATGAGTTCCTCTTTACGTCTCTCGACTCCAAGATACAACTGCCTTCCTGCTCTGGAGCTGCCCCAGTTATAGGGCTGGTGTGCTTTGATGTCCGGACCCTCGCACTTGGAGGTCGGGAGGTCCGGGATGAGGGAGTCCAGACACCCAGCAGGGGGGTGGAGCCAGCGCCCGGGGAGGCGATGGGCGAGCGGCACTTGGTGGGGGAGAGCCATCAGCACCTCTTTCTCCTATTGACTTGCCAAGTAGCCCGCTCACCTCCTGGGTGGAGGGTGGTGCCGGAATGTCTGAGGCCGGCCCAGGCCCAGGGTTGAGGTCGATCGGGGGCCAGGCGGCCTCGTGGTGGAGTGTCCAAGATGGCGCCCCAGGCTGGGCGCGTGGGCCGGCAGTGGATCGGACCCACGAGGTTGACATGCTCGAGGGCAGGGGTCCCTGAGGGGACGGAGGACGTGCAATGGTGGTGTGTGGTACTTGCGGGACGGGACTCAGGCCTGGTTGGGCCGGGGGAGAGCGGCCCTTCATGTGGCCTGTCCAACATGCGTCCCCCCCAGCTGAAGGCGGGGAGAGTTACCCATCCTCTTGGGGACTCTCCTCGTCGAGGCGGAAAAACCGGGACAGGCCATCCGCGTTGGCGTGATCTGGCCCAGGCCGGTGTTCGACTGTGAAGTCCATACCTTGCAAGGAGATGGACCAGCGTAGCAACTTTGGGTTCTCCCCCCGCATATGCATCAGCCACTGCAGGGGTCGGTGGTCGGTCTGCACCCGAAAGTGGGTGCCAAAAAGGTAGGGCCGGAGCTTCTTGAGGGCCCATACCACAGCGAAGGCTTCCCTTTCTATGGTGCTCCAGCGTTGCTCCCGTGGTAGGAGTCTCCGGCTGATGAAGGCCACCGGTTGATCAAGGCCTTCGGTGTTCACTTGAGACAGGACTGCCCCAATGCCCTGGTCGGAGGCGTCCGTCTGGACGACGAACTCCCGGCTGTAGTCTGGGGCCTGGAGCACAGGGGCGGAACACATGGCGGCCTTCAATTGTTCAAATGCAGTTTGACACTCTGGGGTCCAGGTGACTTTCTTGGGCTGGTTCTTTGACGTGAGTTCTGTGAGGGGCCCCACTATGGTACCATAGTCTTTCACGAACCTTCGGTAATAGCCCGTGAGGCCCAGGAAGGCTCGTACCTCGGTTTGGGTGATGGGGGGCTGCCAAGCCTGGATGGCGGCAATTTTCAGCTGTAGAGGGGCCACTAGGCCGCTTCCCACCTGGTGCCCGAGGTAGGTTACAGACCCTTGCCCAATTTGACACTTGCTGGCCTTGATCGTGAGGCCAGCTCGCTGAAGGGCTTGCAGCACTGCTCGGAGGTGGTGGAGGTGCTCGGTCCAATGGTGGCTGTATACAGCGATGTCGTCTAGGTAGGCGGCGCTGAATCCTTCGAGCCCCGCCAGGACCTGATTGACGAGCCGTTGGAATGTTGCTGGGGCATTCTTCATGCCGAAGGGCATGACCGTGAAATGGTAATGGCCATCGGGGGTGGAGAAGGCAGAACGTTCTTGCGCCCGGGGTGTGAGGCCGATCTGCCAATAGCCTGCTGTCAGGTCGAAGATGCTGAGGTAGCGGGCAGCTCCCATTCGGTCGACTAGTTCATCTGCCCGGGGGATGGGATGCGCGTCTGTTCTGGTGACCGCATTCAAGCCCCGGTAGTCGACGCAGAACCGGAGTTCCGGTGTGGTGCCGGGGGCAGCTGCTTTGGGGACCAGTACGACAGGGCTGGCCCAGGGACTGTCTGAGGGCTCGATGACCCCGAGCGTGAGCATCTTGGCTATTTCTTCCTGGATGCAGGCCCGTACCCGGTCTGGCACGCGGTAGGCCCGGTGGCGGATAGGGGGGCTGTCCCCGGTGTCCACATCGTGCACACACCAGGAAGTGACACCTGGGGTGAGGGAGAACAGGCTGGCGAATTGTGATAGGAGGGCTTGACACTCTTGGCGTTGTTCTCTGGTGAGGGCCTCTGAGAGCCGGACCCCATCCACGGAGCCGTCTTGCTCTTGAGTCCGTAGGAGGTCAGGGAGAGGCTCGGAGTCTTCTTCAACCCCAGTGTCTGTGGCCATCAGGAGGCTGAGCTCTGTTCGCACAAAGTGGGGCTTTAGTCTGTTAGCGTGGAGGACCCGGAGAGGGTTCCGGGAGGATTCCATGTCGATGAGATAGGTGGCAGGACCCTTGCGCTCTATTACTTTGAAGGGCCCCGTCCATTTGTCTTGCAGGGCGCATGGCTCAGTGGGGGACATCACCCATACCTGTTGGCCAGGTTCGAATTCAATGGATGAGGCATTCTGGTCATACCATTTTTTCATGTCCTCTTGACTGGCCTCTAGGTTGGCCTTCGCTAGTTCTCTGAACCGCCGGGTCTGGTTGCGGAGGGTGAGGAGGTACCGGAAGACATCTGGAGGGTTCTTTAACGGAGGCATCTCCCAGCCTTCTTTGACGAGACTGAGCGGTCCTCGCACTGGGTGTCCATATAGCAGTTCAAACGGGCTGAAGCCCAGGGATTTCTGGGGGACCTCTCGATACGCGAAGAGGAGGCACGGCAGCAGCACATCCCACTGGCGACGGAGGGGCTCTTCCAACCCCCCGATCATTCCCTTTAGCGTGCGGTTGAACCGCTCAACGAGTCCGTTCCCTTGAGGGTGATAGGGGGTTGTGAATCGGTAGGTAACCCCGCACTGTTGCCAGAGGGACTTCATGTATTTGGAAATAAAGTTCGTGCCTCTGTCGCTGACGACTTCTCGGGGGAAGCCCACACGGGAGAAGATCCCCATCAGGGCCCGGCCGACTACCGGGGCTGTCACAGTTCGCAGAGGAACAGCCTCAGGGTAGCGGGTGGCGTGGTCCACTAGCACCAAGATGAATCGATGACCTTGTTTTGTGCGTGGGTCCAAGGGCCCCACAATGTCTATTCCGACTCTCTCAAACGGGGTAGTGACCACAGGAAAAGGTTGCAGGGGGGCTTTTAGTTTGCGGCCGCTCTTTCCACTGGCTTGGCACGTGGGGCAAGATCGGCAATGCTGGTGCACATCGTTCCTCATTTTGGGCCAGAAGAAGTGGGTCACTAGGCGACTGTAGGTTTTATCTTGTCCCAGATGTCCTGCCAGGGGGACATCGTGGGCCAGGTTTAACAGGAAGTCTCTGAAACGGAGGGGTACCACTAGTACTCGGTTGCTCCCCAGCTCGGCGATTCTTTGCTCGCTGTACAGCAGATCATTGTCCCAGTAGACCCAATGAGTTCCGGAGGTATCCCCTGCGCTTTGGGCGAGCGCTTGCTGGCGGAGTCCCTCGAGGGAGGGACAGGTCTTCTGTTCTTGGCGAAATTGTTCTTGCGTGGGCCCCCCTTCTTGAGGCCACTGATCGAGGTTAGCGAGGTCGGTAGGTTGAGCTGGTTCGGAGGGAATGTTACGGTCGGTGTTTTCGGCTGGGGCGACCGGAGGTGGTGGCGCCGGCCATTCGGGTTCTTCTGGCTGGTGGTTGGCACGGGCGGCCATGGAACGGGTGGTGACGCACGCCCAGTCCGGGACGCCCAACATCCCCAGGTGTTCCTTTCGCTCCACGGCGGCCCACGGAGAGCTTTCCAGGTCATTGCCCAGGAGGCAGTCTACGGGGGCATCGTCTCGGACCGTTACTTTCAACATGCCGGAGACCCCCCCCCATTCGAAGGGGACGCAGGCCATCCGACACAGGCTTTCCGAGTTATCGGCTGATCGTACAGGGCAGAGAATGTTCGGTAGATACTGTTCTGGGGCCACCAGGTGACAGCGGACGGCTGTTACACTGGCCCCGGTGTCACGAAGGGCTTCGGCCTGGCGTCCATTGATGCTCACCCATTGGCTGTACTTCTGGGTGTTAGCGGGTAGGGGGACCCGCGGGACCATGTCTTTCCCCCCTAAGCAGGCTAGAGTCATGGCGGCTGGCTCCCACTCTTGATGCTCTTGTTCGTATTCTTCCTGTTCCTCGGAGATCTGTTCTTCCCCTAGGGCTGCAGCGGCCACTTGGCGGGGTCTTGGGCTCTGGTACTGCGGGCAGTTTGGGTCGTTCGCATAGTGGCCGACTCGTTGACATCGGTGACACGTGACATTGGTTCTGTACCCCGGTCGCGCTGGGGTGCTGCCCCGGTTGGCCGGGGGGGTGGTGTTGGTAGCGGGGGCGACCGGGGCGTTGTCTCTTCCTCGCCCTTGGCCCCCTCCTCCTCCTCTGGGTCGGTGCTGACCATTGTTGTTCCGGTTCTGTTCGTAGGACCCATTCCGGCCCACTCTGGTGATCTCCCACCGGTCAGCTTCGGCTGCGAGCTGCCGGGGATCCGTTAACTTGCTGTCGAGGAGGTGCTGGCGGAGTTCGATGAAGCAATTGTTCGACAGATGCTCCCATACCATCAGATTAAATAGTTGCTCGTAGGTCGTGACGTTGCTTCCTCGGATCCAGCCCTCGAAGGCTCGGCTAAAGTATGTTACATAGTCCACCCAAGTTGTACCCGGGATGCGGGTGCAGTCTCGGAACCTCTGACGGTACATCTCGGGTGTGAGACCATAGCGGGTGAGGAGTGCCGCTTTCATATGGTCGTAGGAGGTCATCTGGTGGTCCGGGAGCTGTAGCAGGGTGTCGCGGCCCTCATTGAGGAATCTTCCCCAGAGACCGGCTCCCCAGTCGCTTCTATCGATCCGGTGTGCAGTCATAGCGATTTCATAGGCTTTAAACCATTGCTGGATGTCGTCCTCTCTGAAATATTCTCGGACAACATCCTTGGGGATGTGTACCTTTTTGTCTGTGGCCCCGGAGGTGGGGGGTCGCTCGGGCACCCCTGCTTCTTTATTCTGCTTGCGTAGGTTGATCTCGGCTAGGTTCCGTTCGTGTTCGTACGCTAGTTTTTTTTCCTCGAGCTCCCTTTGTCTCTGTTTCTCCTCTCTTTCTTCTCGGAGACGCAGGTGCTCTAAGTTGATTTTTTGTTCGGCCAACTTAAGTTCAACGTCCATTTTGAGTCGGGCCATTTCTAGTTCGTGTAGTCGGGTCCTTTCTCTTTCCTGGATCTCGTCTTGCGAGAGACCCGTTCTTTGCCCTTCAGGGGCCGTGGTCGTTTTTTCTACGGTGCTTTGATCAGGGGTTCCGGCAGCCCCGGTCTCTGCCCAAGATTCTAGGGCATGCTTAAAATCGTCCTTGGTACTCAGTCCGGTGGTAGCGATACCCAGTTCGATGCAGAATTGCTTTAGTTCACGATGGTTGTACTCCTCCAATTTCTCCATTTGGAATTTCTCGGTTGATCCGCTCTCTTTCGTGGTCATTGTGATTTCGTCGTGGGGTGAGCTACTCTCTGTACGTTTATGCGGTGATTCGGATCGCGCCGCTGGCCACCAATGTTAGACGGACCGGGAGGGTCGGCCGAGATTACGGGGAGAGGTCTCCAGGGAGAGCCGTCTCCAACGACTGTACAGATAAGCAACTTCCCCCCCACAGACGGACACCACACAAGGTTGAAGGTTAACGAGACTTTATATGCAATTCTTAGGTTACGATGATGGATACAAGGAGGTCTGGACTCAGGGGTCCCCTCGGTTCTAGTCTCTGGTTTAGGAAAGGGGTAGCGGGACAGTCTTTGTTACCAACGAGTGGAAAATAGCTCTCAATCCTCGAGCTCGGCGTTCTAGATGATCGGGCCGCGGCGGAGCCAGGCAGGTCCCGAGATGGACGAAGGAAAACGACGGTCCGCGGCGGAGCCTGCAGGTCCCGGTGAAGATGACGGTTACAACGGTCCGCGGCCACGCCAGCAAGTCCCGACGACGATGAAGGTGATGAAGATTACGACGGCTGTGGCAGCGCCAACAGGCAGGACGATGGTGCACAAGACAGAGCTACGGCAGCGCCAGTAGTCCGTCCAGGATGAGTTCCTCTTTACGTCTCTCGACTCCAAGATACAACTGCCTTCCTGCTCTGGAGCTGCCCCAGTTATAGGGCTGGTGTGCTTTGATGTCCGGACCCTCGCACTTGGAGGTCGGGAGGTCCGGGATGAGGGAGTCCAGACACCCAGCAGGGGGGTGGAGCCAGCGCCCGGGGAGGCGATGGGCGAGCGGCACTTGGTGGGGGAGAGCCATCAGCACCTCTTTCTCCTATTGACTTGCCAAGTAGCCCGCTCACCTCCTGGGTGGAGGGTGGTGCCGGAATGTCTGAGGCCGGCCCAGGCCCAGGGTTGAGGTCGATCGGGGGCCAGGCGGCCTCGTGGTGGAGTGTCCAAGATGGCGCCCCAGGCTGGGCGCGTGGGCCGGCAGTGGATCGGACCCACGAGGTTGACATGCTCGAGGGCAGGGGTCCCTGAGGGGACGGAGGACGTGCAATGGTGGTGTGTGGTACTTGCGGGACGGGACTCAGGCCTGGTTGGGCCGGGGGAGAGCGGCCCTTCATGTGGCCTGTCCAACAGTGCCTGATCCGGTGCCCGTCATTTATGGTGATTGTTCTTCCATTTTTGTTCTGTGACCCATGAGTAACCAGACACTCCTTCCTTTCCATACACCTGTTACCTTGTGCCTTTCAAACCTCCTAGTCTTTGTTTGCTAGTTTTTGCATGGTGTGTCACCCCTTCCACCTTCATGTGTTCACTCATTCCTGCTGCTGCCTCCCCTGTGGAACCTCACCACCGAGTGCCCGGATTCTGCAACACACACGCCTCCCAGATGCTCCTCCCTCCCTCCACCCATTGTTAATGCAGGCAGCAGCTTGTCAGTGCCAATGTTGCGCCACCTCCGTGCCAAAGGCAGGACCGTCAGCGCCTGCAACAAGCACAGTGCAATACCCACTGATCCTCCCATGACGCAGGTAACATAACAGACTCATGTTCTAGCCACCCTCCAAACAGTGAAGCCCATACAATCATCCACCTGCTGTCAGGCAACCCCTAAGCGCACCCATTACAGCTTTGCAGGCTGTGTGTGCAACTCCTACTGCCAACAACGCGCTACCACGCATGACAGACCATGTCCTTACAACCAGGTCATGTGCCTCCTATTGCTCACCCGGTACATCCATCAGCACGCCATTGGACTCTGTCACCTCATCAACACAACAGCCCCACACATCTCCTTCATTACAGTTACCTGGTTGAACGCCTCCTCAGCACACAGCATCAACATTGTCATCACAGACGGATTCCAGATCACCCACAGGGACCACACCAACAATCCAGGACGATGAATTGCAATTAATTCTGAAGTACCCCCTCAGAGTCACATACAACACCAAGGACACACTCAGCATTGTCAAACATCTGTACTTCAGTTTTCACATCAACCCCCTGACCACCCTCAGTCTAACTATCATCTACAGATCTCCAGGCCTACACCCACAAATCTGCTAGGACATCTACATTTATAATAATAGTCATGTATTGAACACACATCTTAGCTAACAGGGTTGTCCCGGCGCTGTAGCGTGCCGAAAATGAGGCAGCATACATAGGAGCAACTAATCAAGCAGGCTAAATATCCAGGTCTTCAGGGCTTTGCAAGACTCACATTCAGACAGAATCCGATGCAGCGGAAGAGGTTGCTCAGTCCAACATTGGGTGGTTCCTACCTGAAAGGTTTCACCTCCTGATATAGGTTTTGCAAAGCAAGGACTAATGAGCAAGTGCTGGTCATTGGAACGTAGAGATCGTGATTTACAATTGGGACGGAGTCTCCTCCTAAGGCAGACCGGACAACAGCCTTGTCCTTCCCTGAAGGCAAGTGTAAGTGCCTTGAATTCTATTTATGTAGCCATGGGCAGCCAATGGAGTAGTCTAAGATACGGGGAGATATGTTGTCAAAGTGAGGCTCCACATACCAGGCAGGCAGCAGTGTTTTCGCCCATCTGCAGTATATGGAGCAAGCCTAATGTGAGACCTACGTATGAGCCTTTTGCTTAGCGTAAATGGGAGGTAATCAGTGTGTGAACCACCGTTTTCCGGGTTACATTGTGTAGATAGTAAATAAGTCTCTTGATGAGTTTAATTTTTCCAATACAAGCGGCACCTGCCTCTTATACCTGTGTGGCAAGGGCTAGCTGATTGTCCCATCTAACTCTTAGATTCCTGACCACGTCCTTGTGTGCCGAAGCAATAGCCAGTTCCTCTGGCCACCACAGATTGGAAGAGAGGGGAGAAGGTTGGTTTAAAAATTAGGATCTCGGTGTTAACTGTATTGAGTTCTAAGAAATTGTGGTACATCCAGGCCGCAATAATATGGAGACTATTTTATAGTGGTTCAAAATTAGCGGCACACACAGCATTTAAGGTGAATAGAAACTGAAGATCATCAGCATATGATATGATTTTGACTTCAGACATGCCAATCACTACAGTCAGAGGGTGTCAGGTCCGTTCAGGATGCTCCTCGGGATGGGGTTGATGCTATAAGGGGGCCCACCTCTAGATCAACCCAAGTCTGACTGTAATTGTGCCCAGACTGTTAAGGTGATCAAGCGGGGGAAAAGTTGTGGTCCGGAGGAGAACAGCTGGGCTCTTGTCACCGTAACCTGTAACCACAGAAACAAGGGGTAAGTACTGCAGAACCCTCAACCGGGACAAATACCATGTAACAAAACCTATGTTACCTCACCTGTATATCCCACAGGTGTGCCTTATGCAGGAAGGATCTAAGGGCGGCTCCTATATCCCCTGGTTATACTACTGGAAAATACAATGCAGAGATCATTAGCAAACCCCCTGGTTCCCTCCCTTCCTTGTTTCTGAAAGATTAGGCTAGCAATGAACACCTACCCTTGTGAAGGATACAGATAACTTAAAGTTGCCCCAGAGCACCATTCAATGAAAACAAAATAACGATCACATTCCTGGTAACGGTGGTATATAACAATAAAGTCTTTCTCCTCCGAGGAAATGCTGATAAGACTGACCTCAGGGTGTGCAAGACGCGACTACCCCAGGATCTCTCCAACATTCCCTATAATACAAAAGTTAGGAAAACAAATCATAAGCCCAGCTTAAAGTATGTGGATAGCGTCTCTACAGATCCAGCTCTGTAAGCGCTTCAAAGTGGTTAACGAGTATTGTAAGGTAAGGCGGCACCAAAAACAAGGTGTCCTGCGCTAACCGGAGCAAGACGCTCCCTGTCAGTACACAACAAACGGATTCTGTATATACAACAGGACTGTAAATGCCCCACTCGGTTCCGAGCAAAAACCTGTTGTTTGAATGATGGAAGGACCCAGGGGCGCTTCCTAAGCCCCTCCAGTTAAATCCACAAACGAGCGGCAACACACCACAGAACACCACGTTGTAGGCGCTTCCGAAGCCCCACCAGTGTAATCCACAAACGAGTTCGGAAGACAGGAAACGCTGAACCCACACGCAAAAGGCGGCGTGTCTCTTCAGCGCAATCCAACTTGCCTCTGTCGATTTCCACGATCCTGAAACACAAATCCACAGTACTCGACCCAAGGCAAAAGCAGGAATAATCGGCAGCGCGTCTTCCGCCAGACTTCCTGATAATCCCTCACTGCGTCACGTCATAGGAGCGCGCGGTGCAAAGGATCATGGGATATGTAGTTTTCTCATCCCGTTTCTCAACACAGGGCAGGCAGTGATTTACCAGAGGTCGGGGAGGGCGAATCTTGACAGTACACCCCCTCTCACAACACTCACTGACTGCCACCAGGTTTACCAGGGTGCAACAAATGGAACCTCCGCACCAGTCTAGGCGCATGAACCGCACCCACCGGTTCCCACGAATCCTCCTCGGGACCATAACCCTTCCAAGACACCAGATACTGGAGCCTCCCCCTGACTCTACGGGAGTCCAAGATGCGCCGCACCTCGTACTCCACCTCCTGTTCCACTCTCACAGGCGCAGGGGCGGTACGACTTGGTCCCCTGGCAGGCTTGACAAGTGAAACATGGAACACAGGGTGTATCCTGAATTGTGAGGGGAGTTTAAGTTTCACTGCTACAGGGTTGACTTGACGAACCACCTGATAAGGACCGATGAAACGGGGATTGAAAACACTGAACCTTTTGAAACGAATGTTCCTAGTGGACAGCCACACCCAATCCCCTTTCTTGTACCCAGGACAAGGCCTACGATGTCTATCAGCCTGCGCTTTGTACCTAAGCTTAGCTTTTACAAGATTGTGTCTGGCCTGCAAAACAGTCTTCCGTAACTGCACCAATCTTGTCTGCAACTGTGGAATCGGGGCTTCAACACTGGGCACACTCAATGGGACAAATCTGGGATGGAACCCATAAGTACAGAAAAACGGGGTACACAAAGTAGAGGAATGTATGGCATCATTATACGCCACCTCAGCCGACAATAACCACTCCACCCATGCTTCCGTAGAGGTATCCACAAAACACCTCAAGTACTGTTTGAGGGTCTGGTTTAACCGTTCAGTCTGCCCATCCGTTTGCGGATGAAAGCTGGTGGACAAGGATGAGGCAATGCCCAATCGATCACACCAGACCCTCCAAAACTTGGCGGTGAACTGTGCCCCCCGATCCGAAACAATGACCTTAGGTAAGCCATGCAACCGAACAATATGTATAAGCAGTAACTGGGCTAATTGACTAGCTGTGGGTACCCCTTTACAGGCAATGAAGTGGCCCATCTTGGTCAAATAGTCCACGACTACCACTATAGCCGACATCCCATGATCCTGAGGGAGTCCCACCACAAAATCGACTGAAAAGCTTTCCCAAGGACTCACAGGCGTGGGCATTGTTTGTAACAGCCCTTGTGCTGGTCTATGATCACTTTTGGCCTGCGAGCAGACCTCACAACGTTGAACCCAAGCAAACACATCCGGCCGGATGGAGGGCCACCAGTAAGCGCGTAGCAGTTTTTCCAAAGTTTTCTTCCCTCCAGTGTGTCCTGCGCAAGGTAGATCGTGGCACCACTTAAATACTTGCTGTCTCAATGCAAGAGTGGGGAGAAGCAATTGAGACCCCTTCCTTGGCAGACCTTGACGTATCTTCCATTCCGGGTGCAACCGAATCCATGTCTTCCAAACAAAGGTCTGGATGCCTTTCTTTACCTTGTGTAAAAATTCCGCCGTATGGATCACCCCTATCACCTGTTGAGGTTTGATGATGCTGATTTCAGGAGACTCCTTCACTGCGGAGTGGCTTTCTTGACGGGTAAGAGCATCAGCTTTCCGGTTGTCACACCCCGGGCGGAAGGTGACCACAAAATGGAACTCCGAAAAGAAAAGCATCCATCTCAGTTGTCTAGGAGTGAGATGACGTGCGGCCCTTAGAAACTGAAGATTTCGGTGGTCTGTAAAAACCGTGATTTGGTGTGTGGCACCCATCAACCAATGCCTCCACTCGGTGAAGGCGTCTTTAATAGCAAGCAATTCCTTCTCCGCAATCGTATAATTGCGTTCTGCCGCATTTAGCTTGAGTGACATGTAGGCAATGGGATGTAGATGACCTGTATCTTCACTCCTCTGGGAGAGAACAGCCCCCACTGCTAGTTCAGACGCATCCGCCTCTACCACGAAAGGGAGGTGTGGGTCCGCATGAATCAGTACCGGAGCAGAGGTGAACGCGGTTTTCAACCGATCAAACGCTGTTTGCTCTTCAGTTCCCCATATAAAAGGGGTGTTCTTCCGGGTTAGTTTTGTGAGAGGAGCCACCAGATCCGAAAAGTGAGAGATGAACCTCCGGTAGAAGTTGGCAAAACCCAGGAGCTTCTGGATATCCTTGACAGTGGCGGGTTGGGGCCACTCCACAATGGCTCGTACCTTCCTTTCAGCCATTATTTGCCCTGACGGAGTGAGCATGACTCCAAGGAATTCCACGGTTGTGACATGAAACTCACACTTCGTCAGTTTACAGTATAGTTGGTTTTGCTGTAAAGCCTCCAGTACTTGTTTCACGTGTTGGATGTGTTCTGGTTCGTCATTGGAGTAGATTAAAATGTCATCAATGTAGACGACCACAAAGATGTCCAGGTAGTCTCGCAACACCTCGTTAAGAAAAAATTGGAAAGAGGCTGGGGCGTTGCATAGCCCAAAGGGCATCACAAGATACTCAAAAAGCCCATACCTGGTTTTGAAGGCGGTTTTCCATTCATCGCCTGATCGTATGCGTACTAAATGGTAGGCTCCCCTGAGATCTAGTTTTGTGTATATCCTGGCTGATCTCACTTGTTCCAGCAATACCGGAATCAACGGAAGAGGGTATTGGTTTTTGGTGGTGATCGCATTCAAGGCCCTATAGTCTATACAGCAACGTAATTCCCCATTTGCCTTCGGAATAAAGAAAAGGGGGGAAGCTGCTGGGGACCGTGATGGTCGGATGAATCCCAAAGCGAGTAGATTGTCCAAATATTCCCGTAGGTGTTTTGTTTCGGGTTGGGTTAATGCATAAATACGACCACATGGAACCACTGACCCGGGTGTTAAATCGATGCAGCAGTCGTATTCCCTATGTGGGGGAAGTACTTCTGCTTTGTTTTTACTGAAGACTTCTTCATACTCATGGTAACACTGAGGTAGTTCCACCTCTTTTTCCGCAGCTGTGGAGATGGTGTGAGTGACTGCCAATACCATAGATGGTCGGGGGTTCTCCTGGATGCAATGGTCGTGGCAATAGGAAGAGGAGAACTCCAAAGATTGTTCGTTCCATTTTATATGGGGTTCATGTTTTGTCAGCCAAGGGAGTCCCAATTTTATACCATAATTAGGGGCCTGGATGAGGTTAAACGAAAGCAATTCCTTATGATCACCCCCATACCACATCTCATACTCCGGGGTATGCTGTGTGATAGGACCAGATTCCAACACATGACCGTCTACTGCAAACACTTCTTCCATGACGGGTTTGTCTACTGGAGTCACTCCCAACTTCCGTGCTTCTGCCAAATCCATGAAGCAACCTGTTGCTCCGGAATCTACCATGGCACGTACATACTTTGGGTACTGATCAATCCATAGTTCAATGTCTATAAAGAACAACTGGTTTCCCACTCGGTTTTCTTCTGTAATCGAAGGGATGAAATGTACACTTGAGTCCCTCCCTTCTTTAGGACTCAAGCCTCGGAGTTTTCCGAACCCTTCTCGACAGTGGATACTGCCCCGGGACCCGTACGATAGCGTCCTCCTTTCGGTTTCACCGGACATTCTCGTAAAAAGTGGCCTTTCTTCCCACAGTACAAACACAGCCCAAATTTGCGACGATGCTCTCGTTCACTGGTAGTGAGGGATGCTCTCACCACCCCAACGCCCATAGGTTCGGGTTTACCTTCAGTTTTATCCCCGCTAGTTGGTTTCTCCCCGAACACCAGGGGTCTGTCTCTTCTTCCAGTCTCTCCCTTTCTCTCCCTCAATCGGTGATCCAAGCGCAAAGCCAAATCGATAAATGCTGCACATGTGGTAGGCTGGGGTTCAACTTGTGCTATTACATCCTTGAGATTGTCTGTGAGCCCTTGGTAAAACAGAAGCATTTGTTTGGCTTCAGGCCAATCAGTTTCAGCGATTAATCTATGGAAATGATTTAGGTAAGTCACGATATCCGAATTGCCCTGTTTAAGAACCAACAACTCCTTATCAGCTGAGAAGGTCTCAGCTCTCCTATCAAACGTTTTCTCAAATTCGGCTCGAAACAGATCCCAATCGTACAGGATTCCATCATTATTCCTGACTATAGGTACAGCCCACTGGGCTGCCTCTCCTCCTAAATAGGAGATCAGAAAGGAAACACGTGATTGATTGGTCAAAAAACATTTGGGTTTACAGGTGAAGTGCATCATCACCTGGGTCATAAACACCTGCACTTTCTTTCTGTCTCACATAAACCTTTCTGGGGGGGCCAAAGGAACTGGAGAAGGCATTTCTACTACCAACGAGGTTGGTGGAGGGGCAGGATTACCTGCATCAAACGGGTTCCACTGCATAGCATCCATGCGTGCTTGCAACGCAGCCGTTTCCTGGCGAGAGGCGGCCAACTCGGCCTGAACTAAGCCTAAGGCTGTCACTACCTCATCTAAGGTAGCCATCCCTTGTATCAACCCAACCAGGAGGAGCGGAACTTTTAGGCCGATTATTCTGTCAGGTCCGTTCAGGATGCTCCTCGGGATGGGGTTGATGCTATAAGGGGGCCCACCTCTAGATCAACCCAAGTCTGACTGTAATTGTGCCCAGACTGTTAAGGTGATCAAGCGGGGGAAAAGTTGTGGTCCGGAGGAGAACAGCTGGGCTCTTGTCACCGTAACCTGTAACCACAGAAACAAGGGGTAAGTACTGCAGAACCCTCAACCGGGACAAATACCATGTAACAAAACCTCTGTTACCTCACCTGTATATCCCACAGGTGTGCCTTATGCAGGAAGGATCTAAGGGCGGCTCCTATATCCCCTGGTTATACTACTGGAAAATACAATGCAGAGATCATTAGCAAACCCCCTGGTTCCCTCCCTTCCTTGTTTCTGAAAGATTAGGCTAGCAATGAACACCTACCCTTGTGAAGGATACAGATAACTTAAAGTTGCCCCAGAGCACCATTCAATGAAAACAAAATAACGATCACATTCCTGGTAACGGTGGAATATAACAATAAAGTCTTTCTCCTCCGAGGAAATGCTGATAAGACTGACCTCAGGGTGTGCAAGACGCGACTACCCCAGGATCTCTCCAACATTCCCTATAATACAAAAGTTAGGAAAACAAATCATAAGCCCAGCTTAAAGTATGTGGATAGCGTCTCTACAGATCCAGCTCTGTAAGCGCTTCAAAGTGGTTAACGAGTATTGTAAGGTAAGGCGGCACCAAAAACAAGGTGTCCTGCCCTAACCGGAGCAAGACGCTCCCTGTCAGTACACAACAAACGGATTCTGTATATACAACAGGACTGTAAATGCCCCACTCGGTTCCGAGCAAAAACCTGTTGTTTGAATGATGGAAGGACCCACGGGCGCTTCCTAAGCCCCTCCAGTTAAATCCACAAACGAGCGGCAACACACCACAGAACACCACGTTGTAGGCGCTTCCGAAGCCCCACCAGTGTAATCCACAAACGAGTTCGGAAGACAGGAAACGCTGAACCCACACGCAAAAGGCGGCGTGTCTCTTCAGCGCAATCCAACTTGCCTCTGTCGATTTCCACGATCCTGAAACACAAATCCACAGTACTCGACCCAAGGCAAAAGCAGGAATAATCGGCAGCGCGTCTTCCGCCAGACTTCCTGATAATCCCTCACTGCGTCGCGTCATAGGAGCGCGCGGTGCAAAGGATCATGGGATATGTAGTTTTCTCATCCCGTTTCTCAACACAGGGCAGGCAGTGATTTACCAGAGGTCGGGGAGGGCGAATCTTGACAGAGGGGTTAAGTAAATATAAAAAATCTGAGGGCTCAGAGCAGAACCCTGCAGCACGCACCACTTTAGTGGTTTGACTGTGGAGATGAATGGATAGGTCCGGACCTGCTGTGTGCAGTCAGATAGTAAGGACGATATACAGTTCAGCACTGAGCCCCCCACGTCTATGGTCTTAAGGCGTTTCTGAAGAATGGGATGGGCAACACGGTCAAAAGCTGTAGACAAGTCTAACAGCACCAACACCGCCTTGGAACCTCCGTTGACCACACAGCGTATAGAGTCTGCCATTTCAATGAGGGACAATTCCGTACTATATCCGGGATGGAAGCTGGATTGAGAGTCGTGAAGGAGGCTATTATCTTCAACAAAGGCCATCAGTTGCTGCCAGGAAATTGTCACGTAAATTTTATCTGGAGCTGGTAAAAGAGAGTTAGGTCTATGATTGCAAGGAGATTCAGGATCTGCGTTGGCTTTCCTTAAGATGGGCGGGAGGGTCACGTGTTTCCACACATCTGGATTAGAGCCCAATTTGCGAGAGAGGTTCCAGATGGCGCTTAAATGGTGATTGGGACTCTTAGCAAGGATGTAGTATAGTTTGTCGGGCAAGGGGTTAGTAGGGGAACTGGATTTACACATCTGCAATTGGAGCAGAGAGTCTTCCGATGAATATTTGTAAAAATCTGAGACCACAGAGCTGGTAAACAGCTTTACTGATTGCTCCTCAGACACTGGACAACAACATCAGCATGCAGGCCCTCACCTACACATACTACATGGGTCAAGGAGACAGCAACTCTTGGCTGGAGGACAACCACAGCACCATCCTGCAATTGTACATCAACATTTGCATCCAGTTGAAAAAAAAACAACACACTGCACCACACTCCACTACAGATCCACCAAGAAAGCTTGACCTAAGTCAACACAAACGAGCTGTGTGGCACCCTCACACAGGACACTCCAACCAACAACATCGCCACACCCTGTAACCGCACACATTGGATCAGCAACTGATCCAACACTCTTGCCACATTGGCAGACTTTCGTGTGAAGCACAACAACAGTTAAGCCACCCGGGACAGGGCAGCCCTACTGGAATCATACAGGTCTAGCCGGACTCATGTACTAACCTTGTAGGACAAACAACCATCAGTTACCTTTCAGCCCTGAAATCCACCTCACACAGACATCAACATATCATCAGCACGGACAAGGGGACAACCTTCAGGTATGGCCTAGGCAGCAACACACACAACATGAATGACCTCATCAGCATTGTGAGTGAACTATCTGACCCCAGCTCTCCATCCAAAAGACATCCCACCCTTGCAAGGCCAAGGGGATCGTTTGCAACCTACTACCACTACAAGCTGGTGGACGTACACACATCGCCACACAGAGGCAGACAGGGCTATTTTCCACAGGACATACCCCTCACTCAGGTCCTGGACTACCTGTCAGCAGCAAAGACAGTACCGGGTCATGTACACCTTCCACTCTGGATCTCCATCCGGGCCCTTCCCACACAACATCTCAATCACAGCATAGACCATCCTTGAAGGCCACCTCTCACACGTCATGAATGTCTCCTTTGAGTATGCCACTTTCCATGGGAGCTGGAGGCATGCAGGAACCCAGGCCCTTCTTTGACGAAGGACAGCAGTACCGCAGGATCTCCTGGAACATCACCCTGCTTCCCTACCCGGCAAATGTCATCAAGAAACAGTCAATGAGCAACTGACCATCTCACTCCAAACAAACATCTCCAGGCAACCGCCCCAGACCATCTTCCACAGTAATCACCCCACTGCAACAACCCTCATTCCCAACACCACCGACATCTTGGGCCCTGCTCAACAATGGTGAGACCACCACCCTCACCCCATTGACCTCTCAACGGCATTCTACACCATGTGCTACCACACTGTCATATCACACATCTCTAACACTGGGATCCAGAGGAAGACCCAGGATAAAATCGCCAAGTACCCCACCAGCAAGGCCCAGGGAGTCCACCTCTCCCCCTTGGCACGTAGTACACTGGGGTCACCGGTCATAGGCCTCATCTCTCAGTGTGACAATCTACATTGTCTCCATGACCCCCCTCTCCAACATCACATGCGCACATGACCTCATCCTCATGTCCTCTGCCATTGACACCCAGCTGCTCCTCACCCTCACCAAAGACCCAGCCACTCCCAGATCCAACCTTCAAGAAGGCATGAGGTGCATTGACATATGGATGAACATCAGCCACATGAGGCTGGACTTGGACAAGACTGAGCTCATCATCTGAGGTATGTCCCCTTACGGCTGGGACAACTTCTTGTGTCATAGCGGCCTGGGCAGCGCACAAGCACACATTGGCCACACATGCAAGCAGGTGCTCATCGTACGCTCCTCGCTCACAATAACCATGCAACTCAACACCATCTCTACCTCATGCTGCAAGTCCCTCCGCATGCTGCAAATGTTCATCAGATAGATCCACTCCTAGTCAAGACAGACAGTCAGCCAGGTCCACGACACCAGCCGGCTCAACTACAGCAACACCCTCCACACAGGAACAGCAGCCAGACTCCAGGAGGACTTGTGCACATGCAGGGAGCATCGGCACACCTCATCCTCAAAATCCCCTGCCACAGCCACATGACCTTCCACCTGAGATACCTACAATGGGCTCACTCTCAACAGCAGGATCACCTTCATACTCCTCAGCCACACTCAGGAGGCACTCCACAACCCCAGCCCAGTAGAGGAACATGGACGTCCCCCATCCAACACCCCATTGCCCCAACTCCATCCAGCAAACATTGCCCTGGGCACCATTCATCACATCCACAGTACAACTGCATGCGGGAGATAGTTCTCCCACATCAACAAACAGACCTGGGACTCCCTCCCTGGGCACCTCCACATGACCCATGACCTCTACACATTCATGAGACTCTTCCAAAACTGTCTGTATGAGAAGTATGGCAATCCCACCCCCCTCAGCAGATAGAAACCATCACAGATGAGTATAGCGCTCCATGTATGTAGTTGATGATACATTGTGACCAATGTGTGTTCTCGAATGCACTCAGATCCCAATGTATGGATGGCTTGAGTTTGTTCCACACTGTGGCATACTTTTACATATCCCCACACATATGTTGTAGAATAATGGTAAATGACTGCAACATCAATTTCACTTGTGTTGGTTTTGTTTATTTATCATTCTTGTGCAGGAAACATGAGTTAGTGATGGGTGCTGTATACAAAGAGGGGGCATCCAAAGTTCACAGAGGGAGATGTGATGCCTTGCAGTTTGAGTCAACAGAGTCCAGATCACAGTGCTTGGCATCAATGGTGAGACTGCAACCAGCAAGTCCATGTGGGAGAGTAGGACAGTCAATGAGGTGATGCTGTCGCACACAGACTCCAGGTGCCAGACCAGGTGACCTGGGAGATATGCATGGCCCGCTGCCTCTCACTGTCTCTTCTGTGGACGACCCACCTTCCTTGGGGGACCCTCATATGCAGGCCTTGACGATGCACGGGACGCTCCGTTGGACAATTCTTCCTCCTCCACCCTCCCTGTGCCTGGTGGCGGTCTTAGCCTTGTAGTGTCTTGCCTGGTGACACAGGGAGTGTGTTGCATGTTGTCAGCAATCCGACGGAGTGAATGGCTTTTGTCCCTTTGCACCGCCAGGAGCTCAGCCAGTCTTGCCTCCATCCGTCCTTGGTGTTGTTGTTGACTGGTGTGTTGCTCGGCCTGCAGGTTTTTTATCTCTGAGGGCACCCACTACCTGGCTGTACTCCCTGGTGTCCCGCTGGTATGCCTCCATGATGTTGCGGAGCTCAGACATACCGTGCCCTGCAGCTGGCTGGTCAGATTCTTGCCTCTACCTGCTGCCTCTCCCGCCATGCCCTGCCCACACGAGCCAGACCTGCTGTTGTGGGCACCGGTTCGACGGGACCCCTGAGTGATGGCAGTGGTGGTGTTGTCTTTCCCCTCATGGCTGCCCTCTGAACCTTGGCCCTCATTGTTAGACTGGCTCCGTTCCTGAGTGTCGGCAGGGCTCAGAGCTGTCTGCTGGGATGTGGCAGGAATGGTGGTGGCGGTTGGCGCAGGTGTCCCTGATCCAGGTGCTACAGGGTTTGGGGCACCAGAGGTGCCAGGTTGACCGGGGTCATCCATGGAGTGGTGAGAGGCATTGATGTTGGTGGGATCAGGGTACTGTAGAGCTTGGGACTGTGAATCATCTTCCCCATCGTTGGGGTTTGATTCTGCACGCTGCCCTGTGGGTGTGAGAGACAGAAAATGTTAATGCCATTTAATGCAACATCCATTTTTCATACAGATTGTCGTTGGCCCAGTTCCACCTGGTAGTTGTCCATGCTTTGGATTGTCCTCAATTTCACTTGTGGATGTGTATGTTGTGGGGTCCGATTGATATGTGCTCCTGAGTCATTGACACAGGGCGCATATTTTCAATAACTGGCACAGCCCTGCCTATCAGCAGGGATTCACTAGTTATTGTGCACCAAATCTATGCCAATACGGATGCGACGCATTCACATTGTGAAGCACCGTGGTGGAAAAATAGCACAGCTGCGTCACACATCTGTGCTGTATGGGTAGGTGCATTGCTGGAGTAGCGTCACCAGTGCAAGATAGCTCCAGCAATGGTCTCTGGGGCCCTCTCTGCACAATGTTGCTTCAATCCTTAAACCTGCATCAGCTATGCACAGGGTTTTGATGCAGCATGTGCTTAAAAGTGACAGAGTGAAATCTTGTAGATTTCACATTGCCACTTTTGTGAGGCGTGGCTGTGCCATCACACCCACCACAGCCCTCCACACCTGCGCCAGAACACCTACTTGTGGCGCAGGGCTTTAGAACGTGACACATCTCCCAAAAGCATCACCTTGTATATTCCCAGCAGCATGGCGCCTCGTTTGTGCCACTGCTGTGTCACAAAGGTGATGCAACAGCAGCGTAAAAGAAGCGCAAGGGGCTTGTGAATGGACAGAGTGCATTTGTTGCTTGGATGCTTCATCAGATCTGAATTGGTTTAGTTGTGTTACATGGCCATTGTGACAGTGGGGCACTCCATTGCCTGTCCCAGGAGGGTATGTTTGTGTAAGGGGTGTGTGTGACAGGCCGTGCTG
Source organism: Lissotriton vulgaris (assembly GCF_964263255.1). NCBI lineage: Eukaryota > Metazoa > Chordata > Amphibia > Caudata > Salamandridae > Lissotriton > Lissotriton vulgaris. Next base: position 362,611,392 of record NC_141691.1, read on the forward strand.
GTAGTTGGAGTCTGAGTTGGCACTGGGCCCTCCCTCGTGGTTTGGCTGTCCACCCATGGAGCATGCTGCCATGACAGTGGTTGTGAGTTCCTGCACAAGATATCTGACCTTGTTGTCCAGGTGTTTGTGTTTCCACTGGTAACAGGAGGGCCTTGTGCTGCCTACACCAGGGCCCAGTGACAGCTATCTTGTCAGTACATTCACACACCATGTCCATTGAGCATGGTGCATGGATGTGTGCCTTGGCCATATGGGATGAGTGCAATTGGACATGGGAATCCACAGATATGTTTCTTGGGGTGGGCAAATTGTTAGCTTCATCACCATCCCCCTTGCACCCTTCTCACCCTCCCCCTTGTACCCTTCTCACCCTCCCCCTTGCACCCTTCTTACCCTCCCCCTTGCACCCTCCTCCCCTCTGCCTTGCACCCTTCTGACCCTCTGCTTTGCACCCTTCTCCCCACTGCCTTGCACCCTTGTGGCCATCTGCCTTGCACCCTTCTCCCCACTGCCTTGAACCCTTCTGCTCCTCTGCCTTGCACCCTTATCCCCTCTGCCTTGCACCCTTCTGGCCCTCCCCCTTGCACCCTCCTCCCCTCTGCCTTGCACAATTCTCTGCAACCCACTTGCACCCTTCCCACCCTCCCCCTTGCACCCTTCTCACCCTCCCCCTTGCACCCTCCTCCCCTCCGCCTTGCACCCTTCTGGCCCTCTGCCTTGCCCCCTTCTCACCCTCCCCCATGCATGCTTCTCACCCTCCCCCTTGCACCCTCCTACCCTCTGCCTTGCACCCTCTGGCCCTCTGCCTTGCCCCCTCCTCCCCTCTGTCTTGCACCCTTCTGGCCCTCTGCCTTGCACCCTTCTCCCCACTGCCTTGCACCCTTATGGCCCTCTGCCTTGCACCCTTCTCCCCTCTGCCTTGCACCCTTCCGGCCCTCTGCCTTGCACCCTTCTCGCCCTCCCCCTTGCACCCTCCTCCCCTCTGACTTGCACCCTTCTGGCCCTCTGCCTTGCCCCCTTCTCACCCTCCCCCATGCATGCTTCTCACCCTCCCCCTTGCACCCTCCTACCCTCTGCCTTGCACCCTCTGGCCCTCTGCCTTGCCCCCTCCTCCCCTCTGTCTTGCACCCTTCTGGCCCTCTGCCTTGCACCCTTCTCCCCACTGCCTTGCACCCTTATGGCCCTCTGCCTTGCACCCTTCTCCCCTCTGCCTTGCACCCTTCCGGCCCTCTGCCTTGCACCCTTCTCCCCCTCCCCCTTGCACCCTCCTCCCCTCTGCCTTGCTCCCTTCTGGCCCTCTGACTTGCACCCTTCTGGCCCTCTGCCTTGCACCCTTCTGGCCCTTTGCCTTGCACCCTTCTCACCCTCCCCCTTGCACCCTTCTCACCCTCCCCCTTGCACCCTCCTCCCCTCTGCCTTGCACCCTTCTGGCCCTCTGCCTTGCCCCATCCTCCCCTCTGTCTTGCACCCTTCTGGCCCTCTGCCTTGCCCCCTCCTCCCCTCTGTCTTTCACCCTTCTGGCCCTCCGCCTTGCACCCTTCTCCCCACTGCCTTGCACACTTATGGCCCTCTGCCTTGCACCCTTCTCCCTACTGCCTTGCATCCTCATGGCCCTCCCCCTTGCAACCCCCTCCTCCCCTCTGCCTTGCACCCTTCTGGCCCTCTGACTTGTACCCTCCTCCCTCTGCCTTGCACCCTTCTGGACCGCCCCCTTGCACCCTCCTCCCCCCTGCCTTGCACAATTCTAGGCAACCTCCTTGCACCCTTCCCACCCAATGGAGGGTGCTGCCATCTGGGACAATAGCACCATTTAAAAAACATGATGGACTGAACCCACACCAGAAACACTGGCAATCCAGGGGGGCCAAGAGCCAACCTTGCCCCCCCCCTGCAGACGCCCATGCAATTGGGTCTGATTTGGGGTCCCACAATGCATTTCGTTACACCCACCCTCCCAGAATACTGGACGTCTATTCTTGGGTCTGTACTTCCTGTAGCATGGGACATAGCATGGCCTTGCTTTCTCAATGGGGCATACACATGTTAGTGGCATTAGCGTTGTTTTTGCCTGTACTTATGGGCAGCTGGCGCTTGGCGTTTGTTGCGACAAATTTTTGTACTTGGAGTGTAGATGCCTTTACCCCCATGTTACATGAGTTGTTTGTATACTCACCAGGCTCTACGACTCCTTCAATGCCATGTACTCCCACCGGTGGTAACAGGGCCATGATCGTCTCCTCCCTGGGATGGCACTGTACTGGTCTGCGGGGACCACCACCTCCAATGTGTTGGCTCTGGAGGTAGTCCTTGTCCATCTTTCTCTTCACCATCCTCCGCAGATCGTAGCACATGGCCTGGAAATCCCTCCTGGTGCGTCTGATGAGTGCAACAGCATTCAACTTATTGATGATCCTCTCCCACAGCTGTGTTTTCTCAGCTATGCTGGTCCATCTGACCAATGTACCAAACAGCTGTGGCTCGACTCTGATGACTTCATCTACAAGGATCTCCATCTCCTCCTTTCTGAACTTTGGATTCTTCTGTGCTGACATGGTGTGGGGTGAATGTGATTGGGGTGAGTGTGTGTTTGGATGTGGGTGTGTGGGTCTGAATGTGAATGGGGGTGTGGGTCTGAATGTGATTGGGGTATGTGTGAAGGTGGATGTGTGCATTTGTTGGTGTGTTGTCAGTCTCTGTAGCTCAATGGGTCTGTTGCAAAGGATCATGGTTTGTGTGTGTGGGCACTTTTTATTGATCCATTTGTGGGTGATGCTTAGTTTGAATTTTTGGTGGGTGTGTTATAAGGGGTGGGTCTGAGTTAGGCCCTCTGTTTGCCTGTTTGGATAAGGCCAGGACATTCAGTTCCAATGGTTTGTACACAGGAGACATGTTTTGTGGTGTTGTGCGAGTCGTTTGCACCCTCCTTGTGCTGTTTTCATGGCTTTGCGTGCGCTTAGTTCAGGGGGGTTCGAATCATATTTGCTTTTGTGGCTCCTTCATACGCGACGTTTATATGTGGTTCGCATGCGCTTCGTTCAGGGGGGTTCGAATCGTATTTGATTGTGTGGCTCGCTCATACGCAATGTTTTTCACGGGGTTCACGTGCGCTTCGTTCAGGGGGGTTAGTTTCGTATTTGCTTGCGTGGTTTGCTCATACGTGACGTTTATACGGGGTTCGCGTGCGCTTCGTTCAGGGGGTTCGAATCGTATTTGATTCTGTGGCTCGCTCATAAGCGATGTTTTTACGGGGTTCGCACGCGCTTCGTTCAGGGGGTTCGTTTCATATTTGCTTTTGTGGCTCGCTCATACACGACGTTTATAGAGGGATCGCGTGCGCTTCGTTCAGGGGGGTAGAATTGTATTTGCTTGCGTGGCTCGCTCATACACGACGTTTATACGGGGTTTGCGTGCGCTTCGTTCAGGAGGGGTTTGAATTGTATTTGATTGCTTGGCTCGCTCATACCCGACGTTTATACGGGGTCGCGTGCGCTTCGTTGAGGGGGGGTTCGTATTGTATTTGAGTGTGGCGCGCTCATATGCGATGTTCTCCGTACAAATCGCAGTTCATACACGATGACGTTTTCCCGTACGAAATCCATTCTTGGTCTGGATCGTACTTGTCCGGTCGTACTGCATGTTTACAAATTGTACAGTTTATTTCCCGAGTACATGTCGTACGGTTTTTCGCATGATTTTTGTACGGTTTGCCAGGATCCGGATGTATTTTTAGGAAATGGATCATACTACGCGATTCGTACGGATTTGTACGACTCGTACGGAAACTGCTACGAATACGAATCGTCAGACGGTTTTCTTTCCCGAATCGGAATCGGACCCTAAGTAGCACATAGAATCTCCAACCTCAATGACTGGGCAATGCAGCATAGACATCTTAAAGTTATATTTACCTAATTAAAAATGAATTCTTATACGATCTCTTAAACGTCTTCTATGTGAACACTTTCATACTGTATCTAAATATGTGACACATGCACAGTTAAGGTGCTTGAGCCTGATAACCTCACTGATGGGCTTTTTCAATAGATAAGTCTTCATATTTTTATAAGCTCGAATTGCCCTCCAGGATTGTTTGAAACATACTGATATCGTGTCCTTTCATGATGTCTCTATTTCATAAAAATTACATCAATAGATTTGTGAACAATATATTTCCAATTACTACAAGAATGTGTACGTTACACAGTGGGCAATGTACATACAGATGAAGAAGCAATAGAATGTTTGCATTTGAAATGGAATTGAAGTGAATCTTATTGTTTCACCATCTTTGTAGATTAACTCATCGTATAAATATTTCCGCTCCCTTAAAGACAAATACCAAGAACATGTGGATCATGTTTCCTGCTTGCTAAGGTTTGCTAGATCAATTGGGCACCATAGTGTGCCTTAGATCATTCCTCTATTTTGTATCTAGTCTTTTCCTTGCTCAGATCTGGTCTCTCTCCTTTACCGAATGCTTTCTCACTATTGAGCTGGGTCAATGATAACTTGTTTTGATCATTAAAAAGTTTCTGTGAATGCAATACTCCGTATCAATTCTTTCTATAAATTGTATTTGTTTTCTCTCCCCCATTGAATACATCTCTTCACAACTGTGTTGAGTCTCTGATATTTTATTTTGATTGCTGGAAAATCTTTGGTGAATGAAGTACACTTTGTCAATTCCTCCTTTAAATGATATCTATATGTAAATAACATGCACTATGAAATGTTAACAAAGGTAAATCATCAATTTGTACCAATGTTAATGGGGTATCTCTCCAGAACATAAATGAATAAGTGTGTGCTCACCTCAATATAAAATAGATTTACATATAAATTCACGGAGAGCCCTACTTAAATGTCTGGTTCATTGTATATTGTAATATATGGTTTTTAATATGTGTGTAGATTGTAAAAAGGTTTTGTTTTTGTATATATTTTAGCCCTGAAGAAGTCCTCAACTGTGTGCTGTGATACTAAGGAACTTCTATTGAATAAAAGAATAAAAATAACTTATCTTTCCAGTGAAGACGAATAGCGACATGTTTTATTTGGGAGATACTATGTTATTCTTATGTGTGATGGAATATGGGCGCTAATATCCATTTACAAAACATATACATGTTTAGTTGAGTGCAGAGCCATCTATGCCTATAGTGATATGGGTTTGCAAGAGTTGGCCAGCAGATGGTCCCTGTCTGCTTTTGGTATCATGGCCACCAATGCTTCTCTCATAGAGGGTGGTAGTACTAATGCCTCTTTATAGACCTCCACTAAGTGGCTAGTTGAGGAGCAAACCGCTGATAGAACTCTGCAGGAAGCCCACTAGCCCCCATGCTCTTGGCTGTGTTTAGTCATTGGATAACTAGCATAACCTCCTTTTTGTGGATTGGAGCATTTAGGGCCTCTCCAGTCTACCCTTCTAACTGGGGGAGCTCGATCAAATCCAGGTCATTTTGAAATATCTCTTGCATTGCAGGTGAACACTGGGCATACACCTGTTCAATGTGGTTAGCCAGAAAAGGGACAATTGCAGTTTGCAAGAGAGCCATGTTACTATCTCTGTTCTTAAGCTGTACAATAGGGGTAGTGTCCGACTCACGTTTAATCCAACATGCCAACAGAGCTCCTGCCTTGTTACCTTACATGTGCAGTCTTTGTCGGCTCGTGGAATACACATATTTTTCGAGCCTTTGCAAATCTGTTAGTATGTTTCATGTACTACCCTCCATTCACCCATTTTGTGGGCGGCTCCTGGTAGGGCCTTATTTCCCAATACCTCCTCCCGCTTGACTATATCTTTTTAAAGTTGCTGATCGGGCCTGTATGTTGTTTTAATACGTTCACCCCTAATAACTACTTTCATGCGCTCCTATTCAAGTGCTTGTCCTTGAAGTATCGTTCTAGGGCTGTCAGGAGTGTGGCCTCAAATGGGGGATCCGATAGGGCTTCAGTCCTTAGACTCCACAGGCGAATATCAGGGCGGGCTTCTGTCCTATTCAGACTTAACAGTCTTAACAGTACCGGTGAGTGATCGTACAAGTACCTGGTAGATAAGCTATTCCCCCCACAGCAGATTTCAATACCGTGGAGAGGAACCAAGGACCACATGCATCAAACTGTGCATTTGCGATTTCTAAATTGCGATTTTTAAGAAATCGCAATTTAGGATTTGCAAATGCTTATGAATGTAGGAATTGCAAAAACATTTGTGATTCCTACACATTCCTTGTGTGTGAATCGCAAATTGCGATTTGCAAATGAGGAATTGCTTCCCATTCATTCCTATGGGCATAAAGACCCATAGGAATCAATTGGAGTTACATGCGCAGTTTGCGAGTACCTAGTAGGTACTTGCAAATTGCGCATGCAATTTCAAGGGTGCAAGGTTGCCAAAAGGGCACCCTGATGCACCGCTGAAATCGCAAATTCAACACATGTTGCACACACTCATGCCCCAAGGACATGTATGTGGGCAATATAAAACTTTGAAAATTTCACTTTTGTGCATTTTTCAAAGTTATCGCAAGTTACCATCAACTTTGAATTGATGGTAATTTGCATTTCTTAATTGCAAAATCTCAATTTTTTTTGGTTGTTGTATTGCACTTAGGGTATCGCAATTTGCGATTCCCTAAATTCAATCGCAATTTAAGTAATTGCAATTTTAGCGATTATTTAAATAGTGATTTTGGAATTTGGTATCATGCATCCCAAATGCAAAAATTGCGGTCACAAAGGGGCAGATGCTGGGTCTCTGCCCCTTTGCGACATCAATTTACAATGCTGCATGTGGCCCTAATAGTCTAGTTGACTAGATGTTCCTGAGGCAAGAGGGTAGCAGGAAAATTGAAGGGCTTTCTAATGCCGCTGGCGCCACACCTCCACCAGTTGCATACCTTCTATAATATCCCGAAAGGTATCTGACATCCGGGGTTTAGTGTGAGACCTCTGGGTTCACGGTCCATGTCACCATCCAGTACACAATTAATGTCCCCTGCCAATAGCACAGACCGTCCAATATAGGGGGCAACCATCGTCATTATATTAGAAACAAGCATTGGAAATGCAATAGGTCTCGGATTTATTTGAGTTAGAGCTAATGGCATTGTAAATGGCAATGTCTTTTAGCCATGTGTTATGGAGTGTATGCATGTGGTGTGTAATGGAATTATGTGGTATGGATTGGAATTGTTCACCCTGCGCACTCACTGCTCGGCACTCACTGCTCGGCACTCACTGCTCGGCACTCACTGCTCTGCACTCACTGCTCTGCACTCACTACTCTGCACTCACTACTCTGCACTCACTACTCTGCACTCACTACTCTGCACTCACTACTCACTACTCTGCACTCACTACTCTGTACTCACTACTCTGCACTCACTACTCACTACTCTGCACTCACTACTCACTACTCTGCACTCACTACTCACTACTCTGCACTCACTACTCACTACTCTATACTCACTACTGTGCACTCACTACTCACTACTGTGCACTCACTACTCACTACTGTGCACTCACTACTCACTACTGTGCACTCACTACTCACTGCACTCACTACTCTGCACTCACTACTCTGCACTCACTACTCACTACTCTGCATTCACTACTCTGGACTCAGGACTCACTACTCTGTACTCACTACTCTGGACTCAGGACTCACTACTCTGCACTCACTACTCACTACTCTGTACTCTGCACTCTGCACTCACTACTCTGCACTCACTACTCTGCACTCACTACTCACTACTCTGCACTCACTACTCACTACTCTGCACTCACTACTCTGCACTCACCACTCACTACTCTGCACTCACTACTCTGCACTCTGCACTCACTACTCTGCACTCACTACTCTGCACTCACTACTCTGCACTCACTACTCTGCACTCACTACTCTGCACTCACCACTCACTACTCTGCACTCACTACTCTGCACTCTGCACTCACTACTCTGCACTCAGTACTCTGCACTCACTACTCTGCACTCACTACTCACTACTCTGCACTCACTACTCTGCACTCACTACACTGCACTCACTACTCTGCACTCACTACTCACTACTCTGCACTCACGATTCTGCACTCACTACTCTGTACTCACTACTCACTAGTCTGCACTCACTACTCACTACTGTGCACTCACTACTCTGCACTCACTACTCACTACTCTGCACTCACTACTCACTACTCTGCACTCACTACTCACTACTCTGCACTCACTACTCACTACTCTGCACTCGCTACTCACTACTCTGCACTCGCTACTCACTACTATGCACTCACTACTCTGGACTCACTACTCACTACTCTGCACTCACTACTCACTACTCTGCACTCACTACTCTGCACTCACTACTCTGCACTCACTACTCTGCACTCACTACTCTGCACTCACTACTCTGTACTCACTACTCACTACTCTGTACTCACTACTCTGCACTCACTACTCTGCACTCACTACTCTGCACTCACTACTCTGCACTCACTACTCACTACTCACTACTCTGCACTCACTACTCTGCACTCACTACTCTGCACTCACTACTCTGCACTCACTACTCTGCACTCACCACTCACTACTCTGCACTCACTACTCTGCACTCTGCACTCACTACTCTGCACTCACTACTCTGCACTCACTACTCTGCACTCACTACTCTGCACTCACTACTCACTACTCTGCACTCACTACTCTGCACTCACTACTCTGCACTCACTACTCTGCACTCACTACTCACTACTCTGCACTCACGATTCTGCACTCACTACTCTGCACTCACTACTCACTAGTCTGCACTCACTACTCACTACTGTGCACTCACTACTCTGCACTCACTACTCACTACTCTGCACTCACTACTCACTACTCTGCACTCACTACTCACTACTCTGCACTCACTACTCTGCACTCGCTACTCACTACTCTGCACTCACCACTCACTACTCTGCACTCACTACTCTGCACTCTGCACTCACTACTCTGCACTCACTACTCTGCACTCACTACTCTGCACTCACTACTCTGCACTCACTACTCTGCACTCACTACTCTGCACTCACTACTCTGCACTCACTACTCTGCACTCACCACTCACTACTCTGCACTCACTACTCTGCACTCTGCACTCACTACTCTGCACTCACTACTCTGCACTCACTACTCTGCACTCACTACTCTGCACTCACTACTCTGCACTCACTACTCACTACTCTGCACTCACTACTCTGCACTCACTACTCTGCACTCACTACTCACTACTCTGCACTCACTACTCTGCACTCACTACTCTGCACTCACTACTCTGCACTCACTACTCACTACTCTGCACTCACGATTCTGCACTCACTACTCTGCACTCACTACTCACTAGTCTGCACTCACTACTCACTACTGTGCACTCACTACTCTGCACTCACTACTCACTACTCTGCACTCACTACTCACTACTCTGCACTCACTACTCACTACTCTGCACTCACTACTCTGCACTCGCTACTCACTACTCTGCACTCACCACTCACTACTCTGCACTCACTACTCTGCACTCTGCACTCACTACTCTGCACTCACTACTCTGCACTCACTACTCTGCACTCACTACTCTGCACTCACTACTCTGCACTCACTACTCTGCACTCACTACTCTGCACTCACTACTCTGCACTCACCACTCACTACTCTGCACTCACTACTCTGCACTCTGCACTCACTACTCTGCACTCACTACTCTGCACTCACTACTCTGCACTCACTACTCTGCACTCACTACTCTGCACTCACTACTCACTACTCTGCACTCACTACTCTGCACTCACTACTCTGCACTCACTACTCTGCACTCACTACTCACTACTCTGCACTCACGATTCTGCACTCACTACTCTGCACTCACTACTCACTAGTCTGCACTCACTACTCACTACTGTGCACTCACTACTCACTACTCTGCACTCACTACTCACTACTCTGCACTCACTACTCACTACTCTGCACTCACTACTCTGCACTCGCTACTCACTACTCTGCACTCGCTACTCACTACTATGCACTCACTACTCTGGACTCACTACTCACTACTCTGCACTCACTACTCACTACTCTGCACTCACTACTCTGCACTCACTACTCTGCACTCACTACTCTGCACTCACTACTCTGCACTCACTACTCTGTACTCACTACTCACTACTCTGTACTCACTACTCTGCACTCACTACTCTGCACTCACTACTCTGCACTCACTACTCTGCACTCACTACTCACTACTCACTACTCTGCACTCACTACTCTGCACTCACTACTCTGCACTCACTACTCTGCACTCACTACTCTGCACTCACCACTCACTACTCTGCACTCACTACTCACTACTCTGCACTCACTACTCTGCACTCACTACTCACTACTCTGCACTCACGATTCTGCACTCACTACTCTGCACTCACTACTCACTAGCCTGCACTCACTACTCACTACTGTGCACTCACTACTGTGCACTCACTACTGTGCACTCACTACTCTGCACTCACCACTCACTACTCTGGACTCACTACTCTGCACTCACTACTCTGGACTCACTACTCTGCACTCACTACTCACTACTCTGCACTCACTACTCTGGACTCACTACTCACTACTCTGCACTCACTACTCACTACTCTGCACTCACTACTCTGCACTCACTACTCTGGACTCACTACTCACTACTCTGCACTCACTACTCACTACTCTGCACTCACTACTCTGCACTCACTACTCTGCACTCACTACTCACTACTCTGCACTCACTACTCTGCACTCACTACTCACTACTCTGCACTCACTACTCTGGACTCACTACTCACTACTCTGCACTCACTACTCTGCACTCACTACTCTGCACTCACTACTCTGCACTCACTACTCACTACTCTGCACTCACTACTCTGGACTCAGGACTCACTACTCTGTACTCTCTACTCTGGACTCAGGACTCACTACTCTGCACTCACTACTCACTACTCTGTACTCTGCACTCTGCACTCACTACTCTGCACTCACTACTCTGCACTCACTACTCTGCACTCACTACTCACTACTCTGCATTCACTACTCACTACTCTGCACTCACTACTCTGCACTCACCACTCACTACTCTGCACTCACTACTCTGCACTCTGCACTCACTACTCTGCACTCACTACTCTGCACTCACTACTCTGCACTCACTACTCTGCACTCACTACTCTGCACTCACTACTCTGCACTCACCACTCACTACTCTGCACTCACTACTCTGCACTCTGCACTTACTACTCTGCACTCACTACTCTGCACTCACTACTCTGCACTCACTACTCTGCACTCACTACTCACTACTCTGCACCCACTACTCTGCACTCACTACACTGCACTCACTACTCTGCACTCACTACTCACTACTCTGCACTCACGATTCTGCACTCACTACTCTGCACTCACTACTCACTAGTCTGCACTCACTACTCACTACTGTGCACTCACTACTCTGCACTCACTGCTCACTACTCTGCACTCACTACTCACTACTCTGCACTCACTACTCACTACTCTGCACTCACTACTCACTACTCTGCACTCGCTACTCACTACTCTGCACTCGCTACTCACTACTATGCACTCACTACTCTGGACTCACTACTCACTACTCTGCACTCACTACTCACTACTCTGCACTCACTACTCTGCACTCACTACTCTGCACTCACTACTCTGCACTCACTACTCTGCACTCACTACTCTGTACTCACTACTCACTACTCTGTACTCACTACTCTGCACTCACTACTCTGCACTCACTACTCTGCACTCACTACTCTGCACTCACTACTCACTACTCACTACTCTGCACTCACTACTCTGCACTCACTACTCTGCACTCACTACTCTGCACTCACTACTCTGCACTCACTACTCTGCACTCACCACTCACTACTCTGCACTCACTACTCTGCACTCTGCACTCACTACTTTGCACTCACTACTCTGCACTCACTACTCTGCACTCACTACTCTGCACTCACTACTCACTACTCTGCACTCACTACTCTGCACTCACTACTCTGCACTCACTACTCTGCACTCACTACTCACTACTCTGCACTCACGATTCTGCACTCACTACTCTGCACTCACTACTCACTCGTCTGCACTCACTACTCACTACTGTGCACTCACTACTCTGCACTCACTACTCACTACTCTGCACTCACTACTCACTACTCTGCACTCACTACTCACTACTCTGCACTCACTACTCTGCACTCGCTACTCACTACTCTGCACTCACCACTCACTACTCTGCACTCACTACTCTGCACTCTGCACTCACTACTCTGCACTCACTACTCTGCACTCACTACTCTGCACTCACTACTCTGCACTCACTACTCTGCACTCACTACTCTGCACTCACCACTCACTACTCTGCACTCACTACTCTGCACTCTGCACTCACTACTCTGCACTCACTACTCTGCACTCACTACTCTGCACTCACTACTCTGCACTCACTACTCACTACTCTGCACTCACTACTCTGCACTCACTACTCTGCACTCACTACTCTGCACTCACTACTCACTACTCTGCACTCACGATTCTGCACTCACTACTCTGCACTCACTACTCACTAGTCTGCACTCACTACTCACTACTGTGCACTCACTACTCTGCACTCACTACTCACTACTCTGCACTCACTACTCACTACTCTGCACTCACTACTCACTACTCTGCACTCACTACTCTGCACTCGCTACTCACTACTCTGCACTCGCTACTCACTACTATGCACTCACTACTCTGGACTCACTACTCACTACTCTGCACTCACTACTCACTAATCTGCACTCACTACTCTGCACTCACTACTCTGCACTCACTACTCTGCACTCACTACTCTGCACTCACTACTCTGTACTCACTACTCACTACTCTGTACTCACTACTCTGCACTCACTACTCTGCACTCACTACTCTGCACTCACTACTCTGCACTCACTACTCACTACTCACTACTCTGCACTCACTACTCTGCACTCACTACTCTGCACTCACTACTCTGCACTCACTACTCTGCACTCACCACTCACTACTCTGCACTCACTACTCACTACTCTGCACTCACTACTCTGCACTCACTACTCACTACTCTGCACTCACGATTCTGCACTCACTACTCTGCACTCACTACTCACTAGCCTGCACTCACTACACACTACTGTGCACTCACTACTGTGCACTCACTACTCTGCACTCACTACTCTGCACTCACCACTCACTAATCTGGACTCACTACTCTGCACTCACTACTCTGGACTCACTACTCTGCACTCACTACTCACTACTCTGCACTCACTACTCTGGACTCACTACTCACTACTCTGCACTCACTACTCACTACTCTGCACTCACTCCTCTCCACTCACTACTCTGCACTCACTACTCACTACTCTGCACTCACTACTCTGCACTCACTACTCACTACTCTGCACTCACTACTCTGGACTCACTACTCACTACTCTGCACTCACTACTCTGCACTCACTACTCTGCACTCACTACTCTGCACTCACTACTCACTACTCTGCACTCACTACTCACTACTCTGCACTCACTACTCTGCACTCACTACTCTGCACTCACTACTCACTACTCTGTACTCACTACTCTGCACTCACTACTCTGCACTCACTACTCTGCACTCACTACTCTGCACTCACTACTCACTACTCTGCACTCACTACTCACTACTCACCACTCACTACTCTGCACTCACCACTCACTACTCTGCACTCACCACTCACTACTCTGCACTCACTACTCACTACTCTGCACTCACTACTCTGCACTCACTACTCACTACTCTGCACTCACTACTCTGCACTCACCACTCACTACTCTGCACTCACTACTCTGCACTCACTACTCTGCACTCACTACTCTGCACTCACTACTCACGATTCTGCACTCACTACTCACTACTCTGCACTCACTACTCACTACTCTGCACTCACTACTCACTAGTCTGCACTCACTACTCACTACTGTGCACTCACTACTCTGCACTCACTACTCTGCACTCACCACTCACTACTCTGCACTCACTACTCTGCACTCACTACTCTGCACTCACCACTCACTACTCTGCACTCACTACTCTGCACTCACTACTCTGCACTCACTACTCTGCACTCACCACTGACTACTCTGCACTCACTACTCTGCACTCACTACTCTGCACTCACTACTCTGCACTCACTACTCACTACTCTGCACTCACTACTCACTACTCTGCACTCACTACTCACTACTCTGCACTCACTACTCTGCACTCACGATTCTGCACTCACTACTCACTAGTCTGCACTCACTACTGTGCACTCACTACTCTGCACTCACTAGTCTGCACTCACTACTCACTACTGTGCACTCACTACTCTGCACTCACTACTCTGCACTCACTACTCTGCACTCACTACTCTGCACTCACTACTCTGCACTCACTACTCACTACTCTGCACTCACTACTCTGCACTCACTACTCACTACTCTGCACTCACTACTCTGCACTCACGATTCTGCACTCACTACTCACTACTCTGCACTCACTACTCACTAGTCTGCACTCACTACTCACTACTGTGCACTCACTACTCTCACTACTCAGCACTCTGCACTCACTACTCAGCACTCTCCACTCACTACTCACTACTCTGCACTCACTTCTCACTACTCTGTACTCTGCACTCACTACTCTGCACTCACTACTCTGCACTCACTACTCTGCACTTACTACTCTGCACTCACTACTCTGCACTCACTACTCACTACTCTGCACTCACTACTCTGCACTCACCACTCACTACTCACTACTCTGCACTCACTACTCTGCACTCACTACTCTGCACTCACTACTCTGCACTCACTACTCTGCACTCACTACTCACTACTCTGCACTCACTACTCTGCACTCACGATTCTGCACTCACTACTCACTACTCTGCACTCACTCCTCACTAGTCTGCACTCACTACTCACTACTCTGCACTCACTACTCACTACTCTGCACTCACTACTCTGGACTCACTACTCACTACTCTGGACTCACTACTCACTACTCTGCACTCACTACTCACTACTCTGCACTCACTACTCTGGACTCACTACTCACTACTCTGGACTCACTACTGTGCACTCACTACTCACTACTGTGCACTCACTACTCTGCACTCACTACTGTGCACTCACTACTCTGCACTCACCACTCACTACTCTGCACTCACTACTCTGCACTCACTACTCCGCACTCACTACTCTGCACTCACTACTCTGCACTCACTACTCTGCACTCACTACTCTGCACTCACTACTCACTACTCTGCACTCACTACTCACTACTCTGCACTCACTACTCTGCACTCACGATTCTGCACTCACTACTCACTACTCTGCACTCACTACTCACTACTCTGCACTCACTACTCTGCACTCACGATTCTGCACTCACTACTCACTATTCTGCACTCACTACTCTGCACTCACTACTCACTACTCACTACTCTGCACTCACTACTCTGCACTCACTACTCTGCACTCACTACTCTGCACTCACTATTCTGCACTCACTACTCACTACTCTGCACTCACTACTCACTACTCTGCACTCACTACTCTGCACTCACCACTCACTACTCTGCACTCACTACTCACTACTCTGTACTCTGCACTCTTCACTCACTACTCTGCACTCACTACTCTGCACTCACTACTCTGCACTCACTACTCTGCACTCACTACTCACTACTCTGCACTCACTACTCACTACTCTGCACTCACTACTCTGCACTCACCACTCACTACTCTGCACTCACTACTCTGCACTCTGCACTCACTACTCTGCACTCACTACTCTGCACTCACTACTCTGCACTCACTACTCTGCACTCACTACTCTGCACTCACTACTCTGCACTCTGCACTCACTACTCTGCACTCACTACTCTGCACTCACCACTCACTACTCTGCACTCACTACTCTGCACTCTGCACTCACTACTCTGCACTCACTACTCTGCACTCACTACTCTGCACTCACTACTCTGCACTCACTACTCACTACTCTGCACTCACTACTCTGCACTCACTACTCTGCACTCACTACTCTGCACTCACTACTCACTACTCTGCACTCACGATTCTGCACTCACTACTCTGCACTCACTACTCACTAGTCTGCACTCACTACTCACTACTGTGCACTCACTACTCTGCACTCACTACTCACTACTCTGCACTCACTACTCACCACTCACTACTCACTACTATGCACTCACTACTCACTACTCTGCACTCGCTACTCACTACTCTGCACTCGCTACTCACTACTATGCACTCACTACTCTGGACTCACCACTCACTACTCTGCACTCACTACTCAATACTCTGCACTCACTACTCTGCACTCACTACTCTGCACTCACTACTCTGCACTCACTACTCTGCACTCACTACTCACTACTCTGTACTCACTACTCTGCACTCACTACTCTGCACTCACTACTCTGCACTCACTACTCTGCACTCACTACTCACTACTCTGTACTCACTACTCTGCACTCTCTACTCTGCACTCACTACTCTGCACTCACTACTCACTACTCTGCACTCACTACTCTGCACTCACTACTCACTACTCTGCACTCACTACTCTGCACTCACCACTCACTACTCTGCACTCACTACTCTGCACTCACTACTCTGCACTCACTACTCTGCACTCACCACTCACTACTCTGCACTCACTACTCTGCACTCACTACTCTGCACTCACTACTCACTACTCACTACTCTGCACTCACTACTCTGCACTCACTACTCTGCACTCACTACTCTGCACTCACTATTCTGCACTCACTACTCACTACTCTGCACTCACTACTCACTACTCTGCACTCACTACTCTGCACTCACCACTCACTACTCTGCACTCACTACTCACTACTCTGTACTCTGCACTCTTCACTCACTACTCTGCACTCACTACTCTGCACTCACTACTCTGCACTCACTACTCTGCACTCACTACTCACTACTCTGCACTCACTACTCACTACTCTGCACTCACTACTCTGCACTCACCACTCACTACTCTGCACTCACTACTCTGCACTCTGCACTCACTACTCTGCACTCACTACTCTGCACTCACTACTCTGCACTCACTACTCTGCACTCACTACTCTGCACTCACTACTCTGCACTCTGCACTCACTACTCTGCACTCACTACTCTGCACTCACCACTCACTACTCTGCACTCACTACTCTGCACTCTGCACTCACTACTCTGCACTCACTACTCTGCACTCACTACTCTGCACTCACTACTCACTACTCACTACTCTGCACTCACTACTCTGCAC
The DNA here is from genome assembly GCF_964263255.1 of Lissotriton vulgaris. Taxonomy (NCBI): domain Eukaryota; kingdom Metazoa; phylum Chordata; class Amphibia; order Caudata; family Salamandridae; genus Lissotriton; species Lissotriton vulgaris. Next base: position 362,628,848 of record NC_141691.1, read on the forward strand.
TCACTACTCTGCACTCACTACTCTGCACTCACTACTCTGCACTCACCACTCACTACTCTGCACTCACTACTCTGCACTCTGCACTCACTACTCTGCACTCACTACTCTGCACTCACTACTCTGCACTCACTACTCTGCACTCACTACTCACTACTCTGCACTCACTACTCTGCACTCACTACTCTGCACTCACTACTCTGCACTCACTACTCACTACTCTGCACTCACGATTCTGCACTCACTACTCTGCACTCACTACTCACTAGTCTGCACTCACTACTCACTACTGTGCACTCACTACTCTGCACTCACTACTCACTACTCTGCACTCACTACTCACTACTCTGCACTCACTACTCACTACTCTGCACTCACTACTCTGCACTCGCTACTCACTACTCTGCACTCACCACTCACTACTCTGCACTCACTACTCTGCACTCTGCACTCACTACTCTGCACTCACTACTCTGCACTCACTACTCTGCACTCACTACTCTGCACTCACTACTCTGCACTCACTACTCTGCACTCACCACTCACTACTCTGCACTCACTACTCTGCACTCTGCACTCACTACTCTGCACTCACTACTCTGCACTCACTACTCTGCACTCACTACTCTGCACTCACTACTCACTACTCTGCACTCACTACTCTGCACTCACTACTCTGCACTCACTACTCTGCACTCACTACTCACTACTCTGCACTCACGATTCTGCACTCACTACTCTGCACTCACTACTCACTAGTCTGCACTCACTACTCACTACTGTGCACTCACTACTCACTACTCTGCACTCACTACTCACTACTCTGCACTCACTACTCACTACTCTGCACTCACTACTCTGCACTCGCTACTCACTACTCTGCACTCGCTACTCACTACTATGCACTCACTACTCTGGACTCACTACTCACTACTCTGCACTCACTACTCACTACTCTGCACTCACTACTCTGCACTCACTACTCTGCACTCACTACTCTGCACTCACTACTCTGCACTCACTACTCTGTACTCACTACTCACTACTCTGTACTCACTACTCTGCACTCACTACTCTGCACTCACTACTCTGCACTCACTACTCTGCACTCACTACTCACTACTCACTACTCTGCACTCACTACTCTGCACTCACTACTCTGCACTCACTACTCTGCACTCACTACTCTGCACTCACCACTCACTACTCTGCACTCACTACTCACTACTCTGCACTCACTACTCTGCACTCACTACTCACTACTCTGCACTCACGATTCTGCACTCACTACTCTGCACTCACTACTCACTAGCCTGCACTCACTACTCACTACTGTGCACTCACTACTGTGCACTCACTACTCTGCACTCACTACTCTGCACTCACCACTCACTACTCTGGACTCACTACTCTGCACTCACTACTCTGGACTCACTACTCTGCACTCACTACTCACTACTCTGCACTCACTACTCTGGACTCACTACTCACTACTCTGCACTCACTACTCACTACTCTGCACTCACTACTCTGCACTCACTACTCTGCACTCACTACTCACTACTCTGCACTCACTACTCTGCACTCACTACTCACTACTCTGCACTCACTACTCTGGACTCACTACTCACTACTCTGCACTCACTACTCTGCACTCACTACTCTGCACTCACTACTCTGCACTCACTACTCTGCACTCACTACTCTGTACTCACTACTCACTACTCTGTACTCACTACTCTGCACTCACTACTCTGCACTCACTACTCTGCACTCACTACTCTGCACTCACTACTCACTACTCACTACTCTGCACTCACTACTCTGCACTCACTACTCTGCACTCACTACTCTGCACTCACTACTCTGCACTCACTACTCTGCACTCACCACTCACTACTCTGCACTCACTACTCACTACTCTGCACTCACTACTCTGCACTCACTACTCACTACTCTGCACTCACGATTCTGCACTCACTACTCTGCACTCACTACTCACTAGCCTGCACTCACTACTCACTACTGTGCACTCACTACTGTGCACTCACTACTCTGCACTCACTACTCTGCACTCACCACTCACTACTCTGGACTCACTACTCTGCACTCACTACTCTGGACTCACTACTCTGCACTCACTACTCACTACTCTGCACTCACTACTCTGGACTCACTACTCACTACTCTGCACTCACTACTCACTACTCTGCACTCACTACTCTGCACTCACTACTCACTACTCTGCACTCACTACTCTGCACTCACTACTCACTACTCTGCACTCACTACTCTGGACTCACTACTCACTACTCTGCACTCACTACTCTGCACTCACTACTCTGCACTCACTACTCTGCACTCACTACTCACTACTCTGCACTCACTACTCTGGACTCAGGACTCACTACTCTGTACTCACTACTCTGGACTCAGGACTCACTACTCTGCACTCACTACTCACTACTCTGTACTCTGCACTCTGCACTCACTACTCTGCACTCACTACTCTGCACTCACTACTCTGCACTCACTACTCACTACTCTGCACTCACTACTCACTACTCTGCACTCACTACTCTGCACTCACCACTCACTACTCTGCACTCACTACTCTGCACTCTGCACTCACTACTCTGCACTCACTACTCTGCACTCACTACTCTGCACTCACTACTCTGCACTCACTACTCTGCACTCACTACTCTGCACTCACCACTCACTACTCTGCACTCACTACTCTGCACTCTGCACTCACTACTCTGCACTCACTACTCTGCACTCACTACTCTGCACTCACTACTCTGCACTCACTACTCACTACTCTGCACTCACTACTCTGCACTCACTACACTGCACTCACTACTCTGCACTCACTACTCACTACTCTGCACTCACGATTCTGCACTCACTACTCTGCACTCACTACTCACTAGTCTGCACTCACTACTCACTACTGTGCACTCACTACTCTGCACTCACTACTCACTACTCTGCACTCACTACTCACTACTCTGCACTCACTACTCACTGCTCTGCACTCACTACTCACTACTCTGCACTCGCTACTCACTACTCTGCACTCGCTACTCACTACTATGCACTCACTACTCTGGACTCACTACTCACTACTCTGCACTCACTACTCACTACTCTGCACTCACTACTCTGCACTCACTACTCTGCACTCACTACTCTGCACTCACTACTCTGCACTCACTACTCTGTACTCACTACTCACTACTCTGTACTCACTACTCTGCACTCACTACTCTGCACTCACTACTCACTACTCACTACTCTGCACTCACTACTCTGCACTCACTACTCTGCACTCACTACTCTGCACTCACTACTCTGCACTCACTACTCTGCACTCACTACTCTGCACTCACCACTCACTACTCTGCACTCACTACTCTGCACTCTGCACTCACTACTCTGCACTCACTACTCTGCACTCACTACTCTGCACTCACTACTCTGCACTCACTACTCTGCACTCACTACTCACTACTCTGCACTCACTACTCTGCACTCACTACTCTGCACTCACTACTCTGCACTCACTACTCACTACTCTGCACTCACGATTCTGCACTCACTACTCTGCACTCACTACTCACTAGTCTGCACTCACTACTCACTACTGTGCACTCACTACTCTGCACTCACTACTCACTACTCTGCACTCACTACTCACTACTCTGCACTCACTACTCACTACTCTGCACTCACTACTCTGCACTCGCTACTCACTACTCTGCACTCACCACTCACTACTCTGAACTCACTACTCTGCACTCTGCACTCACTAATCTGCACTCACTACTCTGCACTCACTACTCTGCATTCACTACTCTGCACTCACTACTCTGCACTCACCACTCACTACTCTGCACTCACTACTCTGCACTCTGCACTCACTACTCTGCACTCACTACTCTGCACTCACTACTCACTACTCTGCACTCACTACTCTGCACTCACTACTCTGCACTCACTACTCTGCACTCACTACTCACTACTCTGCACTCACGATTCTGCACTCACTACTCTGCACTCACTACTCACTAGTCTGCACTCACTACTCACTACTGTGCACTCACTACTCTGCACTCACTACTCACTACTCTGCACTCACTACTCACTACTCTGCACTCACTACTCACTACTCTGCACTCACTACTCTGCACTCGCTACTCACTACTCTGCACTCGCTACTCACTACTATGCACTCACTACTCTGGACTCACTACTCACTACTCTGCACTCACTACTCACTAATCTGCACTCACTACTCTGCACTCACTACTCTGCACTCACTACTCTGCACTCACTACTCTGCACTCAAAACTCTGTACTCACTACTCACTACTCTGTACTCACTACTCTGCACTCACTACTCTGCACTCACTACTCTGCACTCACTACTCTGCACTCACTACTCACTACTCACTACTCTGCACTCACTACTCTGCACTCACTACTCTGCACTCACTACTCTGCACTCACTACTCTGCACTCACCACTCACTACTCTGCACTCACTACTCACTACTCTGCACTCACTACTCTGCACTCACTACTCACTACTCTGCACTCACGATTCTGCACTCACTACTCTGCACTCACTACTCACTAGCCTGCACTCACTACTCACTACTGTGCACTCACTACTGTGCACTCACTACTCTGCACTCACTACTCTGCACTCACCACTCACTAATCTGGACTCACTACTCTGCACTCACTACTCTGGACTCACTACTCTGCACTCACTACTCACTACTCTGCACTCACTACTCTGGACTCACTACTCACTACTCTGCACTCACTACTCACTACTCTGCACTCACTACTCTGCACTCACTACTCTGCACTCACTACTCACTACTCTGCACTCACTACTCTGCACTCACTACTCACTACTCTGCACTCACTACTCTGGACTCACTACTCACTACTCTGCACTCACTACTCTGCACTCACTACTCTGCACTCACTACTCTGCACTCACTACTCACTACTCTGCACTCACTACTCACTACTCTGCACTCACTACTCTGCACTCACTACTCTGCACTCACTACTCACTACTCTGTACTCACTACTCTGCACTCACTACTCTGCACTCACTACTCTGCACTCACTACTCTGCACTCACTACTCACTACTCTGCACTCACTACTCACTACTCACCACTCACTACTCTGCACTCACTACTCTGCACTCACTACTCACTACTCACCACTCACTACTCTGCACTCACCACTCACTACTCTGCACTCACCACTCACTACTCTGCACTCACTACTCACTACTCTGCACTCACTACTCTGCACTCACTACTCACTACTCTGCACTCACTACTCTGCACTCACCACTGTTAGACGGACCGGGAGGGTCGGCCGAGGATAAGGGGAGAGGTCTCCGGGGAGAGCCGTCTCCAGCGATCGTACAGACAAGTAACTTCCCCCCCACAGACGGACACCACACAAGGTTAAAGTTCAACGAGACTTTATAGGCAATTCTTTAAGTTTACGATGGAATGGTACAAGGAGGTCTGGACTCAGGGGTCCCCTCGGTTCTGGTCTCTGGCTTGGGAAAAGGGTAGCGGGACAGTCTTGTTACCAAAAGATGAAACTAGCTCTCAATCCTCGAGCTCAGCGTTCTAGATGATCGGGCCGCGGCGGAGCCAGCAGGTCCCGAGATGGACGGAGGAAACGACGGTCCGCGGCGGAGCCAGCAGGTCCCGATGAAGATGGTGATTACAAACGGTCCGCGACCACGCCAGCAGGTCCCGACGACGATGAAGGATATGAAGGTTACGAAGGTTGCGGCAGCGCCAGCAGGCAAGGCGATGGTGCACGAGACAGAGCTATGGCAGCGCCAGTAGTCCGTCAAGGATGAGTTCTTCTCTGCGTCTCTCGACTCCAAGATACAACTGCCTTCCTGCTCTGGAGCTGCCCCAGTTATAGGGCTGGTGTTCTTTGATGTCCAGACCCTCGCACTTGGAGGTCGGGAGGCCCGGGATGAGGGAGTCCAGACACCCAGCAGGGGGGTGGAGCCAGCGTCCGGGGAGGCGATGGGCGAGCGGCACTTGGCGGGGGAGAGCCATTGACACCTCTTTCTCCCATTGACTTGCCAAGTAGCCCGCTCACCTCCTGGGTGGATGGTGGTGCCGGGATGTCTGAGGCCTGGCCAGGCCCAGGGTTGGGGTCGATCGGGGGTCAGGCGGCCTCGTGGTGGAGTGTCCAAGATGGCGCCCAGGAGGGGCGTGCAGGCCGGCAGTGGGTCGAGCCCACGAGGTCGACATGTTCGAGAGTAGGGGTCCCGGAGGGGGGTACGGAGGGCGTGTAATGGTGGTGTGTGGTACCTGCGTGACCGGGCTCGGGCCTGGTCGGGCCGGGGGAGTGCGGCCTTTCATGTGGCCTGTCCAACAACCACTCACTACTCTGCACTCACTACTCTGCACTCACTACTCTGCACTCACTACTCTGCACTCACCACTGACTACTCTGCACTCACTACTCTGCACTCACTACTCTGCACTCACTACTCTGCACTCACCACTGACTACTCTGCACTCACTACTCTGCACTCACTACTCTGCACTCACTACTCTGCACTCACTACTCTGCACTCACTACTCACTACTCTGCACTCACTACTCACTACTCTGCACTCACTACTCACTACTCTGCACTCACTACTCTGCACTCACGATTCTGCACTCACTACTCACTACTCTGCACTCACTACTCACTAGTCTGCACTCACTACTGTGCACTCACTACTCTGCACTCACTAGTCTGCACTCACTACTCACTACTGTGCACTCACTACTGTGCACTCACTACTCTGCACTCACTACTCTGCACTCACTACTCTGCACTCACTACTCACTACTCTGCACTCACTACTCTGCACTCACTACTCACTACTCTGCACTCACTACTCTGCACTCACGATTCTGCACTCACTACTCACTACTCTGCACTCACTACTCACTAGTCTGCACTCACTACTCACTACTGTGCACTCACTACTCTCACTACTCAGCACTCTGCACTCACTACTCAGCACTCTCCACTCACTACTCACTACTCTGCACTCACTTCTCACTACTCTGTACTCTGCACTCACTACTCTGCACTCACTACTCTGCACTCACTACTCTGCACTTACTACTCTGCACTCACTACTCTGCACTCACTACTCACTACTCTGCACTCACTACTCTGCACTCACCACTCACTACTCTGCACTCACTACTCTGCACTCACTACTCTGCACTCACTACTCTGCACTCACTACTCACTACTCTGCACTCACTACTCTGCACTCACGATTCTGCACTCACTACTCACTACTCTGCACTCACTACTCACTAGTCTGCACTCACTACTCACTACTCTGCACTCACTACTCACTACTCTGCACTCACTACTCTGGACTCACTACTCACTACTCTGGACTCACTACTCACTACTCTGCACTCACTACTCACTACTCTGCACTCACTACTCTGGACTCACTACTCACTACTCTGGACTCACTACTCACTACTGTGCACTCACTACTCACTACTGTGCACTCACTACTCTGCACTCACTACTGTGCACTCACTACTCTGCACTCACCACTCACTACTCTGCACTCACTACTCTGCACTCACTACTCCGCACTCACTACTCTGCACTCACTACTCTGCACTCACTACTCTGCACTCACTACTCACTACTCTGCACTCACTACTCACTACTCTGCACTCACTACTCTGCACTCACGATTCTGCACTCACTACTCACTACTCTGCACTCACTACTCACTACTCTGCACTCACTACTCTGCACTCACGATTCTGCACTCACTACTCACTACTCTGCACTCACTACTCTGCACTCACTACTCACTACTCACTACTCTGCACTCACTACTCTGCACTCACTACTCTGCACTCACTACTCTGCACTCACTACTCTGCACTCACTACTCACTACTCTGCACTCACTACTCACTACTCTGCACTCACTACTCTGCACTCACCACTCACTACTCTGCACTCACTACTCACTACTATGTACTCTGCACTCTGCACTCACTACTCTGCACTCACTACTCTGCACTCACTACTCTGCACTCACTACTCACTACTCTGCACTCACTACTCACTACTCTGCACTCACTACTCTGCACTCACCACTCACTACTCTGCACTCACTACTCTGCACTCTGCACTCACTACTCTGCACTCACTACTCTGCACTCACTACTCTGCACTCACTACTCTGCACTCTGCACTCACTACTCTGCACTCACTACTCTGCACTCACCACTCACTACTCTGCACTCACTACTCTGCACTCTGCACTCACTACTCTGCACTCACTACTCTGCACTCACTACTCTGCACTCACTACTCTGCACTCACTACTCTGCACTCACTACTCACTACTCTGCACTCACTACTCTGCACTCACTACTCTGCACTCACTACTCTGCACTCACTACTCTGCACTCACTACTCACTACTCTGCACTCACGATTCTGCACTCACTACTCTGCACTCACTACTCACTAGTCTGCACTCACTACTCACTACTGTGCACTCACTACTCTGCACTCACTACTCACTACTCTGCACTCACTACTCACTACTCTGCACTCACTACTCACTACTCTGCACTCACTACTCACTACTCTGCACTCGCTACTCACTACTCTGCACTCACTACTCTGGACTCACCACTCACTACTCTGCACTCACTACTCACTACTCTGCACTCACTACTCTGCACTCACTACTCTGCACTCACTACTCTGCACTCACTACTCTGCACTCACTACTCACTACTCTGTACTCACTACTCTGCACTCACTACTCTGCACTCACTACTCTGCACTCACTACTCACTACTCTGTACTCACTACTCTGCACTCTCTACTCTGCACTCACTACTCTGCACTCACTACTCACTACTCTGCACTCACTACTCTGCACTCACTACTCACTACTCTGCACTCACTACTCTGCACTCACCACTCACTACTCTGCACTCACTACTCTGCACTCACTACTCTGCACTCACTACTCTGCACTCACCACTCACTACTCTGCACTCACTACTCTGCACTCACTACTCTGCACTCACCACTCACTACTCTGCACTCACTACTCTGCACTCACTACTCTGCACTCACCACTCACTACTCTGCACTCACTACTCTGCACTCACTACTCTGCACTCACTACTCTGCACTCACTACTCTGCACTCACCACTCACTACTCTGCACTCACTACTCTGCACTCACTACTCTGCACTCACTACTCTGCACTCACTACTCTGCACTCACTACTCACTACTCTGCACTCACTACTCTGCACTCACTACACTGCACTCACTACTCTGCACTCACTACTCACTACTCTGCACTCACGATTCTGCACTCACTACTCTGCACTCACTACTCACTAGTCTGCACTCACTACTCACTACTGTGCACTCACTACTCTGCACTCACTACTCACTACTCTGCACTCACTACTCACTACTCTGCACTCACTACTCACTACTCTGCACTCACTACTCACTACTCTGCACTCACTACTCTGCACTCACTACTCTGTACTCACTACTCACTACTCTGTACTCACTACTCTGCACTCACTACTCTGCACTCACTACTCTGCACTCACTACTCTGCACTCACTACTCACTACTCACTACTCTGCACTCACTACTCTGCACTCACTACTCTGCACTCACTACTCTGCACTCACTACTCTGCACTCACTACTCTGCACTCACTACTCTGCACTCACTACTCTGCACTCACCACTCTGCACTCACTACTCTGCACTCACTACTCTGCACTCACTACTCTGCACTCACTACTCTGCACTCACTACTCTGCACTCACTACTCTGCACTCACTACTCACTACTCTGCACTCACTACTCTGCACTCACTACTCTGCACTCACTACTCTGCACTCACTACTCACTACTCTGCACTCACGATTCTGCACTCACTACTCTGCACTCACTACTCACTAGTCTGCACTCACTACTCACTACTGTGCACTCACTACTCTGCACTCACTACTCACTACTCTGCACTCACTACTCACTACTCTGCACTCACTACTCACTACTCTGCACTCACTACTCTGCACTCGCTACTCACTACTCTGCACTCACCACTCACTACTCTGCACTCACTACTCTGCACTCTGCACTCACTACTCTGCACTCACTACTCTGCACTCACTACTCTGCACTCACTACTCTGCACTCACTACTCTGCACTCACCACTCACTACTCTGCACTCACTACTCTGCACTCTGCACTCACTACTCTGCACTCACTACTCTGCACTCACTACTCTGCACTCACTACTCTGCACTCACTACTCACTACTCTGCACTCACTACTCTGCACTCACTACTCACTACTCTGCACTCACTACTCTGCACTCACGATTCTGCACTCACTACTCACTACTCTGCACTCACTACTCACTAGTCTGCACTCACTACTCACTACTGTGCACTCACTACTCTCACTACTCAGCACTCTGCACTCACTACTCAGCACTCTCCACTCGCTACTCACTACTCTGCACTCACTTCTCACTACTCTGTACTCTGCACTCACTACTCTGCACTCACTACTCTGCACTCACTACTCTGCACTTACTACTCTGCACTCACTACTCTGCACTCACTACTCACTACTCTGCACTCACTACTCTGCACTCACCACTAACTACTCTGCACTCACTACTCTGCACTCACTACTCTGCACTCACTACTCTGCACTCTCTACTCTGCACTCACTACTCACTACTCTGCACTCACTACTCTGCACTCACGATTCTGCACTCACTACTCACTACTCTGCACTCACTACTCACTAGTCTGCACTCACTACTCACTACTCTGCACTCACTACTCACTACTCTGCACTCACTACTCTGGACTCACTACTCACTACTCTGGACTCACTACTCACTACTCTGCACTCACTACTCACTACTCTGCACTCACTACTCTGGACTCACTACTCACTACTCTGGACTCACTACTCACTACTGTGCACTCACTACTCACTACTGTGCACTCACTACTCTGCACTCACTACTGTGCACTCACTACTCTGCACTCACCACTCACTACTCTGCACTCACTACTCTGCACTCACTACTCCGCACTCACTACTCTGCACTCACTACTCTGCACTCACTACTCTGCACTCACTACTCTGCACTCACTACTCACTACTCTGCACTCACTACTCACTACACTGCACTCACTACTCTGCACTCACGATTCTGCACTCACTACTCACTACTCTGCACTCACAACTCACTACTCTGCACTCACTACTCTGCACTCACGATTCTGCACTCACTACTCACTACTCTGCACTCACTACTCTGCACTCACTACTCACTACTCACTACTCTGCACTCACTACTCTGCACTCACTACTCTGCACTCACTACTCTGCACTCACTACTCTGCACTCACTACTCACTACTCTGCACTCACTACTCACTACTCTGCACTCACTACTCTGCACTCACCACTCACTACTCTGCACTCACTACTCACTACTCTGTACTCTGCACTCTGCACTCACTACTCTGCACTCACTACTCTGCACTCACTACTCTGCACTCACTACTCTGCACTCACTACTCACTACTCTGCACTCACTACTCACTACTCTGCACTCACTACTCTGCACTCACCACTCACTACTCTGCACTCACTACTCTGCACTCTGCACTCACTACTCTGCACTCACTACTCTGCACTCACTACTCTGCACTCACTACTCTGCACTCACTACTCTGCACTCTGCACTCACTACTCTGCACTCACTACTCTGCACTCACCACTCACTACTCTGCACTCACTACTCTGCACTCTGCACTCACTACTCTGCACTCACTACTCTGCACTCACTACTCTGCACTCACTACTCTGCACTCACTACTCACTACTCTGCACTCACTACTCTGCACTCACTACTCTGCACTCACTACTCTGCACTCACTACTCTGCACTCACTACTCACTACTCTGCACTCACGATTCTGCACTCACTACTCTGCACTCACTACTCACTAGTCTGCACTCACTACTCACTACTGTGCACTCACTACTCTGCACTCACTACTCACTACTCTGCACTCACTACTCACTACTCTGCACTCACTACTTACTACTCTGCACTCACTACTCACTACTCTGCACTCGCTACTCACTACTCTGCACTCGCTACTCACTACTATGCACTCACTACTCTGGACTCACCACTCACTACTCTGCACTCACTACTCACTACTCTGCACTCACTACTCTGCACTCACTACTCTGCACTCACTACTCTGCACTCACTACTCTGCACTCACTACTCTGCACTCACTACTCACTACTCTGTACTCACTACTCTGCACTCACTACTCTGCACTCACTACTCTGCACTCACTACTCTGCACTCACTACTCACTACTCTGTACTCACTACTCTGCACTCTCTACTCTGCACTCACTACTCTGCACTCACTACTCACTACTCTGCACTCACTACTCTGCACTCACTACTCACTACTCTGCACTCACTACTCTGCACTCACCACTCACTACTCTGCACTCACTACTCTGCACTCACTACTCTGCACTCACTACTCTGCACTCACCACTCACTACTCTGCACTCACTACTCTGCACTCACTAATCTGCACTCACCACTCACTACTCTGCACTCACTACTCTGCACTCACTACTCTGCACTCACCACTCACTACTCTGCACTCACTACTCTGCACTCACTACTCTGCACTCACTACTCTGCACTCACTACTCTGCACTCACCACTCACTACTCTGCACTCACTACTCTGCACTCACTACTCTGCACTCACTACTCTGCACTCACTACTCTGCACTCACTACTCACTACTCTGCACTTACTACTCTGCACTCACTACTCACTACTCTGCACTCACTACTCTGGACTCACCACTCACTACTCTGCACTCACTACTCACTACTCTGCACTCACTACTCTGCACTCACTACTCACTACTCTGCACTCACGATTCTGCACTCACTACTCTGCACTCACTACTCACTAGCCTGCACTCACTACTCACTACTGTGCACTCACTACTGTGCACTCACTACTCTGCACTCACTACTCTGCACTCACCACTCACTACTCTGGACTCACTACTCTGCACTCACTACTCTGGACTCACTACTCTGCACTCACTACTCACTACTCTGCACTCACTACTCTGGACTCACTACTCACTACTCTGCACTCACTACTCACTACTCTGCACTCACTACTCTGCACTCACTACTCTGCACTCACTACTCACTACTCTGCACTCACTACTCTGCACTCACTACTCACTACTCTGCACTCACTACTCTGGACTCACTACTCACTACTCTGCACTCACTACTCTGCACTCACTACTCTGCACTCACTACTCTGCACTCACTACTCACTACTCTGCACTCACTACTCACTACTCTGCACTCACTACTCTGCACTCACTACTCACTACTCTGCACTCACTACTCACTACTCTGTACTCACTACTCTGTACTCACTACTCTGCACTCACTACTCTGCACTCACTACTCTGCACTCACTACTCACTACTCTGCACTCACTACTCACTACTCACCACTCACTACTCTGCACTCACCACTCACTACTCTGCACTCACTACTCTGCACTCACCACTCACTACTCTGCACTCACTACTCACTACTCTGCACTCACTACTCTGCACTCACTACTCACTACTCTGCACTCACTACTCTGCACTCACCACTCACTACTCTGCACTCACTACTCTGCACTCACTACTCTGCACTCACTACTCACGATTCTGCACTCACTACTCACTACTCTGCACTCACTACTCTGCACTCACTACTCACTAGTCTGCACTCACTACTCACTACTGTGCACTCACTACTCTGCACTCACTACTCTGCACTCACCACTCACTACTCTGCACTCACTACTCTGCACTCACTACTCTGCACTCACCACCCACTACTCTGCACTCACTACTCTGCACTCACTACTCTGCACTCACCACTCACTACTCTGCACTCACTACTCTGCACTCACTACTCTGCACTCACTACTCTGCACTCACCACTCACTACTCTGCACTCACTACTCTGCACTCACTACTCTGCACTCACTACTCTGCACTCACTACTCTGCACTCACTACTCACTACTCTGCACTTACTACTCTGCACTCACTACTCACTACTCTGCACTCACTACTCACTACTCTGCACTCACTACTCTGCACTCACGATTCTGCACTCACTACTCACTACTCTGCACTCACTACTCACTAGTCTGCACTCACTACTGTGCACTCACTACTCTGCACTCACTAGTCTGCACTCACTACTCACTACTGTGCACTCACTACCCTGCACTCACTACTCTGCACTCACCACTCACTACTCTGCACTCACTACTCTGCACTCACTACTCTGCACTCACTACTCTGCACTCACTACTCACTACTCTGCACTCACTACTCTGCACTCACTACTCACTACTCTGCACTCACTACTCTGCACTCACGATTCTGCACTCACTACTCACTACTCTGCACTCACTACTCACTAGTCTGCACTCACTACTCACTACTGTGCACTCACTACTCTGCACTCACTACTCTGCACTCACTACTCAGCACTCTGCACTCACTACTCAGCACTCTGCACTCACTACTCACTACTCTGCACTCACTTCTCACTACTCTGTACTCTGCACTCACTACTCTGCACTCACTACTCTGCACTCACTACTCTGCACTCACTACTCTGCACTCACTACTCACTACTCTGCACTCACTACTCTGCACTCACCACTCACTACTCACTACTCTGCACTCACTACTCTGCACTCACTACTCTGCACTCACTACTCTGCACTCACTACTCTGCACTCACTACTCTGCACTCACTACTCACTACTCTGCACTCACTACTCTGCACTCACGATTCTGCACTCACTACTCACTACTCTGCACTCACTACTCACTAGTGTGCACTCACTACTCACTACTCTGCACACACTACTCACTACTCTGCACTCACTACTCTGGACTCACTACTCACTACTCTGGACTCACTACTCACTACTCTGCACTCACTACTCACTACTCTGCACTCACTACTCTGGACTCACTACTCACTACTCTGGACTCACTACTCACTACTGTGCACTCACTACTGTGCACTCACTACTCTGCACTCACTACTGTGCACTCACTACTCTGCACTCACCACTCACTACTCTGCACTCACTACTCTGCACTCACTACTCTGCACTCACTACTCTGCACTCACTACTCTGCACTCACTACTCACTACTCTGCACTCACTACTCACTACTCTGCACTCACTACTCTGCACTCACGATTCTGCACTCACTACTCACTACTCTGCACTCACTACGCACTAGTCTGCACTCACTACTCACTACTGTGCACTCACTACTCTGCACTCACTACTCTGCACTCACTACTCAGCACTCTGCACTCACTACTCAGCACTCTGCACTCACTACTCACTACTCTGCACTCACTACTCACTACTCTGTACTCTGCACTCACTACTCTGCACTCACTACTCTGCACTCACTACTCTGCACTCACTACTCACTACTCTGCACTCACTACTCTGCACTCACCACTCACTACTCACTACTCTGCACTCACTACTCTGCACTCACTACTCTGCACTCACTACTCTGCACTCACTACTCACTACTCTGCACTCACTACTCTGCACTCATGATTCTGCACTCACTACTCACTACTCTGCACTCACTACTCACTAGTCTGCACTCACTACTCACTACTCTGCACTCACTACTCACTACTCTGCACTCACTACTCTGGACTCACTACTCACTACTCTGGACTCACTACTCACTACTCTGCACTCACTACTCACTACTCTGTACTCACTACTCTGCACTCACTACTCTGCACTCACTACTCTGGACTCACTACTCACTACTCTGGACTCACTACTCACTACTCTGCACTCACTTCTCACTACTCTGTACTCACTACTCTGCACTCACTACTCACTACTCTGTACTCACTACTCTGTACTCACTACTCTGTACTCACTACTCTGCACTCACTACTCACTACTCACTACTCTGCACTCACTACTCTGCACTCACTACTCTGCACTCACTACTCTGCACTCACTACTCTGCACTCACTACTCTGCACTCACTGCTCTGCACTCACTACTCACTACTGTGCACTCACTACTCTGCACTCACTACTGTGCACTCACTACTCTGCACTCACTACTGTGCACTCACTACTCACTACTCTGCACTCACTACTGTGCACTCACTACTCACTACTCTGCACTCACTACTCACTACTCTGCACTCACTACTCTGCACTCACTACTCTGCACTCACTACTCTGCACTCACTACTCACTACTGTGCACTCACTACTCTGCACTCACGATTCTGCACTCACTACTCACTACTCTGCACTCACTACTCACTAGTCTGCACTCACTACTCACTACTCTGCACTCACTACTCACTACTCTGCACTCACTACTCTGGACTCACTACTCACTACTCTGGACTCACTACTCACTACTCTTCACTCACTACTAACTACTCTGCACTCACTACTCTGGACTCACTACTCACTACTCTGGACTCACTACTGTGCACTCACTACTCTGCACTCACTACTGTGCACTCACTACTCTGCACTCACCACTCACTACTCTGCACTCACTACTCTGCACTCACTACTCTGCACTCACTACTCTGCACTCACTACTCACTACTCTGCACTCACTACTCACTACTCTGCACTCACTACTCTGCACTCACGATTCTGCACTCACTACTCACTACTCTGCACTCACTACGCACTAGTCTGCACTCACTACTCACTACTGTGCACTCACTACTCTGCACTCACTACTCTGCACTCACTACTCAGCACTCTGCACTCACTACTCAGCACTCTGCACTCACTACTCACTACTCTGCACTCACTACTCACTACTCTGCACTCACTACTCTGCACTCTCTACTCTGCACTCACTACTCTGCACTCACTACTCACTACTCTGCACTCACTACTCTGCACTCACCACTCACTACTCACTACTCTGCACTCACTACTCTGCACTCACTACTCTGCACTCACTACTCTGCACTCACTACTCTGCACTCACGATTCTGCACTCACTACTCACTACTCTGTACTCACTACTCACTAGTCTGCACTCACTACTCACTACTCTGCACTCACTACTCACTACTCTGCACTCACTACTCTGGACTCACTACTCACTACTCTGGACTCACTACTCACTACTCTGCACTCACTACTCACTACTCTGTACTCACTACTCTGCACTCACTACTCTGCACTCACTACTCTGGACTCACTACTCACTACTCTGGACTCACTACTCACTACTCTGCACTCACTACTCACTACTCTGTACTCACTACTCTGCACTCACTACTCTGTACTCACTACTCTTGACTCACTACTCTGTACTCACTACTCTGCACTCACTACTCACTACTCACTACTCTGCACTCACTACTCTGCACTCACTACTCTGCACTCACTACTCTGCACTCACTGCTCTGCACTCACTACTCACTACTGTGCACTCACTACTCTGCACTCACTACTGTGCACTCACTACTCACTACTCTGCACTCACTACTGTGCACTCACTACTCACTACTCTGCACTCACTACTCTGCACTCACTACTCTGCACTCACTACTCACTACTGTGCACTCACTACTGTGCACTCACTACTCACTACTGTGCACTCACTACTCTGCACTCACTACTCTGTGCTCACTACTCACTACTCTGCACTCACTACTCACTACTCTGCACTCACTACTCTGCACTCACTACTCACTACTTTGCACTCACTACTCTGCACTCACAACTCTGC
Source organism: Lissotriton vulgaris (assembly GCF_964263255.1). Lineage (NCBI taxonomy): Eukaryota > Metazoa > Chordata > Amphibia > Caudata > Salamandridae > Lissotriton > Lissotriton vulgaris. Next base: position 362,646,895 of record NC_141691.1, read on the forward strand.
ACTCACTACTCTGCACTCACTACTCTGCACTCTGGAAACTCACTACTCACTACTCAGCACTCTGCACTCAGCTGGTGGTGTCTGTGTGTGCATGGCAGTGGTGGTGTCCGTGTGTGCATGGCAGTGGTGGTGTGCGTGTGTGCATGGCAGTGGTGGTGTGCGTGTGTGCATGGCAGTGGTGGTGTGCGTGTGTGCATGGCAGTGGTGGTGTCCGTGTGTGCATGGCAGTGGTGGTGTGCGTGTGTGCATGGCAGTGGTGGTGTGCGTGTGTGCATGGCAGTGGTGGTGTCTGTGTGTGCATGGCAGTGGTGGTGTACGTGTGCATGGAACCTACTTGCAATCAGACGTGTTGGTTGTCACCAGAATGCTTCGTTACTGCTGTCGGTAATGCTGCCGGATGCTAGGACGTGAAGAGCACACCACTCACTTGAGTCGGGTCCAGCAACTTTTTGAATATCCGACCTCACTTCCTTCCAGAGGAGGATGCGAGGTCACAGCCACGACACACATAACCACTGCCCGGGTCTCCATACTATTAGGCAGTGAGTCAGTGTTCATCTTTCTTTTCCCGCTCGCCAGCAGTTAAGTCACCCATTCTTTCAGCTCAGTTTGATTCTGGTGGTTAAGTGACACCGCGGGAGCATTTCTTCATCGCTCCAGCGGTACTTAGTAATCGTCTCGGGCGGCATCAATGCTGTAGCGGCTGGGAGCCGACAGAGGGCGCACTAACAGCAACAGTCAGTGAGGTAATAAATAGCATGTGAATAAATGTGACATGCAGTAGACACGGCCCTGATAGGTAAGTGCCGGTGCTAAGCACCAGAAAGCACCGGCACAATTAGCAAAGCAACCCGCTTCTCCCTATGTACTGGCGACCTTAGGCCTGCTGCTTCAGCTGCGGGGGGCGCGCGCAGCCGTGAACGGCGGCTGCGCGCGAGCACTGGCACGCAATCTGAGAGGCAGGGACGGCACGCGACTGGGGCAAGCCGGTGTGTCCTGTTGAAAGAGGGTGCCCCTCCTTAGGCGCTCGGTGACTTGTTGGGGGCCTGTTGACGACTGTGCACCTGCCCGTCCTTGTGCAAGACAGTCTGTCCAGTGCTCACCCTCATTTGGCGAACGTCACCATGGAGCGCAAAGACACGCCGAGATGAGGTAGGAAGGGGGGGTGGTGTCTGTGTGTGCGTGCGCATGCGCTGCGGCGAGGGGGGATGTTCTGTATGTGTGTGTGTGTGTGTGAGTGTGTGTATGTGCGGCGAGGGGGGGGGGGTCTGTATGTGTGTGCGTGCCGTGTGAGTCTGCTTCCAAGGAGCCATGGGAGACAGGAAGCGCGCGCGACCTGATCCCAGTTCCAAGGTTGCGCGTGCACCTCGCTTGTCTGTCTCCCTTGACTCCTTGAAAGCCAGAATGATAGCAATAGAGTCTCGGAACGACAGATTGCTTCGCAATCTGTTCGCAGTTCCGAGACCTAAAAAACGATGGGCAGTCATCATTGGCGGCATACACATTAATAACACATAGTTCCTTTCCATCCAATCTACCATGCAGAAAGACATATCTCCCCTACGGATCCACTATGTGGTGTTGATGTTAAAATGGAAGCCCCCAGGCCCCCCAGATTAGAACCTCCGTGGCAAACCCAGGGTACGAGGTTGCGTACCTCTGCCCTCTCCAGCGTGTCCTCAGATAGGGTAGAGAGTCCCCCCAGACATGCGTATCCTGCAGGCATGCTAAGGTTACTTCATAGCATGTCAAATATTGAAATACCCTTCTATGATTTTCAGAGGCAGCTATCCCACATACATTCCATTGAGATTAGCTTTTTTACTAGGGCTGCCATAGTTTGTACTTCAGTAATCCAGCCCAGCTTCTTAACCATGCACTACAATACTTTAACTGGTATTTGTGAAACCTTGACATTGTCACATAATCGTTGACTCCATAAGAGGATGGAAGAAACATCCACAACCCTTCCACAACAACAAGAAATACACTCTACCCCTCGGGCAGTAATGCAACCCCAACGTGTCGCAACATGGACAAGACAAAGACTTGCTTTAGCCGCCTGTTACCCCTTTAAACTAAAAGGTATAAAAACAGTACAACTACAATATGGAAATCTCTTCGCTATGCTAGTGGTAGACTCATAAGTAAGGTGCGAGGACATACCTCTAGCCCCCCACGTAGTTGTCCATCTCTGGGGGGAGTCAAAGACCCCATCTGTGCTGATATCCTGAGTTTCAAAAATACTCAATTCCATAAATCATAAACATTACTGTTACCAATGTTCTTCTGTATGTAATAGGAGATGGTTCCAGTCATCTTCTAGCAATACACAGCTGGATAATTATCATGATCAAAGGTTTGGCCGGTGACAGTGATACGGATGGAGTTCCGCTCCATATTCTCCATCCTCTTCTTGGAGGTCATTACCTAGCAGCTGTGCCCTGCAGGAATCCCCCAAGTTCAGCACCGTATCCAATATTTGTAGTGTGCCGTCCTGGCAAACCCTGATCTGCCCTGGGCGACGTGTTCCAACAGCAGACTGTTGTGCTTTCAGAGATCTTTGATCCCTTGAAGGGCATTCTGAGTCAGCCATCTGTGATGAGTTCACCAACGAGGCCATCCCACTCTCACACTGGCCCTCTGGCCATCCCACAGACTGCACTGGCCCTCTTTTACGTGTCATTTGCAGAATAGCACCTCAGTCCCTGAAGTTGAGAAGTCTTGCAATGATAGCTCTGGGTGGTGCACCCGGCCTAGGCGGGGGACCCGAGCTCCCTATGCACTCTATCAACAGTAAAAAAACATAGACAATTTCTTTGGAGCCACTGTGGCGATCATCCACTCTTCCCAAAAAAGTTCTGCAGAGGGACCCTCCACCTTTTCAGGAAAGCCCAGAAAGCGTAAGTTGTTTCTACATGACCTCCCTTTTGAGTCCTCTGTCCACTCATCTAGATGGATCACCTTTCTTTGAAGGTCTGTGACCATGTCCCGCAGTGTGCAAACTTCCTTTTGCATGGTATTTACTACTGCTAATTTGTGGTGACTCTACCTGTAACATTGGGGAGGTCGCATCAGAGCATATTGGACACAAGGGCAACTGAGTCTATCTTATGTTCCATTTAAGAGTGAATGGCATGTATAGCTTCCAGGACATCTGCATTGGGGGGAGGTCTCCATCTCTTGCCAGCACACTTGTTGTTCTGTTAGGGGAGCTATTTGTGTCTCGGCGGCCAGCGAGAGTGGTTGCACTTGTTATAGAGATCTTAATATTTTGAGGCAACCAGTTTCCCTTGTCCTTAACCATGTCACCAAAGATTTACAGTGCTTTGTGCTGTCCACACCAATTTGTGTCTCCGCTAGTATGGCTGTACCATGAGCCTGCAGATCCTCTTTTCATCTTTCTCAGCGCCCCCTTACCCAAATATTTATGTGACCGCCCTAGGGAGATCTGGGCACCGGTCAAGACGTGTCCCCAAATCCTGGTCGTCTGAGTTGCGGGGCCACTATCTCCCTTCATCCAGTGTTTGCATGCCCTCCTCCAATGCCTCTACTCCCCCTCTACTTCCTTGATATCCTGTTTGCCCTGTAAGTTACTGTGGTCCGCGGCTGCGCCTCATCCCCTTGTTTGTTCTGCGCTCAAGGTCAATTGGGCCTATTCACTCTTTTCGATTCTGCCCCTCCTTAGACTCTGTTAAGTTGCAGGCTGACCATGGCCCTTCTCTCACTCTGGATGTGCCGCAGCAGTCGAGGTTTCCACATCCCAGGGCTCCCCCGGGGTTTGCACCTGGCTCAGTGCACAGCCAGTCCTCGGGGTAACGTTTTGGCACACTGTACACAGCACCGTCCAGGGGTCCCCTGCAGCACCAATCGACCTCCGGCTCCACTCGGACAGATCGGAACACTCTGGGTCGTCTCGATGTCGTCCAAGCCCGGGGCCACTCACCACAGCCCCACAGGTACTTGGCTCATACCTCCTACACGGCCTGTACTGTCAGCTTCCACCGCCAGATATCTCCATCGCCACTCCACTTTTATCCATCCCACTGGCCGATCCATTGATTTGGGATCTCAGTTTCTGTCCCATCAGGTCGATCTGCTGACCAACAAGCTACTGCTTTACCTCGGGGGTCAGTATGCAGCTTAGATTGTTTTTTTTACTCCGTTTTCCTCCCAACCTGTTTCCAAGGCCTATCACAGAAGATGGTTGCTGAATCAGGGTTGTGTTTCTTTAGTTTTTCTCTTCACCAGCAGACTTCCTACCGGATCCCGGGCCGATGGGAGAACCGAGAGACACACCTACTCGGCCATCTTGCCAGGCCCTCGCACTTGAACTTACACACATGTGCTGCTAGCTGCAGCATTTGTAGTTAGTCACTGTCCAATCATGCCCAGCCATGCTGCACACACCTCATGCTCATTCACTTAGTTTCCTGACCCAGGTCAGCAGCAGATACATAAAATGTATCAAATCAGTCCCCCTGTTCTACACACTAACTGTATAACTGGCTATTCGAGGGCCCAATTATTATCTCTCAGGCCAGCCTTGAAGGGAGATTGTACCATCTTCATTCCGTATGACAGTGTCCCCAGGGCATGCCGATTGTGTCCTTTTGGTCTTGACGCTGCATACCCTTGCAAGAGCTGCGCGCCTCGTATCCAGCCTACACACGACATGGTGTTTAAGTTCTGCAGCCTGAATTGTAGATCTTTAGCCAAGCATAGGCGTGAGATTTTAAATCTTCTCATTGACCAATCCCCTGATGCACTATTCCTTACGGAGACATGGCTGCATTACAGCTCTGGCCTGACCTCGCCAAAGCCCTGCCATTAAACTATATTATCTTCAGGCAAGATAGAGTTAGTGGAAAAGGAGGAGGCATTGCAATCATCACCAAGAGCAATGTTCAATGCTTGCTTGGACCCGCAAAACGTAAAGATTGCGAGGCACTACATTTCAAGCTCGAGCTCCATCCCAAATTCACTCTTTCTGGCCTGTTAATTTATCGCCCCCACCCAGGCCAGCGAAAGCATGGGCCCCACAATTATCAGATTTTGTTGCCTCCACATCACTACACTCTAACAACTTTATGATCCTGGGTGATCTTAATATCCATCTGGAAGATCCCACCTGCAGCGTCAGCACCAATCTATTGTCGGACCTGGAAACCCTTAATGTGCTAATACACAATCAGGGCCCTACACACAAAGGGGGACATCTGTTGGACCCTGTCTTCTCCAACTTGAATAATATACATTGCTACCCAGCACTTCCCATTCATTGGTTAGATTATTACATGACCTGGTTTGATATTTCTTTAAGGGATCTTCAGGCTCAACCAAAATTATCCACAAACCTCCAGCCCCTTGGTATAATGACCAATTAAAGACTCAAAAGTCACATTGTAAAAAACTAGAGAGAGCGTGGCGCAAGGATTATTCTCCTATTGCTGATTTAGCTCATAAAAAAGAACTGAAGCACTATCATAAAGCTTGTCGCCAGGCAAGAACCATCTACGTCGCCAAAACAATAAACGACGCTACAAACAAATCAAAAGTGCTCTTTGGGTTAGTCAAGGACTTAGCAGGATCCAGCACAGTAGCTGGACCTCCACCCCTGGACTGATCCCCGTGTGAGGAGTTGGCCCAATATTTTACATCAAAGATCTAGAAAATCTATTTAAATATAGCTGAGCAATACGAAGATAAAAGGCCCCCTCTTATCGACATCAGCGAGAGCCCCACAAGCTTGCTGCTGGTCTCACATGCCCTACTGGAGGAATGGCCGGACCTTAATCCATTGTCGTTATCATTACATCTGGCTAAGATTAAATCTGGTTCCCCAAATGACCCTCTACCAGTCCCGGTGCTCAGACTGTTGGATGAACCCCAGCTTGACAGGATTTGCTCCACGCTTAATGCCTCAATACATCAGGCAAGCGTTCCGACATGTTGGAAGCACGCCATGGTTTCTCCCTTGCTAAAGATACCAATGGCGGATCCGAAAATCCCTGCCAACTTCAGGCCGATCTCCTTACTCCCTATCTTTTCCAAAGTCTTGGAAAGGCATATTTACCAGCACCTGGCGGAGTTCCTCGCAACCAACAATTTGCTGCATGATTCTCAGGGTTTCACCTAGGTTTCTCGACGGAGAGGACTCTCTTGGGTGTCACCGAGAATCTCCGCCTGATGCTTGACAGAGGGGATGCAGCCACACTGATTCTTTTAGATCTCAGTGTGGCCTTCGATACCATCTTCCACGCCATCCTACTTAGGGCATTGGGCTCTTTAGGTATCGGTGGAAAGGCTCTGAAATGGATTGAATCTTTCTTGACGGACAGGTCTTTCCAGGTCTTCTCCCACTCCTCGACATCCATGGTCCATGCCTCTCCATTTGAGGTCCCTCAGGGCTCTATTCTCAGCCCTCTTCTTTTTAATTTGTATGTTACCCCACTAGCTCTCATTGCAAAACGTGCTGGGCTCACGTTATTTTCCTATGCAGATGACTCACAGATAGTCTTTTCCCTCACGCAATCAGACATGGCCTCCACCTCCCTTCTTTAATCAGGGCTCAGCGAAATAGCCTCCTGGATGAGCCAAAATCTATTGAAACTCAACGGGGAAAAAACAGAGATTCTTATTCTCTGGAGTAAACCCGATCTGTGGGGCATTAAACATTGGCCAGCGGAAATGGGGCCTATCCCTCCAGCATCAACTTACATCCGCAATTTGGCGGTCATTATAGACCAGGGCCTAACAATGCAGACGCAAGTGACTAAAGTAGCGGCCACCTGCTTTTTGATCTTGCGCTGGTTGCGTAAGATACTGTGGATGCTGCCTCCGGAAACTCAGAGGTCCGTGGTCAACACCTTGGTGACATCCCGGTTGGACTACGGCAGTGTGCTCTACCTGGGGGTCACTAAGGCGGTCACCCGTCGCCTTCAGATAGTCCAAAATGCTGCGGCGCGTCTACTCTGTGGTTGCAAGAGGAACAAACCCATGACAGGAAATCTCAGGGAACTCCACTGGCTTTGAGTGGAGAATTGGGTGAAATTTAAATCTTTATGTTATATGCAAAAGATAAAAGCAGGCACGGCACCAAGATATCTTCAATCCTTGGTGTCAACGTATTCCCCACCCGTACATTGAGATCATCCACCCAAGAATTTTTTTGTGTACCCAAGGTTAGACTTGCCAGGATGGGCGGGAGGTCCTTCGCCTTCATGGGTCCTAGGCTCTGGAACTCCCTCCCTCTGGTCATTCGTGCAGAACGCTGTCACTACCGTTTCCGGAAGATAGTCAAGACTTGGTTATTTAACCAATAATTTTCTTTCTACCGTACACTACGGTAACCTTCATTTTAGCGCCGGGAAACCCTTTTTGGGTAGCTGTCGCGCTCTACAAGCTGAAAAAATAAATAAATAAATAAATAAATCAAGGACTGTGCCATAGCACTGAGCGAGACAAGTTCTTTCCCCAACCCAGGATAAACTTGCAGGCTACCATGATGACTCTGCAGGCAGAGCTTCAGCACAGCAATGTAATCAAGCGCTGCTCACACTGTGGCTGATTTTATGGCACCAGAGTGCTTGCCAAGGCTGACACACAGCCAGGGGTCCTAAACAAGGTTGCAGGGTTCGCAGCAGGAGAGTAGAGACTCCTAATTGACTTCCATGCCTTCTCCTCACATGTGATACATATCAGAGTAGACTCGGTCAGGCTTAGGCGACCCTGACAAACTTTATTTGTGTTTGCCCCAGACTATGCTTAGAGGCCGTATGCATGGGTGGTACAGCCATCGTGCCATTTAACAATTGTGCTGTGCTGATGTATATCCCTGGCGCTGAGCAGAGCTGTTAAATCAGTGCAAAAATGGTGGTGAAGTAACATCCTCTAATGGCTCGTGGTGCTGCTGGAGTTCAGTTTCCTGACAATTCTGGTGATTTGCTATAGAGTTTCATGGTGCCTCTGGCATTTCAAAAGAAACATCAGCACATGGGCAGCATTTGTTTTAATTTACTACTATGTGCGTGGCCCAAAAAATGTTTTGGTATGGAGCTTTATATTGGTTGCAGCTGGATTGCGTACTTTGTTGAGGTCACACTCCCCCTCGGATTCTCATAGGCACACAAAAAGACTCCATCTATGCAAAGAATGACAGTTCAAACTCACCAACTCACAAGAGGTGAAAAGATCCTAACATCTTATCTCTCTGACTAGTAAAGCATGCAGTAAATTAATAAATTCACTTTCCTCTCTATAGATGGTAGTTAACATGTTGTGAATCATTCATGTAACTGCTTGTGGGACTATTCACAGAGGTACACATGTAACTTTATCTTCCTCTTTTGCGCAACCGCACTACTTTGGGCTAGTCACTTAAATGTGTAAACTTGCTCAAAAGTGTAAAATTAATGTAGCATTACATCTCAATAAATGATACCTAAATTACTTTTAATAATTATTAATTCAGAATAAAATGAATATATATTTGGGAACTAATTGTATTTAACAATTAACAAAATCATTTTAAATCTAAATTATTATATTTAAATTAATGAAATATTTTAATCAAAATTAACTTAATACTGCCTTTGTTCTCCATGTAAGTTAAATAGTTACAATTCATTTACATTAATATTTAACATAGAACATTTCTACTAAAGTTTTTAAAGTCTAATCAGTGTTTTTACTTTACCTTATACTTTAGTGCATGTAGTTCTGCACCCTAACTGCCTTTTCAGTTCAGACAAGCCGAATGCTCAGAGCATTTAACTCTGACATCTCCATTTCTCAGACAGCAGCAGGAAGAAAGGAAGCATGAATGGAAAAAGTGACAGTCGTCCCTGTGACTAAGTAGGTCAGGTTGGGGCTCAATACCATACAGGTTTATCCACAAGCAAGAATTTCAAAATAGTGTTGCAGGTGTTCAAGATTCTGCATACACAAAACAAATTAAATAGGCCCTCATACCATATTGGACTAATTCTCAGGAGGCGAAAGTTGGCCTGTTTGGAATCTACAATACTTGGCCTAAGATGTACTATGAAAACAGGGGGGGGGCATGGCACAAGCCGGTCCCCCCCCTGGGTGTTTTCGAACAATGGAGCGGGCCACGTATTGCTATTGGGCAGGTAGTTGATGTGGGTGTGACTTAATAGGAGGTTTTATATAGCTGTTTTTGGGAGGGAAGGCACTAGCGGCGGCTGTGCCTAGGGTTGTCAGAGTGATTTGGTGACCCACCCTCTTTTTGTCATTGGCTTTTGCATGAAGCATTTGTATAAGCAAGTTGTTTTAAGAGTCATGCCAAGCAAAGTAATTTGCTACTAAAAGACAGGCTTCGTTTTTTTAATTTTAATTAGGCTTTTTTTTTTTGGGCGGGGGCAGTCTGGAGACCCTTCCTTTCCTGCCTTGGCTCCAGCCTCACTATATGGGGGTATGCCGGTCTTAGTGTGGGGACAGACATAGCCCTATTCAGGTGCAAGTGTTAGCTCCTCCCTCTTATTGTACCTCAGGAATGCCCATCAGCCTGGTGATGGGCCATCAGGATACAAATGTCACACCCCAGATCCTTTTGTGTTACTGTGTTTGAGGAATTCACAAAGCACAATGGTCGTCCAACCCAGATGTGTATTCAGAGATAGGCAGAGGCACTGACTGGTTATAGTACGAACATGTAAACTTTCTAAAAGTGGCATGACTTCACCATAATATGTGATTTGAAATTATGGGAGACACCAAATCTTTATCTTTTCCAAATTGAAAATTGCATTCCAAATTAAAAATTGGACTTAAAAGATGGTTTAAGGCAATCCCAATGTTAACCTATGGGAGAAATAGACCTTGTAGTACTGAAAAACGAATTTAGCAGTTTTCACTACCAGGACATGCAAACTCAAAAATACATGTCCTGCCTTTTAAATACACTGCACCCTGCCCATAGAGTTGCCTAGGACCTAATTTATGGGTGTCATATGTAATAAAAGGGAGAATTTGTGCCTGGCAAGTAGGTGAGCTTGCAATGGCATGCCTGAGACATGTTCACAATCAGTGCTCCTAATCTACTTGTAGAATTTTATTTATTGGCTCTAGGAATATATAGTGCACTTTACAAGGGACATAAATGTAAATTAAATATGCCATTTGTGGATAAGCCAATGTTACCATGTTTTGAGTAGAGAGCATCTGCACTTTAGCACTGGCTAGCAGTGGTTAAGTGCCCAAAATCCTAAAGCCAGCAAAACAGGTGGTCAGAAGGCAAAACGTCAGGGGAAACCAGGTCAATGGTTCCAGGTCTAACAAAGGTTCTTGGTCTGTGTTGTTTTGAAAGAAACCTTTCATTCTAAGTATCTAAAAGAATTGTGCTAATTTACATCTGAGTCTAAATGTGCCCAAATGGAATGCGGGTACAAATCCCAGTCCATTAATGAGAACCTAGATTTAATTGCCAGACAGAACAGTGGAACTGAGATTGATTACTATGTTGCTGTCCTGCTTGTACTTCGTTGGTTCTCCCTGCCCCTCCTCCTTGTTACCATTTGTGGTTTCTCGGTCCACCCTGGTGGTGTCTTTTGTTTTTCTCTGCCTGTCCCTTGCTTCATCTTAAAAAGGTATGGGTGCTGGAAACCCAACTGTGGGTGGAAAATGTTGGTAGTAATTTGGCCAAAACCAATAAGGATAGCCTGGTTGTAGTATCATAAGGGATATAAATGTATTAGATTTACCCCATCAATCTCATCACCACTGTTGTTCCTTTCTTCCTAACTGAATAACAAAATCTGAGGTGTTGGTCTCCTTTTCCCACTTTTTCGCTGTCCCTGTGGTCGTTTGGTATTGGTTCTATAGTATCCATTAGGTGTACAGGGGTAGGTTGTCTCATGGCCAAACTTTCACACATCTTTCTGTAATTTGTTGATTGTTTACTGTGTAAAAATTTCCCTATGTTGAGTTATGTCCTTATTAATTCCTTCCAATCTTTTTTGAATGTTGTAATCTGTACCATTGTTTTCAAGTTGTTCTCACTTGTCTGTATGTTTATAAGCATAGTTTCTGAGGTCCTCTTAGCTCTGTTTATGATAAGCATGAGCCAATCCCTCATACATTTCCGAGTGGCATATAAACATTCCTTTTTTCCCATTTCTACCTTAAATTATTATAAGGATGACGCTGCATGTTGCATAAAGGAGCACTAAAGAATACCTTCCTGAATACAAATATGGTTTTAAAGGACAGCCACCTGGTCATCCCTGAGAAGGGCAAGCATATGTTTAATTGCCAAGACCTTTTTTATTCATGTGATTGAGCTTAGGCCTGAATAGCTCTTATCCAGAAAAGGTTTACGATTCTCTTGATTGGAATCAGTCGTCCTTCAGAGTATGTATAGTTTATGCCTTCCTATAATTGACACAGTCTCAGGGAATGCCACATTTCCAATATCACAAATGGCAACACCCAGAGCCAACTGTGCCTGTTCATGCATTAAAGTCATTAGCACAGAGCAATCAACTTAGCAATCATTGCAGCATATTAATCCTGAAAAGTCCTTCAGGAGCATGAGTACATACTGGCAGCGGCGGCTCCTCCATTAGAAAGAGTGTCGCCCCACTGCATGGAAACGTCAAATAAAATGATGATAAAGCAATTGATAAAACTGCTTTAATATCATTTAGTATCACAATACAGAGCCGGAGCCGAATCTTGGGGACTGGGAAATCCTCTGACAGCAAAAGGAGGAGTTGTGGACACAGTGCACTGCAAGCACACATAACGGTCTGTCTTAACATGAACAAATCGCCATGCGCTCCTAGCTATCGCCATGTTGTTAAATGGAGAGCAGCAGGCACAGGATCCCAGTCCTTGGTGGAGCGTAAAACCAGCCTGCTGTGCCACATTCAAGCCCTTCTCTCATGCAGGGTAATACCAGCATGAGAGCAGCATCTGGATTGGCGCAGGGGAGTCTTTGAGCTTGTGCATCAGGAGTTGAGCACTGAGGTGGTGAGGCGGCAGGTAAGTTTTCTTTTTGTTTCTTATTTTTGTCCCCTGGGCTTCCCCACCAATTTTCCTTGCTAGCAGCTGCCACTGCATACTTTGAGCATTGTTCAGTGAGAATTGCATCTATTGCAGGCTACAGACAGCTTTAGCAATTACTTGTGACAACTCATGTGATCAATTTACCTTACAAATATGTTGAAAACATATGAACAAATACAGGGTTGAACTGACCGTAGTGGGCTCTCTGCGTTTCCATGATGAGCCAGAAGGGTTGTGATGGTTTTGTACAAGTGGGGGCTGTTTTTGTCCATGGGGGCCGGATATGCAGCAGTGCTGCAAAATCAACCCCTTGTAACAAAAGAGTACAGCAGCAGTGTTCCTGCCATCCCCCCTCCCCCTGGGTGGCGGCCAGACATAATTGCCAGGGCTGGTTTGCGATCCCAGTCCAGCCCTGAACAAGTACAGGCAGTGAAGGGGCTTTGAGTCAGCTCCATTCATCCATTGGCTTTGCTGCATTTTATAATTAATTAATAAAGGTTTAATTTTAATTGTTACCAACAACCTATATTTAGTATAAGGTAGGGCATGTAGTTTTAGAACCCCCGGAAGATTTAGAGCACCTAATTGTGCACTGTTGTGTTGCCTACTGTCATTTTGAAGGCAGACCTTATTTGCAGGCTGCTTCTAAATTAAAATTCTATGCACATTTGACTTTGGAATTAAAGGTACTTCTAAAGTCTTAAACTACATTATTTGTACATATTAGTCACTCCTAAGATCTGCCTGAGGTATCCTATGAGTAGGGTGCAATACTAAAATTAGCAGGAACATTATACAATATGTTATATATCCCCTCGTGAAAGAAAACACTGCCAATTTTGTTTTTCCCCATTATAGCTCATTGGCTCCATAAGCGGACATGGTAAATCTTTAATAAAGTATAAATATTGACAGGAGTGAGTATAAAATATACTTCAAGGTATTAAAATGATAGAGTAAGCCCAACAACTTGCCAAGGTTGAATTTACTATGACAATTACTGAAAGAAGTCCCTTCTGATTGGCTAACCTTTAACATGCTGATACAAACTGCTCTGAGAAGGTAAGAGGTAACCTGCATGGAGACAAATGACATCTGGTGCAGCTGCAGACCAGAGGGAAGGATGACATTGGAGTAGCTAAACTGGTCTACACAATGAATGGCAGTTAGGACAGGACACATACTCACCCCTACATCCTTCTCCTAGAGAGGAGCCCCAGTAATTGAATTAGCTTAGGGCCTGGAAGAGGAGTGTAGGGGAAAGTTAGTCACACTAGTGGGTTGGCTTTGCCAGATCTTAACCTTCAGGAGAGAGTTCTCCATTTGGATTTTAAAGTGCAATGCCTTCTGGGACAAGAATGTGATGCACTTTGGAGGAAGCTGTCATACTTCTGGGTTGAACCTTATACCCCATTGGTCAGGAGTGCCCCCTGCTTGTCAGCCAACACTACTGGATAAATACGGGAGAGCTTCCCAGCAACCTATGCTCCTGCCTTAAAAATACAGGAAGAAGAAGAATTGCCCTGCTGAACCTTTGGACTGCACAGGAGTAGACTGCACCTGCTGCACACTTTAGTCTTCAGCGCCGAAAGGTCTTTGCCTTGCTCTGGAAAGTGAAGGAGTGGATTCCCTGAAAGTAACAGGTTACAAGAGCTCTACCTCCATCATAACCACAAAGAAGAACTCACCTAGACAGCATTCAGTGGAACTTTAAGTATTTGGTCAGGTGCATTATGGATCGTGTAGTTCAAAATTCCCAAGGAACAACTCAGAACATTGGAATAGTGTTGTGTACCCTGAAAGATTCAAAAGACACACCCGGAGAAGAAGGACTGCCCTGCTGGATGTTTGGACCCCACACAAGAGGACTGCACCCATAAGGACTGCACCTGCTGCACTCACAAGTCTTCACAACAAAATGACTTTGCCTATCTTAAAGGATAAGGAATGGACTCCCTGATCAGCAACAGGGAGAAAAGTGCTGGGCGGACTACCTGCAACATAAACAATGAAGACAACTCCAGCTTACAAGCTTTACCTGAATTTTACTTGGATTGACCCGGTGCATTGTGGGAGTGGTAGCCCTAGATCCTACGAAAAATAACAGAGTTCCTGAACCCTTTACTGGTGCTGTGGACTTCGTTCCTGCATCAAGAAACAATTCTGGAAGTAAGTGTAAAATTGCCACATTGTGTGTGTTCCAAACTCTTAACTTTGTCCTGATCCAGTGCTCTTTTTTTTAAACATATGAGTGCTATTTGCTTCTAAGTGCTAGTTTTACTTTTAATATTTGAAAATTCATATCTTTGGTTCCTACATTGATCATACAAATATTTCCTATTTCTATAAATTGGTGGTGGATTTTTATTGGGTGTTGTGTATTCATTATTTAATGTAGTGGTGTTTTAAATGCTTTACACACCTGTTCCATAAGTGTAGCCTGTCTTCATGCAGTCAGCTACCAAGGGCTGAGCAAGTGAATAATTTATTGAGACCTTGACTGGCCTTATTACTAGTGGCAGGTACCTACCTACACCAACTATAAACCAACAAATAGACAGACTGGAAATAATTTTGTTAAAAGCTCATATTATTCCATAGCAGGTATTTATAAAACACAGATTGAGAAATTTGAGAAGTGGCTTACAGGAAAACGTTGGTGGTTAATAAAAATATAATCTCATGCAGACCCAGAATATGTATACTTTTCCTACATTTACGCCGTAGTGTAATAGTTCCCCATAAAGTGGCAGTCTTTTCACACAATTGTGGGTTGGCGCTGAAAATGAATTTGATATTTTATGTATTAAGTGCCTCATTCATGTTTTTTTGCCACAGGGCAGCCCAGCAGGTCTTGTTGCTGTACGGCCCTACAGCAAAAGAAAAGGGCAAGAATGTGCCGTATCTATTAGATACAGCGCATTCCTGTCCGTTTCTCCTGCACCGGCACACATGGAGAAGTGTGGCTCAATGATTAGAGCGGCAGACCCTGATGCAGAGGTCTAGCCTGGGACCAGGGTTCAATTCCCCGCCTTGGCAGGTTTTGGGCTTAAAATTCCACAGACCTGATAATTCTCGCCTTGGTGCCTCTTCCAATCATTGAGTCCCACTCTGCAACTCTGGGCATTAGCTTGCTTAATCTCCACAACAGCCCCCACAATGCTAAGGATGCCTGGCCTCCACCTTGGGGGTGCCCAGGAGTGGACGCCTCACAGGGAAAGCCAGGATGGGTTCCACAGCAGTATTCTTACAAGCGCCTTGAGACCCTTGCGGGTGAGTAGTGCGCTGTACAAGTATCAATTTACATTTACATGGACTAACGTGTGCCAACGCAGGCACCTTTGCACCATGGTACAAGGATGCCAGCGTTGCACGCATGATTATTTCCCCTCCTGCACAAAAACAATCACAAGAGGTTTTTTCCTCTTTCTTTGTGTGTTGCAGAATGCAGTACACATAGAAAGAGGAAATACAAGGGGAAATAAAGATATTTCTCCTCGTTGTGCCTCCCTTACGCCCTTCTTAGGGAGGTATACGTTTTTGATGCTGCCTCAGACTTACAATTTCTTATAAATCTGGGGCACTGTCAAAAAACCATGGACGTTGCTGGGAACGCCCCCAGCAAAACCCATGGAATGCCCCTTTCATGCAGTTTTCTGCGTTAAAGGGGTACATATTTATAAGGCCATGAAAAGCTGCTTAACATGGCTTTACTCGGCCTTATAAATATGCCAGTGTCACATTGCGCCATCGGAACATCAAAAAAGTGATGTTCTGGAGGCACAATAGTGCCTTATAGATATGTGCCCCTTTCACACGGAAAACTGTGTGAAAAGAGCATTCCATGGGTAATGTTTGGGGGAGTTCCCAGCAACATCCTAGGCTTTTTGACGCTGCCCCAGATTTACGAGAAATTGTAAGCCTGAGGCAGCGCCAAAAGCATACGTCTCCCCACGGGGGGCTTAAGAGAGGCACAACAAGGAGAAATATCTTTATTTCCCCTTTTTTTTCCGCTTTCTAAGTGTGCTGCAGAACAAGCCTCTTGTGATTGCTTTTGTGAAGGAACGTTTCCCTTTCTGCGCAAAAATATTCATGCCCTCAATGCAGGCACCCTTGCACCATTGTGCAAAGGGGCCTGCGTTGGCACCGGTGCAGGGAAAACGGACAGGAATGGGCCGTATCTCATAGATACAGTGCAATCCTGCCCTTTTCTTTTGTCGTAGGGCATCGCAGCAGGGTGCTGAGCTACCCTACGGCAAAACGCCCGTAAATGAGGCCATGTATTTTTATGGAGGTCTATGAGAAGATAGTATGAACCTATACTGGTAAAAGCTGCATAATTACAATCTTCATTCACAACTACTTTTTGATGCTTGATTAAAGTCAAGTGCTATCTTTTCATTTTCCTTCCAAGAGGAAAACTGAGTGATTCATTATGCATCGAGTCACAGTGAGAGGCACTTCCGTAAACCGGTGCCTGGCGCCGAGATGTATTACATTCAAAGATCTGTGTGATGCCAATCGAGGCAGCATGAAATACGACATATCAGCATTGTAATTGTGGTCGCTGCCTGTTAATTTCGTCCATGCTCATCTACCTGCTGTTGTGCACTTCTCCGCCACCACGAGGATTCCATTAGCTGTATTATTGACTGCTTCCAAGGGATATCATGCACACTTTTTCACACCATGCTGCCTTTGAAATTGATTGTGACATTTAGGCCTTATTCATCTGCGTCTCGCTAATCCAGCAGCGTGTTCCTCTTGATCTACTTGACTTAATGATTTCGATGGTTTTCTTTTGTTGTTTATCCATTTGATAGCCCTTGGACTTGCTTTTTATCTTCACAGAGCGCGGGCGAGCTGAGATGATGGAAGCTGGCAGCTTTCTGCTTTTCATGTTTTGCCTGGGAATCTGCAGAGTAGTTTACCCGAGAAAATTGAATTATAGATGCGCATGCCCCTGTGCTTCTGCACTTCAGGAATGTTCATCTGCTATAAATGTCATTTTATTTACCAGAACTTAACTCGAACTCAATTAATAAATCAAAAATTGCAGGAGTGCAAAGTTTTTCTTACAAGCCTGCAGCCAGTTTTGCTGAATGCTAGGATTGCTGAATACCGAAGCGACCTGGTCTTGGTTCCATCTTATGCCTTTTGCGTGCGTCACCCTGCACTTCCTGTCCCTCGTTCTCATGCTTACAGGCTATTTTTCATCCCTGCTTTCTCTCTGTGTCACTGTTTGGCTGTCTTTGTCTTCCTCATCCTTTGTCTGTCTTGATCTGGGTCAAAGTCTGATGATGAAAAATAAGTTCTGGTGCCAAAGAAATGAGCGCTGCTACTTGGTACCTCCACTGGCAACCACCGCCACAAATGGAGCACTGTTTTTTTGTCAACACTTCCCATCTTCAATGTAACTATTAAGGAGTCCGGCTGAAGATATTGAGTTAAACCCATATACACAATATGGGGGAAAGATGTTTTTGCCTTTGTTATCTTGTGATTAATCTACTAACCTTCTTTAAAGGATGAAAAGGCCTGGCCCCAAATGTTCAGTCCTGCTCTATTCTCAGTGTTCCGATAGTTTTTTTTAGCAGCATGAAAGTGTAAAGGTGAGTCAAATTTTCGTAATTCAAATTAAGATACAGTGTAACATGGGAAAGGCTACATAAGAACACAAGTCGACATCCAATTGAAGGTTAGCCTAATGTACTTTAAATTTAGAAATAGCTGGACATACACGAATCTTAGCATACGGGTATAAAAATACAGGGGAAACAGAAGGAATCCAAATCTTCGTAAGATATCTACTTGGTGCAACAAGAAAGTGCTATAAGTTCTATGAAGATTATGCAAGAAATGAGAAAGCAATAGTTCAGGTCACCCTGAATCAGCACTTCTTAAGTATGCAGCATTTAGTCCTAACTCTCCCTATTCTAACTGCAGAGGTGGCATCCCTCAGTTTGCATATAAGCAGAGTATTGAAGCCACCAGGAAGTAAGTGAGCGGATTTAGCACTCATGTTCTCTCCGTCAGGAAGGCAAGTAGAAAATGGAGTGTCTGTCCCTCTCTACAATGGATCATATATTCAAAGTTGTATTTAAAAATGTCCCATAATGCTTTTCTGACACATACTCTACAGTGGGCTCAGCCACACAACATTTCCATGATGTCAACTCCCTTCACGGCCTTCTCCATGTATGCCCCACTATAGCAGTTCGTCCTGGGTCTTCTCTCTTTCTCCCATGTGAAAACACCACCCTCCACCTTATCTTCTCCAGGCAGTGCTAAATGTAACTCCTTCATTCTAATAGAACAAAACCCCTACTTTTCACTTGCAAATGTTGTACACCTGAAATGCAAACATGGAACAGAAAGCTTTCTATAAAACTCACATGAAAATTTAAACATTAGTTTTAGAAACAAGGACATTTCAAAATGTACTGCAGATACAATCCCTCGACTTAGGCTAAAATAAGGAACTCACCATGTTGTTTACATTAGGATTTACATAGAACATTAGCGTTCAATAGGAATGTTTCCCCTAACTACATTAATATGTATATTGCATCTACATCATTAGTCTAACAAGCGTCCAGAGTGGATACATCACTGAATCATATTCACTGATGGGGCTTATAGCAACTGTTGGACTTGGCCTTTTAGGCTAAAGTTCCCTAAACTTTTTGCCTTGCCCCTAGACATTTTTTCTGACATGGATGTTACCAACGTAGATGCTTTGGGCACTTTGTGACTGCTGATCAGGATCAAAGTGCAAGTGCTCCCTGTGTACAGTGTAATGGTAATTGGTTGTCCATGATTGGTATGTTTGCCCTACTAGTAAAGTCCCTAGTAAAGTGCACTATGTGTGCCAGAGCTTGTAAAGCAAATGCTACTAGGGGCCTACAGCACTAATTGTGCCACCTACCCAAGTAGCGCTAAAGAGAGAACTCAGGCCTGCCACTGCAGTGCCTGCGCGCAATTTGTTAAACTGCCTTGTTATCCTGACAAGTGCACCCACTTGCCAGGCCTTACCCTTCCCTTTTTAGGCACATAAGGCACCCTTATGGTAGGTCCATGGTACCCCCCTGGGCAGGGTGCAGAGTATGTGAAAGGTAGGACATGTACTAAGGTCTGTACCATGTCCTGACAGGGAAAAAATGCCAAATTCGTTTTTCACTGTTGCAAGGCCATCTTGCCCATAGAACAGAATTGGGGACGCTCTTGCTTGCCGTAGCGCTGTTCCTGGCGCCACTGTCGGATTTCCTGTAGCCTGCTGTACCTGTGGCCACTACTCGCCGCACCCGCTCCGCGGGTGCCGCTTCGCCCCATTTGGCTGGGGGCTGTTCAGAGACCTTGTTGAGGAGCCTGGAGTTGGTTGTGGGAGCGAGGCGCAGCGGGGCTGCGAGCGTGTGCAGGGACTCCATTGCCCAGGAGTCCCTGCGTGACCTGCAAGACCTTCCGGTCCGCTCTCCCCGTGGCCCGCCCACCGCCCACAGGAGGGTACTTTATCTCCTCTTGCTGCACTGCTCCTTGGGACGCTCTTGCTTGCCGTAGCGCTGTTCCTGGCGCCACTGTCGGATTTCCTGTAGCCTGCTGCACCTGTGGCCACTACTCGCCGCACCCGCTCCGCGGGTGCCGCTTCGCCCCATTTGGCTGGGGGCTGTTCAGAGACCTTGTTGAGGAGCCTGGAGTTGGTTGTGGGAGCGAGGCGCAGCGGGGCTGCGAGCGTGTGCAGGGACTCCATTGCCCAGGAGTCCCTGCGTGACCTGCAAGACCTTCCGGTCCGCTCTCCCCGTGGCCCGCCCACTGCCTACAAACGGTCCATATATCCAAGTCCGAGTCTCCCGCGACGCGGGACGCGCGCGGGACTAAGCCCGGGGCGAAGACCGGGCAAAGAGCGGGCCGTTCGAGGTCTGAGCGGTCTGGTCTGGGCCCCCTCTCTTACACTCTTGCCTCGTACTTTGTGTTTGCCTATTTCGTTGCCCGGGTTGTTAGCCACAGTAAGTCCACATGTGTACCCGCGTTACACGCAATAGGGCGGCCAAGGGAGGGTTGGCCCATAATGGGCCTATGGACGATTTTATTACGCGGACAACCAAGGCGATAGACCATGAAATTGATAAACTGCAAACTAGAGTGTCCCTTGACTTGGAAGCGGCCAGGAAGCTGTCACTCGAATTTGCCTCCCATAAGAAATCCTCCCTTGGACACATAGCCACTGCTATTTCCCCTAATTACATCGGCATGCGGGAGGGTGTTATAGCGGTGGTTGATGTACACGATATGCCTGTTCTGCCCACTCCCTCTCCACTTCTAGGTCTACCTGCTCTGCCTGACGGCCCGCTCACTGTCGAGGACAGTCCTCTTGTTCCCCTTATTTCTTCCCCACAATCACTTGATATATCCCTGGCCTCCACCTCATATGGCGGTCTCGATAACATTCCGGGGAATCCCAATAAGAGAAAACGTTCTCCCAGCCCAACTTCCCCCCGGAAGAAACTGCCAATGCAGGGCGCTAATCTGCCCACCAGTGATAACACAATAGCTGATGCCAGTCCGGCCATGCCTTTCCTCTCCCCATTGGCTCCTCGTGGTGAAAATATTGTGGGGCAAGTCCCTTTAGATTCTGGAGGCACCTCACAACCTGAGAGATCAGACACGGGCTGGACAAATCAGGACGGGAGGGAGAGGGAATTTATAGGAGTGGTTTGGGAGTCTTTAAAAAATCTTCTATCTCCCCTGGATTTAAGGCTTTCCCGTATAGAGAACAATCTCCTTGAAATGGAGAAAAGTATTATCGCCTTGGCCACTCTTGGCCTGAGAGGCCTTGAACGTCAGGGGTTGATTGATAGTAATACGATTACAGAGGTTCCTACCCCACCTCCTACAGCTATCCCTGGTTTGCCCCCTAATCCCACTTTGCCCTGTCCTACCCACCCTATTCCCAAACCCCGCACCAGGAGTCTCATTACTGCAAATCCGCCCCCCCAGGCCAGGGCTAACACCTTAAATGCTCCAGCAACACAATCTCATACTGGCACTACATCAACTGCACCGAGAGCCCGGCACCCAATTAGCTCTAGCTCCCGCCCTGCCCAGGCGCCTCGGAACAACACTACACCAGCCACACCGAGAGTTCAGAATCCAGCTAACACTAGTTCCCGTCCCGTCCAGGCCCACCGGAATAAACCCCCCACTCATTCTGCTAGGGGTCCCCATACCAGGAGCAATTTTCGAGGAGGTTATATCGACCTTCCTCCTGAAGCAAATGATTATATGGTGGTTTTGACGGGTGTCCCGGAATTGGAGAATGGCCAATATGAAGATCAGCATTCCCTACGCAATAAAGTTATGCACTGGCTTAACACTTATAGACCTATTCCCAATGGAAGGAGGAGTAGAGTCTTAACGACACGAAGAGTTCCATGGGTGGGCACTACGAGGAAATCGACCCCCGGTGACTGTATAGTCGTAACTTTTGACGATGTGTATACGGCCAGGCACATCTGGTCTCCTGGGAACCAAGATTGGGGTTCCTCTATTGCCCCGAGGCCTTTGTCATTCTTCTATCCCCCCCGTGTTGTATGTCCGCAGGGGGGTTCTTGGCCCACAGTCCCCCAACAGCCTAGTTGGGAATTCCTTCCCACTGTGTTTAACCCAAACAGTTGTTGGCCTGGAAATGTAATTTCAGATAGGTTTGGCAGCCTGGAGGATGTCGATTGACTCCTAACGCCCCCAACAAGAGTACTACCAAGCAATCCCAATGGTTTCATATTAGAGACGGGGAGATTATCCTTGACGGCCACCGTGGGTGTGATTAGTACTTCCTCTCCTACCCAGTCCCCAATCCAGGTCCCCCTTACACAGGATCTGGTGCACCTTTCCTCAGTTGTCTGTCCTCCCACTACTCCCCTAGCTGCAAACTTGATTGCCCCTGATATCTCGTCACCTGCAGCTTCTCTCCAATCTTCCAGGGTCGATGATATCCATGTCACCTCTCCAGTTTTTGAGCCACAGTCTGGTAAGACCTTGACAGGTGTTCCCCAGCTTAAAATATTAAGCTGGAATGTGGCAGGGCTTGCCCGGAATTTTGACAAACCTGATTGGATCTCTTTTATGGAGCCCTTCGGGATCTGCCTTTTACAAGAAACTTGGTGCCTGGAGCCCGTGCACAGGGTCGGCTTCACCACCTACTCAACACCACCTTACAAGGCAGTAAAGGCCGTCCTTCTGGTGGCCTTCTCATCTGGGTAAGTGTATCACTGGGGCTCACAGTAAAACAAACAAATTCACCATCCCCAGATCTTTTGAGACTCACTATGCAATGCCCGGGGGGCAAGACCCTAGAGCTTTTCAACATGTACTTAAGGGGGGCCAGGGCAGGGAACTTGAGCCCTTTGTCTTTAACTGGAGTTGAAAAGGAGCTAACTGGTTGCAACATTGACTCCCTCACTATTCTGGGCGGGGATTTCAATTGTTGCTTTGAGCCTCTGGCCTGCGATGACATGTTGGATACATGGGAGGACGATGCCAAGAGAGGCATTCCCTTGCTTGCTCTCAACCCCATCAGGAAATGGACACAGAATGCTATTGATATCAACGCACTTTGCTTGGAATACTCCCTCAGAGCCACTAATGGTCGTTGTAAGTCAGACACTGGGGGTGCACACACATATAACAGGATTGGACACACCTCCAGAATCGACTACGTGCTGTTAAACTTTAACCTGTGGGAATATGCCCTCGATATGGTTGTCCATCAATCCACGGATAGTGACCACAATCCTTTGATCCTCTCGCTTGCTCTCCCGTGGGATCTAGGGGCCACAGCATCATCCCGGCCAACTTGGAAATCATCCCACGAAGTTGTTCCATCAAACTGCGGGAGGCGACTAAAGTGGGCTAAGGTTGCCTCTGATGTTACAAGAATGGCCCAAGTTCAGTCCATAATGATGGAAGCCAAGTGTATCGCAGGCACGCTGGACTGTGACTCTCCTATCCTTGTGCCATTTGTGGAGACTATTGTATCACTTAGCAATCTTTTTCTGGTTCCTGAGGGGAGGGGGGGGTCCAAGCGGAGAAACGAGTCTAAGGGTAGAGATCAATGGTATACCCACGCTTGTCGCCAAGCAAAAAGTGAACTAATTACGGCGGTCAGCGCTAAAGACCAGGCTTTGATTTCACAAGCTAGGAAAAACTACAAGAAGACTCAAGCTGCGGCAAAGGTCACTCATGAAACCAACTTCTGGAGCGATTTAATGGAGGCTGGTTCTAGAAAGGACTCAAGGGCTTTCTGGGCTCTGATTAGAGGTAGGGACAGGCCTGTTGACTCCCTGCTTACATGTAATATTACAGGGGAGGTTTGGTGGGCCCACTTTTCTAAACTATACTCTAACTCCCCGGGGGTATTGGGTCCTAATAGGAGTACTAGTCATATAGTACCAGCTGACAGCTCTCATCTTGGCCCCACTTTTTCATCTAGGGAGGTGGAGATAGCAATCAGGTGCATCGTCCCCAACAAGGCGGCAGGCCCAGATGGAGTCCCCGGTGACTTGCTTCGTAGCAATGTCGAGGTTTGGAGCCTATACATTGCTAAACTCCTGAATGAGGCAATGGTGGGTGGCGGTTTCCCGGATTCTTGGAGGGGTGCGGAAGTTGTCCCCATTTTTAAAAAGGGCTGCAGGGACGATCCGGCCAACTACCGACCCATAAGTCTGCTTGATTCCACCCAGAAGGCAGCAGGGAAGGTAGTTTTGGGTAGGATCTTGCAGTGGGCCGAGGAAATGAAGGTTTTGTCTGACTTTCAGGCCGGCTTCAGATCTGGAACCGGCACGATTGAGCAGACATTCTGTTTCCTAATGCTTTATTGGAAAGTGGTCAAACTGGGCAAGGGCAGTCTGTATCTCGCTTTCATCGATTTACGGACTGCCTTTGACCTTGTTCCACGTAACCAACTCTGGGCTGTACTTGAGGGCATGGGCATGCCCGCGTATTTGTTAGCCTTAACCATCAAATTCCACGAAAGCAATTTTGCCCAAATTAGATGGGGTCAGCAGGGCCAAAAAACATCTCGGATTCCTGTTGACAGGGGCGTCCGCCAGGGGTGTGTGCTAGCTCCCACTCTGTTTTCCCTATATCTAAACGGAGTGGTAGAGCACCTTCTTCAATTGTCAGCAGATGCTCCTTCCCTGGCGGGTAGAAAGATACCAACGCTCCTGTTCGCAGACGACACCCTGCTGATTTCGAAATCCCCGAAGGGCCTCCAAACTCTGCTAACGAGGTTCCAGGGCTTCTGCGACACAAGGGGCTTGGCTATTAACATCAACAAAACCAAGTTCCTTGTGTTGAATCCCCCCAGGAAGACAGTCTACCCGCCATCAATAGATGCAGTACCTTTAGAAAGGGTCAGGGAATTTGATTATTTAGGAATCAGACTTTGTGATACTATGTCTTGGAAGGCGCATCACCAAAAATCCATCTTGACTTACAGGAGGGTCACGGGTGCCCTCTTAAAAGAGCATCGCGCCTCACCCCTTAAACCCATCGGGGTGATACTTGACATCTACAAGGCAAAGGCTGTGAGCGCGGCACTATACGGGGCCGAATTGTGGGGTACCCAGAAATCTGACACCCTGTCTCAGCTGGAGAATAAGTTCCACAAAGATCTAATGCGGCTCCCTCATAGCTCCCCTACTCTACCCCTTCTACTCGATACAGGCACACGATCCATAGCTGATCAGGCCAAGCTACGTCCCCTCCTTCTGTGGGCCCGTATATGGAATGTCCCTGAACTTTCAAGCTATGCTGATGCATTAAGTGAGCTTCTTTCAAACCCGGGTTGGCATAAGATCGGTTGGCTCCTTGGTGTAAAGCGCCTCCTTTGCGACTTAGGCCTGGATGATGCTTGGGCTAACAGATCTTCGCCACCCAAACAGCTGCTAAAGAAAATATTCTGGCTGTGGGTGGATAATGAGAGAGTCTCCCAACCGAATCTGTGTAGATCAGCTGAGGAGTTCTTGGCTAGCAAATCCCGTCCCTTTAGAGAACCCTACCTCGATGTGATTTTGAATCCATCAGATAGGGCGTTGTATTTCAAATTCAGGGCCGGGGTTTTGCCTGTAAGCACAAGGACAGCTAAATGGAAACCACCATGGCAAACCGTGGAAACTTGCCCTTTCTGTACAACTAGGGTCGAATCTATTCCCCATCTGTTATTCGAATGCCCAGCCTACGCTGCTCCCCGCCGCAGATGGTTGAAACCGCTCTGCGCAAGGCTGGGCACTCGGTCACATTTGCAGGCCTTACAGCTGTTAAGATCTGACCCTCACCCACTGTTTGCTTGTGGTCTGGCAAAATTTCTGGGGTGGGCTTGGAGGATAAGAACCGCGAGGAGGAAGCTCCTCCAGTAAGGATGCCAATTTATATTCTAGTGGCCTGGTTATTTTCTGTATGTGTCCTTTTAACATTATTCCTTTCAGAAACAGATAATTGTATATTTGCACAAATGTTTTTAGATAGGATGTTTTTTATTAGGTTGTATATTTTTAGCATTCTTGTTGAGATTTTGTCAGTTTTGATGTATAACTGTTTTTATGCTCACATTGATTTTATTGTAATGCTTTTATGAAATGAAACATTTCGAAATAAAGCTATACAACCAGAATTGGAAAGGCTCTTTAATATGTTTCCAGCCTATCTTCCCATAGGCTTATGATGGATAGGTGAAGTTTAGTGTGCCTGTACTCACAATTTAATAACACATCTTTTTGTGAAGGTGGAAGAATGTGTGATGTTACAACGCTTACATTTACAATGCTTGCCTTTACAACATTGTTTTTACATCACAACATCATTTACAAATCATTCTTTTACATAGCATTCCATTACATTGCATTTTCAGAAAACTTCCTTTACAACGCATTCCATTACATCCCAATATACCTTTACAATGCATACCATTACAATGTATACCATTACAATGCATTTAAGGTAAGTATTGGATAGTATAGGGGTAATAATTACTGTTCTAACTCCAGTGAGTGCAACAGTCGGCTAAGTGTTGGATAGTGTAGGTGTAAACATTACTATTCTAACTCAAGTAAGTTCAACAGTAAGGTAAGTGTTGGATAGTGTAGGGGTAAAAATTACTATTCTAACTCCAGTGAGTGCAACATTAGGTTAAGTGTTGTATAGTGTAAGGGTACTAGGCATTTTAATGGTATGGGCTGTAATGACTTTCAATGTAATGCCTGCGTTGTAGTGACATTCATTGTAATAACGTGCATTGTAGTAACATGCAATGTAATGGCTGCATTGTGATGACATGCGATGTAAAGGATGTTGCAATGTAATGACAGCTATGTAAGGGTAGTGCGATGTAATGACTGCGTTGTAAAGGTTGTTTCTCATTTTTGAATTGTTTGTTTAGAAACCACGCTTTTATAGGTGGCTGGTTTCTTTGTTCTAACAATTCTGAGTGTCTCTGCCTAGTTGTGGATTGACTGTCTGGATTTGAATGTGATAGGGTCTTGGAAATGTCTTGACCCAGGGGAGGAATAAGAGACAGCAACAGGCAGACCTGCATCTGGAGTGTAGAGGGAAGGAATAGCCCCTGAAGGTAAAGAGGCCTGGGCTGCAGCCATAAAACAATGTCTCCATCTCCTGCTGAGTGATTGAGGATCCAGACTCCCACTATCAAAGGCAGAAGGTGTCACTGGCCGAGAGACACCCAGAACTGGTTTGGACAGTGCCCCCCTGAACACAAAGACTTCAAAGACTTTTAGGGGTATACCTATGAGGGTCGAAACCCCTGAACATTGGACTGATCAAGACTGAAAAGGATTGAAAAATACTTTGAGGTCAAGAGGTACCTCTGCCAAGGAAGAACAGCTGAAGAGACTGACCCTTGCTGTGTTCTGGGGCTGGACTGCAGTTTGCTTATTTAACCAAGGAGAGGCTAAGGGACTTTGCTGTGAGCTGTGTTCCCCTGCTTGAAAGGACTTTGCTGTGTGCTGTGTCCTGAATTAACTTGTCCCCAAGGGCCTGAGGAGAGTTGGCTCCCTGTTGTGGAAACTCAGGAACAAAAAAGTTTCCAAGCGTGTCTCAGTGATGCTGTGTGCGTGTGCTTTTTGCAGCCTGAGACCTTTGTGAGGATTGTCCTGTGATTGTGTGCACCCAGAGTCCAAGTGATTCTCAGCTATGCTGTGTGCATATGCTTCGTGCAGCCTGAGACCTTTGTGAGGATTGCCCTGTGATCGTGTGCACCTGGAGCTCAAGTGAGTCTCAGCACCATTGTGTATATGTGCCCTGTGGCAGTCTGAGACCTTCGTGAGAACTTGCCCCTTGACTGTGTGTCCCGGAGCAGTCTTGTTCTCTGCTTTGATCAAAAGTGTTACCAGAAGTGCTGCGCCTGCCAGGAGCTGTTGGTATTCACTGCCGCCGGCCCGAGCCTGCCTTTGCCAAAGAGAGACCTCAAACCATCACCTTCTGGGTCTGGGTTCCACTGTCCTAGATGATCGAAATCGCATTGGAGGCCCAAGCCGCGAGGAGAGGAGAGTGAGATCGTACGCTCAACAAGTGTGCGTATGTAACCACCTGGGGCGGGGTGTGGGCTACGAGAAAAATGCTCTCAGCCTTTCCCATCTTTGCAGCGCAAGCCTCCGCTCAAGTCTGTATCGCAGCCTGTACTTGCAGAGGAGTGGTAGTACCGGGGCCGGAGTGTGAAGCTGCACTTTATTTTCCATCATACCAGTCTTGGGGGCATATTTTGGCAGTAGCTGACCGTGAGTCAGTAAGTGTTGCATAGAGACCGTACAGAGCACAGCGATCGGTACTTGAGTACATTATTTTGGCATTATGAACTGCCTGATTTTTGCATTACGAATTGCATCATTTTTGCATTGCAAACTGCCTGATTTTTGCATTATGAATTGCATTATTTTTGTATTATGAATTGCATGATTGTTGCATTACAAAGTGCATTATTTTTGCATTACAAACAGCCTGATTGTTGCATTATATATTGCATTATTTTTGCATTACGAATCGCCTGATAGTTGCATTATGAATTGCATTATGAATTGCATTATGAACTGCCTGATTGTTGCATTACAAATTGAATTATTTGGCATTACAAACTGCCTGATAGTTGCATTACAAACATTATTTTTACATCACAAAGTGCCCTGATTCTTGCATTACAAACTTCATAGCATTGCATTAGGACTGCATTGGATCATTGATAATTGCTCATTAATACTGCAAGAACCTACAAGGGTTTGCTGGCCTAATAAGCGGCCAGGTGAAATATTACAAATACGCATATGTTGGATTTCTATTGTGTGGTCTCATTGTATATCTTTTTTTTATAAACATACATTTTTGTTATGAAACTCGTGTGGAGTTCATTTGTAGTGTCATCGCTGAGTTACTGAGATGGTGGTTGCAAATACTTTACACATTTGCCTTGGAGATAAGCCTGGCTGCTCGTGCCAAGCTACCGTGGAGGTGAGCTGGGGCTATCTGATAAGGTGTCCTTTCTTTCCCTGACTTAGAAGCAAGGGTCCCTATTTGGACTAAGGTTCCTTCCTCAGCCAACTAGAGACCCCCAGTTCTAACAGCAATAAATTACATTGGTTAACATTTTCAGCACAATTTCTATAAATTATTAATTGGCTTTACATTGGAACACAATCATTTCGTAGGACCATGTTGCTTGATTCACGTTTCTCTAACATCTAATCTCACAACATTAAATAATATGTAAGTGCATTCTACATGCACTCCTAACAGGTACCCCATGTGGCATCCTACATTTCTGCTCTATCAGTGCCTTGTGAGAACTGACCAAAGTTTAATTTTGAAGTTTGTAATACGTTAGCTGCATATCTTGAACGTTTCCACTTTTTGGGTGCTTTGCTTTCAAATATCAGTAATTCATATTCTGGAATTCTACATGATATATCGTTTGTCTGTAATTATAGCTATGATATAAATACTCACAACATAACTCATGATTACTTTGCTATCGACCTCAGGAAATTGACTGATAGCTGGTTGTCGACATTGTGCAGGTCACCTGTTGCTTTTTGGCAACAGTTTGTGGGCCTCCAATTACTGACAATTATCTAGGTGTTCATATTTCAATGTACTTTTAAGCTGACAATGACACAAAGCTAACACATGATATGTTTACTTTTATGACAAAGCAACAAGGAGAGAATAGCAGATGACAAGCTAGTAGTGTACCCATCATATGGACCAGGCTCAGCCACAGGCATGCTGCATCCATGAGTTTGATCTAGCTATTGATCAAAGAATGCTACCCTTATTTCTTACGTATTCCAGGGAAACCCAATAATTTTGGTTTTAAAATATGGTGGCATCTTGACAAAACATAATCATAGGTGATGTGACCTAAGGTGGGTAAAGAGTAGTAGATAAGCAGGGACAAGTAGGCTTAAATGTTGTCCAGCTGCTTACACATCCATTGTACAGCGCTAGTAGAAATTTGGAAGTTAATTATTTTTATAACAGTTTCCTGCTGGTAAAAGGCGTCCTTAGGGCTGTCACTTCAATGTTTTTATAATTGTGCATTTGTAAACTCTTCACTTAGTGGCATGTGTGAGCTCCCAAATGTCATCTAGGAGTTCTCATGAAAAGGTAAGACTGACAGATTTCTGTGAGAAGTCGTGGAGACCTGCACCCGTTTAAGGGTGTAAAATTATACATGAAGGTTCCTGACTTTTCATATTTTTGTAGATGTGTCAATTTCATTACAAGAACAGAGGCTACCATTATGCATATTTCTTTTAATGCAGTCCAAGCAGCCGCATACATCATAAAGAAAAAAGGTTCCAGAACAGAACATTAGGAATATACAAAAGGCATGAGCCCATAACAATCTGCCTTTTTTAAATGCGGCTCCAAGCAGATAAGTTCATTTTTTTTTTACTCTTAACTCCTTGTATTGTTAATTACTTGCTTTCTTCTAGTACCCTTCACCTGTTTACTATCGTTTTGGGACTAACCCCCCCTTTTCCTCCCACCGAAGGTCGACACCTGAGCTCCAGTTTACAAAGATCAGTTCCTCACTCTCATTGTTATGTTATGTTATGTTATTATAAGCTTGTAGAGCGCTATATCACCCAGGGGTAACTAAGCGCTGTCAGCGGATACACAACATCAGTGGGTACAGATGCCAAATCACAGAGGTCCCCACGCCTCCTCAAAGAGCACCGTCTTCAGCTTTTTCCTAAACAACAGTAGGTTTGTTTCCTTCCTGAGTTCCACGGGCAGGTGGTTCCATGCCAGGGGGAGGGTGCTAGAGAAGGCTCTGCCGCCCTTCGATGTGAGGTTATACCGAGGGCAGAGTAGGTTACATGCCTCAGCCGACCGGAGGGACCTAGTGAGTAGGTACCTAGAGAGCCGATCTTTGATGTATTTAGGGGCTGAGCCGTACGTTGCCTTGTGCGCAATGCAGAGGCTTTTAAATTTAATTCTTTGGGCAATGGGCAGCCAATGTAAGCTGCAGAGTAGGGGCGTAGCTCAAGTGTGCCTAGGTTTGTTAAAGATAAGCCTGGCCTAATCGTTCAGTACGACCCGTAGTCGGGCCAGAAGGTTGTTTGGGAGGCCATAGTATAGGGAATTACCATAGTCCAGCCGTGCTAGAATTAAGGAAGAGACCGCCAGCCTCATTGTGGAGAAAGACAGCAATGAGGAGAGTTTCCGCAGCTGGCGAATCAGACTCACACAGATGCCCACCACAGATGATACCTGCTGAGTCATAGATAGTTGGGTATCAGTTTTGATTCCAAGACTTTTAACTGCTGGCGCTGGTTCTGGGAGTGGCCCTAATTCAGCCGGCCAAAACTGGTCGCACCAAGGATTAACAGCTGTAGTAATTGCCGGGACTTCAGTTTTGTCTGGATTTATTTTTAGAGAGTTATTCGACATCCAGCTGATTGTGAATTTGAGTATGTTCTGCATTCTCGCCTGAGCAGTGTCGTCAATCTGAATCAGAATCTGTGTGTCGTCTGCGTAATTGTAGACTCTACACTCCATCCTGTTCAGTGACGCGATCAGTGGCTGAAGATAAATGTTGAAAAGCAGTGGTGACAGAGCCGAACCTTGGGGCACGCCACAGGTCAGTTTTGCCGATTTGGACACCAGGTCGGCAAGCTGCACTCGCTGCGACCGGTCTTCAAGGAAGGATGTCAACCAGGCAAGGGCTGTACCCTGAATCCCCAAGTCCTTTATCCGCAATAGAAGTTGGCAATGATTAACGGTATCAAATGCCGCGGATAAGTCCAAGAGGATCAGGGCACAGGGTTTTTTTTATCAGCCTTGAGTCTCAGGTCGTCTAGCACGGACAGCATTACCAGTTCCGTGCTGTGGTGAGCTCTGAAACCCACCTGGTTGGGCTCAAGGAGGTGGTTACTTTCCAGGAAGTGGGTGAGAGATTGTAGAACATGTTGCTCTAGAATTTTTGCAAGAAAGGGAAGCTGGGAAATTGGCCTAAAATTCTTTAGGTTTTTTGGGTCCGCACCAGGTTTCTTAAGTAACAGAACCACCCTTGCCTCTTTAAAGTTGGAGCCTCATTCCAGTTACTGCCTCATTCCATTGTCTCTGCCATCCCCTCCTTAACCGGTACATAACCAATGTACTTTTACACCCCCTTTGGTACTTTCTGGTTGTTTCTAATTGCCTTTTCCCTGGCGTGTGCTACATATCCACCGCTCACCTCACATCGGCGAAATACGTTTCTGGTTTAACCTGGGGAGAGCTCTGCTGCCTATAGGCACCTTTCCCCCATGCCATTCCTGTTTGATGTGGGCAAACACGCTCTTTCATGAGCTCCCTCGGCTGAAGCGACTTCTTCTCCGCTCCAGGAGCAAACAAAGCTGCCATTAGAGAAAAGTACCCTGGCAATGCGGACGTCGCATTGTCCCTTTGCCAAGGTGCTTTCCTCGAATCCCCAACATAACGAGGCTTGTCTCCTCAGCCTCTTAGCAACCGGCTACAGCTGACCGGGCTCGCGAGCAAACTAGCATTTGCTCTCCCTTCCCGATCAGCTACCGGTAAATTTTGTAAATATGCGCAATAATTTACAAGCATTTTTTATGCCCTCAATACCCTTTTGCTCAATTTAGCATTGATATCTTTCTGGACAAGGCAGGCTTTAATGCTCTCCTTCTAGCTGAAAACTGGCTGTCTCTTCTCAGGATAAGACAGCCTTGCACGCTACTTACTTCCTTGTGTCCTCACCCTTTTTCATAACTTGCAAAAAGAAAGGGATTTCTAACCCCCCTCAAAAAAGGGGTTTCTAACCACCACCCAAAAAGAGGGTGCCAACTATTTATTTCAACCTTTACTTTCTATACCTTTGTTCTAGGACATTTAAATAGGTACCATGTCTGATATTGATTCAGTTGACGCTAGTGCCCCCATCCCTAGCAAGGATAATGAAGCCTTCAAGAGAATAATCCAGAAAGAGACAAGATCATGCATGCTAGAAACATTAACTAAAGTAATGGCTTCATAGATGTCCCCTCCCCAACGAGGGGGACGATATTACACATAACCAGTGTTCCCAAACCTCTGACGATCTCATTGAAATAAGGGGGAAGAGACTAGAAAATATTACAAATATTGAGCAACCAACCCCCAGAAGCTCTATGGGAGGTCACAGCACCTCAAGTAATTCTGGAGGTCTCAGCACCTCAGCTATCAATGGAGGTCACTGCACCTCAAATACTTTGGGTGTCCTTAGCAGCACAACTTATAATGGTGTCCTCAGTGGCACGAAACATTTGGGTGTCCCTAGCGGCACAAAACCTCTAAGTGCTCAGCATACTCAATACTATATGGGAGGTAATGACTTTCAAGAGGATGACACCTCTGACATTTTTGACAAATATGTTTTAAAGTTAGACAAAGATGACCCAGAATTTTTTAATCAAACGTCTGAGGACGAACTCCCTTCTTCATCAAAAGACAACATTCGCAATCCTCTAGGTGAGGAATTGTTCTGTACTCTCAATTTAAAGCACCCTAAAAGCTTGGAATGGTGCCCTCAATATCATGTGGGCAAATTCATAAAAAATGGCTTAGAAACCCTCTGGAAACAGACACATGCAATTTACTCAGAGCTGAATGCTCAAGACTCTCCATACAAGACAAGACCTGCCAAACTCCAAACCTTGATCCCGAGCTAATCAAATACCTCTTTAAACTCGGTAGGCACCCGAGAAAAGGGATGGAGAGAATTGCAATTCTTAAAGCTGCTGACTGGTCTAATGCTAGGACTTTCGCACAGCATTACTCTGAACCAATCAATCACATGTCTGATGTAGTCTTACAAAGCTACCAACATGCACAATGATAGTCTCCGGTTTTGTACTGAAATTGCAATTCTCCGATCACAATGACTAGAGAGTCTGGATTTCATTAAAGACACAGAGACTAACATTCTCCCACCTACCCTTTACCTTGGAAACTTAAAGCTTAAAGTATATTTATTCTCATGAGTTTTGTCCTTCAATGGAATTTTATCTTTTATTTACTTGAAACTTATTTAATAATTAGTTGATTGAATTATATTATATTTATTATGTTGCTTGTTTGGACAGAAGTGGGAGCTTTGGACTGCGAGCTCGCTGGAGCTGCTCTTCCTGTAATCTCCGATGGGAAAAAGGGGGCCCCTACAATGTACTCAGTTAGCTACTCGTAGGGAAGGTAAACTATGTAGAGAAAAAAAGTGTAGCAAACTCCAAGGGCATAGATAATCCCTAGATCAGAATCTAAACAAAATGATAGACCCTCCACAACATTCAAATAAATGTGTGCTGAAACAACGAGTTATACAAAAATTCTTCAATCTTTTTATTTTGATTATAGTATATTTGTTTGTTATTTTTATCCTTTGTATAAATTTCATTTACTTATTTATTTCATTTTCCACATTTAAAAAACATTTGTATATAATACATAATGTTGAAACACAAACAAGAAATTGGTTATTTACAACTAAAAACGTACAAGGACAATAAGTGAAAACAGAAAAATTACATAACCACAATTACAAAAACAAATTAACCCAGTGATATACGAGATATTCAGTCGTTGGAATAATTGGTGAAGGCAATGCGGTTGAATGGAACTACGCGCGTTTCGGCCCAAGGCCTTCGTCAGGTGACCGTCATTCGTACATTTTATATAAATAGAAAAAGTGATATAACATAATAATTGACAAGTTGACGAATCAACACAGAGACTTCGCTTCCTATGACGACAGTTTTAATTTCATTAGTATCGAGTCTGATATGCTGATTTATTTCTGCAAAATGACTTTCTACGCACTTAGTCACGTGTTGATTTTAGTGAGTCTGGTCAATTGACGATAGAAACGAGTCCTTAGAATCTTTATTCCAGTAGTCTGACTCTCAGATGTCCGACGATTATTATTTGTAAATTTTTCAGGGCAACATCCTATTTTTCTGATCGTATTCCCGCAGAAAATGTCAAAACTCGTGATCAGTTTCTTTGTAGTAAATATGCACTTGATGCAGTGACGCCGGCACATGTGCTGGATGAGAATATTTTATTATATAAACACTTCGTCTTTGGACTCTCGTGCGCTCGGACGGGGGTTCTGATCGGTCGATGCTTCTAATGTCCGCGATCAAATCCAGCGCGTCAGTTTCCCTTCATCAACTCCTCGCGGAACCCGCTCCGCGGGTCCCGCTTCGCCTCTGGTTCTCTGTCAGCGCTGCTGGAAGTGCGCTGTGACTGCGAGGACTTCATCAAACAGAGCCTCTGTGGCGGTGGTGTGGGCAGGGCTGCGAGCGTGGTCAGGCGAGGACTTCAAGTCCCAGGAGCGCCTGACCCTCGGCATCACCAGCAGCTGACCCGCTCTCCCTGCTGGCTCCTCCCCCGCCTCAGCGCGGCTAAATCCAGCGCGTCAGTTTCCCTGTTGGTTTCCTCACCTGTTGCTTGTTTGGACAGAAGTGGGAGCTTTGGACTGCGAGCACGCTGGAGCTGCTCTTCCTGTAATCTCCTTCATCAACTCCTCGCGGAACCCGCTCCGCGGGTCCCGCTTCGCCTCTGGTTCTCTGTCAGCGCTGCTGGAAGTGCGCTGTGACTGCGAGGACTTCATCAAACAGAGCCTCTGTGGCGGTGGTGTGGGCAGGGCTGCGAGCGTGGTTAGGCGAGGACTTCAAGTCCCAGGAGCGCCTGACCCTCGGCATCACCAGCAGCTGACCCGCTCTCCCTGCTGGCTCCTCCCCCGCCTCAGCGCGGCTAACTCCAGCGCGTCAGTTTCCCTGTTGGTTTCCTCACCTGTTGCTTGTTTGGACAGAAGTGGGAGCTTTGGACTGCGAGCACACTGGAGCTGCTCTTCCTGTAATCTCCTTCATCAACTCCTCGCGAAACCCGCTCCGCGGGTCCCGCTTCGCCTCTGGTTCTCTGTCAGCGCTGCTGGAAGTGCGCTGTGACTGCGAGGACTTCATCAAACAGAGCCTCTGTGGCGGTGGTGTGGGCAGGGCTGCGAGCGTGGTCAGGCGAGGACTTCAAGTCCCAGGAGCGCCTGACCCTCGGCATCACCAGCAGCTGACCCGCTCTCCCTGCTGGCTCCTCCCCCGCCTCAGCGCGGCTAAATCCAGCGCGTCAGTTTCCCTGTTGGTTTCCTCACCTGTTGCTTGTTTGGACAGAAGTGGGAGCTTTGGACTGCGAGCACGCTGGAGCTGCTCTTCCTGTAATCTCCTTCATCAACTCCTCGCGGAACCCGCTCCGCGGGTCCCGCTTCGCCTCTGGTTCTCTGTCAGCGCTGCTGGAAGTGCGCTGTGACTGCGAGGACTTCATCAAACAGAGCCTCTGTGGCGGTGGTGTGGGCAGGGCTGCGAGCGTGGTCAGGCGAGGACTTCAAGTCCCAGGAGCGCCTGACCCTCGGCATCACCAGCAGCTGACCCGCTCTCCCTGCTGGCTCCTCCCCCGCCTCAGCGCGGCTATAAACCTCCTTTGTGACACCGCAACGCGGGAGCGCGCCGGGAGAAGCCCGGGACAAGGGCGGGACCGTCTGAGGCCGTCAGAGGCTGAAGAAGGCTGGGCTGGGCCCCCTCCCTTGGCTCTCCGGTATTAAGTTTGTGCGTCGTTGTTTCTATAGTCTTGTATTGTATTTCAGGGTTTTGTTTATTTGGCCTCATATTCTACAATTGTTATCATTTTATTTTTTACTCCCCTTTTAGTACAGTCTCATGACGGCTAAAAAACTACGATCTGGGCGAGTGATTGTGGGGAGATCTGGGTCTAAAACCAAATCCAACCCCCTTCGGAATAAAATTGCATCTTCCATGCAATTGAAAGGTCAATGCCAGCTTTTCAATTTATGGGACAAAGGGAAAGATAAACCCACTGATCTGCAGTCCCCGAATGAAATCCCAGGTTCTAATGATTTGGTGCCTGTTAGTGGGGTCATTGATGTTTCCTCTAGTTTAGGCTTGGTTGCTAGTCAATCTTTGCCTATTCTAGTTAGTCCTGAAGTACTAAGGGGCTCGCCTTCGGCGTCAAACAATGTACATCTGAAACAGAGTATTCCCCTTGAATCTTTGGGTAACATGCCCTCAAAATCTGATAAAATTGTCCCCTCCCAAGTTCCACTAATGGATGTTCCCAAAGCTTCAGTGAATACTGATCTGAATACTGACCTTTTGTCAGCCGTGTCAGTTAAATCCCCTGTAGTAGGGAATGATTTTACACTGCCTGACATTGATTTAACAGCTCATAGGGCGCGGGTGGGATCGTGCCTTTAGAGGAAGCAATAACAATTTAAAGTACTGGTCCTCTAAGTAGCACACCCTCTAATAAATTAGATTTTTCCCTTCCACAATTAAATTTTACATCTTGTTCAGGTCCAGTGTTGAACAATTTAGCCGAGGGTTCTCCAAATATTAATGGGAGGCTAATTTCTAATTCTTTGTCCTCTTTGGAATCAATTCTTTCGTCGATTTTAAGTTTACTTGAAAAGTTTGTGGGAGGTTCGGAATGTATTTTTGACACTGTAACGCAAATTCTGCAAGTTCTCTTGTTAAGTAAAAATGAGTTAGGGTCAGATCTTCCCATACCATCTGCTTCTATGTTGGTGCCCTCGAAAATAAGCGCTCCTTCCGCTTTGGCAGTTTTGGATTCAGCTCTATCTATTCCTTTGACTAAAGGTCAAAGGGATAAGAAGCCTGTGGTTCTCCCAGCTGTCCCCAATCCTTCCAAAGTGGTTTCGGCTAGCGCTAATTGTATAGCCCCAATCAGTGACAAGATAGAAGTAATAGCAACATCTCCTCTCATTCCCAAATTTGAAATTCCATCCCTCTTTCCGATATTCTCCTTGCCATCAAGTAAAGAAGAGGAGATTCCTAAAGTAAATACGGGATTGACGGGAAAAGTGAGTCCCCTGAAACACAAAAAGATTAGAATGAAGAAGAGGAAACCCATCCGAAGATTCGCTAAAAAAAGACAGAGGAAACTTCTTTTTGATAAGAATGTTGAATTAAGTCTAGATGACTCTCCCCAGGTGGAGCAGTCTCCTACTTCTCATGTAGAAGTTAGGGTTGTCTCACCTAAAGAAGACGCCCCTTCCTCTGGTCTAGGTCCTATAAGCTTCACTAATCCTTTCCTTCCCAAGGTTTTCCACCCTTCTGCCAATCCTTTTTCATTACATTGTAATGTTAAAGCAGGATCTTGCCAAGTTATTTCTAAGGTTACCTCTCCTTCTGTTATCTCGTCCCCTACTGCCTTGAATCCTTCAGCAAGACCCTTTCAGGTTCCATCTTCAATGACAGTCATTCTCCCAAAAGAAAAAATAAATGTGGATACGTTATATCTTGATTTTTCTCCCTTATTTGAACCAGATTTAATTTTAAATAGATCTGCCCTACTAATCTGTTTTAAAGAGATCGAAAGTTTGAAATTAATTCGAACTTCCGATTTAGATATTGTATTTCTCCTTAACTCTTACGTGGGGAAACCAATAAGATCAACAAGGGTGAAATTCCATTCGAAAGTTGTGCTGAATCTTGTTCTACAGTGGGCAGAGGAATTACAAGTTAGAGGGATAGATGTCATGCCACACTTTGGGGAAAAATGTACTCAAAGTATTTTTGCCAATTCTTCACTATCACTTCCCTCTAAAACGGGTGTGCTGTTGTCGGATTGGTCCAATCTCAGATCAGAGGACCTAAAAATTTGTGTGGCTAGGAATGAAAGGCTAGTTTCATACAAAAATCCTCCCCTTAAGCAGACAGTGAAGGATGATCAATCTAAATGGAGTTGGTTACCTGGAGTTTTAGCGAGTAAATCCGCTCCCTGTTCTAAACAACATTCTAATTTTTAACAGAGAGCTGAAATTTATCTCTTGGAACACTGCCGGATTCAAGGATTATAAGGAGAAATTGGGTTTCCTACATTCTCAAAAGGCAGATATAATCTGTTTGCAGGAAACCTGGGTTGAAGGAAGATTAGCTTTGGAAAAAGACTATTTTGTTTTGGATTACAGCGCAACTAGCACTAGAAGAGGCCATGCTAAGGGAGGGTTAGCATGCTTGTTATCTAACAGATTGCAATGGAACTATTCACACTATCTAGATCCAGGGAAACTGTTTCAAGCAATAACCCTAAAAGATGTATTTGAGGATTGCCCCAATAGATTATTGATTGTGGTAAACATTTATATTCCCCCCAATTGTAGTTTTAATGCTGGTTTAAAAACTTTGTTCAATTTTTTAACTAAAGCGTCGGATATCTCCCCAACTCCGCATGTGTTAATGTTTGGGGACTTAAATTGTAATATATCTAGCTGTGGGTTGGAGCTGTTTAGAAATACTCCATTGGAAGAGTCTTTAAATATCCCATCAGCCCAGTTTCCCT
The DNA here is from genome assembly GCF_964263255.1 of Lissotriton vulgaris. NCBI lineage: Eukaryota > Metazoa > Chordata > Amphibia > Caudata > Salamandridae > Lissotriton > Lissotriton vulgaris. Next base: position 362,685,841 of record NC_141691.1, read on the forward strand.
CCAAAATTAAAACTAACAAAAGAGGTAAACTTATCTTAGATGGCTTACTTAAAGTTGAATGCTTAATAGTAAATGGGAGGCTTCCATCTGACATCCCGGCAGCTTATACTCGTAAATCTAATAAGGGAAAATCTATTATTGATTTTATCATGGTAGATTATGCCGGTTTTCACCTATTGAAGGATATGAAGGTCATTGAGTCTAATCTTAGTGACCATAACGCGTTGATGCTTTCTGTCTCTGTTAATCTTCAGAAAGTGGATCCGTGGAGTCTGGATATAGATTCTGTGAATTTTGATTCCAGCTCAGGGAAATGTTTTTGGAACCCTCGTATTGTTGAAAATCTGGCGCCTCTTTTGTATTTTACTGTCGAGAATTTACCCCTTTGGGAAGGGAGAGAGTTGTTGTGTTTTATTAATTTTTTAGATTCCGTAACTGCTAGTGCAAAAAAGAAACCAGGTGGGAAACAATCCCTCGTAGTCCCTCATCCTCTACGGGCTATAAATAGAGAAATAAACAAAGTTGTAAGGGGGCAATTCTTATTCTTTACCCAAGAAGCTAAGTCTAAGTTGTTTATCTTAAAAAGAAGGAGAGTTAGGCTTAAGGCCCGCTTAAAACGTTCTAAGGAAGATGCCCTCTGGATTCAACTGAGGGAAGCTTCTTATAATGGCCAAGCCAAAACATTCTGGTCCTTAATTGGCAAAGGTTGTGGTACTAGAGCCAGTCCTACGCCTATTGCCATCGAGGAACAGGTGTGGGTTCATTATATCGAGAAGTTGTACAGTAACAATAATTCTCATGTTTTTAATGTTGAATCTGATAATGTCTCACGTATACTTGTCTGTCCAACGGAAAAGGAAATTGAATGTGCCATTAAGAATATGCGCTCCTCTGGTGCGATGGGTCCTGATAAAATCCCAATTTCAGTATTAAAACACCAGAGTGAACTCTGGAGTAAAATACTTTTTCCAGTGTTTAAATTTTGTTTTTCTAGCGGAACAGTCCCCCCTTCCTGGAAAGGAAGTATTATTGTCCCTTTATACAAAAAAGGGGCAAGAGATCTACCACAAAATTATCGTCAAATTGCCTTGCTTGACGCCATTGGTAAGGTCTTTGCAAAATGTGTGCTTACTTTAATGAATCAATGGGTATCTGAATATAAAATCCTTCCCATGGAGCAAACAGGTTTTAGACAAAATCATGGAACTTTAGATAACCTGACTGCATTGCAAGTTATCAATGAAAAATATGTGAAAGTCCGTGGTGGTCAGGTATATGGCGCCTTTATTGACTTCTCCACCGCCTTTGATAAAGTAGATAGAATTTTGCTGTGGAGAAAGTTATTTAACTTAGGTATGCCCTCATTCCTTATTAAGTTAATTTGCGCCCTTTATTCTGACACCTGGTGCAGAGTCCTACTTGGAGGTGAACGTGGTGTATCTAAATTAATTCCCACTTCCAATGGGTTGAAGCAAGGTTGCCTTTTGGCTCCATTGCTATTTTCCTTATATACAGTTGATTTACCCGTCACCCTCTCTGCTTGCGCCGGTATTGCCCCGTCCTTGGGTGGAGTTCCAATCGTATGCCTTATGTATGCAGACGACATCCTGATTTTGGATCTCACCCCAAAGGGCCTGAACAATCGGTTGCAAGCACTTTCTGAATATGCCGAAAGTCATTTCTTATCAATAAACACGGCAAAAAGCAAAGTGATTTGCTTCTCCGGTAGAAAGAAGCCTAAATGCCTTAACTATCCATGGGTTGTGGGGGGGAAAAAACTGGAATGTGTGAAATCTTACACCTTCCTAGGTAAAATTGTCACTCATAATTTAAGTGACAAATTACACATTGACAATAACTCTCGGAAGGCTATCTCTCAGGGAAAGAGTTTAGTCTCCCTGTATAAAGCCACAGGTAGAAGGCACTTTTCTATTCTTTTAGATGTTTTCAGAGCGAAAGTTCCGGCCTCCCTGTTATATGGAATTGAGTTAGTTGATCTAAAAAAATGGAGTTTCTTAAACTCTGCGGAAGGGAAAATTTTACGTAGTTTAATGTCTGTAGGTACAGCAAATTCGACTGCTTCCTTGAGACAGGAAATGGGTTTACGTAGCAGCTGGGTTCAAGGTCTGGCAAGTATCATACGTTGGGTAGTAGCTTTATCTAGAGGTGAACCTAATACCTTAAGAGATCTTATAAAAAAGGAATTATTAGGATCTTTTAATGATTTCTCACTGATTGTAAAAAACTTCAGATTTGCCGTGCTACAATTGAAATTGGATGAGGAGACTTTATTTCTATTGTCCTCTCATCAATTAAAAACTGTTCTGAAGTCAACCTCCTGGGAATTGGGGTTTTGTCAGGATAGAGACTTCTGTCTAGCGAAAAAAGGTTGTACGCCTGTTATTGAATCTTATACCCTGCGGAAAGCTCAACCATATATGTATTGGAACATCTCCCATGGCGTCAGGCGCCTTGTGTTCTTATTAAGACATAATTTGCTTCCGCTGAAAGTTCTACATGCCAGCTGGTTTGGTCATTCGGCATGCTGTGATCTTTGTCAATTGTATGATCAGGACTTAGATCACGTCTTGTTTGTTTGTCCTACATTGATGTCTTGCAGGCGTAGATGGTTAAGACCAATTTGCTTACAACTCAACATATTATCTGCTTCTTCGTTTAAGGCAGCCTTGATTAACCCACCTAATGAAATGTTTGCTTTTAAACTGTACAACTTTTTTAAATGTTTTTTGGATCTGTATTAAGATGTTTCTTGTAATTGTGATGGAATAATATTTTAAGTATTTCTTGTTTTGTATGTATATGTTGTTTTATGTGGACCTCATAAAGAGTTCCTTATCATAATAAAAAAAAAAAAAAAAAAAAAAAAAATATTATATTTTTGTCTAATTACATTCCTTGCCTTTTTACTTTTTCTTGAAGTAATTATATCTATCTCTTTTTTCAGGTAATCTCTCATAACTTCATGAATTTCACCTTTGGATCCTTCATTATTCTTCCTTTTCCTTTGTTGTGTGATGGTTCAAAGAAGTGTCTGAAAACGTAACATTCTATTCTACGCCGAGTGATTTAAATGGGAAAATAATAGTGCAGGTACTCATTTAAATGGTGCGAGTGGGCGGGGCTAGGGGCGGGGCTAAGAACAAGACATGCTGATACCTATTGACTTTAATACTAGTTGAAGCACATATCAACACACATGGCAAATGCATTTCTATAAAATAAAACAGGTAAATCTACACAAAACGACAGTTAAATGCAGTGATGTTTTAACATTTCCTTCTTATTTAATATTTGCAGCTTCCAGACTGTCATTTGCTGTTGCTTGGCACAACACAATATATTATCGAGCGTGTACACACACACACACACACACACACAAAAAATCAAGCAGACGTGCCAACACAAAGCATTCCACACATTTCGTTTAATATACCTCCCAACAGTGTATCGAATCTCTCCCTTTCTCTGGCTTTTTTCCTCACACAAAAAAAGCACTGGCAAACAGACAAACATAAGCCACTCACGCAAAAGGATTAAAGTCATTGTGACCTTGTCACCTTCCTTTGCTTTCTTAATTGCGCTGTCACCTTGCTGCCTCGATCGTGTGTTTGCAACATAGCAAGATGGTGAACATCAGACATTATGCAAATGAGCCCCTTCTGTATAGTTCAGCGGGGGCTTAGCTCACCAGTCACTGCTACCGAAGTATCTTGGCTGTCAGAGACAGGTCACCAGCACAAGCAGCCAATGTGCCTACCGTTTATGAGTACCGGTACTCTCCTTGGCAGTAGAGAAGTGCCGGTACTCAAACTGCTAAAAATAAGAAGTGCCGGTACTCAGTACCGGTGAGTACCGGCCCATTTAAAGCGCTGTCTACGCCACATTTAAGAGAGGAAGATTGTTCTGGGCTCATGCCTTTTGTATGTTCTGTTCTGAAACCTTTTTACTTAATGATGTATGCGGCTGCTTGGACTGCATTAAACGAAATATGCATAATGTTAGCCTCGGGGTCTTTAATGAAATCCAGATTCTCTAGTCTTGGTAATGGGTGAATTGCAATACACATTATCCACAGAACATTTCTAAATACTAGCAAACAATTTCTCAGGATGTTTTGAAGATAGGTGCATTTTCCCAAAATAGACTGATATTTCAGTGGTAAGAATTTTGATTAAACATAAGACTCATATTCCTTTGTCAATAACGTGCATCTGTGGTCCATTTAATATAGATTTACATTGGCTCCCTTGGGGGTAGAAAACACATCAATTAATGTGTGAGATTCACATCTATACTCCCAAGCTCTGCACTACTTTGCTCAGGAGTCTTTGATCAGTCCCATTGTCATTTAAAATCTTTCGTTTTACAAATAGCCTCAACAGGACTAGGGTGATACCTATGATCATTGTTTAGGACTTTGCTATTGTTGGCAGTCATGTTCCTGGACTCCCTGAGAGAGAATACAAGTTCATATCCTCTAGTATTTATGGATTGGAGACTCAGGGCCTGATTCACAAAGGTAAATGTACACGTTGGTGTAAATTTATAATTGTTTGCTATTCACAAAGGTACAATGCTAGCAGTGTCTTTACAACTGTGGAGTGTCCACACATAAAAAGATAGGACAGTCCTATCTTTTTATGTGTGAAGACTTCACATTCTTACAGATACAGTAATAAAATACCTTTGTGATGAGCAAACAATTGAATCTTACACAAAAGTTTAAGTTTACCTTTGTGAATCAGGCCCATAGTAAACAACCCGACTGACCTCAGAAGAAAAATGGCAGAAAAACCACAAGACCCCTGCAGCTCCTAGATGTCATTCCAGGAATCAATAAATAGTGCTTTTGTGTTATTAGTACAATGATAGACATTGTCATTTGTTGGTATTATGTATTGTTATTTCAATTCATAATTAGTTTGGTAGTCTATTTGTTAAAACAAATTGGCAACAGTAAACATTCCAATCCAATATATGTATCATTTCAAACCTTAAACACATTTCACAAAAATTCACAGGCTCTGCATCACAAAGTCAGAAATATTATATTAATATTCTCACAGCTATGGTTTATGAACAATTTAATTTTTCCTGTAATTCACATAGAACTTAGGTAGCACTTTTTGGAAACTGTTGTATATTACCAGGAGTACACCAGACCTCATATAGAATAGAGGAAGTCTATATTTCTGCGTGTGTTAAGGCAATACAAATTTGAAATTACAATGGTAATTAATTTAAACTATTCCTCCTAGTATAGGAACCGATCTTCCGACCACCCTGGATGTAGGCTTAGTCCTGCCCCTAAAAGGAATAAATCTGTGATTGAGAAGGTGTTTGGCAAACATTTGTGAGTAATAACAAACATAAATGTTTCAGAGTTCTCTTTTCCTATGGCAAGTACTACATCTAGTAAGAGCTTCAATCCGATTATGTGAGCACCTTTATCCCAATAGAAAACAGGAAATTTAGATTTTAGTGGGAATAAGTTCATTCGCGAGAGCAAATTTAAATTTAATAAATGTGTGTGAAGAATATGTGACTATAATTAATGGCATGTGTGCACATATTTATTAGATAGGTGCACTAAAACATTTTTGAATCTTGCCGACAATACCCATCTATACTCATGGAATCATTGCTTTTCAATAAAAGAAAAAGAAAATCAATGCACCAGGGGATTGATATTTCACAATCCTTTAAGCTTCTTTCATGCTTTTACTTCATTACTGTCTTTGGACCTTATTCAGAAAGATAAACATACACTTTTCTGTAGGTTTAGAATTGTTTGCTATTCACAAAGGTATTTTACTGGTGATATATACGACTGCGGAGTCTCTGCGCATAAAAAGATAGGACTGTCACGCCATTCAAGCACCGTTGGTGGAGTATGAGGCTTACATTTGCACACTATGCACAGTTTGGCCATGGCGAGGGTTACCATTTATTACTGTGGGTAACCATATCTTCCTGTGGATGTTTGTGCCTGGCACCCCTTCTGTGTTGTGTAGAACAGCTGATTTGGCATATGGTAGGAAGAATTCCAATGGGGTTCCGAACCAGCATCCTCCAGACCTCATCCAATATGTTTGGATGTAAGGGCATGGATTTAAAACTTGATCGATTGGCAGTTCTCCTCATAGCCAGCAGTTCATATTGGGGACAATTCTCACTCTCTTGAGCTTATAAGCATTCCAATGTCAGTGGTGCAGTATCTTTAAATATGCCAACTTCAATCTTGCTTCTTGAAGGCGTCTGTCAGGAGTTGATAACAATTGTGCAAAATCCTCTCAAGGTATCTTTGTGGGTAAGAGCTGACCACTTATGCAGGAGCTGAATTCTAAGGGGATTCGAACAAAGGTCCTCTGTAATCAAACTCCATAGATCAGATATAAACTTCTTGTATACACCCACTTCTGTAGGTATATATGGACAGAGGAGGACTTTAAGCCATTTGGAATGTCTGCAGTTTGTTTCAAAGACAATGGGTCAGTTGAATATACTCAAAACAAACCAAACCACATTGTAGCCCTTGGGTCTAAAAATGAAAGCAGTGTCGGCTGAGGAAGAAGGTGTACCTTTAAAGGACGGTTTCCCTCAACCAACAAAGGTGGCATTCTTCATTATTGGGGAACCTACTTGTCATAGTGCGGGCTACAACTCCCTCACTGAGAGAGAGGAGCTCAGGGATTGTGTGATCTTGCTTAGACTGAGTATCTTGGTTCTTTCTGCACAGTCACGCTATTGTGATTAGACTACCTGATGCTGATACACCGGACATTTATAGGTACATTTATCTTACACTGCACATAAACTGAAACTACTTTTTGACATCTAAGGGAGAGATCACTCGCATTTAGACTGGGCTTTTCAATTTTCTGCTTTCTACTATTCAGACGGTGAGTGGTCTCCATTTTAACCTTACTTGTTGTTACACTCCTACTTTATATGAATTGGTAATGTCTCTACCTTTACCAGACAGGTTGGATGTGCGCCTGCACCTTGAGCACCTATGCCTAGGACAGCTGCAACACTAACCCTGTACAGCAGGTAGGTGCCCCTCTCTAGACAACCTTTCATGGTGTCTTGTAAACCGGACTTTTAAATTCCACACTGGCAGGGTCTCCTCTGGGTGGTTTTTGGCAGATTATTTGTTCCTATTACACATATGTATGAAATAATTGTGTTTGATACATTTTGCTTGAAATATTTGGTAGTTGGCTTTGTTGATATCGGTCAAAATTCTCAAAGCTGCACAGTATGTTGTATGTGTTCCTTTGCAGACACCACCAGTGAATCCACCATCCTGCTTACCTTGGATCACTAGTTGTGTATTTAATTGCTATACTGTTTTTTCACACTTTCTTTTGTATAAATCACATTCATAGCAGTAGCTTAAAACTGGATACTGAAGAAAGCCAGAACACTGGCTAGGTCTCTGGCTGAAACATGTCGATCTTATCATAGTACGACTGGGTCTAGTGGTCTAATGGTTACTGTTGTATCCTCAGTTTTTTTATCCTAGTACATGGTAGCCTGAATAAAGACGTGTGTTGAACTCTGTAGCTAGCTTTAACTCACTCAATCACTTGCACTGCGCCCCACCCCACATCTTTAAGCTCACATTGAGTTTTAGTAATAAGTCCTCCTTCATACCTCTGGTGGGTGGGAGAAACCATCCTTTAAAGGGATGCCTTCTTCACTGGCACTTCTTTCCTTTTTAAACCCAAGGGTTCCTTTGTGATTTGTCTATTGCATTTGGGGAGTTCGCCCTCGTTGGTCTTTAAACCTCCGCTGGCCTCCCTTTTGTGTTCTCAACTGAATATACTACCAAAGCTGAATATTTCCTAGGTCAAACTCTTCTCTTAATGTGCAGAAGTCTTTCAGTTGCCCATGTGATATAAGATGATTAGGAGCTGTGATGTTGTTAGAGGACCTCTCAGGCAAGTGAAAAGGTAAGTTGTATATTTTTAAGAAGGTGTGGAAGAAAAAGGGGCTTCCGGATGTAAACCATTACTCTGTTTCAATAGGCGGTAGGTGGTCTCCCAACATTTGATCGCAGATAACAGTATCAGGTTAAAAGGATTAGCTGACTCTGCATTTTTCCTATATGCGGGAGGTTAAAGTCATGACCTTATTGTCAACATAAAGCATTAGTTTCAGCTTGCCCACTGGGGTCGAAATTTCCAGCTATATGCATGTCTTTTCTGATGGCAATAGCCAATGGCACCAAGGCAATAGGACATGATGGGGAGGACATCCATGGTTTGTCCTTTGTCCTTTTGGGATCATGTTGCTGAGCAAGAAATTGTAGTTAACTTGAAGCATGTGGACCATCCACAAAAAATGTTAACTGAATCCTATCATGGCAAAAGTTCTGAAAAGGTAATCCCACAGTACTTGGCTAAAGACTTTCTCCACATCAAGTGAGATGGCTAATGCCTCCCTATAGCATTCCTAGTACACAACAACAGGTTTAGGAGGGTCCTCAAATGATTCCTGGGAGACCTGCCATGAACAAGCCCATGTGATCCAAATAGGGTATCACTTTCTTGAGTCTATGTTTAGGAACCTTTGCCATAATTTTAACATTGCAGTTCAAAAGTAAATTTGGTCCGTATTTATTATTTTTATTTTATTTTAAAAATTTATAAAGCGCAGCTTATACCCGTGGGTGTCTTGGCGCTATAACTTTACTGAAGATCCCAGATTGGACATATATCTACCATAAAAAGTGTTGTCCTGAGCAGTTTATTGGTCAAATAAGCAGGTTTTTATCAATTTCCTAAATTGCAGTAGCGATGGTGCCAATTTTATTTCCTTTGGAAGCGTGTTCCACAGTTTGGCAGCAGCGTTGGTAAAGCTTCTGTCGCCCCATGTCACCGTCCTAGTGCGTGGCACTGCCAGTAGATGTCTCTGTTCGGAGCGTAAGGATCTTTTTGGTAAATAGTAGCAAAGTTTCTGTTTGAGAAATGCTGGTCCAAGACCCTTGAGCGCTTTATAGGTGAGACACAAGGTTTTGAATCTAATGCGATTTCTCACTGTTAACCAGTGGTAGTTCCTTATCGCTTGCCTGGTGGACTGAAACTTAGGAATGCCAGCTAGTAGCCTTGCGGCAGCATTTTGTATAAGCTGCAGTTTGGCCACCACCCGTGCCTGGGCATTTACAAACAATCCATTACAGTAATCAAGTGTTGAGAGTACCAAGGAACTCACCACTGTTTTCCCAATACTCTCCGGAAGATAGGGCAGGATTTTTCTAATGATCTTAAGCTTGTGGAAGGCAGACGACGCAACCTGGTTGGCATGGTTGGAAAAATTGAGGTTGTCGTCGAATATGATTCCTAAATTCCTGACCTTTTGCACAGGTTCTGGGGGGGCTCCGAGAGGGGTCGGCCACCAAAGAGTGGACCATTGCGGCGATAGTTTTCCAAAGATCATTACCTCGGTTTTCTCCGAGTTGAGGCGCAAGCAGTTCTCAGCCATCCAGTCCTTGATGGCAAGCATGCCCTCTTGGAACCTGGCGGCAACCTCCTCACCATCATTCTTAATTGCGATCACCAGTTGGGTGTCGTCAGCGTATGAGGTAAGGCTCATCCGGTAGTTCTTAATCACCCTTGCTAAGTCCGACACATAGATGTTGAAAAGTGTCGGACTTAGGGATGAGCCTTGCGGGACGCCACATGGGAGGGCGAGCTCAGTGGATTGAAATGCGCCCAGAGTCACTGCCTGCGTTCTGTTGGAAAGAAATGAAGCCAAAAGCTCCTTGGCCTTTGAGCAAATGCCCATATCCTCGACACGGTCAATCAGGACAGCATGATTGACCGTGTCGAAGGCCGCCGAGAGATCCAGCAGGACCAATATAGCTGTTCCTCCTAGGTCCCTAATGGTTCTGATATCATCGGCAGCCTTAATGAGGGCAGTCTCCGTTCCATGAAGTTTCCGGAACCCAAACTGCGACTCATCCAGGAGCTTATTCTGTTCAATGTATTCAGCTAATTGGATATTCATTGCTTTTTCCACTATTTTAGCCAGGTAAGGCAAGCTGGCGATGGGTCTGTAGTTTTTGAGAGTTGTTTTATCTAGACCAGTTTTTTTCAGTAGAGGTTTCAGCAGCGTGTTTTTTAACTTATCTGGGAAAATCCCAGATTGGAACATGGCGTTGCAAATGGGAGTAATGACTTTGCTCACCACATCAATTACTGGGATGAAGATTTTAGGGGGGCAGGGATCTAGGGATGAGCCTGTTTTTACCTGTCTCATGAGATCTTCTATTTCCTGATTCGTCATATCCCTGAATCTAGTAAACGAACAATGCGGGCTATTTTTGGGTAATTTAGGATGTATACTGGTGCTAGGTGTAGTGACCGAAAATTCTGCATATATATCGTTTACTTTTGAGAAGAAGAAACCTGCTAGATTATTGCAGAATTCCTGAGAGTGGGGAGGATTCAGATCTGCCGCTTTCCCTGCCAGAGTCTTAACTACTTCAAACAGTTGTCAACTTGAATTTTTTGACTTATTAATTTGTTGCTCAAAGTAGTTCTTTTTTTCCTCCTGAATCATTTTTTTGTAGATGGTGAGTTCATCTTTATACTTGGCTTTGCTTATGTTGTCATATGTCTTGCGCCAGGTTCTTTCCTGGTTCCTGCAGATCTGTTTTTGCTTTCTAAGGGTCTCTGAGTACCACGGTGCTGAAGGCACCTTTCTGTTTTTTGATGTGGTTTTTAGTGGAGCATGCATGTCCACCGCATTGCCTACCCAGTTGAGATACTGCCCCACTGCTTCAGTGGGGTCAGACTGAATATTCGGGCAAGTCTTGGATAAGGACATCTTAAAAGTTTCATAATCGATGTCCTTCCATACTCTGAATTTATTCATTCAAGGATTCATTTATTTATTTAGTTACGTAGTTCGTAACTTGGAGGGAACCTTATTCAGCTTTTGGGATGAGTATTATATATGCTTTATTAAATTCTGAATTTAATTTACCTGAATATGTGGCCTCCTTGTCAACCTTGTTCAGCACTGGTATTGTAAATCGTGCCCAGGATTAGTGAAAGCAGATGGGGAAGCCATTGACTCCTGGCGCCTTCCCAGACAGCATGTTCGTAATAGCCTCGGCAATCTCTTCTCAGGTTAAGTCTTGGTCAAGGTCAGATTGAAGAGTTGCCTCTATCCATTATTGGAGCAAATTGTCTACATAGTTGTCTTCTACAATGGTGTCAACCGGAACCTCTCATGAGCATATTTTTACACAATATATCCCGAGCATGTCTGAATCGTGTACAAAACAGCAGTTAAATAAAATGACGTGTTCCAAACTCTTGTATCAATTTCTTCTTCTTGAATGTTCTTTTCAAATCACAAATATCTCCTCAGATCACTAGCCAACACGTGTTTCGTCTATTTACAGCAGCCTATGCAATTAGACTTCATCAGGGCAAGAATATGCAATAAAAACAATAATTATATTTTGAAAAAACTGTATATTACATATTTACAACCATTTTTTCTTAAAAGAGACTAGTCGTGCTATATGCATCATCATAATGAAGTTATTGTCACTGACAGGAGCTTAATAAAAGTCATTCGAGAAACATTAAAATCAATTCCAAGTGTAAGACCACCACTAAACGAGTTCAATTTTTTGTTGTTTAAAGATGAAAGAAGTGCAGAAACAATCTCAAAGGCCCTCATTCCAGCCACCAAGTGAAAACCAAAGTGTAAGTCTTGATCAAGTCAAATAGTGAAAAGAATACTCCCCTAAGTGTTTCAGAATAAAAGATAATAAGTGAAAAGAAACCTAAAGCTCCAACCCTAAGCAGATCCTAAATGCAGGCATCAGTAATTGCATGCATAAAGTAATCTAATTGCTCACCAGTTCAATTGTTTCGAATGTGGTGTTTATTATTAACACGTTTGTCACAGTGATAATGTTTATATATTCTGTGGCAAATAAAACGACAAAAAGAAGGGTTTTTTAAATTGCTACCCAAATTTATAATGGTTATCGCACGCTTATCTCCCTTAGGTAAATACTCACTAAAATTGTCGGAGACTGATCTCATCATACGAGGTAACAGCACTTTGATTTATGTCAGTGAACACGACCCGCGTCAGGGCTGGTCCAGCTTCCACGTCTAAGTGTAGGGAATAATAATATCCAACCCCTATATTAGGCTTTATTCAGTTATTTTCCCAGATTTCATTTATCATCCATATTATCCTCAAGTTTTAATCACACCGAAACGTTTTATTGTAAATAACAGTATTATAGTCAAGTAATGGACCTCCCTTACGACCCTGTCTATATATATATATATTTTGTCATAAGTGCTCATTTTAATAAGAGGCAATCAGTCCCTTAGCAGATTAAAAGAGATAAAAATTGCGGGGGTTGTAGTTATACAGCAATCTTACCCGTCTTATTTGGAGTATTCAAAAACACGAACGGAACACGACTGCGGCGTCTAGCACCCGCGCCATCTTTAACTATCAATTTATACCAAATATGGGACACAAAAGAAGGACCATATGTTCCACGATCAAGTCACCTTTCCAAAATGGGGCCCATAATTGTTTATTTACTTTTTAACTTTTTTTACTCGAAACGGGAACTTTATTTGGCACTCGTGAAGACATTTAATATTCACGAAGCCATTCTTTTTTAAGTCTGCGTATCCTTCTGTGAGAACCTAATTATTTAAAATTGTTTCCATCATACTCTTAATTTCTGACGAAGGAATAAATACAAGACTTAAATAAAAAAGAAATTACGAAAAAGATACAGTGAAAGTAGATGGAAACACAAATTAGACAGTTAATAAGTATGTATGTAGATAACCACTATTTGTGTTAAAAGAAATACAAATAAAGCATACGAAATCACCAGTTGAAAAAAGGGGAAGAGAGAGAATAAGACTCTTGTGAGATGTATCTTACTATCAGTAGTCCCATGCTGATACAAACAATATATAATATAAAGTAATACATTGTTTAGAAATTGTAATAAAGATGATACATTATACGGCCAAAGCACTTATACTGTACATACTCAAAATATATAAAGATAGTTAATAAGACAGTAATTAATACAATTACATACCATAGCCAACAGAGGAACAGCATTTAAATATTATCAACAGAGGTTTACCCCAGAAAGTATTGGAGCTCCTTTTCAAAGTTTAAACCCCTATCTACAGCACGAAGATTTAAAATCCAACCTGCCTCCCTCTGCCGTAGTTTTTGCTCTCTATTTCCTCCTCTCGCATCCATCTGGACATTCTCTATTCCATGAAAAGTGAATGCAGGGTGAATTCCCTGCAGTCCACATTCTGCAGCATGAGCCGCAATTGGATATCTGGTATCCAAAGTCTTCAGAGCCCTGAAGTGTTCAGACACCCTATCTCTGAGTCCCCTAATCGTACTCCCTATGTAAATTAATTTACATTTACAAATCAAAGCATATACTACGTACGTAGTATTACAGTCAATATGTGTTGTGATGTTATAATTTGGTGAGCCATTGTAATTAAAGCAACGTACACCTTGTAGCATTCTACAGCACATACTGCAGTTCCCACATCTAAATGAGCCAATGCTTTTTAGATTTAACCAATTTGGAACTCTTACTTGTTGTTTGGGATAACTAGGGCTTAAAATGTTCTTAATTGACCTTCCTTTACGGTATGTCACAGAAGGATGATTTGCAATGTAAGGGCGTAGTCCAGGATCTGATGTTAAGAGGAACCAATATTTATTAAGTATTTTATTTATTTTAGAGGACAAAGTATTGTAATTGGTGATCAAGCTCACCATAGGAATATTCTTATTTTTATTCTTGATCTTAGATTGTAAAGTATGTTCCCTCTAGAGTTTGATAATTCTTTGTTTTGCCCGTGTGACTACTTGGCTGTCATATCCACGGGATAGGAATCTTCGTTCCATCTCTCCCATACACTTCTGGAATTCCAAATCCCTCGAGCAATATCTCCGTGCTCGATAAAGTTCCCTATAAGGTATAGAGTTTACCTGTGTTCTTGGATGGGTGCTATTACCTTGCAATATTGAGTTGCAGGCAGTAGATTTTCTATGGAGTTTACTACAAACTTTATTTTCCACAACAAAGAATTCAACATCAAGAAAGACCATTTTTTCATTACTATAATTCATAGTGAATACCATGTTAGCCTCGTTGCTGTTCATGTAATCAAAAAAACGTAGTAGTTCTATCTCACCACCCGTCCAAATTAGAAAGCAATCATCAATGTATCGCCTATAGTAGCAGATACAATCATGCCATGGACAACCATCTGGGCCCCAGATGTGCACCGCCTCCAGCCACCCCATAAAGAGACAGGCAAAGGACGGCGCAAATCTGGAACCCATGGCAGTCCCACACATCTGCTTATACCATTTTCCATTAAAAGGAACACATTTTGTTCCAATATAAGTCTGGACATCGTCAAGAGCATCTCAGTATGTTCCAGCAGTTCCACTGGTCTTCTATATAAGAAATGTTGTAAGGCAAGTAAACCTTTTTGGTGATCAATGTTAGTATAAAGTCATTCTACATCGAGTGTCACAAAAAGCATATTAGGTTCCCAAGTATATTCATTCATGATGTTAAGAATGTGCTTGGTGTCCTTGATGTTGGAAGGTAAATTTAAAACATAGGGCTGTAGGAATGAATCTACAAATTCGGACAATCTCTCCGTAGGACCCCCAATTCCACTCACTATAGGTCTACCCGAAGTTGAAATTGGAACCTTGTGAACCTTTGGTAAGGTGTACATACAAGGGAAACGAGGTCGATCCACCAATAGATATTTATATTCACTTTTCAGATATTTATGTAATTATATTAATTACTGTCTTATTAACTATCTTTATATATTTTGAGTATGTACAGTATAAGTACTTTGTCCGTATAATGTATCATCTTAAATACAATTTGTAAACAATGTATTGCTTTATATTATATATTGTTTGTATCACCATGGGACTACTGATAGTAAGATACTTCTCACAAGAGTCTTATTCTCTCTCTTCCCCTTTTTTCAACTGGTGATTTCGTATGCTTTATTTGTATTTCTTTTAACACAAATAGTGGTTATCTACATACATACGTATTAACTGTCTAATTTATGTTTCCATCTACTTTCACTGTATCTTTTTCGTAATTTCTTTTTTATTTAAGTCTTGTATTTATTCCGTCGTCAGAAATTAAGAGTATGATGGAAACAATTTTAAATAATTAGGTTCTCACAGAAGGATACGCAGACTTAAAAAAAATGGCTTTGTGAATATTAAATGTCTTCACGAGTGCCAGATAAAGTTCCCGTTTCGAGTAAAAAAAGTTAAAAAGTAAATAAACGATTATGGGCGCCATTTTGGAAAGGTGACTTGATCATGGAACATATGGTCCCTCTTTTGTGTCCCATATTTGGTATAAATTGATAGTTAAAGATGGCGCGGTTGCTAGATGCCGCACTCGTGTTTCGTTCGTGTTTGTGAGTACTCCAAATAAGACGGGTAAGATTGCTGTATAACTACAACCCCCGCAATTTTTATCTCTTTTAATCTGCTAAGGGACTGATTGCCTCCTATTAAAATGAGCACTTATGACAAAATATATATATATATAGACAGGGTCGTAAGGGAGGTCCATTACTTGACTATAATACTGTTAAAACATTTCGGTGTGATTAAAACTTGAGGATAATATGGATGATAAATGAAATCTGGGAAAATAACTGAATAAAGCCTAATATAGGGGTTGGATATTATTATTCCCTACACTTAGACGTGGAAGCTGCACCGGCCCTGATGCGGGTCGTGTTCACTGACATAAATCAAAGTGCTGTTACCTCGTATGATGAGATCAGTCTCCTACGATTTTAGTGAGTATTTACCTAAGGGAGATAAGCGTGCGATAACCATTATAAATTTGGGTAGCAATTTAAAAAACCCTTCTTTTTGTCGTTTTATTTGCCACAGAATATATAAACATTATCGCTGTGACGAACGTGTTAATAATAAACACCACATTCGAAACAATTGAACTGGTGAGCAATTAGATTACTTTATGCATGCAATTACTGATGCCTGCATTTAGGATCTGCTTAGGGTTGGAGCTTTAGGTTTCTTTTAACTTATTATCTTTTATTCTGAAACACTTAAGGAGTATTCTTTTCACTATTTGACTGGATCAAGACTTACAGTTTGGTTTTCACTTGGTGGCTGGAATGAGGGCCTTTGAGATTGTTTCTGCACTTCTTTCATCTTTAAACAACAAAAAATTGAACTTGTTTAGTGGTGGTCTTACACTTGGAATTGATTTTAATGTTTCTTGAATGACTTTTATTGAGCTCCTGTCAGTGACAATAACTTCATTATGATGATGCATATAGCACGACTAATCATTTGTAAGAAAAAATTGTTGTAAATATGTAATATACAGTTTTTCAATATATAATTATTGTTTTTATTGCATATTCTAGCCCTGATGAAGTCTAATTACATAGACTGCTGTAAATAGACGAAACACGTGTTGGCTAGTGATCTGAGGAGATATTTGTGATTTGAAAAGAACATTAAAGAAGAAGAAATTGATACAAGAGTTTGGAACACGTCATTTTATTTAACTGCTGTTTTGTACACGATTCAGACATGCTCGGGATATATTGTGTAAAAATGTTTTGTGTGTAGTTTACTACATTACTTATGACGCTAGATAGACGTCACTATTATTCCTGGTAGCAACTTTTGATAATTGTTCCTATACCATTTGACATTTGAGCGCAAGTCAAAAACCCTTCTCTCTCATGAGCATGGTCTGGTGTTGTAGGATGCAAATTCCTTTGTAATGGCTAGAAGGTTCATGAAGCGAACCTGTGGATCTGTTAAATGCTGATATTGACAATGTAATTTCCCTTTGCTTTATTTGCAATACTAGGAGCCTTCCAGCTTTCTTACCATGTTTGTAGTTTTAGAATCATCCTCTGTAGTGCTCTCTCTGCTCCCAGTGCATCAAATGTCTTAAAGTTGTATTTCACCTTTATCAGTTGTCTCAGAAGTTCAGCATAAAGAGAGATAGACAGAATCAGTTATGCCATTGAGTATCTAGAACCTACTGCCCTGGGGATGCTTTTTTGTCGCCGTAACCATTTATGTCTTCTGCTGGAGCCTTGGAACAGCCTTCCTCTCATAAAGGTTTTTCCTGCCGCCCAAAGAGTTTGCAACAATGTGATCAAACTTTCATTAAACTCCAGCTACTCCCTTATCACATTGAAGAGTTTCTTTTACTCCTCTAAGCGTTTTTAAAATAGGTAGTTCATTCTCCATTTTCTGGCTTTAGAGATAGTTAAGCTTAAATCCAGAGAAATTGCTAGGGGTGCATTGTCCAATATTCCCAAAGCTCTTATATTACAGGCAGTCACTTTTGGAGGCAGTCGAGAATTATAGAGTAAAAACTCTATCTTTGACTCAGTTCTGAGGGGTCAGGAAAATAATATTTATTCCCTACTTGTGGGGTGGGTTCATGGATCTTTCAAGCCATGACCCTGGATCAGATCCGTCACCATGTTTCAAACTATATTGTAGGTAAGAGTCCTTTTACCAGAGCTCTCCAAGACAGGATCTAATGCTTCATTGCAGCCTCCTTCAAAAAACAGTTGTGTTTGACCGAATTCAGCACAGAGTAAGATACGTCTACATAGGAAGATCCCTCTGTTAGTATTGGGGGTATACTCAGACCCTATCACAATCAGTGTTTCTGAATGATCAGTTTCACATCTGCAAATCTCCTGTCTTTATCTGCCAATGTTTTCATGATCCGTGTTTGTAAGCATTTACTAAGCAAAATTGCTACCCCTCTCTTTTCGTGAGATATGTAGGATTTGTATGTGTTGGGATCTTGGTTCTTTGTTTGAGATCCAGCAGAATAGAGGCCGTTCCCAACCCGGTCTCTGTTGAGTTTGACTGATTCCTCCTTAGTTAGGTGTGTTTACTATAATAGGCCAATGTCGGATTTCTGCGGCCCCTTGTAATTGAAGCAATTAGATTTAATGTGAATTGATTGGTGATTGTGTGGTAATGTATGTTAGGAAAACATAAACATATATGACTGTTCAATGACCCTCTTCCTCAGAAATTTTAAACGTGACGGTTCAAAAACTGTGTGTGGTGGTCCATCGCAGACTGTACAGTAGAGATGTTAGAGTGGCAAGTGCACCCATGCTTCTGAAAGAGGATTCACTTTATGGTTTAAGTGGTGACCTACACCAGTCTCTTATCCCTATTGTTGTTTTCTCAACAAATGTGGACCTTTGTCTATCTTTGAGGTGTGAAGGTATGTGTTATCACATAAATAGTGAGCTGAAAAGGTTATCTCATTGTTATCATATTGGAACACAGGTCATGAGTCTTACTTGCGGTGAAAATATGACGTGTGGGTTGATGCTTAAGGAGACAGGCAATTTGGTGGAAAAATGTTGCCTCCTCCTTAAGAAATATACCCTCTGGATTTCAAGCAGGGGGTTCAAACGTTATACCTGTTATTCTTGGTATAACGTCTCTCAGATATTGTGGGATGCTAGTCGCTTTGTCCAGCTGCAGAAGGCCAAAAATAGGTATATTATTGTACCTGCTTCTGTCTTTGAGGTCAACAACCCTCTTCTGAGATTCCATATTTATATTTCCCAGTCTGCTGCTACTGATAGCCTGGCTGCTAGATAATCAATGTGCTTTTCTGCTGACAACAACTGCAACTTGAACCCTGCCATTGTTTCATTAATCAGTTTCAGGTCCCTATGTGTGGCTCTGGTAGATTCAACAGTTTCTATTAGCAACTTGATGCTTTGCAGATCTGCCATTCATGATTCTAAAGTCACAGCAGCCATATTGGCCACAGTATGTTGTTTTGCAGTTGTCTTTGCTCCCCCGGCAACTACCTCTTAATAAAGAAGCTATGTGTGCTGCTTCCAAATGCCATCTATAAACTGTCTGTGGTGGCACACAGTGTGGGTACACTTGCAGTCATTGGAACATGGAGAATATCATTGCAGGTTCCAAAGAGAATAAAGCAGCTTTGAAATGAGGGGCACTGACATATGAGTAGCCTCACTTTTAGAGACAATTTTTGCCATTCATAAGGAACCAATGTGATAACTAATAGGACTAGTAGGTGGCACTGCCTTCATATGCCGTATGACCATATTTTTTTTTACAAGTGTTGAAGATGTTGGTGCCTGATAGGGTTGTTGTTGCTTGATGCTATGCCCAACCCCATCAATATATTTATTATATCATCCTGTTACATGTCATGGAGTTTAAATAGTGTTCAGCCTATTCATAATGCAATCATAGGTTTTGAGTGTTTGCATTGCATTTCTACCAATTTCACCACTATGTGCCTACTATTTGTATTCCAGTGAATTTTCCAGATTAAAATAAAATAAAAAGACGTACTGTTAAGATAAATATACAATTTGCCCCCCTTTTCGGATCCTCCTCTGTATATGGAAAAAGTATTGAAGCATTTTTCTACTTTTTTTGACTAATCACAACCTGTTTGTCAACCATATTTGCAATGCCATTTGGCATGATCCTTGCAACATGTAGCTGTGGCAAACAGGCTTAGCTCATGACATCTATGCATGGAAAGATTTCACAAACTATGGGAATGATTCATAATTAGTTTTCTACGAATAACTGTGTCTTGCTACTATCTTGGAGGCAAACTACACCTGAATATCAAGGCCCAATTCATGTGGCACTTTCGTTCATTAGCCCAATTATATCATGTTATGTTATGTCATGTTATGTAAAGTCACAGTATAGCACTGTTGCAGGGGAATTTTGGGCCCGTATGTTTTCTCTACTCTAATCATATCTTTTAATTCTTCTGACATTTACTAGATTTTCTGAAGGATCTTGTATTGTGCCACTGAGGGGTTTGCCATAAGAGATCTAGCATCCAGATATTCAAAGAGAATCAGGAATTGGATAACCAATTCACAAATTAACAATTAGATTTATGCATATGACTCAGTATTAGAATATATAAAGAAACAATCATTACTGCTAGTTTGAATCTTTTAAAGGAATTTAGCTGGACTAAAATCATGCAAACCTATAGTTCGATAAAGGCAATACAAAACTATAATATTAGTACCTTATGATTAGAAATTTCTCTATACTGATCATTCCCTGTCATTAATCAATACATTGGAATGCACAATCAACTTTAGGAGATAAATCATGAAAAAATTCAAAATATAGTACATCATTAATGAACATTCTGGATCCAAAGATTGCTGGTCAATTTAATTAGTTTAGGTTTGCGATAAGGTGACAAATAGCTCTGGAAAGTTCATCAAGGGCATGAGCCATAACAGTTCATGGGCAGCGTCCCATTGAGAAAGAGTCCATAAATTAGACATCCTTTAGTGAGACACAATTTCGCTTCACATTGTAAGTTTAGAAAACCTTCTCACGAGTGTCAGGCAGTGCACAATAGGGAATAAAGCAGTTCTACAATAAAATAAAGTCAATTTAAATTGTGAAGAATATAAAGTAATAGAAACGTACATACATTTTATAGTAGAAAAAACAATGTTCGAAAGTTCTTTTAGCTTATAAGCACTCAGATGATTGTTACTTGTCGGATTACAAAGTTCACATATAAGTATGGCAAATTACTGCATTTTCTAAGTACTAACGTGTAAAATAATTTCAATTACAATAACACTAAATATCACTATGCAGCACCACTTTTTTTCTTGTCATTTTCGTTGCACATTTTCACATATGCAATAATGAAATTCAGAATGAAACCCTTTGATATGACACATAATATTATCTAAATCATGTTAGATTTCATTAATTATTCACCTGCATCATTTCAATAAGGATGGTTAGGAATTTTATAAGACTTGAGTATGTCAATGTAACTTTTGTCTACATTAATACACGTTGAAATAACAGCTATAGCTGATTAAAAGATAAAAATCTACATTTTTTACTGTATATGATCTAATCTATCCTACAATTTTCTGCATTCTCTTGCGATACAGTAACTACGTTTTCTCACATATTATTTTTCATGACTCCTTACTGTGTGTTTTGTGCAAGTTTATTTGTGTGTTTCTCAAGATGTCTCATAATTGGTTTAGATATTTATCAAAGGATCTAGCTGCTTAACCGCAGCATCAGTACCTTATGGTATGTTATGTAGTTATGTTATGTCGTTTTTCTACTTGTTATTTCTTGAGAACACATACATGTAATGTTCTTGGCACTGGCTAAAACACCATGAGGCATATTATCAAGAAAGGCGTTAATATTATCGCCGGTTTAGTGGCAGAAAACTGCAGTTAACGCAGCAATAATGGGCTTGATAATATGCCCTGGAGAATTCCAATAGAATCCCATGTTCACACCAGAACATGGACTTCTATTGGAAATCTCAAGGGCATATTATCAAGCCCATTATCTCCGCTTTAGGAGTAGTTTTCTGCCCCTAAACCGGCAATAATTTTTAACGCCGTTTTTGATAATATGCTCCAATGTTTCTAAAATAAAATTCTCTGAGACTGCAAATAAGCAAATTGGAACTAAGCATTGCATACCCATGTTTTTACTGTGTTTTCTGAAACAAAGTAAATTAGTTTGCATGCACATAATTTATGGTAAGGCATTCCGCTATTTCTAAAATGTCAGCAGACTGTCAAACCGTTTGGGAAGCCGAGAGGAGGGCATATATGGCACCAAAATAATAAAGGTTGTGGTGATACAGAATGGGTCTATTCCAATAGATTTCTTTAGGCATACTTGTTAAGTCTTTGATTTCAAGTAATGGATGATCCTCATTGAGCTTCGCTTTCAATACAATTTCTAGGGCAGGAATATTATCTAAAACAATAGATGCTCGCAAATTTGAAATCTTATCAGGAAGAAGGTCACTATATCTTCCCAGAGTTGTAGAGATGGTTCAGTATTTTCTTGCACTACATGAGGAGTGTTTAATTAAAAAATATTATGAAAGATTTCCTTCATCATATTTTGGGCCTGTTGAAAGAACTGGAAAAAGAAAGTGGTTTGGCTTCTTTACTACTCCAATTGAACGTGGCCATTAATACATATGTTCTTACTTAATTTCTGGTTAGAATTCTGCCAAAAATGTAGCACATTTCTGCTGACAATGATAGTGTGATGCCCAAAGCCAAAGAAATAGCTGTGGATACATTGTTAATTACCCTACATGGGAGAATGTCATTGTTTCATGTCTTGAGTGATCAAATATGTGAGGTCATAAGCAGTGCATGGTGTGGTGCAAGTTATAATTAGCTCAGTAAACTATAACAGGTACATTTCAGAGGTTTCTATGTTTTAAAACTAAAATGTTTATGTTATTACTAGGTCTAACTATAATATTACTTTAACCTTTGTTCTTTTGAGTGAATTTCATGGTGTTTTAAAATAAAATTAGATACTGTTCCCAAACCTAACCATAATGCCACTGTAACCTTTGTTTTTCCAGTGAATTTTTAAGGTTGGTTTAACATAAAGTAAGATCTTATGATCTTACCTAACTATAAAATCAGTGAAATATTTGGTTTTTCAGTGAATTTAATTTTTTTTAATTTCATTCGCCCAACTCCCTCACCGAGTATACGCTTTGCCGTGCGCAGTGGAGGGTTGGAACCAGGGCCTGGCCTATGGCCAGGTCCTGTGCTTAATACCCCATGGGCAAAAAACCCTGATGTGCATTGCCTAAGGTTGTTATCCTGGCGTAGAGTGGGTTAAAACACAGGACCTGGTTGATGGCATTTCTTTGCTTATGGCAAGTGCTTGTACCCTACCCCCTGCTTCTAGCCAAGACCCCATTGATGACCACACCCTCTCAAAGTCATGCAACCCCACACAGACTCCTACCCTACATTGTTTTTTAAAATGTTCTAGCAGTACTGTGTAACTCCTGCGGTACCACTACTTCTGCGGAACCACACAGGAGGGCCACGCTGTGTCATGCAGTACCACACAGGGCCTCGCTATGTCCAGTGGGAGTACGACAGGCCCTTGGATATGATTCTTTTAGTACGCCCTGCCCTGCCCCATTTTACCTTAACATTGTTACATTTTCAGCACACTTGAAACCAAGTCCCCATGTTTGGTAGTAGTGTCCTTAAAATTTCTGTTGAAGATGCGGCCAGACAGCTTGTTTAGTAATGTGGTATGGGTCCTGGTCCTGGGGTACTGAGCTGATCAACAGCAAAATAATCCAGTCAAAAAACTGACTATTCGTGGTACTCCTGCACTACCGCAGGACATCTAAAGGACCAACTGTCCTAACTTTTGAACCTTAATTTATCAAAAATAGAAGAATTGATTTACATTAAATCAAAAGAAGCAATTTTTTTTAGAAAGCTCTCGGGTAATTCTGTTAAGCCATTTGTTTTCAAAAACATGTCTGAAAATTTCTGTAGGACAATGCATGGGGAAAATGCATTTTCATGAAGATTCATCAAACAGCTCGAAAGTTATTTACAAAAAAACACTGTTCTTTTGGAAACTCTCTCCTAACTATAACTATACAGTAGGGACTGCCATTGTGTAAAATATGTACGCAGTGGTCACCACTGAGTCATTCTAGTTACAATGTGGTCACCATACAATGAACGTTTTTTGGTATGCTAATGCCTTTGGTGGCGTTTGATGAACCTTCACAAAATTTTTAAATAAAAAAGTTCATCCACCTCAGTTCCTTCCTATAGAGATTAAGGGTGATTTGTCAAGCGGTGGGTGGCCGAAAAAAATGTTTGTCCCAAAACATAATTTTCCCATGCAACTTTCCATAAAATCCATTCAGTAGTTTCGGAGAAATTTATATTAAAAAACTTGTTTATCTAGATGGTTTGGTGCGCAGGAAGCTCAATAGATTCCCTAGATCATACAGCTTCAAATATTAGAGCAATCTTATTTACCGATGGAGTCACCTCACTTCCTGCAGGGAGTTAAAAAATTGCTACACACTCCTGCGTGCACTCTGACTGGCTTACCACAAAATGAAATATATTTTTTGCATCCTCCAATTTGGGACACGTGGACTTGGTCTTATTATAATTAGAAATATTAATATTTGGTGACCGCAGTGGATCCATGAACCCTCCTGATCTTGAGCTTGACTCTGATTGGCTGCCAATAGTTCAAACCAGGAACTGTTGGCAGTCATCTTGTGACTCAGTTTAACTGAGTCACAAGAAAAAAAGGTGACAATGAAAAGGGGGGCAGGGTAGAAGCACCCTGACCCCCTATCCCTGCTCAGGGGGTCCCATAGGGACCCAGAGGACCAAAAAAAAACATTATTTAAAATATGTTGGGCGGGAGTCAGCGTATCACACCAAAATTATATTTAAAAAACAAGGTGTGGTCTCCCACACTTGGTTTACTGTGCTTCTTTTAATGAAGCCCCAGGTGGACCAGGTCCCGGGGCAATGCCAACATGTGATGTGGGGGTCCTGTGGGCCCTTCAGCCCTGGGGACAATCACCTCCCTGGGGTTATTTTAAAGATATGCAGGGGGCACATGCCCCTCCCACAGCCCCGGGAACAGCCACCTCCCAGGGCTTTTTATTTTTTTAAAAGCATGGGGGGCTCCTGCCCACCACACTGCCCCAGGAACAACCGCCTCCCCGGGGCATTCAATAAGTATGGATGGGGCCTCATGGACTCCCCCAAGCCCCGGGGATTGCCACCTCCCCAGGGCTTTACATTCTTTATTAAAGGATGGGGGGCTCTTGCCCCCCACACTGCCATGGGGACCACCACCTCCCGAGGCTTCACAGAAGATGGGAAGAGGGCCGCACAGCCTCCATCCAGGAGCCCTCCATGGTCCTGGGGACCTCCACCTGCCAGGGCTTGCTCCAGCAATGTCCCAGGATGCCCACCCATGGGATATTGTAGTTTGCAATGGCAGGGCAGGAGTACTGCTCCCACCCTGTCAGAGCAAACTTATGCTTCACTTCATGGAAGCAAGAGCATGAAAACTGCTCTTGCTTCCAAGAAGCGAAGCAGATTTACTTTTGGGCAAAGGGAGCTGCATTTTAGCAGCTCCCTTTGCCCAAAAGCAATGTTAACATGAAGTGGGATTCAGGCATGGGCTGCGGGGGCATTGGGGCTTCCCCTGTGGTCCCCAACATTGTGGCAATGTCATGGGGATCGGGTCCAAGGTATCTACTCTAAAAAAAATTTTTAAAAGGCAAGGCAAGACCCAGGGGATGGGGTCCCTGGGGGCCAAAAGTGGCCCAGGGAGTGGGGGGCCACACAACCAATCTGCCATAAAAAAGGTTTGCTGGGCCTCAGGAGATGGGGTCTCTGGGGCTGTAATCGGCCTCAGGACAGGGGCTGCATACCCACACCCTTTTCATTATTTTTGTTTTTAAATGGCAGAAGCCCTGAAGGGATGGGGTTACTGGGGCCCAAAAGGGTCAAGGAAAGGGGAACCACACAGCCCCCTTCTTAAAATAAAATTAAGAAAAATAAACCACAACTAGTCAGAGGTCGCACCCCCTCCCTGCACCACTCTGCAAACCCACCGCCTGGCATGTTCTGGGTTGGGGGATGAAGTACCCTTCACTGGTGAGAGTTCTTAGGGGCCAACTAGCCCACCAGGTACCTCCCTGTGTGGGGCTTATTGGAAGTAATATGAAGGGTAGTTGGCCCCCAAGGATGTCCTTGGAGGCCAACTGCCCCTCCTGTTTCCTCAAGTAAGTACCACACAGTAGGATTGCTAAGAGGTCTTCAGAGACCACGCCCCCTTTCTCTACCACTCTGCAAACGCGCCTCTTGGCACACTACTGGTTGGGGGCTGAAGTAAACTTTACTCATGAGGGACTTTGGGGGCCAAGAAGCCCTCCTGGTACCTCCTGTAGGTCCTAAGCAGTAGAGTTCCTGAGCACTGCTCAGAGGCACAGCCCCCTTTCTCCAAATCCTCAAATTGACCTACTAGTTAAAGAAGCATTTGCAATGTAATAGGTATCACATTTGTTAGAGTAAGAGATAGTGGCGCAAATGTAAAGGTTCTTACAAATGTTTTTGGGAGTGGAATTGATGTACATTGTGTGTAGTAGAATTATGTGGTATGTTGTGCAGAAAATTATGTGGATAGAAAGTATGAGGTATTTAGTGTATAGGAATTATGTAGAGCGGGATTATGTGTTATGGAGTGTAATTATGTGGTATGGTAGCCTGTGTTGTGAGGTGGTAACCTCAGGTTTAGTCTTCCTTGTTTCCAAAAAAGCTAAACTATAAACTAAATGAGACCAAAAAAGGAACCACTAGGAAGCAGTTCTGTACCTAGTCAGAGGTATGAGCAGGGCCACTGGATTTATGTGACTGTTCTGCTACAATTCCACATTTGCTACATAGTCCATTATCTACTGCATAATCTGCAGATTTGAACAAAAAAACTTGTTTCTAGCTCAAACGGCTCAAACGTTACTAAACATGCATTGTCAAGTGTTACTGCATTGTGGACGGTCCTTTGCAAACCTGGAATAGTCACCTGTTATTTATTGCTAAATGTGGTTTTACATTGGTACTAATGGTGTGCAAACCACTCTTACCACTTTCTGTGCTGCCCTTGCCTCTTTCTGCATTTCTATTGCTTCTTTCTGTACCTTTCTTCCTTTTTCTGCACTTCTCTTGCCTCTTTCTGCACATCGCTTCTGCTTTCGCCACCTCCCTTCTTTCTGCACCTCTCTTGTTTCTTTCTGCACCTCTCTTATTTCTTTCTTCTGTATCCCTCTTGCATCTTTCTGCACCTCTCTTGCTTATTTCTGTACTTCTCTATCTGCACACTATTTCTGCACCTCTCTTGCCTCTTTCTACTCTTACCTCCTTCTGCACTTCTCTTGCCTCTTTCTGCACCTCACTTGCTTCTTTCTGTACTTCCCTTGTTCCTTTCTGCACCTCTCCTGCGTCTTCCTCCACCCATTTGGCCTCTATCTGTACCTCTCTTGCTTCTTTCTGCACTTCTCTTGCTTCTTTCTGCACACCTCTTGCTTTTCTCTGCACCCCTTTTCCCTCTTTCAGCATCACAGTTCCCTCTTTCTGCACCTCTGTTGCTTGTTTTTCACCTGTCTTGCCTCGTTCTGTACTTTTCTTGCCTCTTTCTGTACCCCTCTTGCCTCTCTGTACCTCTGTTGCAACTTTCGGTACTTCCGTTGCTTCTTTCTCCATCTCTGTTGCTTCTTTCTATACCTCTATTACTTCTTTCTGATCACTCTTGCCTCTTTCTGAACCCCTTACCTCTTTCTGCACCTCTTATGCCTTTTGCAGTTCTCTTGCTACTTTCTGCTCCTCTGTTGGTTCTTTCTGCACTTCTCTTGCTTTTTTCCTACCTGTCTTGCTTCTTTCTGCACCCCTCTTGCCTCTTTCTGCACCCATCTTTCTTCTTTCAGCACCCCTCTTGCCTGTATCTGCAACTCTCGTACCTCCTTCTGTATGTCTCTTGCCTCTTTCTGCACCTCTCTTACCTCCTTCTGCACTTCTCTTGCCTCTTTCTGCACCTGCTTTCTTCTTTCTGTACTTCCATTGCTTCTTTCTGCACCTCTCTTGCTACTTCCTGCACCCACTTTGCCTCTATCTGCACCTCTGTTGCTTCTTTATGCAGTTCTCTTGCTTCTTTCTGCACCTCTCTTTCTTCTTTCTGAATCCTTCTTCCCTCTTTCTGCACCTCTCTTCCATCTTTCAGCACCCCTGTTACTTGTTTCTGCACCTGTCTTGTCTTTTTTGGCACTTATCTTGCCTCTTTATGCACTTTTCTTGCCTTTTTCTGCAGCCCTTTTGCCTCTTTCTGCACATCTGCTGCTTTTTTCTGTACTTCTCTTGCTTCTTTCCTCATCTCTATTGCTTCTTTCGTCACCTTTATTGCTTCTTTATGACCCCTCTTGCCTCTTTCTTTTTCCTTTACCTCTTTCTGCACCAAGCTTGCCTCTTTATGCAGTTCTCTTGCGTCTTTCTGCATCTCTGTTGCTTCTTTCTACACTTCTCTTGACTCTTTCTGCACCCCTCTGGCCTCTTTATGCTCTCCCATTGTTTTTTTCTGCACTTCTCTTGCTTTTTTTCTACCTCTCTTGCTTCTTTCTTTACCCCTCTAGCCTCTTTCTGCACCCATTCTTAGTCTTTCTTCACCCTTCTTGACTGTATCTGCAACTCTTTCTATAGTTATCTTCTCTCTTTCTGCACCTCTCTTGCTTCTTTCTACACTTCTGAAACTCTCTTGACCCTTTCTGTAGTTCTATTGCCTCTTTCTGCACTTCTTTTTGTACTTCACTTTTCTCTTTCTGTACCACTCTCGCCTGTTTATGTTCCTCACTTGCCTCTTTCTGCACCTCACTTGCCTCTTTATGTACTTCTCTTGTTTCTTTCTGCAACTCTCTTGTCTCTTTCATCACTTCTCTTGCTTCTTTTGACACCTCTGTTGCTTCTTTCAACACTTCCCTTACCTTTTTCTGCACTTTCTTATGTTTCTGTACATCTTATGTCTTTTTCTGTACCTCACTTTCCTCTTTCTGCACCCCTCATCCCTCTTTCTGCACCTTTATTGCCTCTGTCTTCATCCCTGTTCTCTATTTCTGCAGTTCACTTGCCTCCTTCTGCACCACCATTTCTTCTTTCCGTACTTCTCTTGCTTTTGCCTGCACCTCTCTTGCTTATTTCTGCACCCCTCTTACCTCTTTCTGCACCCCTCTTACCTTTTTCTGCACTTCTCTTGCCTCTTTCTCTACCACTCTTTCCTCTTTCTGTACTTCTCTTGTTTTTTTCTGCACCTCTGTTCCCTCTTTGTGCACCTCTCCTGCCTCTTTCTGCACCTTTCTTGCCTCTTTCTGCAACTCTTTTGCTTCTTTCTGCATGTCTTCTGTCTCTTTTAGCACCTATCTTCCCTCTTTGTGCACCTCTCTTGATTCCTTGTGCACCTCTCTTGCCTCTTTCTACAGCTTTCTTGCCTCCTTTCTGCACCTTTTTTTGTTTCGTTCCGCACCACTCTTGCATCTTTCACATACCTCTTTTGGTTCTTTCTGCACTGCGCTTGCTTTCTGCACCCCTCTTGCAAATGTATGTACCCCTCTAGCCTCTCTTTGCACCCCTCCTCCATCTTTCTGCACCTCTCTTGCCTCTGTCTGCGCCCCTGTTCCCTCTTTCTGGTACCTTTTCGCCTGTTTATTCAATACTCTTCGCTCTTTCCACATTTCCCTTGCCCCCTTCTGCACTTCTGTTGCTTATTTCTGCACTTTCCTTGCCTCTTTCTTCAACCCTCTAGCCTGGTTCTGCACCATTGTTGCCTCTTTATGCGCCTCTCTTGACTCTTTCTGCACTTCTCTTGCTTCTTTCTGCATCTCTCTTGCTTCTTTCTGCATCCCCGTTACCTCTTTCTGCACTTCTCTTCCTTCTTTCTGCACCTATCTTGCTTTTTCTGCACCCATCTGCCCTTGTCTCTTTGTCTCTCTTGCCTCTTACTGTACCTCTGTTGCTTCTATCTACATTTCTCTTGCTTCTTTCTGCACCCCTCTTCCCTATTTCTGCACATCTGTAGTTTCTTTCTGCACTTCTCTTGCTTCATCCTGTTCCTCTCTTGCCTCTTTCTGCACCCTTCCTCCATCTTTGTGCACTGCTCTTGCCTCTTTCTGCACTACTCTTGCCTCTTTCTGCAGTTCACTTGCCTCTTTCTGCACCTCTTATGCTTTTTTCTATATTTCTCCTGCACGTTTTAGCAGCCCTCTTCCCACTTTCTGCAACTCTGTTGTATCTTTCTGCACTTCCCTTGCTTCTTTCTGCACCGTGCTGTGTGTGTGTTTCTTCCCTCCTGAGGCCTCTTTCTGCACCCTTCCTCCATCTTTGTGCACTGCTCTTGCCTCTTTCTGCACTACTCTTGCCTCTTTCTGCAGTTCACTTGCCTCTTTCTGCACCTCTTATGCTTCTTTCTATATTTCTCTTGCACATTTCAGCACCCCTCTTCCCTCTTTCTGCAACTCTGTTGTATCTTTCTGCCCTTCCCTTGCTTCTTTCTGCACCTCTCTTGCTTCTTTCTGCTTCCTTTAAGTTCCCTTAAGTTCCTCTTAAGACCATATCCAGCAATAGAAAGACACCATCTTCTCCTTGGTTCACAGAAGAACTCAGAAAACAAACAAAAGAATGTCGAAGGCATGAAAGGCTCTGGCGAAAGTCTTATGATCAAAACAGTAAACTACGATATAAAGATACCCAACTTATCTACAAAAAACTGATCATTGAAACTAAGAAGAAGTTTTTCGAGAATCAAATTGATTCCTGTAAAAACTCCAGCAAACAGCTATTTGAAGTAGTGAAGCAACTAGCTGGGAAACTTACAGATACAGCCCCTTTTCCTTCACAGGCCCTTTGTGATTCCTTGGCCAACTTCTTTTTCACCAAAGTTAACAACATCTATTCTGAGTTCTCAATTAACGACACTCATGTTCCTCCAGCTACTCAAATTAACCCTCCCACTTGAAGGATTGGAGGAGGATCAAATTAGGGACATTATGATGTCCATAAAAACAGGTTCGGCTCTAGACCCATGTCCTCCTAAAGTCTACCTACCTGTGATTGACGTTATCAGCACCACCATCACACAAGTGTGTAACATGATCCTCAGGTCAGGGATATACCTAAACATGCTAAAGAATACTCTGCTAAAACTGCTCCTAAAAAAACCATCTTTAGATAAGGAGCTGTTGAAAAACTATAGACCTATCGCCAGCCTCCCATTTCTTGCCAAAGTGCTTGAAAAGGTAATGAACACTCAGCTGGCTGATTATCTCGAGCAAAACAAACTGCTGGATGATACGCAGTTCGGGTTTCGAAAGCTCCATGGCACTGAGACGGCTCTCATTAAAGCCGCAGACGACATTAGAACAATCAGAGATCATGGAGGGACAGCAGTGCTTATTATGCTGGATCTGTCGGCCGCCTTCGACACGGTCAATCACTCCATCTTGATTGACCGTGTCGGAAATTTGGGCATCCGATCCAGCGCTAAAGAACTACTCACCTCGTTTCTTTCCAGCAGAACTCAAGCAGTCACGCTGGGTCCTTTCAAATCACCTGAGCTTGCCTTACCTTGTGGAGTTCCTCAGGGCTCATCGCTAAGTCCAACACTGTTTAATATCTATGTGTTGGACTTGGCGAGAGTGATTAACACCTACCATATGAGCCTTACCTCCTATGCTGATGACACCCAGCTGGTGCTCGCTATCAATAATGATGGGGAGCAGGTAGCGGCACTGTTTCAAGAGGGTATGCTGGCTATTAAAGACTGGATGCAGGCCAACTGCTTGAGGTTGAACTCCGAAAAGACGTAGGTAGTTACCTTTGGTAAGATCGTCCCACAATGGTCTCCTGAGTGGTGGCCTCCGTCTTTGGGAACTCTACCAACACCGTCAGCTAAGGTCAGAAACTTGGGTATAGTTTTTGATGAGAAACTTAATTTTGCAGCACACGCCAACCAGACAGTAGCAAATGCTCATCACAAACTTAAATTGATAAGGAAAATTCTCCCATTTCTCTCTGACAGCGCGGGTAAAACAGTGGTGAGCACACTTGTGCTCTCCTCCTTGGACTACTGAAATGGCTTATTTGCCAATGCACAATCCCGGGTAATCTCCAAACTTCAAATGATCCAAAATGCGGCAGCAAGATTATTATCTAGAACTCCTAAATTCAAATCAGTCAGTCACATAATTAAGAGTTACCACTGGCTAACAATTAAAAACCGCATTAAATTCAAATCACTGTGTCTAATTTTCAAAGATACTCACAACCAAGGCCCAAGGTTTCTGCAAGAGCAGCTTTCCATCTACTGCCCATCAAGACAACTGAGATCGATGCAGTTACATCAGTTAACAGTACCCCGTACCAGAACGGTTAATTGAGGAGACAGGCGCTTTACAGTGTCTGCAGCCAGACTCTGGAATTCGCTTCCGCTGACTATCAGATCGGCACAGTCTCTCCTCCAGTTTAAGAAGCTGGTGAAGACTTGGTTATGCAAGCAGTAATGAATCTTCCGCCTAAACGCTGCCATTACTCAGAAATCCTTTTAGTAATCTTAGCGCCAAGACGCCCAAGGGCAAACGTATGCGCTCTACAAATCGTATAAATAAATAAATAAATAAACAAATTCCCTGGTATCTCTTTCTACACTCATCTTCCCTCTTTCTGTACCTCTCTTGCCTTTTTCTACACCCCTCTTGCCTCTTTCTGCACCTCTGTTGCTTCTTTCTGCACTTCTCTTCCTTCTTTCTGCACCTATGTTGTTTCTTTTTGCACATTTCTTCCCTTGTTTCTGCGCTTTTCGTGTTTCTTTGCGCACCCCTGTTATCTCTTTCTATACTCGTCTTCCTTCTTTCTGTACCTCTATTGCCTGTTTCTTCACCTCTCTTGCATCTTTCTGCACCTCTGTTGCTTCTTTTTGCAATTCTCTTCCTTCTTTATGCACCTATCTTGCTTCTTTCTAAACCCTTCTTCCCTTCTTTCTGCACCTCTTGTGCCTCTTTCTGCACCTCTGTTGCTTATAGCTACACTTCTCCTGCGTCTTTCTGCACTTCTCTTACTTCTTTCTGTATCTCTCTTGCTTCTTTCTGCATCCCTGTTACCTCTTTCTACACTTCTCTAGCTTCTTTCTGTACCTATCTTGCTTTTTTCTGCACCCTTCTTCCCTTGTGTCTGTGCCTCTCTTGCCTCTTACTCTACCTCTGTTGCTTCTATCTACATTTCTCTTGCTTCTTTCTGCACCCCTCTTCCCTATTTCTGCACATCTGTAGTTTCTTTCTGCACTTCTCTTGCTTCTTCCTGCACCTCTGTTGCCTCTTTCTGCACCCTTCTTCCATATTTGTGCACTTCTCTTGCATCTTTCTGCACTACTCTTGCCTCTTTCTGTAGTTCACTTGCCTCTTTCTGCACCTCTTCTGCTTCTTTTCATATTTCTCTTGCACGTTTTAGCAGCCCTCTTCCCACTTTCTGCAACTCTGTTGTATCTTTCTGCACTTCCCTTGCTTCTTTCTGCACCTTGCTGTGTGTGTGTTTCTTCCCTCCTGAGGCGGAAAGCCGGGAGGTTGCTTGGTGACTGTATTGTGTGAATTTCTGTACCCTCTCCCTGCTGTGCCACGATCTTTTAACATTTTTAATAATAATCTTACCTAATTGCACTTTGCCTTGAATAAGGAGGGCATTGACATCGTTTCCCCGCCATTCCCGCACCTTGGGCCAGCTCTCAGCCGAGTTAGGTGCTGAGTCAGCCGGTCCCGGGGATCGTTTTAGGAGCGGCCATCTTGGATAGGGAGGAAGCGTTTTCAGCAGTCCAGCGCTCAGTATAAAAGGGGCACTCTTGGCTAGGTTGTGCCTGGCTGTGTGTGTGTTTCTTCCCTCCTGAGGCGGAAAGCCGGGAGGTTGCTTGGTGACTGTATTGTGTGAATTTCTGTACCCTCTCCCTGCTGTGCCACAATCTTTTAAAAATGTTAATAATCATCTTAGCTAATTGCACTTTGCACTTTGCCTCGAATAAGGAGGGCATTGACATTGTTTCCCCGCCATTCCCGTACCTTGGGCCAGCTCTCAGCCGAGTTAGGTGCTGAGCCAGCCGGTCCGGGGATTGTAATAGGAGCGGCCATCTTGGATAGGGAGGAAGCGCTTTCAGCAGTCCAGCGCTCAGTATAAAAGGGGCACTCTTGGCTAGGTTCTGCCTTGCTATGTGTGTCTTTCTTCCCTGCTGAGGTGGAAAGCCGGGACGTTGCTTGGTGACTGTATTGTGTGAATTTCTGTACCCTCTCCCTGCTGTGCCACGATCTTTTAAAAAGTTTAATATTCATCTTACCTAATTGCACTTTGCTCTTTGCCTCGAATAGGGAGGGCATTGACATCGTTTCCCTCCCATTCCTGCACCTTGGGCCAGCTCTCAGCCGAGTTAGGTGCTGAGTCAGCCGGTCCTGGGGATCGTTTTAGGAGCGGCCATCTTGGAAAGGGAGGAAGCGCTTTCAGCAGTCCAGCGCTCAGTATAAAAGGGGCACTCTTGGCTAGGACTTGCCTTGCTGTGTGTGTGTTTCTTCCCTCCTGAGGCTGAAAGCCGGGAGGTTGCTTGGTGACTGTATTGTCTGAATTTCTGTACCCTCTCCCTGCTGTGCCACGATCTTTTAAAATTTTTAATAATCATCTTACCTAATTGCACCTTGCACTTTGCCTCAAATAAGGAGGGCATTGACATCGTTTCCCCGACATTCCCGCACCTTGGGCCAGCTCTCAGACGAGTTAGGTGCTGAGTCAGCTGATCCCAGGGATCGTTTTAGGAGCGGCCATCTTGGATAGGGAGGAAGCGCTTTCAGCAGTCCAGCGCTCAGTATAAAAGTGGTACTCTTGGCTAGGTTCTGCCTTGCTGTGTGTCTGTTTCTTCCCTCCTGAGGCGGAAAGCCGGGAGGTTGCTTGGTGACTGTATTGTCTGAATTTCTGTACCCTCTCCCTGCTGTGCCACGATCTTTTAAAATTTTTAATAATCATCTTACCTAATTGCACTTTGCACTTTGCCTCGAATAAGGAGGGCATTGACATCGTTTCCCCGCCATACCCGCACCTTGGGCAAGCTCTCAGCCAAGTTAGGTGCTGAGTCAGCCGGTCCCGGTGATCGTTTTAGGAGCGGCCATCTTGGATAGGGAGGAAGTGCTTACAGCAGTCCAGCGCTCAGTATAAAAGGGCACGGGCATGGCCCCACACAGCGGACGTGAGCAGCGGACGCGCCAGACCTGCGCCGGAGTCGCGCCAGAGTCTAGCACGTCTGCGCCCGTCAGCGCTGAGGAAGCGCTAGAGGCCGAGCAGGCCACTCATATAGGTCCCCAGGCTCCTGATAGCCCCCTATAATCCCTATGGACATTGCTATCATTGCATAGCTCAAATCCTGTCACCACACGTTCCCACCCGAGGATTTACTGGATGCCCTCAAGTGCCAATGCACGGGGAGAGAGGAGAGCTCCTCCCTCCATATCTCCCGCAATAGGCACTCTAGACCAGGAATTCACAACCCCCCGGCCGATTACAGAGACTGGGTTTCTTATGAATACCAGATCCCTAATTAAGAACAATTTTGCCTTCAGGGATTTTATTTCCGATAGAAAACCTCCCTGGGCATTCATTACGGAGACCTGGGCTGCAGAGCATACTGGGCCAGAGCTCCTGAATGCTATCCCAGAGGGGTACTCGTTGGCAAGAATGGACAGAGAGTGGCAAAATGGGGGGCTGGGTATTTTACATAGAACTTCTATAAGTTGTCGAACCGAGCATCTTTCCTCACCACGTGACTCCTTTCAGGCCCTACACTTTGCTCTCAATCCTTCCCCTAGAATCACCTTCGCTGGGATCCTCATTTACAGGCCTCTTGGCCCGAGGCCATCCTTCTGTCAAAACCTACTTAAGGTACTGGAACCCTATATTGATAGACCCAACTTTACCATTCTTGGAGATTTCAATTTCCATTTGTAGATGGATAATTCCTCAGATACCGTCCTTCTGTTGGACTCACTAGCCTCCTGCGGTCTAACACAAAGAGTAGAGTGTTCCACTCACACAGCTTGACATACTTTAGACGGGGTCTTTACCAATGACCCTAGGGTAGAGATCGGGACTCCCCTTCCTCTGTCTTGCTCAGATCACATGGCCATCCCCCTGGAATTTACACCCCCAAACCTTGCCACTCCCCTAGCAGACCCCAGTAAGTGGGAATTAAAAAGGAATTTTAGAAGGATAAGTAGTGATTCATTAGCTCCCCTTTTATCCAGTTACCATTCATCATTAGTAAGGGATACTGACAGCGCAGCTCTTGAGCTGCATAATTCCATCCTAAAGGCAGTGGACAAACTGGCCCCGGTCAAGCAGCATTACTCCGCCAGAAAGCGCCCATATGCGCCTTGGAATTCTGATACCCTCAGGTCACTAAGGCAGGGATGTAGGAGACTAGAGAGGCTCTGGAGATCTAATCTCGATCCAGATTAAAAGAACAAACATAAACTCTTACTTAAGGAATATAAAACCACTATGCTTGCGGAAAAGAAAGAACTTTTCTCCAAACTGACTGCCTCCGTCAGCTCCACTAGAGAATTGTTCAAAATCGTCGAGTCTTTGTCGGCTTTGCAATCCCCTGATCCTACAATAGCAACCCAGGAGCTCTGCGATCAGATTTCAACTTTCTTCAATGAAAAGATAATTGACATCCACTCAGGCCTAGAAGTTCTTAATCAAGAACTAGGACCCTCAGCTGTCCCAGTGTTACATCCTGCGAAAGCAGATCCAATAGAGTCATTACAGGGTAATCTTAACATCTTCCCCCCGCTCACACTAGAGCAACTCAACCTGCATCTAGACAAGCTTAAACCAGGATCCCCCCTCGACCCTTGTCCCCTGAAGATCTTTAAAGAATGCAGAGATGTTCTTCTTCCTGCTTTTCTGGAAGTCATCAACCTGGCAATCCAGGAAGGTGTCCTCCCGACCCCATGGAAAATGGCCATAGTTAAGCCCCTCCTAAAAAGGCCTCATTGGATCCCGGGATTTTAAAGAACTTCCGGGCTATCTCACTACTCCCAGCCCCCACAAAAATGCTAGAGGCCCATTTAAACAGCCATCTGAGTGCCTTTTTGGAGAACTCCAGCCTACTTGACCCCTCCCAGCACGGCTTCCGGAGGGCACATAGCACTGAGTCCGCCCTGACAGTTGTCACAAATAACATCCATGCTAAGGTCGACAGTGGTCCTGCTCGACCTTACAGCCGCATTTGACACCCTATCACCCTCCATTTTAACCAAACGCCTTAGGGAGATAGGAGTGTAAGGAGTGGACGGGCCGGCGCTTAGCCTCCTGAAATCTTTCCTAGATGGCCGTGCACAGAGGGTCAAGCTGGGCAATTTTCTTTCCCCAGCCAAACCTGAGGCCCACGCTCTTTAATATCTATCTAACACCGCTCGCCAGATTTTTAAGATCATTTGGTCTGGAAGTTCTATCCTACGCTGATGACACCCAGATCATGGTCTCTCTCTCACAAACTGCTGACATAATAGCTCGGAACTTTAGAAACTGCATGGAAGCAGTTGCAGGCTGGATGGTGAGGAATTTCCTTAAATTAAAAGGGGAAAAAACTGAGGTGCTGATCTTCGGAGGCAAGGAGGAGATCTGGTCAACAGATTGGTGGCCCTCCGCCCTTGGAGCCCTCTCAGTCCGCTCGGAGCCTGGGTGTTATTTTCGATACCAAGCTCTCCTTTGACAAACAGGTCAGCAGGATGACTTCCACATGTTGCGGTGTCCTTAGAACCTTGAGGAAATTAGTACACTATGGCCCACATGCATCAAGCATTTTTGTAGTCGCAAACGGTGCGATTACTTAAAATCGGCCGTTTGCGAATGCAAAAGTGCTTTTTGGGATGCATGAAGCAATTTTAGAATTCGTAACATTGTTGCGAGTTCTAAAATTGCGGGTGCTTTTAAGAAGTCGCAGATGTGCGACTTCTTAAAAGCAATGCATCATTACTTTGACAAGTGGAAATTCGCAATTAGGGTTCCAAATTTACCGAGTGGTTGAACCACTCGGTAAATTTGGAAAAAGTGTTTAAAATGTTGAAAATGCTTTTTTTTCAACATTTATGTTACGGACACACATGTCCTTAGGACATGTGTGTGTGCAACATGATGCGAAAAATACATTTCACGGGTGCATGGGGGGGTCCTTTGGACCCCCCCAGCACCCATGAAATTTTCTAAGTGCCACTCGCAATTTGCATTGACTCCTATGGGCCTTTTGGCCCATAGGAATCAATGGGAATTGCGAAAATTAACTTAAGAATTCGGTATTTCTTTGGGATTCGGTAAAAATTGCGATTTTTACCGAATCACAAAGAAATACCGAAAAAAATGATGCATAGCATTTTGCACTTCTTAATTTGCGATTCCTTATTTTTCGCAAATTAAGAAATGCAAAATGACACAATGATGCATGTGGGCCTATCTTTCCACCGAGGCCCGTAAACTGGTTAGGTGGCTCTAATTTCCTCAAGGTTAGACTACTGCACCGCGCTGTACCTAGGAATTAACAAACTACAGGTACAGTGCCTTCAAATAGTACAAAACGCAGCAGCTCGGTTTGTCGTAGACGCCCCAAGGTTTGCCTCAGGCACTTCAATTAGGAAGGATTTGCATTGGCTCCCCATCCAGGCAAGAATAGAGTTCAAGGCCCTTTGCCTCACCACACGGTCTTGGATCAGAAGACGTTAGATCCTTGGTGACCCTCTATGTCCCCGGCAGGGCACTTCGCTCAGCCAACAAATATCTTCTTTCTCTACCCAAAATCAACAAAGCCAGATGGGGCGAGAGGGCTTTCTGCTCCCTTGCGCCCAGGATTTGGAACACCCTGCCGGCCGAGATTAAAGGACAAACCTCCCATTCTCTCTTCCGAAGGGCTCTGAAGACCTGGCTCTTCAGGGAGGCATACCTGTAATTGACACGCTCCTCTTTCCTATCACACAGCTTTCCCATCCTCAGCGCCTTGACGCCTACGGGCAAAGTTGCGCTTTACAAATCTTATCTCAACTCAACTCAACTCAACCTCTCTTGCTTCTTTATGCACCCCTGTTATCTCTTTCTACACTCGTCTTCCTTGTGCACCGATCTTGCCTCTTTCTGCACTACTCTTGCCTCTTTCCGCAGTTCACTGGCCTCTTTCTGCACCTCTTCTGCTTCTTTATATATTTCTCTAGCACGTTTAAGCAGTCCTCTTCCATCTTTCTGCAACTCTGTTGTATCTTTTTGCACTTCCTTTGCTTCTTTCTGCACCTCTCTTGCTTCTTTATGCACCCCTGTTATCTCTTTCTACACTCGTCTTCCCTCTTTCTGTACCTCTCTTGCCTCTTTCTACACCCCTCTTGGCTCTTTCTGCACCTCTGTTGCTTCTTTCTGCACTTCTCTTCCTTCTTTCTGCACCTATGTTGTTTCTTTCTGTACCTTTCTTTCCTTGTTTCTGCACTTTTCTTGTTTCTTTATGCACCCCTGTTATCTCTTTCTATACTCGTATTCCCTCTTTCTGTACCTCTATTGCCTGTTTCTTCACCCCTCTTGCCTCTTTCTGAACCTCTGTTGCTTCTTTTTGCAATTCTCTTCCTTCTTTATGCACCTATCTTGCTTCTTTCTAAACCCTTCTTCCCTTGTTTCTGCACCTCTCTTGCCTCTTTCTGCACCTCTGTTGCTTACAGCTGCACTTCTCTTGTCTCTTTATGTACCCCTCTTGCCTTTTTCTGCCATCTGTTGCTTCTTTCTGTACTTCTCTTGTTTCTTCCTCCACCTTACTTGCCTCTTTCTCTACACTTCTTCCTTCTTTGTTTTCCGATCTTGCCTCTTTCTGCACCCCTTTTGCTTCTTTATGCTGTTCGCTTGCCTCTTTATGCATTGCTCTTGCTTCTTTCTGCACCTCTCTTTCAAATTTCTATACCCCTCTTGCCTCTTTTTGCACCCCTCTTCCCTCTTTCTGACCCACTCTTGTTTGTCTGTACCCCTGTACCCTATTGCTGCACCTCTCTTCCCTCTTTCAGTACCTCTCTTATATCTTTCTGCACCTCTGTTCATTCATTCTGCACTTCTCTTGCTTCTCTGTACACCCTTCTTGACTCATTCTGCATCCCTCTCCCCTCTTTCTGCACCTCTCTTGCCTCTTTATGCACCTCTCTTGCCTCTTTCTGCAACGTTCATTCTGCACCTCTCTTGCCTCTTTCTGCAGTTCACTTGCATCTTTCTGCACATAAATTGTTTTTTGTACCTCTCTTGCTTCTTTCACAACCCTTTAGACTCTTTCTGCATCTATTTTGCTTCTGTCTGTACTTCTCTTGCTTCTTTCTGCATTCCTCTTGCTTCTTTCTGCACCCCTCTTGCTTCTTTCTGTACCCTTTTCCCTCTTTCTGCACCTCTTTTTCCTCTTTCTGCTCCTCTCTTGTCTCTTTCTGCACTTGTCTTGCTTCTTTCTGTACTTCTCCTGCCTCTTTCTACACATTTGCTACTCTTTCTGTACCTTTCTTGTTTTTTTGCACTTCTCTTGCTTCTTTTTGTACTTCTCTTATCTCTTTCTATATTCAAATGGGAAGTGTAAGCTGTCAAGTTTAAAGGTTTGTGTGCTCTCGTGATTTTGGTATATGTCTACTTGTACATCTATTCTCACATGTCTCCTGCATCTGAAGATGGTAGCCTAAAAAGCGGGTAGCTTCTCCTATAGGTGGTCATATCTTCTCAGTTTTGCTCTGTCATACAGTATAGAGCCCCTCAAATAACAGAAACAAATACATAAACCTTTTTGTACACAAATTTACAGAGTAAGCACAGGTATTCAAGTATTTGTAGAATTATTTTGATGTAACATGTCACTAGGTGAAAGCAGACACACAGGCATGCATGCCTTCACAAATTTGGTCAGACTTCCAACAGTGATATGGTT
This sequence comes from Lissotriton vulgaris, assembly GCF_964263255.1. Taxonomy (NCBI): domain Eukaryota; kingdom Metazoa; phylum Chordata; class Amphibia; order Caudata; family Salamandridae; genus Lissotriton; species Lissotriton vulgaris. Next base: position 362,726,389 of record NC_141691.1, read on the forward strand.
AGGATTGCTGTTTTACATTTGGTAGGAATAACGTTCTGAGCAGGAAATGAATAGTGAACTGCAAGAGAAAAGTGAGGTTTAAGACATCTTGAGAGAAGTATTAGTGATTAGGCTACTTTGTATGAGTCTGTGGCAAGAAACAGTTAATGTAGGCCTCTTTTCGCATCTCTGTTGCTTCTTTCTGCACTTGTAATGCTTTTTTCAGCACCTTTCTTCTTCCTCTTTCTGTACCTGTCCTACCTATTTAGGTATAGTTATGTTATGTTATTAATTATTTGTAGAGCGCACGTACACCCATGGGTTTCATGGCGCTAGTGTCTGAGGTCCTGAGATAGTCCCTAATCGTAGGCCTGTTTGAATAACCTAATTTTTAGGGATTTTCTGAAGACCAAGTGACTGTCACATTTCCTGAGTGAGGTAGGGAGGGAATTCCACAGAACGGCTGCTAAGTAAGAAAAGCAGCTTCCTCCTTGCTTCTTCCTTTTAAAGGAGGGGATGGTCAGCAAGTTCAGGTGTGCTGAACGTAGGTTGCGTTGTGGTTTGTGTGCAGTTAGCAACTGTCTGATAAATTTTGGGCCTTTTCCGTGTAGAGGTTTAAAAACAGTGCACCCCGTCTTGAAGGTGATCCTTTGCGCTATTTGTAGCCAATGGAGTTTTTTCAAACTTGGTCGGGCTGACTGCAATTTGGGCTGTTTGCATAACAGCCACACCGCCTGATTTTGAACCATCTGCTACTGTTTCAGGGTGCCGACTGGGAGCCCGAGATAAATGGCATTAGAAAAATCAACGCACAAAAGGAGTTAGGTCCTTAGCGGGGCTGAGGGAGGGCTGGACCGTTTTATAATGAACACACAAATTGCCCCCTTCTCACATTACGTACAATATGATTTAGAACAACGACCAAATAAAATAATTCATTAAATCTGGTCTGGTACATTTATTTATACCTCTTACTCATATATTTTGATAGAAACTGATGTACTCCTGGAATTTTTAAAGGCCAGAAAAAGGAATACACAATACAATCTTATTCAATTAGTAAAATACATTTCAAATTCACATAAAACATCATGACAACACTTAAAGAAGAAACGTAAACAAATAAATCAAAATATATCTAAACAAACGTACACAAGAATATATGAATTCAAAGCACACTAGGTTATTTCATTAATCACAATCCTATTAAGACAACATTTATAACAAGAGCAACCACGCTTTTGTCCCTTAATCAAAGTCACTAGATGAAATAATTAGCTCCTGTTCAATTTGCCGACGCGTTTCGGGTTCGAGTCATTACTCCCCAAACCCTCATCAGGGCTCTGTTACTGATCTGTATAGGATGTAGAAAAACGAGGTTTTAATAACTACCTATTGGCCTCTTCTCTAACTGTCACACAATTTGGACCAAATAGTATTTGTACCTGTATTTTCTGAGCAGGTGACCATTAGTAACTTCCGTCAATAAGTTCGTTCTTTTCTTCAAATAGTGGCTGGCCCACTTTGTATTCTAAAAAATAACCACATGATACTACTATGTATAGGTTCTGTCTTTGTCAAACTAGTCCTAGACTAGGTGGAGTTGATTTTAATAGAGAATTTCATACCTCTATCTACGCGAAATGGCGCTGTGGGGAGGGGCTGAGGAGTATCTGTGTCTCTTTGCTTTTGTCCTACATAACAAAAAAACATATGGGGCTTTTAGTACCATTCATCGTGACACTAGGCATTTGTAACTTATATACAAGCTCGACGTGTCCCCTACCTTATTATTAATGCAATCTCCTGTTGTAGCTAGGCTGCGCCGCCTGTTGACAGGTCTTCGTGGCCGCCACCTGTTAGAACAATACCGTTCCATTATGTTCAGACTTGTTGCTCTATATGTTTAAACATAGTATTAAAGAGTGGATCTTCCACTCGTACCTGCTTATGTTTGTTAGAGGAAAATAATTCCTCTCACCCCCGTCTTGTGCCCCGTCCAGGGATCGATGCTCAAGAGGGATCACCTCTGCTGTTCGTCGTGGGCTGCACGCCGGTGCTGGCTGAATTAATCACACTGCAAAAGGCGAGACGTGAAAATCAATCATTCACATCTTTTACACTTTAGAAACACAAAGCGCGGACGGTAAGCCGCGCGTGTTTGTTCGGCGTTACCTGCACTGCGGTCTTCTCCGCTTCGCCAAGTCTGCATTGCCGCTTCACCAAGTCGGTGCTACCCGAAATATGTCGCTGAGGGCCTTAAACAAGTCAATAACACTACATGATACCGAGCTCTAAAAGAAGACCCAACGAGGCAGATCCAAGTGAGGAAATATAAATTTTATGGTCAAGTTGTGTTCCCTAGCATGTACCCCACCGTCTCCATGTACCAGCTTAAAGTGCATGTAACTTCCCTCCTGAGCCAGCTATGAAGACGCAAATACATTTGCGTCCAACGTTAACATGTCCTCTTTCAGACCCACCCTGAATGGGTTGAATAGTCCGTTCCTAAGTATGCTATGCCAACGTCTTTTTGTGGTGTACTTTACACGTTTTCCAGCTCTGGCAAAGTAGGTCCTGAATTCTGCCATCGAGCCTTTTTCCTGGCTTCTGACTCTGAAAGCCTCAGCCCAGGCTGTCTCTGTACCCGTGACCTCTGACTTACTTCCAGCGCGGCCCACCGCGCTCAGCTCAGCCTGCTGCCTGCCAAGACTGACTTCAACCTTCGAATTATCTGTTCCGCTCCTCGAAAATACATTCCTGCCTACTAGTTTAAGTAAACATCCTCCCAGCTGCAGGGCGAAAGGCCCGGCCTCACTGCCTCCTTGCAAGTAATTCATAGCCCCTGTTACCATGGAAGGCCCATGCCCCTCGTATTCTCATGTAGACACTTAGGCGCTTATACACGCACTCACAGTCAGTATAGAATAGCTTCTGCCCCAGAGACCTTTTCCGTTTAGATAATATGGTTCCCAAACATCAGATATCAGATATGATAGAAGTACGAGTTGATCTGACATGCCAGACTTCTGTCTCTTTCCGCCAGTGTAAATGTCAAGTCCCCTGCACCCTCCAGTTTCCACGTCAATCACACGTCATGCAGCTGCGCGCGCATCCAAGCCTCAGATTTCTGCTGACATTGCAACATTTCTGCTTTGTGCCACCCACTCGTGACACTTACATGTGACGTTTCTAGCCCACACCTCTAGTTCACGCCTTCTGATTACGTATCACTACCACGTGAATGCTGTTATCTTGTCTTCTCTCAGCTGTTACGCCTACTATATTGGTTTCTATGATGTGATTTAAGTATATAAGCTATGTATTGTCAATAAAATATTGCTCTATCCCTTCCTGAACCCTCGTGGTTGCAGGAACATGATATCCAGTTCTAGAACGATTCCTTTTTAAGGAATAAAACCCCTAAGAACTCTAACACCACGGACTCTGTTTTTTTCTTTCCGATTGAGTTATTATTGATTAAGTACTTACCTGCATAGAAATTAAGACGGTAAATTAAATATTTACGACATTTTGGCGCCCGAATAGGGACCCCTCCCCCACCCCACGCGCCGGTTGGTGCGTTGCAAACTCTGTCCCCTGCCATCAGTTAGACGGAAACTATGCGTACCGGCAGGATTTCCTGTATCTCCCTCTGGCCCACGGAGGTGACGAAGACTGCAATCAGCACCCAGACGAGGCGGTGAGGAGTGCGGAGGATCCCGACCAGAGCCTAGCCGAAAGAAGCAAGGTCCGAGGTGTCAAGAGGCCCACCAGTTTCCGAAGTATCCACGTGTCGAGTCGAGTCGAGTCCGGTCCAGTCCAGTCGAGTTTTCCGAGGCCTTCTGTTTCCGTGCTTCCCGGTGAGTACCATTGCTGGGACGTATCTAGACGGGTTTGGGTACACAAGTCCGGTCTGCACTGTTTTAGACAGTGTATCTGTACTGTTTAGCAGTATATCAGTTATTGCAAGTTCTTGCACTGTTCTTAGCAGTGTATCTGTGCTGTTTAGCAGTACATCCAGTATAGGGGGGTAGTCATATATGTCTCAAATGTCCTTTATGTGATTAATGTCGTGGCATGAGTGTGACTGTTTTTAATGTGCATTATTGTGTTCGTGTGTAACCAACTGTATTCAGAATTAAGTAGCAAGGATTGAGCATTCAGTATTAAGTAAACAAGATGCCGTTTTTCAACAAGTTAAAGCAGATAGGAACTAGGAAAGGGATACTAGAGGAAGAAATTCCTATCCCCCCTAGGGACACTCCTGGAAATTTTATGTACCACAAGCATGGCTTAGATGCTATATTGTATCTAGATTTATGGGCCGATTATACTAAGCATCTAGACGAAAGACACAGATGGCCTGTTACCAGAACATGGGATGCCGAGTGCATCATGAAGGTAGAGGAAGCACTATGGAAAAAGAAAGCCAGACAATCTCAGAAAGACGCCATAGAGTTTTGGCGTAAGGAATCACATAAGCGTGCTGAAAAAGCACTACGTAGAGAAGACAGACTTAAAGAATCAGATAAAGCCCAAGAAAATGAATTAGTTACTGAAGGGATCCGAGTAAAATCAGAGCAAATAGACCGCGCACGAAACAATCTCGTAAACGGTATGTATCTCGTGGCAGAGGGTTCGCCTGAGACCACTTCAGAAATACCGAAAAATCTGCCGCCACCATTGGTTCCAACTAAAGTAACTCACAGGACCACTAAAGACATATTCCTGAATTCCTATCTAGAGGATGTAGCACCCGCTTACACCAATCTGCCTGTCCGCGTCCCGCCTACTGACGGTGACGGAGGTGGCAACCCGCCCCCAGATCATATCCCACCGTTACTGCAATCAGGTTTTCCCGTCCGACAGCCTGTCGCTCCTCCACCTCCACCACTTCCCGCACCTAAAATTGATATACCAAAACCGCTTCTACCTGATCCTACTAAAAGACAAGTTCAAGTACAGATACAGACTCCACAGAGAGATAATTTCCAAGCTTCCGCCTCAGGAGGTGCGATAGGGGGTCTTCGGACCCCGCCATTAACACACAGATTACACCTTAGGGATATGCAGAGTCCTTTCACGTTCAAATCACCCCGTCTCGACATACTCAAAGAACCGCTTGCAGTTTGCAGATATGATCCAGTACCCGGCAAAGACGATAGAATGATGATGGCATCACTACGCTTACGACATGCTGCAGATTACCTACTGTTATTCTCAGGAATGAAAGAGCACCTAGATAGAATATATCACTTTGTTCAGACTGGGAAAGACCCTGAAAGTATTAAGGATGCCATGGCGCATCAGAAAGTTGACACTCAAGCATATATACTACGCTTTTTTATAAATTGCCTAATAAGAGAACGAGACAGGCCTGAGACAGAACAGGATGAACTGGAGGCACTCAACAAGTGGGGTCAAAATATATCCGAAGGAAAGCATGATAAAGGGGGTTGCATAGCCAGTATGTACAAGAGAATAAGAAAAGCAGTGATAGAAATACACGAAAAAGAGAAAGAAAGGGCCTCCTCCGAGGAGGAGGAAGAACCTGAAGAATCAGAAAGGACTACAGACACGATAGCGTAGGTAGGTAAGGGAACTTACCTTAGGAAAGGCATTCGTCCAGAAAGCAAGAGAGTTTTTCTCTCTGGCATAACCAAACCGAATTCTCCTGAACATCAGTTCCAAGAGACTGATAAAAGGCTTCGAGACCGAATAGGGTACCACGTACTCAATTCTATGGATGAACAAGAACTAGCTCGGTCAGCAGTATTATGGGCTGACAATCCGAACATATACAATGATGACACAGTAGCGCAGACATTTCTGAACCTTTCCCCAGACGAGCAGAAATTAGCAGGTGTATACATGATTCAGCACCTTCTCACGTTATACAGAAACCAACATTCTGATCCAGGTCCCTTACACGATACGTTAGAAGCACTACTCATGGATAGATGGAGAGGTCTAAGTACCAAGTTAATACAAATAATTCTAGAACAACGACATAGATATAACACTTTCGTAGGCTCCGAATATGTTCCCGCTCCGCCCCCAGAAAGAAAAATGTATCATATGGAGCGTCTGCATGGCATTGAAAGTCAGAACCCCTTATGAGAAGTGCACCCAGTTATGGGTGCGATCACAACTTGAAACGTGTGTATGTACACACGCCTCTGACCAAGTTAGAACTGTTAGAAATGAAGAAACTAGTACCGTGTCATGACAAAGACCCTGCAGGTTTTCACAGAGAACTTAAAGACATGTTACTGATGGGGGATTACACGTATGAAGATATCATGAAAATGTTAAAGGTATTGTTGCCTACCGGCATCTACGAGAAACTCAAGGAAAAAGAATGGGAGGTGGGAGAGAAAAAGATTGTATGGGCAGAAATAGAAGACGAGGAGAACAAACGTACCCCAGGGGTAGGCCTTGGGGAAAAAACTAAAGCATTACCAGGTTTGATAGTACAGGTTCTGCCAAGATTACTGACAACCAGAAAGGAAGATTGGGATGCAATTTCGGCCTGTAAACAGAAACCAGATGAAGATACTAGTGACTTCTATTCAAGATTCGAGAAATGTTTCATTATTAATAGTGGTCTTAAACCAAGTAGCGAGTCGTACCCGCATCTTTTTGTATCAAAATTAGTGGAAAATTCCCTGTTAGCAGTTAAAAACCGTGTATACAAGGTCGAGAGTACATGGCAAGCAAATACGCCATCACAGATGTTACAAATGTTACATACAATACCATCAGAACAGAATTAGAGAAGAACAGGATCATGAACAGAAACGCATGAAAGACACGAAAATGAAAATGTTAGTGGCCCAATCAGTTCCAGCCGACAGCCAGAGAAAGGGTACGACCCAGACAAGTCACGCCACAGCTCCCGTTAAAGGGACATGCAACTATTGCAAGCAGCCAGGTCACTACGTACATGAATGTTCAGTTCTGAAACATAACATAGCAACAGGTAAAACTAAAGAGAGACCGCATCCACCGAGACAAGACCAGGCCCAGCAACAGACTTCACAGAACGTACAGCCCATGCAGAATACGCAGCCTATGCATGCTTCATCTCATACAGCACAGACAGTAGCGGTATCACAGCCACAGCCCATTGCCGCGACTCAACAAGTTTCCCAACAGATGTACCAGTATGCCCAATCTGCTTACCCCGATTACCAACGATACACATGAAACAGCCTAGAGAGGGAGTTGGGCTTGCCTCTTATTGAAATTCCTGTAGATCAAGAGGGTCCTTATGTACACAGTCAAGTATTGGGAAAAGACAGAAAGTTTTTAATTGACACAGGGGCAAGCCGCACAACAATCAGCCATGACGAAGTCCCAGGGGCACCCCTTTCAGGCTCACAGAATGTTTCCCTTGGTTTTTCAGGACAGCCTATTGTAAACGAGGTATCAGAACCCGTTCCCCTGGCTGTGGGTCCGTTATCACGTGTTACAGACCTGTTACTTACGAAATCATGTCCAGAAAATCTGTTAGGTATCAAAACATTGAAGGCTCTAGGAGCAGTGATATGTTGTTCCCCGGAGGGAGTTAGACTCTTTCTGCGAGATTTCAAAGGTCATTATGTATTACGAGAGTTTGATGTCAGATTGAAAAATGTACCAGATCACTTGTGGGCACAAGGCCCAACTGATGTAGGTTGTATGCATATCACACCATACCGTGTTACACTCAAGCCAGGCGTTGTTTTACCCCGAATCAGACAATACAAGTTACCACCTGATGCTGTAGTGGCTTTACTGGAAATCATTGAAGAGCTCATTGCCCAAGGAGTGGTCGTAGAGACCGACTCCAATATCTGTAATTCACCCATCATTCCGATTCTTAAACGTACTGATCCCAATGCACCGCCAGTATATCGGCTGGTGATTGATTTAAGAGAACTGAATAAATGCATTGTTCCACAGTATCCTGTGGTCCCCGATATCTCCTCCCTATTGACTGCTATTGATTCTGAAGCAACGTTCTTCACTGTAATTGACCTCAAGAACGCCTTCTTTAGTGTACCGATTGATCCAGAGAGCCAATACCTCTTCGGATTCAGTTTAAATGGACGAAGTTTCAAATTTTCCCGCGCACCTCAAGGATTCACAGAAAGCCCCAGCATCTATAGTCAAGCACTGAAAAGACAACTAGATTGTATTCAAATGCCAGTTAACACCGCTTGACTGCAATACGTCGATGATCTGCTGATCACCGCACGAAGTGAGCCCGAATGTGAACAAGCATCACTGACAGTTTTACATTTTCTGGCCGACAAGGGACACAAGGTGTCTCCTTCGAAGCTACAATTCTGTGTTCAGCAAGTTGTGTACTTGGGTCACTTGCTGTCCAAAGTGGGGAGACAGCTCACTCCCGATCGCATTCAGTTAATTGTAAATATGCCACAAACCCAGACACAAAAGGAAGTGCGGGCCTTTATAGGCCTCACCTCGTACTGCAGACAATGGATCCCTCAGTATGCATTTCTAGCCAAACCACTCATTCAGTTAACAACACAGGAGGCAGCGACTTCGACTGTCCTCCCTTGGACTCAGGAACACACACAAGCCTTTGAAAAATTAAAGAAAGCTTTATGCCAAGCACCAGTTTTAGCGACACCATGTTACAGCAAACCTTTTACACTTTTTGTTACAGAACGTGATGGTACAGCGTTGTCTGTCCTCACCCAAGATCAAGCAGGTTCACATAAGCCTTGCGCCTATTTTTCAAGTACATTGGATTCAGTAGCCCAGGCACTCCCTGCATGCTTGAAGTCAGTAGCAGCAACAGCTTTAGCAATCAGACAGAGCGACTCAATTGTTTTAGGACATCAGTTAACAGTACAAGTTCCACATTCTGTAGAGGTTCTTTTAAACAGAACCCAGACTCAGCACTTAACTATAGCACGACTGACAGGTTATGAATTAACGCTATTCCAGCCACACATAGAAATCAGACGCTGCAGCATTCTGAACCCCGCAACATTGTTACCTACAAATATGACAGATCCAGCCCCGCATGATTGTATAGAGATCATTAATGCAGTACCAAAGCCTCGACGAGACTTAATAGATGTCCCACTGACAAATCCAGACCTGACACTTTATGTGGATGGTTCATGTATGAGAACAAGTACAGGAGAATTAGTGGCCGCGTATGCCGTGACCACTGAAACTGAAGTTAAAGAAACACATCGTATTGACACACTGTCTGCTCAAGCGGCAGAGCTCATTGCTCTGACCCGAGCCTGTATACTAGCCAAGAACAGAAATGTTAACATATACACTGATTCCCGTTATGCGTTCGGAGTTGTACACGACTTCGGAATGTTATGGCAAGAACGAGGTTTTGTGACCTCTCATGGTGCCAAGATTCAACACGGTCCCCTCATTCAAGCACTGTTAGAAGCAATACATCTGCCTTCAGGCATATCCATCATGAAGTGTAAAGCACATACTAAAGTTACAGATTCTGTTTCCCAGGGTAACGACCTGGCAGACCAGACAGCAAAACATACAGCATTGACTCACACCCAGACAACTGACGTGACAAAGACAATAGTACCGACACATTGTATGACAGTCAGGGATCCCGCACTGGATGTAATCGATATTCAGACACATGCTACTACAGATGAAATAAAGAAATGGACTGAACTAGGAGGGATCCAGACAGATCAAGGTTGGATGACGAAGGGAAAATCTACATGGTTTCTCCCTGACTCTATGGTTCAAGTCATAATCAATACAGCACATAGTCCTGCACATCTAGGAGAGAAAGCGATGTTAGACAGTTTACAGAATCTCTGGCACAATAAACACTTACGAGCAGCAGCAAAACAGAAAGTGCGTACTTGCATGATCTGTTGTCAGTTCAATCCAGGAAAAAGTGTCCCCGTAGGGCAAGGTGGATTTCATCCTCCCGATCACCCTTTTGAAGTCCTCCAGATGGATTATATCCAGATGGACCGTTGTCGAGGATTCAAATATGTCCTCGTAATTGTTTGTGCACTTTCCCGTTGGACCGAAGCATATCCAGTCCCAGATTACACTGCTCCGACCACTGCCAGGCAGCTGGTTCGAGATTTCTTTCCACGGTACGGCTTGCCTCGTGTCGTGTACTCAGATAACGGACAGCCATTCTCATCCGAATTAATGAAACAAGTTTCCTTGCTGCTAGGATATCAGTGGAAATTCCATTGTGTCCGACATCCCGAAGCCGCAGGCCTTGTAGAGAGGCATAACCAGACACTAAAGACCCGCCTTAGCAAAATATGTAAAGAGAAAGGGGTCGACTGGATAGTCGCCCTGCCAGTTGCACTGTTCTACATGAGAATGGTTGCCCATTCGAGATCAGGACTATCCCCGTATGAAGTGGTCTTTGGCAGACCACCGAATATGTGGGGGACGCCCATTCCTAAGAAAATTACCGATGTCGATTGTAATATGCTGACAGATTACCTTGCCTCCTTGATGTCTGCACTCCAATCATGTCGTTCACAGGTTGCCGCAGCCTTCCCTGACAACACTGATGTAAAGCCGCATGATGTCCGTCCCGGAGATCTGGTCTTGATTAGGAACTTCGACAGGAAAAGTCCGCTGGAGCCCCGCTGGAAAGAGCCGAAGACCGTCCTTCTTACTACGAGGACAGCAGTAAAGGTGGAAGGCAGAAAGGGGTGGATACATACGAGTCATATTAAACAATGCAATGAACTGAAACCAGACCCAGACTCGTCCACCCCCTCCAAAGACTGTATTGAGCCAAGTGACTTTAAAGTTCCCGAACGAGAGAAAACTCCCCAAGAGGAGTATAAACTGAAACTTCGATCTAGCAAGTCAGACAGTTTAATTGTTTAAGTCCTCCCCTAGGTGAATCGGTTAAATAGTTTCTGACATGTATCCCCTAGATCGAGATAGAGAGAGAGAGAGACAACTCAAGAAACGTACATATTGCAAATCACTCCGCAGTCACTGTATAGTGACATTATTTATTATGTTTTTTCTAAGTATTCTGATTATTGTTGCAAGTATACTGCTTCCTTTCTACTACCCTATTTTCAAGCGTGAACAATCTGCTTACAATATTTCTGCTGAACATTCTTTTAGTGAATTACCTCCACACGAACTTTCTTACAGACTTGCGCTGCGCAACAACACATTCATTAGTATGTTACATCACTCCCATCAGACTAACAATGCTACAAACTGCTGGATATGTGGCCGACTCCCTCCTTACCAGAAATACAAGGGAGCTCTGCCCCTCTTTCCGTACCCGTTCACTCACAATGGCTCCTGTGGTGCATGGTTCAGAATAATTAATTCCTTAGATCCTGATATTGCTGTTTTCAAAGGGAGCTGGGTTTGGGGAAACTTGAACTTAGTTCTGCTTAATGTCTGTTACCCTGATAAGAAGGGACTCCCCACTAGAATAGGAACTGATATAGAAAATGAAGTATATGGATTAGGTAATTACACAATTAACCTTATGATTCTTACTGTTGAATCCGAAGCTGCACCAGTTCTCCCTGCTATGTCAGTATTACCAGTCACTGGTGAATTATGTGTTAGTAAGAAAGGTTCAGTACACTTAGGTCATAGTAAATGTACTACTGTGGTCGAGTTCAGTGATCAAGGTAAATCGTCCTTTAGAGCTACCCGTCATTCCTACTTTGTTTGTGGTCATACCGCATACATACGCTTACCTCCAGATTGGGATGGTACCTGTTACATTGCATTCCTTCTGCCACCTGTTTTTCTAGCTCCTCCTGATTATCACAGAAATACAAATCTAGTAAAGAATAGACTCCGAAGAGATCTCCCGATTATCGACTACACAGAAACGGCATGGGAACAATATACAGATTTTAATAAAGGATTCTTTTTCTTCTTAGGCCCCGTCCAGAATAGTAAACTAATACGCAGATTAACTAGAACACTTGAAGCAGTAGTAAATGAAACTGCCTCCGCCCTAGGTAACTTAACAGAAGAGTAGTCCGCCATGCGGGTTGTTGTTCTTCAGAATCGTCTTGTTATTGACGTCATCTTGGCAGATAGAGGCGGAGGCTGTAAGGTCATCGGGTCAAGTTGCTGTGTTTTCATTCCAGAAAACGCGCCATCTGTATACAAAGCTATTACACGTCTTCATAAAATTGCCAATCTGATACATCAGAATCCAGGCACCTGGACTTGGTCCGGTTGGTTCTGGACAACGTTAACTGCTTGGGGATGGAAGATCCTATCCTTCCTAGGCATTGGCCTAGTCCTAGTATTCAGTTGCTGCCTGTGCCTACAGTGTGGGCCAGCGATTTGTGGACTGTGTGCCACATCATGCATTGAACATTCCAGTTTTTTCTCAAAACGTGAAAGAAAGAAAGAAGAACAAATGATGTTACAAGAACAAACTGATCGATTCATGAGGATCGATATATCATGAAGGGTCCGTAGGGAACAAGGAGGGAATGAGGAAATATAAATTGTATGGCCAAGTTGTGTTCCCTAGCATGTACCCCACCGTCTCCATGTACCAGCTTAAAGTGCATGTAACTTCTCTCCTGAGCCAGCTATGAAGACGCAAATACATTTGCGTCCAACGTTAACATGTCCTCTTTCAGACCCACCCTGAATGGGTTGAATAGTCCGTTCCTAAGTATGCTATGCCAACGTCTTTTTGTGGTGTACTTTACACGTTTTCCAGCTCTGGCAAAGTAGGTCCTGAATTCTGCCATCGAGCCTTTTTCCTGGCTTCTGACTCTGAAAGCCTCAGCCCAGGCTGTCTCTGTACCCGTGACCTCTGACTTACTTCCAGCGCGGCCCACCGTGCTCAGCTCAGCCTGCTGCCTGCCAAGACTGACTTCAACCTTCGAATTATCTGTTCCGCTCCTCGAAAATACATTCCTGCCTACTAGTTTAAGTAAACATCCTCCCAGCTGCAGGGCGAAAGGCCCGGCCTCACTGCCTCCTTGCAAGTAATTCATGGCCCCTGTTACCATGGAAGGCCCATGCCCCTCGCATTCTCATGTAGACACTTAGGCGCTTATACACGCACTCACAGTCAGTATAGAATAGCTTCTGCCCCAGAGACCTTTTCCGTTTAGATAATATGGTTCCCAAACATCAGATATCAGATATGATAGAAGTACGAGTTGATCTGACATGCCAGACTTCTGTCTCTTTCCGCCAGTGTAAATGTCAAGTCCCCTGCACCCTCCAGTTTCCACGTCAATCACACGTCATGCAGCTGCGCGCGCATCCAAGCCTCAGATTTCTGCTGACATTGCAACATTTCTGCTTTGTGCCACCCACTCGTGACACTTACATGTGACGTTTCTAGCCCACACCTCTAGTTCACGCCTTCTGATTACGTATCACTACCACGTGAATGCTGTTATCTTGTCTTCTCTCAGCTGTTACGCCTACTATATTGGTTTCTATGATGTGATTTAAGTATATAAGCTATGTATTGTCAATAAAATATTGCTCTATCCCTTCCTGAACCCTCGTGGTTGCAGGAACATGATATCCAGTTCTAGAACGATTCCTTTTTAAGGAATAAAACCCCTAAGAACTCTAACACCACGGACTCTGTTTTTTTCTTTCCGATTGAGTTATTATTGATTAAGTACTTACCTGCATAGAAATTAAGACGGTAAATTAAATATTTACGACACAAGGGCTAATCATAGAATTGTGATTAATGAAATAACCTAGTGTGCTTTGAATTCATATATTCTTGTATACGTTTGTTTGGATGTATTTTGATTTATTTGTTTACGTTTCCTCTTTAAGTGTTATCATGATGTTTTATGTGAATTTGAAATGTATTTTACTAATTGAATAAGATTGTATTGTGTATTCCTTTTTCTGGCCTTTAAAAATTCCAGGAGTACATCAGTTTCTATCAAAATATACCAGACCAGATTTAATGAATTCTTTTATTTGGTCGTTGTTCTAAATCATATTGTACGTAATGTGAGAAGGGGGCAATTTCTGTGTGTGTTCATTAGAAAAATCAAGGCAAGAGAGTACTAGGGCAATTATTACCTGCACTAGTGCTGAGTGGGTGAGTAAGTGCGCAATTTTTCAGATTTTCCGTAATCGGAAAAAAGTAGACGAAACAATGGCTCCCACTTGGCCTTTCAATGAGAGGTCGGCGTTTAGTATAACCCCCAGACTTTTAACTTTCTGAGAGGCCATAGGCGGGGAGCCCATATGTGAAGGCCAAAAGTGTGGACCCCAGCTGAGCTCGCTCTTCCCAGGCAGAACTAGTTCTGTTTTGCCCGGGTTGAGCTTGAGATGGTTTGAGTCCATCCATTTTTGTATGAGTGACATTGTTACCTGAAACTCGCTGACGGCGTCCGATGTGTTCAGGGGGAATATTAGCTGTAAATAGTCAGCATAGTTAAAAATGGTGACTTTCTGAGTTTTTAATAAATATAATAAAGGTCTCAGGTATAGGTTGAATAGAAGTGGTGAGAGTGACGAGCCCTGTGGCACTCCACAAAATGAGGATAGTTTTTGAGCTGTGAAGGTGTCAAGTCTCACAGACTGCGTCCGAAGTTAGAAATGAGCATTTAAAAAACCTTAGAGATTTACTCATAACACAGGTTTCAGGAATGTTATAGTTAGGGATTAGCATTTAAAAAACCTTGGAAATTTACAGAAATAGCTCAATGTTTCAGGGACATTATAGTTAGGCTTACATTTTGCTCGTAGAAAACCAGAAAAATTCAGTTGTTATAGTTAGCTGAGCTAACTATAACTTGTGCCCCTGAAATGCACTGCTGATGATGTCAGCCAGCCGCCTCAGCTAATTGCTGGCTACCGTCACACAGCCCCCCAGCAGCACAGCACCACAGACTTATGTCTGTACAAACTACGGCCTTTGATATACACTGCGGACAATTGAGATTGAGTTGCGATTGCAAATGACGCAGTCCAGTACGCAACAGACATTGCTCAAGTCAACAACACATGGCTGTGGGCCCTTCCTCAGCGCTGCCTCCGCCTACACTGCGGCAAGTAGGACTCACAATGCAGATTGAGTCGCAATTGCAAATGACGCAGTCCAGTAAGCAACAGACATTGCTCATGTCAACGCTATGTGCCTGTGGGCCCCTCCTTACTGCTGCCTCCTGCCTGCACTGCAGTGAGTAGGGCTCACAATTCAGAGTGACTCACGATTGCAGATGACACAGTCCAGTAGGTAACAGACATTGTAACCAGTACGGCCTGCCCCGACGACGCATCATCCGCACAGTAGATCCCACATATGCAACTGTGTCCTGAATGGCAGTGACCCCAAGTCCATGGCAGCGACCACAGCATCAGACTTCCTTCGATCAGTGAGGCATATTTCCATATGCAAGGCCGATGACACATGGTGCCACTAACCCTGTACAACACAAGGCGCGACACGAGGTGCTACTAACCCTGCTCATCACAAGCCAATCTCACATGTGGAACTGTGTCCTGAGTCCTGAATGTCAATGACCCCAACTTTGTGGCAGCGACCACAGCATCAGACTCCCTTTGATCAGTGAGGCATATTTCCACATGCAAGCCCAACAACAAATGGTGCCACTAACCCTGTACAACACAAGGCACGACACATGGTGCCACTAACCTGATTCAACACAAACCGATCAACACATGTAGAACTGTGTCCTGAGTCCTGAATGGCAGTGACCCCAACTTCGTGGCAGCGACCATAGCACCAGACTCCCTTTGATTAGTGAGGTGTATTTGCATATGGAAGGCCGCAGACACGTGGTGACACTGAACCTGAATTACGCAGGCCGGTGGGGCCACCAACCTACGCATGTGGCTGTGGGCCCTTGCTCACCGCTACCTCTGGTCTACACTCTGTTCAGCAGAGCTCACAATTCAGATAGAGTCATGATTGCAGATGACGAAGTCCAGTAGACAAGAGACATTGCTCCAGTGAGCCCTGTCCGCACCAAGCATCATCACATGCTCATACACTCTCAATGCTTCTACGACAGTGAATTCTATGCATATTTCATCTTTTCATGATACGCCTACAATACGGTCAGTAGTGCTCACAATTAAAATTAAGTCTTCATTCATTCATTGCAGAGTCCACTAGGCAAGTAACTATCACAGGCCTAAAACCTACATAATATCCTTTTAGTATCTTTGGTTCAAGAACTTTTTTATGTCAGTTGTAGCTTTAGTACAATCACCACATTCATCTTCTAGTGCAAATCCACACTCAATACGTGGTGCCACTAACCCTGTTAAACACAAGCCGATCCCACATGTGAAACTGTGTCCTGAGTCCTGAATGGCAATCACCCCAAGTCTGTGGCAGCGACCACAGCACCAGATTCCCTTCGATCAGTGAGGCATATTTTCATATGCAAGGTCTGCGACAACTGGTACCACTAACCCTGTACAATGCAAGGCGTGACATGTGGTGCCAGTAACCCTTTTCAACACAACCTGATCCCACATGTGGAACTGTGTCCTGAATGGCAGTGACCCCAACTTCATGGCAGCAACCACAACACCAGACTCCCTTCAATTATTGAGGTGTATTTGCATATGGGAGTCAACGATGTAGAAAGTATTGCCAACGGAAATATAAGTCAAAGGATACATTTTGCTCAAAATGCCAATGTGGCCTTCCATGTCCAGTATTTGCCAAAGGAAGGGTGAACAGTTTGGTGTTAGCAGTGAGGCATACCATCACTCAAGAGAGGGCTGCTGCTCGCGCGTTCTCTTGAGGTTAATTAGAAGAGTTGTGTACTTCTTTAGCTCCTAATGTACACAGCGCTCCGTAGTGTCTGTTTGCTTTCCTCTCTGTCATGTAGAGGCCCCTAAGGAAATATGACAGCTTCCCTGCAGCCAGCACCTCTGAAAAGTTAGAAGAGCTGGTAAAGAGTCAGCTCGGGTATTACACTTCCAGTTATGAACATCATTCTTTTGTTAGAAAAACTTTGAGCCCCGGCACCTATTTTTTTACAAATTAAGTAGTGTGTTAATGTCACATGTGAAATGGACGCGGAAGGGTACAGAGACATTTTGCAGTCTAGGGCAGTGCCACCTTCCCGGGTATTGCTTATTAATTTTTTGAGGAGTTCGAGGTGAACTTATGTCTGTGGATCGTCATACTCAGAATCTTTATTTAAATATGCAAGGTAGGCCTCGGTAGTCCTGAAGCCTCAGTGGTCCTAGGCAGTGCCTCATTTGTTCTGTAATCACACAGGCAGTAGTTATGGTGTTATTAAAGTGATACACTCTTAGAACTCTTGCAGTTGTATAATTATACAGGGTTCATGTGCCTAACAGTTAGTTACATTATTTTTTGTAGGCGAACTGTAATGTTAAACTGTATTGACTTTAAAATCTTCTATAAACAGATGATTATCACAATAAATAATAGTCAAGTGTTATCAGAAAAAGAAGACCTATACACTCATTTTTTTTAAAGTAACCTTTATTAAAACAGAAATAAATAGAAATGTAACTTTAAATGAACAGTATAATAAAAAAAACGTGGGTTGGACTCCAGTGGCAGCAGCGTAGGTAACCTGCAAGACAAAAATTAAACATAAGTATGTGTGCTATGTGGAAGAGGTAAATAAAGCTAGTTCAAATGAAAGGACCATAGTTAAAATGGAAGGGAGGGGCAGTGGGTGGAAGTGAGAAAGGGAGGAAGAGTTAAAAGAAGAGAGGGAGGAGGAGACAGAGTGTCGGCTTATTGCACTCAGCCCTTAGTGTTTACCCTCCGTCACACATTTGTCTAGGATGCAGGGATCTGCAAGATAGACTGTGGTTTAAGAAATACTGAAAATTAAATACATGAAGTCAGAGATTATGGGCCATATTATGAAGGAAGGGCGATAACATTATCACCATTTTAGCGGCAGGAAACTGCAGCTAAAGCTGCGATAAGGGGTTCATAATATGCTGTGGTGAATTCCCTTACATCCACAGGTTTTGGTGTGAACCTGGGATTCTATGGCAATTCACAAGGGCATATTAGCTACTCCTTATCGTCGCTTTAGCAGTAGTTTCCTGTCAGTAAAGTGGTGATAATGTTATCGCCGTTCTTTGATAATACAGTCCTACATTATTAGCTACGGGAAAATCGCTTGGATGCACCTGTGCACCCAGGGTGCTGCACCCCAGCCCCTTCCCCCGAATATGCTCAATTGTAGGTTTTCCACACTGAAGCTTCACAGCTCACCTGCCACCACTGGTGTGTCCCATGTCGTGTTGGTAAAAGCTCCGAGTCCGGAGTATATTTGTATGGAAGACCAGGTCTCCAAAATGAAACAGTGTCTTGATACTGCCATGGAAGGTGTTAGAATGCTCAGAGAGTTCCCGCTCAGCCGGCTTACCACCAATCAATCGATTTCTGTAAAGGGAGAAATAAATTAATGGTGGAAACGTCTGGAGGTAAATTAAGGTTTATTTTTAGCTTGATAGAAAATAGGAGTTGAGTGCATCCTTCGTTTTTGAAGCACGATCAACCGTTAGTGGTAATCGTGGTTCAAAGAAGAGTTGTAGTGCAGGAGAATTCTCAAGGGTGAATAATAATATGTTATGGTAAAGTTTACATAGAAAGGAATAGAGCACATGCTAGAAGCTTTATGTTCGTGTGTAATGCAGTGGTGGGAGCCTGTGTTCAGGTACACTCATTACTCAGCCAACTACAGTGTCCTAAAAGCCAACGCCACCTGTCTGTAGGGCAGCGCTGCCTGCTGGCTCAGGTCTATAGTACGGTTCAGTAGGTCCTTAAAATTAGATCGATGTGACTAAATGAGGTCAGAGATCACAAAATAACACTTGGCAATATTGCTTATTCACACATGCGCAGTCTGTCTGATGCATCCCACCCCTCTCACAGCACGGCGCTGAAAAGGTGTCTGCAGGGCAGCGCTGTCCACTAGCTCAGGTCTACAGTATGGTCCAACAAGTCCTTAAAATAAGATAGAGATGAGACTGAATGAGGTGATAGATAACATCAGTATGCATGGCAATATTGTTTGTTCGCACCTGCGTATTGACGCTTAGGCACCTCACCCATCTTGCCACACCGTGTTCAATTGGAGGCCCTCTGCACCTGGGCTGCTCTGCTTACCTGCTGCATACACTACAGGCAGCAGAGCTCACAACTTGAATTCTGCTTTGGATTTATACTGCAGACAGCTTTGAATTCAGTATTTTTTATCCAACTTGAAAAAGCACCGCTTCAAAGTTTAAATCTCCACCGAATATGGATGATAGGATACGCAATCAAAGAATGTCCCAAATGAAAAGACGCTGAATCATAATTGCAAAAAAGTTCAAGGTTCTTTTAATTGTCCATTTAAGAAACCAGCGGTGCTTTTTCAAGTTGGATAAATAATATTGACGTTTTTCCTAATGTTTTGGGATATACTCTCAGGACAGGGAGTATTTGAAAATTGCACGCAACTCTATTGAAAATTATATATACTCATTGGTGATATGTGGGTTGGTGCTTTGATATCTTAAGAGTGGTTCACTGTCCAAATTGTGTTGTACAAAGCTTTGAATTCAGCCTTCATCTATTAATCTGCACTGCGGACAGCAGGGTTCACAACTTGAAAAGAGAAACTGTGTTAGAGAGAGGAAGAAAGAGAGAAAAAGCGTGAGAGAGAGGAAGAGGAAGAGAGAGAAAGAAAGAATGAGACAGAGAGAGGAAGAGAGAAAGAAAGAGAAAAAGTGTGACAGAGAGAAAGATGAGTTGCAGCAGGAAAGGGAGTGTTCATACTGGAAAAAATCTCGATAGCTCACCTTTCTGACACCAGTGTGTGTCCAATCACGTGCCGGGTCATAGTGCACACCTAAGTTTAGTGACCTGAAAGGTAGTATAGAATTAAGAATTGCAGAGTACATACAACTGCAGACGCATATTTCTGTGTTACGCCTCTGCGCACCAAGGCTGCCGTATTCCTTCAACTCCCATTGCAAGGAGGTGTCTGTGCGCTCTTTTCCGCCCAGGGTGCTGTACCTCATCTACTCCTACTGCACAGCGGTGACTTCCCATTACTGCGCACCCAGACTGCTGCACCCTATCCACTTCCAGTGCCCCGAGGTGAGTGCCTGTTCCTGCGCACCCAGACTGCTGCACCCCATCCACTCCTACTGCCCAGAGGTGATTGTCCATTCCTTCGCACTCAGGTTGCTACACACTATCCACTCTCACTGCTCAGAGGTGACTTCTTGCTGCTGCAGAAAGAAGCTTCTCTGCTCACCTTGCGCCACCAGCGTGTATCAAAGAGGGTCCACCACATGCCAAAGCAACCTACTCTGGCATTGTTAGGATGGCCATGCATCATCTCAGATTCCACAGACGTTGAGCTCTGGTGATGATGGGGGGAGCCAATTTGTGAAACACAACCTGTTAGTTAAAAAGGAAGATAATATTGTGCATCATTCGTTCATCAAAAAAGAGAGAAAGAGAGAGAGAGAGAGTGAGAGAGTGACACTGAAGAGAATATTCGCAGTTTACCTTTCTGTCACCGGTGCGTCTCTCACCACGGATCCCGGACATAGTGCACCCTGAAGCTCCACATCTAAAAGATAGTAGAGAATTAGTAATTGCAGAAAAGTCCAGTATGCAGGAATGAAAAGACAGACGGTAATTCTGTTGATGTGAATTGATCCTCAGAACATATCTTGTATGCAACAAATTTAAAGCAAGAATGACTGAACAGCCGTTAATTTCTACTTCTCAACTTTCTCATATATAAAACATAACATTCTGAAAGGGACGCAAAGCAGCCACGATCTTTGATACGAATGTCACGTTCGTGTCTACGTACTTCAATGCTCGCAAAACACCATACCTTCTTAAAAACAAGCATTTGCAATACAATAGTTCTCGCATTATTAAAGTATGAGCTATTGGCATTGCTAAATAATGCAACACCAATAGCTCAAACTTTAATGCGAGACCTATTGCATTGCAAATGCTTGTTCTATGATAGAGTTGAACTTAAGGTGATTTTGCAAAAACCATTATGTATGACACAGATTTTTTAACAGGAATAACATGAAGTAAGATGTTATGACTGGTAATTGGCAGTATCTTAATGTGGAGTATAATAACACTGCCCTCTCACACCCCTCCCTCCCCCATTAAAAACACAACCCTCCGCACGGTCCCAACAATTTTAATGGGCTTCGATTTATCAACAATTACTAAAAGTAGCAAGCGCGTAATAGACACCAATAGGCCATGAGCAGAGCAATGCACCTGCCTCTGGCCAATTGCGTGCAGTCTTTTAGAATAAGTCCCACGCAAAGGCCAATTGGGTAGCACGGAAGGAAACACACAAGCACAACCCTGTGCAATTCCTAGGTTAGGTTCATATCCCCGTTATTTCACTTACAAAATGTGTCGCACTGCACGAGCAGTGCTGTGCACTGCAACAAAGGCATAAGCCGTACTGCGCACAGCAATGCAGGCGCAAGTTCTAAAACAACAGAGAAAGGAAAGATTGTCAAAATAAGATAGTACTTTGCTACAGATGTGGGAGCGACGGACATTTGGCTGACTATAAAAACTGTCCTGCTATTGGGAGAAAAAATCAAAATGCAATAGGACAGGGTGAATAGGACTGTGTACGCCTAAATTGCTGTGTGGCCTTTTTGTGTCCAGTCTGCTGCACCCGATCTACTCCCTCTGCTGCGCACCCAGGCCTCACTGCTCACCTTTTTGCGGACAGGGCACCTTCTACATCATGCAGTCCTGCTCTACCGCCAAGAAGTCTCACATTTAGTGGTGAGTCTTAATATCACTATGGCAAGGGACATACTCGTGCACCCATCATCATCGCAGGTTGCTCACCCGCTCAGGCCTTAAGGTACCACTAACTCAGTGACTAAAGAGGGCACGGAAATGGTGGTAGGCCCCCCTGTTTGATGGTTTGGGTCTACATGAGGTATCTGGACCACCACTTTTACCTGTCCCAGCTTGACCACTGATGTACATCAGAAGAGGTTCAAAAGATGAACACAGACATTCTTTTTTTTCATGCAACAAACCATGTTCTATCCGTTCTCTCACTTGCACATATATTTCTTTCTGAAACAAACAACCACCTCCCACAGTAGCACCACGGAAGAAGGCACGGACACAAAGTGGCATATTCTTTATTTGTTCAGGTCACCCTCAATCTCAAGCACAAGGAGAGATACGTTTCAGCGTCTAGTTTGTCATAAAAATAACCCTGTGTTATATAGCCCTTTCCACTGGACTAGTGAGTAAACATAGAAAGCATACTATAAGGTATGCAGTCCACTAACAGCTGAAATACTTCATATGCAGGCTGACTACAGCTGAAAAGCAGCATAAAATGCTGGTAAGCCATATCATACATAATAATGCATGCACTCCGTATATTTGATTTAGCTTGTAATTCCAATGTTAAATACAGCATAAACAATTGTACATGTGAATTATATTGTCATCCAGCACAGTGGGATTAATGTGGGCATTGAAACTGTGCAGCCAAACCTAAATCCTGTGTTGCCATTGTGTCATGAAATGACACAATTGAAACATGAATCTTGTTGTTTATGTCCCTTAAGCTTTGCCAATGTCCCGGTTAAAGCTCTCCCGTGCTACTAACAATTCTGTATCAACATGACCTCTGATCTAAAGAGCAAAGTCACAGTGAATTCTGCTGTGCTACTGACATCGCGCTGCTGCTGATAAGTGGCATGGGGACCAGATAAAGTATAGTCTCATCTCGGGGTTACATATTGGAACAAAGAGTAAATTTGCATCTCCAAGACAATTAAGCACAGGCTCCAAACTCCTCTATTTCTTTCTGTTCAACATTTAATTGTTCTTCTAATTTTTGCAATGTAATATTCTCATGTGCTTGTTGCTTTGCAAATTCGACTTCCTGCATAGCAATAATTGCTTCATTTTTCAGCATTGGTGGCCCAAGAGGATCCAGCACAGTGGGATTAATGTGGGCATTGAAACTGTGCAGCCAAACCTAAATCCTGTGTTGCCATTGTGTCATGAAATGACACAATTGAAACATGAATCTTGTTGTTCATATCCCTTAATCTTTGCCAATGTCCCGGTTAAAGCTCTCCCGTGCTACTAACAATTCCGTATCAACATGACCTCTGATCTAAAGAGCAAAATCACAGTGAATTCTGCTGTCATACTGACATCACGCTGCTGCTGATAAGTGGCATGGGGACCAGATAAAGTATAGTCTCATCTCAGGGTTACATATTGGAACAAAGAGTAAATTTGCATCTCCAAGTCAATTAAGCACAGGCTCCAAACTCCTCTATTTCTTTCTGTTCAACATTTAATTGTTCTTCTAATTTTTGCAATGTAATATTCTCATGTGCTTGTTGCTTTGCAAATTCGACTTCCTGCAAAGCAATAGTTGCTTCATTTTCCAGCATTGGTTTCCCAAGAGGATCTTGACTACATGGACCACTACTTTGACTATCTTGAGAACTTTCATGAGCTATTTCAGCTATAATAGTCTTTTCCTGTTCAACTTCATCATTCAACATTTTTAAATATGTAGGGAAAATGGGACATCCAATGCTACCTTTACAAGCATTAAAAGACTCTTCGTAGCAGTCAAACTCTCCATGTAATTCACTTTCACTATGCCATGGTTTAAACAGTTACAGAAGTGCTAAATAGTCAAATTCTCGCTTATCTGGAGTTGCACAACTAAGTTTCTTGTGGTTTATAAGATTACCCTTTGCATGTTCTACTAAACAACTATGACATCCAACTACTGCAAACTGTCCTTCTTTTAAATTCTGTTTAACATTTCTTTAGAAGTTGTAATGTTGAAGTTCTTCATACAGACATTGCTGTTCCAGATGTTGACTCGGATAGTATGTGCCCAATATATTAGTTTTATGAAAGTCTTTACTGTCTGGCTCATTTGATGCTAATTGTTCAATTTCTTCCACTGATTTCAACACTCTATTTGATTTGCATGCAAGCCCTAAACTTACCCAAATGATTCCTTGTGACTTTCAATATAAACTTGAAGAGCACAAGTGGTCTGAACATTCAAATGATCCAATTTCTCAATGGGAAAGCATTTTCAAACTAAAGCTGTACATATTTTTGCTAAGGCTATTCTCTTGTGCAATTTTGCAATTTCTTCATACAATTGTTTCATCTCTGTTTTTTCAGGTTTTGTTATGTATGATGTTACATACCGTGCAACAGCAATTGAGTTATCTGCAACATACTGGATGTCCATATTCGCATTCCACATTTTTAAGTTCCGTAACATACACTTGAGTTCTCCATGACGACGATACCAAAACTCAATTGTTCCACGTTGACATGCCATCAAATTGATTAACTGTGCTTCTACATTTTCATCTGTTTCTTGAACTTTCTCCACAAATTCTTTTGCAGAAAGAAGGGATTGATGAACTCCAGTTTTAAGTGTATGATTCACTGCATACTAGAGAGAAGACAGATCACTTTCAAACAAAAGGTGAAATATGTATGGAATGCATTGTCGAAATATGATCTTCAGAATATAATCTTGTTGACTGATATTCTGAAGCTGGAATCCATACAGGTTGGTCATCATATCGTCCACCTTCTCCAGTAGGAAACAACTGTGGAAAACAACGAGCTTCCAAGCTTTTCTCCCATACACTCATTGTAGTTCCCTGTGCTTTTTTCATTTGAAATAACTCAAGGCTACTTCCTATCACTTCTTTTGAATGCAAAGGACATATTGTGTAATGTTCATAAATCTCTTCAGTCCTTGACTTGTCCACTTTCTCTATTTGACTACTTGAAATTTCAGATTCATCTTCTAAACGTATTACCTATTCATCCATATTTACATTTTTATAATAAATATTGTTCTCTATATCATATAAGGTAGCCTTTTCAACTTTATTAACATCCATAAAATTCTTGCCATATTTTCCGACTCTTTGTTGGTACACCATTTACTAAAGTAACTACTGCCTCATATTCCACTTTCTCTCCAGCAATAGTTTTAAAGTTTTTCTTAAAATCCAAAAGTAAGTACACCATTCTTGCTTTCATCTCTCTTTGCTAGTCTGTTGGTGGCAGTTTACCTGTTTTAGGCTCCATCCAATTTATAGTTTGAATAGGATGAACAGATTGAATTAGAACCAAATCATATGAATTCAATTTGGCCAACTCCTCCAGAATAGCTACAAATTCCAAGTTATTATGCACTGCTCTAGCAGGCATTTTGTTCTTTTCTAATTTGTTGTAACAATATTTACATATACGTTGATCACTACCTTACTCAAATCAACCTTCAACAAACAAGTAAGTTGCAAATTCTTCCCAATTACAATTGTTCTCCTTTTCACTTTTCAAATACAAATCAACATTCCTACTTTTACTTTTATAATGAGTATGTCAACAACAAACACAGACATAGTTTGGTATTGCACACTACATTAAACTTTCCAATTTCTTCTCCAAACTCATCAGTGCTAATTACTTTGTCCACTCCTCCAACATCTGTAATTGTCAAACTTTCACATAATATTAACTGTTCTTCTGAACCAAAATATCACATTTCAATATCATTACACTTTTTTTGAACATCTGATAAAGAACCAAATAAAATACCTGTATTCAGTTCACTTAAACTTAATGCAGGACTTTTTACATATACAGTTTCTTTACAAACTTCCGCATTTCTGAATCTTGTACTGCTAACATCCTCAAATGATGAAAAACACTTTTACAAACTTTTCTTGAAAGACAAGCCAGATAATGCACGTACTTCTCAGTATATTTTCTTACATTACATGAATATAGTCCTTGTAACAACTTGATCTTATGTTTTATACTTTTCTGATTATATACTCGTAGCAAATTTTGCATTATATCAATGGATTCCTGTTGAATACTACAAATACTACTACAACTCCACTTACACACAGGAACTTGTGGACGTTTTCCTTGCACTTCTTCAGCTATTACCTCTTCTGCACTTTTACCAACCATTTCCTCCTTCGGAAGAGGACACCCATGTGAACTTCGTAGCAATGACCTCCAGTATCAACTGCAAATGATAATCTATTTTCCTGGAAGTAACTTTCCCCACCAAAAAAGGCTCAGTAGTAGAAGTATGTCTCCAATGTCCACTAAAGATTTTACAAAAGTTGGTTCTTTCCACAAGTTTTTTTTCTACTTTTGTCTTTCAATACTTTGACCATTGTTTCCAATAGTTTCATTATCTTTAAAATCAAAATTAATAACTATTTTAAATTGAAAGCAATATCCACTATACTTTCAATACGCTGCTTCTCTTTGAATTGCAACATTCTACTTTTATATTTTGTGGCACGTTTTCATTAAATTCTGAATCACTCTGGATCGAAAAAGTCTCTGACGAATTTCTTGAAATTGCTTTTGTCTCCGAGTAGCAGATACTATTACTTTATCATGTTTCCTTTTCCTCGTATATAAAAATGAACTCTGCTTCACCTTACTTGAAAAATTCTTCTTTTTGCTTTGTGTGATATTTTTCTCATTAAATGTTCATAATATTTTTTTCAAAAATTGTCTTTTGCCTTCAGGTGAACAAACAGTTTCTGTACTACTCACATTTTTTTCTACTTCAAGATCTTTCCTTTTCATCAAATATGTATATTTTCTTCTCTTTTCTGTTTTTTTACGAACAAAATAATTTTCTGAAACACAAAAAATAGATTTAATTATTTTTCACTTTTGTTGACTATGTTAAAATAATAACATACAATTCCAAAACTTCTACTAACAACTTCAGACCCAGTGCTGCACCGTGATGGAGCACGACAGACGAGCACTAGGAAGGCAAATAGTGCCATAGAACATACAGCAAGTATTTATTTAATTATTCACATACTCCTTTACAATTTATATATAACTGCACTACCTCATAATTTTCACCTCTCCGCCACACCACACCACTCCACAGCACTTTCTCTGCAACCTACTGCTAACAAATGTATAAATTGTATTTAAAAAATGTTCAATGTATGTACTTAGGATGATATTATCAAACAAACAGAACACACAAAAATTTCCATTATTAGCTTAGCAATTCTATCTACAATGTCGCAAACATAACACTCCACCCAGGGCTTTAAGTGGAGGGTGTATCTGTGGGGATCTGACCACCAGCACCAGCACTATTTTTAGGGGCCTCGAAACAAGTCTTTGTAGCTCTCTATTTTCGAGCCTCAGAAACCTAATCCATTTTCTTTCTTTATTGCACTGCAGTGACACTGTGCGGGCATGCACATTTCTTACTACTTACAAGTGCAGACATCATGCCAAGTGACTCGCATTGTAGGAGAAAGGGATAATCCTTTAAAGAGAGCCATTTTCTCTCAAGATTCCCCTACTCTTTTTACAACGCAGGAGCAACATTATCGTGGGGTGATTAGCAGACACATCACCAGGCATGCAACGCTCATTGCCCCGGACTCTCTGACACAGCTTTTCAGGCACACACACAGAGCCGTACCCGAGTACTGCACCGGTCTTCAAAATATAAATTTTTTGCAAAGAAGACTCTGTTAATTTTCTCCCCTTTTTATAGCCCCTACATCCCGACTCTGCCTAATGCTGAATTAATTAGGCTCCCCAAAATTTCGCTTTGGTTGCACCTATGCAAACAACCACAAGCAGGCAACTTCAGCACGAACATGCTCTCACCTTACACACAGTCTTGTTTTAGTGCTACGAAAACACACACTTTGACTGCGTCACTTAGTTCTCACACAGCCTCTTTACTATGAACATAAAAGCTTTCTGTTGTAAACTTTAAATCTTGTTGTAGAGTGTGGAGCTCTGTGTGGGATGTGTTCCACATTCCTATGAGGCGTCTGTGGTTCTAATGATGAGCAGTTGGAGTTCGAGAGCCGCAGATTCCTACACGGAGATCATCTATCAAATAAACTACTTAAATCTATTATATATGTAGTTTCCTTACTTACTACATTTTGGTGACGTCCTGGCCAAGTCGATTGTCCTGAGTAGGAGTGCCAAAAGGACCTTCAACGTGCGAGGAGTCAAAATTAATTAGCCAGTGTTGAGGACAGTTTTTGCTGATACGGCGGAGAATTGAGGGACATCGGATTTTGGCGTGAGTGGCTTTCCAGCAGTAAAGATTTGATCATTTTTGGGCTATTTAAGCGTGGAGCCATTGGAGTGAGGCGCGAGCTAGTGTAGTCAACGAGTGTGATCTCAAGCTGACTGACGCACAAGCTCAATCGCCTAAAGAAAGAGCACTTGTATCAAGCTTTCACTACACACACAGTGGCGAATCAAAGCTCAATTATCACACCTCCTGTTTTTCTAGCATCCCCAGGTCCGCTATCTATAGAATGGGAGCATTGGCTACCAATGTTCAAAAATTACATTGATGCTCTGGATGGATCTAAATTTAGTGCTGCAAGTAAAAAGCATTGTTGTTGAATAACCTTTGCAAAGAAGGGCAACATATCTTTAAATACTTACCTGTGGCAACATTACCCAATGGTGATGCCATTGAGGATGTATATGTGGAAACTAAAAGACGCTTGGAATTAAGATTTGCCAAGGAAATCCACATAGTTTTGAATCGTTATCACTTTTACACTCATAGGCAAGGTAAAAGCCAGTCAATTGATGACTTTGTTTCAAAACTGAGAGAGTTATCTTTAAAGTGCAAATTTGGCACAATGACTGACGAATAGGTGCGCAATTAATTAATTGTACAGTGTAAATGTAAAAAAAACGCAAGAAAGCCTATTGGCAGCAAAGAACCCTACTTTAAAAGATGCAATTGATAAAGCAAAAGTACTTGAAGAAACTCAATATTGTATGCGTGAAATGAACGAGAAAGAAGAAAGTGTATCTGGCAATGTCTCAGCAGTTGCTAGTACTGAACCAGAAGTGGCAGCGGTCTCCAAGTCAGGGAAATACTTTCAGAGAGGCAGACAACAATTTAGGTCATGCTACAAGTGTGGAAGTTATTCCCATAATGCTGACTTCCGCAAATGTCCTGCCTTAGATAAGAACTGCTTAAAGTAGGGAGGCAAAGGCCATTTTTCCAACATGTGTAGGAAATCATTCAAACAAAGGGCGGCTATGATAGGTGATAGTGATGGAGTGTGGAGCTCTGTGTGGGATGTGTCCACATTCCTATGAGGCGTCTGTGGTTTTAATGATGGGCAGTTGGAGTTCAACTGGCCAGAGGGAAAGCCACAGATTCCTACCCGGAGATCATCTATCAAATAACTACTTAAATCTATTATATATGTAGTTTCCTTACTTACTACACTTTCCAATTACTTAAATATTCCTATACTGTACTTCACATGGAAATATAGAACTCAAGGTTCTCACCACCCCAAATTAGCTCTCTTTTATACTGTCTCAAATGTAAGAAGTAGAGGTATTCAGTACCTCTCAGTCACGACCACTTTAAAATAGTGTACCTATAAACAACTCGACAAAACATTATGTTTCTGAATTAATGTCTTAGACTTAAAAGCTCCTTTACATTTCTTTCGCTAGATGTACCTTTGTTTAAAACACCACCAGAGAAGGGTGGTGAAGTATGCTCCACAAAGAGCAACTCAAAGATTTGATATTCTTTATAAAAAAAATCTGCCTGTCAATGGTTTTTGCAAGCCTTTTCTACGCCTTAAGAGGTTGGGTGGATGTGTATAATACATAGTATTTAGAATCAGGGGCAGATGATGCATGGAAATGAGAACATATAGTTGAATAAAGGGAGAGTAGATGCATGGCCAGATGCATCAATTCATAGATACATAGATGGATGTATCAATATATGGACGGATGGAAGGAGGAATGAATGCAGGGACCAGTACATACGATAGACGGGTGGGCTGATAGATGTTTAGGATTGGTTCTGGGACAAATGTATCTATGCATATATAAGCGAATGGCTGAATGAATGGCAAAGTGCTTACTATAGGCGAGTGCGCTCATAGATGCTTAAGATAAGCGGACGAACAGAGTATGTATATAAGTAGGAATATATGTATCAATTAAAAGATGGTTGAATGGCGCAGTGCTTAGGGTGGATGGATACTGTGCTTTAATTGGGCCAGGTCTGAGGACAGGCACTTTTCAGGGAGCCTCCAAATGGCTCTTTATCAGGCTCTATTTTTGGCCCTCTCAAAGACAGTCAATTCTTTCAATTTTTTATTACACTGCAGTGACAGCATGCACATTGATGTATGCATGCTTATTTTGCTCACTACTGAGAACTAGAGACATCATGCTACATTACCCACGTTGTAGAAGAAAGGGAAATCCTATAAAGAATGTTTTTTGGCAAACGTAGGATAATTGAAGAGAATTTTCAAAAGCACACAATGATACTTATCTTGATTTAGACCACGGCCCAACTTGCAAGGCCCACACCCCTTTAGGAGCTTTGCCCTGGACACTGGCCCTGTTAGTCTGCTGTGTTGGACTCTCACCTGTGCAGCCTCTCATGTACTTGCTCAGAGAAAAAGATATTTTCAAAAACTGGGGAACCGGGGTGAGTCAACCAGAACAAGAAAAGTACCCATCAATTCTTTAGGAGCCAGTAAACAAAATAACAAAGAACAGAAAAGAGTGCTCACAAGGGATACTTCAAGGCACATCAAAAATAAAGGTAGACAAAAAGTACAACAAACTGACCATATCAGTCAGGAGTTAGGAGGATATGACTATAAGTAGGAGTGTAAAAGATGACGGTTCACCCAGAATGCAAACGAATGGCCAATTAAATAGAACACGCCAAGAGCCACGAAGAACACTCAATATTCCTGATGCACAAGGGGGTACACCAGAATCCAAAGGGTGTTGACAAGAGTCTCCAATTGTTAAACCTGTAACATCTGAATCGTTTAGTATATGCCACATTAATCACAAATTGCTTTCCAATCTCAAAATCATCTTGTGGAACATGGCAGGATTACATAAAGCACTAAAACAGGGAACTGTCACACAAATTTAGCAGGAAGGAGACATTTTATGTCTACAAGAAACCTGGGACATAGATATGTACACCTTGAAGGCTAGGCTGGTTTCCACAAACTAGCAACCAAAATCAATCAGTTTGGTAGACCATCTGGGGGCATTTCGATCAATGTAAAACATCAAAAACAGATGACAGTAAAGAGGGTAGAAATAGGTTCCGACGCATTACAGGCACTCGTAATAGAGGGTGACAGGGTCAGAAAAGACTGTGTTTCAATTCTAGTTATAAACCTATATTGAAATGTACAGGGAAAGAATAAACTGGACGCCACCAAACATATCATAACACAATTAAAGGAAATCTTTTACTCCAATGCACTTTTGGCCAAAGTAATTGTATGCGATTTTAACCTGCATCACCTGGGAACAAATCAGAGTGACAGGTTTGGTCTAACCAGCTCTGAAAGGGTTTTTAATTCCTTCCTAAAAAACTATGACCTAAAAGCCGCAAAGGGCATAGGGAAAACTCCAGAATCCAAACACTTGAGTAAGGCCACATTTAGGAATTGTTCCACAATAGACTACATATTTTTATGTAATCTGCTTGCCCTGAAATTTGTCAACTTTGAATTAAAAGCACACAAAACTAGTGACCACAAATTATTGCAGGTGGATCTAAACTTCGGAGTATTACAGAGGGAGCAAGCAGTGGCAGTATCGCAGTCAACAGGGACTGAAGAACACTCTCTAGTTAAAAGAATAAAATGGAACAAGAACCAAGCAAAGTGGTTCAATGTTTGGAAAAAAAACCAAGAGAAGGATTCGGGAAATCTACCCAATTTGGAAAACTGGACAAAGTGTATTGGTAACCTAAAAGCCAAATTAGTTAACAACCTTAATGTCAGTGCGCCGGGCAACAAACTGCATACCTCACGGTTTAGATACAACAACATAAAACTAACAACAATGACACGTAAATTAAAAAGGGCAAAAAGATTACACAAAATCAGAGGAACACAGTAATTAAGGGAGAGATGTAAAAACTTATCTAAGAAGAAGAGACATTCATTATGGTCGCTGAAACAGGAAAAACTAGAGAAAGACTAGGTAACAATAAATGAGCTCTCAAAACCCAATAAACAACGACAACTTTGGCAATACATTGCACTCTTGGAGAAAGGCAAAGTGGACAGGGGCAATTCAGTACACGCAGACGCTTGGATGAGGCACGTCGCTTCAATTTATACTGAGACAGCAGCTACTACAGACTATGAAACTATGAGGCCCAACGTGCATTTAGTGAAGATACAGACATGGAGTCTGCCGTGGGATCACTTGGTAAAGATCAAGATGGTACCACAGTTAAACAAGTGATAAAAAAGATAAGAAGAGACGGGGCTCCTGGGCCTAATGGCCTCCCAGCGGCCATCCTTAGAGAAGACCCAGTCTACTGGGGTAGAATTCTCTCCAAGCTGTTCACTGAATGTAGACTAAAAGCAAAAGTACCAGACTCATGGAGAGGGTCTTTCTTGCACCCAATCTTTAAGAAAGGAGATAACACAGACCCAAAAAATTATAGACTCATTGCTCTTCTGGACATTGAAAGGAAAGCCTATGCCAGTACCCTACTGAAGGAACTAAATGAATGGATTAAAGAGAATGAAATCCTCCCTTACTATCAGACTGGTTTCCGTAAGGGCTGCTTAACAATTGACAACATTGTGGCTATGTCATATCTGAGCCAGCAAGCTAACTGCAAAAACAACAAACCAGTTTTTGCATGCTTTGTCGAATATTCAGCGGCCTTCGATGGGGTACCCCGACATAAGCTCTGGGAAAAACTGAGCAATAGGCACATTCCAGCAGGTCTCCTTAACTCCATTATTTCATTATACAGTAATACCTGGATCCAAGTAAAGCTAGCGGACAACACTATAACAAAGAAGTGTCTGACAAATCGTGGACTAAAACAGGGATGTGTACATGCCCCCACGCTATTTAATCTGTACACCGCAGACCTGGGGAAGAAACTTCTGAATGCCTGCCTCGTAACCCCGAATATCGGGAAAAATAAACTGCAAATTTTACAATACGCAGATGACCTAGTGGTAATGGACCACACAAAAACTGGGCTGCAAAGTGGTCTGGACTCCCTAAATAAGTACAAAAAAAATCAACGAGCTCACAATCAATGCCCCAAAAACGAAAGTAGTCCTTTTTGGCCACTTCCCCAAAAAAGCCTTACTAAAATGGAACGTGGGGAAGGAAATTATCAATACCACGCATTCGTACAATTATCTCGGGTGCTGGCTAAGTGAAAATGGCAAAGCAACATCACACATGCACAAAATGAAGGCCAGAGCACAGGCAACAATCTTTTTCCGTTATGCAAACTAAATGAGCTCATGCAGAGTCCAACGCCAGCACCTATTAGAAAAGTATTACAAGCCAAAATCAGGGCAACTGCAGGTTATGCACAACAGGCATAATGGAGGCAATGTTGGATAAAGTGCAATGCCTGGCCTAAAAACGCATTTTTAAACTTCCCAAATACACTCATAACAGTCTAATTCATTTGGAGTTTGGCCTAAAGCAACAAAGTAAGGAATGCTTGGGAACACATGCAAAATACTTCTATCAAGTCTTAACAGCCCCAGCCGGAAGTTTAAAAAGTATGCTTGAGCCAATCTACGGAGAGACTACCAACCTGTGGCAAGGTTACAAGGAAATAGCGGTGGAAACCTTGGTGTTGGCTATCGAAAACTGGCAGGATGGATCAATAAACAATTTGGCGATTAAAAATGCAATAAACAAACAATGTTTTTGCATGTCAAAAACAAATGACCTAGCAGAATACGCAACAGGAAGAGGGCCACCCGGGTTGGCAACATCATACACTGGGCAGAAAACCCAGCACTATCTTAGTCAAGCACTGGGAAGGAAAGCACTTAAAAACATTATATGGGCCAGACTAGTGCCCCTTCAAATTAAAGAATTAAATCCGGGGTGGATGTCCCTTGAACATAAAACAAGATGCAGACTCTGTAACTATAAACACAAATCTCTGCTACACATGATTTGTTGCTGTCCTGGGATGCTTCTGCCCCGTCAGACCTTTTTAAAACAAATTTGGCTATGACATGGGGTTCAAACAGTAAAAGAAGCCGCTTTTGTACTATTCTCCTGTACTCTTCCATCGGACCTGGCCAAGTTTGGGAAATACATGGCGAGCTTCGAAATAGTCTTATGGAAGATGAGGGTCAGGCAAGATGAAAGCTAATTCGATTCAATCAGTAAACGTGCCCCCACTAACCAGACGGAGAAGACATTATTTTTTTTCAAACCACGCAAGAAATGTAGTAAAAAGGACGCATGTGGCAGACTCTTGCTGTTTTCACTAATGTATAGATATATATATGTTCATATATTTATTGTCTTTTGATACATCGTTTTGAGAATGTTACATACAAATGTCTTTTTTTAAAACTGCTGTTTATAACATTCATTGAACTGGCCTGTAAGATGTATTGCAAATGCTTTTAAGTAACGGTGCCATATAAATAAACAATTCAATTCAATTCAAAAAAATTCATGTACTTGCTGTGTGTTATAATCTACTGTTGCATAATCTCCTCACCCGAAATCTCCCAGACTTTATGCTGGGAGATTTCGGGTGAGGACACCCTCGCTTAAGGATGGTCATCGGTAGTCACACTAACGCATTATGTTAATAGGAACATTGTCGTCATGACTTGGACTGTGGTACTGGTGGCGCAATTACGTGCATTTGGAAACACTGGATCTGGCCTGTACCACATGGACTTCGGGTGAGAGGCTACAAGGATTCCGGGTGAGAAATCGCTCACCGATCGTAGACAACCGTGACTACGTTTATTGTTTTAATTTGTTGTGTTACTGTTGCTTTTACCTATTTACAATGGAGTGTTTGCAGTATTGTATGGGGGCATGTTGCAGTTGTCACAAGTTCTTTCTGTTTGTTTCTGTGAATTTATATGGAATGAGAGGAGGAGAGTGTGTATTGTCTTTGTTGTCTTTGCCTTCATACTAAGCTTGGTGTGGTTTTCTGTTACGGGTTGCTTTGAGTTTGGGGGTATAGTACTTAACCCTAGTTTGCCTGTTTCCTTTGGTTTATCAACCACTTATTTGTGGTTATGGATTCACATTTGGTGTGTTACGATTCACATTTAGTGTTTTACCTGGTTGGCATTAGTTTGTCGATTTACTTCACTTTTTGATTGGGTGAGTGAATGTTTTTATGTTGGTCTGCGTAGAGTAAACACCTTCACATGAAGTTTCTCTGCGTGTACACTCACTGTTTGGTTTGTGGGTGAATGGTTTTCCTGGTTGGTTATTGTGGTTTGGTCTGCGTAGAGTAAACACCTTCACATGAGGTTTCTTTGCGTGTACACTCACTGTTTGGTTTGTGGGTGAATGGTTTTCCTGATTGTTATTGTGGTTTGGTCTGCGTAGAGTAAGCACTTCCACATGAAGTTTCTCTGCGTGACAACTCACTGTTTGATTTGTGGGTGAATGGTTTTTCCTGTAACTTTCTTTAAGTGCTATCCTGGATAAGATTGTTTTGCAGATGACACTTTCTTGCGAGTTTTCTCTGCTTCTTACTTATTAAATGTTTGAGTTGAAGCAATTTTGGGCTTTACCTGGTTATGAGTCTTTTTGAGGTTTTCTGGTTTTACTTATGTAATGTTGGATTGATTATTTTAATACTGTCTAAGTTTAATGCTCTCCGGGAACTCTTTTATTGTGATTCAAGGTGAGTGATTTCATTGGCATTTTGAATTGTCATGCATTTTCATTTATGTTATATGTACTTGATTCATTTGCTCAGTGTATTTTCATGCATCTTTTATTATCCTTTATTGTGTTTGGTTTCCTTAGGGAGGGGGATGTGTTATAATCTACTGTTGCATTTCCCCTTGCCTGAGTTTCTCTTCTCTACTGCTCAGCCAGTTTGAGTGTTGGTGTGCCTGAAGATGTTTAGAATGTTGGATGAATGATGATGTCATGGAATTATGGGTGCTTGTTGAGCTGTGGAGTGTCAGTTGGGGTGTGCAGGCTGAGCAGGACAGAAGCTGCTCCTGGTGGGGAATCATTTGGACTTACCATCTTCCTGTGATTTACTGATGTAATTGTCTTAACAATAAATCTACAATATTAATCTACATTACACCTGGCTACAAAGGACTATCTTATTTACAATACTGTGCCACCTGATATGGACAGTGGCCTTCCTGTTTGGAGTTTGCCTGTGCAGATTATCTTGCATATGATCAGCATGTTGTACCTTGCTCTTGTCTACGGTTGTTCTACTGTAAAATCTGTGCAATATATGAATAAAGACAGCTACGCCTGTTGTCTGTTTTGTCAGTGTCCTTGCTGATTAAAGTTATTTTGGTATTTGCATTTGGTTGCCTGTGCCCCATGCTCTATGTGTCACCTCAACATTGCCAAGATATTGGCCCATATATCATTTTTATACAGGGGTGACAGGGTCTTCAGGCCATTCAGACACTGATACTAGTGTTATCTGTGATGGCTCTTTTACCTGTCATGCAGTTCTCTTTTTAGTGGTTTGCTATTGTTGGGTACATTGCTCAAATGTCAGGTTGGGGCACACTGCCAGCACAGGGTGTGATGCTTTGCACAGGTTTGCATGCAGGCTGGGCACTGTCATGATGTATGTGTGTTATTTCTTTATGTGTGCCCAGCTGTGTATATGTATGGCCATCCTGTGTTGGCCCTTAGTCCTGGTCCCACGGCCTACATGAGATATGTGCTCTTGGGTAGTCAAGAAGTGTGCCGTGTGAAGGGTGTGACTTTGTAGTGGGTGTGGATGTGTGTGTACCCCTGGATTGTGAAAGACACACATGTGTCACCCAGGAGTTATGTGCCTGTTGTTTGTATTGTTGTGCCCTGTGGATATGGTGTATGGACATGTGTGAGTTGTCTGTTGTGCACTGTGCAGTGTGTTCGTTTGTCCGTGCTGGTCTGTGTTACTCCTCCTTGTTGTTTTGGTCACTTATGAGTGTGCAAAGTGTGTGACTTGCACATCAGTGTTGTGTTTATTGGATCATCAATGTGTCTTGAGTGTGTATGTGTAGACTGTGTGGCCCTGCTGCTCCACACTGCCATTGTGGTTGTGTTTCTCATGCATTGCCTGCACATGGTGCCTTTTTGCCTCTTGTGTGGCAGGGTATGTGTAGTGTGATGCCATCTCCTATGTGTGCCGCTTATGGCTACCCATTATGGGTCTGCACTTTTTTATGTATGGTACACCCCTTCCATGTCTACTACTGACAAGCAAGTGAGTTCATTTTGATGTCAGCTGTCCCCTTGCTTTACATGTGTGTGTACCTCCCCATCACTTCATTTGTGACCCTGTGCTTTGTGGTGCAGTTCTTGTGCCAGGGCGAATGTTCAAATCTGGGCATTGCCCCAATGGTTTATGTTTGGTGTTTGTGTGCTATTGATCAGTGAGGATTGCTCATCTGGACTTCAGATGTGTGTGCTGCCCAGTGCTCTGGTCAAGATAGTTCTGCTCTTGTGTCCCAGAGTGTTGCATCTGTTGTTGTTGTGTTGGATGTATGTGTGTTGGCTGTGGTATTGCTTCACTTCCTGGGTATGCTGTTGTGTTTGTGCTGTGCTGATTAATGTTGTGTGTGTTGAGTTGTATCAGTCATGTCTGTGTGTGACATCTGCTTGTTGTGCACACACTGCTTGTGTGCATACAGTGCTGTGTGTATGTGGCCTTGGCATTGCCTAATGTGCATCCCCTGATGTCCTGTGGTGTTTGTTCATTTTTTGATTTGACGAGCATCTGTGGTTGGTTTCATGTGGCAGTGTAGTTCTGTGCTGGTGCTCTTCTTGTGGGATTTGTGGTATGGTGTGTGTATTTTGTTCCTGTGTGATGAGGTTGTACACTCCTGTTGTTTCTGTGCTCCCATTGCTTTTCCACAGTTTGGCTGACAGGGTATGTCTGTTTCTGATGTGGTTCTGTGTGTGTTCCTGTAGTGTTTGTGTGTGGTTTTAGGACAGGCATCTGTTCAGGCATCCCTGTGTGTGTGTTTTGTTTATGGCAACACCCAGGGTGTGTGTTTATGTGTGTGTGTTTGTGCTCGCAAGTACTGGCAGCCTTCAGTGTGTGAGGCACTGGTGTTGTGTATTCCTTGTCAGCCACTCCTGCAGTGGCTGTCTCCCTGGTTGTTTGTTGTGTGGTGCAGGGTGTGTATTGTGCTTGCTTGTTGCTGTGCTTGTTGCTTGATGCTATGTATGGGGGTGCACAGGATGGGCACCTGCCTGTGACTTGATGGTGTGTGTTGATGTGTGGTTGGGGGAGGTGTGTCCCTGTGATGCTTGTGCCCTGCCCATGCCTTGGACTGGCCCTGCCTTGTGCATTTTGCGCATGTGTTTACCGCTGTGGTGACGTGACCGGGACAGGGACGTTGCTGCAGGTTCGCGTTCGATGTGTGTCCCGGATGCAGTGGGGTGACATGGTGGCAGGTGGGTCATGTGTGGGTGCCCTTGTGGATGTGTTGCTGCCCCCAGCAGGGTGTCTGTTATGGTTTTGGACCCTGTGTCAACCCTGGTGTTGAGTGTTGTATATTTGTGTATTTGCCCACTTACGGCGGCATCCGCAGCGGCTCTCCGTCAGACCCATCTCCGCACCACGTCTTCAACAAAGCAAGCAGCTCCATCGCACCCCACCTACGCACCTACGCAACATCATCAATCTCTCCCTTGAGACCGCGACCTTCCCAGAGAGCTAAAAACACGCCGAGATCAACGCCCTACTCAAAAACCCCAAGGAAGACCCAAGAGACCTCAAGAAATTCCAACCCATCTCTCTGCTCCCTTTCCCGGCCAAGGTCATCGAGAAAATCGTTAACAGACAGCTAACCCAATACCTCGAAGAGAACAGAATCCTGGACCATTCCCAATCAGGGTTCTGTAGCAACCACAGCACCGAGACCGCCCTCATTGCCGCCACCAACGACATCAGGACCCTGCTAGACAACGGGGAGACTGCAGCACTCATCCTCCTAGACCTCTCTGCCGCCTTCAACACCGTCTGCCACTGCACACTACGCGCACGCCTCCACGCCGCAGGGATCCAAGACAAGGCTCTTGAATGGACCACCTCCTTCCTCTCCGGCAGAACCCAGAGCATCAGCCTCCCCCCGTTCCTAAGCCTCCATGATCATCTGCGGCGTACCCCAAGGATCTTCCTCAGCTCGAGATTGTTCAACATTTACATGGCCCCGCTCGCACATGTCGCCCGACAGCAAGACCTCAACATAATCTCCTACGCCGACGACACTCAACTGATCCTCTCCCTCACCAAGGACCCCATCACCGCCAAAGCCAACCTCCATAAAGAAATAAAGGCCGTCGCCGACTGGATGAAGATCAGCCATCTGAAGCTGAAATCAGACAAGACGGAGGTCCTCATCCTCGGCTCATACCCGTCAGCCAGGGACGACTCCTGGTGGCCAACGGCACTGGGGGCAGCCCTGACCCCCACCGACCACGCACGCAACCTGGGAATCATCCTCGACTTAACGCTCTCAATGACCGTGCAAGTCAATGCCGTCTCCTCCACCTGCTTCAACACCATCCGCATGCTCCGCAAGATCTACAGATGGAACCCGAGAGATACAAGAAAGACAGTCACCCAGGCCCTCATCAGCAGCAGACTTTAATACGGAAACGTCCTCTACGTGGGAGCCCCAACCAAGCTCATCAATCAACTACAATGCATCCAAAACGCCTCAGCACGACTGATCCTCGATGTGCCACGACACTGCCACATCACCCCCCACCTGAAAAACCTGCACTGGCTCCCCGTCAACAAGAGGATATCCTTCAAGCTCTTCATCCACACACACAAGGCCAAGCCTACCTCAACTGACCGCTCTCCTTCTACACTCCCA
Organism: Lissotriton vulgaris; assembly: GCF_964263255.1. Lineage (NCBI taxonomy): Eukaryota > Metazoa > Chordata > Amphibia > Caudata > Salamandridae > Lissotriton > Lissotriton vulgaris. Next base: position 362,766,340 of record NC_141691.1, read on the forward strand.
ACTGCGAGCTACGCTCCGCCGACCTCTCACTCGCCACCGTCCCGCGCATCCGAAGAACAACCACCGGCGGGAGATCCTTCTCCCACCTCGCCGCCAAGACATGGAACACCCTCCCACTGAGCCTATGACAGACCCAAGACCTGCTGACCATCAGGAGGATACTAAAGACCTGACTGTTTGATCAGTAGCGCCCCCCTTCCCTCCCCTCCCCTTAGCGCCCTGAGACCCTCGCAGGTATGTAGTGTGCTTAACAAATGGCTGATTGATTCATTGATTGATGGATGTATAAAAGCTGACAGGTAGACATACTGATGGGCAGAGAGATAGCTGCACATGTAAATAGATTCTTTCTCTGTCCTGGAGTTTATTGACACTCCAACAGCTCTTTAGAAGACGGCTATTTGGTTCCATACTTTGTTGTGATTGTACCGTCTGGGTTATCGTTAACTGTTTCGCTTTTCCATGACACAAACAAGGAAACAAACCCCTTAGCAAGCACCACAGCCACACCTCTCCCTAGCTGAAAAAAAGGATGGGCTGTTGGTCAGTGCAACAATTTTGTGCGGCTAGCTGAGTCCATAGAGAAGTGCTGGGTGGATACTAAAATAACTTAAAATTACGTATGAAGCCAAAAATGTGCAAGGGAAATGGTTTTATCGCGTACAGTATCACGTAATACAATGACAGCTCTGTAACCAATGCCAGAAACAAACATGAAATAAGCAGAACTCAACGCACCAAGCATCGTTGTTCCCTTCTATTTGCCGAAATCTTCATTTGTGTATGTTCTGGCAAAATTAAATGTACAAAAATAGCGCATGCTCATTTCTCAGCTCATGCATGTGCATCTAAAATGCACAGGCACAAGTGTGTGACTGTTGTACATGTACTCATGTACTCATGGGTGTACCTCTAAATTCTACAGCCAAGAGTGTGTGAGTGTGTTTCCTTCGGAGGTGGATAGTTTCTCATACTTGATTCACCATGGGAGGCTCTGCTATTGTACACCACTATGGGTATACCAAGGGGGCACCCACAGATGTGCAGTGATCACAGCCTACTGGCTGCTGCTCTCCATTCACCCTTCCTCTCTAGAGGCTGTATAGGTAGCACTGAAAACGTCTGTTGCCATCTTACTATAATGACTAAAGCCTCTATGGATTTTCCACCTCTATACCTTCATGTAACTGTGATGCCTCCTTTCCTAGCTCTCATTTGAAGTGCTGCCAATGCACATGGCTTGCCCTGGCATGCCCTTGGCAGCAGCAGGTGTGACTGTGTATGTATCTATGTGGTAAAACAGCCTTTACCACGCAGCCGGAACCACGTTGTGCCTTTACAACGCAGGCAATACAACAAATTTGTCATTACTATGCGTTTGTTTACCATGCAAGTCTTTACAACGAATTATTCTAGCGAACGCTTTACCGGACTGGTTTTGGATTTTAAGTCCAGCACCCTCCCTACTGTTGCACACACTGGAGAGGGAACAGTAAATTATATTGTTCCACAGTCCAGCACTTCCCTAAGCCAAGTCGTTTTAACCACTTTGTGGTAAAGGAATTAATGGTAATGATGCGTACATTGTATTGCCTGCTTTATAAAAGCATGCATGGTAAGCGCTTACATGGTTCCGTCATACAACCATCTATGTGGTATTTCCCTAGATGAAAGGCAATCTGCCTCCTGGCCCTGCTTTGTCTCATTGCAAACTGCCCTACTCATCTTTGGGAATAGGTGACATGAAGGAACACGCTGTGGTCAAAAGAGTGACTTGGCACATTTTACTCAATGACTGACAACTGATTTAAAGGTTTCCTCTACCGGAACAGAAGACTAGGAAGAGTGACACAAATGCTACAGTTTATGCACCTTGGGATACCATAGAGGTCCAGCACTCTCTGAAACATCATCCAGCACAATGAGAAGTAAAAGGCCGCAAAGCAAAGAAAAACACAAAACCAAGAATAAAACTCATCAGTGGTGAAGAGCAAATGGTGAAATAGGAGGCACAGTAAGATGAAGAGGCTCAGGGATATTCCTCCAGTAAAATGGCAAATTTACACTAGTAGGCGTTCATCATAGATGATTTCCTAACTATGAATTTGTCAGATGCAAATTGTCAAAAAGAGATTGTCATTGCGGCATTGGTCGGTCTTATTCAGAGCCATTCTTGCGGCGGTATTTTGCAATATCTGAAGCCTGGAGAAACTTATTCATGGAATGTTTTGTTTTGCACCATATACCTATGTATCTACGATAGGGTGTTTACACTATCATTGACTAGCATTGAACTTTATGTTATTTACCTTGTACCTATGTATCTAAGATACTTACCTTGTAAAGCGCTCTGATATCCGCAAGGGTCTTGTTCGCGCTATATAAAACTTTCAAAATAAAATAAATAAAATTAGATGATAGTGATGTACCAGGTACAGCACCGGAAACACATGTAGAGCTGGGTCCATGGCGGTCCTGACCGAGTGGTGTGGATCGGGTCTCTGCTCTCACGCTGCACTGTCGAGTTTCCGCCGTCTCTGGTTGGGCGGTGTCTCCGCTGCGGTGCGTCTGCTTGTTTGGGCCATCCTAATTTGTGGAGCGGGGCGGACGTCATTTCGTACGGCGAAGAGTGTCCATTGGCTCCCACCGCTGTGATGGCGGGCACACTTTGATGGGGGTGCGTGGCGCTCCGCGGCGGACGGAAAATGACCTATGTTTTGCTTTACTAATATGGTGGACGTGAGTACTGCTGCTTGCGGGTGGAAAAAGGCATTTTTCCTCACCGCCAGCACCGCAGTGGTGCCACCGCCCAAGATCCTAATGGACCCCTTAGCCTTTCTGGAGGGTGGTCACTTTCGGGAAATTATAAATTTTTCAAATGCATCTTTGGGCCTACTGTTGATGTTAGTGGTTGCAGGAGATCATGTGGGTACGAGTGTACGCATCGGATGTATGTATGTCAAGTGCGCAAGGAGCTATGGCAGATGAGTGTCTAGTGTAATTTCCCCGATGCACGAGAGGCTTTGACCCGGAGATGTTGTTATTTGAAGGAAATAGACTGTGTTCTGAGTACATAAGCTCAGACTCATGTCTTTTAGCAGGAAATAGTGGTTGTTTTTCAAATGTGTGCATACTCTTGCCTGCAATCAAAGGTTGCTAGAGAACGAGTCTTGGTCGGCTTTCGGTTTTCTGTTACAGCTGACCATTGCAGATGGAAGAGTTTTATGCATTTGACGCTATGTTTTTTGATTAAAATATTTTTTTTAAAGGAGAAATAAGTTTAAAGGAGGTTTTGAACGGTTTAAGCATTCAAAGTTAGACAAAGTAGAGACAAAATGACTGAAAGAGCAGAGATACGCTCAAAAGAGGTGCAAGAGGAGAGAATCAGGAGGTTAATAAATAAGGAAATAGAGAATAAGATACTGGACCCTGTTGAAAGGCTAGTAAAGGAAGGTAAGAGGAAGATTGATAATGTAGAGGAGGAGGAATTTCGGACTCTACCGTAAGAGAAGGAAAGAAACAGAAACACAGAAATTACATAGAAAATAATGCTTGTTTATTGAATAAGAAAGTGTGTGGTTCCCTTATTAAAAACTCATTGTCTGGTGTCCTAAGCGGCACAAAGGAGAGGCAGGTTGACTCTGCGTATGGAAGAGGTGAACTACCTACCTCGCCAGAGCACATTGGGAATGAAGAAATAGATTAACATATTTTGGATCTCGATTATAATGATGACCCAGATTAAGTTTCTGAGTTGGGGAGTTCTAGCAATCAATCCAAAAAAAGAGCTGAAGGTTCCTTGTGGTTAGCCTTTGTTTACTTCTGCACAAATAAGGCACCCAAGAAACTCAGAGTGGTGGCCTTTGGGGCATGTTGCAGATTGTATTAAGTGTCGCATAGGAAAACCACTGGAAAGGAATGACCGTAACCATATGAGGGCTGGGTGCCCATGTCGAGTGAAAGATATCAAGGTGACTATGACTCCTAATCTGGACCCGGACATAATAACGTATTTGTTTAAAGTAGGTTGTCACCTGGGAAAAGGATGAGAAAGATAGTTGAAGCAATGCAAGGATGCTCTAGTTCCGGTGGCTAGAATTTTTGATTTGGTAGAGGTGTCCTACTTGAATGGGACTGAGCTGGATATAAATGTATTAGGAGGTTGGAGCCAAAGAGTTATTTGTTTTATTGGTTACATCAAAACAGGATTGCGGGAAAGGTTTAAGGCACTTTTATTCGGAATTAGCCCTAAATTGGGTGATTTTGCAAAAAAGGAAACATGTCTAAGGGACTTTTATTTGGAGAAGACCTCTATGCAAGCATGTTCAAATATTAACAGCAATTGATAAGGTCCATGTTTCTATGAGGAAAGTATTTGGTAACGGAGGTTTATATGGCAGGGCCAGAAGGGATGGTCAGACTTTTGGCCACTCATATGTCAGAGGCCCATTTTATCAAGGAGAAGGAAATTGATAGGGAAGAGGTGAATTCAAAGGAAACCCTTATTCAGGTACCCTCTATCCTTACTGAGGTAGAGGGGGCAGGAGCAGAGCAAGTTGTGGAAGATCTGGGTTCCAGGCAGGAACTCAAGCAGGTCAACATGAGTATGAAGTGTTCAGTTGGTTTTACCCAAAAAAACAAAGGAGGGAGGCAGAAGTTGTTTCAGGAAACAATGAAAGAAATATCAGGATATTGCTGGGTATTGGAAGCTGTAAAAGGATTGTGATTGATGTTGTTTCAGAACCAAGTCAGAAAAGAGAGCCAAGAGAAACTGTTATTGTGAAAAAGTAGATAAATTAAATGTTAGGGGAAAAGGTAATCATTAAGGTATCAGAGCCACAAAAGGGGTCTATAAGTACTCTTTTTGTAGTGGAGAAGAAGGTAAAATGATGGAGAGCAGTGATGAATGTAAGGGAATTTAATCAGTATGACAGGCATTTTGAGATGGTGGGTATCCATCTGTGAAGAGATATCTTGATGGTCAGCGATTGGCTGGTGAAACTAGATTTGAAGGATGCATATTTTTCAATCCTAATTGGGCAGGAAAGTCAGAAGTACATTCAGTTTAGGAGGAAGGGCCACTTGCTTCAGTCTGTTTGCCTTCCTTTCGGACTATCTTCAGCTCCTTCATGTTTTTTAAAGGTGAGGAGACAGGTTGTGGGTTACTTACCAGAAAGAGGAGTTCCATTAACTAATTTATTTGGACAAAATTCTGATTATGAATGGGAATGTACAGACATTACTGGAGCACAGTGTTCTGGTGCAAAGTTTGTTTTAAAAGTTTTGATTAGTGATACACTTGAAGAAATCAATTTTGAAGCCGGCGCAGAGGATGGAGTTTTTATGTTTAGTAGTGAATACAGTAAAGAAGCAATTGGAGTTACCAGAGAGGAAAATTGTTGTTATATGATGGGAAGTGAAGGTTTTGCTAAAGAAACAGGAGGTAAGTCTGAGGCAGTTAGCAAGAGTGATAGGCCTTTTGTGGTCATCCTATTACACTTTTTTTAAAGGCTCATTGCATTACATGGCATTGGAAACGGTCAAAAGTTCAGGTTTGAACAAAGGTCTCTGGTGTGTAGGCAGGGTGAGATTGGGTGTCGAAGCCAAGGAGAAGCTGAATTGATGGCTAGAGAATTTGCAGGCGAGGAATGGCCGTGCATTATTTGGCGCAGGTCCAGAATTTTTTTATGGAGGCCAATGCCAGCAATTTAGGTTGGCGAGCAAGATTAGTGGAAGGTGAAATATGGTAGAGAGAGGGGATCATATCATTTGTCTGGAGATGCAATCTAGGGCATTGGCTGTGTGTCTAAGAAGAGGATACAGAAAGCAACAGTTATGTTGAGGATGGGCAATATTTCTGCAGTGACATGCATAAACAATTTAAGTGGAAGCAGGTCCAAGAGGCTGACTGAGTTGGGAAAGGATTTCTGGAAGTTTGGCATGGAGCACAAGATAAGTACAATAGCTCTGTATCTTCCAGGGAAGGACAATCTAATTGCGGACTGGAATTCCTTTTTTTAAAGGTTTTCAGCAACTGGAAATTTGTTTCATATTCACGGGTTTAGGAGGAGTTGGTCCTTTGAGATAAATTTGTTTGCATCAAAGTTGTTCCAATCAGTTGGAGAATGAAGTGAGTTAGAGACCGGATCCAGGAGTAATGGCAGTGGATGCATTCAGTCTGAATTGACAGGGTTTGAGAGGTTATGCTTTTTCCCCATTTTCCATGATACAGAGGGTTCTGATGCAGGTGAGGAGACAAGTCTGCAAGCTGGTTCTAGTGACTCCATTTTGAGTAACATAGGCCTAGTTTCTCTTTGTGATGGAGTTAGCTATAAAAGATCCTTTTATCGGGTATGGACGGAAAGGAAAATCCTCTAGTGGAGTAAGGAGTGCTCAACCTTCTAGTCTGGAACATTTTAGGAAATCTCATAGATTCACAGAATTATCAGGAGAGGCTTCAGAGTTATTATCTTGAATCATGGGATTAAGAACAAGGAAAAGGTATTCAGGTGCATAGAAGGTTTGATTATGCTGGTGTGTGGAGAGGGATTTGGATCCTGTTGAGGCGGATAAAGTTATAATTGCCAATTGTTTTGCGAGTTTTTACAGGAAAGGTTTCAGTCACAGACTGTTAATTGTTATGGATCAGCAATAGCAGCTGGTCATTCTTGGCGAATAACTTTCAGTTGGTAAAGGACAATTGGTTTGTAGAATTATGAATGAGATTCATTCAAATAACCTTCCAGGTTCTAGGTATAGTTCCCTATGGGATGTACGTTTGACTTGAAGGTTGTTTGAAGGTTGGCAGAGTAACAGGTATCTGACATTGAAGCATTTACCATGGAAGTTTGCTACATTATTGTGTATGATTTCATTTATAAGGGTTTCTGATGTGAAAGCTTTGGATGTTTCAGGAAGAATATATCACCTGGATGGAGTGTTTTTCTAAAACACAATGAAGAATAGAAACCATGGCGGAAAGAATATTTCATCCCATATTTAATAGTCATCCAAAGTTGTGTGTGGAGAGATTTATTAGCGAGCATGAGTCGAGAGTAAGTGAGTTAAGAAATGCGGACATAGCTCAATTGTTGATGTGTTCTATGAAACCGCATGAGGCGGTTCCCACTGCAACTATTACAAGATGGATTAAGGACACAATTTGTAAATCAGGTGTGAACTTGGAGAAGTGCAAAGTGCTTTTGATTCATGGAGCTATGGCATCCAATGTTTATGGTTCAGATATTAACATAACAGATGGTAGGTTTAGTGAAATTCTGAAAACAGCTGATTGGTCGAATGATAAAGTATTTAGAGATTTCTTTTAAAGGACTTTAAACATGCATAATGCAAGCCTCCTGTCTTGCCAATACATGCCGATTGTCAGAGGTCAACTGTATAGAGAATCATTGTTTTATTAAAGACAAGGAAGCTATAATTATCCCTTCCTCCCATCCCTGATGGTGAGTGAGGTGACTAGAGTTGTTGTAATAGTATTTTAATGTATAAAGATGTATTGCAGGATATAAGAATATGGTTGAATATTTGTTTAACATGTTTTGTGGATTATTTTATTTCAGATGCTCAGTAGAGAATTTGAGGAGAAGATTTTGGAAAACGATGGAGTGAAAAGGTTTGGGAGCAAGAAGAGAAAGAAAAGAGGATAAGTCTGGAACGTTAAGAACTTGTCTTATGTTGGATATTCCATTGTTTTATGACTTCTAGCTGTTCTACTTGAAACTTTTAAAGTGCTGCTCAGAAGTGGTGAATAACAAGTTATGCATAATGCTAGCCTCCTTGTCTTTAATAAAATCACGATTTTCTATTCAGTTAATCTCTGAGAATCGACATTCACAGATAGATCTCTTCCTCATATGACATGTCATTGCTCTCCAAAACTCTTGAGTAGTCCAAAGTCATTGCCTAAACACAACCCACAAAAATTCAGTTTCTGCTAATTTTATCCAAAAAGCCAAATCTTCCTGTACACTCAAGGATTGAGTCCTGTACTCCTCTTCTTGTGACTGTGAACCAGCCATGTGGAAAATGCAGAGTCTCTAAATATCTGTGTAGCTAACCCATTCAACCTTCAAAAACAAATCTGTACTACAGCCAAAAGTACTTTATATTGACTTTCATTACTCTGGGGCTTCAGATAGCTTTTGACACATCAGAATCTAATGTGTCTCATCCAGGTACTTGTATCATTCAGACTGGACTATGGAAATTCTCTCCTCAGAAGATTTCCTGAAATAAATGTTTCCTCCCTCAGAGTGGTGCTATACACTGCCACTTCTTTTATTGCAGGCTGCAAGGAATTTGACCACTTTACCCCAGTCCTTACATCTCTTGACTGGCATTCCATAGAATAAGTGCACAAATGGCCTTCATCAAGTACACCATACATCCACATCTTATTTAATAGGCAAACTACAAATATCTGGTGAATAATGAGGGTCAAATAATGTTCAATCTCTTCCACTTTTCAACCAGAATGGTGTATCAAGCAATCATTTTAGACAGTGCCACAAGAATTTGGAATCTGCTTCCTCCTTATCTCCATTTCTCATCTTGTATAACAAACCTTCGAAAAGGAGCTCATCAAACTCCTTTGCTCATTGAGACTGAAAAATGTTGCTTCTGAATTTCCACCCTCTGTGTCCCACACATGCTGTGGTGATTGTCTCTTACCTATGTGTTTATTCACTCCCAGTCGTCGTTCATCACAGTTTGTAACTCCACCAGTTTTATTCTGATGTTACATTTTACTTGCACGTTCATTTATGATTTGCATCATGCTTTTCCATTTATCCAGCATGTATGTCTTTAAGTGGGTTCTTTTGTATAGTCCTCTAATGCCATTCGAGCATGTTTGAGGTATTTAAATGCCAACATGCATGAAGACGCAAATTGTGGAAGACTGAGGAAAATTGGATTTACAATTTAAAATGTTTTGTACTGAGGAAGAGTTAGGAGGTGAACAAGGAAAAGAAGAAGACATTCAAAGAAGTCAAGTGAACTTTAACAGTTCATGCACGCCTGCAGAGCAGTTTCTTTCATAACAAAAGCCTTTTTATGCACCACCTCGAGTGTGCAAATTCAGCACCTGTTGAACATTTGTGAATAGAGCTGTTTCCTTCCATCCCCCAATTTGTATGTGTTTGGACTGCTGCTGCTTTTAACCCCTCTCCACACATCTTTTCTTCAGCCACCTCTAGGGTGTAGGTGCAGTCTCGAAAGTAAAGGTAGGAAAATAATTCGCACAAGTAAGGTTCCAATGTTCTAGTACGGATTTTCCAACAACAGTACTGGGTAAATTGGAACGTCATTCAAATGGGACCAATAGAAGTGGGCCTTGACTACAACACCTAGCATGCACAGATTTTAGAAGAATGCTCAAGACTGGAACGTTAAGGTCAAAAGGGTGCTACAAGGGACTTGATTTATACACAATAAAAACTCAGTTGGGAGTCGTATTAGAAATATCGCACTCCAGTGTACCAATAGGGTATCACGAATGGAAAAAGTTTAGACAGAATAGGAGTCAATCTTTGGAAGGAACAGAATACACGGAGAAAGTTAAAAGTATGTTGTTCAAAGTATTTTTATATGAATTCAGTAAAGTAAATTGCGTTTCAAAATGTAGGGAGACAAAAGTAAAAAGCAAAAAAGTAGTGAACAGAGGTATAAATAACATTGACACATCAGTTCAAAACTTAAACATCAACTCCAGTAAATTAAAGCAAGACAACCAAAAAAATTCATTGATAATGGTTGTGTGCTTGTGCACATGCAGCGTAGAAGGAGATGATGTGACTGTCGACGTTTCGGTCTTATACTGCTGCCGTCATGAAGACCATCATCAGGACCACTAAATTCATTGCAGGTAAAAAGAACCCCCTGTCTTCTCTATATTATACAATGCTTTTTACTTTTGTTTCCCTACATTTTGAAACGCAATTTACTTTACTGAATTCATATAAAAATACTTTTGAACAACATACTTTTAACTTTCTCCGTGTATTCTGTTCCTTCCAAAGATTGACTCCTATTCTGTCTAAACTTTTTCCATTCGTGATACCCTATTGGTACACTGGAGTGCGATATTTCTAATACGACTCCCAACTGGGTTTTTATTGTGTATAAATCAAGTCTCTTGTAGCACCCTTTTGACCTTAATGACCTATTGCCCAAGCCTACAAGGGTTTATTGGGTTTACCTTGTTATAATCACAAGACTGGAACATGGCATCACCAAAAATGTGGTTTCATCTGGTACTGTTTCCTAAAAGCTTCATTGTGCAATGTGTTGTCAACTACATTGTGTAAATTTGTGCGACCAAGGACCTGCCTATGTTAACCTAGTTGAGTCCTCAGATAAACTGAAGACACCTAGAGCCCCATTAGAGATGGAATAAACATAACAGAGAAAGGAAACAGTGTACATGAATACGGACAGTATCTTTCATTCTTCGTCGGAGGGTTCGATGGATGGATGCTCTGAGCATGAAAAGAAAAGCTTCAGATCATGATGACAGACAAGAAAAGGAAAAGTTCAAGGTCCGCCTTTAGTAGATGATAGTTTATGATAGTTTATGAGAGTGTATGACTAATTGGTAAAGGAGTAAAAATGTAAAGTAGGATGATAAAATGATGAGCCTTAAGGGGTTGTGGTGTTGTGTTCTATCTAGGACCCCGATCAATATTGTGACCTCATGCCCCTATACGGCTATAATCAATAGATATCCCTATAATAGCTTAAATGATCAGAGCCATATTTCAGTAACTCATCTCTGCAGCTCATTACAGTACATGACACAGCAGAAGCCACTTCCTTAGATTCCTAGATAACACACCGAGTTCTTTCGACAGCTCAAACCCCCAGCAACCTGGGAAAGCCCCGCTTGCTTTGTTTTGATTAGTAATAGAACTCTTGCGAGCACTGTAAGAACGACCAGTTCTTAGTGACATCTTTATTGACGTCTTATGTCCAAAAACTTATGTCAAACTCGGCACCTTTCAGGTATAAATAATACCGACGTTGCCTTAAGCAAACACGGTGGTGGTGAATACTGGAGCTCTCTGCAAGCTGTCATTTGCAGAGAGCCCAGCCGATGCGAATACCCACGGGCGCTGCCCCTCCTCCTTGACGCGCTGAGAAAGATGCTGTCTTTTCTCCTGCCGAGAAAATCCAGCTCCGGTGTTTCCAGCCTACCCTTGCGGGTAACTGGTATATCCAGTCCTGAGAGGAGATACCAGACCTCCAACATTCTATTCCAGAGGTACGGTGCTGACTAAACCCTTAGAGAGAATTCTTGAAGCAAACCCTTGGAAAAACCAACTTAACTTAAACTGCTACTTACTTACTCCCTCCCACGTATTAGGCTTAGGTCAGGTACACTGGGGTAGGCATAGTTAGAAGCACCAGTTGAGGACGTTAGCCAAATGTATATATGAATGTATATATTTTATTCATTTTAACTATCGTATGGCTAAGAAACCATATCAATGCTTTTACTGTATTATTTCATAATACTACTTTTACTGTACGCACTTTTTATAAACGTGGGCTGATGAAAAGCAATATAGCCCTCTCTGCCACTCTTTGTGAAGATCTCTCAATCTCCTTCCAAGAGAAGATCCAAGACATCTTCGCTTCATTTACCGGGACTGAAATACCTAGCATACAATTGCCTAGCCCCTTCCCTGCAAACACATGTTCGGGAATTTAGTCCTTTTAACCTTGATGGGTCCCTCACAGATCTCAAATTGATCCCTTCTTCAAATTGCTAGCCCCACTGCTCAACCTCTCATTAAATGCATCTCTTAAAACAGGCATTTACCCGTCTATTTGGAAAACTGCACTAATTCAACCTATACTCAAGAAGGAGGATTCAGATCCAGCAGTATTGAAAAACTTCTGACACATCTCCCTCCTGCCAGCACCAGATAAGATCCCTGAGAAAGAAGTACAGAAACAGCTATCCAATTTCCTAGAGTCTAAAAAGCTACTCCATGACTCCCAGTCTGGATTTAGATCTGAATATATCCCTGAGACAGCGCTGCTTGAAGTAGCGGAAATAGTCCGGGAGACCATGGATAAGGTTAGCTGTGCAACCCTGGTGCTGCTGGACCTGACGGCAGCGTTTGATACGGTGTCTTATAAGATCCTATCAGACAGGCTTAGGCAGCTGGAAGTAGCAGGGACCGTCTTAGCCTGGTTCAGCTCCTTCCATGAAGACCGGTCCCAGAGAATACGAGACTTCCTCACGTGTCATCTCCTCCCCCCTTGACTTATGAAGTCCCCCAGGGCTCAGCCCGACTCTTTTTAATATTTATTGTCCCCCCCCTTACCCTACTTAAAGAGGAACACAATGTAAGTGTTATCTCATACTCTGACGATACCCAGCTTATATTCTCCTTCAAAGATCACTCTGAGGCCACATTTACAAACTTTAAGCAGTGCCTCATAGACATATCAGCCTGGATGACTAACACCTATCTAAGGCTGAATACCGATAAAACTGAGGTACTATTTTTTTATCAGCCTTCTCCTCCACAATCCGCCCTATGGTGGCCTTCAAAGCTTAATCCTCCCCCTCTTCCTGTTTCCTCTGCCAGGAACCTAGGATTCAAATCTGACACTACCCTCTCATGCAAGACCCAGATAGGACATGTTTCCTCATCCTGTTTCTGGAAAATGAAGACAATAGAGATTTTTCCACCTCCTACCCATGGACTGCTGGAAAACAATAATCCATGCGCTAATCACATCACAGCTGGACTACGCCAAAAGTTTGTACATGGGTTTGCCAGCCTACCCGATCAAAAAACTGCAGGCTGTACGGAACGCAGCCGCTAGGCTTATCAGAAATGTCCCACTATGGCATCACATCTCCCCCCACTTACGCAGTCTGCATTGGCTGCCAGTTAAAAGAAGAACAGAATTTAAGGCACTCACTCTTGCCTACAGAGCAGTCAATGACACTGGCCCTCACTATCTAAGGAGAAGACTCCGTAAATACCACCAGACAAGGAACCTAAGGTCTAATATTCTTGAACTCCTAGTCACTCCCCATTTCACTAAGGCCAGGCTTGGAGGATGGTCCAACCCCATCAGAACCGCGACCCTGTGGAACTTCATGCCAGAAAACATCAGAAAGGCCAGCTCAGAATCTATCTTCCGGATATCCTTGAAGACCTGGCTCTTTAGCTTGCCTTAGTACCCTGTGGCACCCGCCAACGCACCCCTCCCTTTCTGTCTCCGCTGCTAGTGCCGGGACACCTCTGCTTGGGGTAGCCGTGCACTCTACAAGCTGCATAAAAATAATAATAATAAATTAACATTTCAAAAATTTTAGAAATGCCCTTACTCAAAAGCTAACAGACTATGGAGTCACAGCTGGAGGTGGGACAGTAACCTTAGTGATTGAGGCGCACGAGCCAAATAGAACAGAGGTATTGAAATGAAATGAAATTTGATTTATAAAGCGCATGGCTGCCCGAGTGCGTCCCAGCGCTTTCATTTCATGAAAGTATTAGGTCATTTTGCCCATTTATCAGCAATTTTAGGAAATATAAAAGGGGAGGCAGCAGCAGTGGCAATACGCCAATGCCTGAGGGATTTCACTCCTTTACAACAGGAACATGAAATACCTAAAATGATCGCAGACACCTATGCTGAATTAAGTAGAGATAGTTTGGGAGCTAGAGCAACAAAACCTCAACTCATGCATATTCCTAACAAAGAGAAAAACAAGCAAGCACCTGATTCTTCCAAGCAGAAATGGGATAATAACAACAAAAAACAAATGTTTAGAGAAGCGGATCTCTATCTAGGAGTGGGTCTACTCAGCAGGAATGCTCCGAAAGGAGATACAACTTTAGTAATAGAGATAACATTAAAAATCTTACAGGTATCAGGATACTGATGCACGTTCCTCTCGTTCCTTTCAGGGTTCACCAAGAAACTCAGAGAGAGAAGGTCGGTCAGAGCACAGACAAGAAGAGCGTACAAAGTCCAGAGACACGAAATGGGCTTCGGACTACACAAAAAAGAAGACAAGCCAAAATCAAAACCTCAATTTCAAAAGAAGAAAGTAGCAGGTCTCAAAGTTATATATGCCCGGAATTCTGAGAGCTCCACTTTTGAACATGGAGTGGTCTCTAACGATGCTAGACAGCACAGGGGAAGTAACAAAAGCTTGCCAAAACCTGATGAATTGTCTGGTGACAACTGAGTTGAATGAGCATATCACAGTGGAATCACCTGATACGAGGGTAAGTTTCCTCCATAAGTTACATGAGATAACACTCCAAATGGAGGGAGACAAACCCAGAAAAGTTAAAGGTCTCTGTAGGGAGAACTTGACTTAGGGCTATGACATACTTTTAGCTGAAAAAGATTGGCTGTCTGAAATTGTTATGGATTGCCCAAAGGGTGAAACTGTCATTTTACCAGCTTTTTCCAACCACGTTCCTAAATGCTTGAAACACATATACTCACTGGAATGGGCGGTAGCCCTTGCTCCGGCCCGATATCGCAACCATGTTGGGTGGGATGCTGAGTCACCACACAATGTAATCTACAGAGGCAATACTCTCAGGGAGGTTTTAGATCAATTTGTATACCAGGGTGGAATAGAACCTTGCACCTCTGCAATGAATAATTATTTGTTTCCTATAATGAAACTCGATAATTCATATTGTCTAGTTTTAGACCATAGACATCTGAACACATGCACTAAAACATTTGCAGTACAGAATGCACATAGTGAAGCATTAATGAATAACATCCTGCTTAGAAAAAATACAAAACAACACTAGATACCTCACATGGATTCTGCTGCCAAAATATAGCCCCAGAAAGCAGGTATCTAACAGCATTTTCCACGCTAGGTTCTCTGGGCCAATTTTGTAGACTCCACCAAGGGTATAAGAATAGCCCCGGGTTGTTCATGCTTCAGAATGTGGATGAAGAGGCATTGTCTTATGTAGATGATATTTATCTGACAGATGCTGATTTACAGGATCACTTGACCAGGGGGAACACCATTATTTCAGGGTTTGCCTCTGAGAACTACAAATTCAACTTAAAAAAATCAAAAATAGCCCACCTCAATGTCCTATTTTTGGGGTACAAGTTATCAAGTGAAGGAAAAAGCCTGGCATTGAACTTTTTAGAAAAGTGTGCGCTGCCCCACCCTCCTTAATCTTTGAAAAACCTACAACCCATATTGGGATTTTGTAATTTTGGCAGAACACACATTCTGGATTATGCAGAAAGAGTAAACCTTTCTACGATTTAATAAGACCTGATTTTTCAGTTAGGCATTGGACATAGGAACACACAGATATCCTTTGTTCCCTACAAGCTGACATGACAGTTTCAAAACCCTTGCAGACACACGAATCGTCCACAACCTGGTGATCCGTGTTATAGCGGGTCAATCTGTGTACACTTATCTAACCTTCAATAAAGGCGAAACAGTACCATTAGCTTACAAATTACACTTGTACACAAATGCTGAAATGTGCTTTGCTTCCACAGAATTTTTTACAGCAGTACAGACCGCTATAGCAAGTGAAAGAGCACTGGCTTAGGGGAAACAAATATTTGTTGGAACTCCGGTTCCAGCCTTAGAGGCTTCTGCAAAGGCAAGCGCTCCTAATGCTAAAGCTTTTCCTCCAAGACGGATACAATGGGCTAATTCTCTAACTGCAATGGATGTGAATATGAATGTGACCCAAGGCTAAAAGCACAAGCATTCCTGCAATATGAACAGAAATATCCTCTCCCAAATGAAATATTCCCTCTAGATCAGTGTGAATACGTTATTTACACTGACGCATCTGCTCAGTCGGCCATAGGAAGTAAACATCAATACAGCTATTGCTGACACTAATAAATATGGATCGTGAATTGCCCACACTGAGTGCGTGCGATTCTTTTTATTGTTTCCAGTCATCCAATGTATAACTTCACTACTAAGGTCAAAATGGGTCTAAAGATTCAAAAGGTGGCACAATTGAGCATAAACGGCTACGGGAGAAGGTAGCTGCATTGAAAAATGAAATACTAAGAGCTCACATGGCACACACGCTGAGTCATCAACGTGATAGTGTTCACATTGAAGGGAATTGATTGGCTGATGAAGCTGCAAAGGGGGTAGTACCTACTGCTGCCATAGCTGAAATCACTCCTTCAAAAACAAGAATAGACATAGTGGTAATGGTAGCTATCATTGCTTCATGCAAAAACAGCCCACTCTAACCGAAAGGTTTTCCACTCAAGTACTTCTATAAGTAAAATGCAAACAACATTACTTATGCTCAAATTCCAGGAGAGGGGGATAGAGTAATACCAAACATGGATCGCAGATTAGGCTTAAAACTAGCTGCACACGAGGGTCTAGGTTCTGCACACGAAGGGATTACCATGACAGTCTCTTTACTGAAACAAAACTATTGGTAGCCTAGTTTAGCAAAACAGACTAAGAATTTTTTGTCCAATATTGTGATATCTACCAGTAGATGAAGGGTTCCACTGTAGCGCGCCTAGCACAGACACCTTTACTAATATCAGACAGACCACTTGCTTATGTCTATTTGGATCACTGTGGCCTCCAACAATCGGTTGGGGCTTAGAAGTATATAATGGTGGTTGTAGATTCATGCTCCAGATTCTTATGGGTATGGTCTCAGTGCTCGGTTGACGCTTAAACCGTTATAAAAGATTTGCAGGCCTTTTTGGAACACGCAGTTGACACATTACATTCTGACTGTGGCCCCGCATTTAGCTCTAGGGCTTACAAGTGAGTCATGGAAGGTTTGGGTGTAGTTTGGGTATAGCATGGCGGTACTTCTCTCCATACCATCCAGAGGGAAATTCGGTGGTGGAAAGGAAAAACCGTGACTTAAAGCAATCTTTAACAGCTAGAGTATTAGGTTCGGGTGGTAGTTGGGTCAATAACTTATATGGGGTACAAAAAGCCCTTTATAATTTGCCAAGACGTCCTCTAGAAGGAGTCACTCCTTACGAGGTCCTATTTGGGACAAGAATTTGGGTACCTGATCTCTATTATGAAAGCACAGCGGCAGATGAAAAACCATTTGACATCAATATATTTTTGGCTGCTTTACATGATCTGAATGAATCCTGAGCACTACTAAGTAATGTGCAAGTGCACTGGGGAAGTAAAGTCGGTCATGGCAAGACCTGTCTGGATCCCGAAAGTTGGGGATCTGGTCAGAGAAAGGTTCAAGGTCAAGAAAGAATTTGGGCCATCATACAGAAAGCCTGTACCTGTCCTGGCTGTCAAAGGTACAAGAACAGTACTTGTTCCGCCTCTTCCCAGGAAAAATGAGCAGATATTTTCTCTATTGAGCTGATCAAACCACACTATGTGGCCGTTACTGAATAGTAGGCCCCATGAACTCTTGGGTAGCTGATGCTCTCCTCTCTGTATGATACAGGTAGTTCAGACAGAAAGACCCATGACATTTGAAGAGTCACCAATAATAAATGAGGGAATTTCCAACAATAAAATGGAACTCGTTCCTCTGGAAAGAGAACTTCAGACTACAAATGAAAGGCAACTATAAATTCGGCCTAACACCGATGTCTACAGCAATATGCCTCGACAAGAGACACCTGCCGGTTCTAAACAACCTGCCGAGCTACCAAAGATTGATCAAACTGCATCTGGCTACTTCATCGATTTTGATACCTTCTCTCTTGTTCCCAGTGAACCTGAGACAACGCCAGCTCCAGTTTCCCATTAGCAACATATTTGTGAATTCTACACTTTCCTGAAAAAGACTTATTTAGTATCACATTGGTTCCAGCTCTGGATCATAACTGGAATATTGTTTTTTCTGTTCTGGATTGGCCTAGTGACTGTCTTTTTCTTACTCATATATGGAAAATGTCTCCCAGAACGCTCTGCAGTTTCATATGTGAACTTGGTCCTGAAACCTCATTCATCATCTCATCATGAACAAAGGGACATCTTTTCTGTAAACATCACTGCTGTTACAATTCCTGATGGTATAGTTTGGGACAACGTTTATTATAATGTATTTGGCCCCACTGAACTTTTAAATATACCACATTCATTTAAAATATCTCTAATTGATATCATTACCTCCAGTACATTTTCTGATGATTGGGATTTTGAAACTGTAAATAATATGTTGTCTGATTTTGAATAATCCGCTGCATTTTCAAACAATGAAATGTTAGATGACACATCTGACTTTAATAGCATGTACTATTACCTCCATTACGCTCATCACTTTGTGCACAAATCCAGTGTACCACTAAATGTTTTCACATACCACCAATGGGAACATTGCCAACAATACCAGAAGGTAGTTTGAATACGTTCGCCCAAAAAAATGAATATTTTTCAGGGTTTAACACTTCTGACCCAACCTCATATTACTATAAATTTGCACCTGCACAGAAAAATATGTTGATGAACACCAAGCAGATGTATTCTGCATCCTTTAGTTCCCAACTGTCTGAACAGGGTTTTTCACTCATGGAAGGACACTACAGACAAAAAATCAGTCTGGGGTTCTAAAGAATGGCAAGTTCAGGAAACAGAAGCGCTATTTAGAGCGTGCCTCATTCCACAGCAGATAATATGTCTGAATGAACTGTGAAACAGACTTCCTGTCTTAGACTAGCCAAGAACAAGGATTTGAACACACCTTAGTTTCCCACACCTTCACACATACATTTTACAACACGTGGAAGGGATACAATAGATGACATCATGCAGTACAATACTTAAGACCCAAATTAGAAGGGATGGTTAGTTTGGACCACAGACACTAACAGATGTCAATCAAGATTAAAGGGTACAACCAAAGAGTTTAGCAACATAGGCCAAACCCACGATATGCACAGAGAGAACATCACAGTACATTCCAGGACAGCTAAGGGCCACACTAGATGAGGGTAACACTCCAGCACTGATTTTACTGGACCTCAGTGTGGCCTTTGACATAGTTTCCCATCAAATCCTGCTTCAATGGTTAGAGGAGATCAGGGTCAAGGGCAAGGTCCTGGCCTGGTTTTCGTCTTTCCTGACCGATCCCTCCTTTCACGTCTCTGCCCATCCTTTCTGGCCCAGTATCTAACCCCTCGGTTGTCATCCCACTTGCCCACTTGTCTAAAGAAGGGAACATCAATATGGTATCATATGCTGATGATACCCAATTGGTATTTACCTTCACCAATAATCTTAAACAGAACCAGGTGAAATTCCGAGAGGATCTCCTGGCTATCTCAGACTGGATGGCAGATAATTACCTACATCTTAACTCCACTAAGTCCGAGGTGCTTCTGGTGGGCTGTGAAACTGGTCAATGGGGCAACCAATGGGGGTCTTCTGCCTCTCGAACCGAAAACTGTGGTTAAGAACTTAGGAGTTCTGTTGGACAATGCCCTCTCATTTCAGAGTCACGCAAAAAAGTGACAGACACCTGCTTTGGTCTCTTACCCTGCCTGAAACCCATTTTGGGACTCTTTGATGCACCCATCTGCCAAATGATCATCCAATCTACAGTAAAGTCTCAATTAGACTATTGCAACGTGCTCTTACTAGGTGTGAACAAGTTCGTGAACAAAAGAATCCAACAGGAACAGAACGTGGCAGCACATACCCTCTTTGCCCTTCCCATGCATTACCATGCCTCTAATCTTCTTCGCCATCTCCACTGGCTGCCGATTAAACAGAGAGTCCAGTTTAAGACTCTGTGCTCCATGCACAAAATCTTATATGGCCAAGGCCCTCAAAATCTGCAAGGGCTCTGTTGACTATATGTTCCGACTCGAGCTCTGCTCTCCACTGATATGCATCTGAACTGTACCCCGAGTGCTTAGGAAAAGAGCAGGGGATGCCCCTTTAGGACATTGGCCCCCCCTATGGAACTCTGTCCCCCTTGCTGCCCGGGACACACAAGATCACTGGGCATTCAGGAAACTGATTAAACCTGGCTCTTTTCTAACCTCTAGTTATTCCTTCCCTATGGCCACTTGTCCGTTAGCGCTGGTACACCCCATTGCTGGGGCAGCTATTAGCTTTATAAGTCTGCCTAATATAACATAACATAACATAACATCCAGGGGTAGTGACATCATACAGTGTTGTGAAGTTGTGCCTCAATTGGCTAAAACCTCAACACTGTCCCAGGTGAAACAGCACATGTCCATACTAATCTAATGGATTTTTTGTTAGGTCTCCGAAAGCCACATCAGAAATTTTTCTATTACGCTGTCTACAATGAAATTTGCAAAATCTCTCAACAAGAAACCGCAGAGAGACTTCGTGAAATAGATTAAATTAACCTAGAAAAGGCATTAGTTTTAGTTGACAATGGTATGACTACACTAACATCCACAATTTGTTCACTGGGCAACATTGTATCTTCTGCTATAGATATACAAGAACAAGACTTGTCCATACTACAGCACGGACAATCCCAGTTACATTCTATTATACTATTAAGCTGGAAGTTGCAATCATTGCATGCTGGTTAAGTGACTTGGCGATTTATCAACAGTACGTCACTTTTTTCTGCATATAATTTAACTGAAAAGCAGATAACAATGGCACAAAGGGGATCAAAATATACAATGCTGTGTATTGAAAAACCTGACACATTACATTTTACTGTAGCAGAGTCACTGTTCACAGAATGGTTAATCCATAACCATATAACACTACTGTGCACCACTTTTCAGTTTCAGTATTGCCTAGAACAACAACAAGCAGGTAGATACCAAGCGATGGGTAGGGAACTCATCAAGGAATATTGGGTATCATCGTACATGTTTCGATGTAGGAATCGGGGCATGAAAGTGTTCCTTAGCGGTACCAACTGCGAGAATTCCTTAAGTAGACCTCTCATATGCCAGGATATAATGCTTCACAGGGTCTGTAATGGTTCATTTGCCAACTTATCCTGTCACTTGAAAGATTCCAAAGCTGCCATGATTAATCTGGTGTTCAAGTTGCTTTCAAATGGGAGTTACTTGATGCTGAATGATCAAGGTTGTTGTGGGATGCTCCCGGGCATCGCATATCTTGTCACAGTAAGCTCCAGGGTTACTTGCTGTATGCAAGTATTGTTTCCACCGACCCTTACATTCAGGGAGGCTCCAATATGGCCTTCTATAAATGTTCCCTTTAAACAGTTTGATACTCTGAGCTGAATAAAAGCCATGCTTTTACAACAAACAGTGCTCCTAACCTCCGCCCAAAAAACTCACGATCACCAGGTTGCAAGGTCCTCGGCTGAGATACAGTCACTAGTACAAACAAACTACCCTTCCAATTTCACAGAAATGATTGAACCTATCTTTAACATGTCTGATTCGATGGGTATTGTCCACCTATTTCAGACCATAGGTTCTGGACTGTTAAGCACCTTTCAGACAATCCTCTGAGTTGTTCCCAACTTCATACACTGTATTTTTGGCAGCATTTTTGGAGGGTTTCTGCTGATCTTGTTTCTAATAGAAGGTGTCCTGATTGTCATTTTTCTGCTACGCAATGGACATCCTAGTCACCAAGGAGATGGAAAAAATGCTCTTGGAGCGCTGATACTATGATCGCATGGTAATCCATCTGGGCACATCTCGTCTTCGAGAACTGAGCGAGTCTTGGTTCTTGTCATTTAGCCCAGTCTGGATCAACTGCATTCTGCCTGTCCTCCGATTCCCGCTCTGCAGACAAGAATTTGTGTTGGATCTCTAACACTTCCAACAATTGTGCCACCGGACGTTGATGCTTTACTGGAACTAATAACGGCCCATGTTCTGCAGTGTCCTCAGCGTATCCCAATGTAGATTTCTGCATTCTTAGAGCCACCACAGGATGCTTCTGCTCCTGTTGGGACAGATACCGGTTCCTCAACAAATACTCAGGTGTTGGATGACACTCATACATTCTCAGCAGCGTCTGTGGTGAATACAGAGAAACATCTGTGCTCAATTGACCTGATCTGCAAGGTGTTGCAGGGACCGTCGTCTACGATTGCAGGCAACAGTTATGTTGCGTCTCCCAGGCTGGACACATAAACATTTGGCCCATCGTGTGCTGGAAAAATTTGGCCTTTCCAAAAACATCCAAATTTAGAATTTTAAACAAGGAAAAACTTTTTGCTAAACTGCATGGCTGTCAATCTCTCATTGTTCTGACTATATATAAAAACATAGGGGTCATTACAATGGTGAAAGGCCCACCCCAGCCAGAGGTGCGGCGGAGGGCCTTCCGCCATCGGAAAGCAATTTCCCCCACCATATTGCGATGGCGGAAGGGAATCTGACCACGACCATGGTGGGTGCAAAGACCGCCTGCCAGGGATCTGCAACAGGCAATTGTTGTCTGGCAGAGCAGTCCGCATCAGTAAAATGGTGGGGGTGCCTAGCAGGCACCGTCGCCAGATTAGGATGCTGGCCGCAGTCAGCCTTTCTCTGGGAGATAAACCGCCATTGATAGGCTGGGGGGGTTTAGTTTTGGGAATCCGTTGTGGGGCCACTTGTGTTGAGGGGAGGTGGTTGTCCACTTGGGGGGTATTTCCCTGCACTGAGTGGCAGGCACCGCATGGTACCTGCCACGTATTGCAGGGAAAGGCATTACATGGAGTTTTACTAGTGCGGCAGGTGCTGTAGCCAGCAGCACTCGTCGCAATGGTAAACATGCAGGATGCAACCGCCACGGTGGTGGTCGCATCATAATTTCAAGTGAGGGACTGCCACCATACAGGCGAGCGGTCCCACTCACCACCTTGATGGTGGGCGGATTCACATCTGCCCGCCATCTTAATGACCCTCCTATTTAGTACAGACTTCTATTGCATGCATTAGTTTTCCTTTTTTTAGCATTTTTTTTAATATTATTTGTTATGGACTTATTATTAGTTGCGTACCAAATTTAGCTGTACATACAATTTTTAGTATGTCGTCCAGTCGAATGAGGAGTGGGTGTTATGTTCCATATAGGCTCAGGTAGTCATCTAACGTTACACCTAGATTCTCACCTACATAACAGTTCTTCGTACTGACCATTTACCTAGTTACAGTAATGTCCAAAGATGACATGGGGTTTTCTCAGAAAAGCTTAAGCCTCATTCAAGGTGCATGAAGTTTCTTGGAATCACAGCAGCACAGCAGGCCTACTATCTCCTGCGTAATACCAATGTTTAAGGGTCATTCCTTCCGTCATCCTAGTCTGACATGACACAGCAAGGTATTTCCCCAGAGGGTACCACTTTGGGTATATATACACCATATCTTGCTGAGGTAGTCAACGGATAAAAGGACTTCCATGCCGACACACTGACGTGAGAAGCTGTGGTTCCTGCATGCAGTCACTCCAGCTCGCCGTGGTCTGACATTCCTTGTAGGAATAAGTCAAGTACTCAATGATCTCACTATTTACTGTAGTTGAATCTGAAATAAAACTTTAAATATAATTATAATTAGGTACTAAAAATTGGAGTTCATTAGTTTCCCATAGATAATAGGTAAGGAAACTATCTAGTTATATTTTTTATTGAATTCATATCATTTATTTGGTAAAAACATGTTGAAACGCAACGTATCATCGAGTTTTTAAGTTATGATGACGGAACATGAATAGTCTGTTTTTTCTATCTAATAGTCTTTTTTCGTTATTCATTAGGGCTGTAGTATTATTGTTAAGAGCAAGGTTACATTATAGTTGTTTGTCAGTGGATGGTCACGTGATCATACTAACGTATTCACCAGAGAGTATATAACTCTACATAGAACAAACCTGCCTGTTTCACATCCGTAAACGCTGACCACCATTTTTCGTGGGACCTTACACGAGATTCGGGGATCACAGCAGGTACGTGTTCCACGATTAGTTTATTGCATGGGTCATCTCGTGATTGGCCTGAGATTAAGAATTAAAGACTTAATACTAAACGTGTTAATCTTTACTCTTAGATTACCTTGAAGTAGAGGCATTAAATTAGACGGGCGGATTCATATCTGAACACGCCGATGGCCATCTTTCATAGGTGCTAATCTTGAAAATAGGCAGACCTATCAGGTAAATATGTTAGAAATTGACAGTAAATGCACCTTTGATTCTAGTTCTTACCACAACACAGTGCATTTAAAATTCACCTATTATACCGCTTCCCCAGATAAACTGCATTTGAAGTGTGATAATAATTCTCCTTTTCATCCCTTGTTTTATCTTTTACTTGCCCCCTTACTACCCTATAGTTGTTTTCTTCTTTTTCTTTCGCTTAGTCTGCCATTATTACGACTAAGAAAATCCTGAGTGTACATCCGCTCGATTACTTTACTGAAGACGAGAGATACTGTTCTACGTCTTCATTCCTTAAGAAGAAACTCTAAGGTAAAATAGGAGGCACCTTCTGAAATAGTTACAGAGTATACATAGAGGATTTAAAGGACCTTAAGAATTATAGATATCTCATATTTTGACAGTTGTTACGGCATCCTTATATCCTGCGACAAGAAAGTCAGCCTTTTCAGACTAGTTGTCAACGTTCAAGCTCGAGATATTCCACAACCTTGAGCAAGGACTAAGAGGTAATAATAATTCCTGTTCCTTAACTATGAGGCTAAAACCGTAGCTAGGGTTTTAGTTATAATATTACTCAATTAGTAATGTATCTTCATCAACCATGTCAATCTCTAATAGATTTTTATGCGAACACGAATTATCGTCGAGTCTTCTATCGTGCAACAAGCGATATATACTGAGGTTGAAAACTTTTGGATTATCATATACTTAACAGGTACATATAAAATAATTATATTAATCAGGTAACGGGAAGTTGTGCTGATAACCCCATAATTCCAATATCAACACTCCGTGTAGCAAGATATTATGCTAACCACACCATTGAGGGTATTTTTTAATTTATTGGACTGTATATTTGATACCAATTAAACCCTCACTGCTGGGCATATCTTTATCAGAGTTTACAAGAATAAGTATAACAATAACAATGCTTCACACACAATATAGGCGTAACATGTTTTCCTAAATAGGTACACACGCCTCAAATGGATTTATTGTGGAAACTCTAGCATGTAGAGTCTAGAATATTACGATATATTTTTATATTATACATCTGTCATATGAAATATGCTTATCTGAAGGAAGATTATCTATATGTGGACAATTGAGAACATTGAGCTGTAAATATGAGTACCCGACTATCAATAATATATTAGTTGGCACAAGTGAAGAACCCATATTGTTTTAGGATGTTTACATAGGTTGAAAATGTATTTCATCCAAAAGAAAGGATGCACTTGCAAAGACTGTTGTGTTTTACTGATTGTAAAACCTATTATGTGACCTATATATGTATTTTGTATTTTTGATGTGATATTTTAATATTTAAATTATATGAATGCATTGTGGCTTTCCTGAAGAAGGCGTGTAACACGCCGAAACGCCTGTCGAGACAGAATTGAAAGATTTTTACACTTTTAAAGTCTTTTTGATATAAAACTGGGTGATATTGTTATTTCCTCCATTTAACATGTATTATTGTATGTATTTTGTAAATCCCTTCTTGGGACTTTTTTAACAAATCATTAAAAATTGTGACCTTTTGAATTTAAATTTTTAGCTGTTATTTCTTCAATCTCTATATATTGTGCCTTATATAAATATTGTTTATTGGTAATCAAATCCCAGATTGCCTAGGAGTGATACTTTTCAAACATTCCTTGTAGGGTATCCATCCTGAGGCCAAGAAGGGGTTCCACAGTCTCTTACTTCAGGTAATGGGGTTGATTTCATCCTAGAGGTTCATCACATCTGGCTCGCCTTCCTCGCAAGGAACCAACTCCTCCCCCAGGACTCAACTAACTAACCTCGGCGATGGTGCACCAGTGGGTGCTGGTAGTGCCTTAGGGCAATTAGGATCCCACTCAATGTGGCCCTCCTGAACACGTGTATAGCACCTGCAGGGACCGTGGTTCTCTTGCCTTCACTTAGGGGGCCATGGCTTCTTAGACCTGGGGGACTGGAGATCCATACTCTGGGAACTATTTTGGGGCCCTTTAGAGAACTCCTTTGGTTACCGTTGTCCTCCCCACTCTTCTGCAGGGGATCCTGCCCACCTTTGGCTGGGTTTCCCACAATCCCAGGGTGTCCCTCGCAGTGGCGTCAAAGAGCTTTCACAGGCCAACCCCCCAATGCTTCTCAGGGACCTCAAACATACCCAATGCAGCTTCATAAGCCACCAACCATGCATACACATCTTCCCCCTTCTGGAAATGATGTACTACATCCTTGGGGATGTAAACCTTGCCCACTTGCACTGGCTGCACACTACCACCATTCTTACTGGACTCCACTTGTTTGGCTTTAATTTCCAGTTAACTCATGCTCAACTCATGGGCCAAGACCAACTTTTTCTCTTCCAAAGCAAGATCTTTCTTCCTCTCCATTGCCTTTAGTCGCATGAGCTCTAACTCATGGTCCCTGGCCCTGCGCCTTTTTTTCTGTTTCCTTTGGTGCCCAATTTCAAGAAAAATGACTGCTGCCAGCCCTAGAGGCTGCTCTTCCTATAGGCAATTCCTGTGATCTGGAACCATTCTCTGGTGCACCCCCTCGACCTCTGTATCCACTGCCTCCTCATCTTGTTTGGCCTCACACCAGGCCCCTAAGGCCTTCTGTAGCTCCTCTTTTCTAAAGTGGCTCTTCATGGGACAGCAAAGGTTTTTGCATAATTACCTGAGTTGCTCTACCTTGTAACTGCTTAACAATCTGCAACCTCACTTTATCATTGTGTATCGATAACTCAAAAGTTAGATCAAAAATAGAAACAAAAAAAAGCACAGTATGGGGTTGCGTAGTGGTCTGAACTACAGTGATGCACACAAATCACTGTGGGAAAGTACAAATAAAAGTTCAAATCATCATTGCTGTCCACCAATGTTAGAAATGGGGGTTTCTATTTGGAAGAGGTAGGTACCTTTGTCCAAATAGGGACCTTTGCTTCTAGTCAGGATACGGGGGTACACCCTCTAGATAACCCCTGCTCTCCCCCTTGATAGCTTGTCACGAGCAGACAGGCTTATCCCAAAGGCAATGTTTAAAGTATTTGTACTCAAAACACACAGTAACACAGTGTTAACACCACAAATGGATACTACACCAGTTTAGAAAAACAAAGTATCTTTATCTAAACTTAACAAGACCAAAACAACAAAAATCCACCATACAAGTATAAAGAAAAATGACTTTCAAAAGGTTTTAGCAACTGAGTCTGTAGTAAACTATGGATGTGTGATTTCTCGCAAAGTACCTGTTGTTGGGACAAAATCCAGCAAGCCAAACAGCTGCAGCGCTGGGAAGCGTTGAAAAACAAAGAGATGTGTTGATTCCTGAGACCTTCATGGATGCGATGCAATAGTTCTGCTGGGCACAGGGGAGCGGTGCGTCAGGTCTGATCTGCAGGGGGAAGCGAGGCATCAATTCTGAGATGACTTTGAACAGCGGGTGATGTGTCGGGGAAAACTTGCAGCACAGGGACAATGCGTGGAAATCCAGGATGCATCAGCAAACAATGTAGCAGCGTCGAGTGGCGCTGCATCCGTTTCTTAAGTCACGATCGATTGATGCATTGATTCTTGTAGTGGCGATAGGCGCTGTGTCGGTTTCCACAGTGGCTCAGTGGTGCTGGAAGATTCTTCTAGCACCACGGCGCTGCGTTGAAAGAGGAGCGCTGTGTCGATTTTCTTGTTGCTGCATTTTTATCCAATCCCAGCAGCAGAAACAACCTCCAGAGACCCCACACAGTCAAAGGCACCTCTTGGCAGGTCAGAACTCACAGCAAGGAAGTTCAGAGGAGCTGGGGGTGATGTATTTGTGTTCCTGAGACTTCAAAACAGGAGGCAAGATCCACTCAAGCTCTTGGAGACTTTCCTCAAGCTGGGGAATAGCACACAGCAAAGCTCTTCTCCTTTCCTTGGCAGAAACGGCAACTGCTGGCAACCCCAGACACAGAACAAGGGCAGTAATTCTCTTCAGTTTCTCCAGCTCTTCTCTTTGGCAAAGGTTTTTCTTGATTCCAGAAGTAGTATAACATTTAGGGGATTTAGGTCTAATACTTATACCCCGAAATGTCCTTGTTCTCTTTGTGCAGCGAAGCCCTTTGCTCAGTCAAAACCAGTTCTGTTCTCTCTGGTGCAGCTTCCTGGCAGGGGGTGGAGACAACATGGTGGAAAGCAGACCAGGCCCATTCAGGTGAAAGGACATCTCCTCCCCCTACTCTAAATGCAGCCCAGGTCTATTCCGCCCAGCCTCGACCGATCAGGTTCATTGAAGCCACTGCTCCTCCCCAACCCCTTACACCCCAAACCCAGACAGTCAATCCACATCCTAGCAGAGGCACACTGGATGGCTTAACAAGAAAATATCTACTTTCTAAAAGTGGTATTTTCAAACACGGAATGTAAAAATCACCCTCACTAAAAGATGCATTTTAACATTCTGAGTTCAAGCATACTAAGCTTTATTTTCTTACCTTGTTCCCAGTGACAGTTAAGTTCATAAGATGTTATATACAAACTCCCCATTCTGTCCTATGGGAACAGGTAGCCTTGGAATAGTGAAAAACGAAATTGGCGGGAATTCACGATCAGGACATGACACATACATCAGGGCATGTCTTACCTTCACATACACTGCAGCCTGCCCACATGGGTACCATTGGCCTACCTTAGGGGTGACTGACAAATAATAAAAGGGAAGGTTAGGGCCAGGCAAGTGGGTGCACTTGCCAAGTCGAAATGGTAGTTAACAACTGCGCACACTCACTGCAGTGGCAGGTCTGAGTTACTGTTTCAGAACTACTCATGTGGGCAGCACACTAGTAGTATTTGATTTACCAGCCCCGGCACACTCAGTGCACTTTACTAGGGACTGACCAGTAAATCAAATATGCCAATCAGAGAGAACCAATATTTATAACAATTTATACAGGGAACACTTGCACTTTGACATTGATCAGCAGTGGCAAAGTGCACAAAGCATCTAAGCCAGCAAAAACGAAATCCAGCACAGCATTAAAAATACAGAAGATAGAGGCAAAAGGTCAGGAGAAACCACATCAAAGATGCCAAGTCTAACAACCGGCACTTTAAATATTGAGATGGAAGTAGGGAGTTCTGAGTATGAATCCAAGAAATTCAGAGTTCTTATTTAGGATTATTTGATTTGTTTCATTCTTAAAATGAGCATTTCTTCTTTGGATTTATAGAATTTAATTTTATTCCTCGAAATGTTCCTAACATGACTGAATAGATTAATTATATGGTGCATTGATTTACATAATTTATAAGTATGTGTGTTGTCTCATGTACTAGATTGCAATGCTCTTAAGTTGAGCAAAATTGTTACATAACATTGTCTGGTTGTGACTGTCTCCCCCCATTCCATTATCAGGTTTTGAAATTAAATGTTTGCTGAAATTACTTTTTTATATATATTTATGGAGCATATATTATCAGAGGAAATTGAAATCAAGTCACATACTTTAAATTTAAGCAACACTTAATGTTTGCATTACAGAACTGTTCATTGTTTTTGTGTTCAAATGGATCTCTTGAAAATGATGGATGAAGTGGGTCAATTGCACCTCCAATACTCTAGTTGTTTTTTAAAATGGTTGAAGGACTTTACCACAGTGTCACATTAAATGGATTGCTCCATGGATCAGTTTTAGGCAAATCTCCAAAATGCATTTACACCATATCTTGCTGATGTAGTCGGAGGAGAAAAGGACTTTTATGCTAACACACTGATGCCAGACGCTGAGGTTCCTGCACGCAGACATTCCAGCTTGCAGTGGTCTGACATTTCTTGTGGGGTGTCGTTCTCGAGACCAAGAGGGGGTCCCACAGTCTCCCACTTCAGGTAATGGGGTTGACTTTATTGTAGAGGGGTTCTTGGCTTTACATCCACATACATGCCAGGTACACATAGGTACATCTAGTTAGGGTCACATCATAGGAGTGCGCATTTTTACTGTCATGTATTTCATATGCTTGCCTGTATTCATTGTTTTAGCACGATGTACTTTGTTGGTGCTTATAATAATTTAGATCTGTTTATGTCTAGTGGTTGTTTCAGCACACCTACTTTACACCAGAATGACACTGGTTATATAAATGCTTATTGAAAAATGTCCCCACAGTTTATTCTGTGTATCTCTCTGAGACAAAGTGAGCACGGTTGACTGAGCAAAAAGTAGCACACTGTTTCCACGATTCTGAGGTATCAGAGTTGTCATGTTCGATAGTTGCCAAGAAATATTCTCTCTTTGGTAAGAGGGGTTTCTAGTGGCACTCTGAGCTAGCTGGTATACGGGCTAACACACCTAGTCGCGGTGTGTAGAATCAGTCTGACACCAATCTTATAGAGTATGCTGTCTAAACGCGCAGATCCTAACTAGGTTTATAGGAACTACACAACACTTCTTGTACAAAATATTATGCCTAGACATGATCGAAGGCTTTTCCCCCTTTGTATGAGTGCTGCATAGTGCAGCACTCATACAAAGCCGGAGAAGCACGGAGAAATGAAAGCATTTCTCCTGTTAGTGGCTCCTTTCAAGGGGCGTTAACCTTTTGCGCAAAACGATGTCTACAAATCTTTGTAAATATGGTTTTGCTTCAAAAGGCATGGGTGATTGCATAGGAATGCCCATGTTCCAACCCTCAGCGCTGAGTAACGCAAAGCAGTGCTTTGCGCTACTTTGAATTGTGCTTTACAGAGCAAAACAATTTTTGCGCTGGAAAGTAAATAGCCAAAAATAATGGCGCACTGCCATGCCACATATTTTTCAGAAAATGGCATGGTAGGGCAGCCACCTCATGGGTGCAGGCCCGAGGCCTCTCCTCTACGTCCCCCATCATGGGTGCACATGTCACGTTGCAGTTCACCCCACTGCCCATACCTCACTAAAGATATTGGGAGTAAATCTTGCTCCTTTTTAGACTTTTCTATTTTGGGGTGGTCACTATTTCGCATATATTTAAGTAGATTTTAGTTGAACATGTTTAAGTCACGCCCTTGATTACATAGGTCACACTTTTGTAACAGACTATAGTAGGTTACACATCCTATTAAGGACTCCTCACCCGCCACCTTTGCATCCCACTTAAAGCACTGGAGACAAGGAGGGTGAACCGATAATGTGATTTAATAAAGTACTTTCAGACTTAATAAAATAATGCAAATGGCAGAAAACTGCCGTTCCTCGGATGAAGCTCAGCAAAAATGCTGTAGACAAAAATGTTTGCCTCAAAATCCAAAACATCGGTGACAAGTGAAAGGTGAGCAGTTATATTTCAGAAGCTGCGTTGACTTCTATACAGTGTCTTTACTAAATGTAACATTTGAGGCACTAGAAATGCATCATTTTGTTCACACTTTGGAAGTCTGTACCAGTGAGCAGATAATGAGGCAAATGTGGAAACAGTAACTATAAAGAGAAGACATCAGTAGTGGAACCAACGAAGTACAGTAGGGCAGATAGACAGCTCCAGGGAGTGTCCGGCGCATTTAAAGTTTGATAGGTGGAAATCTATGACTTTCTGGACACAGAGATCGCTGGAGCCAAACAAGCCATCCAGACAGTCCCGTTACGAAGCACAATGGGAGATGATATAAAACAGACGCTAGGCAAGAAGGCATCTGAAGGCTTAAGGGCTCGAACATAAGTTACAAATAAAATACCTTCTTTGTCTCAGGGGTCGAGTGCATGCAATCCAGCTGCTCTCACGTCCTCCTGGGGTCCACGGACGCATGGCGCCTGTCCAATAAATCCTTGACCCTCTGTCCAGTCCAAGTTGGGTGTTATGATACCATCTCAGGGGGACGCCTCTTTACAAAGCTTGTGTGGACTCCACAACCAATCAGGATGCCTGAATTCCGTGTGATGCACGAGCATTGGCAGGCGTGACCCCGGTGCTTCAATCCTAGGTCACCTTACAATTAGTAGTACTTCTCACTCAGAGAAGTCTCACAGAATGTGTTCAGTTGAGCAGTGTGACTGTTAGGCTTCCCGGAAATGCTTTAATTATGGCCAATATGATCTCCGTTGAATGATCAGCAAGGAATGACGGACATTAAGCTGAATTCTCGAATACTATGGGTGGAATTTTCGCCAAACTCTCCCCTTCAAGCAGAGAACCAAGTGAGAAAAACTCAGTGTACTCCGCTGGTGGAGCGGAGTTTACTGCTCACCCCTAATCCTCATCTGTAACCATGAACATGGTCACCTCTGCCCTATCATAATAGGATTTACCGTGGTTCACGTAGATGACCCTCTTGGGGTTTCTGCAAGAGCCAAGGCCCAATGGGTAGGTGACCTCCCCTTTTCTTTCTAGAATAGGGTGGGGCCCACTCCACATATCTTGAAGGGCCCTAGGGGTTAGAGGCTCCAATACCCACACCTTCTGGCCTGTTTGGAACTCCACCATTACAGCTTTGTGGTCATACCATTGCTTTTGAAGCTCTTGGCAGGCCTCGAGGTTTTGGTTTGTTTTCTCCATATATTCGGCCATCCTTGAGCAGATGCCAAGCATATAGTCCACTATGTTCTGTTTAGGTTTAATGAGTTGTTTCTCCCATCCCTCCTTTACCAGGCACATTGGTCCCCTAACAAGATGACCAACCAAAAGTTCAAATGGGGAGAACCCCACTTCCTTCCGTGACACTTCCCTGTAGGCAAAAAGCAGGCATGACAGTGAGATATCTCATTTTCTTCAGAGTTTTTCAGTGTGTCCACCAAACAAATCATAGCCTTATTGAATTTTTCAACAAGGCCATAACACTGTGAATGGTAGGGGGTAGTGAAACTGTAGGTCACTCCACATTTCTTCCACATGTGTTTTGGGTAACCAGACATGAGGTTTGTACCTCTACATGATACCACCTCTTTAGGGAAGCGCCCTCTGTTAAAGATGCCAATGAGGGCCCTAGCCACTGCAGGGTATATGATAGTCCTAAGGGGAATAGCTTAAGGATACCTGGTGGCATGATCCACTGCCACCAGAATATATATATTCTTTGAGACTGTAGGAAGGTCATGGTTGACCATCAATATCAATCCTTGCCACTGGCTTGATAGGTGGGGCAGGAGTTTCAAAACTCCTTCACCTTTGGGTACATCCCTTACCAGTACACATGAATGACAAGCCTGCTTCAAGTTTTGGTATGACCAAGGTGTCCTGCTAGGAGGATGTCATGGGCAAAAGTGAGGAGCAATTCTCTAAACACCAGAGGCACTACTATTCTCATAGTGGCTCCAGGTTTGTGGTCTCTGGCCTCAGTTTAACAGATTCCCTCATTCCCAATCGGTCATGTGAGAACCACCATCACTACCTTCCTGTGCAGCAGTTTGCTTTCACATGCTTTCATGACTGGGGCAGGTCCTCTGCCCCAGGCACATGTGTTCTTTAGAGGGTCTTACTGGGCCCAAAAGCTCAGTCTGGTAAGGCTCCAGCTCCTAAAGCTCAGTTCCCTCTGAGGCTGACTTTTCCTCCCCCTAAGGAGAGGGGTCAGGTGTCTGATTTGCAGCTGGTTCTCAAGTCTTCTTGCATTTTCTTTTTGAGGGCTAGGCCATTCTTCTAGAACCCAGCATCTCTTTTTCACCCTAGGCCCTGCTCTGTGTTCTGGTTGTTACACACACCCATTGTGGGACAATTAACTGGTATTGATGAAGAGATACCTACTTCCTTTTTCCAGCAGCCCCTCCCCAGTCAAAAGACATCATCGCCATTGGCTGGGTTTTTGTCACATTGTCAGCATTGGTGATTGTATAGGTCTATCGAGGCAGATACTAATCTGAGGACATCGACTGCTCAGTCACCATGGTGATGCTGCCACATGTGTATCTCAGGGCTTCCACCCTAACCCCATTAATAATAGGATGGTGTCTGTATTTTTGCATATAAGTGGGCCAGACAGCTTAGGTGGCTAAGTTCACATCCCCTACAGGAGTTGCCTCAGTAGGTTCTCTGACATGATCAGGGCTCATCGAAGATCCCATCTGGAGATCGGCCACTGCATTTACTGTAGGTGTACTAAAGGCATTTGGCTTGTTTTTATAGCCAGGGCCTCTAACTTGGCGTCCAAGTGACTTACTGTCCTGACACCAAACCTTTTTGAGATCCCAGTTCTTACCCTGGTACCCTCCCTTAGGCTGTGGTGAGTTTCTTGGCCCACCCTCCTGAGCAGGTTATCGGAGGCATGAAGAAGACTTGTTTTTGGTTTAACCTTCCTGATCACCATCTTTCCCGGAGGGGGTCTTTGTTCTCTTTTTTTGGTCTCCTCCACCAGTGGTAGTTCTGCTCACCCTTGTTTTGACCCAGTGGTCTGCCCTCTTCCCCAACTCTGGAGAAGAAAGAGGACCTAGGGCTACCAGATGCTATTGCAACTTGTCTTAGAAACAATTACTCAAACAATGCTCTTTCATAATTAAATTATAAAGACCTTCATAGTCATTCGCATTGTTACCTGTTAACTAACCATCCAGTGTTTTACTGAAAAGCTGACTTGACTTTTCTAGTCTCGCTGAAACTTATTCTGTACTCTTCAGTGGTGATTACAATGCCCTCAAACAAGGTCACCTTTATGAGGTCATAAGACTCAGCATCTTTTTCAGGTAATGTCAGGAGTCTATCCCTGCATTTAACTAAGAATAGTTCCCACAAGATAGGAACCCAATTTGGGTCTAGCGGCACTCCTTCCTATACAGACTCTCTTGAATGCAGCCAATCATTTGGTGACATCATCACCTTCTGAATAGTGAGGGAAAATCCATTTGAAGAGTTTTGAGCAGTAGACACTGCTATTCTCCCTAATTACTTGTGAGCTGCCACCGGACAATAGGTCCTAGTCCCATCTCTTTTTTTGCTTTTCTAGTTCTCAGGCTCCAGGTCAATCTTTACAGAATGAGGTCTTCATCTGAGGGTGTCTCATCTGTGCTAGAGAGGGACTGACACATGTACTTCCTCAACACCATCTTAAATAGTATTATCTTTATCCTCAGACTGGGATACCAGTTCTGGGTGATCTCGCGCAAAGTGAGTAATCAGGTCTCTGAGATATTCTTTTCTAGGGCGTTTGCCTGGTTTGATTCCATAGCTCTTACAAAGGCCTCACAAATGTCATGGCTTAGTTCCATGTAAGAGTCCAGGTCGAGCTCCTGAACCTAGCTATCGGAATCAGGCATTATTTAACTAAAGTTGAGAGCTTTTTAAAAAGCTAAAAAAAATAACTATTACTGAATAAGTTGTCCATATTAAAGCACAGAATTTAACATTTCCAACCACTTGGTTTAAGGGATTTAACCAAGGCCCTTGCAGTTAATTTTAGTAATTTAGAAAAAATTAGACCTTTCAGAAATGAGACTGTCTAGAGAGAAGTTTTCGATGTATCCATGTGGTCATTTATTGTCAAAGTGGTCCAGTAAATTCAAAGTTGTGTACCCCCAACTGATGAAAAAATGTAGGAAACCACCTCTCTGTACATCATACTAAAATGAAGTAGACTATGACAGAGTGAGAGAGATCCCCCAAAGGTAGGAAGAGGTAAAAGTAGACAACTAACTCTCTCTTTGTGGTTGTGTGAGCGAGCAGTTAGGTTTATCACAAGCATTTATTGTACTCACAGAATCAATAAATGAGACACACACTCAAGAAAAAACGGAGACAAATTTGTAATAATAAAATAGATTTTCAAAGAATTTTTAGGACAATAAACACAGTTCTAAGGTAAGTAATTTTGGATTTACGATTTTTCAAAGTTCAGAAAATATATATCACATCTATGTGCAAATATGCAAGATAGGAAGCAATGGGGGAAAGGCAGGAAAATACATAGAAATTCAGGCAATTCTTTCATGAAGTTCACCTTCTCATTTTAGGTCGATGCCAGGACCAGGTCTAAAGTTCCAGCAGGAGATTTTTCGGAGCACCCGGATCAGCTGGGAGCAGAGGTGCGGAGGTCTTGGAAGCTGGTGAGCAAAAAAGAAGGGGGCCACTTGAAAATTAACTGCACAGATAGAATTACAGGTCAGTCCGGTGGGTCTCCTTAGAGTGAGGAGGTCACAAGGGCCTGGGGGCCATGGGAGCAGGGCTGGTTGATTGTGCTGGGATTGGTGGAGCAAGGTGCAGAGCGGACAGGTCAGCCGGAAGTCATGCGTCTTGAGATCTTCATGTCAGGAGCAGGCAACTAGGAGAGGCAATCTAGGGACTGCTGGGCCACTCAGGAAATGGGTCTCAGGTGTCTCGAAGTCCTTGATGTGTGCATGCTTCTGATGCTTTGGGAGTCCGGTGTGGACTCTTCTTCTTCGTTTTTACCGTTATGGGTCTGGTACCCCGGGTATTGGTACACCATGGCTCTGGTAGATCCTGGTGCCTCCGAACATGGCAGGAGGCAGATCTGACCCTCAAGAGCTTTTTTACTTCCTCTTGCTTTGGTGCTGCATTAAGGTCATCAGGGAGCAGCTCGTTGAGTTCCTTCAGGGTTCAGGATGACACAGCAGCAGCAATTGTCAAGTCCTGGGAGCAGCAGGCAGGGTTTCTTCTTCAGCAGGGCATCATTTCTCGAAGAGCTGTTCTTATTTGTCCTGGTCTCCTTTTGTCTATCAAATCTGATCTTCAGTTCTCGGCTTGACCCGTAAATACTGAATTTAGTGGAATTACAAGGAGAGACAGGTAGTAGCCAATGGGATTCTTACTTTGAGAGTGTCTGTGCCCTCTAGTGACCCCTTCCTGTGGGAAGAGGCCCTACCCTAACCCTGATTGGAGGTTTCTCCACCATTCCAAGATGGTGGAATTTCAGAAAAAGGGGTTGACGTCACCTGCCCTGCTCTATGGGTGGTGTAGGCTAAGTGGGGACCCTACTCCTCATCTAACTAATTTTCTCGCCTTTCCTACTGCAAACAGTGAAGCAGAAAAGGGAATTTTGCCTCCCCCAATCTCTTGAGGTTCCTGGGTTGGACTTGAATGGCAGAATTGCCTTTGAAACTCCCGCCCAGGAAGGCCATCCTTCCTGAAGAAGGTGTGGAACCCCTCCTCCCAGAAAAGGCTTTGTCTCTGTCCTCTGAGAGCATTGGCTCTCACCCCATGAGGTCAGAAACATTTCTGGTAGTAGCTGGCTGACACAAATAAGTCATCCACTACACCAGTGCTCAGCAGCTTTCAGGGGACCCTCTAAAAGGGTAATCTGTGTGAATGTACTAATAAATCTATCACTGGCATCATTGAGGCTTTATTAAAACAAGATATTTGGTACCAAACATCTCAGAAATCAGTGAAGCCACCATGGAGATAGGAAACTCTTGTTAACAAGATTCCAGCCCATGTACTTTTTATGGCTTCCCTGTTCACTTACAACATCCCAGAATAGACTGGACATTGTAGGGGCATATCTGCTTATGTAGGTATGTCCACAGATAGGATATAATGCACCCTGCCATAGGGCTAAATGCCTGCAGTAGGGATGACTTACCTATATCGTATGCAGTGCATGGAAGGCAGGGCACACAGGGCTGTGTGCCATGTCGACTCTTCGGATTTTCCTGCACCAAGACACACAGCCTGCAATGACAGAGTGCATAGCCTTGGCCACGAGGCCCTGGGGTGCCACAATCAGTGCCGCAGCCCCAGAGGACCCTCTTCATTGCTGATGCCCTAGTTACCAGGGGCCACTGATGTTGTGGCAATCGTGGTACAGTTTTGGGAAAAGAGATTTGGCACTGAGGACCTGGTTAGCAGGGGCCCAGTGTACTTACTGTTCAAAATCACATCATAAATACCGGAAAAAAGTCGGGGCTAACCATGTCAAAAGAGGCTCTTTCCCACAAGCCTCCTTCCCAGTGGATCCTCTAACAATGAACAGACCTGCAATGACCCTGCTGTGCTTCTCCCAGAGCATGAAGGTGTGGCTCATCAATGTCAACGGTAGGTGGCCATGGGTTGCCACTACTACTCCTGGCTTACCCTTTGGCAAATAGATCACTTCATTTGCTAAGCGTGTCATCAGGGGTCATGAGAGCAGTGGCATGAACACTAATTCAAGAGAGTCCTTTTCCTGTAGTGTGCACTCATGTTTCTTTCTCTAGTCCCTTTGCAGCATATGGAGGCTATTCTAGAGGAAAATGTGTGACAAGCTGCCAACACCATGATGTAATTTCATGGAGTCAAATATGTGTGTTGTCATTTCGCTATCACTCAGATTTTGGTTAATCAACTTCAACTTGAAAAATTACTATTTCCTCTTGCCTGAAAAAAAACCTAATCTGCTGACCCTGCCCACTGCTGCTGACAGATGTACCTGCATGGAAGCCTCATCCTGTCCAAAGAGTTCAGAGACAGGGAAACAGCAAATACAAATAATCGTATTCCCAACCAAAGACCAGAAGAGGGCAGCCGCAAGAAATCAACATTGTCAATTATAACAGAGAAGAGTAGCGCTGCTACAGACAAGAACACTCCTTCTGCATCAACTTTTATTGTTTTGTTTTTGATTACTCATGATCCTGTCTTTATGTGCAGAGGTCTAGCACCTGGTCTAGTTGGATGCGGGCCAGATGCTGAAGAGCATTGGTCTATTGTGTATTTGGGAACACACACTGTCTCATAGTGGTTAATGTCATATGAGAACTTTGTGTCCACTGCTTGCAGAGCCACTGACCTGAGCTTCTTGCGTCCCCAGGACACGAGATATCAGCATTTAAAGAAACGAGGACCACTATCCCTGATCCCGGAGGCAAGTTGGCCTTGCCAGATGAGCTGCAATTTCCTGACCGAGGCACTTTATGTCACTTAGTTGCCTGTAATCATTATGTCATCGTTTGCCATCTGTGTCTCATTTTCATAGAGATTTTCTCTCAGTAATTACAGTGATCATGAATGGGACATGTTTGTGAACCAGATACAAAATAAGCAGAATTTTCCAGAATCATGTTGGGCCTCCATTTTTAAAGCACTGTCTTCGTGATCACTAACAATCTCAAACATTACGTCTTCAAGTACTGTACGAAACAGCATTTATGATATCTATTTTTGTTTTTTAAGTTCAGTGTTTTGGTGTTCACATTCACCAAGCGATAAAGACCGGTGTGTAGTGTGTACAACCAGGTCCACGGGTTGTCACTGTATCATTATTACTATATTTCTTGTTCACAGTGTGCATTTACAGTTTGAGCCTCGTTTTCACGGTACATATATTTGTATATTTCAAGATAATATTAAAAACTCTCACATGTGGCTGGATAGTAAATGCAACAGTAATATTCGTGTTCCAAGTACTATTCCCGATGGATCATGTTCTTTGATCTAATCATTGAATGCCTCTCCACAGCTATCCGGCATGTCAAGGATCCCTGGGAAGACAACCTCCTACTGCAGGCCGGCTACCTAGTGCCCTGGATAATGAGGAACCCCCAGCAGTATAATCTATGATATTCCATGTTTGTTTCTGCCATTGAAAGGAGCAGCAAGCACGTCTGACGGCTTGTTATTAGTGTCTGCAAGGCTAACAACATTACTTTTACGAGTCGATGCAGTTTACCACGGGATAGAATAATAACAACATGTAATCAGGGCTACAGTCAGAAGCCTGATACATCCTTTTCATTAATACCTGTTCACACATCCATATTACCAGAAAGCACACTGCCCTTACATTTTAATTAGGAATTATCTTTGTTGTAAGCACGTTAGGTGGAGTGTAATTTTCCTCTTTTACTTTGAACATAACTGTTGTATATTGAAACTGGTGTAGCGGCCCAGCAGAGCAGGCCCAAGGCAGTTGTGAACTCCTAGATGAAAATCAATACACACACTC
Source organism: Lissotriton vulgaris (assembly GCF_964263255.1). NCBI lineage: Eukaryota > Metazoa > Chordata > Amphibia > Caudata > Salamandridae > Lissotriton > Lissotriton vulgaris. The sequence continues at coordinate 362,806,247 of NC_141691.1, forward strand.
GTAATGGAGGCTAACTAACTCGGGTCACGCCTTGGGTTCCTTTATTTAACCTCTTGCGTCCCTACATCACGGTCATGACTATTGGGGCTGGCGCACATAGGGGGAGGCGTCAGAACAACCCTCTCTGGGCTGAGCAGGTAAGCCTGGCTTTTTTATCAAAACGTAACATTCCTCCTAAAACAAACAAAAAAAAAACGAAACAAGAAAAATAGAATCATACAAAACACAAATCCACTTTCAGCTGTTCAATATACCAGAGAAATCTGCACCTCTCTGTATGAGGTCGAAGATGGTGTCTCTCTGCTCCTTGATGACTGACACCTTCACCAGCCTCTCTGGATTCTTCCACTTGGGGCAAGATGTCTCTATCAGCTGGCACAGCGGATGGTTCCTCCAGTGAATAGGTATTCCCCCTTTCGGAGAGTGAGGGCATCACACTTGGAGATCTTGGATTGGCAGGTTGACCAACTGATCCCGACTCATCCTTGGACGCCGCTCGGCCTCATGCAAGATCTGTGGACACACATGGTGACTGTTTCTCAGAGTTGGACATACTTTGAAAAAAGAAACGTTCCTGGTGATAGTTACTCCATCCTTCAGTGCTGTGATCATGGCTCCCTGTATTTTCTGTAACCTCAATGGTCCAAGTTTGAAAGGGAGACTAAACCTCCCCCTGGGGAGTCAATTCTTTACCATCACCAGGTCTCCTACTTTGAATGAGCTTGGTTCGTAGACCCTGGACAAGTTAGCAAAAAGAAGAAGGGTGGTAGTGTTCCAAAAGGAAAACGTCCGCACACACTCTACGCAGAACAATTATTTTTTCTAAGTTAAGTACACATCATGAGGAAAAAAGGGTAATCAATAGGGTGCTATAGAAACTCAGGGCACCTACCACCTAAAGATGCCGTTTGTACACACTAGAAGTGTGTCACATGAATCCAAACAAAATTGAGAAGCTTTTGGCAGCACTCCTGTGGGCCAGTAATTATAACAATTAGGGCAAAAGTGAAAGGCCCCTAATAAATTAGACTCTAATAGTTGTAGAGTAAGCACAAAAACACTTGATAAGGTGACATTCAATGGCAATTATTCAGATATAGAGTTCCAAGATATAGTCCACTTGTTATTTGTTTTCTTCAATCTTTATTCTTATAATTCCAAAACACAGGTATTCCCAGCAAAATTAGACATCACCGACACGTGTTTCGTCCTGCACAAGGACTTTTTCAAGGCTGGAAAAAATTACAAACAATGTACAATATAATAACACATTTAAAATACATATATATACAATATAACGACAGGTCAAAAAAGACATGTATATATTGGTGTTATGTACAAACTGACCTTGCCTCAGCTATAAACGACTTAATATAGCATGACATGTAAACCTAAGTCTGATAAAACATAATCTCAGATGATGGCAGGTCACAAAGTGTCAACAACAATTACAAAATGACAAAAAACATTCCCAGTACCCAACACGGGATATCTTTTATAATGAAAGGAATCCCTATGGGGCTGAGCAAATAACACATATGATCCATTCTTTGAACTTTAAAATATATATAGATGCACCCACCATAAAGAAGGCGAACTGGAATGTAAGATGTGTATTTCCAAACTAGTTATCATGCTACTCCTAACGTTTACCCTTTGGTGACTGCCCTATTGTGGGATATATTATACAGGATATGTGTTTTGGACACATGCATCAGTCATTTGAGTTCCCTAACTTAGATTTTCTATTATGCTTTATCTCCTCAGACAAATTAGTCCTTTCCACAATATCGGTCTACTTTGCCTACATTTGATGCCCATCTTACATTCCAGTTCGCCTTCTTTATGGTGGGTGCATCTATATATATTTTAAAGATTATGTTTTATCAGACTTAGGTTTACATGTCATGCTATATTAAGTCGTTTATAGCTGAGGCAAGGTCAGTTTGTACATAACACCAATATATACATGTCTTTTTTAACCTGTCGTTATATTGTATATATATGTATTTTAAATGTGTTATTATATTGTACATTGTTTGTAATTTTTTCCAGCCTTGAAAAAGTCCTTGTGCAGGACGAAACACGTGTTGGTGATGTCTAATTTTGCTGGGAATACCTGTGTTTTGGAATTATAAGAATAAAGACCCTGGACATGTGTTCATTCTTTAGATGACATTTCTGTAGCTTGTCCATGACTTGTTTCTGCATGGTTGACGCAACTTCTAGGTGTGGAATGACATCACGAACTGGGTGATTTATACACAAGGGCATGTGACTCACTTGAGTGGTGGAGTGATGGGTCAGCCGATACTCTCTTAGGAAACCATGAAAGGCACAGTCCGCATCCTGCCTATTGGCAAACCAAATTCTGGTGATTTTATTGAAAGTACGCATGAAGTGCGCCGTTTTCCTGTTTGCTTGGGGCCATCGGGGTGTAATCTTCCAGTGGTGTATACCCCTTGATTGTAGGTAATCCGAAACTTTTTGGCTAGAGACGGGGGGACCATTGTCTGTGCACAGTTTTTCAATGATCCATGAGTAGCCATAATCTTCTCCAAATGAGGAATGGTTTAGCTGGTGGTGATAAACTCCAGAATCTCAACCTCTGGATATTTTGAGAATCCATCAATGACCACCAGCATATGCTGCCATTCTGGGAGGCTTCCGAAATCTGCACTGGCTCGCTACCATGGGAATGGCAGAATGATTTCAGTGATGATGGGCACTGGCAGGTCAGCAGGACCTGCAGCTTGGCAGAGAGAGAGCATTGGGGCACAGCTTGTTCTACCAGGGCATCTAAAATGGGCAACAACACTTTACATCTTACCCAAGATTTCATCTTGACAATCCTTTGATTGGCCAAATGCACCAAATCGACTTCTCTCTGTAGCAAATGTCCAGGAACTACCAGGCGTGGTCCTCTCCTCAGGCAGCTCGTTCCTCACATTGTGCAGGTATGTCAAAGTTAACCTTGCCTCGTCTGTGCGATATACAGTTTTGTCCAGTCATGTGTTCCACCTCCCACCTCCCAGATCGCACATGGGGAGATGCTTAGTTGAATACATTCATCAAATTTGGTGGCTTCAATGATTTCTTCAAATGAGATGGGGAGAGGTGTGGAACATTTAAAGATCAAACTGACAGATTCCTTCACTTCCTTGGCATCCAGTTCCTCACTCTTGGTAGTAGGATGGGCCTGTCTGCAGAGATAGTCCACTGGGTTTTGAGTTCCTGGGTGGAAAACCACTGTTAAGTGATAGTCTTGCAATTGAAGAACCCATTTTGTAATTCGAGGTGGGTGCTTGGATGATGACCCCATAAACAACGGAATGAGAATTTTGCGATCTGTGTGAATTATGAAAGGATGTGCATAAAAATACAAATGAAAATAATGGAAACCCCAATGGATGGCCTCCTTTTCGATGTGTGAGTATCTCTGTTTCATCGCAGTCAGTGCTCGACTGACGTATGCTGCAGGGGCCTATTCTCCATTGCCCTGCAGTTGAGACAGCACTAGGTCTGTGGGACTAGCATCAACTGACGCAGGGTCAAAATTGGCTAGGGTGGTATCAGCCAGAAGGGTGTGTTTCATTGACTGGAACATGCTTCACTGTTCGGGTCCTGCTTCCATACTGTATTAGACTTGACCAGTTCCCTCAGCAGAGCAGTGAGGTCTGTGAGGTTGCGGATGAATCGGCCACTGTAAGCGACCATCCCCAAGAAATGTCTTACTCTGGTTACATCGGTGGGAGCGGGAGCAGCCTGAATGTTCTGGACATTGAGGGGGTCTGGCAAAACTCCATCTTGGGAGAAGTGTTATCCAAAGAAGGCTATTTCTTTTTTGAGAAAGTCATACTTTTCTTTATGGAGTTAATCCATTTTCCATTAGGCGTTGAAACACATCCATTAGACAGTCAAGGTGGTCTTCTAACATGGGTGCATGAACCAGAATGCCTTCACTGACATTGAGAACTCTTTCAAAGCAGGCAAGCACATTTCTAACGGTGTCCTGGAAGACTTCCGCTGCACTACAGACTCCAAAACGGAGGTGCTTGTACTTCCTCAGACCTACATGAGTGGAAAAAGTGGTGATGATTCAGGATGCAGGATCCAGCATCAACTGGGGATAATCCGCACATAGATCCATTTATGGGAATTATTTAGAACCACTAACTTCGTCCCACAATGTCATCCATGGTGGGTGTGAGATGTCATTCTTGTTTAATGGCCAGGTTGGGTACAGAAATGTCCACGCAAATTCAAACCTCTCCCGGTTGCTTGGGTTTGCGGGCCACAACAATAGGAGACACCCAAGGGGTCAGGAGACCCACTCTCTCAATGATGTCAGCCTGCTCCAGTTTGTTCAATTCTTCCTCCACCTTTGGCCAGTGGTGGAATTCTTCCTTTGGGTGCCTTAAGGCTAATGGCTGATTCAATTCCTCAATACATAACTTTATCAAATGGTCTTTCAAACTGCATTTGCCTTCAAATAGCAATGCAAACTGAATTAGTAAGTAGTCAATGCTTCCCTGGTGCACACTGAATGTAAATGCAACCAGCTGAAGGTGGTCTGCAGTCAAGCAGCTCAGCAACACTCTGTGGCCTTCTTTCGTGGTGTGTATCTTGGTCTGCATAGAAGGCCAATGGGAGAGGAGCAGTGGTCCAAGGGCATGGACTTTGGTGGTGGTGTGCCTCAGAAAAGGTGGAACAGTCAAGGTGAGCATCATTGACTGGGCCATGATATTGATGGACGCTCCATTGTCATTTAGTGCTTGCACTTGGTGACACGTACATTACATTTTGGGATGTGTTTTCGTCGATGCCCCTCGGGTTGCATGGGATGTATTATGTGTACAGCTCCTTCAACAACATCATGGTCCATGTTCCTTAATCTGCAGGACTGTCTGTGGTGTATACCTTGTTGACTGACTTAGGTCTTTGGTTCCTCGATGAAGCAGAAGAGCGACATACTTTTACAAAATGATTCACCTTTTTGCAGGCTGAGCATCGCTTTCCATTTGTTGGTCAAGGTCGCCTATGGAGGTAGGGTCCCATCCACCCGTAGCAAGTCTTGGGTTCAAATGGTGGTTTATTCCTGGGTTTCTTCTTGTCCAGGATCATGGCAGTAACAGCATTGACATGCTCTACTTTGACCGTGGGCTAAAGTGCTGCCTCCATGTGGGCAGCCCGTGCTTTGGACAGTTCTTCCGACTTACCCATGGCCAAACTGTCAGCCATGGTCATGCTCAGAACCTGTACAATATTCTCTTGTAGCTTTATCGAAGAACAGCCTTGAATTAATTGAGCTCGGATTTCATCTTCGAGATCCAGCAGTGTACAGGTGCCAGCTAGGTCTCTCAGGCTTCCTCAAGCAATTGCCTGGCTTGACATAGAAGAAAAGATTTGTAGTCAGGGTTAGCTAACTGTTCAGAATGGGCTGTCAGCACTCATTTTAGTGTGTTGTAAGTGTGTGGTTGCCCAGCCTTGGCTACTGATTTCCCCAATGTTTGTATGGCTGCCCCCCCACAAATGTAATAGCATGGGATGCCGTTTGTCATCATCTAGGTCAATTGCTGAGAAATAGGTTTCCAGACTCTCTACCAAATCCAACCATTTCACTGCCTGGGCTGAGGGAGGGCCGTCAATTAGAAATGGTTCCACTGGTGGTATGGCGAACATGGTGCCTGTACAGAGAGGCAAAATGGAGTGGTGCTCAGTGAAAAACAAAAGTCATGTCCGTTGGAAACAGAATTCCCTTGCTAACTGCTGGTGGTGAAACGTTTTGACCACAAATATTAGCTCCCCCACTAGGGTTTGCAAAGTTGGTTGTACATAGCACCAGGGACTTTATCTTTATTCTTTTTTTTAATTTGTTTGGTGCTGATAACATATGTGGGACAGCAAGGGGCTGCAAACATGGTGAGGAGAAATGCGCATTTCCACCTAGAGAGTGAAGTCCCCAAGACTTCTAGCATCTTACTTGTGTTATTGTATTTTTTCCTGATGTGCAAGGGGTTAAAGTTTTTCAGTGAATTCTTGAATGGCCTGGCGTGTTGTTGGAAGCCGTGTAAGCTGAAGAAAATCCTTGTAAGACGCGGCAAGCTGTTCAGTTTTCAGCAGGCCTTACCGCACTGTATCGGGAGATCAGGCCACGCCTACTGGAGACAGGACATCAGCAGGCAGGCACTTGTGGTGAAGCCCTCACTGCAGGGACACTAGAAGGGGCGTCCAGGAAGAGCTGTGGAGCAGCCGGCAGGAACTGCGAGCTCACCCCAGTTGTCACCGTACCAGATGCTGGGCATGGACCAACCATCCCGTACTGAAACTCAGCAGTACAGCCAAGATACGCCATGGGTTCACACCCACTCGCCGCCAGTTTGTTGTATATTGTAACTGGTGTAGCGGCCTATCAGAGCAGGCCCAAGGCAGTTGTGAACACCACCATGAAAATAAATACAGTCACTCGTAATGGTGGCTAACTAACACAGGCGATGCCCCGGTTTCCTTTATTTAACCTCCCGCGTCTCTATGTCACGTTCGTGACTATCGTGACTGGCGCACATAGGTGGAGGCTCAAAACACCCCTCTCAGGGTTGAGTAGGAAAGCCTGGCTCATTTATCAAAACTTAACAATACCCAGATTTAGTACTGCCCTACTTAATCAGCTGTGCTTTTCAAAATATAAATCTCATATGTGATATCTGGTTCTTATTATGTAAAAATCACCATTTGATTTAGCAGTCAGTGATCATTCACAAGACTGTGAAGCACTGGTGTAAAGGGATTGAACAAATGACTTTCTCTTTCTTAGGGTGATTGGCAGGAGGAATTTTAGGCACCTAACAAGGGTTCGGCGTAATGCGGCTTAACTGGGAGGGGGCGTCCGAGGCAGTCATCCAGTGGGTAGATGAAGACCCAAGGGTCTCTCAAATGGTGAAGCAGCTCTCCAGTGGGCCATCATACCTCCCAAATACACCACCCACATTAATAGAAGTATTAAGCATAAATACATTATCCTTCACAATGGTAGCTCTTTTACACTAATGCGCTATACAATTGTTATGAGAGAAAGAGACATGTTTTGCATGGAAACAACCCCATACAAACCAAATCCCTCATGTCCTTATGTCAGCTAGCAACATAGCATGAGTTCCCACTATCAGCAATGGGCTTCCCAGAATAGGAGTGAAGATGCATTCTCAGTAGTAGCCGCTTTATCACTTGGGGAGAGTTTCCATTTTGAATCCCGCAGAGTCAGCAATTTCCATCAATCTCGCCATGTGTGTCATAATGGTCATTCTGCACCACTTCTGATACATGCGTGCAGACTTGAATTCAACAAGCCCAACCATACAAATCATCAGATCGACAAAAGGTGTGCATTTTGTTAAATAAAAGGCAGAAACACACATAGACACAGACACACACTACACATATTCTTCATTTCATTATTTAATTTGGATTCATGAAAATATTTCATTGATTGCACGGCAATATTAGGCATTACAAGAAGAGGTATCAGTCTCATCTGGTATCTGTTTGACTGACTGCAAAAAGTACCAGACAGTATTGACAATTCCCTGAATGCAAAACCTCTTCATCTACTGAAGCTCGTGCCTGATTCACCATTAAATGATTATTTGCTGGCTCTTTTGCAATTTGATTCCCTTCAGCAGCTCAGTACATTTCATGTAATTTGCATTTAATTAGTGGGAATGCAATGAGCCATCTAAAAAACATGTCAAAAAGTCGAGTTTTAAACACTGTAGTGGGTATACCATGGCAGACGGTAAAGTCTGTGTACATCAACATATATATCAACACACACCTACACTGTGCATTTCACAAATAAATCTCTCTGTGAACAAGTTGTTTAAAAGCAAATAAACCAGCAACTGCATTTATCATTAGTGTAAGTGCGGGTGTGATTGTTATAAATGCCCAACAACATATATACATTCACTGGAAAAAATAAAGGATAAAGTTCAGTTCTGGTTAGCTTTGGATATTATATTTTAACAAACATTTTTAGAAAAAAAGCTTCGAAAATCACTTCAAAACCACAGTTAAAGTGCAGTTATGGTTATGAATTCAAACCGAAAACCCCTAACATTCACTAGTTATAGTTAGGATGATAATCCATAACAGCCATGGAAAACATAACTCTCACATTAAATGAAATACTCTTGACCTCACCCTAATTAAACAGATGCAATTACAAATCTAAATCATTTTACAGCTGAGATTGCATATCATATTGCCTTTACCACTTTGACAGATAGGGCAATGAATTTAGTATAATTCATTAATTGAAGTATGTGTTGTTATTTAACGTTCCTATATTTCGCTTGAAGGTATTTTTATTTATTGGCATTATTATTGTGATGTCATAAGTATGTGTGAGTTAGGGGGGGTTAAGATTTCTCCTATTCTATTGCATACAGCTATGACATAATCTTGTCGCTTTGTCCAGAGTCCAATTCTGATTCAACAGTAGTAAATGGTGTTTTTAAGGATATGCTTGATAATACCACATGTAAGCTTCCCTGGACTTTCACCTTAAGAAAGGGAAGTGTCGATATCAGTGAAGTATGATATTGAGGTTCAGGGATTTGCGCCTGCGTGCTGTGAAGGACAATTGAGTTTGGGGGTTTGTGTAGTTATATGTGTTGTAGTAAGAGAATTTGTGTGGATACTTTTAAGTCCCTTGGTCCAATAGCAAGTTGGATATGGATGTTGTCTAGGAAGAGGGCACCACTATAAATTTGGCAATGGATCAACAACTAGAGATTTTCTGATAGAATGTTAAAAAATGCTTCCAAAATTCCCATTAAAAGGAATACTTTTGTGAAAGACAATTGCCGTATGGACGATGTCTAAGAGAAAATCCATTTCATTGTGTGAGCCACATTAGTGGATTTTGCCACTGAATATCGACACCAATAATATTGTGGTGCAAAAATATCAAGGACAGAAAATGGAGGGACAAAATAGCAAAAACTAGGTGCCTAGAGGGAAGCATACTATTTTCACTCTACATCTATGTACTTTAATGCTATATATACACCATGTAGGTACATATATGTGGTGTTAGGTACTGAAAATCTAGACTTACTTACCCATTAGTCCCACAAGGCTCCTCATTATCCCCTACTCTCTTCAATTTGTTCATGTTACAAACCTCGAACGTGCAGTTCCATATGTATGCAGATGATACCCAACTCTACCTCAAGATCAACACCCTGGATGACATTAGACTACGTAACAACACTCTTAAAACCACCCAATCTTGGCTGTCAGTGAATCACCTCAAACTGAATGCTTTAAAAACTGAATTCCTTATTATCGCCCCACCCGCCAAAGACCCCTCTATGCACAATCTGATAAAACACCTCACAGCACTCGATGTTCAACCAACTCGGCGAAATCACTTGGTATAACACTGGACTCCAACCTCAATATGCAGAAGCATATTAGTAATGCAACGAAGGGAGCAAATTTTCAGATGAATACACTAAGGAAACTGAAGCCCTTCCTACCTCCTAATGACTTCAAGTTAGCGGTTCAGGCTCTTGTTCTATCGCGGCTGGACTATGGAAGTGTTGCGTTATGTGCGTTCAATGTATTCCCATCATCTTGCCACACCGAGCCAGTTTCTGCACCTTATCTGATTTTGCCCTGTTATCTATGATTTTCTCTACCACCATGCTCAATCGCCTTGTTTTACTCCTAGCTCGTTTCTTTTATTTAAGTTTTTGATGTTATTCTTACGCTCCTTTTATTTCCTTTTATGTCTTGCCTATATACGCTTATTGTAAAGCGCTCTGATACCCGTAAGGGTCTTGTTTGCGCTCTATAAAACTTTCAAATAAATAAATTAATGTAAGCTTTTTATTTGGTGATTTAAAAAGAAAGGGAGGGTGGGATAAATAAGGCAATCTCATCAAAGGTTTTCCAGAAATCAATGTATCTATACAAATAAGTGTATCAGGAAATAGTACATGTTGCGATGATGTGTGTTGCATTATTGGCCAATAGGGAAGGTATAGAGTCCAACTAAGGTGGAAATATTGCTCATAGACCAGGTAGATGTAGAACAGAAAATGTATAAAGTTGTGACATGCCCATGATTTTTTGGGGCAATGACACTTCTAACTTTCCTAAAAAGGAACAATATAAACATCGACAATTATGACCTGAAAAGTAGCATAGTTAAAAGGGAACATTCATAAATTACACTTTCGGTACAAATGTAAAAGTGTCAATCCCAAGATTCAAATACAAAAAAACAAGGAATTGTTAATCAAGGTTGTAATCTGGGGTATAGAGCGGGATTTATCATTTTATCCTACTTCCGCACATGTAATGTGGAGAGAATATTGTTCCCAGAATGCTCTTGTAACAATGTACAAGCATAAACTAATATATCCTTTAGAAGCAATATGTGCTGTTCTTCTGTAGTCACACATACCTAATACAAAATTGCTTCTTAGAAATCTTCATTGAATTAAGTCCTAATTATCCTCTTCATATTCATGTACGGAGACCATTCCAGGAGAGAAACAACATTCTTGCCCTTAACTTTTTATTAAATTGATAGAACCTTACATTACCGAAAACATCTAATTTCCTCACCCTAACAAATAGTTTTGCCTAATGAAGCAGCCCACATTCACTGATGATCTAAACCACACACATCAAGGAAATTTGCAAGGACAGTAACAAGGAAGGTTCGGAATAAAAATCAACAGTTAGTACCTATGCATTACTTCCTTGTTGATTTTCTCCATTATCATGCTAACACATAAAAAAATATCAATGCGCTGATAAAAGTGATGTAATGATGATCAGTGATAAAAAGACAGGTGGGGCCCACACTGCTCGCTCATGGATCCTGGACAATATCTAAAACCTGTTCCAATTTTAAAGGAAAACACCATGCCACATCATAAATAAAAGAACACAACCTATGTAGAAATGCACAAGAGGCAGCCATACAAGCCAGAGAGATCTTTGTAAAAATGTGAACACCTGAGGCTTCCAGAGCACCGTTTCTAGACAGATACTTAATGAAGGCACACAGAAGCTTATTCAAACAAAATAAGGTTAAATCTCTACCTGTATGTTTGCATGTACATTTGGCTGTAGACTTATATTTTTTAGAATTCTAGAAAAATTCAAGGAGTGCCTAGAAGCATAATCAGTTGGACGTACATGCTATTCAATTACGCAAACTAACATGATTAACAAAGATGGATTTGCAATAACAAGGAAAAACATTTCACCATAGAGAAACCTTGTCCTCTACATCCCTACCAATTCTGGAGGTGTCTCCTGACTATTCCGGTTCTGGAAACTTGGGGCCATATGTACAAAGCTCAAGCTGAAATTAGGTATTACCTAATCACAATTTGGGTTAAAGATTTAAAGCCTGATTTAGATCTTGAGAAAAGAGAATGAACCTGTTCCTCGCGTTCTTTGAAAGCTGAATGTCTTTGCTAAATGGTCAAACCTATTGATTTCGGTTTGAGCCAGTGTATTTATTTTAACCTTGTTATTTTCACTATTTTTTATTCTTAGTTATTTCTTTCGATATGAAAAAGACATATCAATACATCCTTGTTCTCAAAAGCATTAACAAACATACCTAAATAAAACATAAATGTACAGTACAACATATATCACAAACACTTTTTACATGAAAATATGATATTTTTTCAAAAATACATCCGATTCATATATTGCTATCAGTTATATGCTTTTGATTATGATCCTTCAGACTCTTATGTCTATATCCGGTATCCAATCTTATACAGGGAAGGTTATTTGTTTGTGAAAAACTGGAGATATTCTCTCCAATCACAAATTCAAATTACTCAGTAGTCCGTATATTTATTTGCCGATGCGTTTCTGTTCCTGGGCGCAAAGTACCAGGGGCCTCATTTATGAAAAGTGACGCATCGCTGCGTGAAAACAGCGATGCGTCACTTTTCACTGCGCACTCCTTGTGACACCAATGATGCATCATATTTAATGTATGACGCATCATGTCGCAAGGAGTTACAGATACGTCAGTATTTCTGACCATCTGTAAGCGCAAAAGTGACGCATTGATGGAGTGTGTCACAAAAGTGACGCAACTCCAGCAATGCGTCCTTTCACATGGGGAAAGCCCCATGTGAAAGGGCTTGCGTCAGTCTTACGCCTGCTGTGAGGCAGGCACAAGATTTTGACGCAACAGCATCCTAAAAGTGACGCAGTGAAATCTCATAGATTTCACTGCGTCACTATTACGAGGCTTTTTGCGGGGGAACGCCCCCTCTGCATACATTATACCTGACGCAGGTATAATGTGGCGCAGGGGTTTAAAAAGTGACGCATCTACCTAGATGCGTCACTTTTTAAATATGGCGCAACAAGGCTCATTTTGTACGCCGCTGGTGCGTCACAAAAAGTGACGCACCAGCGGCGCAAAACTGACGCAAGGCCTCATAAATAAGGGCCCACGAATCTCATTAGGGCAATTTAATTTAAGCAGCAATGGCGATTTCTGTAAGGGTGTGTGACATAAAACAATTATTACAAAGGGACCCTTTCTGTTTACCTTTTATACACTAATCTCATTGTTTTTGGTATGGTCGTTTACCTTAAGCTTCTTATTGATTTTTCTCTTATTTACATATGTTAGACCAGCAGGTGCTTATTCGCAGTACATCAATCCACTCGGAGTCAAAGGGGGAAAAAACAGAGGAGAGGCCGCCCCCCACTCACAACATTATGAACAACAGAAGCCTCATCCCAATTACACTTAATACTAACAGGAATGATAATACAAGATTTTTCAATAACCTTCTCAATTCCCTTGAGTGTGATTTTTTACACTACTCTGATTTGTCACAGTGTATCATTAACTGCTTTGTTAAAAAAACACACAGCCATCCAGGCTAAGTTCCACCTTCCACCAATGAACAAATATGAGGGGAGAGAGAGAGTACCTTACAGTAGAAACACCAGAGGGGTTGCTTACTGGTACTCGCCAGCTTACTTATTCCTCATCATCGGCAACTCTCTCTCTTAGTGTGAAAGAAAAAAAGAAGAAAACAGTGTATGCTCTCCTTTCAAAGGACCATAACATACATGTGGTGAAAAAGTGCTAGTAAGTCAGAATAACCGTGCTTACGATTAAGTGTACGTGCCAATTGAACCCCTGTGAGAATCAGTGAACATAATTCTCACCGTTAAAAAGCTGTAGAGCTTGCTGGCAAACCAATTTTATTCCAAGCTGCAAGACTTTCCAATTAAAAATGGTTCCCATCAAACCATATTCAATTCAATATGACAACATGTTTTGTTGCTACACCATCTCGCATCTTCATCAAGGCTAATAGGGGTTCAAGTTCTCAATCTTCACTTAAGATTCACTTAAAACATGTGATGGTATCAAAAAACACAATATAGAGCCAGTTGTAAGTATCCATCTACCTTCCACAAGGACATAATGAATTCCAATGTTATAGAGGCACACAGTTCACTAAAAACATTGTACATATTCTTTACCTTACGGTTGTGGAGTAACAGCATACCTGCAACCATCCTCAATTTGAACACCGTGTCTTTAGATCACGTGTCCTCAGGAAGACTATCCGATGTCTAGCCCCCTGCAAGGATATATAAAAGCGCATAAAAAAGCATCACAAGTCAATTACTTGTATCGCTTTGTCATCCAGACCGCTCACCCTCAGTAAGCAGTATCCACTCATGTAAGTGTCTCATGATTTCACACGACTTGTATTACTCTACAGCCACTGTGCTTGTTCTCTCCATCTAATAACATAACCACATGGCGTTACCAACAGTTCAAAATGCCCGCATCAACCTCTCACTCATATGCCACGTATTTGTCTAACACACCCTCAACAACTTCCCTATCCATGCTGCGTCTCACTGGCCTGTTTGAAGCTCCGACAGTGAGCTCACACTGCCGTGTGGTTTTGCAAACCTTTAGGCCTGCCCTGTAGGCAGTCACACTCATAGGTCACAACGCTACAAGTTCATCCGTGGCGGCCATCTTTGAACGGGAAAGGTGCAGTGTAAAGTTTCTTATTCAAATAACCTTGTTCACAATATAATATCAGACGACCCTCAAATAATCATTATATATGTAGCGGCGTTTTATTGTGCACAATGCTCATCTTCAAGCTAGTCTCTAATTCAATTAACACGTCCGACCCTACATTACCACTAATGTTATTGATCAAACAATGTTTTTCCTTTTTCTCAGAAAGACCCCTCAGCAAAGCCACCTTTCGTTTGCTGGTTCACCAAATTGCTGGCATTATTCTAACATAACTCCTACATGTCTATATGAGAATTCTGTGTACCAAATCCGATTTTTCATTTTTATTAGTTTATCATCTTTTAATGTTAGAGGCAGCTAAATGACCACAGTGATGTCACTCCTACATCAGTCATCGCGCCACCATCTCGATGCATAAGGATGAACAGGATAAATAAGGGGTATAAAAACCTGTAGGCGCGCACTAACCTTAAAGATCAACCAACATATGCCCCCATTCTTAATACATATATATGTTCCCCATCTGGCTAGATTGTCTCATGACTCAAAGGTAGTGTTAATACAGACTTAGCTCAATATTAATGACATGCAGGTTGAGCATTAGCCTACACCACACACCTCAATCCTACTCTCATACCTCCCCACGTCAATGTTTACTAATCTTGTTCCATTCAATGGAATCGTTCAATCCATCCTGGTCCGCTCGTTCAGAAAAAATCCATTTAACCTCTTTCCTTGCTAATATGGTGTCAACATTATGTGTTTCAACCAACACCCTCTCAAGGGCAATCCATCTCAGATCCCTGAGATCATGTCTTTTTTCATTAAAGTGTTGCACTAAACGTGTAGACAATTTCCTGGCCTTAATTGTGCAAGGATTCATTGAGCAGTGCCTTAATACAGGAACGATCTAAAACCCATCAAATTGTTGGATTTTTTCCTTGTGGAAAGTGCAAGGCATGTAAAAACAGCCACAAATGGAGGAGTCTAAAAGTTTGTAAAGATCAAGCTGAACATAAAATCACTAAACAACTGGGCTGTAATACCGAGTATGCGGTGTAAGCACTGCAATGCCAATGTGATAAATTCTACATTGGCATGACTACTAAAAAAGCCTAGTTGAGAGTATTAGAGCATTTGTGGGCCATTAAGAATGTCAAACCACAATTCCCAATGGCGAGGCATTTTGCTGCAGAACACAACCAGAATCCCAACTTATTGAAATTTTTCGTGATTGATTGTGTTGGTAACAAAGAGAGGGGTGGCAACAAGTTGCTGGAATTACGTAAATTAGAATCCCGATACATCATACATTACAACACTACACACCCCGCAGGTCATGATGTGGGGGAGGAGTTAGCAGTCCATTTACAAACGTAATATAATTCATAAGCTGTTTGTTCTTTATGAATTCCATTCTGTAAGTTTTAATATTTTTAATATCACTGTGATCTATTGACTTGAAATAGTAAATATTGTGCATATTTGTCCCTTTAATTTACAGATTATTTTGAAGATGTGTTCCGCAGCTGGATCGTAATAGCCCACTTGGGCGATATACCGTGAAGCATTAATTCTGGCATAGGCAATTTAACCTTGTTTGGATATCATCTAGCCCATGTGACATCATATGATCAAATGTGTGGACTATCTTGTACTTTCTAATAGAGGGGCATTAAGTATCTATCACTGTCCAGTATTATGAATATGCCCTCTTGGGCGATATAAAATGTGCTTTCTATTAATTTACGATCACTATAACGTGGTCTACAGAATTGTTTTGTTATCCAGATATCTGCGAAAACTTGTGCTCACATTTTCAAATGAAACTTTATTGTTTTGAAACTCGGACTTACAATGCAACATAGTAACTTGTCTATGTCGTTTGATCACGTGCACGGAAGTTTTGTGAATTGAGCACTTTAAATGGAATGGCCGTCAAAGTAAACTTACCCGTGAGCAAGAAGTCTATATTTCGAAACGCGTAGGGTTTTGTATTTCGTGTGCCTAATTAATACCGCATTGAGCACCATTTGGGCCCCGGTTCTGGTTTTTGGATACCAGGAATGTTACATTTGGAGGGGGTGGCAATCCTACCGGGAGCTCGCCGCAACGAGTTGCTTAAGCATGCTAAATCAGGTGTGTTTAATATATATATATATATATATATATATATATATATATATATATATATATATATATATATATATATATATATATATATATATATGCAATTCACAGTCCTGTTCCGCTGCCTCAAATCAGGACCAAGATCCAATCTGCCACACCGGATACCACAGGTACAAACCACTCCACAGCGCAAGGATGAAATATTCTCAAAGTTTATTCACACGATTTCGCCAGCATGACGCGTTTCGGTCACTCCACGGTGACCTTGTTCACATGACGAACAAAACCAATGAAAATGTATATATAGGGTTTACCAATCAACAAGAGGGGCGGGAGAAATAATGGAAACTGAAAAAATCACTTCATGCACATCATCCTGTCATGGAAAACAAACAAAGAAATGGATATAAAAATACCTAACTATTTACAATCCATAAACTGATCACACTGTTCGTACGCACAAACTATGTACAATCCATCAATTCATTATATCACTGTTGCTATACATTATGTACACGTGAATCCATCGAGATTGCTGTTTTCATATATTTACAAACCCAATGCCGTGTTACTTTACATATATTTGCAAAATCAAAAGATGGTGCGCAATTATATTTCTTGTTCAATATATAAATTTCCCCGCTCACAAACCCGAGTTGATTGGTATTTGAACCCCTAACGTGACCACCTAGTGTGCAAAAAACGGGGGGGGAAAGGGCAAACCCATAACCTGAAATTCAAAAAAGGGATCAAAATAAGTGATTTAATATGTGACTAGTTTATCAAAGTTTTAACACACTGGTCAAAAGTATAAAAATTGGGAGATACTCATGCTTAACCATGTTATGCCAATTAGGAGGTTTGCATGTGCAAGAGTAAATACAACTACTCAACCTACTTCCCAACCCTAAATAAAACGTGACTATAGTACTTGCAAATTGGATACCCCATACAGATAAATACCGAAGTATATATACAATCTCAACTATTAGAGATAACATTCAGACATAGTGCCTTCAGGGTATCAAAACGTGACAGTTTGGTCATTACTTTCCAGCTGGTAAACACAGAATTCAAGATAAAATGGATCAAAATGTCCAAATTATAATCAATGATGTGTTTAAAGGAAGATATATACACACCAAAGTGAGGGGAACTGATTTAACACAAGGGGGTGAAAGCCTCAGATACCACTGCAGTATAAAGATGGAATTCTTATTATGGATGCAGGTATGATGGTACACTATGGACTGCCCACACTTCTTACAGGTCCAAAAAAAAAAAAAAAAACTCAGCTGGCCTTCCCCAAAATTTGAAGACGCTAGATAGTGGTTATCCGGAGGGGCTGGATAATGCACCTAACCTAGTCAGCATAGCTGAATCATGGGTCGTGATGTTATAAAAAGCAATGAAGGTCCTCCCCTGTATTGAGGCCGTTTGGGATCCTCGTGTCCAATAGTAAAATGTACTTGCTTTCTAATTGTCTGAGGGATTTCTCCCTGTTACCCCCTCTGATGCTCTTAGGGACTCCATCAATGATATAATAGCTCAGGTGATTTACATTCTTCTGATGTACTATATATATATATATATATGTGTGTGTATATATATATATACATATATATATATATATATATGTGTGTGTGTATATATATATATATTCACAGAAAAAACCATAGGTTTTAGGCCATATATAGTTAGGAATTTGCATTTACAAAACCTTATTTTACTCGCACAAAACCATTGAAATTCCATATATAGTTAGTTGCACTAACTATATATCGCGCACCCGCAATCCACTGCTGATGATGTCACATATTACATCATTCATGACATGGTCAGTGACATCACTGATGACATCACTGATGACATCACTGATGACATCTCAAATGACATCACTGATGACATCACTGATGACAACATCCAGTGACTGTATGTTTCTGTAAAGTTAAAATATGTCTTACATATTGAAGAATGAGTGGATGTATAAGTGTCTGGATGAAGGATATAGTAGGTGCATGACTGACTGTATGAGTGAGTGATTAAATGTGTCTCACTGAGTGCATGGGTTAGTGACTAAACTGGCTTAATTTGTGCATCATTATGTCTGTTGTTCTGTAAACTGTTGCATGTGTTGATAAGTAGCTATATGAGTAAGTTTATGGGTTATTGATTGGTTGCCCAAGTATTTGTATGGGAGACTGAGTGTGTGTGTGGGTGGCTGGGAGGTGTATGACTCTGTGCATAGATGTGTGAGCAGTTGATTCACTAGATGTATGGTTTCAAAAGTGCATGTGGAAACAGCTGTATGGGCGGTTGACTGTGTGCATGAGTGTATTGGTGAGTGAATGGATATCTCAGTGCTACATGTCAAAGTAAGTACATATGTAAAACACAGTACATGTAAGAGTTGACATATATAAATAACTGTGCATAAGAGCCAGTGAATGTGTGAGTGGCTGTATGGATCATTGTGAACTTGTATCAGGGATTGTATAAGAGAGTAAATATGTGTTAGTATATGTTTGAATAAGTAAAGTTTGTATAACAGTATAGTTGAGGAAATGGAGGTGTGATTGATTCTTTGCATGACTAACTAGGTGTGTGAGTAACTCCATGGATGAGTGACAGTCTGTGAGTGTCTGTTTACACTGATTGTATCTAAGGTTATATTAGAGTCTGAAGAGGTTCATCGTATTATCACATGAATGATATCATCAGTGATGTGATCAGTAATGTCAAATGAGATGTCATCAGTGATGTCATCAGTGATGTCATTTGAGATGTCATCAGTGATGTCATTTGAGATGTCATCAGTGATGTCATCAGTGATGTCACTGACCATGTCATGAATGATGTAATATGTGACATCATCAGCAGTGGATTGCGGGTGCGCGATATATAGTTAGTGCAACTAACTATATATGGAATTTCAATGGTTTTGTGCGAGTAAAATAAGGTTTTGTAAATGCAAATTCCTAACTATATATGGCCTAAAACCCATGGTTTTTTCTGTGAATTTCAATGGTTTTTTAATAGCAAATATCAAAAGCTGTCAAATGTCAAGTACGTGATATGTAAAAACTTTTTCGTGTTTATGCACGCTGATGTGCTTTGAACGCTGCCCCCCCCTCCCCTCTTTTCTCTTAGTAGTACTCTCTCTTTGCAGATAGTGAAGGATAGTTAACGCAGGCCTTTACCCCCGTTGTAATCCGTCGTGCCTGCTTGTCTCTCCATTTGATTGATTGTTATCCAAGCATTTACTGTTTTACAATTGATTCTCTTTGGTTCATTCTCTATTTTCAAACAAGCACAAAGTCGCAATACTCTGTTTAGTTTTTTCAGATAGTGAAAAATCGTATAAAAAAAAAAAAGGAATCAAGCAAAATCAGTAGGCCACTAATTGGATCTCTTTTTGACCTCGCTAAAATAGAAATATTAGGAACAACCCTTCATGAGAAATACGAAAATAGTGAGATGAACTGAGCTCCACACCATGAGGGCTGCAAGACAGCTTGGCTCCGTCACCCACCCCGCCCAAAATAACGACAAACCCTATGCAAATATTAAAAATATATACAACACACCAGCAAAGTAACAGGGTAAAACATTTTATTAAATAACTATATACATAACTATTTTATACTTTATGTTGCCCGATCCGGCTAGCTCAATCGATCGAGCATGAAACTCATGCACTCTGATAGCAAGCGTTGCTACTGATGCTATGCAGACCAAAACTGGTTTTCAGTTTGTACATTTTTCTAGATTTTTCCATCCAAGGTTGGTTGAGTTTGTAGAACGATGGCTTCAGATTTTCAACATACGGTGTGGTGGCGCGGACTGGGAGGGGGCGCTTCGCTCCTGCCCCCTCCCCAAGTAAGATTTTCATACGTGAAAGTACGTTAATGGTTTTGGTCCCTGAGTTGCTTCGATGTCACTGCCATTCTCAAATGGCATAAGTTCTGGATGTTGGGTGCCATAGTTCAGAGTTCTGAACAGCGCTTGTAACACTGTCTGAAGCTTATTTCCACCTACTGCAGCTTCACTATTCTCAAAGTAAGTGAGGGTCGTTTGTGGACCTGACTGCATTTGAAAACTATGTGATATGGTACCTCCCTAAACCGCTTGACGGAGGCCCCAGAGGGGCGGTGTGATGGCACGGACTCGGAGAAGACGCTTGGCTCCGACCCCCTCCCCAAGTCTTATAGCACTGGTGTAGCCTGAGATCGCCCCCGACATAGGCGTCCGGCTCCCGGGGTCCGGCGGAACTTTTTGCCTTTTGATGACTCTTCTATTCTGGACCTTGTCCCACAATCCGTTTGACCTGAAGACACGCTGTAGTGGGGCGCCCCTTTACCGTTTTAGTTGCCATTCCGCCCGCTTTTGCTACACTGTGCCTCTTCCGCCATTCAGCTGTTTACCGCCCGCTCTTGCGACTACAGCGTCTCGCTCACCATGTAGTTGAGTTGCTCCCGCTCTTGCGATGCAACGATAGGCGAATGCCACAGGACTCTCAAAATGGCGGCCGGCTCTTCAGATTTGGGCGTGGTCCACTAAAATGGCCCTGGGACACCTTGGAACTCGGACGCTTCCCTGATAGGGCTTGGGTCCCATTCTCGAAAGCGTCCCCTCAGCCGTGAAGATTCTACAAAAGTCTTGGGGGCCCCCGACTCCCGCAGGCTTCTGGTGGGAAGCGGCTGCCATGTTTGCTCGTGGAATGGCCACGACGGAGCTACGAGATGGTGGTGCTCTCATGCTGACGCCAGCTTCAGTCTGAAACATCCAGAAACACTGTAGACTACCAATTCGATCAGTTCCGGTAGCTCCCCAACATGACCCGGTAGAGAAGAACTTGACCGCCCCTTTTTGACTGATGGTTCTTGTTGCCTGTCCCCTCTGTTGTCATTTAACAGAACTTTTTGGACTGCTGAAAGGGGTTGTGTTCCGAACGCTGGTTGGTGGAGACATTTTGACTATATTCTTGACCTACGTTGTCGCGTAATGCGTTATATGACACGCCGCGTTAGCGCACCCGGAAGTGATCCAGGGCGCGGCGCCTCGCGCGTAACGTAAGCATAACAGGTCATGTGACTTGTTAATAAAACTTTTTATTGGTTCATTTTACTTTTGTTATTTTAATAATGAAAAGCTTGGTCATATGACCTAAAAAATACGCTTTTTATTGATTTCGAACATTTTTTTTTTTTAAACATATATGTTATAATGTTCCAGGCTAATGTACTTTCCCGGAAAATTTACAACTGTCCTGCAAGTAAAATATATTCCTTTTTCGAGAAAAAGGGTGTTTCTTCGTCCCATGACGGAGCCGTTGAGTAAAAGAGGCTCGGCCTGCTGTCTTACTCGCCGATACGCCTGATTATCAGATTCTTATCGATCACTTTATGTTGCAGGAGTGGAAAACACAACTGCCCTTGACCATTTATCTTTACTGCGTTCCTACGTATTATACCTTATATCCGTCATGTAATTGGACTGCTTTATTTCACTTGCCTTTTACTGATTCGAAAACAGTGACTAAAAGTAAAAACTTTACCAATGTAAATACTACTACCATGTTTTGTTTTAAAAACCTTTATTGTGAAAATGTCAGTATACAAATACGGGCCTATAACCACGTGGGCCGGCCACGGAGCAAACTGAAATCGTATATGATGAGGAGACATTTACACTGTAGAGGAACGTAACGAGCGGGCCATTAGGTTGCAAGAACTAAGGTGACTAACAGTTGCGGAATCGGTGGACGTACATTTTGTAATTAAAATACGACAAAGCCACTTACAAAAAAATCATCTAGATATACATTTGCGGGCAAGTACCATGGGTGACGTTAATTCGAACTTTCAATAGTACAGTAATCAATAACACATCAGAACTTAATATCAATAGGGATGTCGAAATATTCAATCAATTCTCGTCCCCGTCCGCCATGAGCATCAAAACTGCATTCATATCTCGTGATATCAAGGTTGTTCAACCAGTACACAACAAGGAGTTACGAGTCCCATTTATACCGGCGCCATTTTGGGCGAGGCCGGGCAGGTCCAAGATATAGTCAAAATGTCTCCACCAACCATCGGCCAGACCAGAACCCCTTTCGGCCCTTTATGCTACAAGATGGTGTCTTCCATTCAGAAAATATTGTTGGCAGCATTTTGAAAGGAAAGATAAACAGCCGTTCTCCTAGTGAGTCTCACATTGTTACATTTAGGAAGAATGTTGAAGAGTAGTATGTTGAAAATCTGAAGCCATTTTTCTACAAACTCTCAATCAGCCTTGGATGGAAAAAAAAATCCTGAAGAATGTACAAACTGAAAACCAATTTTTGTCTGTATAGCATCAACAGCAACGCTTGAGTCAGCTTTGTGTGAAGCCGTCATTTTGATTCAATCAATAACGTCCCCCTGCACACATTCAGGGACCTGGTCGTGTCTTCAGGTCAAACGGATTGTGGGACAAGATGCAGAAAGGAAAAGGAAAAAAGTTCCGCCGGACCTCGGGAGCCGGCCGCCTATGTCATGGCCGATCTTTGGCCACACCAGGGCAATAGTGAAGCTGCAGCAGGTGCAAATAAGCTTCAGACAGTCTTACAAGCACTGCTCAGAACTCTCAACTATGGCACTCAACATCCAGGACTTGCCATCCGGATCTTGGCGCCTTGTGCTGGTTCCGACCTATTCACACATCGGTCCACTACTGACATCACCTCATAAGCCAACGGGGCACCCCACGCCGACTTTCGGCGCAGCATTGTAGGATGGCCACACCAGTGCGGCAACTGGCTGGACACCACCTCGGTGCCATCCGGATCTCGGCGCGTTCGAGTCACTGTACCGCAAGAGTGACCGGAACTCAGCTGGACACGCCGTCTTTCGGCGCAGCATTGTAGGATGGCCACACCAGTGCGGCAATTTGCTGGACACCACCTCGGTGCCATCCGGATCTCGGCGCGTTCGAGTCACTGTACCGCAAGAGTGACCGGAACTCAGCTGGACACGCCGTCTTTCGGCGCAGCATTGTAGGATGGCCACACCAGTGCGGCAACTTGCTGGACACCACCTCGGTGCCATCCGGATCTCGGCGCGCTGTGCTGCCTTCGGCCTACTGTAGCCGCAAGTGCGGACGCAACTCAGTTGGACGGCGAGTGAAAAGATAAGGGGCGCCGCACTGCAGCTGAGGAGCCTCCATCTTGGGGGAGACGCACAGCCCCCACTGACTGACGCGACCTTACAGGCCAACGGGGCGCCCCACGCCGACTTTCGGCGCAGCATTGTAGGATAGCCACACCAGTGCAGCAACTTGCTGGACAACAACTCGGTGCCATCCGGATCTCGGCGCGTTGTGCTGCCTTCGGCCTATTCGCACATCGGTCCGCTACTGACGCCGCCTCACGTGCCAACGGATTTTCTACGCTTTTTGTAGCCCTATGCCGCATAACAGGTCATGTGACTTGTTTATAAAACTTTTCATTGGTTCATTTTACTTTTGGTTTCCTAATGATGGAAGGCTTGGTCATATGACCTAAAAATAACACTTTTCATTGGTTTAGAACATTTTTTTTTCCCAAACGATGAAAGCCCCACCTTGTTTCTGGATGTTTCAGACTGAAGCTGGCGTCAGCATGAGAGCACCACCAACTCGTGGCTCCGTCGTGGTCATTCCGCGAGCAATCATGGCAGCCGCTCCCCACCGGAAGCCTGCAGGAGTCAAGGGCCCCCAAGACTTTTGTAGAATCTTCACGGCTGAGGGGACGCTTTCGAGAATGGAGCCCAAGCCCTAGCAGGCAAGCGTCCGAGTTCCAAGGTGTCCCAGGGCCATTTTAGTGGAGCAGGCCCAAATCCGAAGAGCCGTCCGCCATTTTAAGAATCCAATGGCAGCCGCCTATCGCTGCACCGCAAGAGTGGGCGCAACTCAACTACATGGTGAGCGAGACGCTGTAGCCGCAAGAGCGGGCGATAAACAGCTGAATGGAGGATGAGGCACAGTGTAGCAAAAGCGGGCGGAATGGCAACTGAAACGGTAAAGGGGCGCCCCAGTACAGCAGACGAGCCTCCACCTGGGGAGGCCCGTTCACGCCGCCTCCCCCACGCCCCCCCCGGGGCGCCCCATGCCGTTTTTCGGAGCAGCATTGTAGGATACCAAAACCAGTGCGGCAAGTTACTGGACATCACCTGGGTGCCATCCACATCTCAGCGCGTTCTGCTGCCTTGGGACTATTCACACAACAGACCGCTACTGACGAGGCCTCCCCCCGCACCACCCGGGACGCCCCACGCTGTTTTTCTGAGCTGCATTGTAGGAAACCAAAAACCAGTGCGGCACCCAGGTAACATCACCTGGGTGCCGTCCAGAACTCAGCACGTTGTGCTGCCTTGGGACTATTCGCACAAAAGACAGCTACTGACCATTGTTGCTTCTTTTTGCCAAAAAATGTTTAAATGTATTTACAGTTTTTGTTGCGTTCGATATATTTATAAGTTAATCAAGTTTTATAATCCTACTTTGTTGGAGTACTATATATTTTTAAAAAATCGAGTGAATGGGGCCTTGAATCGAGTTATTGTCATGTGTGGGCTTTGGAAGTGTGCTGCTACAGGATCGGACATTTCAAACTCAAATGCACGTTCTTTTTCTTACCTTTCCGAAGCATGGAGCGCAATAGCAGGCAGAGAAAGGGTGATGCAAGTGTTGAACACTGCCTGGCCTGGCAAGTTGCTGGCAGTGCCCCCCCCCCCCGCCCGCTCCTGAAAGAGGGCACACACACACCGCCGCCCAAGTACTTCACAGATCTTTAAAAGACCATGCGCTTGTTAATGAGGCTTAAATGGTTTATCACCCCTTCTAGAGCCCCTGCGTCGGCCCTCTGACGTTTCCTGGAAGAATTAGCACGTAACACAATACCAAGCCCTGTCAGCTGAAACCCCCGAGAGATAAGATGGCGGCCGCTCCGGACTGTTTAGAATGTTGACAGACACCGGAAAGCCAATCAGCTTCGCATCGCAAAGTTCCGTTTCGCGAAAAGTAAGCGGACCGGAGCGCAGCCCGGAGCGCTGTTACAGATATATATCTTGTTTTGAACGTTGATTTCTCAAAATCCACTGGAGCACATATATTGAGACCTAGCAAAGGCACATCGGGCTAACAGTCCCTACAATTTTGCCAAGTTTCGTGCAAATCCATTCAGCCGTTCGAGCTAAAAGTGAGGCCAACCGCCCTATGGAAAACTCAATGTTAAAAATGCGTTTTGGGACCCCCCTTTTTTCTCGGCCCCCCCCTTGACGAAACCCCCCAAATTTTCAGGGGCTGATCAGAAACAAAATGTGCCATTTTCCTGAAAATTTCAGCCAATTCCGTCCACAAACGCCAAAGTTATTAGACATAGAATTTTCAAAAATCCCATAGGGAAAAAATCCTAACTATATATACCTACTGGCGACAGCCAGTAGGTAATATATATATATATATATTCACTGAAAAAACCATAGGTTATAGACCATATATAGTTAGGGATTAGCATTTACAAAACCAAGAAAATTCACTGAAAAAACCATTGGTTATAGACCATATATAGTTAGGGATTAGCATTTACAAAACCATAATTTACTCGCACAAAACCATAGAAATTCGCATATATAGTTAGTTGCAATAACTATATATCGCGCACCCGCAATCCACTGCTGATGATGTCACATATTACATCATTCATGACATGGTCAGTGACATCACTGATGGCATCACTGATGACAACATCCAGTGACTGTATGTTTCTGTATGGTTAAAATAGGTCTTACATATTGAAGAATGAGTGGATGTATAAGTGTCTGGATGAAGGATTTAGTAGGTGCATGACTGACTGTATGAGTAAATGATTAAATGTGTCTCACTGAGTGCATGGGTTAGTGACTAAACTGTCTTAATTTGTGCATCATTATATCTGTTGTTCTGTAAACTGCTTCATGTGTTGATCAGTATCTATATGTGTAACTATATGGGTTATTGATTGGTTGCCCAAGTATTTGTATGGGAGAGTGAGTGTGTGTGTGGGGATGGCTGGGAGGTGTGTGACTCTGTGCATAGATGTGTGAGCAGTTGATTCACTAGATGTATGGGTTCAAAAGTGCATGTGGAAACAGCTGTATGGGCGGTTGACTGTCTGCATGAGTGTATTGGTGAGTGATTGGATTTCTCAGTGCTACATGTCAAAGTAAGTACATATGTAAAACACAGTACATGTAAGAGTTGACATATATAAATAACTGTGCATAAGAGCCAGTGAATGTGTGAGTGGCTGTATGGATCATTGTGAACTTGTATCAGTGACTGTATAAGAGAGTAAATATGTGTTAGTATATTTTTGATTAAGTAAGGTGTGTATAACTGTATAGTTGAGGAAATGGAGGTGTGATTGATTCTTTGTATGACTGACTAGGTGTGTGAGTAACTCCATGGATGAGTGACAGTCTGTGAGTGTCTGTTTACACTGATTATATATAAGGTTATATTAGAGTCTGAAGAGGTTCATCGTATTATCACATGAATGATATCATCAGTGATGTGTTCAGTAATGTCAAATGAGATGTTATCAGTGATTTCATCAGTGATGTCATTTGAGATGTCATCAGTGATGTCATCAGTGATGTAATTTGAGATGTCATCAGTGATGTCATTTGAGATGTCATCGGTGATGTCATCAGTGATGTCACTGACCATGTCTTAAATGATGTAATATGTGACATCATCAGCAGTGGATTGCGGGTGCGCGATATATAGTTATTGCAACTAACTATATATGCGACTATAGACGCTAGATAGTGGTTATCCGGAGGGGCTGGATAATGCACCTAACCTAGTCAGCATAGCTGAATCATGGGTCGTGATGTTATAAAAAGCAATGAAGGTCCTCCCCTGTATTGAGGCCGTTTGGGATCCTCGTGTCCAATAGTAAAATGTACTTGCTTTCTAATTGTCTGAGGGATTTCTCCCTGTTACCCCCTCTGATGCTCTTAGGGACTCCATCAATGATATAATAGCTCAGGTGATTTACATTCTTCTGATGTACTATATATATATATATATATGTGTGTGTATATATATATATATATATATATATATATATATATGTGTGTGTGTATATATATATATATTCACAGAAAAAACCATAGGTTTTAGGCCATATATAGTTAGGAATTTGCATTTACAAAACCTTATTTTACTCGCACAAAACCATTGAAATTCCATATATAGTTAGTTGCACTAACTATATATCGCGCACCCGCAATCCACTGCTGATGATGTCACATATTACATCATTCATGACATGGTCAGTGACATCACTGATGACATCACTGATGACATCACTGATGACATCTCAAATGACATCACTGATGACATCACTGATGACAACATCCAGTGACTGTATGTTTCTGTAAAGTTAAAATATGTCTTACATATTGAAGAATGAGTGGATGTATAAGTGTCTGGATGAAGGATATAGTAGGTGCATGACTGACTGTATGAGTGAGTGATTAAATGTGTCTCACGGAGTGCATGGGTTAGTGACTAAACTGGCTTAATTTGTGCATCATTATGTCTGTTGTTCTGTAAACTGTTGCATGTGTTGATAAGTAGCTATATGAGTAAGTTTATGGGTTATTGATTGGTTGCCCAAGTATTTGTATGGGAGACTGAGTGTGTGTGTGGGTGGCTGGGAGGTGTATGACTCTGTGCATAGATGTGTGAGCAGTTGATTCACTAGATGTATGGTTTCAAAAGTGCATGTGGAAACAGCTGTATGGGCGGTTGACTGTGTGCATGAGTGTATTGGTGAGTGAATGGATATCTCAGTGCTACATGTCAAAGTAAGTACATATGTAAAACACAGTACATGTAAGAGTTGACATATATAAATAACTGTGCATAAGAGCCAGTGAATGTGTGAGTGGCTGTATGGATCATTGTGAACTTGTATCAGGGATTGTATAAGAGAGTAAATATGTGTTAGTATATGTTTGAATAAGTAAAGTTTGTATAACTGTATAGTTGAGGAAATGGAGGTGTGATTGATTCTTTGCATGACTAACTAGGTGTGTGAGTAACTCCATGGATGAGTGACAGTCTGTGAGTGTCTGTTTACACTGATTGTATCTAAGGTTATATTAGAGTCTGAAGAGGTTCATCGTATTATCACATGAATGATATCATCAGTGATGTGATCAGTAATGTCAAATGAGATGTCATCAGTGATGTCATCAGTGATGTCATTTGAGATGTCATCAGTGATGTCATTTGAGATGTCATCAGTGATGTCATCAGTGATGTCACTGACCATGTCATGAATGATGTAATATGTGACATCATCAGCAGTGGATTGCGGGTGCGCAATATATAGTTAGTGCAACTAACTATATATGGAATTTCAATGGTTTTGTGCGAGTAAAATAAGGTTTTGTAAATGCAAATTCCTAACTATATATGGCCTAAAACCTATGGTTTTTTCTGTGAATTTCAATGGTTTTTTAATAGCAAATATCAAAAGCTGTCAAATGTCAAGTACGTGATAGGTAAAAACTTTTTCGTGTTTATGCACGCTGATGTGCTTTGAACGCTGCCCCCCCTCCCCTCTTTTCTCTTAGTAGTACTCTCTCTTTGCAGATAGTGAAGGATAGTTAACGCAGGCCTTTACCCCCGTTGTAATCCGTCGTGCCTGCTTGTCTCTCCATTTGATTGATTGTTATCCAAGCATTTACTGTTTTACAATTGATTCTCTTTGGTTCATTCTCTATTTTCAAACAAGCACAAAGTCGCAATACTCTGTTTAGTTTTTTCAGATAGTGAAAAATCGTATAAAAAAAAAAAAGGAATCAAGCAAAATCAGTAGGCCACTAATTGGATCTCTTTTTGACCTCGCTAAAATAGAAATATTAGGAACAACCCTTCATGAGAAATACGAAAATAGTGAGATGAACTGAGCTCCACACCATGAGGGCTGCAAGACAGCTTGGCTCCGTCACCCACCCCGCCCAAAATAACGACAAACCCTATGCAAATATTAAAAATATATACAACACACCAGCAAAGTAACAGGGTAAAACATTTTATTAAATAACTATATACATAACTATTTTATACTTTATGTTGCCCGATCCGGCTAGCTCAATCGATCGAGCATGAAACTCATGCACTCTGATAGCAAGCGTTGCTACTGATGCTATGCAGACCAAAACTGGTTTTCAGTTTGTACATTTTTCTAGATTTTTCCATCCAAGGTTGGTTGAGTTTGTAGAACGATGGCTTCAGATTTTCAACATACGGTGTGGTGGCGCGGACTGGGAGGGGGCGCTTCGCTCCTGCCCCCTCCCCAAGTAAGATTTTCATACGTGAAAGTACGTTAATGGTTTTGGTCCCTGAGTTGCTTCGATGTCACTGCCATTCTCAAATGGCATAAGTTCTGGATGTTGGGTGCCATAGTTCAGAGTTCTGAACAGCGCTTGTAACACTGTCTGAAGCTTATTTCCACCTACTGCAGCTTCACTATTCTCAAAGTAAGTGAGGGTCGTTTGTGGACCTGACTGCATTTGAAAACAATGTGATATGGTACCTCCCTAAACCGCTTGATGGAGGCCCCAGAGGGGCGGTGTGATGGCACGGACTCGGAGAAGACGCTTGGCTCCGACCCCCTCCCCAAGTCTTATAGCACTGGTGTAGCCTGAGATCGCCCCCGACATAGGCGTCCGGCTCCCGGGGTCCGGCGGAACTTTTTGCCTTTTGATGACTCTTCTATTCTGGACCTTGTCCCACAATCCGTTTGACCTGAAGACACGCTGTAGTGGGGCGCCCCTTTACCGTTTTAGTTGCCATTCCGCCCGCTTTTGCTACACTGTGCCTCTTCCGCCATTCAGCTGTTTACCGCCCGCTCTTGCGACTACAGCGTCTCGCTCACCATGTAGTTGAGTTGCTCCCGCTCTTGCGATGCAACGATAGGCGAATGCCACAGGACTCTCAAAATGGCGGCCGGCTCTTCAGATTTGGCCGTGGTCCACTAAAATGGCCCTGGGACACCTTGGAACTCGGACGCTTCCCTGATAGGGCTTGGGTCCCATTCTCGAAAGCGTCCCCTCAGCCGTGAAGATTCTACAAAAGTCTTGGGGGCCCCCGACTCCCGCAGGCTTCTGGTGGGAAGCGGCTGCCATGTTTGCTCGTGGAATGGCCACGACGGAGCTACGAGATGGTGGTGCTCTCATGCTGACGCCAGCTTCAGTCTGAAACATCCAGAAACACTGTAGACTACCAATTCGATCAGTTCCGGTAGCTCCCCAACATGACCCGGTAGAGAAGAACTTGCCCGCCCCTTTTTGACTGATGGTTCTTGTTGCCTGTCCCCTCTGTTGTCATTTAACAGAACTTTTTGGACTGCCGAAAGGGGTTGTGTTCCGAACGCTGGTTGGTGGAGACATTTTGACTATATTCTTGACCTACGTTGTCGCGTAATGCGTTATATGACACGCCGCGTTAGCGCACCCGGAAGTGATCCAGGGCGCGGCGCGCAGCGCGTAACGTAAGCATAACAGGTCATGTGACTTGTTAATAAAACTTTTTATTGGTTCATTTTACTTTTGTTATTTTAATAATGAAAAGCTTGGTCATATGACCTAAAAAATACGCTTTTTATTGATTTCGAACATTTTTTTTTTTTAAACATGTATGTTATAATGTTCCAGGCTAATGTACTTTCCCGGAAAATTTACAACTGTTCTGCAAGTAAAATATATTCCTTTTTCGAGAAAAAGGGTGTTTCTTCGTCCCATGACGGAGCCGTTGAGTAAAAGAGGCTCGGCCTGCTGTCTTACTCGCCGATACGCCTGATTATCAGATTCTTATCGATCACTTTATGTTGCAGGAGTGGAAAACACAACTGCCCTTGACCATTTATCTTTACTGCGTTCCTACGTATTATACCTTATATCCGTCATGTAATTGGACTGCTTTATTTCACTTGCCTTTTACTGATTCGAAAACAGTGACTAAAAGTAAAAACTTTACCAATGTAAATACTACTACCATGTTTTGTTTTAAAAACCTTTATTGTGAAAATGTCAGTATACAAATACGGGCCTATAACCACGTGGGCCGGCCACGGAGCAAACTGAAATCGTATATGATGAGGAGACATTTACACTGTAGAGGAACGTAACGAGCGGGCCATTAGGTTGCAAGAACTAAGGTGTCTAACAGTTGCGGAATCGGTGGACGTACATTTTGTAATTAAAATACGACAAAGCCACTTACAAAAAAATCATCTAGATATACATTTGCGGGCAAGTACCATGGGTGACGTTAATTCGAACTTTCAATAGTACAGTAATCAATAACACATCAGAACTTAATATCAATAGGGATGTCGAAATATTCAATCAATTCTCGTCCCCGTCCGCCATGAGCATCAAAACTGCATTCATATCTCGTGATATCAAGGTTGTTCAACCAGTACACAACAAGGAGTTACGAGTCCCATTTATACCGGCGCCATTTTGGGCGAGGCCGGGCAGGTCCAAGATATAGTCAAAATGTCTCTACCAACCATCGGCCAGACCAGAACCCCTTTCGGCCCTTTATGCTACAAGATGGTGTCTTCCATTCAGAAAATATTGTTGGCAGCATTTTGAAAGGAAAGATAAACAGCCGTTCTCCTAGTGAGTCTCACATTGTTACATTTAGGAAGAATGTTGAAGAGTAGTATGTTGAAAATCTAAAGCCATTTTTCTACAAACTCTCAATCAGCCTTGGATGGAAAAAAAAATCCTGAAGAATGTATAAACTGAAAACCAATTTTTGTCTGTATAGCATCAACAGCAACGCTTGAGTCAGCTTTGTGTGAAGCCATCATTTTGATTCAATCAATAACGTCCCCCTGCACACATTCAGGGACCTGGTCGTGTCTTCAGGTCAAACGGATTGTGGGACAAGATGCAGAAAGGAAAAGGAAAAAAGTTCCGCCGGACCTCGGGAGCCGGCCGCCTATGTCATGGCCGATCTTTGGCCACACCAGGGCAATAGTGAAGCTGCAGCAGGTGCAAATAAGCTTCAGACAGTCTTACAAGCACTGCTCAGAACTCTCAACTATGGCACTCAACATCCAGGACTTGCCATCCGGATCTTGGCGCCTTGTGCTGGTTCCGACCTATCGGTCCACTACTGACATCACCTCATAAGCCAACGGGGCACCCCACGCCGACTTTCGGCGCAGCATTGTAGGATGGCCACACCAGTGCGGCAACTGGCTGGACACCACCTCGGTGCCATCCGGATCTCGGCGCGTTCGAGTCACTGTACTGCAAGAGTGACCGGAACTCAGCTGGACACGCCGTCTTTCGGCGCAGCATTGTAGGATGGCCACACCAGTGCGGCAATTTGCTGGACACCACCTCGGTGCCATCCGGATCTCGGCGCGTTCGAGTCACTGTACCGCAAGAGTGACCGGAACTCAGCTGGACACGCCGTCTTTCGGCGCAGCATTGTAGGATGGCCACACCAGTGCGGCAACTTGCTGGACACCACCTCGGTGCCATCCGGATCTCGGCGCGCTGTGCTGCCTTCGGCCTACTGTAGCCGTAAGTGCGGACGCAACTCAGTTGGACGGCGAGTGAAAAGATAAGGGGCGCCGCACTGCAGCTGAGGAGCCTCCATCTTGGGGGAGACGCACAGCCCCCACTGACTGACGCGACCTTACAGGAAAAACGGGGCGCCCCACGCCGACTTTCGGCGCAGCATTGTAGGATAGCCACACCAGTGCAGCAACTTGCTGGACAACAACTCGGTGCCATCCGGATCTCGGCGCGTTGTGCTGCCTTCGGCCTATTCGCACATCGGTCCGCTACTGACGCCGCCTCACGTGCCAACGGATTTTCTATGCTTTTTGTAGCCCTATGCCGCATAACAGGTCATGTGACTTGTTTATAAAACTTTTCATTGGTTCATTTTACTTTTGGTTTCCTAATGATGGAAGGCTTGGTCATATGACCTAAAAATAACACTTTTCATTGGTTTAGAACATTTTTTTTTCCCAAACGATGAAAGCCCCACCTTGTTTCTGGATGTTTCAGACTGAAGCTGGCGTCAGCATGAGAGCACCACCAACTCGTGGCTCCGTCGTGGTCATTCCGCGAGCAATCATGGCAGCCGCTCCCCACCGGAAGCCTGCAGGAGTCGAGGGCCCCCAAGACTTTTGTAGAATCTTCACGGCTGAGGGGACGCTTTCGAGAATGGAGCCCAAGCCCTAGCAGGCAAGCGTCCGAGTTACAAGGTGTCCCAGGGCCATTTTAGTGGAGCAGGCCCAAATCCGAAGAGCCGTCCGCCATTTTAAGAATCCAATGGCAGCCGCCTATCGCTGCACCGCAAGAGTGGGCGCAACTCAACTACATGGTGAGCGAGACGCTGTAGCCGCAAGAGCGGGCGATAAACAGCTGAATGGAGGATGAGGCACAGTGTAGCAAAAGCGGGCGGAATGGCAACTGAAACGGTAAAGGGGCGCCCCAGTACAGCAGACGAGCCTCCACCTGGGGAGGCCCGTTCACGCCGCCTCCCCCACGCCCCCCCCGGGGCGCCCCATGCCGTTTTTCGGAGCAGCATTGTAGGATACCAAAACCAGTGCGGCAAGTTACTGGACATCACCTGGGTGCCATCCACATCTCAGCGCGTTCTGCTGCCTTGGGACTATTCACACAACAGACCGCTACTGACGAGGCCTCCCCCCGCACCACCCGGGACGCCCCACGATGTTTTTCTGAGCTGCATTGTTGGAAACCAAAAACCAGTGCGGCACCCAGGTAACATCACCTGGGTGCCGTCCAGAACTCAGCACGTTGTGCTGCCTTGGGACTATTCGCACAAAAGACAGCTACTGACCATTGTTGCTTCTTTTTGCCAAAAAATGTTTAAATGTATTTACAGTTTTTGTTGCGTTCGATATATTTATAAGTTAATAAAGTTTTATAATCCTACTTTGTTGGAGTACTATATATTTTTAAAAAATCGAGTGAATGGGGCCTTGAATCGAGTTATTGTCATGTGTGGGCTTTGGAAGTGTGCTGCTACAGGATCGGACATTTCAAACTCAAATGCACGTTCTTTTTCTTACCTTTCCGAAGCATGGAGCGCAATAGCAGACAGAGAAAGGGTGATGCAAGTGTTGAACACTGCCTGGCCTGGCAAGTTGCTGGCAGTGCCCCCCCCCCCCGCCCGCTCCTGAAAGAGGGCACACACACACCGCCGCCCGAGTACTTCACAGATCTTTAAAAGACCATGCGCTTGTTAATGAGGCTTAAATGGTTTATCACCCCTTCTAGAGCCCCTGCGTCGGCCCTCTGACGTTTCCTGGAAGAATTAGCACGTAACACAATACCAAGCCCTGTCAGCTGAAACCCCCGAGGAATCGGGTTTTTGCTTGCAGAAATCGGGAGGCGGGAGACTAGCACTGAAATCGGTAGTCTCACGCCTGAATCGGGAGGGTTGGCATGTCTGGATTCTCTACAGCTGTGGCCATAAACTACATCCGCAGGGCTAGGTGATAGCCTGGGACCGGCCTGGACAATCGGACACAGAGGAAGAGGAGTGTCAGAGGGTGCGGTAGTGAATAGGGTGAAAGGGAGGTGTCGGGCGGGCACAGGGTGTGATTCTCAGGGAAGAGCAGCGCAGATGGGGGGAAGTTTATGGCCCATGCATGAGAGAGAGAGCGGGGTTGACCAGTGCGTGGGGGAGATGATTGCGAGGGTGGGGAGCCGTGCTGAGAATCCACGGCGTGCAGAGAGTGGGTCTGGTCAAGGCATCTAAAATGGCTGCCGTGCACGACAAAATTGTGGCATTGGAAAAAAGGCAAGATGGCGCAGACAATGTTTATCAATAAGGATTCATTTATAACAAAATATTTTATCGCAGTGACAAATTGGCGGTCAACACTTCCTGATTTCCATCGAATCGATCGTTAACAGACGTCACGCAGCAAAAAAAAAAAAACGCTCACGCACAGCCGCTGGAAGACATGTATCAACATATATGAGCCTCCTCAGCCACCCTCAGAAAACATAAGGGATCAGGATACGTCTCCCGCACCCCCTTATACCTAGTAATTTAATTCAAACGAAACACAAAATGGCGAATTCCCGTTTCGCTACCAGTTTGCGGCCCAGTTCGCGGCCCGAGAAGCACTTCTACCGTGAAAAATCATTTTTTTTTTATTTTCCCCACGGGACCCTTTAATAACCCCAACATCATTCCTAGGGGGTCAAGAGGGGTCTACCTTGCCCCCTTTCATTAAATTCCCCCTTCGTTTTTCACCTCTTCGTCTCTCTCGATCCTACCGAGAGATAAGATGGCGCACGCACAGCCGCTGGAAGACATATATCAACATATATGAGCCTCCTCAGCCACCCTCAGAAAACATAAGGGATCAGGATACGTCTCCCGCACCCCCTTATACCTAGTAATTTAATTAAAACGAAACACAAAATGGCGAATTCCCGTTTCGCTACCAGTTTGCGGCCCAGTTCGCGGCCCGAGAAGCGCTTCTACCGTGAAAAATCATTTTTTTTTTATTTTCCCCACGGGACCCTTTAATAACCCCAACATCATTCCTAGGGGGTCAAGAAGGGTCTACCTTGCCCCCTTTCATTAAATTCCCCCTACGTTTTTCACCTCTTCTTCTCTTTTGATCCTACCGAGAGATAAGATGGCGGCCGCTCCGGACTGTTTAGAATGTTGACAGACACCGGAAAGCCAATCAGCTTCGCATCGCAAAGTTCCGTTTCGCGAAAAGTAAGTGGACCGGAGCGCAGCCCGGAGCGCTGTTACAGATATATATCTTGTTTTGAACGTTGATTTCTCAAAATCCACTGGAGCACATATATTGAGACCTAGCAAAGGCACATCGGGCTAACAGTCCCTACAATTTTGCCAAGTTTCGTGCAAATCCATTCAGCCGTTCGAGCTAAAAGTGAGGCCAACCGCCCTATGGAAAACTCAATGTTAAAAATGCGTTTTGGGACCCCCCTTTTTTCTCGGCCCCCCCCTTGACGAAACCCCCCAAATTTTCAGGGGCTGATCAGAAACAAAATGTGCCATTTTCCTGAAAATTTCAGCCAATTCCGTCCACAAACGCCAAAGTTATTAGACATAGAATTTTCAAAAATCCCATAGGGAAAAAATCCTAACTATATATACCTACTGGCGACAGCCAGTAGGTAATATATATATATATATATATATTCACTGAAAAAACCATAGGTTATAGACCATATATAGTTAGGGATTAGCATTTACAAAACCAAGAAAATTCACTGAAAAAACCATTGGTTATAGACCATATATAGTTAGGGATTAGCATTTACAAAACCATAATTTACTCGCACAAAACCATAGAAATTCGCATATATAGTTAGTTGCAATAACTATATATCGCGCACCCGCAATCCACTGCTGATGATGTCACATATTACATCATTCATGACATGGTCAGTGACATCACTGATGGCATCACTGATGACAACATCCAGTGACTGTATGTTTCTGTAAAGTTAAAATAGGTCTTACATATTGAAGAATGAGTGGATGTATAAGTGTCTGGATGAAGGATTTAGTAGGTGCATGACTGACTGTATGAGTAAATGATTAAATGTGTCTCACTGAGTGCATGGGTTAGTGACTAAACTGTCTTAATTTGTGCATCATTATATCTGTTGTTCTGTAAACTGCTGCATGTGTTGATCAGTATCTATATGTGTAACTATATGGGTTATTGATTGGTTGCCCAAGTATTTGTATGGGAGAGTGAGTGTGTGTGTGGGGATGGCTGGGAGGTGTGTGCATAGATGTGTGAGCAGTTGATTCACTAGATGTATGGGTTCAAAAGTGCATGTGGAAACAGCTGTATGGGCGGTTGACTGTCTGCATGAGTGTATTGGTGAGTGATTGGATTTCTCAGTGCTACATGTCAAAGTAAGTACATATGTAAAACACAGTACATGTAAGAGTTGACATATATAAATAACTGTGCATAAGAGCCAGTGAATGTGTGAGTGGCTGTATGGATCATTGTGAACTTGTATCAGTGACTGTATAAGAGAGTAAATATGTGTTAGTATATTTTTGATTAAGTAAGGTGTGTATAACTGTATAGTTGAGGAAATGGAGGTGTGATTGATTCTTTGTATGACTGACTAGGTGTGTGAGTAACTCCATGGTTGAGTGACAGTCTGTGAGTGTCTGTTTACACTGATTATATATAAGGTTATATTAGAGTCTGAAGAGGTTCATCGTATTATCACATGAATGATATCATCAGTGATGTGTTCAGTAATGTCAAATGAGATGTTATCAGTGATTTCATCAGTGATGTCATTTGAGATGTCATCAGTGATGTCATCAGTGATGTAATTTGAGATGTCATCAGTGATGTCATTTGAGATGTCATCGGTGATGTCATCAGTGATGTCACTGACCATGTCTTAAATGATGTAATATGTGACATCATCAGCAGTGGATTGCGGGTGCGCGATATATAGTTATTGCAACTAACTATATATGCGACTATAGACGCTAGATAGTGGTTATCCGGAGGGGCTGGATAATGCACCTAACCTAGTCAGCATAGCTGAATCATGGGTCGTGATGTTATAAAAAGCAATGAAGGTCCTCCCCTGTATTGAGGCCGTTTGGGATCCTCGTGTCCAATAGTAAAATGTACTTGCTTTCTAATTGTCTGAGGGATTTCTCCCTGTTACCCCCTCTGATGCTCTTAGGGACTCCATCAATGATATAATAGCTCAGGTGATTTACATTCTTCTGATGTACTATATATATATATATATATGTGTGTGTATATATATATATATATATATATATATATATATATATATATATATATATATATATATATATATATATGTGTGTGTGTATATATATATATATTCACAGAAAAAACCATAGGTTTTAGGCCATATATAGTTAGGAATTTGCATTTACAAAACCTTATTTTACTCGCACAAAACCATTGAAATTCCATATATAGTTAGTTGCACTAACTATATATCGCGCACCCGCAATCCACTGCTGATGATGTCACATATTACATCATTCATGACATGGTCAGTGACATCACTGATGACATCACTGATGACATCACTGATGACATCTCAAATGACATCACTGATGACATCACTGATGACAACATCCAGTGACTGTATGTTTCTGTAAAGTTAAAATATGTCTTACATATTGAAGAATGAGTGGATGTATAAGTGTCTGGATGAAGGATATAGTAGGTGCATGACTGACTGTATGAGTGAGTGATTAAATGTGTCTCACTGAGTGCATGGGTTAGTGACTAAACTGGCTTAATTTGTGCATCATTATGTCTGTTGTTCTGTAAACTGTTGCATGTGTTGATAAGTAGCTATATGAGTAAGTTTATGGGTTATTGATTGGTTGCCCAAGTATTTGTATGGGAGACTGAGTGTGTGTGTGGGTGGCTGGGAGGTGTATGACTCTGTGCATAGATGTGTGAGCAGTTGATTCACTAGATGTATGGTTTCAAAAGTGCATGTGGAAACAGCTGTATGGGCGGTTGACTGTGTGCATGAGTGTATTGGTGAGTGAATGGATATCTCAGTGCTACATGTCAAAGTAAGTACATATGTAAAACACAGTACATGTAAGAGTTGACATATATAAATAACTGTGCATAAGAGCCAGTGAATGTGTGAGTGGCTGTATGGATCATTGTGAACTTGTATCAGGGATTGTATAAGAGAGTAAATATGTGTTAGTATATGTTTGAATAAGTAAAGTTTGTATAACTGTATAGTTGAGGAAATGGAGGTGTGATTGATTCTTTGCATGACTAACTAGGTGTGTGAGTAACTCCATGGATGAGTGACAGTCTGTGAGTGTCTGTTTACACTGATTGTATCTAAGGTTATATTAGAGTCTGAAGAGGTTCATCGTATTATCACATGAATGATATCATCAGTGATGTGATCAGTAATGTCAAATGAGATGTCATCAGTGATGTCATCAGTGATGTCATTTGAGATGTCATCAGTGATGTCATTTGAGATGTCATCAGTGATGTCATCAGTGATGTCACTGACCATGTCATGAATGATGTAATATGTGACATCATCAGCAGTGGATTGCGGGTGCGCGATATATAGTTAGTGCAACTAACTATATATGGAATTTCAATGGTTTTGTGCGAGTAAAATAAGGTTTTGTAAATGCAAATTCCTAACTATATATGGCCTAAAACCTATGGTTTTTTCTGTGAATTTCAATGGTTTTTTAATAGCAAATATCAAAAGCTGTCAAATGTCAAGTACGTGATAGGTAAAAACTTTTTCGTGTTTATGCACGCTGATGTGCTTTGAACGCTGCCCCCCCTCCCCTCTTTTCTCTTAGTAGTACTCTCTCTTTGCAGATAGTGAAGGATAGTTAACGCAGGCCTTTACCCCCATTGTAATCCGTCGTGCCTGCTTGTCTCTCCATTTGATTGATTGTTATCCAAGCATTTACTGTTTTACAATTGATATGGCTGAGATACCCGCCACCCCCTCTCAACACAATCCCCAAATGAGGGAAACCGGAAACAGTTCTTGAAGTTTTTGGAAGTGGGAGGGAGTGACCCTCCCGGCCGTATTTATTAAAACAAAAAATTAAAACATTTAAACATTAATGTACAATTTCATACCACATTGCGATGTTTGGCTAACCTTAACAGATTCTCTAATACAGAGGTTCTCCTAGCCGAACTAACATCCTACAAAACATTTACTTGAAATATTGAAATTGTACATCCTAACGTTTAAGGGCCAACGGCAAGGTCGTAACCGGTGTCAAGATCCCTAACCAGACATACCCCCCCCACTTGGGAGGGGCGACAGCACTGAGGCGTACTCACTTGCAACTACTACCAATTTCCCTTGACTTGACGGGGGCACTTATCAACTCGACGCCAGTTAAAGGTCGTTCGAAGACTCGTGTGAGGTATCTAGAAGGTATCGTAGACCTCCCCCCAACCCCACACAACTTACCGCATCTGCCGTCGCAGATGTCACTGGCCCCGGGAAATTCCCCAGGAGGGGGCTGTAACCCCTCCTACACAGGAAGGGGCCTTGACCGCCTTTCCTCTTCTTTCGGCGACCCATCCTTATAAGGGACCGCCTCCCCGTTGAGGGGCCAAAAGGCCACCTCCCCCGAGCGCTCCCATCCGTGTTGGGTGACGCCCACTCATAGGGATCTTCCAATTAGTGCTCACCGATCATGACCTTACCGCCTACCGCCTGACCGAAATAAATACGACAAATGCTAACTAAACGAAACTACATTGGCCACTATGACCGAAACGCCTGTTTATAAATGGACCTTGGGTCCGAAGTTCTTTAATCACAAACTTGTAAAATTAGACCAATCTTAATTACACATTAAATATCAACATAACACCAAAACAACCTGAAAACGAAATAGAATAACTGATCAACTTTATTAAAAACAACTAGCTGTCCTCAGGGGCTGGTGGGTGGGTCAAAATTGGCTCTTCGTTCAGTCTCGAGCTCACGTGCAGCGAGGAGGTGCAGCTTCAGAGCACAGGAACAAGAGGATGTCTTCTGGACTTGCGTCTCTTTTTATCCATCTTCAGGGCGGGCGTAAACCCGCCCCCGCCTGCCCCGAGGGCGTGGCCGGCTGCGTCAGTGTCTAGGCCAGCCCACTCTAGGGCGGGAAAAAGCGCGCCCCGGCTACGCCGCTTCGGGCATACCAGCCGAGACGCGCCTCCCGCCCAAAATGGCTTCCCGGGGGGATCGAGGCACTCTGCCATACGTTCGGGGGGACCGAGTGGTCGCCCCTTTCCATATGGCTGAGATACCCGCCACCCCCTCTCAACACAATCCCCAAATGAGGGAAACCGGAAACAGTTCTTGAAGTTTTTGGAAGTGGGAGGGAGTGACCCTCCCGGCCGTATTTATTAAAACAAAAAATTAAAACATTTAAACATTAATGTACAATTTCATACCACATTGCGATGTTTGGCTAACCTTAACAGATTCTCTAATACAGAGGTTCTCCTAGCCGAACTAACATCCTACAAAACATTTACTTGAAATATTGAAATTGTACATCCTAACGTTTAAGGGCCAACGGCAAGGTCGTAACCGGTGTCAAGATCCCTAACCAGACATACCCCCCCCACTTGGGAGGGGCGACAGCACTGAGGCGTACTCACGTGCAACTACTACCAATTTCCCTTGACTTGACGGGGGCACTTATCAACTCGACGCCAGTTAAAGGTCGTTCGAAGACTCGTGTGAGGTATCTAGAAGGTATCGTAGACCTCCCCCCAACCCCACACAACTTACCGCATCTGCCGTCGCAGATGTCACTGGCCCCGGGAAATTCCCCAGGAGGGGGCTGTAACCCCTCCTACACAGGAAGGGGCCTTGACCGCCTTTCCTCTTCTTTCGGCGACCCATCCTTATAAGGGACCGCCTCCCCGTTGAGGGGCCAAAAGGCCACCTCCCCCGAGCACTCCCATCCGTGTTGGGTGACGCCCACTCATAGGGATCTTCCAATTAGTGCTCACCGATCATGACCTTACCGCCACAGGCCGGATAGTTGACCGGCTATCCGGACCCCCCACAAAACTCCTACCTAAAGGTCATGTTTCAACGATTTTAACCATGCTAAGAAGTCTCCTAAGAATAACTCATTCCCCACCCAAGACAAATGCACACCATCCCCCGAATACATACTGTCATCATTAATACAGCTATGAGAAATAGAATGCAATGTCCTGGAACGGAACAACCTACTCACTTTATTGTTAAGCTTTCTAACAGAATGATTCAAAGCAGGTATAGAGATAGCCCCCCGCCACACCCTTCGTGGAATCAAATGGGACCATGCAATCGTGCACCCCGGAACTCTCCTCGCCAACCAACTTACAGTGGAAAGCATTGCCTCCAGGAGTAGTCGTCTACCGATGGTGACCAAATCATTGCCCCCAACATGCACTATAACTATAGACGGCGGTGACCTTGTCCGCCCTAACAAACCCTCGAAAAATGTTTGAAACTGGTCAATACAGAGACCGCCCCTTCCGTGGAAGGACATCCTGTACCCGTATTCCCCAGCCACGTGAATCATGTCACCTGCTTTGAATACGTCTGCGGCACGCCTCACGTATGAGTGGCCCACGACCCACACCTCCTTTTTCACAGCCGGTGATGTCTGACCGCTGGCCCGGTGTAGGGTCGACTGCATAGTCCGCCCCGCCTCGTAGGCTTGCGAAACTGAAAACCAAACAAAAACAAGAAGCGTGAGTACATTATTACAGCTTCACAACATGTGCAACCGCACGTATCTCTTATAACAATTGGAGGACCAACGCCCCACTCGTTTCACTTGCTCAACATTAAGACCCCTGGCTGTAGCTTCCGTAGCAGCCCCTATCCGAAAGGAATGGGTCCCAAACTCGCCCGGGTTCAAGCCCGCAGCGGCAATTGACATCGCAAGCACCCGCTGAAACTGAAATTTCGTCAGTGGGGTGGCGTCCGCGTGTCTTAACAAAGTCCCCCCCCATGATGCCACCCTTCGTGCTAGGTAATCCTCTAAACACTTTACCGGACATATGGAGGACCCAGGAATCCTGCGTATGATGACGCAGTCACCCATCCCATCTTGGTCAGTCTTGGACCTTACAAAGGAGACAGTCATTGTTTCTCCCCTGATCTGAACGTGTTCTTGGCACAAACCCCCCGCCACATCCAGTTTGTTCCTTGCAACTAGTTCGCTTACCCGCATTGCTCCGTGAAATGCTAGCGTAAAAGCGGCTCGGAACAGCACCGCCTCAAACTGAGATGAACATGTGGCAGGGAGTGTAGCCAACAACTGGGACAATCTATCCAAACCTATCGGGCGCCTTTCATCTACTCTGCGACCCTCAAGGCGTTGCCACCCACGCAGCGCTTTCTGTACAACGAAAGACGCTGTTGGGTCCTGGATAGCGTGTGCTCTGGCAACAAAGGAAATGGCAGCACGATGCCTCTGGGCCGTAGCCACCGATTTCCCAGCCCTCCGTAAGGACATCAGGAAATTCACTACCCATTCCTCGTGACCCCAAAGTCGCTCTTTATCACTCCCCAAAAAGGCTAAATAGGCCCGAAACGCCCCTTCATATGCCTTCCTCGTCCTTGGTGCTAGACTCTCTCCCACGAGGTGACGAAGTTCGGGGCACCGAGAGACCAGAGAGCTTCGGGAAAGGGTGCCGGCTCTGGGTCCGCTGAGGGAAGGAAACCCGAAAAAGCCTGCATTTGAAAACGAGACAGTGCGTCAGCCGCCTGATTCATCACCCCTGGGACGTGTTTTGCTCTGAATAGCACGTTCAATTGCATACACAGTAAAACAATTTCCTTAAGCAGTCTTAAAATCAGTTTACAATGTGCTGCCTGACTATTGATGCACTCGACCACGGTCATATTATCAGACCAAAATATGACAGAGTGATCTTTGAACCCATCGGGCCATGCTCTCAAGGCCACCAAGATGGGAAACAGTTCGAGGAAAGCAATATTACTCGTCAGACCATTCTCATGCCACCATGTCGGCCATCTTTGTGCCGACCATTTCGTGCCGAAGATGGCGCCAAAACCTATGCTTCCTGCCGAATCTGTCCATAGCCCCAGCTCTTCAGAAGACACGGCTGGTTCCTTCCAGACGATTCTACCATTGAAATCCGCCAAGAATGCTAACCAAATACGCATGTCCTGGCGGATCTCGGCCGATAGTCTCGTACGATGATGGGCTTCTTTAAGGCCGACCATCGCTTGGGCAATTGAACGGGAAAAGGGGCGGGCCATTGGTATTACCCTCAAGGCAAAA
Organism: Lissotriton vulgaris; assembly: GCF_964263255.1. Classification (NCBI taxonomy): domain Eukaryota; kingdom Metazoa; phylum Chordata; class Amphibia; order Caudata; family Salamandridae; genus Lissotriton; species Lissotriton vulgaris. Next base: position 362,850,396 of record NC_141691.1, read on the forward strand.
TTCAACTGTCCCACCACCTGCTGTAATTGTTGCAGCGTAACTTTCGAAGCATTTATACACATTTGCAGCGCAGCCCTGAACTTCAACACTTTCTCGGCTGGTAAACGGAAACACCCCTCAATGGAGTCCAACTCGATCCCCAGAAACTCGAGGCAAGTCGTAGGACCCACTGTTTTACCCGGCGCCAATGGCACACCAAACTGTTTCATCAACACACAAAATTCGGCCAAGGCCTGGCCACATTCAAGACCCCCGGCTGCCCCAAGAAACAGGAAATCATCAAGGTAGTGCATTACATCTTGGAAACCCGTTCCCTTTGTGAAGGCCCATTGTAGAAAACTACTGAATTTCTCGAAATAAGCACAGGATATAGAACACCCCATTGGCATACACCTATCCATGTAATAACAACCCTGAAACATGAAACCTAGGAGACGCTGGTCGTCTGGGTGTACCGGGAGCAATCGGAACGCTGACTCGATATCTGACTTCGCCATCAGCGCCCCGGGCCCCAGGCGATTCAAAATGGCTACGGCCTCATCGAAGGATGCGTACCGCACCGAACACACTTCTGGATCGATTGCCTCATTTACGGAAAGACCTCGTGGAGCTGATAAATTATGAATCAGTCGGAACTCACCAGGGTCTTTCTTGGGGACTACCCCTAAGGGAGAACAAACAAAATTCTGGACCGGGGGTACACTAAACGGGCCGGCGACCCGACCTCGAGTCACCTCTTTCCGGATCTTATCCTGTACTACGGTTGTATGCTGCAGGACGGAAAGTTGATTTTTACACTTATCCACACCCTGAAAGTCCCCTACCGGGATGCGGAAACCATACGAAAAACCGTTCCGCAGCACCCCAGCAGAAGTACGATCCGGGTAGTCACTGAGCCAAGGAATCATCACCAGGGTATCAATCGGAGTGGGTAAAGGCGCCCCTCAGACTATATTAGACCTGTTTGGCACCTCCTCTCCCCCCGTTATCACCCGTTCTGGCTCTGCACAAGGCCTCAGGATGGGACGACCCACAACCACTACATTCATGTTTGAATTTACACGATCCCTGCGGTCTCGTACATTTACCTCTGTTGTAATTAAAGCAGAAACCCTTTCTTCCGGTATTGCCGGTAGGTTTCGAGTGATCATCGGCACCCGTACTTGAACGAAAGGGCGTCCCCCCATACTGCCGGGAGGATTCGCCAACATTACCTCCCACCAACGGCATTCTCAACATTCCTGACTCCTTCATTTTATCCCAAGTCAAGGCATCATAACAATCCCAGGTTAAACTTTTATTATGCTCCTTTTCTTTTCTGAACATATTATCGTAACAAAACCAATGATTACCCTGGTGCGATGTCGAATACCCCATGATTCGTGATTGATAGATTGGGAACTCGGAAAGCAACTCCGGTCTACGTTCCCCAAAGATTGATGTAAAGATTCCCCAGGCATTGCCCCAATTGCCAATATTCTCATTCACTTTAAAGGCGGCCATTTTTGCGCGCCAAACACTCGGATGCATGAGATCCTTCTGACTCTTTACATGCTCTACCTCATAATGGTCAACAAGCAATGAAAAAATGTTCACATACTCCCCCGCCCAAATCTTTTCCTTAATTGCCAAAGGAACATGTTGCCCCAACTTTTCTCTCCGAGAGGGTGTTGACTCATCCCTCGCGATCGGCAATGGCCGCTTACCTGCACCTGACGCTGCCTCTGTGGTCGCAATCGTCCCTGGTGTCTTGTCCCCTACTGCAGCCGGCACGGGCACCTTGGCTGCTTCACGTTTCTCACGCAATTGCTTTATCAGCGCCTGCGCCTCGACAGCCGTGGCGCCCTCGTTACCTTTACCCAACCACGCTGCCAATTGTGCTGCCAGCTCGGGCGGCATGTCATCCTCGGACACGGGGGTGACCACAACGGGAATCGGATTCCCCTCCTCCGGCACGGGAGTTGGAGCCTCGAGCGGGGCACTGGGACCGGGGATGTCTTCACCCGCTGCCCCCCTCCTGGGCCTCTTGTTTTTCCCCCCCGGGGCTGCTCCCGCCAAAGGACGTTTTGGACCCTTTTCCTCATTCTTGTCCACCCGCTTCTTTAGCTCGGACATCTCCTTCATGAGAACACGCAGCATCTGGTCGGTAGTCATGCGCTTTCCCACCTTCTTCGGCATTCTCCAACAAAGTAACTGAAAAACAAACAAGAAGGATTAAAAACGCTCAAAATTGGCTCTTCGTTCCGTCTCGAGCTCACGTGCAGCGAGGAGGTGCAGCTTCAGAGCACAGGAACAAGAGGATGTCTTCTGGACTTGCGTCTCTTTTTATCCATCTTCAGGGCGGGCGTAAACCCGCCCCCGCCTGCCCCGAGGGCGTGGCCGGCTGCGTCAGTGTCTAGGCCAGCCCACTCTAGGGCGGGAAAAAGCGCGCCCCGGCTACGCCGCTTCGGGCATACCAGCCGAGACGCGCCTCCCGCCCAAAATGGCTTCCCGGGGGGATCGAGGCACTCTGCCATACGTTCGGGGGGACCGAGTGGTCGCCCCTTTCCATTCTCTTTGGTTCATTCTCTATTTTCAAACAAGCACAAAGTCGCAATACTCTGTTTAGTTTTTTCAGATAGTGAAAAATCGTATAAAAAAAAAAAAGGAATCAAGCAAAATCAGTAGGCCACTAATTGGATCTCTTTTTGACCTCGCTAAAATAGAAATATTAGGAACAACCCTTCATGAGAAATACGAAAATAGTGAGATGAACTGAGCTCCACACCATGAGGGCTGCAAGACAGCTTGGCTCCGTCACCCACCCCGCCCAAAATAACGACAAACCCTATGCAAATATTAAAAATATATACAACACACCAGCAAAGTAACAGGGTAAAACATTTTATTAAATAACTATATACATAACTATTTTATACTTTATGTTGCCCGATCCGGCTAGCTCAATCGATCGAGCATGAAACTCATGCACTCTGATAGCAAGCGTTGCTACTGATGCTATGCAGACCAAAACTGGTTTTCAGTTTGTACATTTTTCTAGATTTTTCCATCCAAGGTTGGTTGAGTTTGTAGAACGATGGCTTCAGATTTTCAACATACGGTGTGGTGACGCGGACTGGGAGGGGGCGCTTCGCTCCTGCCCCCTCCCCAAGTAAGATTTTCATACGTGAAAGTACGTTAATGGTTTTGGTCCCTGAGTTGCTTCGATGTCACTGCCATTCTCAAATGGCATAAGTTCTGGATGTTGGGTGCCATAGTTCAGAGTTCTGAACAGCGCTTGTAACACTGTCTGAAGCTTATTTCCACCTACTGCAGCTTCACTATTCTCAAAGTAAGTGAGGGTCGTTTGTGGACCTGACTGCATTTGAAAACAATGTGATATGGTACCTCCCTAAACCGCTTGACGGAGGCCCCAGAGGGGCGGTGTGATGGCACGGACTCGGAGAAGACGCTTGGCTCCGACCCCCTCCCCAAGTCTTATAGCACTGGTGTAGCCTGAGATCGCCCCCGACATAGGCGTCCGGCTCCCGGGGTCCGGCTGAACTTTTTGCCTTTTGATGACTCTTCTATTCTGGACCTTGTCCCACAATCCGTTTGACCTGAAGACACGCTGTAGTGGGGCGCCCCTTTACCGTTTTAGTTGCCATTCCGCCCGCTTTTGCTACACTGTGCCTCTTCCGCCATTCAGCTGTTTACCGCCCGCTCTTGCGACTACAGCGTCTCGCTCACCATGTAGTTGAGTTGCTCCCGCTCTTGCGATGCAACGATAGGCGAATGCCACAGGACTCTCAAAATGGCGGCCAGCTCTTCAGATTTGGGCGTGGTCCACTAAAATGGCCCTGGGACACCTTGGAACTCGGACGCTTCCCTGATAGGGCTTGGGTCCCATTCTCGAAAGCGTCCCCTCAGCCGTGAAGATTCTACAAAAGTCTTGGGGGCCCCCGACTCCCGCAGGCTTCTGGTGGGAAGCGGCTGCCATGTTTGCTCGTGGAATGGCCACGACGGAGCTACGAGATGGTGGTGCTCTCATGCTGACGCCAGCTTCAGTCTGAAACATCCAGAAACACTGTAGACTACCAATTCGATCAGTTCCGGTAGCTCCCCAACATGACCCGGTAGAGAAGAACTTGCCCGCCCCTTTTTGACTGATGGTTCTTGTTGCCTGTCCCCTCTGTTGTCATTTAACAGAACTTTTTGGACTGCTGAAAGGGGTTGTGTTCCGAACGCTGGTTGGTGGAGACATTTTGACTATATTCTTGACCTACGTTGTCGCGTAATGCGTTATATGACACGCCGCGTTAGCGCACCCGGAAGTGATCCAGGGCGCGGCGCGCAGCGCGTAACGTAAGCATAACAGGTCATGTGACTTGTTAATAAAACTTTTTATTGGTTCATTTTACTTTTGTTATTTTAATAATGAAAAGCTTGGTCATATGACCTAAAAAATACGCTTTTTATTGATTTCGAACATTTTTTTTTTTTAAACATATATGTTATAATGTTCCAGGCTAATGTACTTTCCCGGAAAATTTACAACTGTCCTGCAAGTAAAATATATTCCTTTTTCGAGAAAAAGGGTGTTTCTTCGTCCCATGACGGAGCCGTTGAGTAAAAGAGGCTCGGCCTGCTGTCTTACTCGCCGATACGCCTGATTATCAGATTCTTATCGATCACTTTATGTTGCAGGAGTGGAAAACACAACTGCCCTTGACCATTTATCTTTACTGCGTTCCTACGTATTATACCTTATATCCGTCATGTAATTGGACTGCTTTATTTCACTTGCCTTTTACTGATTCGAAAACAGTGACTAAAAGTAAAAACTTTACCAATGTAAATACTACTACCATGTTTTGTTTTAAAAACCTTTATTGTGAAAATGTCAGTATACAAATACGGGCCTATAACCACGTGGGCCGGCCACGGAGCAAACTGAAATCGTATATGAAGAGGGGACATTTACACTGTAGAGGAACGTAACGAGCGGGCCATTAGGTTGCAAGAACTAAGGTGTCTAACAGTTGCGGAATCGGTGGACGTACATTTTGTAATTAAAATACGACAAAGCCACTTACAAAAAAATCATCTAGATATACATTTGCGGGCAAGTACCATGGGTGACGTTAATTCGAACTTTCAATAGTACAGTAATCAATAACACATCAGAACTTAATATCAATAGGGATGTCGAAATATTCAATCAATTCTCGTCCCCGTCCGCCATGAGCATCAAAACTGCATTCATATCTCGTGATATCAAGGTTGTTCAACCAGTACACAACAAGGAGTTACGAGTCCCATTTATACCGGCGCCATTTTGGGCGAGGCCGGGCAGGTCCAAGATATAGTAAAAATGTCTCCACCAACCATCGGCCAGACCAGAACCCCTTTCGGCCCTTTATGCTACAAGATGGTGTCTTCCATTCAGAAAATATTGTTGGCAGCATTTTGAAAGGAAAGATAAACAGCCGTTCTCCTAGTGAGTCTCACATTGTTACATTTAGGAAGAATGTTGAAGAGTAGTATGTTGAAAATCTGAAGCCATTTTTCTACAAACTCTCAATCAGCCTTGGATGGAAAAAAAAATCCTGAAGAATGTACAAACTGAAAACCAATTTTTGTCTGTATAGCATCAACAGCAACGCTTGAGTTAGCTTTGTGTGAAGCCGTCATTTTGATTCAATCAATAACGTCCCCCTGCACACATTCAGGGACCTGGTCGTGTCTTCAGGTCAAACGGATTGTGGGACAAGATGCAGAAAGGAAAAGGAAAAAAGTTCCGCCGGACCTCGGGAGCCGGCCGCCTATGTCATGGCCGATCTTTGGCCACACCAGGGCAATAGTGAAGCTGCAGCAGGTGCAAATAAGCTTCAGACAGTCTTACAAGCACTGCTCAGAACTCTCAACTATGGCACTCAACATCCAGGACTTGCCATCCGGATCTTGGCGCCTTGTGCTGGTTCCGACCTATTCACACATCGGTCCACTACTGACATCACCTCATAAGCCAACGGGGCACCCCACGCCGACTTTCGGCGCAGCATTGTAGGATGGCCACACCAGTGCGGCAACTGGCTGGACACCACCTCGGTGCCATCCGGATCTCGGCGCGTTCGAGTCACTGTACCGCAAGAGTGACCGGAACTCAGCTGGACACGCCGTCTTTCGGCGCAGCATTGTAGAATGGCCACACCAGTGCGGCAATTTGCTGGACACCACCTCGGTGCCATCCGGATCTCGGCGCGTTCGAGTCACTGTACCGCAAGAGTGACCGGAACTCAGCTGGACACGCCGTCTTTCGGCGCAGCATTGTAGGATGGCCACACAAGTGCGGCAACTTGCTGGACACCACCTCGGTGCCATCCGGATCTCGGCGCGCTGTGCTGCCTTCGGCCTACTGTAGCCGCAAGTGCGGACGCAACTCAGTTGGACGGCGAGTGAAAAGATAAGGGGCGCCGCACTGCAGCTGAGGAGCCTCCATCTTGGGGGAGACGCACAGCCCCCACTGACTGACGCAACCTTACAGGCCAACGGGGCGCCCCACGCCGACTTTCGGCGCAGCATTGTAGGATAGCCACACCAGTGCAGCAACTTGCTGGACAACAACTCGGTGCCATCCGGATCTCGGCGCGTTGTGCTGCCTTCGGCCTATTCGCACATCGGTCCGCTACTGACGCCGCCTCACGTGCCAACGGATTTTCTACGCTTTTTGTAGCCCTATGCCGCATAACAGGTCATGTGACTTGTTTATAAAACTTTTCATTGGTTCATTTTACTTTTGGTTTCCTAATGATGGAAGGCTTGGTCATATGACCTAAAAATAACACTTTTCATTGGTTTAGAACATTTTTTTTTCCCAAACGATGAAAGCCCCACCTTGTTTCTGGATGTTTCAGACTGAAGCTGGCGTCAGCATGAGAGCACCACCAACTTGTGGCTCCGTCGTGGTCATTCCGCGAGCAATCATGGCAGCCGCTCCCCACCGGAAGCCTGCAGGAGTCGAGGGCCCCCAAGACTTTTGTAGAATCTTCACGGCTGAGGGGACGCTTTCGAGAATGGAGCCCAAGCCCTAGCAGGCAAGCGTCCGAGTTCCAAGGTGTCCCAGGGCCATTTTAGTGGAGCAGGCCCAAATCCGAAGAGCCGTCCGCCATTTTAAGAATCCAATGGCAGCCGCCTATCGCTGCACCGCAAGAGTGGGCGCAACTCAACTACATGGTGAGCGAGACGCTGTAGCCGCAAGAGCGGGCGATAAACAGCTGAATGGAGGATGAGGCACAGTGTAGCAAAAGCGGGCGGAATGGCAACTGAAACGGTAAAGGGGCGCCCCAGTACAGCAGACGAGCCTCCACCTGGGGAGGCCCGTTCACGCCGCCTCCCCCACGCCCCCCCCGGGGCGCCCCATGCCGTTTTTCGGAGCAGCATTGTAGGATACCAAAACCAGTGCGGCAAGTTACTGGACATCACCTGGGTGCCATCCACATCTCAGCGCGTTCTGCTGCCTTGGGACTATTCACACAACAGACCGCTACTGACGAGGCCTCCCCCCGCACCACCCGGGACGCCCCACGCTGTTTTTCTGAGCTGCATTGTAGGAAACCAAAAACCAGTGCGGCACCCAGGTAACATCACCTGGGTGCCGTCCAGAACTCAGCACGTTGTGCTGCCTTGGGACTATTCGCACAAAAGACAGCTACTGACCATTGTTGCTTCTTTTTGCCAAAAAATGTTTAAATGTATTTACAGTTTTTGTTGCGTTCGATATATTTATAAGTTAATAAAGTTTTATAATCCTACTTTGTTGGAGTACTATATATTTTTAAAAAATCGGGTGAATGGGGCCTTGAATCGAGTTATTGTCATGTGTGGGCTTTGGAAGTGTGCTGCTACAGGATCGGACATTTCAAACTCAAATGCACGTTCTTTTTCTTACCTTTCCGAAGCATGGAGCGCAATAGCAGGCAGAGAAAGGGTGATGCAAGTGTTGAACACTGCCTGGCCTGGCAAGTTGCTGGCAGTGCCCCCCCCCCGCCCGCTCCTGAAAGAGGGCACACACACACCGCCGCCCGAGTACTTCACAGATCTTTAAAAGACCATGCGCTTGTTAATGAGGCTTAAATGGTTTATCACCCCTTCTAGAGCCCCTGCGTCGGCCCTCTGACGTTTCCTGGAAGAATTAGCACGTAACACAATACCAAGCCCTGTCAGCTGAAACCCCCGAGGAATCGTGTTTTTGCTTGCAGAAATCGGGAGGCGGGAGACTAGCACTGAAATCGGTAGTCTCACGCCTGAATCGGGAGGGTTGGCATGTCTGGATTCTCTACAGCTGTGGCCATAAACTACATCCGCAGGGCTAGGTGATAGCCTGGGACCGGCCTGGACAATCGGACACAGAGGAAGAGGAGTGTCAGAGGGTGCGGTAGTGAATAGGGTGAAAGGGAGGTGTCGGGCGGGCACAGGGTGTGATTCTCAGGGAAGAGCAGCGCAGATGGGGGGAAGTTTATGGCCCATGCATGAGAGAGAGAGCGGGGTTGACCAGTGCGTGGGGGAGATGATTGCGAGGGTGGGGAGCCGTGCTGAGAATCGACAGCGTGCAGAGAGTGGGTCTGGTCAAGGCATCTAAAATGGCTGCCGTGCACGACAAAATTGTGGCATTGGAAAAAAGGCAAGATGGCGCAGACAATGTTTATCAATAAGGATTCATTTATAACAAAATATTTTATCGCAGTGACAAATTGGCGGTCAACACTTCCTGATTTCCATTGAATCGATCGTTAACAGACGTCACGCAGCAAAAAAAAAAAAACGCTCACGCACTGCCGCTGGAAGACAGGTATCAACATATATGAGCCTCCTCAGCCACCCTCAGAAAACATAAGGGATCAGGATACGTCTCCCGCACCCCCTTATACCTAGTAATTTAATTAAAACGAAACACAAAATGGCGAATTCCCGTTTCGCTACCAGTTTGCGGCCCAGTTCGCGGCCCGAGAAGCACTTCTACCGTGAAAAATCAAATTTTTTTTTTTTCCCCACGGGACCCTTTAATAACCCCAACATCATTCCTAGGGGGTCAAGAGGGGTCTACCTTGCCCCCTTTCATTAAATTCCCCCTTCGTTTTTCACCTCTTCTTCTCTCTCGATCCTACCGAGAGATAAGATGGAGCACGCACAGCCGCTGGAAGACATATATCAACATATATGAGCCTCCTCAGCCACCCTCAGAAAACATAAGGGATCAGGATACGTCTCCCGCACCCCCTTATACCTAGTAATTTAATTAAAACGAAACACAAAATGGCGAATTCCCGTTTCGCTACCAGTTTGCGGCCCAGTTCGCGGCCCGAGAAGCGCTTCTACCGTGAAAAATCATTTTTTTTTTATTTTCCCCACGGGACCCTTTAATAACCCCAACATCATTCCTAGGGGGTCAAGAAGGGTCTACCTTGCCCCCTTTCATTAAATTCCCCCTACGTTTTTCACCTCTTCTTCTCTTTTGATCCTACCGAGAGATAAGATGGCGGCCGCTCCGGACTGTTTAGAATGTTGACAGACACCGGAAAGCCAATCAGCTTCGCATCGCAAAGTTCCGTTTCGCGAAAAGTAAGCGGACCGGAGCGCAGCCCGGAGCGCTGTTACAGATATATATCTTGTTTTGAACGTTGATTTCTCAAAATCCACTGGAGCACATATATTGAGACCTAGCAAAGGCACATCGGGCTAACAGTCCCTACAATTTTGCCAAGTTTCGTGCAAATCCATTCAGCCGTTCGAGCTAAAAGTGAGGCCAACCGCCCTATGGAAAACTCAATGTTAAAAATGCGTTTTGGGACCCCCCTTTTTTCTCGGCCCCCCCCTTGACGAAACCCCCCAAATTTTCAGGGGCTGATCAGAAACAAAATGTGCCATTTTCCTGAAAATTTCAGCCAATTCCGTCCACAAACGCCAAAGTTATTAGACATAGAATTTTCAAAAATCCCATAGGGAAAAAATCCTAACTATATATACCTACTGGCGACAGCCAGTAGGTAATATATATATATATATATATTCACTGAAAAAACCATAGGTTATAGACCATATATAGTTAGGGATTAGCATTTACAAAACCAAGAAAATTCACTGAAAAAACCATTGGTTATAGACCATATATAGTTAGGGATTAGCATTTACAAAACCATAATTTACTCGCACAAAACCATAGAAATTCGCATATATAGTTAGTTGCAATAACTATATATCGCGCACCCGCAATCCACTGCTGATGATGTCACATATTACATCATTCATGACATGGTCAGTGACATCACTGATGGCATCACTGATGACAACATCCAGTGACTGTATGTTTCTGTAAAGTTAAAATAGGTCTTACATATTGAAGAATGAGTGGATGTATAAGTGTCTGGATGAAGGATTTAGTAGGTGCATGACTGACTGTATGAGTAAATGATTAAATGTGTCTCACTGAGTGCATGGGTTAGTGACTAAACTGTCTTAATTTGTGCATCATTATATCTGTTGTTCTGTAAACTGCTGCATGTGTTGATCAGTATCTATATGTGTAACTATATGGGTTATTGATTGGTTGCCCAAGTATTTGTATGGGAGAGTGAGTGTGTGTGTGGGGATGGCTGGGAGGTGTGTGACTCTGTGCATAGATGTGTGAGCAGTTGATTCACTAGATGTATGGGTTCAAAAGTGCATGTGGAAACAGCTGTATGGGCGGTTGACTGTCTGCATGAGTGTATTGGTGAGTGATTGGATTTCTCAGTGCTACATGTCAAAGTAAGTACATATGTAAAACACAGTACATGTAAGAGTTGACATATATAAATAACTGTGCATAAGAGCCAGTGAATGTGTGAGTGGCTGTATGGATCATTGTGAACTTGTATCAGTGACTGTATAAGAGAGTAAATATGTGTTAGTATATTTTTGATTAAGTAAGGTGTGTATAACTGTATAGTTGAGGAAATGGAGGTGTGATTGATTCTTTGTATGACTGACTAGGTGTGTGAGTAACTCCATGGATGAGTGACAGTCTGTGAGTGTCTGTTTACACTGATTATATATAAGGTTATATTAGAGTCTGAAGAGGTTCATCGTATTATCACATGAATGATATCATCAGTGATGTGTTCTGTAATGTCAAATGAGATGTTATCAGTGATTTCATCAGTGATGTCATTTGAGATGTCATCAGTGATGTCATCAGTGATGTAATTTGAGATGTCATCAGTGATGTCATTTGAGATGTCATCGGTGATGTCATCAGTGATGTCACTGACCATGTCTTAAATGATGTAATATGTGACATCATCAGCAGTGGATTGCGGGTGCGCGATATATAGTTATTGCAACTAACTATATATGCGAATTTCTATGGTTTTGTGCGAGTAAATTATGGTTTTGTAAATGCTAATCCCTAACTATATATGGTCTATAACCAATGGTTTTTTCAGTGAATATTCTTGGGTTTGTAAATGCTAATCCCTAACTATATATGGTCTATAACCTATGGTTTTTTCAGTGAATTTCGTTGGTTTTTTAATAGCAAATATGAAAAGCTGTAAAATGTCAAGTACGTGGTAAGTAAAAACATTTTCGTATTTATGCACGCTGATGATTCTTGGAAGAGGTTGACACAAATGACATCTTAAGGAACAAAGAAAGACAAATTAAGGATGAGAAAGTTGTCACTTTACTTTTTTCATCAGCTAGCGATAGCAACAAACACATTTTAAAGGAGATTAGAGAGGCTACGGATGAGTGAATAAATTTTGAAAAGAAATTGCGACTCCCCCCTTTAGTAGATTAGCTAAATCTTTGCGTAATTTTGGCATAAAAGTTATATTATTGGAGTAGATGGTTATAGTTCTGGTTCATTTCCATTCAGAGTGTCCTACACAGCACCACTCTAGGTAAACACTACTTTATGTAAAACCTGGGACATAGCACTCATTGGAATATTTGTGATCTTTCCTGTTAAGATGCATCATAAGTTATTTTAACCATTCCATATAAAGTCATGCATAAAAATGAATACACAGACACAAATAACATGTGTATCCAAAAACAAAATACAGATTTCGGCCTTATTTATTGCCTCTAGTTTACAAAGGCAAATTTCTGTGGAAAACATGCACATTAAGGATTGCCTTTCCTTAAACCTTTGTTTTTTTTAAAAATTGGAAGAAACAAAAAATCTTCCCTTCCATAAATAACCCAAGACTTTTTTTTTGTTATGGCAAGGTAACGAAATAGAGAATAAACTATAGTTGGGTCACCATGGTCCGGACGAAAATGAAAAATCAATGATACTAAGTACCTGTAAACACTGAGCAGACATGTGAATGTGACATTCTGATTATTGCTATGCCCGAATATGTATATAACTGCTCCAATCACTATGCTAATAAACAATCTTTTGTTCTGTTTTGTAGAGTAAAACTATTGTGAACGCAAGTATTATACATAGTAAGTGTTTAATATAGCATTTGTCAGTCATTGGTTAAGCAGCTAGGACCTGTTCACTCTTGACACCCCAGGTGCAGTGTATGCAGATTTCGGCCTTATTTATTGCCTCTAGTTTTCAAAGGCAAATTTCTGTGGAAAACATGCACATTAAGGATTGCCTTTCCTTAAACCTTTGTTTTTTTTAAAAATTGGAAGAAACAAAAAATCTTCCCTTCCATAAATAACCCAAGACTTTCTTTTTGTTATGGCAAGGTAACGAAAAAGAGAATAAACTATAGTTGGGTCACCATGGTCCGGACGAAAATGAAAAATCGATGATACTAAGTACCTGTAAACACTGAGCAGACATGTGAATGTGACATTCTGATTATTGCTATGCCCGAATATGTATATAACTGCTCCAATCACTATGCTAATAAACAATCTTTTGTTCTGTTTTGTAAAGTAAAACTATTGTGAACGCAAGTATTATACATAGTAAGTGTTTAATATAGCATTTGTCAGTCATTGGTTAAGCAGCTAGGACCTGTTCACTCTTGACACCCCAGCTGCAGTGTATGCAGATTTCGGCCTTATTTATTGCCTCTAGTTTTCAAAGGCAAATTTCTGTGGAAAACATGCACATTAAGGGTTGCATTCCCTTAAACCTTTGTTTTTAAAAAAAATTGGAAGAAACAAAAAATCTTCCCTTCCATAAATAGTCCAAGACTTTTTTTTTGTTATGGCAAGGTAACGAAATAGAGAATAAACTATAGTTGGTCACCATGGTCCGGACGAAAATGAAAAATCAATGATACTAACTACCTGTAAACACTGAGCAGACATGTGAATGTGACATTCTGATTATTGCTATGCCCGAATATGTATATAACTGCTCCAATCACTATGCTAATAAACAATCTTTTGTTCTGTTTTGTAAAGTAAAACTATTGTGAACGCAAGTATTATACATAGTAAGTGTTTAATATAGCATTTGTCAGTCATTGGTTAAGCAGCTAGGACCTGTTCACTCTTGACACCCCAGGTGCTGTGTATGTTGCACTAGAGTGCTGAATCAGGTACATTTTTCTATTTTTTTCTACAGCACCCTCAGTGCATGAACAACTATAGCAAGAGTAGAAAATATGATCATTGCCTTTTAGTCTAGACTTCATTTTATGTGTTTTGAGTGGAAGACACGCCGTCTTTCGCCATTTTATATGTTTTGAGTGGGAGACTCGCCGTCTTTCGCCATTTTATGTGTTTTGAGTGGAAGACACGCTGTCTTTCGCCATTTTATATGTTTTGAGTGGGAGACACGCCGTCTTTCGCCATTTTATGTATTTTGAGTGGGAGACACGCCGTCTTTCGGCGCAGCATTGTAGGATGGCCACTTGCTGGACACCACCTCGGTGCCATCCGGATCTCAGCGCGCTGTGCTGCCTTCGGCCTATTCGCACATCGGTCCGCTACTGACGCCGCCTCATGGGCCAACGAGTTTTGTATGCTTTTTATAACCCAAAGACGCATAACAGGTCATGTGACTTGTTTATAAAACTTTTCATTGGTTCATTTTACTTTTGGTTTCCTAATGATGGAAGGCTTGATCATATGACCTAAAAATAACACTTTTCATTGGATTAAAACATTTTTTTTCCCAAACGATGAAAGACCCACCTTTTTTTTCTCACTCGGCAATCAAAAAAGCTTCCGTTAGATGACAACAGAGGGGACAGGCAACAAGAACCATCACTCAAAAAAAGGGGAGGGCAAGTTCTTCCCTACCGGGTCACGTTGGAGCTCCACCGGAACTCATCGAATTGATAGTCTACATGTTTCTTGATGTTTCAGACTGAAGCTGGCGTCAGCATGAGAGCACCACCATCTCGTAGCTCCGTTGGGGCCATTCCGCAAGCAATCATGGCAGCCGCTCCCCACCGCAAGCCTGCGGGAGTCGGGGGCCCCCAAGACTTTTGTAGAATCTTCAAGGCTGAGGGGACGCTTTCGAGAATGGGGCCCAAGCCCTAGCAAACAAGCGTTCGAGTTCCAAGGTGTCCCAGGGCCATTTTAGTGGACCACGCCCAAATCCGAAGAGCCGGCTGCCATTTTAAGAGTCCTGTGGCAGCCGCCTATCGCTGCACCGCAAGAGTGGAAGCAACTCAACTACATGGTGAGCGAGACGCTGTAGCTGCAAGAGTGGGGGGGTAAACAGCTGAATGGCGGAAGAGGCACAGTTTAGCAAAAGCGGGCGGAATGGCAACTGAAACGGTAAAGGGGCGCCCCACTACAGCAGACGAGCCTCCACCTGGGGAGGCCCATTCACACCGCCTCCCCCCCCCCGGGGCGCCCCACGCCGTTTTTCGGAACAGCATTGTAGGATACCAAAACCAGTGCGGCAACTTACTGGACATGACCTGGGTGCCGTCCAGATCTCAACGCGTTCTGCTGCCTTGGGACTATTCGCACAACAGACCGCTACTGACGAGACACAGTGCAGCAAAAGCGGGCGGAAAACCGCTGAATGGCAAGTGAAACGCTATAACAACGCTAGAATAACATCTGGAATAATTGTCGCTCAGAAGAACAACACACAAAACTCTGTAGTGTCTGAGGAAAGTAAAACAGAGAAGGTCACTGTAGTTTCAGACACAATTAACACTAATGACTTAACAAAGATATCGTCTGTCTATGAAGCAGCTGTCAAGTTCACAGAATTGACAAAGAAGTGTGCAGACACCAATGCTATTAAGAAACACAAGGAAATCCCTAACGCATCTGCATTCTCGGAAGAGGTTGACACAGATGACATCTTAAGGAACAAAGAAAGACAAATTAAGGATGAGGAAGTTGTCACTTTAGTTTTTTCAATAATGGAAAATATGCAGTCATTGGCTATGAAGGATGTCTAGTGAAGCAGAAAAAAGGCCATTTGATTAATCATCGAAAATTGAGTAATTGCGTAATTTGGGCATTAACCCCTTCGATGCGGCCGCTTTTTTTCCCGTGTGCGGCCGCCTGCCGAACACGGGCGGGCCATGACGAACCCCAGCCGTCATCAGCACACGAGCACCGTAGTGCATGACGGCTGGGGTTCGTCACCAGCATGGAAGGGGTTAAAGTTATATTATTGGAAGTAGATGGTTATAGTTCTGGTTAATTTCCATTCAGAGTGTCCTACACAGCACCACTCTAGGTAAACACTACTTTATGTAAAACATGGGACATAGCACTCATTGGAATGTTTGTGATCTTTCCTGTTAAGTTGCATCATAAGTTATTTTAACCATTCCATATAAAGTCATGCATAAAAATGAATACACAGACACAAATAACATGTGTATCCAAAAACAAAATACAGATTTCGGCCTTATTTATTGCCTCTAGTTTTCAAAGGCAAATTTCTGTGGAAAACATGCACATTAAGGATTGCCTTTCCTTAAACCTTTTGTTTTTTAAAAAAAATTGGAAGAAACAAAAAGTCTTCCCTTCCATAAATAACCCAAGACTTTTATTTTGTTATGGCAAGGAAACAAAATAGAGAATAAACTATAGTTGGTCACCATGGGGTTTAAAAAAGGGATGGTTCTTCACCAGATTAGATATTTACCCAGGCCCTCATTCTCCAATGTGATGAACTAGGCTAAAATTCTTCTGGTGCCTGCACCCTGTCACAGAATATCACCCCAAAACATGAAAGCGCCCAAACACCAGATTGAGTTGAACCCCACAGTAAGCCTTATTTCTTCAGGGCCTCAGAATTTCTTTTGCTTTGCTCATGGAAATTGTGGGATATAGCACAGATAAGGTGTCACCATTAAGAAAGGGTAGTATTTAAATTTGCATATCCATTATGTTTAACCTTTTAAAAATATGATATGCTAGCTTGAACTTATGCTTTACATTTGAAGCCGAATTCAACAGCTTAAGTAAGTAGGTTTTCGTAGTTGTAACTTTAAAGGGTGATGTAGCAAACTGTAAAGATTTTCTAAAACAGTGGAGCGTATTTAGTTTTTTAATGTACATGTTTTTGAAACGATTACACAAATGAAACATTTGTGAGTTTTAAATTTCCGGAAAAGTATAATTTACCAATAGTTTTCTCTGTAGATGTTTTTCCATTAACAAACCCAGTTCCATCACCTGCCCAGGATATCACTATTGTTCCCCATGTCATAAAACCTTAGGATGTTCAATAACTGAAACAGCTAATATGGGTTTACTTACAGGGGACATCTTTTGTTCTGTTTTGTAAAGTAAAACTATTGTGAACGCAAGTATTATACATAGTAAGTTTTTAATATAGCATTTGTCAGTCATTGGTAAATCAGCTAGGACCTGTTCACTCTTGACACCCCAGGTGCTGTGTATGTTGCACTATAGTGCTGCATCGGGAATACGGACAACCCTATTGATGTCGATTTTTCATTATTGATTATTGTAAAGAAATGGCGACTCCCCCCTTTAGCAGTTTAGCTAAATCTTTGCGTATACTGACCATTGTTCCTTCTGTTTTAATAAAAAATGTTTTAAGGTGTTTACTGTTTATGTTGCGATGTATATATTTATAAGTTATTAAAGTGTTATAATCCTACTACTTTGTTGGAGTGCTATATATTTTTAATGTGACACATAATTGTGAAGACTTTGATGTACAAAAAGGCATCCCTGGAATCTTCCTTTTCAGGCTCGGTCCCACACACCCTCACAGTGAGAATCCCCTCCCCAATCACAATACAGGATGGTTATCAGATTGTAGGAACGTGTGTAGTGTGACGGATCTCATCGGGTGGGGGCCTTGATCTACTGTAACTCCTTTAAAGAGGGGTGATTCTTTACAGTTGGGGCCATAAACTACATCCGCAGGGCTAGGTGATAGCCTGGGACCGGCCTGGACAATCGGACGCAGAGGAAGAGGAGTGTCAGAGGGTGCGGTAGTGAATAGGGTGAAAGGGAGGTGTCAGACGGGCACAGGGTGTGATTCTCAGGGAAGAGCAGCGCAAATGGGGGGAGGTTTATGGCCCATGCATAAGACAGAGAGCGGGGGTGACCAGTGCATGGGGGAGATGCTTGCAAGGGTGGGGAGCCATGCTGAGGTTTGGCAGCGTGCAGAGAGTGGGTCTGGTCAAAGCATATAAAATGGCTGCTGTGCACGACAAAAGTGTGGCATTGGAAAAAAAGCAAGATGGCGCACACAATGTTTATCAATACGGATTAATTTATAACAATTATTTTCAACAATATATTTACTCGCAGTGTCAAAATGGCGGTCAACACTTCCTGATTTCCTTCGAATCGAACGTCAACAGACGTCACGCAGCAAAAAACAAAAAAAAAACGCTCACGCGCAGCCGCTGGAAGACAAGTATCAACATATATGAGCCTCCTCAACCACCCTCAGAAAACATAGGGGGTCAGGATACGTCTCCCGTACCCCCTTATACCCATTTCTCACATTGTTTTTCCTCCATCTTGTAATTTAATTAAATCGAAACACAAAATGGCGAATTCCCGTTTCGCTACCAGTTTGCAACCCGGTTCGCAAACCGAGAAGCGCTTCTACCGCGAAATTTTTTTTTATTTGCCCTGGACCCTTTAATAACCCCAACATCATTCCTAGGGGGTCAAGAGGGGTCTACCTTGCCCCCTTTCATTAAATTCCCCCTTCGTTTTTCTCCTCCTCTTGTCTCTCGATCCTACCGAGAGACAAGATGGCGGCCGCACCGGACTGTTTAGAATGTTGACAGACGCCGGAGAGCCAATCAGCTTCGCTTCGCAAAGCTCCGTTACGCGAAAAGTACGCGAACTAGTACGCTATCTAGGACGCTGTCACAGATATATCTGTTTTTTTAAACGTTAATTTCTCAAAATCCACTGGAGCACATATATTGAGACCCAGCAAAGGCACATCGGGCTAACAGTCCCTACAATTTTGCCAAGTTTTGTGTAAATCCATACAGCCGTTCGAGCTAAAAGTGAGGCCAAACGCCCTATGGAAAAATGAATGGGAAAAACGCGTTTTGGGACCCCCTTTTTTCTCGGTCCCCCCTTGTTGAAACCCCCCCAAATTGTCAGGGGCTGCTCAAAAACAAAATGTGCCATTTTCCTGAAAATTTCAGCCGATTCCGTCCACAAACGCCAAAGTTATTAGACATAGAATTTTCAAAAGTTCCATAGAGAAAAAATCCTAACTATATATACCTACTGGCGACCGCCAGTAGGTAATATATATATATATATATATTCACTGAAAAAGCCATAGGTTACAGGGAAGGTACACTTTGACACTTTGGAAATAGACTTAAAGTAGAAATAGATTTTGAAAAAAAATCTTAGAAATTCACTGGGAAGAAAAACGAAGGTTGCTGGGACTTTATATTTAGTAAATAAAATTAAAGAAATCTTAGAAATTGACTAAAAAAAACAAAGGGTACAGGGACATTATAGTTAAGTTAAGATTGTCCTTATACAAAACCAGTGAAATCCAGCAGTTATAATTGCTTGAGCTAACTATAATTTACGTTCCTGAAATGCACTGCTTATGACCTTACATATTACATCACTCATGACATGGTCAGTGGAGAGATGCTGGCCCCCGGGTGTCTGTAATGGACCCTCTCAATTACATTATTTTACCCTGGGCAGGCGGGGCTCCCAAGGGCTGAGGCTGGCCATGTGGGCCCCCCACATTGCTATAACTTTATTACCCCGGGAAGGTGATGGTCACTGGGAAGGTGGCAGTACCTGAGGCTGCAGGGGGTGCACAGGCCCCCTAGCACTTCTATACCTAATTTCCCAGGGCTGAGAAGGGGCCATGCAGGCCCCCCTCCAGTGCTAAAACTTTATTGGATAGGGAAGGTGGCAGTACTCAAGGCAGCAGGGAAGGCCGTATGGGCTTCCCCACATTGTTTATTAGAAAGAAGCCCCATGGAGGTTGTGGTCCATGGGGCATTAGTAAGTCTCAAAACATGTGGCCTATGTGTAACCCTCCTATATTTACAAAGGGACCAGCCCCACCCGTGGAACAATATTGAACAAAGCACAGGAGCCCACGCTTTGGTTTTTTTGGGCGGGATCTGCAGATCCTACAGAAAATAAAATAAATGCTTTTTTTGGCCCAGTGGAGTCTCTGTGGAACTCCCCCTCCAGAGGCCTAGGAGGGTCAGGGTATTTCTGCCCTGCCCACTTTTGTTTTTTTTTTTACAAATTTTGTGGGACTCCACTTCAAGCCTAGTCCCAAGATGGCTACCAACACTTCTTGACATAACATTAGGAAAATGCCTTTTAGGCCTCTCTTTTCAATCAGCCCCTGCTTGACTGATGACCCTGCAACTTTCAACATGGCAGCAAAACTATAAATGTGTAGTTTTCCTCAAGTTTTATTGTAGAGTCATCAAGCTGCGCCCAAGGTATTGGCAAATAAATGCTTTTCCTATGAAAACTTTGGTCCTAACTATACCTAATTACTGGCTATTGTCAGTAAGTAATATATACATGTATGTATATCTATATAAATTACCTACTGGCGGTCGCCAGTAGGTAGTTATAGTTAAGACCTATTTTCCATAGGAAATCCACAACATTCTATTTGGAATAACTTTGGCGCTGGTTGCTGAATCTTTGCGAAATGTTCAAAATTAGTGGGGCGCTCTGGTCGGCTCCTATCCTGAAAGTCTTCGGCGATTCTTGAAGCAGGGGCTGAGAAAAAAGGGGGTCCCAAACGTGTTTTCCTCATGCAATTTTCCATAGGAATCTTTCATCGCGGCTACAGCCCGATCTGCTGAACGGAATTACACCAAATTTAGCAAAGAGGTAGTCCTTGGTTCAGACTCGTGCCTTTTGCTTAATTGGTGTAAATCCGTTTAGTAGTTCCTGAGAAAATCACAATTAAAAGTACATGAATATCTATGGCAGCGGTGGATCCGCGCCTCCTGAGCGCACCCGAAGTGCATCGTCCCAATCAAGCTCTAAATTCTAATTGGCTGTCAAGTGGTTGTCAACATTCAAAACTAGGAAGTGTAGGCAGCCCTTTTGTGCCTCGGTAGAAGCGAGGGTCTAGAAATCAGTGGAAAATGGGTTCAAATTGTATTAAGGGGGCATGTTAGAAATATCTTGACCCTCTAGACCCCTAGGGCCCCCACAAAAATATTACATTTGATGGGGGTCCAGAGGGGCCCTGTAGCCTGGTGACCGCCATCCCTTGGTGCTATACAATAAACAGGTGGGGGGCTCAAAGGTACTCCCTCAGAAAAATACCTGTGTAGGGGGGCTTAAAGGCCCTCTCCAGCCCCGTAGACCGCTACTCTCTGGGGCTTTCAAAAAATGGGTGCGGGGGCTCAAATGTTCTTCTAACATCCGAAGATCACCACCGTCTGGGGCTTTTTATATTGTGGGACGGGGGGTCGCGTGGACTTCATTCTGAAGGAGTTGAGGGCCCTGGGGAACACCACTCCCCAGGATCGGCTCCTGCTGTGTCTCGGGGTGCCTACCCCCAGGACACTGATGTTCGGTATGGCAGGGTGCGAGTCGAGGTTCCCGCTCTGTTATAGCAAACTTGAGAGCATATTAACAAGGGCCATTTCGCCGCATTTATTTAAAAAAAGGCAAAAATGTGGTGAAAACTATATCGCCCTGTTTACTGTTTAGGCGTATATACAACTTTGGGGACTGTGGGTGGAGCCCCAATGTCTCTATGGTCCTAGCCAGCTCCCTGTGTCTTTCTGAAGCTGCCATTACTTTTCCACACTGGGACTTGCTAATATGCAGCTCCAAGTGGGGAAAAGCAATCTGCTTTGCATTTTAAAAGAGAGAGCAGGTTTCCCTGTTATCTCTTTCAAAATCCAAACCAAGTTTGCTATGGCAGGGCGGGAGCTTTGGCTCACACCCTGCCATAGCAAACAGCAGTGTTGAAAAAATCTTCCGGTAAGACAACAAAGTATTTTCAAGTCCATTTTCACCGTTTTACCGGCAGTTTGCTGCCACTAAAGCAGCGTTAATTCTAACGCCGTCCTTGTAAATATGCCTCTAAGGTTTGGAACGTCGACAATCCCGTCTCCCATTTAAATAGTCACAAAGTATTTAGTGAAGTGCACACTGTGAAACGTGAAACAGCAGTGTCTGATTGGGATCGATAACGAATTGCCCATTGTTGAGTACAGAGTAGGCAAATTGTACATGGGGTTTTATAACACCAGTGGCTATTGCTAGAGCTTCTCTTGAGGTTAATTCGAAGAGTTGTACAGCCAGCACCTTTGAACCCCACCCCAAACTGTTTACTGCCTGTTACCATGGTAACAGTTCATGGAACACTCAATTGAACACACAGGCCATTAGTTCAGCAAATAATGTTGCTAATCCAAACACCAAGTGTGCTTGACTTTCAAAATGTTTCCATAGGAACCGTTAATCACAGCTACAGCCTCTGGTAAAGACCTGGTAAAGAGTTAGCCCCAGTAATACACTTCTAGTTATAAACATCATACTTTTCTTTGTAAAACATTGAGTTCTGTCAGTTAGTCTTTAACAAATTAAGGGGGTATCATTTTAAAGGCTTCATTGTAAATATGCCCCCAAGTACTGTTAATGTCACATGTGAATTGGGCGCGGAATGGTACAGAGACGTTTTGTAGTCTAGGAGACGGCCACCTGCCAGAGAAATATTTACTAATTGTTCGAGCAGTTTGAGGCAACTTAAGTCCAGGTATTGTCATACTCAGGATCTTTATTTTAACATGCAGAGTGTGTGCCTCAACAGTCTCTGAAGCCTCGGTGGTGCTAAGCAGTGCCTTATTTGTTTTGTAATCACACGGACAGTACTTATGGTGTTATAAAGTGATACACTCATAGAACTCTTGTAGTTGTATAATTACTTAGGAGTTACTTACATTATTTTTTGTAGGTGCACTGTAATGTTAAATAGTTTTGATTTTAAAATCTTCTCAAAGCAGATGATTATCACACTAAATAATAGTCAAATGTTCACAGAAAAAGAAGACCTATACACTCAGTTATTTATTTATTTGTTCAAATGATCCTATATTAAAAAAGAAATAAATAAATAGAAATATAACTTTAATAGAACACTATAATAAAAAAAATGTGTGATGGACTCCAGTGGTAGCAGAGTAGGTAACTTGCAAAACAAAAATGAAACATAAGTCCTTAAAATTAGATTGATGTTATTGAATGAGGTGAGAGATTACATCATAACAGAAGGCAAGATCGCTTTTTCTCACATGCACACTCAGGGTAGTGCACCCCAATCCCTCCCGCAGAATCACCCTCAACAGGAGCCTGTAGGGCCGCACTGCTCTTAGGTATAGGCCTATCTTATGGTATAAATGGTATTTAAAATGAGACAAAGGTGTTACTGAATGAGGTCAAATATCACAAATTAAGATAACACTTGGCAATATTGCTTATTCGCACGTGTGCAGTGTGCCTGATGCATACCACCCCTCTTGTTGGCCCGAGATGAAGAGGTGTCTGTAGGGAAGTGCCCGCTGGCTCAGATCTACAGTATGGTGCAGCTGGTTTTTAAAATGATTCAGTGATGAGACAGAATGAGGTGAGAGATCACGTCATTATGCATGACAATATTGTTTGTTCGCAACACGCTTAATTGGAGGCTTTCAGCACCCATGCCGCTCTGCTTACCTTTTGCAAACACTGTTTGTAGCAGAGGTCACAACTTGAATTCTGCTTTGGATCTATACTGCAGACAGTATTAAATTCAGCCTTGATTTATTTATCTGCAGTGTGGACAGCAGGGTTCATAACTTGAAAAGAGAAACAGTGTGAGAGAGAGGAAGAGAGAGATAAAGAGAGAAAGAAAGACATTGAAAGTGTGAGAGAGAAGTAGTCATAGATGGAGCAGGAGAGGTAGTGTTGATACTGAAGAAAATCTTGGCAGCTCACCTTTTTGCCACCGGTGGGTGTCCAACCACATGCCGGCTTATAGTGCATCCTCAAGTTTAGTGATCTGAAAGATAGTATACAATTAGAAATTGCAGAGTACATAAAATGCACATGTATATTTCTGCTTTACGCCTTTACAAAGCTAGGCTACTGTATTACATGAACCCCCACTGCAAGGAGGTGTCTGTGCGCTCTTTTCCTCCCAGGGTGCTATACCCCATGCACTCCCACTGCATAGCGTGAGTTCTCATTACTGCGCACCCAGACTGCTGCACCCCATCCAGTTCCAGTGTACGGAGGTGAGTGCCCTTTCCTGCACACCCAGACTGTTGCAACCTATCCACTCCCACTGCCAGAAGGTGATTGTACATTCCTACGCACTCAAGTTGCTGCACACTATCCTCTCTCTCCGCCCACAGGTGACTTCTCGTTGCTTTGCAAACAAGCTTCTCTGCCTCACCTTCAACCATCGGCGTGTTTCAAAGAGGGTCCGCCACGTGTTGAAGCAACCTTCTTACGCCTTGTTACGATGGCCATGCATCATTGCAGATTCCTCAAACTTTGAGCTTTGGAGGTGTTGGGAGGGAAGCAATTTGTGAAACACAACCTAATAGATAAAAAGGAAGATAAGATTGTGCGTCATATGTTCATCAAAGGAGAGAGGAAGAGAGAGAGTGAGAGAGTGACTCTAAAAAGAATATTCGCAGCTCACCTTTCTGTCATTGGTGTGTCTTCCACCACATTCTGGGACATAGTGCACCCTGAAACTCCACCTCTAAAAGATAGTAAAAGAAAGGTGTTATGATTGGTAATTGCCACTATCTTAATGTGGAGTAGAATAACATTGCCCTTTCACACACCTTCCCTCCCCCAACAAAAATACAACCATTTGTACCGTTCCAACTTGTTTATTGGGTTTGATTTATGAACAATTAGTAGAGTAGTAATGTTTTCCATCCGGTTATAGAAAACAATTGGTGCGCAGTCATACACATGGTTTCAATCATCACGCCTGTATCTGGGTACAATAATTGAAACCTCATGTGCTATTGAAGTCTATTACGCGCTGCAAGCACGTAATAGATACCAAAAGGCCATGGACGGAGCAATGCGCCCGCCTCTGGCCAATTGCGTACAGTCTTTTAGAATAAGTCGCGCACAAAGGCCAATGGTTTAGCACGGAAGGAAACAGATACGCGTGTGCGATTGGTAGGTTAGGTTCATATCCCCGTTTTTTCACGTAGAAAAAGTCTCACGCTGCGTGAGCAGTGCTGTACACTCCAACGAAGG
Source organism: Lissotriton vulgaris (assembly GCF_964263255.1). NCBI lineage: Eukaryota > Metazoa > Chordata > Amphibia > Caudata > Salamandridae > Lissotriton > Lissotriton vulgaris. The sequence continues at coordinate 362,875,056 of NC_141691.1, forward strand.
GACGAGCTGTACTGTGCACAGCAACAGAGACGCAAGTCCTAAATGAATTGAAAAAGGAAAGGTTGTCAAAATAAGATAGTACATTTTAGTTTACATAGTATGAAAAAATAAATACTCATCTACTTCACTACGCATGTGGGAGCAACAGACATTTGACCGACTATAAAAACTTTCATGCTATTGTAAAAAAGAAACAAATGCACTAAGATAGGGTATGAAGGACTGTGTACGCCTAAATCGCTGCATCACTTTTTTGTATCTAGTCTGCTGTATCACATCTACTCCATCCGGTGCGCACCCAGACCTCACTGCTCACCTTTTTGGGGACAGAGCACCTTCTTCATTATGCAGTCCCGCTCTGCCACCAAGAAGTCTCACATTTGGAGTCTTGATATCGCTATTGCAAAGGATATACTCATGCACCCATCATCATCGCAGGTTCCTCACCCTCTCTGTCCTTGCGCTACCCCTAACTCAGTGACCAAAGAGGCCAATCACGTGGTGGTGGGCCCCCCTGTTCAGTAGTTCGGGCCTACATAAGGCGTTCGAACCACCAGGACGGGCCATCACAGCGCTTGCGATGGGAGCAACTCTAAAATGGCGTAGAGCACGTGCGCCCAGTCTTTTTCATTGGTAGGATCACGTGTGTTGTGACGCCTGTGCTGGTTGGGTGTGGTGTTGGTGTATACACTGGAGTGGTGTGGCTCACTGGTTAGAGGCAGCAGACCCGGAAGCAGAGAACAGCCCGGGACCAGGGTTTAATTCCCGACACGGCAGGGTCGTGGACCAGGGTCAACGGACTCGATAATTCTCGCCTCGGTGCCTACTCTAACCAGGGATCACACTCGTAAGCATGGGCGGCAAATCCGTTCCGCTCGCGGATTTTGCGGATTTTCTGTAAATTCGCAATCCGCGAACGCGCTCGAATTTACCGAAAATCCGCAAATTCGCAATTGTGATACAATTTTGCGGCGTGCGGTGTAAGTTCGCAATTGCGAACATGTAGGTGCGGCGGGCAGAAACAATCTCGCACTCGCGAAATTACAAAAATTGCAATTCTGCACAAGAAATCTACTAGCAAGCAGCATAGACCTTCTGAAAATGATGATTTTTATCAGAATAACTCCTCAGGTTGACATTTGCCTGCACTTTTTTGGATTTGAGGCCTTTTGATTTTCTTTGGATAACTTTTGGATTAGAAATCAACTTTCTCATATAAGCTTGTTTGGGGCATTACAGTTGCTGTAATGCTGTTCTGCAGAAAAACGAGTTTTCAATAGTGAAAGCATTCAGCAGGTTCAAAAGTTCAAACTCATCATTAGTAACCATTCCCTGTACTGCTTCCTGACAAGGGCCCCTCCAGAGTTCAGTTGCTAGTTGCAACAATTGTATGACCCTGCTCTGACCCTCACAGCAGGCTCATAGAATAGCTACAAGTAGGCCACAAAGGTCCTGGAAAAAAAATTGCACTGCAACAGAAAGCAAATTACAGATAAGGAAGCAGGTGCCAGACTGGAATTTTAAAACAGTGACACATTAATAAATCAACCCCAAATTAATTCATGTCAGTTGAAGCAGGCAGGTGTGCTTGCTTTTTCCCCCCATAATCTACAGTGATGATGAACCAGAGGGTGGCATTGATGTACCAGAGGGTGGCATGGGTGAAACAGAGGGTGGCAGGGGTGAAACAGAGGGTGCTGGGAACCTGTGATGATGAACCAGACGTAGAAACAACATAATCGTGACCGTTGCGAGCCGACATGTAAGTTCGCAATTGCGAACTGGTACAAAACCCTTGCGAACTGGCAGAAATCCTTGCGAACTGGCAGAAATCCTTGCGAACACAAAAAAAATCTGCAAATTCGCGAGAATTCGCGGATTTTGCGGATTGCGAGTTCGCAAATTCGCAAAATTCGCGAACGTCAGATTCGCAAAATTCGCCCATGCTTACATACTCGGCAACTCTGAGCATTAGCTTGCCTCATCTCTACAACGGCCACCCACATTCGCCGGGGATGCCTGGTTTCACCTTGGAGATACCCAGTAGGGACCATCTCACAGGGATAGCCAGGACGGGTTCCCCAGCGGTCTACAGCGCCACGACGCCTCAGGGCAGCAGTGCGCTTTACAAGACACAAACATTTACATTTACATTTACATTTACCAGCCATGAGGGAGTGTGTGTGTGTGCCGTTCCGACAACTAGATCTGGAGCTAGCAAATCACTACAATGAAAATCTGGGCCATGTAGCGTTGTTGTGTTTTCCTGTAAGCGGAGTGGGCTTGCCTGACGTAGGCTAGTGCTGCGCAAGGCTGTGAACAATGACTCTGGTGCTATGGGCGTGGCTCCGTTGTGATCTATATGAGAAATCAACTGATTCGGGTGTCTGTATTGTAGTGCTGCTGTCACCCGGGTCTTAATCACAAATGTGCCATTATGTCTGTGAAGTCCCATAACATGGCCAAGATGGAAGGTATGGGCAATCACTGACCCTACAGTTATCCGTTGTTCGACACATAAAAGATGGTGGACATGACGCATTACTGTTAATATGAATGTTTGTTGTACATTCAGTCGAGTGTTGTAGCTGTAGTAATACAAGGCTATAAAAGCTTTATGTTGAAGTTTTGGCATATGCAGGGCAGCTATTATATATACATATATGGTCATTCGGGTATACTATCGAATTTGGTGCTGGAAATCAGTGTTCGAGGCTTGGAGTTGTGTCCACATAATGTTATCGTAGACAAATCTTGTAATCTACGCGTGCCTGAAAATGTACTGTAAATACGGTGCTCATGTAAATCGCTGACATAGTTTTGGGTCGACTTTGCGCTATAAAAATATGCTACAAAAAACCGAGCACTAGCACATTCCTATGAATTTACTATACACTTTGCTTGCAGTATTGTAATGATCCAGTTTCTACGTTCTTATTAGTAGAATGAGCGAGAGAAAGTTATAAAAAACAACCTTTTTGTTACTGCCAGAGGTAAGATGGCTGCATATGCTGTTTACAGCACAATATAATGTGGTAGGGCCCAGGGGCAGCATTTTACAAACATAATGAATACACAGACACAAATAGATAGTTGAAGTGGGTACAGGCACATGCACACGACTCCATTTTATTACGTTTCTGTTGGTAACAAGTACAATAGTAATCATCATATCATACACAGATATTCCATCATAAACGGTTTATGACTTCTGCTGTACAAAGGTAGGAGCACTACATGTGAAATAATACACAGAAGATTCTATAATAAAGGGTTCATGAGTTGTGGTGCACTGAGGTAGGGGCGGTTTGTGTGGAGCCTATGATGATGCGTGGTCTAGGCAGACCGCACTGGTAAGAATGTCTTTTGACTACTAAATTGTGCCTTAAAAAGGCCATGTGTCGATTATTTATGGTGTACTAAGTCAGTGGTACATCTGGTGCTCAGCGTGGGCTCAATCTGCGATAATGCGTGGTCCGAACGGGCTGCACTGGAAGAATTGTCTTCTACTGGACTGCATCATCTGTAATCATGATTCGTGTACGTACCCTGCGATGATGCGTGGTCAGGGGGACACAGTAATTGGACTAATGTCTTTTGTCTATTGATTCTGCATCAATTTAATTTAAAAGTGATAATATGCCTCATTGCTGACATAAAACTGTTCACTCTTCTTTGCAATGATGTATGGTGCACTGAGTTAGTACTATCTTTAGCGCTGAGCTTGTATGTACCCTGCGATAATGTGTGGCCCAGGGGTGGCCGCATTCGGACCAATGTCTTTTGTCGGTTGAATTTTGCCTGAATATGGCCATTTGGCGATGACTTATGGTGCACTGATTTAGTAGTACCTTTGGCACTGAGCGTGTACGTAACCTGCAATGATGCGTAGTCCGGTGGGCCGCACTGGTAGCAATGTTTTTTGCCTAGTGAATTCTGTCTTAATAAGGCCACATGGAGATGACTTGTGGTGCAGTGACTTAGTGGTACCTGAAGAACTCAGTATGTGCGTACACTGCGATGATTCAAGGTTTGGGCGGGTCGCGCTGGTACAATGTCTCTTGCCTACTGGAATGCGTCATGTGCAATAGCAATTCCACCTGAATCATGAGCCCTCACAATGTAGATCGAAGGCAGTATTCAGCACAGACATTGAGGAATGTTTTTCGTCACATCCTTTAACAAAATCCGAGGACATAGAGTACAATTGTCTCTGCCTTAAATAAAGCTAGGCTGAATTTCATGCTGGCCGTAGTGTAGATCCAAAGCTGAATTCAAGTTGTGAGCTATGCTGTCCACCGTGTAGATCAAAGGCAGTAGTCAGCACAGACATCGAGGAATGCTTTTGTAACATCATTTAACAAAATCTGAAGACATATTATACAATTGTCTCTGCATTAAATAAAGCAAGGCTGAATTTCATGCTGTCCGTAGTGTAGATCCAAAGCTGAATTCAAGTTGTGAACCCTACTGTCTGCAGTGTACATCGAAGGCAGTAGTTAGCACAGATATGAACGAATGCCTTTTGTCACTTATTTTAACAAAATCTGAAGACATACAGTACAATTGTCTCTGCATTAAATAAATCAAGGCTGAATTCCCTACTTTCCGTAGTGTATAACTGAATTCAAGTTGCGAACCCTGCTGCCCACAGTGTAGATCGAAGGCAGTAGTTGACAAAGACATCGAGGAATGTTTTTAGTCACATACTTTAACGAAATCTGAGGACATAGAGTACAATTGTCTCTGCCTTAAAAAAAGCAAGGCTAAATGCAATGCTGTCTGTAGTGTAGATCCAAAGCTAAATCTCAAGTTGTGAACCCTGCTGTCCGCAGTGTAGATTGAAGGCAGTAGTTAGCACAAACATCGAGGAATGCTTATTGTCACATCTTTTAACAAAATCTGAAGACATTTAGTACAAATGTCTCTGCATTAAATAAAGGCTTATATCAGTGTTGTCTGTAGTGTAGATCTAAATCTGAATTCAAGTTGTGAACCCTGCTGTCCACAGTGTAGTTCGAAGGCAGTAGTTTATATAGACATAAGTCTGCGGTGCTGTGGCGCTGAGTTCGCAATGGCCCTGTATCAAGATGGCACGTGGTCATGGCGGCAGCCACATGGCAGGGTGAGGACCTTCGCTGTGTCTTTTGTCTTCGCACAAATGAAACACGCCCAAGGCGTAGCCTGTGTATTTATTCTCTTATGCTGGAGTTGCGTATGTTGGACCAGCCCACTCCGCTTTTGCTTTAAAGGTGGGGACAACACAGCTACATGACTGAGATATTCCCAGCGTCTGAGATAATATGGTTGCGTCCACTGTACAGTACACTACATGTATCAGTACTATATCTAGAAACTGAAAAGTTTTTGGTTTGTATAGTGAGTTGTGTAAAGTATATCACTGGTAGTCTTGGCATTGTGTAAATTATTGTTGATGTACGAGTTCCCCACCCTTATACATAGTTGGTTGCCACATCTCTGAACATTTAGCTAGTGTGCTGTTGAGGGGATATATTATTTTGGGAAGGTTTGTTGCCCTGTTTTGCGCTGCCTCTGAGGTAGTAGAGGGGGAGGGGTCAGAAAGGGTGGTTGTAGTGGTGGTGGCGCTGGGTGTTGTGATTTTGTTGGGTGTCGGAGGTGCATAATTAGTACCTCTATCACATATTCGTCTTTAAATATTGGCGTGATTTGGATGTAATTCACATAGTACATAGTCAACGTCCTTACACAAGTTAAATGTTGATGTTAATTTGTTAGTGGTAAGTGGAACTATTGCCTGTTTTTTTAGGTAGCATTGCAGACTTGGCTTGTTGTTGAAAATATGGGGAAGTGGTGTTTTTTTACTACGGGAACGCCTAGTTTGTATAACATTAACGTTAGTTTTGGTTCTGGTTGGTGGCGATTTTGATGGAGGAAGGAATCAATTGAAGAGTGGTAATATTTGCAGTTTTTATTAGGTTTAGAATGGGATGATAATTAAAAAAGATAGAAAAAAACAGATATGCTTAATGAACATTATAATTAGGAATTATCATTTAAAAAAACCTTCGAAATTCACTGAAAGAACCATAGGTTTCAGGTATGTTATAGTTAGGAATTATCATTTAAAAAACCTCAGAAATCCACTGAAAAAACCATAGGTTTCAGGGGTGTTATAGTTAGCTGGACATTTCACTCATACAAAACCATCCTCTGTTATAGGTAGTTGTACTAACTGTAACTCGCGTGCCCGCAATCCACTGCTGAAGATGTCATATATTACATCATTCATGACATGGTCAGTGACATCAATGATGACATCACTGATGACATCTCAAATGACTTCACTGATGACATCACGGATGACATCATCCAGTGAATGTGGTTTGGTCCGTTATTTAAATATGTATTATATAGATAGCAAGTAAAATTAAAAATAATGATAAGAATAAAAGACTTAAATTCAGTCCCATGTAGTGCTTGAAATAATATATATACTACTTAAAGTATTGGTGGTCAATGAACATAAGAATTCCACATTTAAAAGCAAAAAGTGAAAGAGAGGACATACTACCCAAAGGGCTAAGGACAATAGTCTATAAGTCTGGATGTGCAGATGCCCCAAAATGCCCACTAATCTCCACTTTTGTGTGGAAACAATAACTATATTTAAACCATGGTGGTTAAGGCAGCATTATGAATGATTCAGACAGGGTAATATGCGATCTGAAAATAATTACAGTGTGAATACTTGTTATAAAAATGTCATTGCAGTGAATATATTCATTACTGGGCCTGCCCTAGTGAGCCTACTCTTGTCAGGCATAATTAACACCCATAAAATAAATAGAGTGTAATGCCATTGTACACACATCACTCTTCAACTAATCAAGACAATTGACCGTACAGCCAAACCAACACTTTACTAAGAATATACCTAAAGAACATAAAATAAAGTGTAGATGGAAGAGTGTGAACCCCTGTGTATATAATTAATCTAAACACCCGGGTTCAGAGAGAGAAATAGAGCTAGAGGTGAATTGATATTGCTTCGTTCAAATTCAACCCCCCGTGGGATCTCTGAGTTCAGCATGATTACACACCTAGATTCTAACCACCTGAGAAAGAGCTGCTATTGCCTCCTCTAGGACTTTCGGGACGGTGTTGATGACAAAAAACGTTAGATCATTCGCATTGCCTTCATGACATTGATTTATGCGTCCGGCTACAGGGTTGCTTGGGCCATCATTAGTTATAGCCCTTAAATGTTTGCAGAATCCTGATGTGGACAGCGTGTATGGTGCTTCCTACAAATCTTTTCTTGCAAGTGCACTCAAGCGCATATACTGCAAATTCACTCTTGCAACTGTATGTGCATCTGATTTCAAATGGTGTGCGTCTACGGGGTGTCTATATCTATGTCACATTGCGGCCATGATGACATTTTTGGAAACCCCTCAGAACCTCTCTTTGGCAAACCAAACCAGCTAATTCTGCATGGATTTGGCCCTCCTGAATGATATGAGGGGAAATCTAGTTATATCAGGGCCAATAATGGGATCACTTTTCACAATGTTTCATTTCCTGTGGAGAATATTATGTAGTTTCGCATGGTACGCAGATTAACCTGTGATAAGACGTGGCATACCTAGGTGTGCTGCTTTCTTCTTATTTTTGCTTGAACCAAACAGCATGTCTTCTCTCTTTATGGGTCTAGTTTTAGCTTGTACTGATTCAGTAGCTCCACCCAAGGCTTCCTAAAGAGTTGATTCTATGCATGTTACATGCATTGGAATGTTGCTTATGTTGCTAGGATGGAATGTTAGCTTTTGAATAGATTGTATTACTGAAAGCTGTGAAGCTGAGCTGGAGGTACCTGAACCTACTCTTCAATAAAGATATCTTTTCTTCTGAAATTTGCGTGGAAACTGAATCTTTAGATAGGCGATGAGGAAGTCTTCATCTGCGCAGGGGGCAGACACCGAGTACCTCCACCAATGGATGAAAAGGACTCATTTGAAATCAACTAGAATTTCTGAAGGATACTGGTATTTTTGTGAGTAATTTATCTAGATAAATCTTTTCTACTATGTGCTATATTCTGCATTTTCTCAATGGAATCTGAAATTAATTGAAATTATTTGGATTCTAATTTTAATTTAACTAAATTTCTGAGCAATGGAAAATTTTAAGCTTATATTTATCATATGACATGAACATTGTTTCTTTACACGACAAGAAAAAGTAGTCTGGAAGGGATATTTAAGTAACATCCAGAAAGATTGTATGAAGTGTAAAGAACTTATAAGCTTAAAAACCGGACAAAGTTTACGAAAAAGATCTTTATAGATTTTCGGGATATGGATGTTTGAAAAGAAGTTGTCTAAACTGGAATTTACAGATCTACATTATTTAAGAATATTCATGTGTTTAATTCCTGTGTAACAACCTTATGGTGCTAGAGGTATTTAAAAGTAAACATTGTTGTAATGCTTACTTTCAAAGAATTCACTTCCTAGATCTGTCTCCCAACTGCCCCGAGATCTATCATTGCGCCCCCTTCATCTATCTTCAAGGCTCAACCTCATTTAAGAGAAACAACCTCGATTTCCTTTAGAAATCGACGCTGATGCTTACGAGCGGATGGCCATTTTGAAAGATAGGGAAAACTCTCATTGTTACTTATAGAAAACGTGTTGCTCTGTAAAAGAAGATCAGGAGTTAACTGGATCTCCATTTATTGATGAAGAGACTGGATCTTGATTTATTGACGAAGAGAATCAGAATTAAAGCAGTTTAACAATACTCAATCGACAACTCTCCTACATCTACTCATAGATCTTTTTGGAATCCTTTGGCTATTTTCAGAAGTTCTGCTTGGAAATAAGAAGTTCTGCTTGGAAATAAGGAGTCAAATGACAGTTCTTTCCTGAAAATACCTGGTTTGTTATTTTGAGTTGTTGTATTATCTTCTTATATTAATCTGTTATTTTTATTTATTTTTTCATTAACTTATTTCCTTTGCAGGTGTGCTAAACATATTTTCATATGTTCCCTCATATTGTTATCTATTGTTACTTCATTGACATGGGTGATCAAACGTTGTCTGCTCCTCCAAGTTTACTTCCTACTCCAGATGATCCAGCGATTCCTTGGAAGGATTGGAAGAAATTCTTTTTGACTTATATTCTTGCCACAGGTGCAGATAAATATGGGCCTATACGGAAGCAAGCAATTTTATTACATCATCTTGTTGTTGAAGGACACCGATTGTATGAGGATCTACCTGAGATTTCTCTTGGGATGGGGGATGGGCAACCGATCAATCTTTATGAGATGTCAATGCAAATGTTAGAATTACATTTCACTACCAAAGTAAATGTTGTATTAGAGAGACACAAGTTTTTTTGTCATAAACAAAAATTAGATGAGCATATTGGGGCATGTGTTGCTGCACTGAGAGGTCTTCCATTAACATGTTGTTTTGAGAATTTAGCAGATTTTCTTATATGAGATCAAATTGTAAGGTGCACTAATATCCAAAGAGTGCAGGAGAAAATACTTATTAAGGATCCAACTTTAGAAGAAGCAATACAAATTGCTAAAGGTTTGGAACATACTCAATTATGGATTAAAGAAATAGAAAGTTGTAGTAATTCTTTAACCAGAGGTCAAATAGGAAAGGGTTGTGAAGAACAAGTGTATGTAGATGAGACTAAATTTGTTAAACATGATATGAAATATCCTATTAAGAATCCAATTAAACTAAACGATACCTCACATGGAAACAATAATATGTCATGATCTAGTGTAAGGGTTGTTAAAAGTTATCGTTGTGGTTCACCTGGGCATATTGCTTCTAGTCCCAGATGTGTGGCGAGAAATGCATTATGCAGAACCTGTGGTAAGAGAGGGCATCTTGCCAAAGCCTGCAGAACCAAGATTCAATCTGGTCAGATACATGAAGTAGATTATGTTTGTGAGAATATACAAGAACTTATGTTGTTTGTTGACGGCTTCAGTGATATCCATGAATCTAATGAAACATGCCAAAATGAGTTAGAGTCATGCTATGATCATTCCATTTTAGATTGTGATGTAGTTAGAGAGAGTACTTCATTGTTAAGCAAACCTCATTGCATCATAAAATTAGACACTTATGATGGTAATATGCTAGTGGATTTAGGAAGTTTATATACCCTGTTATCTATGGAAATGTACTACAAAGTATAGAGAGATAAAAGTGATATTAAGTCCTCGAGTAAACCTGACATCAAAGCTGTTGGTTATGGCGGCAAAATTATTGATATTTTGGGACTCAAGTGGATGATAATATCATTCAAAGGAAAAAAGGTGTATGGGAGAGTGTATTTAACCAAGCAAGGGTCCAACTTATTAGGTTGGCATCATCAAAAAGATTTAAATATTATCCTCAACCCCAAAGTAATATCTACAGTTGTACATGATGTCAACTCAATTCATCCAAATGATTTGTTTGAAAACATTTCAAGGGTTTTTTCAGATGATCTTGGAAAACTAAAGAATTTTCCACACAAAGGGGCCGATTCCGATTTGGTAAAATCCTCTATGAATAACCGTACGGAGCATATTTCCCCTACGAATCGTACCCTTAAACGTCCCCGGACGTACGATGAAGTACGATCCGAACCCAAAGCAGATCTCTGTACGAATGGTACGAAAAACCATACGACTTAAAAATGAATACAAATCACATTCGGAACAAGCAGTACGCGACGTCCATACGGATTGAAGAAGCATTTCCCGACCCAGCAAGTACGATTCGTCAACACTACGTACAACTCTTTTTCTACGGGAGCTCAAAACATCCATAAAAGCAGATTTCGACTCGAACCACGTATGAAACGTACCCCCCGGGGTACGAGAGTACACCCAATGATTGCAGGGGTACGGTGCGTAAGGGTATGGTGTGTAGGGGTACGTGCATAGGTGTACGTGCATAGGGGTACGGTGCGTAGGGGTATTGTGCATAGGGGTACGGTACATAGGGGTACGGTGCACAGGTGTACGGTGTGTAGGGGAACGGTGCATAGGAGTACAGTGCGTTGTCCACAGACAGTACAGTGCAAGGAAATTAAATTGTCTGATACATTTATCTGGCATTTGAACAAACACACGAACTGCAATAGCCCCAGATATATTTACCTGCTGACTTGCCCTTGCGTCAAAAACTACATCGGTATGACAATGAGGCAGGTGAAATTAAGTATCATGGAGCATAAGAGCAATATCCGGTGCTCTAGAACACACACAAGACTCTATGAACACTATATCCAACATGGCCACCATGCGGATAACATCAAGTGGCTAGTACTTGAATCTCACCCATCAATGACACAACAAACCCTGTTCAGGATTGAACAGCGATGGATACACGGCCTCCAATTGGATACACTGGGCCTTAATGACTCCGTACCTTGGTCGTCACTGTCTAGATGATTCCCATTTGGAGAATCAGGCACTACTCTACCACCAGCCCAGACGACAAGCTGCACCATTTAATCTCCTTTCTTTTAAAATAGTTTTTTGGGGGGTGAGATTGATTCGCCCTGGTATCTGTGATCAGCACCCTGTCTTAAGTTATACCCACTACACTATGAGCATCAGAATATGCAGTATCCCCCTGTATTCTTCACAGGCACTGAGGTAACCCGATTATAGTGTTAGCATCACAAGATGCAGTGTCCCTCTTCATCTCCACACAGGCACTGGGGTTTTACCAACACCCCACCTTAAGATGGCCGCTGCTTTTACTCATTGTCACTAGCAGCCTCTCACGACACCTATACACCTCCTTGACGCATGCGCAGACATGATTGCCGGGGACCACGCCCACAAACAGAGTCCTCGATGCCGAAGTACGGACAGCTTTTAAACCCGGTTATCTCAGGAAACCGGCACCAGCTGTTCCGCGCTACCTTCGGAGCGCCGCGCGTGTGGGTAGGTTTGCGAGCTCTGGCTGCACGCACTAGAGGTAAGATGAGTGTCCGTGTTATAATTGCCGGTTTTTGTGGTATACAGGCTTCCACCACATTTTGTTGGCGGTATTCAACCACGGACTTCGAGGGTGCATGTGAGCAATTGACATGCCCTCTCCAGACCTTGCTAAGATTGGCGTCTTGTGTACATGATCCCCCATTGGATGGTGTAGGCCGGGTCACAGAGGAGTGTTAGGGAGCTCGGCAAGCTGTCCCGCATCCCCCCGCCACGGCAAAAAGCGATGTTATCAACAGGGCTCTTTGCCTTGTGTTAAGCTGAGTTAACCCCTTTCATGCTCTGTTTGTCCGCTCTTATATATACATTTCTTGGGGTACACTGCACGCTAGTCAATGAGGAGGTACTGGGGGCATGTGCTGGCTCGCTGTGATTTTGGAGGCGAGGGTGAGTACAACAATGTTTATGCTTGGACACCTGATATCCAGGCATCTTTCCATTTACCACGATCCTAGCGGCTTTCCCACTTTAAAAAAACCTCCCCTCCCCTTTTTAAAGCTGGCACTTGGTGCCTATCTCTCCCTCTCCTTTCAGGTACCGTACCTTATCGTGCTGCCCCACGGGAACAGACTGCGGGGCCCATTAGGGACTCCCCTAGGGTAAGGATCAGCCCTTGTTTTCCATCCCTTATGACATCTTCATCCTATTTTTGTTCCTAACCCGTATATTGTACATATGTGACTATGGGCAATTACTGTTGAGATGCCCTCTGACTGTGTTTTTTAAATTCAATGTGTGTGTATATTCACTTTGGAGAGCTATGGTAATCGATTGAGCTTGAGTTCACACCACTGTAAATGTTTGGCTCATTTATGTACATTTCTTTTAGGTCACCACACTAGAGCAGGATCTCCTGGCCTGCCCCCTTACTGACCCAGCGAGGTTGTATTTTTCATCTTTTCTTCTTTTTTACCACTGTGTAGTACTGAGCACCTGAGGTCCTGAAGAATTGCCAATTGGGCAAGAAACATGTTGACCTAATCAGAGGGTTTGAGGTAGTCCGCTGTGCACCTTACAGATCCTATCTCCCCTCCCACTCTTTTAATCAAGGGAGTCAGCCACGTGAATAAAGGTCCTTGTGGACTGACCCACCTTTTTTTAAACCCCCACTCCCTCACGACTACACTTTCCCTTGACCCCTCACACGCACTCAACCATTGGCTGGAACAAAAGAACTCCGACAAAGAGGGCCTATTAGGCGCCCGTCAGACATTGCAATGCCAGTCTGACGAGGAGCAGGAGGCCAATGATGAAGCATGACATCTAGCTCACTGGGTGTGTGAGGTCTTCTAGTTCCAACAAGGGAACACCCTGTTCCCTGTCTTTGCTCTCCTCCTCCACACACACACACACACACACTATCTTGTCTATTCCCCGGGGAACTTTGTATCCTTGTTGTGTATGGTTGGCTGGACATGTACACTGGACCCTGCTAAATATCGTCCACACATGGTTCCCTCTTTTGTATTGAATTTCTAGCGTGGGCTTAGTCCCACGGAACCTTCTAGGTTACCTACAGTGAGAGTCCACTGTTAGGACCACTGGGTCTCTTGTATTACATCTCGTTTTCTCTAGGGTCCCCCCATTTAGTTTTCAAGCTCTGTGGTATCACTACACCAGCTAGGAGCGATCGCCCCAATATGGAAGACGTTCCGGGCTTGAGCTTTGATGAAGATGGCACCTCCACTCTTTGGAGTTGTAGGCGCCACTGCCTCAGGTTCTACCAGTGATGATTGGGTCACATTACCCATAATGAAGAAAGAATGGCACAGGATTACTGTCCATGGGATCATGATGACGGAATATCCGAGGGCCAATATAGCCCCACATGGACTGCTTGTGAACATCGTGCCAAGACTTTTTATTGAAGACAGCCAATTTAAGGGAGATTGATGCCAAGTGTAATGGAAGTGCACCAAGGACCTCTTGTTCTTGATCGTCAAGACGGCCAAGAGACTGGCTGATGCACTGCTTGTTAAGATCACAGCAGTTGAAACAGCCATTAGAGGCACTCTGACGAAGACTCCCTTTACCACCAAATTAGCAGAAATTAATCAAGAGATTTCCGATAACCAAGAGTTTTTACTCAAACAAAAGATGACCAAACTCCAAAAGGACGTGGCCAGATTTGATAAAGAGAAGGTATACCCCTATCTCAAGGAAAGATACACAAATAAGAAAAACGGCTACTCCTCGGATGAGAGTTCAGATAATGGTAGCCGGAGTGGCTCATCCAGCAGTGATTCCAGCGGTGGGTACCCCCCAACAACCGCAATCAGCGCCGTCCGAATTGGAACCAGGATTTCAACCAAGGTCAAATGTTTCAGGGACCACCACAAATGATGCCACCCTGGCAATACCCCTTCTATCCCCAGGGACCACCACAGTTCTTTCCAATGAACCCTCCTTTTCACAACAGAGGTTGGGGCAGAGGAAGCGGGCAAAAGCGGGGAGGTCAGAAAGGGGTGCAGTGGCAAGACCAGCCAACCACATCAACATCAGTAGAGACCAGGAGCACAACCAGAGGGAGGAAAGTCTGATTGTCAACCTTTCCATTAGACCTCTCACCCCTACTGAAACTAAGGTCTTCGAAAAAGGTCTAGGCTTTGTCCCTACTCCTACCCCAGACAGCTTTAACGAAATGTGCGAGGTTAAGCAACTCTTTAGGGAAATACGCTTGCGCTCCTTCTTTAGCGAAAGACCGGATAGCGACAGAACAGACACAGGGTTGCGTAAACAATCCACGTTTACTCCAACTGACGGTATGGTTCCGCCAGAGGTGCTGGTCTTTGAGAGGGCAGTCCTCAAGACTTTGTAAACCAAACCAAACACGAGTAGCTTTAACAACCTCACCAATGCTGAAAGGCTAGCTGTACAAACACTCGGTAATGACACTACCATAGTCATTAAGCAGGCGGATAAAGGGGGTGCCACAGTGATCCAAAACACCAGTGACTATGACACTGAATGCAAACGACAACTCGCCAATGCAACCCACTACAGACCATTGACAATTGATGCCACTCCAAGGCTAACCACCACTATCACTAGCCTGATCATGGAAGGAGAAACCAATGAGTGGATCACTAAAAATGAGGCAGAGTTCCTTCTCACTACAGATCCAGTCACCCATTATTTCTACACCCTCCCCAAGATTCATAAGGGTACAACTCCTGTTCCCGGTAGGCCTATTGTATCCGGCATCGGCTCACTTTTGGAGCCCCTTTCCAAATTTTGTGATGTATTCCAACAACCTGTTATGAAGAAGATACCATCCTTTCTTCAAGAAGCCCTTTCCTCTTCAATGTGGGGTTCCTCAGGGATCTTCCCTGAGCCCCACATTGTTCAATGTTTACATGGCTCCGTTGGAGGACTTAGTAGCCCCATTCGGGATTAAATCCATCAGCTATGCTGACGACACCCAACTTGTTGTCTCTCTGACTCAACAAGGGGGATGCTCGGACAATCTCTCGAGCTGCCTCTCGGCAATCTTCTCCTGGATGACTGACTCCAAGTTGAAACTTAATGGAGCCAAAACGGAGATTATGCTCCTAGGCCACCATTTCACATCTCTGCCTTCTGAGCTTTGGCCCCCCTGCATGGGTGATCTGCCACCAGCAAAGGAGAAAATCAAAAGCCTCGGGGTTTGGTTTGAACCCCAATTAACATTCAAGACCCACGCCCAGAAAGTCGCAGGCATCTGTTTCGGCCTGTTGCGGTCAGTGCGGAAAGTGCTCCCCCTTCTGCCTTTCCAATCTAGGAAGCTCCTAATTCAAGGTCTTATACTATCAAGACTGGATTATGGTAATGCTCTCCTTCTGGCTGCACCCAAAAAGACAATTAACTCCTTGCAGCGGGTCCAGAACGCTGCAGCAAGAACGCTCATGGGGGCACCCAGAAGGGCCTCGGCCAAACCACTTTTGAGATCCCTGCACTGGCTCCCCATCCAGGAACGAATTGTATTTAAGACCCTGTGCATTACTCACAGGACATTGCAAGGCAAAGGCCCTCCTGCCCTAAGAAAGCTTATTAGCCCCTATAAATCTACAAGGACCCTCCGCTCTGATGGGGAGAACCTGGTCTCCATCCCTAGAGTGAGAAAAGCTCGGACTGGAGGACGCCGGTTCTCCCTGAATGCAGCAAAACATTGGAACACCCTCCCTAGGGAAATTCGGATGGAATCCTCCTATCCCAAATTCAGAAAATCTCTCAAAACTTTTCTCTTTCCTATAGCAGAATAATCCTATTCCCCTCCTTCCCTCTCTAGGGCTTTTCTGTTTTTCAGTTAAGTTAGCGCTGGGACGCTCAAGGGCATCCATGCGCTTTATAAATCTAATTTCATTTCATTTATAAATCTAATTTCAAGATACCAGGGATGTGCTACGCCTCATTGATTCCATCGAGGGGAGAGAGAGCGTCGACCTCCTCTTAACTTTGGATGTGGAGGCGCTCTATACTAACATTCCCCAGCAGGCTACCCTGGAAGCTGTGGAGGCCACTCTCCGGATGGAAGAGTGGACCTCACCCACACCAATTTCCTTTATTATGGCCTGCGCTAGCATAGCATTGACGGAGAACTTTTTCCAGTATGAGTCCTAATTATTTCACCAGATCCAGGGGACCTCGATGGGTTCTACATTTGCCCCTAGCCTAGCCTGCATCTATATGGCCACCTTTGAAGACCAATGTATCCATTCAGCACAAAACCCCTTTTGTCAAAACATTACACTCTGGCGCAGGTATATCAATGATATACTGGTCCTCTGGCAAGGGGACCGGGAGAGCTGCAACGCTTTCTGTACCTGGATCAATAATCAGAATCCATTCCTCAGATTTACAGGCACTGTCTCAGATACGACGATACCTTTCCTAGACTTAACAATCTGCCTAGACCAAGAAGGACTGAGCACCTCCCTTTATCGTAAGGAGACAGATAGGAACAGCCTTCTCCTTTATAATAGTCATCACCCCAGGGCCCTGAGGGATAACTTACCCTTTGGCCAGTTTCTCAGGGTACGCAGAAACTGCACCACCAGCTCTGACTACAAAAAGGAGTCTGTTCTGCTCCAACACAAACTACAGGATAGAGGGTATCCTACCAGATCCTCCTATGCCTAATGGTCTTCTATAAGAGGCCACATGAGGGATCGGCGGTCTGGTACTCCAGAGTTGAGCCCTTAAAATTTGGCTTCAGCGCTCCGAGTCCCTGCCTGCAGACCTACCCCTAACCGCCGAGCTCGAGTAAAATTTTAAGGGCTCAACTCTGGAGTACCAGACCGCCGATCCCTCATGTGGCCTCTTATAGAAGACCATTAGGCATAGGAGGATCCACTAAGGTAACTAATACAACACATATGAGATTAGCATGTTGTTGTTTTCACTTTGGTCCTGAAGAATCGCGGTGACTATAGCCCTAGCGAGAAACATGTTGACCACATGCACCTCTAGCCTCTTCTAGGGTCACACAACCCTAACTAGTAGACACCTAGGAAGCTAGCCCCACCTTTTAACTGTAGCCAGAGGACCCCCAGAATAAAGGTAATTCAGGTACCCCTTGCTACATTTTTAACCAGTTCAATAGGAATACACCATCCTGCCCACATACCCCCACTTCACCAAAAGGCAGTTGGAAAAAGATCTCCGCCAAAGAGCCCCTCTTTGAGGTGAGCCCGTCGGGGGTTGCACCGCCTCCCCGACGAGGAGCAACCGCCGATGATGAAGCATGACACTCTTCGGGGTGTGTGAGGCAATTACATCCAACATAATGGATGCCCCAGGGTACCATTGGAACACCCTTGGTCACGCCAGGTAAATCTTTTCTTAAAAACCTTCCTTAAATTCTCATCTCTTTCCAGGAACAGTGCAGCACTGTCTTCAGTGTGACAGATATGTCTTCGGCATATAATCAAATTGACTTAAATGTGTAATTAAGACATCTTCCTTTGTTTGTCACACCTTTGGGGGCGTTTCGTTACTGCATAATGCCCTTTGGGTTAGCCTCTGCCTCAGCGGTGTTTCAAAGGGTGACGGAGAAAATTTTAGGAAATATGAATGACGTTTTGTGTTTCCAGGATATGTTGATTGTAGGGAAAGATGGGAACCATCTTGATATCAGTCAGTCAGTCAGTCAAAAAATAACTTTATTTGGTTTATCATAACCATAAAGCATATACATCACAATTATTTATTACAAAGATTAAAAGCGAAGCGTTTTTCAAGTCCGTTAAAATATTTACACTTTCTGTAAAAAAGGAGTATTTTCTTTTCCTAGCCTTTAATCTTTCCCAGCTTTCATTAGCACATTTTCTACTAATGTCATGAATTGTACCCCTTCTTGATATCATATTGAATGAGGTTTTAAGGAGGATGGAAGATAATGGGCTAACTATAAAAAGAGAAAAATGTCAATTGAAAAAGGACAATGTAACATACCTGGGGCATGAAATTTTCAAGGATGGTATCAAGCCCAAAAAATGCATCATTACTGCAGTTAAAGATTCTCCTACTGCGCAAAATAAGGATCAACTTAAATCTTTTTTAGGGCTTGCTTAATATTGCTCCAAATTTGTCAGAGGTTTCACATAGATTGTTGAACCACTAAGACTACAAATGAAAAAAAAAGGAGTTGTCTTTGCCTGTAATGAAGACTACGACTAACAATAGCATTGTTAGTGCTCCTACTCTGGGTCATTTTAATGTGAAAGACAAAACCTTTATCACAACCGATGCAAGTGCGGTAGGGATCGGGATTTTTTAACTCAGTTGAGTAATGGTGAAGAGAAAATCATAGGATTTGCATCTAGGAGATTACATGATGCAGAATTATCATTATCATATTCCGTAATAGGAAAAGAAGCCTTAGCATGTTGCTTTGGAATTAAACATTTTAAGTATTTTGTATGGGGCTTGCCTTTCAATGTTCGAACAGATCATAAGCCATTAGTTCATTTTTTCAAAGGAAGGAGAGGCTTGGAGGGTAGTGTTATTCCTAGAATTTCAAGATGGATATTATCAGTACTTGAACATAATTTTATAGTTGAGTATGTGAAAGGTTTAAAAAATGCTGGAGCTGATTATTTATCCAGAATGCCAATCAAAAATATGGATAATGGTGTGGAAGACATGGTTGAGGAAGTGCTCTATGGTAGTAGTGAAGAATATGCTTTTAGTAAGAAGGATTGGGCAAATGCTATGTCAAATTACGAAGTTTTATAACAAATTGTAAAATGTCTCTCACAAGGGTGGCATCAAAACATCATAGAGGATGCTAGGTTTAGAAGTTTCTATCATGTAGAGGGTGAACTAAGTGGATGTGATGGGAAGTTGATGAGAAGATATCAACTTGTACCACTGGTAGGACTAAGGAGCAAAATTGTAAAATATTGCTCATGAGGGACATTTGGGAAGAAATGTAACTAAAAGGAGGGTACGACAGTCATATTGGGGGCCGGGCATGGTTGGTGATACAGAAGATGTTGTGAGAGAGTGTTGTGGCAGATAAAACTAAGGTTGTTAGACAACCTCCTTTGGTATGTACGGCATTTCCCAAACGTCCAGAGTAGCAATTGATTTTTTAGGACCGATTTCCAGACTTGGATCTCACAACAAATTCTTGATGGTTATAGTTGATTATCATTCTAAATGGTTTGTAGTGGAAAGCACGGAGTTCATAAATACTCAAAAAGGTATTGATTTCAAGGAGAGAGTGTTTTTAAATGAAGGAATGCCCAGGATTTTAGTATCTGATAATGGTGTCCAAGTGGTGTCAAGGGAAATGCAAGACTTTGTTTGCAAATTTGGAATTAGTCACAAGAGAGTTGCCATGTTTAGACCAAAATCAAAAAGTTTGGTTGATGTAATCAACCGATTCATAATGGAAAATATCCAGTTATTGCTTGCTAATACTTTACCATGGCGTGAGGAACTGAAAAACACTTGTGTGGTCCTATAGAGTAACACCGCACTCTATCAGTGGTGTTTCACCATTTATATCTCTAAAGGGACATGAGCCAAGAGTGAAAGAAGTTCCTGGTTAGTTAAAGGAGAGAGATTGTCTGTGGGTTAACCGGACTGCTGTGGAGAACAAATTGGTTCAATTGCAACATGCTGCAACAAAATACTATAATGTTAAGAGAAGTGCTAAATGTCTTGATGTTAAAACTGGAGATTGGGTGGTTATAAAACGTGGTGTAATTATCACAAAGCATGACAGCAAATTTTCTGCACCTATTCAGGTACAATCTGTAAAAATAAATGTTGTTATTTTGTCTGATGGCTCGGCTTGGAGTACTGGAAACTTGAGCAAATGTCTTGCTCCTGTGCCTGCTTTTGACAACTAATGGAATTTTAAAAAAAGTGTTTTGTTTTTCTTATGATTAAATTTACTGTCTATTTTGTTTATAGTTCTATATTATAAGTGAATGTATAAGAAGGGAGATGTGTAGAGTTGATTGTATGCATGTTACATGCATTGAAATGTTGCTTATGTTGCTAGGACGGAATGTTAGCTTTTGAATAGATTGTATTACTGAAAACTGTGAAGCTGAGCTGAGGTACCTGAACCTATCTTCAATAAAGATATCTGTTCTTATAAAATTTGCTTGGCAACTGAATCTTTACATTTCCTCATTGCTACAGTTACGTTTCATTCTGCAGATGGAATGCTTTCTTTGAGTTTGGTTAGATGGAAGCTACTGGCATGTAAGAAGACATTGCCAATGGTAGGCTTTCTATATGTTCTGGATTGCAGGTTATTGTCTTCTGCAAGTACTACCAGGTCTAGAAAGTGTATTTTCTTAGTGTTGATTGCACATGTAAATATAAGGTTTAAATCATTGTCATTAATCTGATGAGGACATCTGTGTGCTGACTCAGACGAGCCTTTCCTTCGGATAAACAGAACATATATGTATCAGTTCCAGACAATAACAGTCACTGTCCATTCCCTAGCATAGTTGGTCTTAGGTACCTGATGCTCTCTCCAGCCCATATGCAAATTAACATAGCTGAGGGTGAAGCAGGTACCCATAGCAGTTCCCTGTGTTTGCTTGTATGTGTGTGGGTTGTACATAAAGAGAGTGTTGTTCAGACACCATTCTGCCATGCTGAGTAGCATTTGGGTATGCTGGTACAAGTGCATTGGTCTGGACACTAGATAGTAAGCCAAAGCTCTCACCCCATCAGTGTGTTTAATGCTCGTATCGATAGCTATGACGTCTAGGGTCATAAGCACATATTGGTTATTCCAAGATATATTGTATATCTTCCTAAGGAAGTCTCCAGTATATTTTATGTATGAGGGTAGTATGCATACATGTTCCTGTAAGAAGTGGTCAATGTATCTGGAAGTATTCTCAAACAAACCCCCATGGCAGAGATTATGGATCTACCTGGTGGGTTACTCGCGTTTTTGTGCACCTTAGTGATAAGGTTTAGTATGGGCGTAACCGGGTAATCTGCTTTTAAGAACTCAAATTCTCCCTTAGAAATCAATCCTACACCTCCACACTTGTACAGTTCTGCATGAAATTTCTCTTTGATGCCTTGAATGCTCATGGGGCCATCCCTACACTAGCACGCCATGTCCTGTAGTTGCCTGTGTACTTCCCTATTATACATCTCAAGTGGCCAGAGTACTACGTTTCCTCCCTTGTCGGACCACCTAACAACAATATCTTGTCTTTCCTTTATTTTTTGATAACCACCATGTATTGCAATCTACAGTTGTGTTCTTTCTCTAGGAATTCTTTACTGGATTCAATCGCTATTTGCTTTAATTCTTTGATCTCATTTTCAGCAAAAATGTCCAAACAGTCTTTTGCATGATGGGTAAAAAGATATATTTGGGTTGGAATGGAGTCTGGATACTACCATAGATGTCCGTGCCCAGTTCTGCAGCCAGTTCTTCTTGCTGTCCACCTCCTTGTAGCTGGTCCATATCCTGGAGCAATGCCATGCCCTCAACCGTCAAGAGTTCCATGCCCAGCATATTGACTGGCTTGGTCTGTGCAGTGTTGTATTTGTTATTAAAATATTTCTGTAGTTTTAATTTCCTATCAAAGTGAAATAGATCAATTCAAGTTTGTAAATAGTCAAAGTTGGTTTAGAGCAAAAAATAAGTCCCAATGATAAAATCCCTTCTTCTTGTTTATTGAGCTCCATGTCTGTAAGATTTATGACTGTGTTGTCGAAATGTGAATCACTTGGTATTTCCGCCATGAATGTTTGGCTGTGGATTTTGTATTTGTGCTTGCCTCCCCAGTGTCTCCTTTCTCTGTTGTTCTTCCTCTTCCTCTGCCCTCTTGCTCCATGCTCTGTGGGTTCATATTTTGGTCTAGCCGTAAAAAATGCAATTCCTGGATGACTGATGGTGCCTCTCTGCCACTACTGATCATTGTACCACTGTGTAGCTGTCTTCCAGATTTGTGTCAACTTCGAAGCTTTGTTCGGAACTGCTGTAGCCACTGGCTTTCAGCTTCTGTAAGTTGTTGGCATCTTATATTATCGAATATCTTGGAGAATGTGTAAATCCTCCCTCTCCGATATTTTAATTTGTCACATAGAAATGTTGTTGCGTTTTGCTCTTTAATTGACTGTTCGAATTTCTATAGTCTGTTGCTTATTTGTAACTTCATCTTTATTTGCTAATTGATCGAACTCTATTAACATGGCAACTATTTTCGTCAGTATTGTCTCTTGATCGCTGGTTGCATATTTTCTTAATATGCGCAGTATGCGCTGTGATGAATCTGCGCTATTTTCCACCCATTTTTTCAGCATGTTTGGGTCCGTATTTTCATACGTTGGAGCTACTAAGATTCTATGCCCCCTGGGGATGCAGCCTACATCAAAGCATCACAAGGAGCGACTTGCACTCCCACCACTTTGATATTTCGTGTTTTCGTAATTTCTCAAGTTGAAGCATATGTCTTTTGAGATCTGTGCCATGAGACTGGGGTCTGTCATCACTTCTTGCCTCCTCAGCTAGGCTGGTATTGTTATCATTGAAAATATCTACTGCTGCTCTCTCGTACCAATTATTTGGCCATCTTAGTCAATTATGGTGTCCTCCGCTCCATGCAATGTATTATACAGAGCTACCTCTCCCATCAGCCACCTCACCTCACTGGCACAGCTGTATCCCATCTTAGAGGGGCTTACCTGCCATTTTGTGATTCCATTGAAGCGAGTAAAGGGAAAAAATGGCAAAAAAGTGGGAAATAGGAGGGTAGGAGCACTGTAACCTCTGTGGGGTGTTTAGGGTGTGCTATAGAGGGGGTGCGAAGCGAAGTATTCACCCCTACTGGTGTGAAAGTTTTGGGTTCCGGAAATTAAGTGAGGTATTGCCTAGAGTCTGTTCCTGGTAAGGTGAGGTGGTGCGGACTCAGGAATTAAAGTGTGAGCCCAAACTGAGTGTCTTATGCTGTGAAGTCATGTGCCTTGGTCGCTGCGCTATACTTGTGGAAGTAGTGTCAGCATGTGTTTATACCTACTAGAATGAGCTACTACCCATACTGGTGTGGAAGTCCTGGGTATGGAAAATATGTGATGTATTGTCTAGAGTCTCATGGAACGAGTCAGTGTTGGCCGCCATTTTGAGATTCCGTTGAAGCGAGTAAGGGGAAAAAAGGGCAAAAATTGTGGGAAATATGTGGGTAGGGGCACTGTTGAGGAACCAGAATCTGTTTAGGCTTAGTAAATTATGTAGTCATTTTAGTAATTAGCGTGATGTACCTATTAGGCCAATGCAGGGATTCACACACTAATTAGCATGCAATACGTAACAAATTAGGGATTAGTAAAAATCATATTACACGTTTGCATCTAATCATAAGCTTATTCAGCTTGACTCGACCGGCTCCATTTTGTGGCCTAGTCTGCTCGCAGCATTAGTGAAAACCTGCAATTACACTCTACGAAAACCGTTCTCTTGAGAAACATTACAACTGTAGCGAGCTGCTGCTTCTGCATGTTAGGCCTGTCAAGTTTGTAGGTGGGGGTAGGCTGGATAAGCACATTCCACGGGGCACTGTGCGGACTCTCTCGGAGTTAGCAGAAGGGAGTTACCGTCACGACCTTGCTATAACGAGCTGGGCTAAACTAAGAGAGCTTTGTCTCCCATATATGGTCTTTCCGCTGCACCAACCTGTACCAACTTGTACTTTTCCTTCTTAGGTAACGGTTTCAAAATGTAACAGTATATATGTGATCTGTTGATAATGTGCCAGCAGTCTTCTTGGACGACCTCGTGGGATTAGGTCGCAAGGAGCTACTGAGTTTGTTTGTTATAATAAACGATTGGACCATCTACACTGCCAACTGACTGATTATTGGTAATTGGTATTGGGGCTATTTGTATGGCTCTATTTGGGTTGTAATTTATTTTTCGGTACTTCACTGTAACCTTTGTGGGATGATTAGGGTATGCTATACAGGGGATGCAAAGTGAACTACTCATTCCTAAAAGTCTGAAAGTACTAGGCTCCGAAAATTAAGTGAGGTATTGCTAGAGTGTGATGCTGCTAAGGTGAGCTGGTGCTTGACTCGGGGATTAAAGCGTGAGCCCAAATTGTGTGTCTTATGCTGTGAAGTCATGCGCCGTGGCAGCTGCACTACAGCTGTGGAAGTAGTGTCAGCATGTGTTTATAACTACCAGGACAAACTACTGACCTGTACTGGTCTGAAAGTCCTGGGGTACGGAAAATATATGTGGTAGTGTGTAGAGTATCATGCTGCTAAGCTGAGCTGCTGCCGGACTCGAGGATTAAAGCGTGAGCCCAAACTGTGTGTCATATGCCGTAAGTAATGTGCTCTGGCCGCTGTGCCACAACTGTCAAAGTAGTGTCAGCATGTAGTTATAGCTAC
Source organism: Lissotriton vulgaris (assembly GCF_964263255.1). Taxonomy (NCBI): domain Eukaryota; kingdom Metazoa; phylum Chordata; class Amphibia; order Caudata; family Salamandridae; genus Lissotriton; species Lissotriton vulgaris. The sequence continues at coordinate 362,899,932 of NC_141691.1, forward strand.
TCGGAGGATCTTTTGTTTCGAACATTGTGTAACTTGCGTCAGTGCTTAGGGGGTGTTAGATAGGGTGTGCGAAGGTAAATTTGTGTGTATGAAATTAATTTGTGTATTTGGAAAGTGGAAAGCACTTACTCCTATGGGTCTGATGGAGTTGGGGCCGTAAGCTGAGGTGCTGCTGGAGTTGGGGATAAAGCTGATGAACTACTGACCCCAACTGTGAACTTTTAACCTGCACGAGCTGTTATATGTTCGATAAAATGTTGCAAAAGTATATTGTTAGGTTACAAAAAAAGTTGATGAACTTTTAACCTGCAGGTGTCGTAGAATTTTCCCGAAAGTGTGGTGATAAAATAGGTTGAACTTTTGACCTGTATATGGCACAGAATATTAAGTAGCCTTTTGTATGGAAACTTCTAAATTAACCAATGGAGATAAGTTTTGGAATGTCTTTGCAGGAATGAAGTATTCTGATTTGTTCTTTACATAAAATTATGTGTGCAGCGACAGAGAAATTAAGCCATTCCTGGTTCCATTCTTGATGAAATCGGTGCTTTACATGTACTATGTGACAAAGAAAGAATTGTATGCGTGTGTGACATTTGAAATCTGGATAACAACTGGAAAGGTGAGTTAGAAATGAACAAGGTGTGTTATGTGTTCTGTAGTAGTGATTAAGTATTTGAGGTGATATTTTTATTTTTGAAAGTATTTTTTATTTCAAAATAATATAGTGTTAGTAAAGTGTGGTGTTTGATATTAGTTATACAATATGCATACAATTTGAGCTATTGTTTAATAAGTACTTTATATATGTATAGGAATTTTTCACAAAAAAGAAGTGTAATTTGTCATCTTTATAGGACTGTATGGTTTTGAAGATGAGGTACAGCGTTAATTTGGGTTTGTAATGTATTCGGGGAGATAAACAAAATGTCTCACGTTTGCAAATTATACTTTTTGTGGAAATAATGGTGTGGGGGTGATGGTAGGAGATGTATTTGTTATTAAGTTAAAAGCGATAAAACGAAACCCAGAAATGTAATGTGGGCAGGTTGTGGCCTCATTTTTGACTCTGAGAGGTAGATTTGAATGTAAGTCAAGGCAGGTTGTTGTACAGTGGGGCCGTCTACAGTGTTTGGAGATTACATGGAGAGGAGATGGAGATAGGAAAAGTTATACGCTCCTTTTATATGTACCCATAGTTTGAATCATGTGATCCTAGGTTGAGATATAATATGAACATGGTTTCTGGTTTGCATTTGGGTATAGTTAATAGTTTTTGTAGTTTCTTACTGGTGATTAATGAAAAGGTAGATATACTAAAATATATGGTAGTAAACGTATTAATTATTGTCTGTTGTTATGGAATAGAAGTGGTTGTGTTGTGCTTCTTTAGAAGAGATGTTTTATAAATGTGTGAGAGATTAAAAAAATGAAAATGTGCGGTATATTTTCTGTATGACTTTGTTGACATTAGAGAACTACATGTGATTTTAAGTGATACTATTTGTTAGGCTGTGTCGCTTTGGTGGATATGTGTAGGTGTTGAAGTGGTCTGTGTTTTACCGATGCTGAGCTTGACCATCCCTTTTGAGACACTCGTTAATTTATTCATCCCAGTATATCAAAAGTTTGGGAATTAGAACTTTGTTTACTCTCCCCATCCCCTGGTATACACTCTACAGAGTGTTTAAACAACTTTTGTAACATATAGATGTCTAGCGAGTAAAGGTGGTGTAGTTCGACTGGGCCAATTAATAAACCTTGCTATGGGATAATTTATGTTTTACCCTCCAATTTGGATGTTTGAATACTTTTTGCTGATAAGTGTTCCGGCAGACACTTGTTAAAATTAACATTTTATATGGGTATAGTGGCGCTACTGGGAATGGTGGGGGTTTCTGTTTGATTTCGTACGGTTAACCAAGTGCGGGGTGGGTATGGGGGAGGTGGTTATGTTGCTGATTGAAACACAGAATTTTGTAACATGCAAATGTCAAGCTACTGAAGGTGATATAGTACCACTGGGAGCCCTTAAAAGCGCTCTATGGCATGGGATATGTTTTAGCCATAAATTTGCATGTTTTAATGCGTTTTGCTGATGACTATAGTGGCGCTTCTACGTTTGCTGCGGCTCTTTCTTTTCTTGCATAAAGTTAAGCAAGGGCGGTTGTTGAGGTGCTGTAGTGGTACTGTGACTATTTAGAAACCGTCTTATGGTAGATTTTAATAGCTTTTGCCAAAGAGCATCCCGGCAGACACCTGTTGATATTTGTAAAGAAGTTCAAATGCAGATTGAAGGGTAAATTGAGTATTTATTGAAGTATAGGATCCCAGCCACAGGACAGCTGTCATAAGTAGAAAGGTCCACGCTTAACTGCCTATGTATTCTAAACTAAACAATAAGAACCTGAAGAAAGCATTCTAAAGCATGTGACACCCTGGCAACAAGCTGCAATTGCAGGATGTCACACATCTCCCTCTCTATAACAAAAAGCAAAATACAGAAAACAATTATTTTACAAAATCATTCAAATGAGTAGGTACACGTGTAATCCTTGAAGATCTCCTGACGATGGTAGGATCAATGACGGCCCGATGTGACGAGGTACCTGTGGAAGAGGAACTGGACACAAGAAACTTAGAGTTGTCAACAAAGTCCTTTTTGTTCACCACAACCCGGTTCAAGTTCCAAATGCGATGATCAGCTGTTTTGATGGCATTACCCAAAACTTTGATAACTTGTATAGGTTTCAAGAAAGAAGCAGACAACATTTTATTTCTCTTGCAGGGATTTCTTATGAGTAGCCAATCACCCACATGCACCACAGTCTTTTTAACAGAATGCCTCAAATCAAGAATTCTCTTCCTAGCTTGAAGTTTCCTATCCTGACCTTCCTTCCACTCGTCATTTCCAGTTGATTCTTTCAGATGTAAATCATTTACCAAAGCGGGAGTAACCATAGTGTTGGCACGCCTACATCTGAAGAGCTCAAACGGCGTTCTATCTGTTGTGGCATGTGGTGATAACCTATAAAGCTTAACCTTTTTAAACACATCAGACCTCCAATCTGAACCTGCAGATTTAGACGTTCTAATTGTCTCCTTGAGCACCCGGTTAAACCTTTCCACAGTGCCATTCGTCTCTGGGTGGTACAGAGAAGATCTTTTATGCTTTATACCATGTTCAGACAAAAATGATTCCATTTCTCTAGAGACAAGTAGACTCCCATTGTCCGTCAAAATGATGTTAGGAATAACCTCCCTAGCAAAAAGTTTCTCTAAAAAACTTATCACATGCTTAGACTCAATTCCACAAGTGATGGCAATTTCTGGCCATCTAGAAAAGAAATCTATTAAAACTAGAACATACCATTCAGACCCTGCTGAGTAAATGGGCCCAAGAATGTCTAAACCAACTTCTTCCCACGGCTTGTCTGGAAGTGTTCTAATAACCATGGGCTGGATTTTGGGTTTTGCCACCTTCTCACTTAAAGCACACTTCATGCAATCTCAAATTTTCCTCTCCACTTCCAAATCCATGCCAGGCCACCAGTACGACATCCTCAAATTCTCCTTTGTCTTTGAAATGCCCATATTCCCACTATGAGCCAGTGAAATGAGTTCACTCCTAATAGATATCGGAGGGACCAACCTAGTACCTCTGACAAGTAAACCGTCATGTTCAGACAATTGGTCTTTAACATGCCAAAACTTCTCCAAAATGTCACCATCCTTTGGCTTGACCTTCCATCCAACCTTGATCAATCTCAAGATTTCCATAAGACTCAAATCTTCCTGTGAAGCTTCCAACCATTTACACTTATCAATGACACTCTCACCTACTGCACAAACCATCTCATCTTCACCCTCCCAATCATCCTCCAGATCTAAATCTTCTTGAGAAACAAGGCGAGATAAGGCATCAGCTACTTTATTCTCAACACCTGGTAGATACTTGACCTTAAAGTTATAATCGTGTAATCCTACAACTCATCTTGTAATTCTACTGCCCATAATGCACTTGCGAGTGAAGTGGAGTGCGCAATGAAGAACACAGTGGCCCTGCGCTGGAGTCTCTCTGCCGGAGAGAAAGAATGCAATGACGTCGATGAAGGCTCGAGCTGTGGCAGAGGAAACGGTGAGGTTTCTTCTTTTAAAAAATGCCAAAGTTTAAATGAAAGCCGAGAACAAAGTTGACTTCTCACCAAGCACTGCCAGCTAGAGTACCCAATACAGGAACAGCAAACAAACGAGCGCCAAGTATGAGAAGGGCAAAATAAAATGAGATTATCACCAGAGCGCGCCGGGCTTTAAAATGTATTCAAGAAGTACTTGAAAAAGCTAGCGCTCAAAACTAGCATGGTGAAGAAAAATCAGGCAATCTCAATCAATATGAGAGCGTTAAAATCGCTGCTGAAGAAAAGGTGTAAATAACAGTACCTTTTATGAAATTCCAAAATAAAGAACAAATCCTTGTTGAGAACCTTTCGTCATATCTTCCTTCAAATATCCCGTCCTGTCGCCAATGTAAAGAAGTCCAAATGCAGATTGAAGGGTAAATTGAGTATTTATTGAAGAATAGGATCCCATCCACAGGATAGCTGTCATAAGTAGAAAGGTCCAAGCTTAACTGCCTTTGTATTCTAAACTAAACAATAAGAACCTGTACAAAGCATTCTAAAGCATGTGACACCCTGGCAACAAGCTGCAATTGCAGGATGCCACAATATTAAGTCTAAATATGGCTATTGTGGCGGTAACGGGAGTGCTGGTGCTCGTTGTTTAATTTTGTAAGGTTAAGCGTGGGTATGGGTGGGGGTGGGGGAGATGCGTATGTTGTTGATTATAAGACGGACATTTGTAACGTGGGCATGTGTAGTTAGTAAAGGTAATGTAGTTTCACTGGACCCATTTATAAACCGTGCTATGGGATGGTTTATGTTTTAGTCCCCAATTTGCATGTTTGAATAGTTTTTTTCTGATAAGTGTTCCCGCAGACACCTGTTAAAATTAACTCTGTGTATGGATATAGTGGTGCTACTAGGAATGGTGGGGGTTTCTGTTTGATTGTGTACGGTTAACCAAGGGGGGGGTGGGTGTGGGGGAGGTGGTTATGTTGCTGATTGAAACACAGAATTTAGTAACATGCAGATGTCGAGCTACTGAAGGTGATGTAGTACCACTGGGAGCACTTATAAAGTACCCGATGGCATGGTATATGTTTTACCCACAAATTTGCTTGTTTTAATACGCTTTGCTCATGAGCGTTCAGGGAAGGCAGTTGTTGAAATTTAGGGCCTGATGTAGGTCGGTCGGTAACGGCCGAAAATCGGTATTTTCGGCCGTTACCGATCGGAAAATAGGTGATAGGCATGTAGGGGGCATTATTTTACAGAATCAGTAAAATTACAGATTCGGTAATTTTACCGATTCGGTAAAATAAAAAAACGGTAAATTTACCGATTCTGAGCCACCCATATGTAGGTGGGACTCTTCAGAGTCCCAGGAGCCTTACCGAATCGGTATTTTACCATCAAATCCAATTTGATGGTAAAATACTGAGTCAGGTGTGCATGCACATGTGTGCATGCACACCTATGCCATGTGACAGGCAGACCTGCCCTTAGGGCATGTATGCCTGCCACATGGCACCCGAGCCTGTTTTGGGGGTGCCAGAGGGTGTCAAAGTGACACCCCCTGCACCCTTGTCAAAATCGGTATTTACCGATTCGGTAAATACCAAATCGGTAATGCCCATTCATTCCTATGGTCTTCAAAGCCCATAGGAATGAATGGGCATTACCGATTCGGTATTTACCGAATCGGTAAATACCGAAATCATCTGATTCGGTATTCCGGCACATCTGGAATACCTACATGTCGACACCATAGATTTACCGATTTTCAATTACCGAATCGGTACAATTCGGTAATTTAAAATCAGTAAATCTATTTCACCTACATCTGGCCCCAAGTTCCTGTATTGCTATAGTGTGACTACTAGGTTTGGTGTGGCTCTTTCTTTGATTTTTGTAATGTTAAGGCAGGATGGGGAAGAGGGTGGTGCAGTGGCAGTGTGCCCATTTATGAATCGCTTTATGGTATAGTATATGTTTTTCTGGCAAATTCCCAAGTTTTAATACCTTTTGGTGATGAGTGTTCCAGCAGACAGGTACACAAATTACACAACATTTCTGTGGATAAGAAATCTTTGTGGTGATAGACACTCTTGTACTGTGGTAGAAGGCTGATCGCGTTGCTGGAGAATTATGACACTTCATTTATCCTACGTTTGGAAAAAAAAATCTTTAAAGGGTTTCCCTACAACGTCGGTAACCTAGTGTGATGTCTCCAGTTCTGCATATATCGATGTGCATGTTCTCACTGCAGTGCAATAAAAAAGTAAAAAAATTGACTGTTTGTGGGGGCCGAAAATAGAGCCCGATAGAAGCTTGTGTGGAGGCTCCCTGAAAATAAGTGCCGGTCCTCAGACCCCGCCCAATTAAAGCCCAGCATCCATCCATCCTAAGCACTACGCCATCCAACCATCTTTCAGTTGATGCATACATTCCTACTTATATACATACATACATCTGTTCCTGCACTCATCTTAAGCATCTATTCGCTCACTCGCCTATTGTAAACACTGTGCCATTCAAGCAGCCATACACCTATATATCCACAGATACTTCTATCCCAGAACCAATCCTAAGCATCTATCCGCCCACCGGTCTATCACAAGTACTGGTCCCTGCATTCATTTATCCTTCCATCCATACATTGATACATCCATCTATGTCTCTATGAATTGATGCATCTGGCCATGCATCACTCGCCCTTTATTCAACTATACGATCTTATTTGGGTGCATCGTCCGCCCCCGATCCTAAATACGATATATTATACTCATCCACCAAGCCTCTTAATGGGTCCAAAAGGCTTACGAAAAGTAGTGACAGGGAGATTTTTTTTATAAAGAATAACAAAGCTTTGAGTTGCTCTTTTTTCAGTCCTGTTGTGTCTCGATTGCCTTGTACGGAGCGGGCATTTGGGGCTACGCCCCGGCAGGGTCTCTTCAGGTTGAGGAGAATGCATTCTTGAAGAGACTTTTGTGCCTGCAAAGCTCTGTTTCTAATGCTTTAGTGCACAATGAACTGGGTATTCACCATCTTGCCGACTTGATCCTCCTTAGGCCACTGATGCTATGGCGTTCCATTTGGATAAAAGAAGAGACCTCATCGTGCAGAGCCATTATTTCTGATTGCCTCTCTTTGGACCATCATTTAAAGATCCCATGGTTAAAGTATATTGTGGAAAATTTTCTTAAGATCTTTAACATTAATATTAACATAATAACTTTAACATTAACATCATTGCAGATCGATGTGGGGCTACTGAGCTGTCTAAAATCGAACTTAAGCACTGTTTTTTTACAACAGCTTTCTGAGGAAATAGAAATTTTACGTGGCCAGTGTGTCCCCTACATGCACCCTATGTATGTACATATACCCCATGTATGTCCATGTCACCATGCAATTCCCTTCTCATGCCTGTAATAATAATGCCTCTGCATTTCCGTTCAATGTTAGCATGTTAGTTACCAGGCCCTCCATGAAAGAAACGTTAATTCTGCACTAAGGCCTATGTTGGCAATGCATTTACATGGTACACGTTTAAAAGTCGAGATGAACTCGTTTTGTGGCTCAGCCGAGCCAGGACCCGAATTCAGGCTCCATGCCTCCTGACACTCTGAAAGCTGCAGTTTAGTTATGTATCCCTGACCTCTCACATACTTCCTGCTCAGCCGAGAGGTGCCCAGCTCGGCCTGCCAAGACAGTATTTTGCCTACAGTTATCTGCTCTGCCCTACAGAAACACATTCCTGCTTAATGAAAAGGGTAAACATATTCAATCATGCAGAAGATAGGGCCTAGCCTTTCTGTCTCCATTCAAGTGATTTACAGAACCCGCATCCATTGAAGGCCCATGGCCCCACGCAATGCACAAAGAAATATATGCACACACTAGCATTTAGTGATGAGCAGCCTTTGCTCGAGCGACCTTTAAGTCAGATAATACATCCTCCAAACTCAAGATATCAGATAATACCAGAAGTGCAGGTCGTCCTGACATTCAAGACTCCTCTACTAGCACGAAAGTCAGCTCCCCCCAGCTTCCCCCAGTTACACGTCAATTCTACGTCATGACCAAGTTTGCGCACACAAGTAGGGTAAAGGTTCCTGCTGACCATGCAGACCCCCTCCATGTATCCACCCACCTATGACACACCTATGACTCACCAAGTGAACACCCACGTGTACGCCTTCTTACACGCCCTTTTTCACGCCCATGTGCTCTTATCTCTCTCTTTCACTTGCTCCGCCTGGACCGCTCCGCCTTCTCTATGCAAGTTAATGTATGTTTTAACTATAAATAATGAACTCTGTGAATAAAGTTCAGATGGCGATCCTTCCTGATCGCTAGTGGTGATGGAACCCGATTCTCCCTTAACTCGAGTTACTGAATAAAGCCCTTCTGAATCGGACACCACGGACTCTGCCTCTCATTATATGCATGATCCTTGTTAATGTATAGAAATTCCGACAGGGTAATTATTTTATTTACCACATAATCTGGCGCCCGAATAGGGACCAGTCCCTTTCCACACGCGCCGGTGATGTAGGTCCAGCCCCCTGCCCCCTTCTACAGCCGTGACGGACTTCAAGTTTACACGACAGCGGGACTTCCTGCCTACTCCTCAGGCCCACGGAGGAGACGGAGACTGCGACCAGGCATCCACACGAGGCGGTGAGGATTGCGGACCATACCAACCAGAGCCCAAGTGGAGCGAGCAAGGTCCGAGGTATCCCGAGGCCCACCTGTTCCAAGGCGCATGCGCAGCAGTAGCCGCAGCAGTAGCAGTCATGCAGTATCGAGTTTCTGAGGCCTTCAAGTTCTGCTTCCCGGTGAGTACCGTTATTGGGAACGCATAGAGACGGGTTCATTTATTTGAGCCCGGTAAAGACGTGTCTGGATACACAGACACGGTAAAGACGTGTCCCCTTCAGTGGGCACGGTAAAGACGTGTCTCTTTATGAGACCGGTATGGTTGTACTGTTTTGCAGTACATAAAGTAAACAGTTTTTCAGGACCATGTTTTCTCCTATGTACTAGTTAGGATGTATCTGTTTTTAATGTATTAATGTTGTTGCATGAATGGTTGTTTTCAGTCTATTCTTGTGTATATTGTGTTTTCGTTAAAGTTAGGTTCCAACATGCCACTGTTTTCGAAATTACGTCAGTTAGGGACCAGGAAAGGGATACTCGAAGAGTCAGTTCCCGTCCCGCCTAGAGACACTCCTGGCCATTTTATGTATCAGAAGCATGGGCTAGATGCCATACTGTTCTTAGACTTATGGGTAGATTACACGAAGGATCTAGAAGAAAAGTATAGATGGCCTGTCTCCGGAACATGGGATGCTGAATGCATTATGAAAGTAGAGGAAGCGCTATGGAAAAAGAAAGCTAGACAGTCCCAGAAAGATGCCATTGAGTTATGGCGTAAAGAAGCGCATAGGAGAACAGAGAAAGAATTCCACAAAGCAGAGAGAAGTAAAGAGGCAGCAGAAAAAGCCAGAGAAAAAGAACTAAAGGAAGAGGGGGAACGGGTCAAGGCAGAACAAGCAGATAGAGAAAGAAATGCCCTCATCACGGGCATGTATCCCGTCCTCGCTGAAGGACTAGCTAAAGTGACCCCCTCAGAAGTACCTAGTAATTTGCCGCCACCACTGATACCGACTAAAGTACGTAGGCATAGACAGACAGAAGTTGAGGCTTTTATTTCTTCCTATCTAGAGGAACCTGCTCCGGATTATGTAAACACAGAATTCCCTCCTCCTGTCCCTTCCGTCAACAATCCTTTTCTCCCTCCGCCCCCAACACAGGACCAGCTTATACAACTGCGGCCTCCAGTGGCAGTGAAAGACGACTTAGGACAAGGGGCAGTGGGAGGGGGGTCCACAAACACGCCACAAACACCGCCGCAAACGCGAGCATTGCAGGAGTTAGGACTACAACGAACGCCACAAACGACAGCATCACCCTATAAGCATAATGTAATGATTTCACATTGTATATACGATCCAGTACCAGGTGTAGGTGCAATGCTCGTGTTCTCACTACGATTAAGACGCGCTGTAGAGTATCTGATCACACTACCAGGCATGAAGGACAATTTAGACAAAATATACCATTTCATTAGAACGGGGGAGGGATCCGAGAGTATAGAAGAGGCCATGGGACAGAGAAAGGTGGAGGTACAACGCGAAATTTTACGTTTTTTGATTAACTGTCTGATCAGGGAACAAGACCAGCCAGACAAAGGAGTAACTAGAGGTATGACTGATTGGAGTGACAACATAGCTGCCGGTAAACATGATACAGTGGGAAAGACAGAATGCATGTACAAGAAAACACGAAAAGAGATTCTAAACTTACACAGGAAAGAGTCTGACGAGGAAGAGGATTCAGCATCAGACAATGCTGAGCAAGTAACAGAGGAAGTGGGTAAAATAAATTATGTAGGCAGAGCACGACAGTTTGACAGGCCCATATGCCTCGACTACCGCAAAAAGGGACCTCCTATAAAAGAAAGATATTCCCTCGAGAATGTATTCCAAGCTACTGAGAACGCACTAAAAAGACGAGTAGAGTGCGATAGACCCCACACCATACACAAACAGAAATTGGCTCGGTCAGCAGTTCAATGGGTGTCTAATTCTAACATATATAATGGTGACGTAGTGGCTCAGACCTTTTTGAGCCTTTCTCCGAACGAACAGCGTTTGGCTAGTATTTACATGGTCCAACATTTGATAACGTTGTACGAGAGTCAACATTCTGATCCCGGTCCCTTGTATAAATTACTGGACGATATACTTCTAGATAGATGGATAGGCCTAGGTACCGAATTAATTAGTGTCATTCTGGACCAACGACATAAGTACCTGACTTTTCTGACCACGTGCATGATTCCTGCCCCACACCACGACAGAAAGAGCTTTCACATAGACAGACAGAACCCCCTACGAGAGGTTCATCCCGTTAAAAATCTAGCGGGTGAGCTTCAGCGAGTATATGTTTACACACCCTTGACGAAAATAGAAATATTGGAAATGAAAAAGATGTTGCCCTGCCATGATAAAGACCCGGGGGGGTTCCACCGTGAGTTAAAAGACATTCTCCGCATAGGGGATTACACGTACGCTGACATCATTAAATTATTGAAAGTACTGTTACCTGCAGGCATTTATGAAAAGCTTAAAGAGAAAGACTGGGAGGTGGGAGAGAAAAGGATCAATTGGACAGAATTGGAAACAGAGGATAGAACACGGCTCCCTGGTATTGGTCTTGGGGAAAAAGCTAAAGCACTACCTGAACTCTTGATACAGGTCCTGCCAAGATTATTGATTACTAAAAAGGAAGATTGGGATGCTATTTCAGCCTGTAAACAGAAACCAGACAAGGACACCAGTGATTTTTATTCTAGATTCGAGAAATGTTTTACTATTAATAGTGGCCTTAAGCCAAGTAGTGAATCATACCCACATCTTTTTGTGAGCAAACTAGTAGAGAATTCCTTACCCCCGATCAAGAATAGAGTACTGAAGGTTGAGAGTACCTGGCAAGCAAATAGCCCTTCCCAAATGTTGCAAATGTTACAATATCACCAGAACAGAATTAGAGAGGAACAGGAACATGAAAAGAGACGCATGAAGGATACGAAAATGAAAGTGCTAGTTGCACAATCAGTACCAACTAATGGGAATAAAAAGGGCACGACACCTGTTAAAGGGAACTGTAATTATTGCAAGTAACCAGGTCACTATGTAAACGAATGTGCTGTCCTGAAACACAATATAGCTACAGGCAAGACAAAAGAAAGACCGCATCCTCCTAGACAGAATAGCACCCCACAGAACACGCAACAGACAGTAGCTCTACCACAACCAATCGCTGCCACACAACAAGTCACGCAACAAATGTACCAGTACGCACAGTCGGACTATCCAGAATATCAGCAATACTCATGAAACAGCCTAGAGAGGGAGGTTGGCTTGCCCCTTATTGAGGTTCCTGTAGATCAAGAGGGTCCCTATGTACATAGTCGTGTATTGGGAAAAGACAGGACATTTTTGATTGACACAGCGGCGAGCAGAACTACTATCAGTCATGACGAGGTTCCAGGGGCACCCCTCTCAGGCTCACAGAATATTTCCCTGGGATTTTCAGGAAAGCCTATTGTTAACGAAGTGTCAAAGCCAGTTTCCCTAGGAGTCGGTCCATTGTCCCGTACCACAGACTTGCTACTTACTAAGTCTTGTCCAGAAAATTTGCTTGGTATAAAGACATTGAAAGAACTAGGAGCTGTTATATGTTGTTCTCCGGAAGGAGTGCGATTGTTTTTATGTGATTTTAAAGGACATTATTTGTTGAAAGATTTTGATCTCAGACTCCAGAATGTACCACAGCATTTATGGGCACAAGGTCCGACTGACGTAGGTTACATGCACAATACGCAACACTGTGTCACTCTCAAACCAGGAGTAGTACTGCCGCGAATCCGACAATACAAGTTACCACCTGATGCCGTAGTGGCCTTACTGAAAATTGTTGACGAGCTCATTGCACAAGGAGTGGTAGTAGAAACTGACTCGAATGTATGTAATTCACCTGTCATCCCTATTCTTAAAGAACAGACCCTAATGCACCACCAGTCTACAGACTAGTGATTGACCTTCGAGAACTGAACAAATGCATAATACCACAATATCCAGTGGTTCCAGACATCTCTTCATTACTGACTGCAATTGATTCCGAGGCGACGTTCTTCACTGTAATTGATCTAAAGAACGCCTTCTTCAGTGTCCCAGTACATCCAGAGAGCCAATACCTCTTCGGATTCTGTTTAAATGGACGCAGCTTCAAATTTGCGAGAGCTCCTCAAGGATTCACAGAAAGTCCTAGTATTTACACATGCCTGCCAACACCGCACTACTCCAATATGTAGACGATATTCTGATCACAGCACGAACAGAACCAGACTGCGAACGTGCATCACTGACAGTCTTATACTTTCTGGCAGACAAGGGGCACAAAGTGTCCCCTTCGAAGTTGCAATTCTGTGCACAGCAAGTGGTGTACCTTGGACACTTGCTGTCCAAGAGGGGTAGACAGCTGACACAAGACCGTATTCAGTTAATTGCAAATCTTTCACAGCCCAAGACACAAAAGGAAGTACGGGCCTTCATTGGCCTCACTTCTTACTGCAGACAATGGATTCCCCAGTATGCATATCTAGCCAAACCACTCATACAGTTAACAACACAGGAGGCAGCGTCTTCGACTGTCCTCCCTTGGACACAAGAACATACACTTGCATTTGAAGAATTGAAAAAAGCCCTATGTCAAGCACCAGTTTTAGCGACTCCCTGTTACAGCAAGCCTTTTACGCTTTTTGTCACTGAACGTGATGGAACAGCATTATCTGTCCTTACACAAGATCAAGCAGGAAAACACAAGCCTTGTGCTTATTTTTCTAGTACATTGGATCCAGTGGCACAGGCTCTGCCTGCGTGCCTGAAATCAGTTGCAGCAACAGCCCTAGCAATAAGACAGAGTGATTCCATAGTGTTAGGACACCCCCTGACAGTACAGGTTCCACATTCAGTGGAAGTTCTCTTGAACAGGACACAGACACAACATCTGACTGTAGCAAGACTGACAGGATACGAACTGACATTATTCCAGCCACACATAGAGATCAGACGATGCAATATTCTGAACCCCGCGACACTCTTGCCCTCAAGCACAGTGGACACTGCACCACATGACTGTGTGGAAGTAATTAATACAGTGACGAAACCAAGACAAGACCTGACAGACATTGCATTGCCAGACCCTGACCTGACACTTTATGTGGATGGTTCATGCATGAGAACAAGCACAGGAGAGTTAGTGGCCACATATGCCGTGACCACTGATACTGAAGTCATAGAGACACAGAGAATAGACACATTGTCAGCACAAGCAGCAGAGCTCATCGCTCTGACACAAGCCTGTATCCGAGCCAAGAACTTGAAAGTAAACATATATACAGATTCACAGTACGCTTTCGGGGTCGTTCATGACTTCGGAGTGTTATGGAAGGAGAGAGGTTTCCTGACCTCTCATGGGGCCAAAATTCAGCATGGTCCCCTTATTCAGGCTCTGTTAGAAGCAATACACTTGCCTACAGCCATAGCCATCATGAAATGCAAAGCACATACGAAAGCCACAGACACCATTTCCCAGGGTAACGACCTGGCAGATCGAACAGCTAAACTTACAGCCCAGACTCCAATAGACACTGCAACAGACACGACAAAGACAGAAGTACAAACAGCATGACAGTCAGGGATCCCTCACAAGATGTACTTGACATACAGACACATGCCACTCCAGACGAAATAAAGAAATGGACTGAACAAGGAGGGGTCCAGACTGACCAGGGTTGGATGACAAAAGGCAAAGCTACATGGTTTCTCCCTGACTCTATGGTTCAAGTCATCATAAATACAGCACATAGTCCAGCACACTTAGGAGAAAAGGCAATGCTAGACAGTTTACAGAATATCTGGTTCAACAAGCACCTGCGTGCAGCAGCTAAACAAAAAGTACGTACCTGCATGATCTGTTGCCAGTTCAATCCAGGCAAAGGCATTCCAGTGGAACAAGGTGGATTTCATCCCCCTGACCACCCTTTTGAAGTCCTCCAGATGGATTATATCCAGATGGACAGATGTCGAGGATACAAATATGTCCTAGTAGTTGTATGTGCACTATCTAGATGGACAGAAGCGTACCCAGTCCCAGATTACACTGCTGTGACCACTGCCAGGCAGTTGGTTCGAGAGTTCTTTCCCCGTTACGGATTGCCTCGTGTCGTGTACTCAGATAACGGTCAGCCATTCTCCTCTGAATTAATGAAACAAGTATCTCTTCTGTTAGGGTACCAGTGGAAGTTCCATTGTGTACGACATCCAGAGGCAGCCGGACTCGTTGAGAGACATAACCAGACCCTTAAGACAAAATTAGCGAAAGTCTGTGCAGAAAAAGGCGTGGATTGGATGGTAGCCTTGCCGGTTGCCCTCTTTTACATGCGTATGGTAGCTCATTCCAGAACAGGACTGTCCCCTTACGAAGTGGTTTTTGGTAGACCACCAAATATGTGGGGTACGCCTATGCCAAAGAAAATTACCGATGTTGACAGTAATATGCTGACAGATTACCTGGCTTCCTTGATGTCTGCACTCCTCTCTTGTCATTCACAGGTTGCAGCCGCCTTCCCCGACAAGACCCAAGTTAAAGAGCACACCGTCGTTCCAGGAGACGTAGTGCTGGTACGGAATTTTGATCGTTCAAGCCCTCTCAAGCCCCGCTGGCGAACACCGAAGTTAGTACTGCTTACAACGAGGACTGCCGTCAAGGTCGAGGGAAGAAAAGGCTGGATTCATGCCCAACACGTCAAAAAATTCCATGGACAAACCGGAACTGTGATCGAAACTAAGGACTGCCCCGAAACTAGTGACTCAAAGCCCCCTTTGCTAGAAAAAACTCCGCAACAGGAGTATAGGTCAAAATTACGGCATAGTAAGTCAGACAGCGTTTAATTGTTTAAGTCCACCCTGTGGTGAATCGGTTAGACAGGTTCCTGACATGTATAAGATCGTAGACCAGAATAGCAGACAGAGAGATAAGAAAGAGAAATACTGCAAGACCTTACGCAGCAGATGTATAGTAACTCTGATCATTATGTTTCTTCTAAGTATATCGATTATATGTATCAGCTTGACGCTACATGTTTTCTTTCCTCCTATTGGTTCACACATACATTCTTCCTTTAACGACACTGTAGAGCACACATTCAGTGATCTGCCACCCCATGAACTGTCATATCGACTAGCCCTGCGCAACAATACTTTTATTCGAATGTTGCACCATTCTCATCAGACCAGCAATGTAACGAATTGCTGGGTATGTGGCCGACTCCCACCTTATCAGAAAACGAAGGGAGTTCTGCCCCTCTTTCCTTTTCCGTTCTCGCACAATGGTTCGTGCGGAGCATGGTTTGCTTTAATGTCATCACAAGACAGAAAGTTCACAGATTCCCAGAGTGATTGGATTTGGGGAGATTTAAATAAAGTTATGAATGAGGCATGTTTTCCAGACGAAGATGGTCTTCCCCAGAAAAAAGGAACAGATCTAGGAAATGAAGTGTATGAACAAGGAAATGCTTCCCTTAACTTTATGATTTTGAATGCCCAGTCCGAGAAAAATATAGGTCCACCGTTTATAACAGTCTTACCAGTAAAAGGTGAATTATGCGTTAGAAAGAAAGGGTCAGTGCATTTGGGACACAGTGATTGTAATACTGTAATCGAGTTCAATGATAAAGGAAAGTCTACTTTCAAAGCTTCCCGCCATTCCTATTTCATTTGCAGTCAGACAGACTATGTACGTCTGCCCTTAGACTGGGGTGGGACGTGTTATATTGCGTTCCTACTGCCACCCGTCTTTCTAGCCCCATCCCATTATCATCGAGATTCCCGACTAGTACATGTTAGACACAGGAGGGAGACTGATTCCCCAGTTGTCGATCAGACTGAGACAGCTTTAGAGCAATATACAGATTTCAATAAAGGATTCTTTTTCTTTATAGGTCCCGTCCAAAATAGTAAATTAATACGCAGGTTAACAAGAACTCTTGAAGCAGTAGTGAATGAGACTACTTCTGCTCTAGCGAACTTGACCGAGGAGCAGTCTGCTATGAGACTTGTTGTTCTTCAGAATCGCCTTGTT
This sequence comes from Lissotriton vulgaris, assembly GCF_964263255.1. Taxonomy (NCBI): domain Eukaryota; kingdom Metazoa; phylum Chordata; class Amphibia; order Caudata; family Salamandridae; genus Lissotriton; species Lissotriton vulgaris. The sequence continues at coordinate 362,916,830 of NC_141691.1, forward strand.
CTTGACGTCATCCTGGCAGATAGGGGCGGGGCTTGTAGAGTGATCGGCTCCAGTTGTTGCGTGTTTATTTCTAATAACGCGCCATCCGTGTATGCAGCAATAACAAGACTCCACAAGATAGCTCACGAGATACATCAGAACCCAGGCACATGGACTTTGTCCGGTTGGCTCTGGAGTGTAATATCAGCATGGGGTTGGAAAGTATTGTCGTTCCTAGGAATAATACTGCTTGTCATATTTAGTTGCTGTCTCTGTCTGCAATGTGGCCCAGCGATTTGCGGCTTGTGTGCCACTGCCTGTATTCCCCGTCCACGTATTCAAAAGAAAAAAGACGAGCAAAATGATCAGATATACGGTATCATGAATATAGATGTGTCCTGAAGGGCACAGTAGGGGACAAGGAGGGAATGAGGAAATAGAAATGTTACGTGGCCAGTGTGTCCCCTACATGCACCCTATGTATGCACATATACCCCATGTATGTCCATGTCACTATGCAATTCCCTTCTCATGCCTGTAATAATAATGCCTCTGCATTTCCGTTCAATGTTAGCATGTTAGTTACCAGGCCCTCCATGAAAGAAACGTTAATTCTGCACTAAGGCCTATGCTGCCAATGCATTTACATGGTACACGTTTAAAAGTCGATATGAACTCGTTTTGTGGCTCAGCCGAGCCAGGACCCGAATTCAGGCTCCATGCCTCCTGACACTCTGAAAGCTGCAGTTTAGTTATGTATCCCTGACCTCTCACATACTTCCTGCTCAGCCGAGAGGTGCCCAGCTCAGCCTGCCAAGACAGTATTTTGCCTACAGTTATCTGCTCTGCTCTACAGAAACACATTCCTGCTTAATGAAAAGGGTAAACATATTCCGCCTGCAGAAGATAGGGCCTAGCCTTTCTGTCTCCATTCAAGTGATTTACAGAACCCGCATCCATAAAAGGCCCATGGCCCCACGCAATGCACAAAGAAATATATGCACACACTAGCATTTAGTGATGAGCAGCCTTTGCTCGAGCGACCTTTAAGTCAGATAATACATCCTCCAAACTCAAGATATCAGATAATACCAGAAGTGCAGGTCGTCCTGACATTCAAGACTCCTCTACTAGCACGAAAGTCAGCTCCCCCCAGCTTCCCCCAGTTACACGTCAATTCTACGTCATGACCAAGTTTGCGCACACAAGTAGGGTAAAGGTTCCTGCTGACCATGCAGACCCCCTCCATGTATCCACCCACCTATGACACACCTATGACTCATCAAGTGAACACCCACGTGTACGCCTTCTTACACGCCCTTTTTCACGCCCATGTGCTCTTATCTCTCTCTTTCACTTGCTCCGCCTGGAGCGCTCCGCCTTCTCTATGCAAGTTAATGTATGTTTTAACTATAAATAATGAACTCTGTGAATAAAGTTCAGATGACGATCCTTCCTGATCCCTAGTGGTGATGGAACCCGATTCTCCCTTAACTCGAGTTACTGAATAAAGCCCTTCTGAATCGGACACCACGGACTCTGCCTCTCATTATATGCATGATCCTTGTTAATGTATAGAAATTCCGACAGGGTAATTATTTTATTTACCACCAGGAGGCATCAAAATAGCTCTGAAGTCTCATCCTGTGTTCTTTATCATGATTTAAATGAATTTGTGGGTTTCCAACCGTATTTGTCACAATTGACCTAGAAGGCACATCGGTTAGTGTTGACTAGACTGAGAACTGGAGTAGTCCACAACCTTGTTGCTTTCCCCTCTCAGCATTCACATCCCGCTGGCCCTTGTCCGTGTGACAATACCACCCCTCAAAGCACTGTGCACTTTCTTTTGCTCTGTCAGTTGTACAAATACCTGCAGACTGCTTATTTGAAACTCCTGTTTGCTAAGTTTGGAGTCAGGACAATACGAGACTGCATAAGCCTGCTTTTTAACTTACATCACCCTGACGTTTGTTTTTATACAGCTACCTTTCTCCTTAAATCAATTAATGCAAGGAAAAGTATGCTTTTTTAACTTTTTTAAACTGCTGTATCTCCTGCTTTTGACTGTTGTTTTTATACTGTTGTCTTTTTATGCTGTGCGTTTATGGACTTGTCTTTTGCTCCGAATAAAGCCTTATGAAATTAAATGAATGAGTTGCTCTTTGTCAAGCATACTTCACCACCCTTCTCTGGTGGTGTTTTAAACAAAGTTCCATCTAGCGAAAGAAATATAAAGAAGCTTTTAAGTGTAAGACGTTAATTTAGAAACATAACATTGTGTGTAGGTGTATATAGGTACACTGTTTTAAAGTGTCCGTGACTGACAGATACTGAATACCTGTACTTCTTACATTTGAGAAAGTATACCAGAGAGCTAATTTGGGGTGGTGAGAACCTTGAGTTCTATATTTCCATGTGAAGGACAGTATAGGAATATAAAAGTAATTGGAAAGCTTTTATGTTCATATTAAGGAGTGGGTGTGAGAACTAAGTGTGGCAGGCAAAGCGTATGTTTTCGTAGAACTAAAGCAAGAGAGTGTGTAAGGTCAGAGCAGGCTCCTGCTGGAGTTGCCTGCTTGTGGTCATTTCCAGAGGCGCAACCAGAGCGAAATTTTGGTGAAGCCTAATTCTTTCAGCAATAGGCAAAGAGGGGATGTAGGGTCTGTAAAAAGGGGTGAAAAAGAACAGAGTCTTCTTTACCAAAAAATTATCTTTTAAAGACCTGTGAAGTACTCTGGTACGGCTGTGTGTGTGCGCCCGGGAAGCTATGTTAGAGAGTCCGGGGCAATGGGTGATGCGCGCCTGGTGGTCTGTTTGCTAGTTACCCCATTTGCTCCTGCATTGCAAAAAGAGAAGGGAAATTCTGAGAGAAAATGTGTCTTTTTAAAGGATTTCCCTTCTCCTACAATGCGAGTTACCTGGCATGATGTCTGCTCTTCTAAGTAGTGAGTAATGTGCATGCTCTCAGTCTCACTGCAGTGCAATAAAGAAAAAAAAATGGATGAAGTTTGCGAGGCCCAAAAATAGACCCCCATAAAGACCTGTTTCGAGGCCCCCAAAAATAAAGTGCTGATGCTCAGTCACCCACAGACATCCCCTCCCCCACCCCACCGGGGTGCAATTTTATGTTTGGGAAGTTGTCGATAAAATTGTAGGCTAATAATGGTAATTTTTGTGTGTGCTGTTTGGTTGGTAATATCATCCTAAGTACGTAGATTACAAATTTTAAAAATACTCTCTATGCAGTTGTCTGCGGTGGGTTGCAGAGAGAGTGCTGTGGGGTGGTAGGGTGCGGCGGAGAGGTGAAAAGTACGATGTTGTTCAGTTAAATATAAATTGTAAAGGTGAATGTTAATAATTAAATAAATACTTGCTGTATGTTCTATGGCACTACTTGTCATCATAGTGTTCATCTGTCGTGCTCCATCACTTTGCAGCACTGGGTGTAGAAGTCGTTAGTGGAAGTTTTGTAATTATCTGTTATTATTTTAACATGGTGAACAAATGTTAAAAATATTTGAATCTATTTTTTGTTTTTCAGAATATTATTTTGTTTGGATTAAAATTTGGAAATGCCAAGAAGAAGTGAAAAGAAAAGAAAAGAGAAGAAAAATATATATTTTAGCAAAAGGCAAACTTATTAATTAGAAAAAATGTGAGTAGTACAGAAACAATTTGTTCTACTATAAGACCAAGATAGTTTGTGAAAAAAAAATTATGAACATTTAATGAAAAAAGGATCACACAAGAGGAAAAGAAGAATGTTTCAAGTAAGGTAAAGCAGAGTTCAATTTCAAATACCAGGAAGAGGAACCATGATAAAGAAATAGTATCTGTTACTCGGAGACAAAAGCAGTTTCATGAAATACGTCGTAGACTTTTTTGATCTGGAGTCATTCAAAGTTCAATGAAAACATGCTGCAAATATAAAATAAAGTGTTTGAATTCAAAGAGAAGCAGCATATTGAAAGTATAGTGGATAGTGCTCTCAATTTAAAAAAGAAGTTATTCTTTGTGATTTTGAAGAGAAAGTATTAAACAGAACGTTAAGTTGTTACAAGGACTAGATTCATGTCATGTGAGAAAATATACTGGGAAGTATAGGCATTCTCTGGCTTGTCTTTCAAGAAAAGTTTGTAAAAGTGATTTTCGTTGAGGATGTTAGCAGTACGTCATTCAGAAATGCGGACGTTTGTGAGGAAAGTGTACTATGTAAAAAGTCCTGAATTATTTTTAAGTGAACTGAGTACAAGTCTTTTATGTGCTTCTTTTTAGTTGTTCAAAAAAAGTGTGATGATATTGATATTTTGGTTCAGAGGAGCAGTTCACAGAAAGTGAAAGTTTGGCAATTACAGATGTCGGAGGAGATGGGAAAGTGATTAGCACTGATCAGTTTGAAGAAGAAATTAGAAAGTTTAATGTAGTGTGGTCTGTAATACAAAACTATGTTTGTGTTTGTTGTCAACATACTCATTATAAAAGTCAAAGTAGGAATGTTGATTTGTATTTAACACCTTGGCTGCTGTGACTTTTCCCCTCCTGTGCTGAACTTGCTTGAATACTATAGTTTCATGACGAGCTCAGCTCGTCATAAGCACAGCTCAACCGTGCCTCATGACGAGCTGAACTCGTCATGAGCATTGAAAGGGTTAAAATGTGAAAAGGAGATCAATAGTAAGTGGGTAGAATTTGCAATTTACTTGTTGGTGTAAGGTCAATTTGAGTTAGGTAGCGATCAACACTGGCAGAATTGAATTAATATGAGTCTGTTCTAATTCGCTGTGTTCATTCTTTTTAAACTATCATTTGGATGGAGCCTAAAAAAGGTAAACTGCCACCAATAGACTTGCAAAGAGGTTTGAAGGAAGAGTGGTGTACTTATCTTTGGATTTTAAGAAAAATTAAACTATGAAAAATACAACTATTGCTGGAATGAAAGAGGAAAATTAGGCGTAGTCATTCTAGTAAATGGTGTAGTAACAAAAAGTAGGAAAATATGGCAAGAATTTGTGGGTTTTAATGAAGTTGAAAAGGCTACCTTATATCTTAGAGAACAATATTTATTACAAAACTGTAAATGTGGGTGAACAGGTAATAAATTTAGACAATGAATCTTGTTGACCGATATTCTGAAGCTGCAAACTGTAGAGGTCGATCATTATACTGTCCACCTTCTCCTGTAGGAAACAGCTGTGGAAAGTAATGTCATTCCAAGCTTTTCTCCCATACACTCATTGGAGTTCCCAGTGCTTTTATCATTTCAAATAACTCAATGCTGCTTCATTTTACTTGAATGCAAAGGATATACTGTGTAATGTTTATAAGTATCTTCAGTCCTTGACTTGTTCACTTTTTCAATTTGACTACTTGAAATTTCAGATTATATTCTGAAGATCCTAGTTTTCGACAGTGCATTTCATACAAATTTTACCTTTTGTTTGAAAGTGATCTGTCTGCGCTGTCATTTGCAGTGAACCACATACTTAAAACTGAAGTTTATCAATAAGTTCTTTCTGCGAAAGAATTTGTGGAGAAAGTTCAAGAAACAGATGGAAATTTAGAAGTACACTTAATCAATTTGATGGCATCTCAACGTGGAACAAATAATAATAATAATAATAATAATAATAATAATAATAATAATAATAATAAAGTATCTTGTAAAGCGCACGGCTACCCCCAACGGTAGTGTCCCGGCGCTGCGCAGAGAGGAGGAGTGGGAGAGTCAGCATGGTGGGGCCCGTCCGAGGCTAAGGTAGACTGAATAACCAAGATTTCAGATGCTTGCGTAAGCTAAGCTCCGAAGGGGCCTTCCTGATTTGTAGAGGTAGAGAATTCCAGAGGATGGCTGCTTTGACAGAGAAAGAGCGTCCACCTATTCTGGCTTTGGCAAAACGAGGTGTAACAAGAAGCTCTTGGTAGTTTGATCTAAGATTTCTTGTCTGATGGGATTTTTTAATTTGTTTCCTTAGGTAATGGGGGCCGGTGCTATTTATTGCTCTGTAGGTAATGGTGAGTGCCTTGAATTCTGTTCGCTTCCTTACTGGCAGCCAATGAAGGCTGCGCAAGTGAGGTGAGATATGATGTCTGAGGGGGATGTTTCTTATAAGCCTCGCAGCAGCGTTCTGTATAGTTTGCAGCTTTCTGTACAGATAGTCTGGTAGGCCCAAGTATAGACTATTAGCGTAGTCTAGTTTGGATGTCACTAAAGCGTAAACAATAGTTTTCTGCACTCTATAGGTAGTAGGTGAAGGAATTTACGCAAAGCCTTAAGTTTCCAGAAACAAGTGGAGGAAAAATGTCCTATTTGGGTTTTGCACGACGGAGTATTGTCGATTTTGAATCCCAAATTCCTGGCTGAGGTAAAAGGGCAAGGGGGTGGATTAAGCACTGAAGGCTACCAGGCCATCAGGAACAACTAAAGTGTATGTTACGGAACTTAGGTACACCATCATGGTTTGTCACACTTAGCCGTGCAGAGTATGCATGGGAAGATTTGCTTGACTTTCTAAGAGAAGCAAATTGCAATATAAAAAATGTTGAAATAAAGACTTGTGGTGAACTGTGTTCATTGGAACCTGTAAATGTGTGCAGATATTTTTAATGATAGGTTTCAAGCTATGATGTATTTTATCTGCAATAAAAAGAATACACCTCTTGGAGAGGTTACTGATTTCTTTTGGAGAAAGAAGTATCAAGCAAGAGGTGCACCTCATATACAAATGCTCCTATGCATCAAGGATGAACCTAAATTTGGAAATGATTCTGATGAAACAGTATTGTCTTACATTGAATAGTGTGTGACTTGTGAGATACCAAGAGAAGAAGTAGATAGAAGCTTGAGATAGCAAGTTTTACATTTCCAAAGTCAAGGTTGTTGAAAGTATTGCAGAAGAAAATTCAAGTCTAATGGGAAATTTTACACCAGAATCTAGTTTTTCCTGCCCAGTCATTTGTAAGGGAAGAGTAAATTCTTTTTTTCTTTTGTAATGCACACAATTACTCGAAAATCTCCAAAGAATAACTACAAGTTAAAAGGAACAGAAGTGTCAAAGTATATCAGTGATTACAATCTAGTCATTTTTAAACATGGGCGAATTTTGCGAATCTGGCGTTCGCGAATCTGCATATTTGCAAACTTGCAATTTGCGGATTTTTTTGTGTTCGCAAGGGTTTCTGCCAGTGCGCGAGGGTTTTGTACTAGTTCGCAATTGCGAACTTACTTGTCGGCTCGCAACGGTCGCTACTATGTTGTTTCTACGTCTGGTTCATCATCACACGTTCACAGCACCCTCTGTTTCACCACTGCCATCCTGTTTCACCCATGCCACCCTCTGGTACATCAATGCCACCCTCTGGTTCATCACTGTAGATTATGGGGGGGAAAAGCAAGCACACCTGCCCTGCTTCAACTGACATGAATTAATTTGGGGTTGATTTATTAATGTGTCACTGTTTTAAAATTCCAGTCTGGCACCTGCTTCCTTATCTGTAATTTGCTTTCTGTTGCAGTGCAATTTTTTTTTCAGGACCTTTGTGGCCTACTTGTAGCTATTCTATGAGCCTGCTGTGAGGGTCAGAGCAGGGTCATAGAATTGTTGCAACTACCAACTGAACTCTGGAGTTTTGCAAAACTCGTTTTTCTGCAGAATAGCAACTGTAATGCCCCAAACAAACATAGGCAACTCTGAACTCTGGAGGGGCCCCTCAGGAAGTACTACAGGGAATGGTTACTAATGATGAGTGAACTTTTGCACCTGCTGAGTACTTTCAGTTTTGCAAAACTCGTTTTTCTGCAGAACAGCAACTGTAATTCCCCAAACAAACTTACTTGTGAAAGTTGATTTCTAATCCAAAAGTGATCCAAAGAAAGTCAAAAGGCCTCAAATCCAAAAAAGTGCAGGCAAATGTCAACCTGAGGAGTTATTCTGATAAAAATCATCATTTTCAGAAGGTCTATGCTGCTTGCTAGTGGATTTCTTGTGCAGAATTGCAAATTTTGTAATTTCGCGAGTGCGAGATTGTGTCTGCCCGCTGCACCTACATGTTCGCAATTGCGAACTCTCGCGATGCGTCGCCAAACTCCCGCAGGATCCCGCAGCAAGATCCAAAATGGTGCAGCACTCGCAAAATATTGAGAAAAACAACTCGGCAAACGCTGAATGACGGTAAGTGAACGCCGCATGCCGCAATATTGTATCACCAAGAAAAAAAATCCGCTGCGTGCGAATTTGCAGATTTTCGGTAAATTCGCGAGAGTTCGCTGATTCCAAATGTACCGAAAATCCGCAAAATCCGCGAGCGGAACGGATTTTCCGCCCATGCTTAGTCATTTTGAAAATGTGGATTGCGAACATGGACATTCAGTATGTTGGAGATAACTCAATTGCTGTTGATTGTTATTGTTATTGTACATAACAAAATCAGAAAAAATAGAGATGAAAGAAATGTGGAGGAAATTGCTCAAGAGAAAAGCCTCAGTTAAGAATTGTATAGCTAAATGCTTTACCACTGAGAAATTGGATTGTATGAATGTTCAGACTGCTTGTGCTCTTCACGTGTAAATTCAAAGTCACAAGGAATCATTTGGGTAAGTTTAGGTCTTGCCTGCAAAGGAAATAGAGTCTTGAAATCATTGGAAGAAATTCAAGAATTAGCAGTAAATGAAACAGACAGTACAGACAATCTTAAAACTAATACGTTGGACACATACTAACTAAAAAGAAGTCAACGTCTTGAACAGCAATGTCTGTATGAAGTACTTCAACATTACAGCCTGAAAAGAAATGTTAAACAAAATGTAAAAGAAGGAAAATATGCAGTAGTTGGATACCATGGTTGTTTAGTAAAACATGCAAAGAGTAATCTCTTAAACCACAAGAAAGGTAGTAGTGAAACTTTAGATAAGCGAGAATTTTACTATTTAGCACTTCTGCAACTGTTTAAGCCATGGTGTAGTTAAAGTGAATTATTTGGATACTTTGGCTGTTACGAAGATTCTTGTCATACATTTAAAGGTAGGGTTGCATGTACAATTGTTGCCATATATTTAAAACTGTTGAAGGATGAAGTTGAACAGGAAAAGACTATTACAGCTGAAATTCGTAATGAAAGTTCTCAAGATAGTGAAACTAGTGGTCCATGTAGTGACGATCTTCTTGGACGACCAATACTGGAAAATAAAGCAGCCATTACTATGCATATAGTTGAAATTGCAATGCGGTACAGCAGGTCCAAACAGTGAAACGGGTTCTTGATTCTATGATTGAGGATGTCAGAAGTTAAAGTCTGTGATAATTTCTGTGTACCCCCTATGACCAGGTGCAATCAACTCTAGGTCCCAACAGTGGAATGGCGTCTTGATCCCACAATGGACGATGTTAGAACTGAATCTGAGAGTGGAGATGAAGGTACTCCCTTTGACCGGGTTCAACCAACTCTAGGTTCCAATAGTGCAACGGTGTCTTGATCCCACAATGGACGATGTCCGATATAACGTGCTGCTTGCTTTTCACAAGACTACCTCTGTTGAAGTGCATCACACTCTGTGCTTCAGTAACTGCTGCACATGATTATTGGGCTTGATTGACTGTAGTTGCTGGACTACAGCGCAGTACACAAGGTCTGAACATTGAAACGGGGTCTTGATTCTATGGTTGAGAATGTCAGAAGTTAAAGTCTGTGATATTGTCTGTGTACCCCCTCTGACCAGGTGCTACGAACTGTAGGTCCCAACAGTGAAACAGTGACTTGATCCCAAAATGGATGATGTTAGAACTGCGTTTGAGAGTGGAGATGAAGGTACTCCCTTCGACCAGGTGCAACCTACTCCAGGTCCCAAAAGTGGAATGGTGTCTTGATCCCACAATGAACAATGTCGATATCACCTGCTGCTTGCTTTTCACAGAATTCCCTCTGTTGAGGTGCATCACAGTGTGTGCTTATGTAGCTAACTGTTGTACAGGATTATTGGGCTTGGTTGACTGTAGCCAGTGGAGTAAACCGCAGTACAGAAGGTCCGAACACTGAAACTGGTCTTGATTCTGTGATTGAGGATGTCAGAAGTTAAAGTCTGTGATTATTTCTGTGTATGACCAGGTGCAAGCAACTCTAGGTCCCAACAGTGGAACAGTGTCTTGATCCCACAATGGAAGATGTCTAAAATTACATGTTGTTTGGTTTTCATAGAACTCCCTCTGAAAACTCGGCTTTTTGCGAAGTCATACTCGTAGTTGTGTTCTGCCTCTCTATGTTCTGATCTGTTTTGTTAGGCGCCTTGATGCCTCCGGGTTTTAGTTGCGCATTATAAATTTTATTTCATTCATTCATTCATTCATTGAGATTAATCACGCTCTGTGCTTCTGTAGCTAACTGCTGTACAGGATTATTGGGCTTGGTTGAGTGTGGTCGCTGGACTACACCGATGTTCAGCAGGTCCGAACACTGAAACGGGGACTGATTCTATGATTGACGATGTCAGAATATAAAGTCTGTGTTTATTTCTGTGTACCATCTGCGAACAGGTGCAACGAGCTGTAGGTCCCAACAGTGGAACGGTTTCTTGGTCCCATAATGGAAGAGGTCCGATATTACTTGTTGCTTGCTTTTCATAGAACTTGCTCTGTTGAGGTACTTCAGTCTCTGTGCTTGTGTAGCTACCTGTTGCACATGATTATTGGACTTGTTTGACTGTAGTCGCTGGACTACACTGTGGTAGAGCAGGTCCAAACAGTGAAAGAGGGTCTTGATTCTATGATTGAGGATGTCAGAAGTTAAAGTCTGTGATCATTTCTATGTACCCTCTCTGACCAGGTGCAACCAACTGTAGGTCCCAACAGTGGAAAGGTGTCTTGATCCCACAATGGATGATGTTAGAACTGCATCTGAGAGTGGAGCTGAAGGTACTCCCTTTGACCAGGTGCAACCTACTCTAGGTCCTAACAGTGGAACGGTGTCTTGATACCACAATGGAAGATGTCCAATATTACTTGTTGCTTAGTTTTCATAGAACTCCCTCTGTTGAGGTGCATCAGACACTGTGCTTGCGTAGTATCATTGTGCTTTGTTGACACCAGTCGGTGGACCCTTTATGATACAATGTTTTGGTATAATTTCACATCTGCTGCCCCTACCTCAGTGTACCAAAAGTCATGGACCCTTTACGATAGAATCTTTTGTGTATTATTTCACATCTGCTGCCCCTACCTTAGTGCATCACAAATCATTGATCCTTTATCATTGACTCTATTTGTCTGATCCAATGATTACTGTTATACTTGTTGCCAGCACCAACCATTCCCGGAGGGCTGGCTTACACTCACTCCACATGCATCCATCACAGATGCCATTGGACATGTGACCCTGGTAATAAAAAGGAGTTGAGCACTCATGCCCGTACCCAGTTCCACTATCTATCCGTGTCCATGTGTTCATTATGTTTGCAAGATGCTCCCCCTTGGGCACTACCACATTACATTTTGCTGTGGTCAGCGTATGCAACCATGTTACCTCTGGCAGTGGGGAAAACTTTGGTTATGTAACTTTGTCTCGGTCATTGTCCAAGTAGGTATGTTGAGACTGGATCATTAGAGTACTGCAAGGAGAGTGTATAGTGAATTTATAAGTGCTTGGGGATTGGCGGAGTGATTGTATAAGTACATATGTTGGCTCAGCCTAACCCAGAACACGAGCTTGGCTCTAATTTGCTGCCCTCCATGTGCCAAAAACTAAAACTTCAACTTTGCATGGCCCTGTATTGCTACAGCTACAACACGCCACTGAATATGCAATACACATTCATATCCACACAGATGTGTCATGTCCACCATCTTTCATGTGTGGAACTTTGGATGAATGTAGGGTCAGTGATTCCCCGTACCTTCCATGTTGGCCATGTTGTGGGACTTGACTCAGAGAGTGACACATTGGTGCTTGCGACCCGGGTGATGGCAGCACTGAAACAGGGACAACCGCATCAGTTGATTCCTCATACAGCCCAGGATGGAGCCACGCCCATAGCTTCGGAGTCATTTTTCACAGCCTCAAGCAGGACTGGTGACACCAGGCCAGCCCACTCTGCTTATCCTTATAGGGAAGGACAACAACGCTACATGGCCCAAGTTTCATTGCAGTGATCTGCTAGTCCCAGCCTAGTTGTCAGTACACCACAGCCACACCCTCACAGCTGGTATACACCCACTCCACACCCCTCCAGCACAAGTGTCACAGGACACGTGACCCTGCCAATAAGAAAGACCTGGTGCACATGCTCTATGCCATTTCAGAGTTGCTCACACCAGATGCACTGCAGCCGGCACAGGCACACCGTAACGGGACGTTGACTTTCGGTCCATTGAGGTACAGTTACCATAACTGCTGAGCGGGTGTGCTTCCTGCAGTGATGGCCCATCCCGGCGGTCTGGACAGCTCAGGTTTTGTGTGCTCTGCTGGACGGCAGCATAGGCCTGAGCCATCAGGTAGCGCAGGCCTACTGCCATGTGGCGTCGCCTCACTGGTCACAGAGTTAGTGGCACCGCAAATGCTGAGTGGGTGTGCAGCCTGGGATGAAAAGCTGGGTGCACTAGTATGTCCTCTGTCATGGCGTAAACGAGACCCAGCACCAAATGTGAGACCGGGGGGCCTGCAAAGCGGGGCTGCATGATATGCAGGGTGCCCTGTCTGCCGGCCCCAGGCTTGGTGCTTGCAGCGGCATGTGGTGGGCCCTCTTTTCTGCACGCAGGTTGCAAGAGGTGAGCAGAGAGGCTTGTTTGCTCTGCGGAGGGCAGTCACCTCCGGGCAGTGGGAGTGCATGGGGTGCAGCAGCCTGGGTGCTAAGTGGCAGCCAGACACCTCCGGGCAGTGGAAGTGGATGGGGTGTAGCAGCCTGGGTACGCAGCAGCAGGCAGAGAATTCTGGGAAGAGGGTGGGGTGTAGAAGCCTGGATGCACAAAGGCAGGACAGAGATTTAGGCATGTGCAGTTGTATGTACTCTGCCATTCCTGATTCCATACTACGTTTTCAGAAGATCAAGGGCTCCACTATGTCCCAGCACGTGGTTGGAGACACACCGGTGGCAGAAAGGTGAGCTGTGAGGGTTTTTAGTCACAGTGTGGTGTAAAAGATGAAAAATTAGTTGGCCCTCTGCAGAAAACACGGGCCTCTGCTGATTAGATCAAACAGTGCACATTGACATTTCAAGATAACCGACCAAGGCTGTAGGTCAGGAGGTAGTGGTGTAAAAGATTAACCAGTATCTGCATGGTCAGATGCGTCACAAATAATGTAAAGTGTGAACGTAGACATATTTCTGAAATGCACCATGATGTTGTAATGTACACGTGGCTGAGATGGTCACACCACAATGTAGTAGTTAATGAATAATGTGTCAGGGGTCTGTGAAACATATATAAAGACTGATTTCCTCTCTATAAAACCAGATCTCTTTGCAGTCCTGCAAATTGTCTCAGCTGCAGCTTATTGGCAATAAAGCCATTTTCATTTGAAACTTTGTATGTGCCCTTCTTGTCCCTATTCACAAATTTTGTGCTTTTACAGTGGGCACTCCCTGTCCCTCTCCATCTCTTCCTTTCTCTCCCTCACACTCTTTCTCTCTCTCTTCCTCTCTCTCTCACTCTATCTCTTACTCTCTCTCACACTGCTTCTCTCTTGTGCTCTCTCTTCCTCTCTCTCACTCTCACTCTTTCTCTCTCTCTTTCTCTGAGTCTCACTCTTCCTGTGTTTCTCTCTTCCTCTTTCTCAAACTGTTTCTCTCTTTCTTTCTCTCTTCCTCTCTCTCACTGTTTCTCTCTCTCCCACTGTTTCTCTCTGTCTTCCTCTCACTCTTTCTTTATTTCTTTCTTTCTCTCTTTCTTCGTCTCTCTCTCTCTCTCACTCTCTGTCTCTCCTTTGATGGACGCATGACGCACAATCTTATCTTGCTTTTTGTCTAGTAGGCTGTGATTCACAGATTGACAACCGCCCCCCAACATGGCTACCCTGCCACGAGGCGATGACTTCAGTTCCACTGAGTTAGTGCCTCCAGTGCTTAGCGCGTGTGCAGCCTGTGATGATGCGTGGCCATCTTGCCAATCAACCCCCACTTTGAATTGTGAGCTCTGCTTGACCGCGTGTCCGCAACGGCTGAGGAGGTTGCTTTGCACGTGGTGGACCCTCTTAGACACACGCCAGTGGCGGAAGGTGAGTAGAGAGGCTTTTTTCCGCAGCAGCGGTAAGTTACCTCTGGGCAGTGGGAGTGGATAGTGTGCAGTAGCCTCGGTGCACAGGAGTGGGCAGACACGTCTAGGCAGTGGGAGTGGATTGGGTACAGAAGTTTGGGTGCGCAAGAATGGGCAGTCACCTTCGGGCAGTGGGAGTGGATGGGGTGCAGCAGTCTGGGTGCACAGCAGCGGGCAGACACCTCTGGGCAGCGGGAGTGGATGGGGTACAGCAGCCTGGGTGCGCAGAGGCAGACAGACACCTCTGGGTGGTGGGAGTTGATGGGGTGCAGCAGCCTGGGTGCCCAGGGACAAAACAGAGAATTAGACATGTGTAGTTGTATGTACTCTGCCATTACTGATTCTATACTATGTTTCAGATGACTAAACTTGAGGCCTGCACTATGTCCTGGCACGTGGTTGGAGACACACCAGTGGCAGAAAGGTGAGCTTTGAGGATTTTCTCCACAGTGTCAACACTCACTCTCCCTCTCCATCTCTTTCTCTCTGTCACTCACACTCTTCCTCTCTCTCTCTCTCACACTCTCTATCTCTTCCTTTCTCCCTCTCACACTCTTTCTTTTTCTCTTCCTCTCGCCCTCATTCTTTCTCTGTCTCTCTCACTTCCTCTCTGTCTCATTCTTTCTCTCTCTTTCTTCCTTTCTCTCACACTATTTCTATCTTTCTTTCTCTCTTCCTTGTATTTCACTCTTTCTCTCTCTCTTCCTCTCTCTCACTCTTTCTCTCTTTCTCTGTCTTCCTCTATCTCTCACTCTTTCTTTCTATCTCTCTTCCTCTCTCTCACTCTTTCTCTCTCTCTCTCTCTCTCTCTCTCTCCTTTGATGGACGCATGACACACAATCTTATCTTTCTTTTTGTCTTGCAGGTTGTGATTCACAAATTGTCGAGGAATAACACGCCATGCATGTACCTACTTTTATTTGTTGTTTTGTTTAAATAAAATGTTTTATGTGTAAATGCATAGATGACTCTTATTTGTCCAACCTCACATGCATCTTCTTAATTATAATTGTGCAACGTCAGCCAATTTGTTTTATTACAGAATTCCTAAGGTTGCTGTCACATTTGTTTGTGGTGGGGTGGGTGATGTGGGAGGGCTGAAAAGAGGCTGGGTGGGGGTTGTCAGAGCAGTGTTGGGTGTCCAATCTGCATGATCGTTGGCTCCATTGCATCTGTTGTCGTTCAGGTGTGGCTCTGGGCTGGGCTCACTTTCATGTTGCAGATTGTAGTCTGACTTTACAGCAGCTTATAGCAGGTGTAAACTTCCTGCTATTAACACGCCTTATCACCTGTTTTGCACTCTCTTCAGCGATCTTGCTGTTGGTTGATAAAATTGCATAGGGATGTGTTCACTGCTTTTTGCACGCCTACTCTACATCTCATTAGCAATATTTGCCAGGGCCATCAGTGAAAATGCTTTTTGAGGCTGATATCGCTGGTAAACTGGTAATATGGGCTGTTTGCTCCAGCTTGTGAATGGTGTATTACATTTATCACCATATTTGGTTGCGATAAAGTGCTGTTAACTCGGCGATGTGTCCTTGGGAATATACCCCTCATGGTTGAAAGACTTAAGAAGTACTCAAGTGCCGCGCTGAGAGCCGCACACCAAACGCTTTCACACGGGGCCACGCTGAGAGTCGTGCTAGAGTTGTGACCCCATTAAAAAAAGTCCACTTTCACTAATTTACATTAGCCTCAGGGACAGCATCCCATGAAGCATGCCTACAAGTTCATTATTTCTAAAAAAAATCGAGAAGAGGGCTGCGTCTGCCCCCCTCCCGTGGCCAATTCCTGCCCAAGGACTCCATTCCCCAGGGCCTGGCCTTACCGTTGGGGACCTTGGCAGGAAAACCCAATGCCCCCACAGTCCCGCCGGCTCCTAGATTCCTGCATGAGCCGGCATTGCTTTTCCACACAGGGAGCTGCTGACATGCAGCTCCCTGTGTGGAAAAGCAATCAGCTTTGGATTTTGGAAGCCAGTGCAGGTTTCCCAGCTCTCGCTTCCAAAATCCAAAGCAAGTTTGCTAGGACAGGGTGGGAGCCGTGCGGCTCCCACCCTGTCATAACAAACAGCAGTGTCCTGGGGGTGGGCACCCTGGGACACTGCAGGAGCCAGCCCTGGGGGTGGTGGTCTCCAGGGCCATCACGGGCTCCAGGAGGGGGGCCGTGCACCCCCCTCCCAACATGAGTGAAACCCCGGGGAGATGGTGCTCCCCGGGGCTGCTGGGGCACCAGCAGGCCCCCACTATTATTTATTTAGAAATGCCCCCAGGACCTAGCCCACCTGGCGGCCTCATTAAAATAAAATGCGGGAACCCGCTTAATTGTTTTTAAACACGTTTGGCGGAATTTGCGACCCCAGCTTGAATTGGGCCAAAATAAAAAAATGCTTCTTTTGGCCCTGGTGTCCTTCTAGGAGCGCCTGAGCAGGCCTAGGGGGGGTCAGGGGGTTTCTACCTTACCCCCTTCTCTTGTTTTATATCTTTGTTTCTATGTTTTCTGATGACTCACTTCTACCGAGTACCAAGATGGCTGCCAACACTTCCTGGTGTTGAAAGCCAAATAGAAGGAAGCCAATGGTCGGGACTCCCCTGCGTCCCTAGATTTTAAAACTTTTATTTTTTAAATTTCTCAGTAACTACTGAACGAATGTACACCATTTTAAAATAAGGTCGCTTTCTGATCCGAGCACTACCTTTTTGCAAAATGTGGGGTCATTCCGTTCAGTAGTTTCGGCTGTAGCCTTACCCAAAGTTTCCTATGGGAAATTTATTTTTTAACTCTTATTTTTTGAATTGCTCAAAAACTACTGAACGATTTACACCATTTGAAAAAAAGGTCGCTTTCTGAACCAAGCTCTACTTTTTGCCAAATTTGGGGTCATTCTGTTCAGCATTTTGGGCTGTACCCGTCTCAAAATTTAGTAAGGAAATCAACATGGGGAAAACACGTTTTGGGACCCCCCTTTTTTCTTAACCCCGGCTTGTGAAATCACCCCCAAACTTTTAGGATAGGAGCTGACCTGGATGGACATCTTTATGGGAGAATTTCACGAAGATTCATCAAACGACGCTAAAGTCATTAGCAAATCTAAAAATGCTTTTCCTATGGAAAATAGGTTCTAACTATAACTACCTACTGGCGACCGCCAGTGGGTAACATATCAATATATAGATAGATAGATAGATAGATAGATAGATAGATAGATAGATAGATAGATAGATAGATAGATAGATAGATAGATAGATAGATAGATAGATAGATAGATAGATAGATAGATAGATAGATGGATGGATGGATGGATGGATGGATGGATGGATGGATGGATGGATGGATGGATGGATGGATGGATGGATGGATGGATGGATAGATAGATAGATAGATAGATAGATAGATAGATAGATAGATAGATAGATAGATAGATAGATAGATAGATAGATAGATAGATAGATAGATAGATAGATAGATAGATAGATAGTTAGATAGATAGATAGATAGATAGATAGATAGATAGATATTATCTCAGCTAAGTACTTAATAATGCAATTAGCACAGATGAAAAAATTGTTTCATGTTGAAAAATCACAATCCAATAATTTGATCTTGAAATATTTTGTTTAAAATATATTTTTTAATAAAACATTTGATGGAGCCTTCATTCTATTCAGTGCAAGTTCAAGAAATACAAATTTGGTCACCCTGGCCATCTTTATGCAGCCCTCCACAAATCTCATGGATAAAATCTTGGGTCCGTATTATGCAAATTGTACATTTTCCTTCATTGCGCCGGGTGCACCTTTAATAGGTGCACCTGGCGCAAAGAAGGAAAGTGCTCCACATTATGGTGAATGCACTCCCCCAATGTGAAATAGGGAGCAGCTGCTTTACAGCTCTGTGTTTTCACTGTGCAGATGGCACCCACCTACACTTTCAAAAGGGATTAGAGATCCCCTTGCAGGTGGGTGCAATCAGTGACTGCACTTACCTGCAAATATATGTCTGGGGGGCCATGAGAACCCCATTCACCCACCATAGGGCTCCCATCAGGGTGCGCTTCTTTGCCTCTGCGCCAACATCAGTAATACGACACGAGCGCAGAGGTAAAGGGATTCCCTCATTTGCATGGGGCATATCCCCATGCAAATGAGGGACGGCCCCCTGCAGATAGCTCTAGCACACATAAAGGCCAGCACTATCTGCATTACAGAAGAGGACACACAAGAGTCTGCAGCCCCTTCTGTTACACCAGAGTGCCCTGGGGACACGCAAGGCAGGCACAAACGCCCACTGTGCCCCTAGGGCACTCCGTATAATACAGCTCCAGGTTTTCCCTTGGCAGTGGTTTAGAACTGTGAATTCACAAAATCTAAATTGGATCTAAATAAATGTCTACTTGAGAATAATAAGCAGATAGTAATGCTTATTTTGCCTCTAGAAGGATAATGTGACCTACCTGATTTTATTCAGTTCACTCTGTGCATAGCACATCCAAAGTGGAATATTTAGCTGCAAACATTGGTTTCGAAATGGTCTTGAATTTAAATAGAAAATCTATAGTAATTGCATAGAATCTGTTTCACATAATGTTTTTATAAACATAAATGTGATGTTTTGACCTTTGCGGTGGCTTTGACATGCTACAAATGCCATGTGCTCAGTTTAAATCCATATTTATAAATCAAATTTGCCATAATTTCCACTCAAGTATGTTATGTTATGTTCTATTGAGCTTATAAAGCGCGCAGCTACTCATAGTGTCCCGGCGCTAGCTCCTGAAAGAAAGAATGACCGTGTATCAAATTAAAACAGCAAGGTCTTGAGTTTCTTTTTAAAAAGCACTGGGTCTTGGGTGGTCCTCAGGGTAAAAGGTAACAGATTCCAGGCCAAACCGGCCCGGCGCACAAAGGAGTTTCCACCAAGTCACTGGCACTTGAACTTCGGAATCCTCATCAGCCATTGGGCAGAAGACCGAAGCACTCTACCTGGCACATAAAAGGCAAATCTTCTTTGTAGGTATAAAGGGCCGGTGTCATACAGGGCCCGGTGAGCAATGGTCAGCATTTTAAATTTCAGGCGCGACTCAACTGGCAGCCAATGCAGGGCACGCAAGTGTGTCCGTACACTATCTCTAGGAGAAAGCCCCATGAGGAGTCTGACCGCCGAGTTCTGCATGACCTGCAATTTTTTGACCAGGGACCCCGAGCAGCTCACCAGGAGAGCATTGGCGTAGTCCAAACAGGAAAGAATCAACGCACGGATCACGTTTTCTCTGGAGGCACTCGGCAGGAGGGGAAGAAACTTCCTCAAGCTCTTCAGTATGCCGAAGCAAGTACCGCCCAACTTCTTCACGTGCGTCACAAAGTGCAGATTTTGGTCAAACCAAACGCCAAGATTTTTCACAGCGCCCGTTCTATCAGAGGGCCGAGGAAAACCCGGAGGCCAGAGCCTCTCTCTGAAATCTGAAGGGAAGTAGCCGAACAACAGCACCTCAGGCTTCCCTTCATTGCATTTCTACTGAGCATTGGATAGCCAGTGCAAGACAGAGGCAAGGCAATTTTGGGCCAACCCGACCGAGTCCGCTTCCTTGGGCCTGGTAAACAGCAGCTGGGTGTCATCGGCGTAAGCCATCACCTTAGCCCCCAGTGATTGCGCCAGATACATGAGCGGAGTCACATAGATGTTAAAAAGGAGGGGGCTAAGTGATGAACGCTGTGGCACCCCCGTTGACACCGGCAGAGGCGAAGAGGCACTCGGGGGGAGCCAAACTTGCTGCTGCCGGCCCTCAAGGAAGGAGCTGATCCAATGCCAAGCCTTGCCAACAATGCCGATAGCAGAGAGGCGGTTAAGGAGCATGGCGTGGGGAACAGTGTTGAATGCCACCGAGAGATCCAGCATGACCAACGCTGGCCTCCCGCCGGCATCTAGACACTCCCGGATTGCCTCTGCAACCTCCAGCAAGGCCGATTCCATGCTGTGAGCAGCACGGAAGCCCGACTGGGCCGGATGAAGCCCCTTAGACTCCTCAATAAACTTGGTAAGTTGAAAGGTGACGGCCTTCTCACACACTTTCGCCAAACTAGGCAGTAACGAAATAGGGCGATAGTTCTCAGGCACTGAAGGGTCCAAAGACGGCTTCTTAAGCAGAGGAAGGATCAGGGCATGTTTCCAGGCTCTAGGCACGGAGGCTGTGCAGAGTGACTTATTGATCAAGAAGTTCACCTCTGGATTAACGGTGTCAGCCAGGTCCGACAATAGTCTAGCAGCACAGGGATCATTCAGAGAGCCGGACTTAAGAGCTTTCAAGATTTTGAGAGAGCTGGCCGAATCCAGTAGGCCAAAGTCCGAAAAGGTAAAGAGAGGCTCTACCCTACTGATAGATGGAAATGACCCCGTAACATGAAGCCCTGGAAAGATGGAAAGCGAAGCTTGGATGCTAGCTATTCTATCCTTGAAGAAGGTCGCCAAGGAATTACACCAGGAGTCAGAAACAGGAGTGACGGACGACTGCGTTAGAGGGGCCAGAAAACTTTGAAAATGGAGAAGATCTATTTAGAGTTGTTTTTGGCCCGCTCAATACGCGTGGCATAATAGTGACCCTTGGCTTCTCCTATGGCTGTATAGTAGAGCCTCTGAGGAGTTCAACAGAGTCCAAGAGAAGAAGATAGGGAAATGGACGGACCAAGCGACCAGGCTTGGTTTCTTCACCAATAAATGGAAATTGGCCCCTATAATATCTAGGGTGTGCCCACCAAGATGGGTGGGAAAAAGAGAGGTTCGCCAGATGGAAGGCATCGAACAAAGCAGAGGCGTCCAAGGCCTCAGCGTGGTCTAGATGGATATTGACATCGCCAAGAAAAATGAATCTGGAGAAACGCAGAACACGCTCTGCTTGAGCATCCCCACGGGAGTCCAAATAGTGCTTGGACGGTCCGGGAGGTCGATAGACCAGAGAATATGAAAATTGTCTCTGTGTAGGTCCCATGTGCAGAGTACATGCATGGCATTTAGGAGTTTTGAAAATGTTTTTTTCACTTTCTCCTCTGCAAGCTAAAAGGACAAGATGCAACTGTAAACTATGGAGTTTACATAGCAGTATGAGCTACTTTCATATTTCCATGTGTAAAATTCAACCACTCCCTAATTCAACATGTGATAGAAAAGTGCTATGGAAGCTTGGCAGTAGGCAATCTGGCCTGGAATGGGTTGTACGACACTATCAAAAAGAAGACTATCGACATACACCAACATTACTAAAAAAAATCAAAAACTTAAATATGTGTGTGTTTACTTAAACAGTAAAACACACACATATTAAGGACAAAAATATAGCAACAACAAACATCATTGCATAAAAATAAATACCAAATTTAGCCTATACATAAAATCATAACAACAATCTTGAAACCAAAATAGTAAACATCAGAAAATCATAATATTTCTTAATACAAAAAAACAATATTACATTACAATTATACACATATATAAAATAACTCACAATAACGTTGTTATATATTAAATAAATAATAAAACCACACTTAACATTTACCTTTAAATGGTGCAAAATAATAATAAAGCTAGGCTTCAATCAACCAATCAAATTAAACTTTAAAACAGTTAACAAATAAAAATGATAAAAAATGAATTAGCAAACTTTATAAAAAAGGCAGCATAATATGCACAACAAAAGTCTAACTAAAAATAAATTACAGCAGGACTCTGCTGAGTTGCAAATCTACAAAAGAAGATTGCAACGCTTCAATGAACCATTTGAGACTAGAAAAAAGGAAGTTTAACAATCAATAAAACATTACAAATAACATGTGTTTTAAAATCACAAATATTTAAAACTATGCTACATCTTTAATTCTAGGTGTACCCTCAAAAAGAAATGAAAACACAGCAAGAAACGAAAAGAAATCTACAGAGACCAGGTTACATGAAATAAAAAAAGACAATCCAGAAAATCAGTACAGCAACCAAAGCACAAAAGTAAAATTAAAGTAAAAAGTAATCCTTTAACAAATTCCCCCCCAAAAAATATAACAAACAGACCCCAACAAAATGTTTGATTATTAAACATATTAATCAACACAGCTAACAATGTTTTCTTCTCCACAAACTGCAACAAAACAAAAACTGAGCCAAAAATAATACTGAACAGACTTGGAGAGCAGAGTTCTATAACTAAAATAAAAGACAATATCCAGAATGTAAGTTTAAAAGTGCACCTGGATGTAACCATTTTAAAATCAATACCACTTCACCTACTATGTTTTAATTGAATGAATGTTCGTTTTCTATACCCTAAACCCATAGATAAAATATCAGAAAGAGCAATGTACCTCAAATCCCAAAAAGAGAAGCTGTTATTAAAGTTTAGAGGATATACCTACAATTAGGAGAGCACCACCACTGAGAAAATTCAAAGGAAAAACACAAAATATTGTTCGAAAGCATGCTATGGCATGGCTACCCATAAAAATGAACTGGTTAAAAGTATTATGGAATGTAACCATCACAGTAATATGACTTTAATATATGTCAGAAATAAAAAGGACCTAAAAGGGGGTGGTACAGGCTCACAAGAGCCAACAACAATGATACTTAAAATTATTATACAGAAGTTCCAGAATAAGTAGAAAAGTCATATGAATCCTGTAAGTGGATTATTATTTGGGGTGGGCAGTCATCAACCTCAAGGAACTAACACACTAGTTTGTTAGGATTAACCTCAAAGTCACTAAATTAACCTGAGCTCAATCCCATGGGATACATGGCAAAGAGTAGACATCCTTGGGGAAATTAGGTATGTATGCTGTACCAAAACAGTAAGAAAGTAAAAATACAAAACAATGAAAAATAACTGTCAAAAATAGACAGGGACCTAGGTGGGATTTTAGAATGTCTACAATTGGAGTACAGGTCAGATACTTCAAGTGCGTTTGCCCAGGGCAGAAATATTACCTTCTGACTTAGGGCCTGATTATGAGTTTGGCAGTGTGGGAGCGGGTTGCCATACCAGCACCCAGCTCCCACACTGCCTAACTTGACTGCCGGCTGCCTGCCAGGTTTTGAGTTTCCATGTAGTCTGGTGGACAGTCCTTTGGTGGTCCCACTTTGGTGCCTATTAGAAATTCACTTCAATGGGAGCACCAAAGCTCATTCCTGCCCATGTCCACGCCATGCGGGAAAGGAGATGCATACACACACGGAGGCACACCTTGTAAATGTAAATGTAAATCCAGTACTTGTATAGTGCACGAATCACCCCGGAAGGGGTCTCTCGGCGCTTGGGGCCGTTGGGAAGATTGAGCGAGCTATTACCCACAGTCGCAGGGTGGTGGGCAGACCCCTGCCGCCTGAGCCAGGGATCGAACTGTGATCCCCAGTGTCCAGCGGCAGTCGCCCTGGCCGCGGCACCACACCTCTTCCCTTGAGCCCCTCTGCATATATCTACAGGCCCAGAGGCAACAGGGGAGGACTGTAGGGCACCCTTAATTTCCTCACCGCCAGAAGTTTCATGGCGTGAGCACCACCAAGAGAGAGCTATTGGTGAGGAAACCCGTATTATGCTTGATGGTACCACAGAATATTGCAGCCTCAGACTGCCGGTCCATCGCCAGAGATCCCAGTTCCACAGGGGTAGTGGTGGTCCATTGGTAGTCGAACTACCAGTCATAATATGGCGGTAGGATCGCCAGCGCGCTCCACCACCGCTGCACCAGGACCTTTATCCTAATTTATGAAGCCCAAACTCCTCCAGCAGGGCAAGCCTGAAGTTATATCTGAGGAAGGTGCATTGTAAATGGACACCTTTGTTTTGAGGTCACCCTGACGTCTCCTGAGGTCTTGCGGAAGGCCTGCGGAAGGCGGGGCAGAGGCAGGAACATCCAGGGAGGCGAGCGGTTAGCGCTCTAGCTCTCCACTAACTCGAGGGCTATAAAGTCAGCGAGGCAGCAGCCGACTTTGCGGTAAGGGGGACGGTGGCAGCTTCTCCCCGACTCCGTTTTGGCGCCATTTGCGAGCATTCTGCTCTTCTCATGTTTTAAATTGATCTAAACCAGCTCGTCTAGAATTTTAATTGTGTACTTGAAAGAATTATTTTAAAAGGGGCAAAATAGCTTGTTGCTTGTGCTTCACTCTGTTGAAGTGTTGCACTTTGTTTAAAATTGTACCGCATTCACACATGCATTGAGGGACCTGCTGTTTGTAGTTTGTCCTGTGCCTGCACGCCCAGTCCGACCCTCAGCCAATCACGCGTGCGGAAGGCGGGGCAGAGGCAGGAACATCCAGGGAGGCGAGCGGTTAGCGCTCTAGCTCTCCACTAACTCGAGGGCTATAAAGTCAGCGAGGCGGCAGCCGACTTTGCGGTAAGGGGGACGGTGGCAGCTTCTCCCCGACTCCGTTTTGGCGCCATTTGCGAGCATTCTGCTCTTCTCATGTTTTAAATTGATCTAAACCAGCTCGTCTAGAATTTTAATTGTGTACTTGAAAGAATTGTTTTAAAAGGGGCAAAATAGCTTGTTGCTTGTGCTTCACTCTGTTGAAGTGTTGCACTTTGTTTAAAATTGTACCGCATTCACACACGCATTGAGGGACCTGCTGTTTGTAGTTTGTCCTGTGCCTGCACGCCCAGTCCGACCCTCAGCCAATCACGGGTGCGGAAGGCGGGGCAGAGGCAGGAACATCCAGGGAGGCGAGCGGTTAGCGCTCTAGCTCTCCACTAACTCGAGGGCTATAAAGTCAGCGAGGCGGCAGCCGACTTTGCGGTAAGGGGGACGGTGGCAGCTTCTCCCCGACTCCGTTTTGGCGCCATTTGCGAGCATTCTGCTCTTCTCATGTTTTAAATTGATCTAAACCAGCTCGTCTAGAATTTTAATTGTGTACTTGAAATAATTGTTTTAAAAGGGGCAAAATAGCTTGTTGCTTGTGCTTCACTCTGTTGAAGTGTTGCACTTTGTTTAAAATTGTACCGCATTCACACACGCATTGAGGGACCTGCTGTTTGTAGTTTGTCCTGTGCCTGCACGCCCAGTCCGACCCTCAGCCAATCACGGGTGCGGAAGGCGGGGCAGAGGCAGGAACATCCAGGGAGGCGAGCGGTTAGCGCTCTAGCTCTCCACTAACTCGAGGGCTATAAAGCACCTCGGCGGCTCAACGCGCAGTGTTGAGGCGCAGTGTGGCGCCTACTCCTGCGCTTAAGACGAGCCCAAGACCAGCCCGTCTGCGCCCGTCCGCGACAGGATGGGGCCAGGGGCAGGGGGCTATGGCAGTTTCTACACATACCCTCGAGTCGCTTCATCGGCCTGGTCTCATGTACACCAGACATTCCCTACTTGCCTTAAACAGGTATGCCATCACACGGTGCTCACATAAGGTACTGGGGAGTCTGGAGGGACCGTTTTCCTGTTGGATTTGTCGTACTCAATTTACTAGTAGTGATGTAATAACTCCTTGTCAGCTAAACTCTTCTAACTGTCAGCCAAATCCGCTTGACATTCCAAATGATTTAACTCTTTCTTGCAAAAACCTACTGTGTAATGTTCGCTCCTTAGTCACCCATTCTACCCAGGTCTGGGATCTGATAACATCAGAAAAACCACATCTATGCTTTTTAACAGAGACGTGGTTGAAGCCCCACTCTGTTCCGGCCATTACTATGGGGGTACCACAAGGATACAAACTAGTAAGGATGGACAGGCCTATTAAAACTGGAGGGGGATTAGCCATTGTTTTTAAACAAGAAATTGAGGTAGTGGTCACTGAGACCGTTTGTAATCCGCATATGGAGCTCCTCATTTTCACTGTAAACCCTAATTCTAGAGAAACAAGGAAGGGAGCATTAGTCTATCGACCCCCAGGTCCACCCGGGAATTTTTCTCTTCAACTTGTCGAAATACTGGCCCCACATATACAGATGGACTCTGAATTTATCTTGGTAGGGGATTTCAATGTCCATAGTGAACTTTCCTCCTGTGTGGAGGCACTCTTGGCAGATCTAACCACCTTAGGTCTTCACCAAGTTAATCAGGGACCCACGCATTTAGCCGGTCACACTTTGGACCTTGTGCTATACAATTCCACCTCCATAAAGTGTCTTCCTCCCTGCCAAGTGGATTGGACTGACCACTGTTTCATTGAGTTTTACACTCGACTCAATCATGTGCCCAAGGGAGTACAGAAAACCTTGGCCGATGTCAGAAGACCCTGGAATAAATTAACGCTTGAGAGTTTTAGGGAGAAATTTGTTGAACCTAACTGGGCTGAATGTGGCGAAAATGTCACTGTGGCACTAGCCGCTCTCAAAGAAGCGGTAACTATTTCCATCAATCATGTTGTTCCTTTTAGAACATACAAACCCCGACCTGCCCCGAGACAAGAAGTCTGGTACACAGATGATCTCAGGCAACTAAAAATCACGGCACGGAAATCGGAAAAACGATGGAGAGTCACATATAAGGCTGAGGATAAAGACTTTTATAGGACCTCCCAGAAGAATTATCACAAAGCCATTCGCTCTGCCCGGAAACATCATATAGCAGACCAAATAACATCTGTTGGTAAAAATGCGAAAGTCCTTTATCAGATCCTACAGACCTTTGTCAAACCTGCAGCTTGCGAAACAGAGGGGATTGAGTCCCAAGAACTCTGTAACAACATCTCACAGTTTTTTGTAAGGAAAATAGAAGGCATTTATGCCAAGATTTTAGCCTCAAAATCCTCCTCTAACACCTTGAGAACTGTTGATAGTATGGCTCCCCCACACTTCTGTACCACAGAGGACAATGCTAACAAGCTTGTTGAATTCCCCCTATGTCAAACGAGGACATTGGCACTCTAATTAATCAAACCAAGAGTGGATGCCCGTCGGATATTGTTCCTGCTCGAATCATGTCTCTCTTAAGGGAGGATCTAGGAGAGGGGATTCAACGGGTGCTTAATCTATCTTTAGGATCAGGTGAAGTGCCTCTTGATTGGAAGCGTGCCTTGGTGAGGCCTCTACCGAAGAACAACTCCACCCCGTGGACTGACCTCACTAACCTGAGACCCATCTCTCTTCTCCCTTTCTTAGGGAAGCTTGCCGAGAAGTTTGTTAAACGGCACTTATCTAATTACATCGAGAGTGCAGGGGGACTAGATCGTTCTCAATCGGGTTTCAGACCTAGGCATAGCACCGAGACCGCCTTGCTGTCCGTCGCTGACAATCTTCATATGCTTCAGGATAAGGGGTACTCCGTTGTCCTGGTGTTATTAGATTTGTCAGCGGCGTTTGACACTGTGTCACATGAGATCATGACCTCCAGACTAGTTAACATCGGTCTGGGTGGCAAGGCGCTGGCATGGCTAAGGAGCTTTTTCAGCAAACGCACTCAGAGAGTAATACTGGGCCCCTACCAGTCAGAGGAGGTGGAGATCTCAAAGGGGGTGCCACAGGGCTCCTGCTTGAGCCCAACGTTATTCAACATCTATGTGGCACCCCTAGCTAACATCATGAGATCCCACGGGTTTATCCCTGTATCGTATGCAGACGATACACAACTCCTCTTTCCGTTTAAAATCATGACTCCTGAAGTGCGTCACTCCTTTGCCCAAGGGATGAAAGAAGTAGCACATTGGATGGCAGCAAACCTCCTTCAGTGCAACGTCTCCAAGACGGAGGTGATGCTCTTTGGGGAAGCCAAACGACTGTGGACTCCGGACTGGTGGTCTTGTGATCTTGGCCCAGTCCCTGAGCCAAAAATGGTAGTGAAAGACCTGGGAGTCAAACTGGATCAGGAGCTCACCCTAAAACATCACGCTACTCATGTAGTAAGCTCCTGTTTCCATGTCATTGGACTTCTCCGAAGGGTGTTCCCCTTGCTACCGGATTCCACCAGGAAAACTTTAGTTCAGTCGCTCGTACTGAGTAGACTGGACTACTGTGACGGTCTGCTGCTAGCTGCCAATGAAGGGGTCATCGCTAGACTTCAAGTCGTGCAGAACACGGCTGCCCTGCCTTGTTCTCAATGCCCCGGCCAGGACTCCTTCAAAGCCGCTTCTCAAAAAACTCCACTGGCTCACCATTAAACAAAGAGTGCTGTTTAAAACTTGTTGTATTATTCACAAGTGCCTTTCTG
This sequence comes from Lissotriton vulgaris, assembly GCF_964263255.1. NCBI lineage: Eukaryota > Metazoa > Chordata > Amphibia > Caudata > Salamandridae > Lissotriton > Lissotriton vulgaris. The sequence continues at coordinate 362,945,166 of NC_141691.1, forward strand.
GTAGAGGCCCGGAGGATTTAAATAAGGAATTCATCCCATACATTCCCGCAAGAACCCTGAGATCTGGAGACCATGAACTATTATGCGTCCCCAGATTCTGGAAGACACGACAAGGTGGAAGAGCTCTGTCAGTGGCAGGCCCGAAACTTTGGAATGAACTTCCATTAAAAATCAGAGCATGCAGGGAACATTTTCCCTTCAGGAAAAAGTTAAAAACTTTCTTGTTTAATTACTGATTCTGTTGATATTAATAACACATGACAGGGCCATTTGCTTTCTGATGTTGCCAAAGGCGCGGAGATACTCCCCAGGGAGTCGATTCCCAGCGCGGTATAAGTTTGCAAATAAATAAATAAATAAATTGAAAGTCCACAAATTTTCACATTCTCAGCTTTTCAGGGTTAAGGAAGCAAATTCTCTGGGTCAATTCTAAGGCACCTGGGACCTCAAGACAGTATACAGGGGACAGGACTCACTCAAGCAGAGGACACCAGCAAGCTTCAATCCAGCTTCCTTTGGTACTGGTCAACTAGTCACTTCAGGGAGAAGACCACTTCTGGCTTTTTATTTCCCCACAACCACAGAGGAGGTCAGTCAATTGACCCTTGGAGTCTACTTCGATTGTCCTGGGAACAAGTTGAGCAGGGCAAGTCCTTGAAGGCACCTCTCAGGTTCCAGGTGACTAGGTTTCAGAACTGTCTTAATTGCACCAGCTTCCCTGGGTGAAAACTGATCCCAATCCCAAAATCCACATCTACTCACATAGGAAAAAAATAAGTTTTAAGCAGTAAAATGTGATCGGTCCATGTTTAATTATTGTGGGCCCTTTCTTACTGGAGGTACTAGGCCGACCCACAGTAGTAGGGTACTTTTTTAAATGGAAGATTTACAGTAACACAGAACAGTAAAACGTTTTTTACTATCAACTGGATTTCTCTACATTTGTGGCTTCACAATGTAAGCCAAGGTGCACAAAAAAGGACAGTTTGCAAAATTCCCTCTGAATCACATAATAGTATGGGTAAACACAAATTCAGAGGTGCACAAATAACCACTTCTTGCAAATATAGTATCTTGTGTACATTACAGAAATACGTTTTTATTCATACCCATTTATCAATTCTAATACTTTACCATGTAAATTGTTGCATAGTCGGTGCACAATGAAAAATCACTGTAAAGTGCAGCACAGTTCTTGGCTCTGGGTATCATATGATTTTAGGGAACCTGCAAACCCTATACCTCCCCCACAACCAGACAGGTCTAACAGATTTAACTGCATATTGCTTTTGTAAATCGGTGACTGTGACAGAAGAATTTCAAATTAAAACATTGTTACAAATGGCGTTTTTCTCCATTTTTATTATGTTTTTATTTTAACAGATAGTTTCTATGGGAAAACCTTTAGGGAGTTACACAAATAATGACCCCTTGCTGAATTTAGAATTGTGTTTACTTTTCAGATATGTATAGACTTTTTGGGATCAACCATGAGTTTCACATCTATTTACCACAAACGGCAAGTCAGTTAAAACCACAAAAGTTAGGAATTCGAAAATGGTGGTGAAAAACTTTTTTTTTGTAATAAGTTTACTTATTCTTGAAAGCTGGAAAAACCTTAGCACAGCAAACCTTTTGCTGACAGCATTTTAAGAAGGAAAAAAAAGCTGTCTTGCGCAGAATTTTTTTCAACCCCCACCCCTAAAAAAACTCACCCAAGATGGGAAAAAAAGCACACGTTTGGCGTGGATACCTTTTGTGTTAAAATAAAGTTATGAAGATTTACGTGCAAGCTACTCCGAAAATCCAAAAAAGGGATTAGCACCATAAGTCGGAAGCCCTAGCAGTCAAGTGGCTGAACCCTATTCTCTCTGGCATAGGAAGCTAGTGAAGAGAAAAAAGTGCAAGCATTATATGATTTTTCCGTTTCAAGGAAAAACCCAGCATTTTTTAGTCTTTACCTGCCCTTAATCTCCTGTCTCCTGATCACACACACTAAGGGCTTGGTCGCAGTCAGCGTAATGGAATGTTTTCTAGATCGATCAGCAATAGTGTTCATCATTCCTGCTCCTGAAGTCAAGAACTGAGTATTGGTGCAGTGAGCCAGGGTCACATATGAAGTAATTAACCATATCCCCTGCAACAAAGAGATGATGAAGGCATTGGGAAAGAAATATGAGTTGGTGATAGCCCAGAGAAAGCTGGATCTTAGGAAAGAGGCCATGTTGGATTTGGTGGCTGCTGAGGACCTGATCAACACATAAAAGTTCAGGGAGGTCCTCAACAGTCCGGTTTCCCAGATACCTCTACCCAAAAAATGGGGTTCCTGATACCAGGGATATGCCTGGGTCTCACATTACATACATATCGTTAACCTGCTAAACAGCGCCTTACATTCTGAGCATAGGGACGTCGCTATGATTGAAGATAGAGAATAAGCTCTTCAGTTTATTCAATCAATTTCTTTTAAGGAGGTGGTGGCAGCAATAACTCAAGGTATCCGCCTTAAAACGCCCGTCCCAGATGGTATCCCCCACGACTTGTTCAATGATAACCCCAACCTCTAGGCACCTTGTCTGATAAATATCTATAGGGCTTCTTGTATCTTCAAGAAAAGGGACACAAATGACCCGGTCAGTTACAGGCTGATATTTCTAAACGACACAACAGCAAACGTTTTGGGCAGGGTTTTCTTGGTTCAGATAGAAGAGTTGGCCTTTGCAGAAAATTAGCTTTTTAAAACCCAATATGGTTTTAGATGGGGAATAGGCACAAAGGAACAGTGTCTGAACCTGTCACTGATTGTCAGTGAATACACTAGGTCCATGAAGTGCTCTTACATCTGGCCTCATGGAGCTTATCTAGTGCGTTTGACACTGTCAGACGTGACAGACTGTGGAATATGATTGGAAATATGGGGTGGAGGCTACATTGTAATACGCTATGTCAATATTGGTGAGAGAACAGATTCAATTGTCTTGACGATGGGGGTCCGCCGGAGGTCTATACTGGCCTCCTTTCTATTTCTCATTTAAACAAATGGCTTAGAGGCCCATCAACTAAAAAGGGTCTGGACTGTCCAAAAATTGGCCAAAACTTTGTTACAACATACCTTTATGCAGATGATGCTGTCCATCTTGCAAGGATATCTATGAGCCTGGAGTGGTTCATAGATGCCTATAAAGATGTTATGTGTTCTCTGGACTTAAAATTGAACCATAAAAAGTCATGTATTATGGAATGTGGTCCCAAGTCAACAAAGTCAAAAACTTTCACAATACAGGGCAATCGGATCAAGAAAGTTCCACATTTTTCTTATCTATGGACTCTTCCTATCTATGGACTCTTTTTACCACCCAGTTATTGTGGGATTCCCTGACCCTTAGGGCACAGTAAACAACTAGAGCCATGGAGGTACTGTTTCGTTTTTCAGCAAAATGATGACATAAGCCTATCAAAAGAAATGACCACACTCTATAAAACTAAATGCCTCTCAATCACTACTTATGGGACTGGAGTGTGAGGTTTACAGTAATTATTGAAAACTCCAAGTAGTGGAAAATAATTGTATTGGAAAGCATTTGATTGTCCCTAAGAGCACACCAACATCCTTTTGCCACTCAGAACTGGGCTTTGAGTACATTACGGATCGCATTGGACTTGCCCCTTTGCTATTAAGGGTGAAAACCTGGCATACACCGGAGCTGGATTTTTCAAGATCCAATATTATGGATTGTCTTTCCATGGCCAACACTGAAAAGATCCTCTGGCTCGGTTATCTGAAACAGGCAGCAAATTGGGTGTAATAGAGTTAATGACCCCTGTAACATGTCTCCTCACTCAAAGTCTTTAGTAAAGTCTTTATATTATTCAATTGCTAGTGCACGCCACAACCAACAATTAAATTGGCGAAGAGTTTTGAGGAAATGAGCATGATAGTGTTTCCACCAAGCAGATGCAAACCTACTTATATCTTCTTTTGCAGCCTCAACATACATTGCACTTTCTTGTAGCCTGTCCTTATCCAGGTGGTTGGCCTGACTATCTTTATCTTTGCCCTTGCAGTAATATTGCAAAACAATCTACATTGCACTTTGTTTTGTGCAGTGTACAAAAGTTTAAGATCCAAATGTTTCCTTCCAATACTGAGGCCGTGCCACCCTTGTTGTTATAGAGAAAGTTTTGGGGCCATATGTATCAAGCCTTTTGCGATTCGTTATGGCCGAAATTCGCTGAATTTCGGCCTTAGCGAATCGCAAATGGCCTTTTTACCGATTTTGAAATGTATGAAAAATTAGCAAAATAAGGAATCGCAAAAAATTGCGATTCCTTATTTTGCTTAAGCATTTAAGGAATCGCAATTTTGCGATTCCTTAAATGCTATGTATGAAGCTTTTCAAAATTGCTAATTCAGGTTTAGAAATCGCAAATTACCACCAACTGGTAGTTGGTGGTAATTTGCGATTTCTTGTAAATATGCAAAATTGTGCATTTGTTAGGGTGGCATATGACACACGTAATTTTCAGGGGTGCAGCCGGGTGTCCTTGAGACACCCCTGCACCCTTGAAATAATTCTCAAATTGTGATTAGCAAATTGCGAATTCGCAAATTGAGAATTATTTCAGTCATTTCTATGGGCCTCCTGGCCCATAGAAATGAATGGGAAATTATTCCTTATTTGCGAATTGGCAAATTGCGAATTCGCAAATAAGGAATATTTCGAAATCGCAAAAAAATCGCGATTTTCTACATACATACTGTTGGACTTGGCCTTTTTCCCCCAAAATTTTTCGCTTTTGACCCCCTTATCTGGATTGTCTCCCCCATGGGATTAAACCTGTATAGGCCATGAGTGGTGTGAGACACCTTGTGAAAATGTAATTACCTGACATAATGTGAGCACTTGTAAAATCCCCCATTTTAAAACTGCACCTGACTGAAATGTATTGCTTTTAAAATGGATGCCATGGCCATGGGTTTTGCCACTGGACTGACATAGGTCAGCGGTCTAGTTAATATTACCCAGCTACCCCTAGCTTTTGGAGGGAAAGCCTGGCACCCAGGGTGCTCACCCCCTCCCCTAGAACCAGTTTAGGCTAGATGTGCCAACATTCTAGAAGGTCCTGGCACTGCCTGGGAGGAGGGTATAAATAGGGGAAAGTGTCACCAGAGTTTTAGTCAGCGCTGGGACAAGGAAGGGAGGGGGACCTGCTGTGAGGTGCGACCGCCACATGGGCCTGTGAGCTGGGCCCTGCACCCCTATAAACCCCCCCCCCCGCTGCTGTCCCCATGGGCCCCTGACAAGGGAGGGCCCTACCCAGGACACTGACGCTGTGGGACCTTGAACTACGCCAGCGCTGAAGGAAAGAGGTGCCCACATGAGGAGGAATGCTGTGGGCTTGAACCCCCCAGGAGGTGAGGAGTGTGCCCCTGAGGAACTGTGCCTCACTGACCTGCCTCAGTCAACCTGCCCCTGGACTGCTGAACAAGCAGTGCGCTGTGAATAGCGCCATAGCACTGAGAAGACTGTGAGGAGAAATAGCGCTAATCTGCCCCAGAACTGCCGTGTGGGCGCAGGGAGCAGTGCGTTGTGAATAGCGCTGTGGTGAGGAGTAGTGCGCGGTGGAAAACGCTGTTTCCTGAGGAGACTGTGAGGAGAAATCGCGTTGGAGGAGCCAACCCTTGTTTTGGCGCGCTTTCCGCCGTATAGTTAATTAATTAAGACGGGAGCCTACCCCTTACTGGTGCCGTCGTCACCGCCGCAGCCCGGTGTCACCAGGGAGACCCCCGCCGTGTTTGGTATCGTCGCGGCGGCCCCCGGTACCAGGAGAGGGCCGCCGATGTGAGGAGGAGGCCGCAATAGGCCTGAAGCCGGAGAGGCCGGCATCACGTGGCTGGGGCGCCGGTGACGTCACCGTCCGCGCCCCCAGCCCGCCGCGCACCGATTGGTTGGTGCTGTCGCGCCCCCGAGAGCCGCGTTCTGACTGGCTCCCAGGCCGAGACCAGGCCCAGCAGCAGAGAGAGGCCTCGCGGAGGCCGCGGTGGAAGTCCCGGGCCCAGTGAGGACGGAGGTGGGGACAGCCGAGTATCATCGCCGGAGGGCTTAGAGCAGCCCGAGAACCCCCATCGGCCAGCCCAGGCCCAGAGAGCCTGAGATTGCTAGGAGGCCTACCTGAGGAGACCCGGGTCCCTGAGAGAGAGGAGGGGCCCGGGGGAGGCACGACGCTAGCCGGAGGTGTACCGCGGGGCTCCCGGAGAGAAGAGGGAACCCCGGTTGTGGGGTATCGGCCTGATGGAGGGCTGACAGGCCCCGTGTGACCCGAGCCAGACGAAGGAGGAGAGCCCGCGACTCGAGGGCTGTGCGACCGGGGCCTCGAGGCACATTGTCGGTGCCTGGCCTACCGCCGAGGAGCCAGTGAGAGGAGCCCGGTGAGTGGGGCCTACGTTTGACTGTGTGGAGAGGTAGAGAGGGTACCGGGGCCGGATGGTGCTCGCCCCCCCCCTTGACTGACCGGAACTCTGTGGGCCCCTAATTCGTGAGCGTGGAGTCCCAGGATACAGGGACTCCTAAGGTGGAACTGCAATGGTGGGGCATTGAGGGCGCCTGCTAGGTACTGTGGATCTTGCTCTTGATGCCAGTGTGGGGTGCCCTAGGGAGTCAATTCGAGGCCTGGTGCATATGTTATGGTTGTTAATGTACTGCCTAATGTTTGGGTTTCAGGTTGGGGGGGGCTAAGGAGTCATGTCCCCCAGGTTGCCTTTGATGCCTAGCGCACATATCTAGATCTTATTGAATATCAGGCCCCTGGCTGCATCCCATGTTAGGGAGCAAGCCTGTTTCATTGCAGGTGTTCCTGGTCCACGGATATGGCCCCTACCTGATGTTAATGCAGTGTTTGTTCTCCCAATGAGATGTTACCGGAATGCTAAAAGATTCGGATGGCACGAGGTTATCTGATCTTCACTAATGTGTTTGGGCCCTAATGAGATGTGCATTCTGGGTTGAGGGGTTGTCTGCCCCTTGATTAAGGCCTGCCCCACCAGATAAACGCGGGATTGCCCTCATTGAATACTATTGGGGTGGAGAGTATCAGTCCGCCCCCTGTGAGCTAAGGAGACATATGCCCCAGGTGCTCCTGTTGAGACCTCTTGTGGATACCTAGGCCTCCCCCTAGAAATCCTACTTAACTGTGTGATGCCAAGGTTATAATTCCCCACGGTATTGCCTCTTTTGTAGTGGTGTAGAGGGGATTTTCACTGGAAATGTTGTGACCTGAGCCTACGGTCATTATTGGCATTACTACAGCCAAGGTATACTGATGTTTTACCCTTGAAGGTGGATTGTATGTTGTGGTGCCCTTTTATCGCAGGTGTGCCCCTATGCTGGCCTGATGAGTTATTCCAGGCCCCTGTTTATGCCCTTGTTAATAAGCCTGCCGTACTGATTTCTTACAGGTGCTCCTGACTAGTATGTGCTGTATTGCTCTTTTGTTGTTCTTCCTTTACAGGGGTGGGGATTGGCGTTGTAATGCATGAGGTGTATTTATGTATAATGTGGTATCTTATATTTTCAGCCAACCCCCTAAGGATGAGAGCCTGAGTTGGCCCCGCCAGATTGGGCTCCAGGTCTAATGTTTTATTAACCATCCTTTTTCCTTACAGCTATGGACTATGGACTCAACCCTTTTTATCCCATGTAAATAATCCCCCTCTGAAGTACTTGGCTCTGGTGCCAGTTGGCGCCGTGTTATGATGACACTGTTGATGCATTTTTGCCTTGCAGGTTGGAGATACTAAACTGCTTAATTTCCAACTCAAACTGGTGTCCTGCCTCTTTTGTGGTGTGCCTGGTGTGTTGACTGAGGGTACTGCGTGAGTGCTTCACATGTCCTCCAAGTTTGGCCTGCCCGCTTGATGCCATGCTACCCCCTTTGAGACGTGGGCAACCCCCATTTCCAACATTTGGTGGCAGAGCGGTGGGATAGGACTTGTGTTTACGCAGTACCACAGCGGCCACAGGTTACACCACAAGTAGAGCCTTGTGGTGGGGATTATTGTTTGGAAGATTGTTTGCTAAATTGCTTCCTCCTAAAGAGTATTCTGAATTGTCCCCTCGTTCCACTGGGAGGGTGTGTCCCGGGTGTACCTCGCCACGATGGGGTTGATTTACCAGGAAGTGGAACTGATGGAGTACACCGAACAGGAGGTGATAGACTTCCTCCTGGAGAGAGGGATACCCCCAGTAGGGAACATTAGGAGGAACCTGTTTCTCTATGAGGCCCTCAAGAGGGGAGAGCCCTTAGAGATTGATGGGGACTTATCTGACTACCCCCCCGAGGTGTTGAAGGGTCAGTGGGTTAGAGACCAGAAAGAGGGCTCCCCATCCAGAACCCTGGGAGGTAGTTATTCCGAGGAGGAGGAAGAGTTTGAGAGGGCGGAGACGCCAGTAGCTGTGGAGGACACCGAAGATAGGGAGTCTCGCGCTGGGTCCAGCCCCGGGGCCACTGCCCCATCCCTTTCCCTGTCCCCAGAAGAGTGGGTAGATAGGCGAGAAGAGAGGGAGTATCAGCTGGCGCTGGCAAAGCTCAGGCATGCCGAGGGCTTAGCGCAGCTGAGGGTAGAAGAGCAGCGACTAGAGACTGAAAAAGTCCTAGCGCTGGAGAGGATGGCGGAGGCGGAGAGGGCCTTCACCAGGGAGAGATCAGCTCAGGTGGGTAGTTTGACCCCTGAGAGTGGTTTCAGGAGTCTGGATTCACCGAGGTGGGTGGGATCCAGTGGTGGCAGCGAGTGTAGGTCCAGTGCAAGGAGTCCCACTCCCGCAGCCCAGGAGACTGTGCCTGATTCCCCAGAAGAGGAGGACGGGTTAGTGTTTAGGGGCAGGGGAAATCTGTCCCATCAGTCCTGGGGAGAGTTTGAGGAGGAGTGTTGGACTGTACTGGAGGATTGGGTGGTGCGGAGAGCAGTGGAGGATTGGGAAGGGCTGTGCCATGCCGTTATCCGGGAGCACATGCTGAGGAGTTGTTTCCCAAGACTGCGTCACCATCTGTTGCAGTGCGGGTTCTCAGACCCCAGGGAACTTGCACGGGAGGCAGACCTCTGGGTAAGTGCCAGAGTGTCTGGGAAGGCTGAGGGGAATGATCCCGAAGGGAGTGAGACGGGGAGGTGTCCCAAGGTACCCCAGCTGCGGCCACCAGGCCTGGAGTGTTCTTTAAGAGAACCCCAGCTTGGGAGGCTAGGCTGCCCCGATGTGTCATCCAGAGGGAGGGATCCCCTTATGTCAGGAGAACCCGGAGCATCATTAATCAGAGCTTCGGTGGTTCGGGGGACTGACCAGTCACAGGGTCTAGATCCTGGACTGGGGTTCCAGGTTCAGGGGTTGCCTGACCTGGAGGGTGGGGTTCCTGTAAAGCAGGTCCCTACCAAGTTGACTCCCAGGGGTACCACTTCCAGTGGGAGGGTGCGGAACTCTGGGAGGGGGTGCAGAGGGAGGAAGGTCTCTTCTCTGTCACCAGCTCAGCCACAGGGTGCAGATCCCGGGTTGGGTGGCCAGGGACAGGAGTTGCCTGCCCTGGTGGGAGGGACATCTGTAATCAGAGTCCCCCCGGAAGTGACTCCCAGGGGTACTTCTCCGGGTAGGAGGGTGCAGAATTCTGGGAGGGGGTGCAGGGAGAGGGAGGACTCGCCCCTGTCACCGGTTCAGCCTGTGAGTTTCGACTCCAGGTTGGGGAGAGAGTTGTGTGAGGGTGTCCCCAGGCGTAGGAGATGGAGGAACCCAAGGAGGAGAAGTAGGGGGAGGGGAGCCTCGCCCCTAAGGGCTGGTCATTCTGAGGGTGTAGACCCCAGGTGGGTGGACCAGTGGAAATTTGGAGAGAAGAGAGTGGTTCCAGAGTATCACAAGCCTGAGGCTAGAGCCTCCCACTCTAGGAAGGAGAGACATCCCACTAGGGAACACCAGTGGGGTGGTTCTGTTGGTGAAGGGAGGGTTGCGAAAGAGAACCATTGGGTTCCAGAGTGGAGGAGAGACTGCAGGTGCTCCTGTAGTTGCAGGCCTGCGTCCACCTTTTTCCGCCCCAAGCAGGGAAGCCCATCAAGGCATTGATCGGTCTACCCTGGCTTTTGGCTGGGGCGGAGTCGTGTTGGACTTGGCCTTTTTCCCCCAACATTTTTCGCTTTTGACCCCCTTATCTGGATTGTCTCCCCCATGGGATTAAACCTGTATAGGCCATGAGTGGTGTGAGACACCTTGTGAAAATGTAATTACCTGACATAATGTGAGCACTTGTAAAATCCCCCATTTTAAAACTGCACCTGACTGAAATGTATTGCTTTTAAAATGGATGCCATGGCCATGGGTTTTGCCACTGGACTGACATAGGTCAGCGGTCTAGTTAATATTACCCAGCTACCCCTAGCTTTTGGAGGGAAAGCCTGGCACCCAGGGTGCTCACCCCCTCCCCTAGAACCAGTTTAGGCTAGATGTGCCAACATTCTAGAAGGTCCTGGCACTGCCTGGGAGGAGGGTATAAATAGGGGAAAGTGTCACCAGAGTTTTAGTCAGCGCTGGGACAAGGAAGGGAGGGGGACCTGCTGTGAGGTGCGACCGCCACATGGGCCTGTGAGCTGGGCCCTGCACCCCTATAAACCCCCCCCCCGCTGCTGTCCCCATGGGCCCCTGACAAGGGAGGGCCCTACCCAGGACACTGACGCTGTGGGACCTTGAACTACGCCAGCGCTGAAGGAAAGAGGTGCCCACATGAGGAGGAATGCTGTGGGCTTGAACCCCCCAGGAGGTGAGGAGTGTGCCCCTGAGGAACTGTGCCTCACTGACCTGCCTCAGTCAACCTGCCCCTGGACTGCTGAACAAGCAGTGCGCTGTGAATAGCGCCATAGCACTGAGAAGACTGTGAGGAGAAATAGCGCTAATCTGCCCCAGAACTGCCGTGTGGGCGCAGGGAGCAGTGCGTTGTGAATAGCGCTGTGGTGAGGAGTAGTGCGCGGTGGAAAACGCTGTTTCCTGAGGAGACTGTGAGGAGAAATCGCGTTGGAGGAGCCAACCCTCGTTTTGGCGCGCTTTCCGCCGTATAGTTAATTAATTAAGACGGGAGCCTACCCCTTACTGGTGCCGTCGTCACCGCCGCAGCCCGGTGTCACCAGGGAGACCCCCGCCGTGTTTGGTATCGTCGCGGCGGCCCCCGGTACCAGGAGAGGGCCGCTGATGTGAGGAGGAGGCCGCAATAGGCCTGAAGCCGGAGAGGCCGGCATCACGTGGCTGGGGCGCCGGTGACGTCACCGTCCGCGCCCCCAGCCCGCCGCGCACCGATTGGTTGGTGCTGTCGTGCCCCCGAGAGCCGCGTTCTGACTGGCTCCCAGGCCGAGACCAGGCCCAGCAGCAGAGAGAGGCCTCGCGGAGGCCGCGGTGGAAGTCCCGGGCCCAGTGAGGACGGAGGTGGGGACAGCCGAGTATCATCGCCGGAGGGCTTAGAGCAGCCTGAGAACCCCCATCGGCCAGCCCAGGCCCAGAGAGCCTGAGATTGCTAGGAGGCCTACCTGAGGAGACCCGGGTCCCTGAGAGAGAGGAGGGGCCCGGGGGAGGCACGACGCTAGCCGGAGGTGTACCGCGGGGCTCCCGGAGAGAAGAGGGAACCCCGGTTGTGGGGTATCGGCCTGATGGAGGGCTGACAGGCCCCGTGTGACCCGAGCCAGACGAAGGAGGAGAGCCCGCGACTCGAGGGCTGTGCGACCGGGGCCTCGAGGCACATTGTCGGTGCCTGGCCTACCGCCGAGGAGCCAGTGAGAGGAGCCCGGTGAGTGGGGCCTACGTTTGACTGTGTGGAGAGGTAGAGAGGGTACCGGGGCCGGATGGTGCTCGCCCCCCCCTTGACTGACCGGAACTCTGTGGGCCCCTAATTCGTGAGCGTGGAGTCCCAGGATACAGGGACTCCTAAGGTGGAACTGCAATGGTGGGGCATTGAGGGCGCCTGCTAGGTACTGTGGATCTTGCTCTTCATGCCAGTGTGGGGTGCCCTAGGGAGTCAATTCGAGGCCTGGTGCATATGTTATGGTTGTTAATGTACTGCCTAATGTTTGGGTTTCAGGTTGGGGGGGGCTAAGGAGTCATGTCCCCCAGGTTGCCTTTGATGCCTAGCGCACATATCTAGATCTTATTGAATATCAGGCCCCTGGCTGCATCCCGTGTTAGGGAGCAAGCCTGTTTCATTGCAGGTGTTCCTGGTCCACGGATATGGCCCCTACCTGATGTTAATGCAGTGTTTGTTCTCCCAATGAGATGTTACCGGAATGCTAAAAGATTCGGATGGCACGAGGTTATCTGATCTTCACTAATGTGTTTGGGCCCTAATGAGATGTGCATTCTGGGTTGAGGGGTTGTCTGCCCCTTGATTAAGGCCTGCCCCACCAGATAAACGCGGGATTGCCCTCATTGAATACTATTGGGGTGGAGAGTATCAGTCCCCCCCCTGTGAGCTAAGGAGACATATGCCCCAGGTGCTCCTGTTGAGACCTCTTGTGGATACCTAGGCCTCCCCCTAGAAATCCTACTTAACTGTGTGATGCCAAGGTTATAATTCCCCACGGTATTGCCTCTTTTGTAGTGGTGTAGAGGGGATTTTCACTGGAAATGTTGTGACCTGAGCCTACGGTCATTATTGGCATTACTACAGCCAAGGTATACTGATGTTTTACCCGTGAAAGTTGGATTGTATGTTGTGGTGCCCTTTTATCGCAGGTGTGCCCCTATGCTGGCCTGATGAGTTATTCCAGGCCCCTGTTTATGCCCTTGTTAATGAGCCTGCCGTACTGATTTCTTACAGGTGCTCCTGACTAGTATGTGCTGTATTGCTCTGTTGTTGTTCTTCCTTTACAGGGGTGGGGATTGGCGTTGTAATGCATGAGCTGTATTTATGTATAATGTGGTATCTTATATTTTCAGCCAACCCCCTAAGGATGAGAGCCTGAGTTGGCCCCGCCAGATTGGGCTCCAGGTCTAATGTTTTATTAACCATCCTTTTTCCTTACAGCTATGGACTATGGACTCAACCCTTTTTATCCCATGTAAATAATCCCCCTCTGAAGTACTTGGCTCTGGTGCCAGTTGGCGCCGTGTTATGATGACACTGTTGATGCATTTTTGCCTTGCAGGTTGGAGATACTAAACTGCTTAATTTCCAACTCAAACTGGTGTCCTGCCTCTTTTGTGGTGTGCCTGGTGTGTTGACTGAGGGTACTGCGTGAGTGCTTCACATGTCCTCCAAGTTTGGCCTGCCCGCTTGATGCCATGCTACCCCCTTTGAGACGTGGGCAACCCCCATTTCCAACACATACCATTTTGCGATTTCTAAATAGCGATTCCTTATAAATCGCTATTTAGAAATCGCAAATGGTGATGATGATACATATGGCCCTTAGTCACTTACAGTGGTTCTACTCTTTTGATATTTGTTTTGTTCTTTTACATTTTATAAGAGGAGCCCTCCTAATATGAAAATGATATGGATAACTGAGTGCATCCATTTTTATCGCATGCTATAGTGTTTTCATATGCACTTTATCTTTCTTGCAGGCTGGGAATGAGATTCTTTTGAGGCTATGACAGATTTGCCAAGAAATGTACACTGGAGTATTCTTATTGAGTTGCTATTTTGTTTCTTAAATTATTTGTCTGTATTTCTTAAGGTTTGAAATGATTTAGCATCCTTTTCATGACTTTGAGTATTTTACATTTGCATTTTTACTATATGACATATTTTTATTGAATGTATTGTCATGGATGTGCTTGTATGATTTGCTTGCCAAATTGAATAATGTTTATGATGATGATATAACATAAATATTCTACCTGACACTGACATTTTAGATCAGACAAAATGATTTCCTTTAAGTTGCTGTCATTCAGTATCTTCGCCAAGTCTTTGTGGTTTATGTGTCAAGGGAAATTTATTAGTGCCATTATGCTGCTTATCAACCTGTACATGACCTACTTGTATAGGGGTCATTAACATGTTAGCCAAGAGAAAGTATGTACAAAAACAATACATGTAATTTTGCAAGCATTATACTCTTTGTTCTTCCAGCTTTCAAAACCACATGGGTTTCCTTCTCAGTCATTTCATTTTGTACCTATTTGGTTTACTACCTGAATGTGATCGGGAAATGATTGATGAGGAAAAGTTTCAAAGCATATGTATATTGTTGGACTTGGCCCTTTTTGCATTGTCATCCCAGAACTTTTTGCCTTCTTCCTAGCCTTTTTTCTGGCATGGTATTGGTGGTTTAATGACTTTGGGCATTTTAGTACTGCTGTCCGATATAAAGTGAGTGTGCGCTCTGTGGTAAATATGGTAAAGATTGGTCTACACCTGTTTGCCATATTTAATTTTCCTGTTAGTCTCTTGTAAAGTGGTATCTCATATACCCGGGGCTGGTAAATTAAATTCAACAGGTGGGCTTGCAGCGCTGATTGGGCCACCCACCAAAGTAGCCGTTCAAACCTATCCCAGGCCTCTGCCTTTGCAGGGCCTGCACGCACAATTTTACTGGTGCTGTGACATGGCACCTAAAGTGTGTGCCACGTTTGTGACCCCCTTTTTACTAAATGTCAGTCACCCCTAAGGTAGGCCCTAGCTAGCCCTATGTGCAGGGTATATTTTAGGTAAATAGTAGGACATGTACCTTAAGTGTGTGACATGTCCTGGTAGTGACAATCTGGAATTATGGTTTCTCACTGCTGTGAGGCTGCCCTCTCATAGGATTCCCTGATAAGTGTTTCAGTGGTAATTCCTGATATGAGAAGGGCAGTGTGGTCAAGTCTGGTATGGTTGGAATAATAATAATAAATGCTGTGCAATGGTGTGCACGGATTTATTATCACTATTTTAGAAATGCCACATTTCTGTGTGCTATGTGTCTGCCTGCCTGTTGTGGAATGCATGTCTGGCTTTGGAGTGACAGGGGCTGGTGAGGTGTGTGTGGCTCCAGGGAGGGAAGGGTGAGTAAGACTAGGCTGAATAGGGGATCTGCATTTGGAGTAGTGGGAGGAGAGGTCCCCTGACCCTGAATAGGTCTGTGCCTCTCTGGGTGAATGCTGTCCCCGCCTCCCTGTGGTGTGTCTGACCACAGAGCCCCCACCCGACAAAGGGGAAGAGGAGGCTTGACAACAAGGTGCTCCCAAATTCCCCAGACACAGTTCAGGCTGGTTCCCCCAAGCCCTGTGCCAGGGCAGACAAAGCAAATGGTGTATAAATATTGGGGCTGTGACCCCATTAAAGTGTTGTGCTGTTCCTGTGCTTACTTGGATGTGCTGCTGCTGGGCCCCAGGAGGAACTACCATGAGGGACTGCCTCCCTGCTGGAGGGCCCTGTGTGCTGGCCTCCATGGGCCCAGCTCTGGCCCTTGAACCTTTTAAGGACTCTAGTGCCTCGTGACCGCTACATCTATCACCAGTAAGAGAGGAGCTGGTGTCTAGCAGCGTGATGCTGTGGGGAGAGTGAGAGCCTACCCTGCATTTATGCCGATTTTGTTGTCAGGAGTTCACCCCATGTTTGTGCTCCATTAGTGGGAGCCCACCCGGTATTTCTGCATATTTTATAGTGGGAGCCCTCAATGTGTTTGTGCTGTAATAGCGGGAGCCCACCCCGCACTGAAGAGCCACTGCAGGAATCACCGATGCGACCCGAAACGAAGAGGAGAGAGCCGCCGCAACGCGACCTGGAAGGCAGGCAGGCTGCCTGACTATGGGCGGGGCTTGCTGCATCCCCGTAGCCTTGGGGGCCCAGTTTCGCCTCCCTCTGACGAGGGAAGGCAGTCTGGCGGTTGCAGCTGGGTTGGAGGCCAAAGTCTAGTCCCCAGAGGCCAGGGGAAGCCTGGCTCTGTGCAGGGCCGGCCGAGGCACCGTGCTGGTGCCCTTTTCCCGGCAAAAGACGGGAGGAGTCCTGAGATGCCCCAGTGCGTGGGGGCAGACCGGTGCCAAGTTTGCACTCCCGGATGCATCGTGGTGCCTGTGTTTATTTTTCTCAAAGGAAATTCTGCTGAGAGTCCCAGCATGGGGGCTCAAAAGGCCGAGTTGTTGCCTGGCCCCATAACCACAGCTGCACCGCACAGCCGTGGGCAGCTGCCACGTTGGGCACAATTGTTGGAAAGTCCCAATGGGGATCCAGGAGGCCCAGTGGTGCCAAGGCCTAAATTCCAGCTGCACCGCGATAAAAAGCGGGAAGCTGCAACACGGGGGCATTTTGATCTTCATGATGAAGGAGTGAGATACACTCCTCTTCCCCAGCGAAGTGTGCACTTGCTGTTGCTGCTTTTGCAGCCCTACGGCTAAATGAGAAGCCCTATCTTCACGCCCTGACATTCTGGACAGAGGGCATTTTGAGCCCACTTAAAGGCTAGTTGGCCTGGGGGTCATTTTGGAGGGTGATGCCTAATTTGATTGTGGCATACTGTGTTTTATTGCATCATGTGTTTATGCTTGTGATGCCTACTGCATAATGTGTTTATGCTTAGGTTTATGGCTAATGTGTTTTCTGCCTAACTGTGATGCAGACATAATGTGTTTATGTTGCCCATGCTAATGCCAAGTACAGTATCTTACCAGTAGTCCCTGGTTGTGTTTTATACGTGCTACTAGTGCTTTCTAAAAGGTTCTGACAGTGGCCCGATTGGCCCTGTCATATGTATATAATACCCTGTAAAAGTTGCCTAGTGCCTGATGGCACAGTGTACATTATGTGATTATGATGTGTTTTGTATAATACAAAGGCTATTTTTATATAACCTTGTGTGGAGATTCTTTTGTAGTGCGCCTAGTGTGTTGCTGCTGTGTGTGTATGTGATGCGCAAACGCTTTATATGTTGCCTCTGGGATAAGCCTGACTGCTTATGCCAAGCTACCAAGGGGGTGAGCAGGGGTTATCAAGTCCAGGTTATCAAGGCCAGGATGGGTGGCAGGTCCTTCAGGTACCTGGCGGCGTCCAGCTGGAATAAACCCCCTGTGGCGCTTCGCCTGGAACCCTCAGAGTCCATCTTCAGAGCTAAACTTAAAACATTTCTTTACACCCAATAGCGACCCTTCTCTTCACCTCTCCTGCTAGCACTAGGATCTTCAGCGCGGGGACACGCCGTAGGCGTCACCATGCGCTCTATAAATCCCCCTATTATTATTATTATTATTATTATTATCTTCAGCGTGTAACTTCCTTGCCCTGACTAGAGTGGTGGTTTGGGCCTGGCTTTGGCGCATGCCCTAGCCAACCAGAAATCCCATTTCTAACACATATCAAATACCAAAATATTGGTTTACAATACTTAACTCCACATATATTTAACCTTGATGCCATGCATTTCTTTCAAGGTATGTGGAAGTGAAGTTTGGAATTGTAAATCTAACTAATCTTCACAATATTCATTTAACACATTTTAACTTGCCTCCAGGTTAAGCAAGGCAAAAGTTTTATTGAGTTTCTATTTAGAGTTACAAACAGTTGGCTGCAAACAAATAGATTGGGCTTTCTAAAATGTCAATTCTAATTTTTCCTGTTTGGGTGCCTTCTGTAAGAGATGGAGGCTCCCCAGGAGAGCAAAAAAGATCGGGGAGGCGCCCGTTAGCTAGTTCATGGGGAGAAGGTGGAGTTGAGGCCCTGGGTGCAGGGCCCAAAAAAGCACTTATGGATAGTTATGCAGGATGAGAGGGAGCTAGAACTACCGGTGAGAGCGGACAACAGTACAAAGTTATTTCAGGGGAGGGCGGGCAAAGCATGGAATCACACATTTAATGCTAGAGCCTATTGACATCACTTCAAAGAAATCAAACTCTTGAGCTCAGGTAAGAATACCACACCAGAGTCTGAGTCTGCATTGTCCATGAGGGAGGACTGACATTGCAGAGACAATGAGCTGGGATGGCGCAGGATGAGGTGGACATTCGTGATTGAAATACAACCTCAGGTAGGGAAAAGTGTGAAGAGTAGGGTAAGGCGTCTCCTTGGCATAGTTTTTTACTTGATGCCCATTATTGTTGTCAGGTGACACCAGTAATAGACTAAAAAGTTGGATGTGAGTGTGGGTCCTGGTAGTTTGGTGGAAGCAGTCCTGCGGAGCCCTAGTGAAGTTGGGTTCAGGATTTCACGGTGAAATATACGAAGGGGTTCGGCCCTTCCCTGAACCACTACAGATATATTATTGACAGATCAGCGGACCAATGAACAAAATACGCGCAAAGTGCAAATATAATGCATTTAAATACTATTTAAATACCATTCCAACATGCTTGGGCTAAGTTTAAAGTGAAAGGCTGAATTCATGAAATTAATCGTGTTTTACTGATAATATTTAAGTAGCCTCAGAGGTAATACAAATCTCATGAATGCAAAGTAAATATTGCACTCCTGTCTAAGCATATGTCAGTAATGTGTCCAGCCATTGTAAAGAGATGTCTGACAGCGAATTAAATTGAAAAGCTCTTTACTTTTTCTAACTTGATTATCAAGTCAAATTCCTGACACACTTTAAGAACTGAAGTGCCCACGTCCAGACGAGCTGGACAGCTTATCTGATGTATGTTAAAAGCTTCT
This sequence comes from Lissotriton vulgaris, assembly GCF_964263255.1. Lineage (NCBI taxonomy): Eukaryota > Metazoa > Chordata > Amphibia > Caudata > Salamandridae > Lissotriton > Lissotriton vulgaris. Next base: position 362,963,751 of record NC_141691.1, read on the forward strand.
ATAAATATGCTGCCTCATCTTAAAAACATTAGCTTGCATACTTACATATGTATTTTACGGCCCTATGCCCATTGGTGTACCTCCACCTATGAAAGAGCACTCTTTATATAAAACTATTATTCATTTATACATATAAAACATAGCAGAAATACACCACGCCTAGGGAAAAGGTTCTCATGCAATGTCTGCATATTTCAAGACAACATCATAAATTACAGTACATGATTTATTTAAAACAATACGTTCAGGGAGGCAAAAATCTGTATTCTGTACAATATTATGAACACAATCAGAGCTGTTAACATCTTTGGCAGGGTGTGTGAAATACAGTGCTCGGATTGAATTAGAAAATTCTCTAGAGGCACCTTCTACTCTATTAAACTAGACAAAATAGTAAGATAGAGAACATTTTTCACATTTTAACAGTTCATTATTGTGTCCAGAGACTTCTTTCGAACAAGGAGAAGATTTAACATTTTGACAGAGAGTTTTCAAAATGTAAGGAGATGACTAGATTCTATATTAAGAATAGTCACAAACTTAAAGGAATGTTATCTAGAGGGGATTTATAAGCACATAGGTGCCCCAAAAACATGTCTCCCAGCTCTAGACCTCTAGGATGGATATGCTGTAATCAACAGCCTATCAGAAAAGGACAGGCATTAGATGGAGAAGGGCCATGTTTTCAGGGATTTCTTGCAGTGCAGATGGGTTTCAATGTTTCTGATAGAAAGAGGTAGCAAATTCCATATAACAGGGGCCTTGGCACAAAAGGAGCGGCCTCCATCCAGCTCTGGTTCTCCTGAAACACAGGACAGTCGCCAGAGTAAGATTGTCTGAGCGAAAAAGGAGGGAGGGTTGGTACTGCAATAAAAGACTGGACATAATGTGGGCCCTCTGAGAATACAGAATCTTATGAGCAACACACAGGGTTTTAAAATTGATGCAATTTTCAAATGGGAGCCAATGCAGTTTGTAGAGAAGACCAAAGACAGAACAAAACTTTTGGGAGAGAAAAGAGCAGCCAGGCTGCCACCTTTTGGGCAAGCTGGGGTCTTCTAACGACTGACTTGTTGGAGCCCAGGTACAAGATGATATAATAGTCTAGCCATTACAGAATTACTGCCTGGATGATAGTTTGTCAGGTGCTAGAGACAAAGAGGCCAAGAATGGTTTGAAGCTTCTCAAAAACCCAAAACAGGCATCTGCTACTGATTTAACTTGAGCATCAAAGGCCAAGGTACTGTCCAGGAAAACTCCTAGATTTTTATGGAGAACTTGGGCATGGGGGCAGGCCCGTAAGAAAGTGGCCACCAATGGTCACCCCAGGAATGGGTGTCTTTTCCCAGTAGGATGACTTCAGTTTTATTCACATTCAGGTGAAGGCAGTTAGCAATCATCCATTCTGCAACTGCTAACAACCTTTTTTTAAAATGAGACCTGTCAAGCATAAGATTAACTGTAAAGGAGGGTGCCAGCTGAGTGTTGTCAACATGTAAATGTTGCAGTACTTGTACAGCGCCCAAATCACCCCACATGGGGTCTCTTCGACGCATACCCCTGTGGAACCCTTCCTGGCTTTTTCCCTGTGAGGCACCCACTCCCGGGCACCCCCAAGGTGCAGCCAGGCATCCTAGCTCTGTTGGGGCTGTTGTGGAGAATAAGCAAGTTATTGCCCAGAATTGCAGAGTGGGACCCATGATTAGAATAGGCACTGAGGCGAGAATTATCAGGTCCGAGGAAATTGAGCCCAAGACCCACTGAGGCGGGAATTGAACCCTGGTCCCGGGCCAGACCTCTGCATCAGGGTCTGCTGCTCTAACCATTGAGGCACACTTCTCCACAACATAAGATATTAGTACAATCCCTGTGGATTTGAAGACCCTTGACAGCGGTTGGATATAGACATTGAACAAGGTGGGGCTCAATGGAGGATACCTGGGGAATACAGTCAGGTAAGGTGTAAGCATTGAGAGCTGTGGGTGGTTGAAATGACCTGGAAGGAGCATTTATATAGAAAAGAATCAAACCATGACAATGCTGCCCCACGAATACCAATGCTTTCTAAGTGCTGTAGAATTATTTTATGAGACACCGTATCAAATGCGGTGCTCAAAGACAACAAGATCAGGGATGAGGACCAGCCTTCATCCAGAGCACTACTGTGTTGCTCTTTGACTGCGAGCTCTAGTAATAATTTTTGAGACACCATATCAAATGCATTGCTCAAATCCAACAAGATCAGGGCTGAGGACTTGCCTTCATCCAGGGCACTATGGAGTTTTTCAGTGACTGCGAGCACTGCAGATTCCATACTGTTCCCTGGCCTGAGGCAATATTGGGAAATATCGAAAATATTATTGTCAACCACGAACTTAGTCAGTATAGCATTAACATGCCTCTCAATAGCCTTCAAAATGTAAGGAGTTGACTAGATTCCACATTCGGAATAGTCTCAAACTCAAAGTTATGTTATAATAAGGGGATTTATAAAGAGCATAGCTTGCCCAAAAACAGGGTTTCCCAGCGCTAGACCTCAAAGATGGATATGCTGTGACCAAAAACCTAACAGAAAAGGACAGGCATTAGATGGAGAAGAGCCATGTTTTCGGGGATTTCCTGGCATCCAGATGGTTCTCAATGTTTCTAAAAGGAATAGCTAGCAAAATCCACAGAACAGGGGTCTTGGCATGAAAGGAGTGGCCTCCATCTCTGGCTCTCCTGAAACGTGGGACAGTTGCCAGATTAAGATTGCCTGAGCGAAAAAGGAGGGAGGGTTGGTACTGCAATAAAAGACTGGACATAATGTGGGCCCTCTGGGAATACAGAATCTTATGAGCAACACACGGGGTTTTAAAGTATATTCACTTTTCCACTGGGAGCCAATGCAGTTTGTAAGAAGAACAGAGAAGGGCAGAACTTTGTGAGAGAAAACTGCAGCCTGGCTGCTGCACTTTGGGCATGCTGGAGTCTTCCGACAACTGACTTGTTGGTGCCTAGGTACAAGATGTTACAATGGTCTAGCCAGAATTACTGCTTGGATGATAGTATGTCGGGTGCTAGATTCAAAGAGGCCAAGAGTGGGTTTAAGGCTTCCGGGAACCCAAAACAAGTGCTTGTTTCTGATTTAGATTGAGCATCAATAGCCAAAGTGCTGTCCATGATAACTCCTAGATTTGTTGTGAATGACTTGGGAATAGGGGGAGGTCCGAAAGAAAGGTGCCACCAATGGTCACCCAAAGAATGGGTGTTTCCAGTATGAGGCAATTGGCATCTAGCCATTCTGCAACCAATACCAGTCCTCTATGAAAATTCGACCTGTCAAGCATAAGATTATCTGTAAAGGAGATCACCAGCTGAGTGCATCCAGCATAAGATATTAGTGCGATCCCTCTGGATTTGATGACCTGTGCCAGTGTTTGGATATAGATAATGAACAAGGTGGGGCTAAATGGAGAGCCGTGGGGAACACTGTGGGGTAGAGTGTACGATTGAGAGCTGTGGATGGGTGAAATGAGCTGGAAGAACCATTAATATAGAAAAGGTGCAAACCATGACAATGCCGCCTCACCTATACAATGCTTTCTAAGCGCTGTAGAATTATTTTATGAGACACCGTATCAAATGCGGTGCTCAAATGAAACAAAATCAGGCCTTCACCCAGGGCACTATGGAGTTGCTCAGTGACTGCAAGATGTGCAGATTCCCTACAGTGCGCTGGCATGAAGCAATTTTGGGAAATATCCAAGATATATTTTTCATCTTGGTCGGGTTAGCATTAACACACTTCTCTATAACCTTCACCATAAATGGGAGTAGGGAATTAGGATGAAAGTTTTCTGGCTTGGAGGCATCCAAGGAAGGTTTCTTCAGAAGGGGATAACCCCACCAGAAGCTGATGATAAGGAGGGATGGATCACTTACAAGCAAGGTGGGAAGAGAAGATCATGAAATTTGAGAAACCATTCAGGTCTGAGTATGCCTGCAGCTGAGCCAGATTTTACTTGTCTAAAGAGGGTAAGCAGTTCTGTAGTGTAGTTCCTATTTCCCATATAGGTTCTGCGCATTGGAATAACATACACGATAGGCTTGGCATAGGACTGAGTATGCCCCTATCATGTATATTAAAATTAATTACTGTGTACCAGCTAGCTCAGATGCCACTAGAAGCTTCTTGAAGACAAGAAGGGAATAGCTTCTGGCAACCAAATCACATAAAACCCTGATCCCTCAGGATCGTGGAAACAATATACTCCTTTTCATTCAGTCACTCTCTCAGAAAAGTACATAGAAGAAGCAGTCAGGTGTGTTTACAATAACATTTATTGCACAGTTGATATTCTAGTACTGGTTATATGTGCTGCGACAACTGTTGGACAGTAGCAGAGAACTATGGCCAGCAGTGTAGTTAAATATAAAGTCAATGTATAGTTCTACCATTTTGCAATATTAATGAACACACACATGAAATACAGAATGCATTAAGATAAAGCTTATACCCATATGATGCCTAAATAGATGTACCTAAGTGTATCTAGCATGTGTTTAGGTCTTACAGAGCCAAGAATCCCCCTAGGATTTAGTCTAACCCCATTACCTTAGTGGGACTTCATCCTGATCTCGAGCTGGGCACTCCAGGATGGGTGGATGGACTTCTGCCAGCTGGAGCTTGACGCAGGTTGTAGCGTCTCCGGTCAGAGTGTCGGCATGAAAGTCTCGGTCTCCTCTGCTTTGCTTGGGCAAAGGGAGGTATAGTTATTCCTGATAGGTGGCTTGGAATGTTGGTATTGACGTAAAGTCAGTCAGTGGAAGACGTCAGGAATGAACCCTTTGGGAATAGTGTTTCATGCATATTTAATGAGTTCTTGGAGAAATCAATAATCCTGTGCTAGGGAAATTCGAAGCACTTAAGGGTCTGTTTCTAAGAATTTGTTGTGACTTTAGGTTAGTCACTGTTGGACATGGAGATGACGTATTTAGGATGGACTGTCTTCTGCGCCCAGAGCACACATCAGATAAGGGACAGCCTCTGTTGCTCATTATTGTGAGGGGAGGTCTAATGTAGGTGAAAGGGCCTTAAGTGGGTGGAAGGGCCAAGCCTGTCTTTGTGGCACCAAGGATTTGTGCCTCTGAAACAGTGCACCTATGTTAGGGCCTCAATCTAACACATAAAAGTTCAGTCAGACTTAAGGAAGGAAGAAAATTGGAAGCCAAAATAAAGCTGCTAACAACGGTCAATGTTATATTTTCTCGCTCCATCACAGTGCTATCCCAAGCGAAATACTGGTAGATGATCTCTATTTTCCAGGAAAAGTATTCTGTTAACTTCTCACAATGTTCCCTAGATGTGTCAATAGGGTCTGCTGAGAGTGTTGGTCTAATAAGATTATTTATTAGTTTGAAAACGTATTTGGTGAGATTCCTATTGTTCCTAATTTTACTAGCAAAAAATCATCAGCCTTTGATTTCAAATTCAGATTGTGGTAATATTTAATTGCTGTTTGTTAGAACTGGGGGTCTCTAGTTGGCAGAGGTAGGTACCACTGTCCAAATAGGGACCCTTGCTTCTAGTCAGGGTAAGGAGGAAGCACTCTTTAGATAACCTCTACTCACCCCCTTGGTAGCTTGGCACAAGCAGTCAGGCTGATCCAAAGCAATGTGTAAAGTATTTATGCCATCACTCACAGTAACACAGTGAAAACACCACAAACTGAATTCACAACAGTTTAGAAAAAAAAGGTATTTAATCTAAACTACACAAGACCAAAACGACAAAAATTCAACATACACAGTTCAAGAATATGGTTGCGAAAGAGTTCTTAAATTTGCGATAAAATAATCCACAGTTGCGTGAGAAGTTCACAGTTGTGTCACATTTAGCCAACAGTACCTATCAATCGACAAAGTTCCAAAGCAGAAGCTGATGCTGTGGAAAAAAAGCAATGCGTTGCTCCGGAGACCATGGGGAGTTGTTGGCGACAGTCCTGCTGCAAGAGCGGGCATGTTGCGATGAATCTGGTCTTTATGGGGAGGAAGTAACCCTGGGCTACGCAAAGATGTTCTTGCACTACGCGAGCTTCGCGTAGTAGCTTGCTGGACCCGTTCGCGAGCTGTTTTTCTTGCTCGGGAGCGCGTTGTGCGTGTTTGGGGCGCTGTCTGCGTGTTCTAGGGATTGTAGCGTGCGACCTTACCCATGTGATGGGCTATGGACGCGGCCATCTTGTTTTTTCAATTGTCCCGCCCGCTCGTGTCCCCTATTTCCTCTTCCGGGTCGCATATAACGTGTTTGCGTGGTGCACGTCTTGTGTGAAATCGCGCAAACTTACCCACGTGATCTTGTTTTTCACACTCTATGCTATGGTTCTGGGCCTAGTTTTCTATCCACCTTTTATCTTTGCAATCTTTACCTATTTTCACAGTTTTTCTTACTTTTTTTACTTATCATCTATCTCTCTCTGTCCCTAAGTTTATATTTTGCATTTTATTTCTACTTTTCCACCTTTTTTTTAACTTTTCTATTGTTTTATTTTACTTCTTGATTTAAGCTCCTACTTCTTCCCCCTAACTTTTTTTCCTTTTGTTCTAACTTTTCTTTTCCACCTCCACCTCCACCTCCACCCCAGAACCATGGCAAAGGGGAGCAGCAGAACTGGCTCGAAGGGCAAGGCGCCTGCGCCCAAGAGCCGGCTGCCTTGCTGCAGAATGCGACCTGCAGGGGTGAGTAGCTAGTAATATCAATAATTTAATATATAATATAGTAGTATAAGTTTTGTGTATAATTCTTGGACGAATATGTAACACAATTACTGGTGCGCTTAGTTACATTGCAGATCAATTCCATCTCAAAATCTTCTGTTATTGTATGACACAGCTGCTGCTCGCCACTTCTCTTACTGGTTTGTAACTTTGCGCTAACTTGGGCTGCTGATTATTGATGTTAGAGTTTTTAGAGAACTGAAGTTAGTTAATGCTATTGCTAGAGTCTAGTCCTTACTTTGTCCTTTAGTGAAATAGTGGTGGATGGATAGTATTAGTTCATAATTTTTTAACGGTCTGCATGATGCCTCCTCTGTCACTGAATGCTTAGTTAGTTCTTGTCTATCCCACCCCTCCATAGAACCGGTTTGAAGTTTGTTTACTGAGTGGTAGGCTTAGCAGCAATAGCATGGTCACGTCAGTCAGTGGCAGTTCATATGACGCAAGCAACCAACAATTCCGTGTATGCACAAATTTATGCATGTGTCCTCCATCTCATCTATGCATGTTTGTGGGCAAAAATAAAATGGAAATGCCGACTTACTGAACAATTGACCCGTCTGGATTCTGGAATAGGTGGTGTAGGTCAGGTGGTACTGGCTTCGTTAGTATATTCTGCAATCGGAATGTTTATGGAACATTTGATTAGTGTTCTATAAGTAGACGGTCTGTGAATCCTGCAGGCCAGTAGTCATTTATACTTCGAAGTCAATTTTATTGGAATTGTTGTTGTTTTGAATGATGTCTTTGTTTTACAGCACTTAATGTTTCTCTTTCTTTATTATTTCTTACATGATCAGCACCACCCAGGGGCAAGAAGACGGGGTCCGAGTTGGCGGGATAACCACGAGAGGAGCGCTTCTCTACCGAGGATCCTGCTGCTGGCCCCAGTAAGTCCTACAGTGATTATATTACTAACAATTATATTTCCCCAACATTTTAACGCACCTTATTTTTTCCAACCTATTAAGCCTCCTTCCTTATTCAATGTTAGCAAAACCTTCTTTGGTCTTCAATTTGTTTTCCAAATTTTGGGTATCCAATGCCATCCCTGACTTTCAGTTCCTTCAAACTGCCTGTGCCCTATGACTCTCTGTGCTACTACTATTAGACTGTGTGTAGCTAAGCTTGCCCTGTTGGCCACTCTTTAGTTAAGGTATTCTTTTGAATAAAGCTGTGATAGAATAGCTGTAGCCACTGGGTCCACTCCTGTCTTTTGCGTTGTCCTCTGTAATCTCTAGTCTTTGTCAATTCCCACCAACAAAATGCGCAACCAGATGTTTGCCTACTAATTTTTGTTCGGTTAGTATACTACTACTATTGTTGTGGTTTAATATTCTCTGCACATGCACATACAGAACTATGCACAAGAAAATAGGATGTTGATGTTGGTGATATGGAGGTTGGACCTTACTTACACCTTACACCCAAGTCACAGAACTCAGGCAGAAGAACCAACAATCCAATGACCGTCTACCTACCTAAGTGTCTCAGTCATAGTCCTTTGTCCCACTCCCGACCCCCACACGAAGATAGTTAGATATATACCAAATGATTTTATTACACAACCCAGAACAGAAGAACACCCTTTCACGCACTCACTCGTTTCATTCCACAACACCCCAGACACTCAAAATATACCACAGAGTCTATGTGCAAGTTCAAAAACTCTATTTTTTTAATAACAAGCTTTGTATTGTTGTAACTTGTAAGTATTTCCATGAAAAACATCCTGTTCCACCATGCAAAATGAAGAAGATTAAATACTATACATTTTGTACATCTAGTGCACGATAGAGAAATGTGTGAATTGTGGGAGACCCCTCACAGTTGAACGTATACTGGTTGCACATGCATCTTTCGAAAACTCTGCAAATCTCTGGTTCGTAGAAGGCAATCTTCTTATCTGCCTATGAGAAAAATGTTGCACGTTAGACAGTGAATACAACTATGCCAGTTTTTAGCAGTCATGGCAAAAAGTGCAACATTATGGATAAGCAAAAGGGACTAACAATACTGGTTTGTCAACCTCTTTAGTCGTATGCAACACTCATGTGGCCTCAAAGGTGTCTTTCTTACTGTGCAACAAGCTGCGAGGTAACATGGGCAAAGCAGTAGACCCAGATCTAAAATGGTTATATGGCTCAGGCAAACTTTCAAAAGACTAGAGTAGGAGTAGAGATTGGATGACCCTAGGGGCCATCCAATAAATTAAAACTAAACTCTGTCTAATGTGACTGCTGTACAGTAGGTTGCAATTTGGACTAGTTACAACGATTTATGTTGTACGTAACTGTTTTTTCAATCTTCCTTCCTGGTGAAAAAAGTACAACTAGTAAAATAGGGGGAGATGTGCAGGCATCTAAAAAGGTGTACTTGCTTTTATAGGTGCACAATCACTACCAACCACCAGTGCCGATGGGGCCAGCGGCGATGCGATTGTCATCCAGAAGGGGACAGTCGCTGCGGCACCAGGGAGGAAACTTCAGCGGTGGGCGGTGGTAAGTTATATTCGTTACTTATTTGCATTACTAGGTGGAAGGGGAACATTTCCCTCACTGTGCTATGATACTTATTAAGAAAGTATGAATTTGGAGTTGTATTCGCCAATATACAATGGTTGAAGAAGACACCCTTTGCAGCATTACCAGTGTGAGTTGAGTAAAAAAGGCCTCTTCTATCAGACTCCAACTCAGCTGTGAAAGTTATGGAGAAGACTAAAAGTCAGATCAGATGACCTTGAGGGATATGTTGAACAAAAAGGGAAAGAAGTGAATTAAGGTGGAAGGAGGAAGGACTAAAGAGATGTAATAATAAGACAACCATAGAAGGATACTTTGGAAGGTTCATGCACGTGGCTGATATGAATCCGATGCATGGGTTGTTGAAGGATGCTTAGAACTGGAAGGTGAAAGAAAATGCAGGCCTGGTTGGGCAAAACAATATGGGTACAGGAATATAGTGGATAGCAAGAATCGTGAGCGGAGTTTGTGTCAATGAAACCCAAGGCAAGGAAGGAGTGGATGCATAGGTGGTTGCTGGTGAAAGTGAAATCAGCTAAGGCGATAATAAAGAATGATAGACATTTACTTTTAATCGGTGGATGCCCCCTAAATGCATTGTATTCATCATAGGTGGAGACTGTCACTGGAAGCAGAGTCTTACTTTGAAAATATAAAAGGAGATACCAAAAAGACAGGTGTTCTTCTGTGTACTCAGGTCCACCCATAGTACTAGGACAAGTATAATGCCAGAAAAAACTTCAACAAATGCTACAGGCAGGAGGATAGATTAGATAGATTAGATACTAAAAGTTGACATCAATTGTATCTACTGCGCTTGGTAGTGCTACTATGCCATAATGTACTGTTAAATTAATTTTGAAGAGTTTTAGTTACAATTCTGTTTCTTTTTTTTATAGATACTCATACTCCTTCCCAAAAACCATCAAGGAAGGAGTTGGCAGCCAGGGCCCGGCAAAGGAAACTGCAGGCCATTGTGGAGGAGTACCGCTGGCTGGTGGCTGAGGCAGAGGAGGAGGAGGAAGAGGCGGCGGCAGCAGCTGCTGCCTCTTCCAATGCGTCTGACCCCAGCAAGGCCCCTCCTGCAGGAGTACCGCGCCGCGGCCAGGCAGCCGCTCACCGCCGGCATTTAACATCTGCCACCCCCTCACAGCATGGATGCAAATGTAGGTGCCGTGCATTTCGGCAACAACTTCTCCTCCGGGTGGCCAAGCTTGAGGACCAATTAGAGGAGCGCGTAACGATTTTAGTGGACAAACACCTCAAAGCCCGCCAATTGTAATGGACCCTGTTGATTTGCCCCTTTTTTAATACTTTTGTTGGTGGGTGGGAATTGGGTGTTGGGGTTATTTTTGCTGGACATTCTTTGGACTTGGACATTGGTTGGGGTTAGGGTGGGGATAGGGGTGGGATAGGACTAGGATATTTTTTTGCATGAATAAATGTTATTTATTTTCAACTTATACATATGATGTTGTTTTGTGGTGGGGTTACTGTGGTACGTCACAAGGTTTACTCTAGATGCAAGGCAGCGGCCAGTGTTTGATTGAAATACGTTATTAATTGACCACATGTGTAACATGCAAACAGATAGATGCGGTACCCCTCACTCAGTTATATTTGTCCTATTAGTACTACCAGCCTGTCCTTCATTATACTTCCCAGCAAACTTCTCTTCTTACCTGTGATTGATGATGATTAAGTTTGGCACTGCAAGGGCTGCATGGTTTCCCAAGACAACAGAGAATATGCCGTGGTTGTGTGATGGTAGACTAGACACTGGCACTAGCATTGGCAAACAAAAACAAAGAGACGGTAATTTGCCTGAGAGAGAATGTGGGAGAAGTAGAAAAATACAGTACATAAGACTGATAAAAAAATACAAACAATATTGCAACTGCTAAACGAACTCAAAGAAATCAATGGTGTTGGGGACTGCCAAGTACAAGAAGATAACTGTAGTTGTGTTGGAGTCAGTAAAACACAATCCAATTTGTAAACTTAAATGCTCTAAAATTAAATTCAAACAATTCCAGCAATTGTTTAGATTTATTCGTTGGGTCAATTTGTGAAATTAATTGCCTTATACACTAGTAAATAAAGTGAGCTTGGGTGAGCAAGCAGAAGAAGATCCTCGCCCTGCCTCGTTGACATTTGATTTCATTAGTGTTGCTTTCACCACATCTGCCCCAGCAAGCGTGTGATCAATTGTTGGTGTAGATTTAATGTAGTAACATCACACCTCAATATAAAACCACATAGCCCGGGGGAAGAGGGTTAGGATTTGATGAATGGATGGGAACGGGGTTTGGGGAAAGGTTTGACAAAGAAAAACAGTACGCATGGAGACAACAAAAGCAAAACAATGAAGACGATGATTGATGATCCACTACTACCCAATAAATCTAAAGTTCAGAAAAATGAAATGCATGCATGATGAAGATAATAACTTGATGGTTACTAAAAAGTGGTACTTAACTACTACTACACAATTCAAAGGAAGTATTTCTTATATATGAAATGAATATGACTTTTGCCTAGGCTGTATGCCCTCTGAGAAACCATAATACCTGCTGTAGCGGGCTGAAAGCTATCAAAGAAAAGTAAGCAGTAGTTTAAGTGAACAATCAATTACCAAACACAAGCGTAAAATAAATGAAGAGCAAAAAGGAATCCAAAAAAATTACGAAATTGATACTAAAGTTAATGTATTATCCAGGTCCAAATGTGTAGTTGTTTCTCGTCATTCATCTTTGTCCACCCTTCCATGGACACTGTGACTGAATATCATTCTTGTGCGCCTCTGGCTGGATGATGAGGAGGATTGGTAAGGTAATTGTAAGTTGTTGCTCCAAGTATAATAGCACTGGGTAAAAGGCCAGCCTGTAAGTGTTGATGAAAAAGAAAAGGGGTATTCCAAAATAAGTTAACTGGATGAAAACATTTTAAAAAATCAATTACGGTGTAGTGCAAAAAAGAAAAGACAGTCACAAGACTCGTGAGCTAAAAGATTTTCAGACTGAGGCGGCTTGGATACATTGATTAACTCTACTCTTCTAGTTGCACAGCAGTCATCGAAAAGAACAACAAGATAGGAGCCAGCACAGAACAGTTACAGGACCACACCACAAGATCAGGCCGTGAGTCTGTGGCCCAAACTCCATTTATCTAAATTTTTCACAGTTCCAGACAAAAGGCATTTACAGCAACCGAGCATTTGCCAATTCATGTGATTAAATAACTGCGCCATTTTCAGTCAATCATACCACTATTCTATTCTACCACTGCACACACATGTAGCCTAGGCCTGATGTGGTTCTTGTTGATTGGTTGTGTTTACCTTGAATTCCACTTCCTGAACATATTCCATCCATCATCACAGATCAAACTGACTGACAGCATGTAAAGATGGTATGGTGGTCATCATCATCCGGAGTGGCATGTGTACGTGTTATCCAACAGACCACCAACAGCAATTCAGTCTGTAGTGAGTGACTACGATTAAGTCCAGACTGCACCTGCAGTAGTAGGAGTTCAATTGCATACATAATATTAAACAACATGGAAACATTGACCATCACTTGAGACACAAGTACTTTGTTATATTATATTAAACTACTAGTATACTTCTACTTCATGCACATTTGCTCTAAGTCAGCAAGCATCCAATGCAATGTATGGCATCATTCATTTCATATACATGTCTTTCTCTTCTTTGTGACTGTCAGATCACAGATGCAGCAGAGCCTTCTGAAAGTGATGACGAGTTTACTTTAATTTTGGAGCCCTGTTCAAGTTCTGACATTGAAGAGTCGTGTATGCCAGTGCAGACAGAGGTGGTAGCCTTAAGACAGTGATGCGTTTCAGATTGTAAACAAAACAGAAGATGGCTATAGTCACGTACATTTCACTTGTTATGGAGGGACTGTTAGACGCTACATTATTGAACTATTCTCCATCTCCATCCAATGTATGGCAAGATGGAAATGTATTTAGGGTGAGTCAGGAAGATGGTGCAGGACTGTGAGGAGTGGAGTGCACAGTTAAATGCACAGATGTGCAACTCCAATAGATAATTAAAAAAGTAAAAGAAAGGATGGTGTTGGTTTTGAAGTTTGAACCAGAAAGACAGATACACACAAATAAAGGAAGGGAGAATGTAACAATTTAAAAGCCTACTTGTCAGGGAAGAGGAGCTCGTCCTCAATCCCTGGTGGTTCTTCTGACAGGAGTAGGTCATGTAACTCAGTAGTTATGTCTTCCGACTCGCTCTCCTCTTCCAGCTGTGATTCACGTATTTTGTAGTCTGGTGGTATGAAGTGCTGATTAATTTTGATCATGGTTAACCTCTCCTCGCTTTTGGGCGAGAGACTGGTCCTTTTCACAGTTATAGTGGTACCAGCAGCACTGAAAACACGCTCAGAAGAGACACTTGCAACAGGGCAAGCCAGTTACTTTATCGCCAGCCTGCTGAGCACTGGCCAGTTGCTTCTTTTCCTATACCAATACACCAATGGGCTTTGCTCCATGAACACCTCTGTTGTGTCATCCAGATAGGCCTGGACCATCCGCTCAATGTTCAGTGGTGCTCCGGTTTGCTTGTCCTCTTTTTGCTTTATGACAGCAGTGGACTTACCCATCCCTTTCTGGAGAAACCAAGCAGCTATTTTTTTGGTTGTGTCTGATGAATCAGATCCTGTTGGTGCTGCTGTTGTTGTTATTGGTAGAGTTGGTGACTGCTGGGAAGCAAACGCACTGCTCTCATGCTGTGAAGAGGAACTTGACTCTGTAGGATGCTCAGTAGTACTTGCACTGTCCTGGGCTGGCACTTGCAGGGCTCTAATTGAGAGCCGTTCGTTTTCTAAATCAGTGGCTTCCTCAGCTTTTACAGTTTTGTACTTGGCAACATCCCCTTCTGAAAAAGGAATTACTGCATTACTGTTCACAAATAATTTGTACCGTGGATCCAAAATTGTGGCAGTAATGTAATGTTGATGTGACACAATCTTATTTTGAATCCTTGTATTCTCAGATAAGCGGCCGGCTAAGGCCTTCGCCAAATAACATGCTTCAAGTTTTCCTTCAACACCTTCGTATGTTTCAGACACCTCCTTCAGCTTTTGCTCTAGCATTGACAACAATGGGATAGCTTGGCCCATAGTACAGTCCACCCTGCTGACTGCACGTGTGAAGACCTCAAAAGGAAGTAGCATCTCTGTCAGGCATTTAATGAGGTCCCATTGCCACATCTCAACGGTCAAGGCTTTAACAGTAGGATCCCCTGATCTTCTTGTCATGATATAAGCATTAAGTGGTATGTACTGCTCAAACAGCCGATCAAACATGTAATAAGTAGAGTTCCAATGTGTTGGGACCTCCTGGATGAGTGCTTTGACTGGCATTTTATGGTCACGTTGAATGACCCGTAGCTGCTTCCGGGCTTTAAAAGAATGGTTGAAATGCGTGCAGATTCTTCTGCAAATGGTCAGTAAGTTGCTGACTTTGCTTTCATTTTTCAGAAAGTCCTGAACAACAATGTTAATGCAGTGTGCCAAACACGGGACCCTGAAATAGCTACCATCTTCCATGGCCTTAACTACATTACGGCCATTGTCGGTGGCAACAAAACCAATGTTAAGGCCTCTCAGTCGCAGCCATTCAAAGACCTTGCTGTTAAACTCAGCCAAAATGTTTGCAGCAGTATGCGATTTCTCCATAGCAAACAAGGCCACAGTTGCATGTCTGCGAGTATCTTTAAAAATCTCAACAGTGTCAATGCCTGCAGATACCTTGTCTCTAACACCTAAAAAAGAGATCCAGTGTGCAGTGATGCACATGTAATCAGTGGCTTGGTAACTGGTCCACATGTCTGTTGTCAGGTGGATACTATGAACAGCACTCTGCTGCACGGCTTTTCCAAGCAATTCCAGCACGTCGTGGTGTAGTGCTGGAACATTAACTCTGGCAAAATAGTAGAGGCTGGGAACATTCCATTTTGGGCAGAGGGTTGTCACAAATTCCAGGAAACCCACCCCTTCAACAAAAGAAAAAGGGAGAAGGTCCAGTGCTAACATTTTAGCAAGCTTAGCATTGTACAAACGTGCTATTGGGTGGTTGCGCTCATACTTTCCCTCCAGCCTAAACAAGGTAAGAATGGTACGCTGCTTGGTATTTCCTTCAGTTATGCTCAATGCAGTACTTCGGATCGCATACTTCGCACCCGTACTCCTTGGTGTCTCCGGGTTACTCTTTCTCTGGTGCCACTGAGATGTTGATGATGCGGAGGATGTGGGCTCTACCACTGCAGTGCTGGGGACAGCGGTACTTTGTGTACCACTACCAGATAGAATGTCTCCCTCTTCTTCCTGTTCGACCGTGAGTGGACCTTTCACTACTTCCCCACCAACATTAATGGTTCCTGCTTTCATGCTACATAGGTGGTCCTCCCACTGGATTGTGTGGTGTTTTTTCAAATGGGTCATTTGGCCTCCGGTACCATAGTTTGTACCAAGCTTACCACGACTAACAGAGAATGACAAATGGAGCATATAGCAATGTTCTCCTCATTTGCGCTAACTGTAAAGAAGTCCCACACTGGGGAGATTAACTTTTGTTTCCTGCTAGAGGTGCCACTTCCAATGCCAGATGAACTGGAGGTTGTGTGTTGAAATTCACTATGTGGCTGCGCAGTAGTACCACAACCTACTTCTGCTGAAGTGGAACTTGTGCTGGATGTAGGAGGCTGTGCAAATGTAAAAATGGAAGCTGGAGGTAGTTTTGCTTATGGTGTGGCCTGTGTTGGAGGTATGCTTGCTACATCCCTACTAGTCGCAGCCATTCCCGCTAGGGTTAAAATGTTGGTCTCCATGTTCTCTGGCCCAGGAGTAATGCTTGTGATGACTGGGTCTGACTCGTAATCACCATCATTATCCGGCTGTTCAACATCGCACTCCATAAGTGTAAGGCTTCCTGGAACCTTCCTTTTCCCTAGCCTGGTCTTCTTGGCATGTCTCTCCCTCTCATGCTCAGATTGTTGTGGCTCCCAATTGAAATCAAGATCATAAGAAGGGATGCTTGGCGAAGAACTCAATGGACTAACCCTCCTTTTCCTTGGTGGGGATTTGGAAAACAATAGATGTCCTGCATCAGGTGCTTCCTCTTCTTCTTGCTCTGCATCAGGCTCAATTTCCTGAACTGCCCCGACTTCGGGAGGAACAACAACTACTATTGCGGGTGGTGGCTGTTGAACAACAACTATTGAAGGCGGTGGTTGTGGTTGTTGTTTTCGAGGAACATCTACTATTGAGGGCGGTGGTTGTGGAACAGCTACTATTGCAGGCGGTAGTTGTGGTTTTTCTACTCCTTGAGCATCTATTATTGCGGGCGGTGGTTGTTGAACAACTGCTATTGTGGGCGGTGGCTCAGGGTGAACATCTACTATTGCGGGCGGTGGTTGTGGATGCTGTTTTGGAACATCTACTATTGCGGGCGGTGGTTGATGTTCACCACTTTTCTGCTGTGTTCCCTCTTGCATGGATTGTGTACTACTTTGAGATAGCGCTAAGTTTAGGTCAGGCTCAGTATCACTGCTTTCCACCATTAGGCTGGCTACCTCTTCCCCACTCATCTGCTTGGGCCTGGGTTGGTGGCTTGGGCCCACTGATGCGGAGGTGCTGGCCCCCGGTTGGACCCCGGTCACCGCTGCTGCAGGCGTACTTTTTTTTCCCAAAAAAGGTTTTCGGTCAACACCATACTCACTTCCTTCTTCTGTTCTTCCTTCTTCTCAGCAACATTCTTGGTCTTGGAGGACCTGGTACCTGCTTTCTTTGGGCCCATCTTCTTCAGATGTCAGCAGCAACATTCAGTTGCACAAGTTGCTGAGACTGATGTCTGGTCAGGTGAGTCACACCACACGTGTAGGCATGGGCGGAAAATCCGTTCCGCTCGCGGATTTTGCGGATTTTCGGGAAATCCGCAATCCGCGAGATTTGCGAATTTCCTGCAAAATCCGCAAATCCGCGAGCAGCGGATTTTGCTCGCACTGCTCGCACTGTTCGCGCCCCGCGAATAAGTGCGAAATTGCAGAAATACGATCTAAGCAAAACTGAAAGTAACTACTTACCAGGTTCAAAAGTTCAGGCACATCATTAGTAGCCATTTCCTGTAGTGCTTCCTGAGGGGCCCCTCCAGAGTTCAGTTGCCAGTTGAAACTATTATGTGACCCTGCTCTGAACCTCAGAATAGTTACACATATGCCACAAAGGTCATGAATTACAGCTAAGGGAGACAAGCAGGAGCCAGGCTGGAAGTTAAAATCCATTAATCAGCCCCTAATTCATTATTGTCAGTTGGGGCAGGGCAGGTGTTGTAACTAATTTTGCAACAATGAAAGCACTTAGCAAGTGCAAAAGATCACTAATCAGGGCGCACTAAGGAAGCAGGTGCCAGCTAAAAAAATATTCTGTGACACATTAATCAGCCCCAAATTAATTCAGGTCACTTGAGGCAGGGAAGGTGTGCTTTGCTTTGCCGAAAATAATGTACACTGGACAACCAGAGGGTGTGGTGATGAAACAGAGGGTGGCATGGGTGGGCCAGAGGGTGGCATGAGTAGTCAGAGAGTGGCAGTGGTGACAGAGAGTGGCAGTGATGAAGAAGAGTGTCCCAAACAGGTTGGACACGTAGAAACAACAAGTTCGCAAAACTTGCGACCCGACAGGTAAGTTCGCAAATTGCGAAATTGTAAAAACCCTCGCGAACTGGCAGAAACACGGGCGAACACAAAAAAAAAAAAAATCCGCAAATTCGCGGGAATTCGCGGATTTTGCGGATTGCGAGTTCGCAAATCCGCAAATTCGCGGATTGCCAATCCGCAAAATCCGCTCATGTCTACACACGTGACGAAGTACAGTAGGACGTCCGTCTGGCAGTAGAACATGCAGTGAATGATGACGGACACCTCCTCTCAGTCTTCAGTCTTTTGTGCACCTACAAGTAAAGAAGGCAGAATAACATCAGTCGAATGTGGAATTTTTTTAGCTTTAATTTTAATTACTACTAGAAGTATTATTACACTCAGTAAGAGTAAGAATAGCAAATAACTAAAAAGCAAACATATTGGAAGTGGAACTTGTTTATCCTTAATTTGTTCATCATTTAGGTTGGATGCAGCATCAGCGACCTGCAGCAGATAGCAATGGGGATGTGAACAGTAGTAAGCCAACAGTAACAATGGCAAGACACAGGCCACTTTGTCAAAAACAAAACAGCACACTACCACCACAGCTCCCAGCCACATGGGCACATATCACAGGTACATGGGTAAAGGCCAGAAAACAATAAACTCAGGCAGGCCTATATACCTATATGGCCAGAAAAAGGAGGATGCCTGTTAGACATCACAGATTAATGCACAAAAAAGAAAATCCCCATGGCTAAAAGGTTTGAAAGTTACACAACAACAAAACAACAAAGGCATTTACAGTTTTTTTTACACATATCCAAACAGTTAACTACACCCCAAACACCACATTTGGGAATTCAATGTATTGCCATCCACGCCTTAAATGATGTTAAATTCAACAGACAAAATGGAAACCGCTACATCAAGCACCCCCACTGCGCTGACTACCTCTGGGACTCTAGGCCTACTGGCAGAAGAAATCACAAGTTTGTAGGCCTGAGACAAAACTGAAGCACGATGGAAGGTCACTCAAAATGGCCGCCCCTACATGGCCTGGCCATCCCCGACAACATGAAAAGAAAGAGAAGACAGACAATACATGCCTACGGCAAAAGGACAATGCTTGGCTTCACAAAATGGCACCCCGCCACCCACATGGTCAGGCCACCCTCAAACAACAAAGTACATATAGGACAGAAACAGTAAGTGGTCCATGCTACAAAGACTACAACCAAATGACAACCTGGGGAGTTTCTTTAGCAAAATGAACAGCATCAACATTTTCGAGAAGGTTTTATGCAACTCGAGACATATTGCTCGCGAGATTGCAAAATCGGCGTGTTCGGCAGGGCGAATTGTACAAAACGTCGTTATCGCTTGCCCGAGCACGCATATTGAGCGCGCGAAGAAGACAAAAACTGTAAGGTCGCGTTGTCACACTGTGCAAAGTTACCAAAGCTACGCGAGCTGAATTATAGGGTTACCTAGTGAGCCGAAAAATCCATATTATTCAACACACACCCAAAACCTGCAATTTAACACCAAACACCCATTTTGCTAATCAGTCCAAAGCCATCCATGAATTACATGATGTTACACTTACAACTTAAACACCACAATAACAGTTGAACAACTTTCATGCACCCAAGATGATGACTCTAGTAGTACCCTTGGGCCTACTGGCAGAGTAGGCCACAAGCTTGGAGGACTATGGCAAAAACACAGTGGCTTAAAACACAAAATGGATGCCACCACCTGGCCAAGCCACCCTCAGAAAGTAAATGAACTCAAGCAGGCCTACACTAACTACATGAACTACTAGGGTTACCTAATTTTACTAAACAAAAATGAAATTCCACTACAACAGAGTTTGCAATTGAATACAGTGCCATCCATGATGTTTTACAGACACCACAGAAACATGACTGGACCCGTGGGTACCTCTAGGCCTACTGAATGAAATTTCAAAGACATACAACTTGGCCCCTCATGAAAGTACAGGCCTCCCTCAATAATAATTTTTAAGAAAGATTGAGAAGCACAGAAAACTGTAGTTAAAAAAAAACCCAAACTAAACAAACATTTACAGTACACCAATTCTCAAACTTACTTGTAAAAGAAAAGCTCAAATGCAAAATTCCTCAATAAATCCAATCAAATGCTATGATGCAGCAGACATACACAAAGAGTGATGCTTCCAGCTCCAAATCCAAATGAAAACGAACAGCACATGGACAAAGCACTGGGAGGAGGCTGGTGGACAGGAAGAGGAAGTTGGAGACTCAGGGGCACTTCCTCTCTCTTGAAAAAGAAAGTAGAAACAAAAAGAGGACTCCTTGCCCAAAAAAATACAGTCAAATCACAATCTGAGGAGTTTTCCTGAGCAAAATGCTCATTTTTTAGAAGGTTTTAATATGCTTGAGAGATATTCTGTGCCAGATTGCAGTTTCTGCGTGTTCGGAAAAGCGATCTTACCTACATGGTGCTGCAAGGAAGATCGCGCATCCTAATGACGTGTTCGCGCACCCGAATGACGTTATCACGTTCTCACAGTCGGGTGGGATTGTGCGGCCGGATTCCAAACATCGTAGCGAACGTGAACGGGAGAGAAAAGCGAGAAAGCGAACGCATAAGCACGGTAAGTCATTACCGCACGCGCGAGAATGCTATTGAGCGCGCGAGGAAGAAAAACTACTATGCTACACTGTAGATTGCGAAGTAGTCGACAGCTTCGCGCTCGCAGCGAAGTGCGAAGTTGCCGAAAATTTGCAAACTCCGCGAACGGAGCGTAGTTCTCCGCCCAGGGTTAGGAGGAAGGCAATGACTTGTATGGATTCCGGTGCGTAGGTTCCGTAGAAAGATTGTTCTCGCAAAGGCACAATGCGATGATCTGTGGGGGCTATGACGATCTTCGGGTCAACAATGCGTGATCCAGAAGCGATCTTCCTCTCGCAGCTCCTTGATGCGATGGCTCTGAGACAATGTTTGCAGTGACGTGATGCGGTCCACAACAGGCGATGCGGCAATCTCACCCAACGATGACAGGCTCTGCGACGATGCTCGCTTTGATGGTGATCTTCCCGCAAACAAAGGATCCGACGTCTCCGGCAGCGGCAACAGGCGCTGCGACGATCTCGGCCTTCGTAGCAGCGGGAATTTCCTCGTGCTGTTGGGAATGCGCTCCGCAAGCGAGCGATGCAGTAACTTTTTGGCAGCAAAGTATCTCAAATCTTGGTTTCCAGCTTCCCAGTACAGGTACAACTTCCAGAGGCACCACAACTGGCCCAAGCACTCTAAGAAGGACAGAGCTCTCTCAGCAGAGCTAAGGGAAGCGGGGGGTGAAGTCCTTTTGTTCACAGGACTTCAAAACAGGAAGCCAGCTCACAACAGGCCCTTGGAGATTCCTTCAAGTAAGGGGACAAAGCAACAACAAAGTCCTTCCCCGTCCTAGGCAGCAAAGCAACTGGAGGTCCTTCCAGCATCACACAGCAGGGCAGTCCTTCTTCTTCAGTCTTCCAGTTTTCTCCTTGGCAGAGGTTCCTTCTTGTTTCCAGGATGATCTAATTTTCTGTAGTCAGGGGTCCTGTACTTATACCCCTAAAAGTCTTTGTTCTCTTTGTGCAGGAGGGATGTGAGCTTGGTCTGAGCCAGTTCTGGGTGTTCCTTGAGCACTTTGTTTTCCTGGCCTCTCCTTTCCGTTTCAGGCAGGGTCATCAGCCGCCCAGCAGGAGTTGGAGCCAGCATTGTGGAGGGAAAGCACAGCCCTGGAGCACTGTGTTGACAGTGCAGTTCAGAGACATCAGACGCACCACAGGGGGTGGAGCCAGCACTGTGGGGGGCGGGCACAGTTCTATTCAGGTCCCGGGTGCAACTCCTCCCTCCAATCTAGATGCACATCTCACTATTCACCACTGGGCAGACTCATTCTGTCTCCTGGAATCCCCCAGCCCTGTCACTCACAAACCACACAGTCAATTCACAAACCAGCCAAGGCACACAGACAGGTCAGACAAGAGAATAGCTACTTTCTAAAAGTGCTGTTCTCAAACACAGGATTTAAAAAACACCTTTCCTAAAAGATGTGTTATTAAATTCTGAGTTCAGGGATACCAGACTTTTATGTCCTATCTTGCTCCTATGGGAAGATATGCTGGTAGCCACTGTAGCCAGCATTCCCCATGATAGCCAATAGGCAAGATTGCCTTACAATAGTGAAACACGAAAATGGCTCTAATTCACTACCAGAGCATGTCACCTGCACCAGTACATGCTCTACCTTTAACATACAATGCACCCTGCCCAAGGGGGTACCTTGGGCCTTCCATAGGGGTGACCAATGTGCACAGAAAGCGAAGGGTTAGGCCTGGTCAGTGGGGACACTGACCAGGAGGACATGGCAGTTCACAGACTGCACACAGGCACTGCGGTGGCAGGCCTGAGACACCATTTTAGGGCTACTCATGTGGGTTGTACAACCAGTGCTGCAGGCCCACTAGTAACATTTGTATCACCAGCCCTGGCACACTCAGCGCACTTTACATGGGACTTCTGGGGGATACAAATATGCCAATCATGGATAACCAATTACAATCACCATTTACACAGAGAGCATATGCAGTTTAGCACTGATCAGCAGTGGTAAAGTGCCCAGAGTCCTATTGCCAGCAACCATGGGTCAAGAAAAATAAGGGAGAAAGAAGCAAAATGTTTGGGGATAACCCTGCAAAAAGGGCCTTTTCCAACACTGTTCAATATTATATTTTTTGCAGGGGGTCATAGGCGTTACTTCACACATATTCTAAGACCTTACAGCAATTTCTGGCTGCAGTAAGGGCCTCATTAAGCCAGGGATCAGCGTGTTTCTTTCTGTTGGCAGTCTGACTAGCGGGAATGAAAACAAATAAGTCTGATGTAAGCAAAGTTTTCAGAGCATTTTAAGCTGCCTCTGCATTAAAGGCAAACTGAGTTTGGTTAGTCTAAATGAAATCTCCAAATTTATGGGGATCAAGTTTATGCCAGGTATGTTTCATAATCCGGTCCGAGGTGATTGTCAATTCATGGCAAAACAGCCAGAGGGTCAGGTGAATCAGAAAGTGGTCAGTCCATAGCATAGGAAGAGGAGTTGCAGCCCAGAGGGTGCTGATGTTAGAGAAGACCTGGTCTAAGAAGTGACCGACAATGCGTGGCACCCAACACCAACAGGGTCAGCGGTAAGCATGGGCGAATTTTGCGAATCTCGCGTTCGCGAATTTTGCGGATTTGCGAACTCGCAATCCGCAAAATCCGCGAATTCTCGCGAATTTGCGGATTTTTTTTTGTGTTTGCGCGGGTTTCTGCCAGTTCGCAAGGGTTTTGTACAATTTCGCAAATTGCGAACGTACCTGTCGGGTCGCAAGTTTCGCGAACTTGTTGTTTCTACGTGTCCAGCCTGTTTGGGACACTCTTCTTCATCACTGCCACTCTCTGTCTCCACTGCCACTCTCTGACTACTCATGCCACCCTCTGGCCCACCCATGCCACCCTCTGTTTCATCACAGCACCCTCTGGTTGTCCAGGCAGTGTACATTATTGTGGCAACGCAAGCACACCTTTCCTGCCTCAAGTGACCTGAATTAATTTGGGGCTGATTAATGTGTCACAGAATATTTTTTTAGCTGGCACCTGCTTCCTTAGTGCTTCCTGATTAGTGATCTTTTGCACTTGCTAAGTGCTTTCATTGTTGCAAAATTAGTTACAACACCTGCCCTGCCCCAACTGACAATAATGAAATAGACAATAATGAAATAGAACTGATTCCTGCTCCTTCATGGTCCAGGTAGTTTTCCCCGGAGATTCAAAATTACCTAGTCCCAAACCGATCCTGGGTCTGGGAAATGAGCTAGCTGATAATAGACAACAAGAGTTTCAATATTGATTTGCATGCCTGCGTAGAATTAATGGTTGCAAGGCAGTGCTTGATGGGATTTGTAGGGAGTACACTATTCTGGAATGGAGCAGATGGATTTTGAGAGCAATTATTATATGAACATAGCTTTTGGAGTTGTGGATTCAATAGTTATTGTATTTTGTATGACATTCTTTGAATTTTGACAGTGACAGGTGTGCAAGGTGTTATACATACAATATAAAGAATTAGCCCAAGTTAGAGAACTGCACTGTTTAACTTGTCTGTTAAGATGAGGTTTACTGTGAGGCACTACCAGTCACACCTAGTTAGGGATGTCACTTTTTCTTGCATGGGTGTAATATTTGAACTCTGTGGCAGTTCATTCCTTGGTAGTGAGTGCACTGAGTACAATGACCTCCGCAGGTCGAGGTTCTACTGTTGCATGGAAGCAAATAGTTCTCTTGTTGTTGTAAAGATTTCCTTTTAGTTGAACAAACGAGAACTTTAGTGAAAAGTAGTTCAGGAAGTTGCATCATCAGAGTGCTGAACAAGTTTTGGATAGCGGACACCATAACCACCCTGCGATAAGGTGATCTTTGATAGAGATGCTATAGTATTCGTAGGCAGATCATGACCCATTAGCACAAAGAGATTGAGAGAATGCAACCAAGAGTGATTGAGAACTTGCCAGTTTGGGAAATCCCTTGTACAAAAAAGAGAAAGATGTAAACAAGAAGGAGAGGCTTCTACCAGAAGGCACACTAGCTAGGTAGATTGTGACCAAGGATGTTTACACACGTGCATGTGGCTTTTTGCCAATTGCATAAATATACATTTAAAGATGGAGAGTTACAGTTCACACGGAATAGGACTTTCCATATTCCCAAAATAGAGAATTTGAGAAGAAGGGTGCAAGGTTTGAAATAGCTGTCTAGGCACAAACAATTCAAAGCCTTAAAACTTTGGGAGCAGGTTGCAAGTGAAAAGAAAAGGAAGAACTTTGCATTAAACATCAGTGATATGGCCCATTCATGGAGAAGCACACTGAAAGAGGAAAGCACAAGAAAATTGAGGGACAATGTCATCCAGATTATTTGGGCTTATCCTTTGATAGAAAGTGAAGATATACAAAAAGGGAAACCTAAGAAGGAGACTGACGCAGAGAGTGAGTAGGAGGACGCCTTCATAGATGAGCTCCTCAACATAAGACCAGCCCCATACAATGTGACTGCCACTGCACCGAACACAGCAGCCCCAGTAGCAATCCAAAATGATCACTGTACCTCCTACAGAAGCTTGCGCGCCCCCACAAAGTTATACAAAACTACTGTTTTACCTTCTGTTCAGACCTCCATGTCTGAAAGCTGTAAGCACACCACCTTTGTCGGGTGTCGCAATCCCTTCACCATTTAAGGTACTTGTTACCACTCCATCAAGTCAACTTATTCTAAGTGTCCCCCGCAGCGAGATCCAGAGTAATATCACTAGCAACCCCGCAAGGAGAGAGTTTGGCTAGCACTGCAACAGAAAGTCAGATTATTATTGCAGCCCTATTAGTCAACCCACCAAGCACATGACAGACCCCACAGCACCTTAACCTTGCTCTGCTACAAGCCAATCCTTTGTCTGCAATAGCCAACCATGATGTTCCAGGTACATGACTTCTTTTTTATAATAATGTAATTTCTCTGAGGAATCTTTATGTACTTTCTCAGCCAGGTGGTTGAGCAGAGCAACTGTGTCTTGTCTGCAGGCTTTCTTGGTCATCATTGCAATCAAATGATCATCAATGTACTAGATTAGAGTCAAACTGCATGTTACCTGCAGAGATTTTGTATTCCTTTAAAGTATACCATTGAAATAGGATTTTCAGTATACATACCCTTGTGGAACACAACAACACGAAAGAGTCTTCTCTTGGAACCTGAAAGCATAGAGAAACAGGCTGTCTTCATGTATGGTACTGAAAAGAAAGCCTGACAGAGGGCAATGATTGTGAACCATTCAGACTCTGGAAGAATTTGTAACAAAATCACTGCAGGTTTTAGGACCATAGGATAGCACAGAATGACAATTTGGTTAATTTTCTGGAGATTCTGAACTATCAACTACTTTTTGTTTGCCTTTTGTAAGACCATAATCATGTAGTTATATTGACTCCCGATGACTTTCTTTAGAATGCCCTGATCAATCATGCTCTCGATGACAGGGTTGATTCCTGCAATAGCCTCTGGGGTCGTCTTGTAAGGAAAGGCTCAAGAGAAAACAGCACTGGCTCAAAGGGTGATGTTTAAGGGTTTGGCACCTTTATTTAATCAAATATCTCTCCCAGTTTACTCTAAAACATCTTCCCTAACTGTTAATTGTGAACCTGGCCAGTAAAAAATATAAAACAACCTCAGATAAATCTAATGGATTCTTTAATCAAAACACTGTGTCTGAAACCCGGTATCTAATCGCTTTTTAATTTGGCTATTCTTAGTATGCTTACACAGTACTGCCCCAGGGGTACAGGAATAACCCTGGATCATTGCAGCAAGTCTTAGAGAGATCTTATAAGAATATCCTATGGTCCTATCCTAAATTGATGATATCTATGTTACAGACAATGACTTGACTTCACACCTAGCAAAGGTAGAAAGGATAATGACACTTTAAGCTCATCACACGTATAAAATCTATTTTAAGAAATGTAAAGGGTATATTATAATGTGATTTCTCCTGGCTATTAGCTATCCACTGAGGCAAAGGGTTGTCCCCTGACTTGCTGCAGAAATGTACTTCTTTCCGACCTTTCAATACATTAAGTACAGTTCGAGCCCAGATGGGATTGATTAAATTTGATAGGGCTTACTTGTCCTATTATTATGAGTGAGTAAAGCGTTTGTATAAACTATTTATGCTCATATTTTCTGAAAAGAATTAGGCAAAGACACACAGATTTCTTATGTGAACTGCTTGAAGATATGTTTTATAGAATATATATCATATTTACAGCCATAGAACAACAAGAAAAACCTATTAATTACAGACTACATCTGTATTCCTCTGCTGAACAATGAATTATTCCTACTAAAATAATTCTCACTGCAGTAAACACAGCTATAATCAAGGAGTGTCCTTTCGGGAGAACAAATCTTTATAGTTTTTCCCATACACCCACTGAAAGCAGCAACAAAAGCAAATATTCCTAAAATATGTGCTATTCGCTGGCTGCAGTTGTCTGCATCTTAAATGATACTGATATAAGGCTTTAATGTGATCCTATACTTTGTAGATGGAAGATTTTGCAGTACACATAAAATATAAGACAAACTCAGAATTTTTTATCCAAGCATGAGCATAAGAGTGAGTTCTACACAGACAACTCTGCACAGCCTGTAGTCAACACAAAACAAAAGTACTCTGATGCTTGTAATTCAGTGCAGGTGATTTTTGAAGATGGAGACTTTGTGGCTCAGCTCACATACACTAAGGTTCTGGGTTATTCTACTGCAGAGCAAGCAGAGGTACATGCCCTGCTACTGTTCATTCAGAAAAATGATCTATTTGCTCAGATTCAGCATTTTGCATACAGAGCTATAATGTAGATTTACCACTTTAACATGGGTTCAGCGATTCAAAGGGTAGATCAATAGAAAAAAAAACTACTTTGGAGAGAGGACGTTGTTTTACAGGAAAAGCTTCTACTGATCCATGTACAGCACATCATGGGCTACAAAAGTGAAGGAATTCACAGTACAGGGAGCTGTGCAGCAGACCTAGCTGCAAAGACACCAGTATTGACCTTTAAGGTATCCCAGACTATGATCTCAAACTAAGATGGATGCATACATTTAGTAGCAAGCTAGTTTAGATTTAATTAGGGCAATTCATGAAAGAATAGTTTCAGCTCATGGTGTTAATATTGCTTTAGTGTCAATGCTATAGAAACAGTACTGGTGGCCATATTTACTAAAGACTGCTCTTCATTGACTCCTGAGGCGTGAGCCGGGAGGTTTACTTTTAAAAATGTACCTTGATTTTAAAACTGCTGAATATTTTCCCCGTGTGTCCTACCCCCCTCCCCCTGGCATTAGCGCTTGACACTCAGTGCTTTATTTAGTGTACAAACATCGCAGAAATTTATCTCGCACCGATTTGGGGGCTAGACAAGGCACGGCGTGTTCAGACCTTACCTGCATTTTCCCTGAATGCTTGGCAGACTACTTGCCTACCCCCCTCAGCGAGTGGCCGATTGTAGGGCCGTCATCTGCGGGGACCGGCAGGGAAAAGAGTAGCGGCCATCTTAGTGAGGGCTCACCTTCTCCGTCGCACGAACGACGTCATAAAAACATACGGTCATGGCTCCGCGCAGCGGAGGCGCATTGCGGGCGCGCCGTTCACGCGCGGGAGTCAAGCCAGAGTCCTGCCCGTCTGCGCCCGTCCGCGATCAACCGGGGCGCGGGGAGCTGTGCAGCAGACCTAGCTGCAAAGACACCAGTATTGACCTTTAAGGTATCCCAGACTATGATCTCAGGACCCCATGGCCCCACCATTCCAACGGATGCCATAAGCAGCAGCAGTCCCCGAATACATTAATCCACAGCTGATCTCCTGACAATTGGTAAAATGCCGACTCATACCTGCTTACATACCTTAGGACCTAAACATATGCCTTCCCTCTGTAAAATATGTAACCAAGAACTTCCCACGATAAGCAAAATACCAAGAGAGGTAGCCAACCTTAAGATGATATTGTTGAACTGTAGGTCTTTGACTAAACACAAAACGGAGATCTACGACCTACTGGTAAATAAAGATCTGGATGCCATGTTTCTTACCGAGACATGGCTAGAAGAAACGTCCTCTCCTGATATTCAGGACGCAATACCCCCCAGCTTTAGTCTATTGAGAATTGACAGACAAAAACAACGTGGAGGAGGGCTAGCATTAATCTACAAATCAGAGCTAGAATGCACTCTAATGAAATCCACCATACCCAATAGTGAATGTGGCATATTTACCATAAAAATTGATCCGACAAATGCGATCACTGGTTTACTGATATATCGCCCCCGGGAGCTGCGGGACCTTTTTCCAGCCAACTCATTGAGTCAGCTACCCAGCTAGCAATTAGATATAAAAAACTAATTATTTTAGGCGACCTAAATCTTCATTTTGAAGACATTAACTCCAGGGAGGCACAAATGGTAGCTGCCGCACTAAGCTCTGTGGATATAAAAATTCTCTCTACAGCCCCCACACACCAGCAGGGGCATCTTCTGGACCCCATCTTTGCGAACTGGGAAGGCATTAAGATCCTACCCCCGATCCCATTGATCTGGTCAGACCACAGCATTGTGCCATTTGAGATACAAATAGAACCCACAGGAACCATACCCACAAAGCCTCCCCCTCAGAAGCGTCGCAATTGTAAAAAAATTCACTCCTGAACTCTTTAATAGCATTTTAGCAGAGCATCCCCGACAATAGGTAGCACCTTACAGGACGTTTGGGACAACTATGAATTATGGATGTCGAAAGCACTAGACAAAATTGCCCCTTGACATCCAAACCTCCAGTAAGACAATCCAGAACTGCCCCATGGTTTTCGGAGAAACTCAGAATAGCTAAAGCTCAATGTAAAATCATAGAACGGAGATGGAGAAAGAGCTACGCACCTGAACTTAAATCAAGTTATAAAACTGAACTAAAAAAGTATCAGAAACTGGTTAGATCGGAGAAAAGCATCCATTTTAAAAACAGAATTGAGCAAGCAGACAATCCCACAAGAGAACTGTTCAGTATCTACAAAGAACTCACAATCCCCTGAAGACTCGACACTCAAGACACATACTCTGCTGAGACATGTAATCTGATTGCTGACTTCTTTGTAGAGAAGGTGGATAAAATCCATGCCACCTTTGTAAATAATAAAACTCTCTTAAACACCAACGCGGATACCAGCTCCACCCTAACATACAAGTCCCCACTAACTAGTTTTAAAACCCCTGACAAACATGAATTGTTGGGTATCATTAATGGCATACAGCCAGGCTCCCCCACTGATGCCTGCCCTCCAGACCGGTGTAAGGGAGTTATGGAAAGTACATTGATTGACCACATCAGTCACATGATCACTCTATCTTTCCAGGAATGCTATGTTCCGGAGGCATGAAAAACTGCCCAAGTTATGCCATTAAAGAAAAAGCCCAACATTCATATCTCCCAGCTCCCAAATCTCCGCCCAATCTCCCTTCTCCCATTCTGTGCTAAAATCATAGAAAAAATTGCTAACAAACAACTCATGGAGTACTTGGAGAGAGAAGCTCTCCTTCACCCCTCTCAGTCGGGATTTAGATCAGGCTACTCGACTGAGTCGGCAGTCCTATACTCGACTGAGTGTCTCCGGCAGATAGTTGACGAAGGCGAGACAGCGGCGTTGGTCCTGCTGGACCTGAGTGCAGCATTTGACACCGTGCTGCACTCAACGCTGCTGTCTCATCTCTTGGACATGGGAATAATGGGTCCAGCACTTGCTTGGCTGCGCTCCTTTCTGGCCGACCGAAGTTTCCAGCTACACTGCCCACCCTTCAGATCATCTCCTCGGAAGGTGAGCCATGGGGTTCCACAGGGCTCAAGCTTAAGCCCTACGTTATTTAACATCTATATTGAACTCCTGGCACACATTGTAGAGGACTTCGGGGTGGGCATTGTCAGCTACGCTGACAACACCCAGCTAGTGTTTAAGCTAACTCCTGACCGAAGAGAGTATGCCACCAATTTTTTAGACTGCATGTCTGCAGTAGCGGCTTGGATGACTAACAACTGACTCTGTCTGAATGGCGATAAGACCGAACTACTGGTGGTCGAGAGAGCAACTTCTGCGTGGTCTCATTCATGGTGGCCGAGCGAGCTGGGTAATCTGCCTACTCCTGTAGAGGCGGTTAGAAACCTAGGCGTTATGCTGGACTCAGACCTCTCTGGCAAGACCCAAGTCAGCAGGGTAACCGGAAGGTGCTTTAGCATACTAAGAGTTCTGCAAAAGGTGTTGGATCTTCTTCCTACCGAAGCCAGAAAAACCATAGTCCATGCACTGGTGACACCCCATTTGGACTATGGGAATGCCCTCCTGATTGGGCTCAGTCAGAAGGGCCTACATCAACTGCAATGCGTGCAGAACGCTGCCGCACGCCTGGTGCTCGGACTCCCAAGAAGAACTTCTGCTAAAGCGGCCCTGACCAAACTCCATTGGCTGCCAGTTAAGGAGAGGATTAAGTTTAAGACCCTTTGCTATGCCCACCGCATCGCTCAGGACAAAGGTCCTGATTACTTAAAAAATCTCCTCACTATACACCGTCCGACCCGGAACCTAAGATCATCTGGCATGATGCTATTCAAACTCCCCGAATCATTAGAGCGAAAATGGGAGGAAGATCCTTTAGGTATTTAGCCTCTAAATACTGGAATGCACTCCCGCTCCACCTGCGGATGGAGCCATCTGAACTGAGATTTTGGACAAAACTGAAAACTTATTTGTTCCCCAACATGTAATCCTGCCCCGAGCTTCCATTTCCACAGCTCCTCTGGATTTCTGTAATGTATTAGCAGTTAGCGCGGGGAAACACAGTTCTGTGCAGCCAGGCGCTCTATACATTTTTTATTATTATCATTATTATTATTATTATTATTATTATTATTATTAATATTATTATTATTAATGCCTAATTTGTAAAGAGATAAAACACTCTACTGTTGTGAAACCAGTACAGACTCTATTTACTATCTTTGATAAACGTTTCGGGACAATTTACTTCAACCAGGTCAGATCACCTCAGAGTGATAATCAATATAAATATATATTGATGGCACACAATTCATGCTCTAGATTCCTTGGAGCTTAGCCACAAAAGATTGCTACTGTTCCAGTGTTCTTAAAGACTTGCAGTGCCTACTAGCTAAGGGAGCTGCTCATGCTTTTCGTTCAGACAATAGTCCTGCATTCACTGCTCAGGCGTTCATGGTTGCAATGTCTGCAGTGACTGCTATACTTGCACCCCTTCCATCCGGAATCAAGTGGGATTGTCTAACATGCTAATGATGCACTATCACTAGCCTCCTCTGCTAGGGTATATGCAGGATTGCCTGATGAAATAGCCTGTATGGGGTTCAGAGAGCACTAAATAATTTTCCTGGGGGATGTTTATGTAGGCACACCCTCAAATACTTATACTTTGGTTTATCAATGTGTGTGCCTGATGTTGATGTCGTTGAAAAGGTGGTAGAGTTGAAAACACTTGCTGTCTTTACCCTCTTCAATCTTTAGCACAATTTCAAGAGACCAGCAGTTGATATTATTGCTGACCACCAACTCCGTTTTGTCTCCCTTAAGTTTCAATCAAAATGAAGCCATTTAGTCCATAACTTCCTTCAGACAAGGTTCCAACTGATCAATAGTGTAATGGTTATCCTGAGTTAAGAAGATAACAATCTGGGTATGATCTGTATATGCTATGATTGAGAGACCATAAGATTGAACGATCTCCGCTAAAGAACATACATAAAGATTGAAAAGTATAGGATTGAGTTAGGATCTCTGAGGAACTACAAAATTTAGGGGGAAAATATCTGAGAAGAAAGGCTTGTCATGAACTTCATAGGTTCTATACTCCAAAAATGGATTAGCCAATTTAGTGTTGCACCTGATACTCCTGAGATTAGTAATGTTTGCCGTAACATATCATGGAAGACAGTGTTGAAGGCGGCACTTAAATACAATACGATAACTGCTGCAGTCCTCGTTTGTCCAGATCTATTCTATGTTCCTCAACCACGGCTAATAAAGAGGTTTCTGTGCTATGACCAGACTGAAATCCAGTCTGTAAATGGTGAAGCACATTATTGTGTGATAAAAATGCAGAAAGCTGTTGTGTAACATTGTTTACCGGAAACTTACTCATTATAGGTAGCAAGGATATTCGTCTTCAGTTTTCCACTTGTAGTGGATCAAGGGTGGGCCTTGTTAAAAATAGGTTTTACCACTGCATGCTTCCAGATGGGTGGCACTATACGGGCATACAGGGAGAGGTTAATTAACTTATGTAAAAAATGAGAGATTATGCCCAGGGTCTAGAGGGCATCCTGATTTTGCCTTATTCAATAATGCTGATAGATCTTTTTTCTCAATCTCCCGAATGGAAGAAAAAGTCTCAATTTGCTCTTTAATTTGATTTTTTAAGGCAAGGATCTTCCCATTAGCAATTAATGTCATTATATAAGGCATAGATTCCCAATATTGTATTGATAACACAATTGGCTAATTTGTTACAATGCGCTTCTGACGGCATCAAAGCGGAACCATTGTTAACTAGGATAGTTAGAGATTTGACCACCATGTGCAACGCCCTAGTAGAGTTCAACGCCATATCTATTTTAGCATAATAGTCTGCCTGTGCCCTTTTTATGTTACAAAAAACAAGGGAACCCAAAAGGTATAGTATAGGGACCTTGGGCAGTATTATGTTATAGAGTCCAATGGTCCCTATTTTCAGAGGAAGCATCACTTTTATACAATAATCATACTCTAAATAGGTAGTATGTCTTTTGTCCAGCCGGACAAGAATTTATTTTGCAAATATATATAAAATTAAATTGTTAGAAACATTCAATGACAAGTGGGCACAGCCGTGACCCATGAAACAGTGAGACAACAAAACGAAGCACAGAATGGCCAAAGGGCAAAGTGAAATACGTCTGTACACTCCTATTTAAAAGTTTTAACAGACTAAGATCATTTTCTTATGTACCATTGCACAATACAATATTGCATAGTCATATTGCATATGGCGTTTTTGGGTGTCGACAACGTTTCATAGCATGGGGGAAATTATTTATTACCTTTCTGTACTCTTTCTTGCTGTTTGGATCATACCCTTTCCTCCAAGACATCCCCAGTCTTTTACACTCTTTTTTTACTTCTTACAATTGAGAATTGAGCCATGGAGCTTGTTTTGCTTGAAGGAGGTCTTGAGACTCCTAATTGGAGTATTACTGTTATCCTCTGCCTTCTGTCTAGACACAGTATCAGGATCATAAAATGATCAGACCCAATAACGGGCTGAAGGTGTTTTACTGTTAAGATGTGAATATTAGTAAACACAGAGTGTAATTAATAGATGGTCGTCTCATAATTGGGAGTCTTCACTCGTTGTTCCAGGTGTGATACTGCCAAATATTGTAGTGGCGTTTGTGCACCTAATATCATTCATGTGAAAAAGTAAGTCCTCCAATAGATTATAAGTGGATTTATATTGCTCAGAGCTGGCCAGAAAATATGGGAGAGCATTTACAAACTGCGCTGATGGGCCCAGTGGGCAGTAGATGAATTTTTCTGATGAAGTGAAGGTAGGGGCCCGATTAATGGGAAATAAAATACCTTCAGATTCTGGGATAGATAAAGAAGAGAGAGAACACCCTAGTGTTAATCTGTACATTATAGCCACTCCATTACCCCCTTGCTTTTACAATCTTGTCTTACAATCTTATATACCATTGATAGCGCATGAATAATATCGGGCATGGGTCATTCATGGAGCCATGTTTCTGTTAAAGACATGATGACCTCTGCTCCTCACCCTCCAAAATGTATAACGGTCAAATCTATTGCATGGCAGTGATCTGCAATTGATAAAAACATCCTCCAATTGAGGGGGCCTGTATATTTTACCATGGGTTAAGGGTTCTGATCAAGGGTGAAATTACAGTATCTGCACATGTGAATAGCAGCCCCTAAAGCAATCGAATGAATGCCCCTGCACCCACACATCTAATGCATGTAGTTGATGAGAAGAGTGTATTCACTAACTGTTCGGATGCGGATGGTCACAGGCGGGATCATTATGAAGAGTGGCCGAAAAACAATCAGAGTGCCAAACAATGTTGGTGACTCACACTGAGCCAGTGATGGCTGTCAACCAACAAGGTCTAAACTGGTGTCCGCACGCTACAAAAAATCAAAGGGCAAGGTGTAAGAATAGTTAATACTCCTTTAAAATTCCCACGGCAGTGAAAAAGTTTAGCATAATCCTTAAGCTAACATAGTTAAAAAGTGATTACGAACACAATAGACACGGACTGTAAAGCGTTCGTTCACCAGCGGGCATTAAATGGAGAGGTCTTAAGACAACTAGAGTGGCAAACAAAGATGGCAACTCACTCTGGCCCAGTAGTGGCTGTCGACCAACACAGGCTAAACTGGTGCCAGCAACAGAAAAAAAGATCAAAGTACAACTTGCAAGAATAGGTAATCCTCCTGTTAAAATTCCCCGTCACTGGATATGTTTAATCTAAACTTTCAAACGAACGTGGTTAAAACAGTTAAAAATGCAATTCCAACCAGAATAGGCTCTGACTAATTTTAGTTTTAGTGTTTGTGAACTATATGCCTGGCAAAACAGTGCTTTTTCCCTGTGGGTCAGAAATTGCATCTGCATTCTTCCTCTCACAGAGCACAACAGGATTGTCATACAATGTACATAGCTCTTTTTCTCTACCCGACAGTGTCAATTGGGAAAGGTTCCTTATCAAATTATTAGTCCTCTATAAATGATTCAAAGCTCTCATATTTTAAAGATGTCCTTGGATGATATTATAATTCTTTGCCCTTTCGCAAATTCAAAGGACAAACATACTGCTAAACAGTAGAAGGTTGGCTTAGCTTGTTATGCCTCTTTAGACAGTGAAGACCCCTATTTAAATGTAGAAAATCATCAGGAACTGTCTTTATTGACACCATTGCATTCATAAATCCAACAGCGCCCAAGAAATAAATAATTACACACAGTAGGACCATTGTTGGGCCCACCCATTAATAGTTCTTAAAGTTTCCTGAAAATATATATTTATTTTAATAGTGATGGCAGGTCTAACCTGTCTGCCCTTTAGAATTCTCAAGAACCAGAGAGTTTGAAAAAGATTGTGTTCACTAATTTCATAATTCTCTTGCAGCTTATGGCGATGCATACTGGAAGGAAATGAAAAGAGTAGATGGGGCACAAGGTTTTGACAAGTTAAAGGAAGGGATACCCTGTTGAGAGCATCCATGATTCTCGGTGAAACTATTTTTCTAAATAATGCAATACAACATACCCATATACATTACCATTCCGATCAGTTTCAGCATGGAAATAGACAACATTACCGATTCAAGTCAAGTCAAAGTAAACTTTATTAGTGATTCTGAATCGACTGAGAGAGTACAGAATGGCACAAATATTTTAACTGTATTTAATTCAGATGGAATAGACCTATGGCCAATAGTCCTAGTCATAGTCACAATTTACTACTTAATGAGGTGCCAACACGGCAACACAAACATAGCACACATTTAAAAAAATGAAGCAAAGGCATTTAAAATTATATTATATTGCCTAAAACCATAGTTTAGTCTTCTTGTATTCTACTAAGAGTATTCCTACAGATAAGTGTACCTTCAAATGTATCAGACACTTTGATATACAGGGCATATAAGCTTAACACGTATAAACATGAACATTCATATTTTACTAAGTACATCAAGTATTTTTATCTTAAATGGCAATCTTTCTATACTACTCATATTGGCTTAGGATAGGCCAGTTACTGTCACCATTTCCACGATAAGTATATGATGTATATCAAAGTATAGAGATCTTGGCCTAGCGTTCTTAACTTCTAGTTACACAAGTTCTTAAAAACCACAAGGTCTATA
This sequence comes from Lissotriton vulgaris, assembly GCF_964263255.1. Lineage (NCBI taxonomy): Eukaryota > Metazoa > Chordata > Amphibia > Caudata > Salamandridae > Lissotriton > Lissotriton vulgaris. Next base: position 363,000,329 of record NC_141691.1, read on the forward strand.
AAACAGAGTTCAAATCAGGATCCACAGTACAAGGAAAGTGCAATGTGCCCAGATGCCTTCTGAGCATATATTAAAAGTTCCATCATTCTTATTCCTTATCTATACCAGTTTATCAGTACATCTGCTAAAGTTATAACAAATAAAGCACATGCATTTCATCACAGGTTTCGCACACTATTAGACATTCACAGCTTACTTATCTCTTTCTATTCAGATATGAATAATAAATGTAGGATACAATTTATCATAATGTGTTATAAAGTACCATGTGGCAATTTTCCATAAAAGTTAATAAAAATGTGTTAAAGCTCCATGTATTCACTGCCAAAGAAAAAACATAGGATATAATGGATATTTTTTCAATATTGTCTATATTTTCTATTTCATATAACCCATAGCTTTTGTAGGAACATCTACAGTATCTGTAGGAACTTGGGTTTTTAGCTGTGCAGGTTTTGAGGCCTGCACAGGTCATGCGTCCAAAATTTCCCCTTAGTAGTCCAAGATCCTGGGCTCATTGTACTCCTGGTAGCAAGCTCTACCCACCAGAATCACCTCAGCAAGTCTCCTAGCTTCAAATGTGGTGTGCTTTGTAGAAGGCTGGTTCCACTGTCTCCAGCTTTCATCCAGGCAGAAGTCCTGATCTTCCCCAAACTGGTCCTAAGGAGGTGTATGTTGTATGGGGCAGCCTCTCTGGCCCTTAGAGTGACCCACTGGTCCTGGGGTCATCTGCAGGCAGAGTGCTTAGTCTTTTAGGGCATCAGTGGCCTTGTCCTTTAGCTACTCATGGTTGTTGCAGTTCAGGTAAAAACACCCTCTCTACTTTTAGCAAGCGTTTTTAAATGGGGGTGGAAGGTTCTAGAAGGCAGGCACCCCTGACCAATCCGAAGAGTCCACATCACCCCTGTCTCAGTTCTCCTGTACAGCATGCTGGAGAGTTCAAGATGGTGTGAAAAAGAAAAAACCTGTGCTTTGTAGTAAACTCAATAGAGTCAGGAATACT